>NC_056690.1:63698052-65191177 GCF_018350215.1 Panthera leo
TACTATTATAATCAACATTAAATTGTCTTTAACAATAATTCTGGTCTTTCTTAGACATTGAATCCACTCAAGTAGTATTTAACTTTGTTAATGGGCTGAACCATGATATTTTTTAGTTAAGGGACCAGAATGGAATGGAAAACTATGTCCACTCCATAATTAGTTAACTTGGCAAACCAGCTCACTTGAACCCTAGGTAAGTCACCTGAGAGAGACACCTCTAAAATTCTTAATTTTCAACTTTGGCAAATGAAGGCCCCTACACAAAACCAAAAACCTCCTTGCTTCTACTGTTATTGCCAAGAGCCAGGATGTTAGAAAAAAGATTGCTACCATCTTAAGAGATTCAGGCACCTTCAGCCTTCTAGCCAGCCTTTCTTATGCCCCCTAAGTCTCAATAAGGGGTTCTGAGGAACTACAGGGGCTCTTCCCAATCCTCCCTCTTAATTGGATCAAAGAAACCACTCTCCAGAAAAGAATTTCTGTCTTTACTGACACCAGAGCTACATTCTTAGGGCTCAACCCCACTGTTTAAAAGTAACTCCTGCCTAGGAGTACTAATAGAGTTTCAATAATGGGGGTATCTAGTCAATCTCAACAGGTTCCTCTCTCTGAACCTATGTCCATCACCTAGGCCCTTTGAGAGATAAACACTCTTTTGTCCTTAGTTCCTCTACCCCTCTACCTTGGGGGGGTAGAGAGTTCTTACAAAAATATGCTAAAATTCCTTTCTCTCAAAAGGAGGAAATAATTCTAGAATTTGACAATAGTAATCAAACCAACCAGGTGAATTAAATGACTTTTCAACATCTTTTACTTGCTCAATCTGACAACACTTTAGCTGAGTCTGGGGATACTAATCATTTGTCCTTATTGGTTCAGCTATCATCCTCTATATGGGCAAGATCTTTAACTGATATTGGCAGAATCCATGGTGCACCTTCCATCAAGATTCAGATAGACCCCTCAAAACCCTCTTTCCAGAATTAATACCCCATAAATAAAGAAACTCTTCAAGGCATCCAGCCCATAATAGAAGATTACAAGGTGCAGGAGCTCATTATCCCCTGCACTAGTGGCTATAATACCCATTCTTTTACTTATGAGAAAACCCAACAGCGATGGATGAAGATT
Source organism: Panthera leo (assembly GCF_018350215.1). Classification (NCBI taxonomy): domain Eukaryota; kingdom Metazoa; phylum Chordata; class Mammalia; order Carnivora; family Felidae; genus Panthera; species Panthera leo. The sequence continues at coordinate 63,699,187 of NC_056690.1, forward strand.
GTCCAGGACCACCAAGAAATAACTAATGTTGTTATCCCTTGGCACCTTGTTGTTCCTACCTAACACCCCCTCCCCATTTGCTACCAGAATCCATTTCCACTAAAAGTGAATTTTTATGTAATTGACTTATACAGTGAATTTTATTATTCAGGTTGATAAAGATAGCCACTATCTTTTTGCTTCACTTGGAAAGAACAGAAATGCACTTGGACAGTAATGCCCCAGAATTTTACAGAGTCTCCTTACTTTTCACACACCTTAAAAGCTGATTTGGATGATAAGTTTTCTGCACACTCTATTTTGTTACAGTAAGTAGATGATTTTATTCTCTTTGCTGTCCTGAAACCTCTTCAGTGAAAGGCAGCATCTATCTATTATAATTTTTGGCCTTAAAGAGACACGAGATACGCCCAAAATTACAGTTTGCTAAACTCAGATTCAATACTTATGGAACCTGACCTCAGAACAAGAACTACATTTGGACCCAGGTTGGCTTTATAGCATCCTGAACTTCCCAAAACCTAAAACTAAGTAAGTGCCAATTATGAGGTTTTCTTGGAGTGGCTAGCTACTTTCAAAATTAGATTCCCAGCTTCTCCCTTATGGCTCAACCTCTGTATGCTTTACTAAAAGAAATGACATACCTAATCCTATTATATGGATCCAGAAGATCTAACTTTTGGGACTTTAAAGTCTAATAAAGCTCCCTCAGACATCCTAATTATCAATTTCCCCTTTTCCTCTTTGTATGTGAAGAAAGGGAATGAATGCCATTGGAATACCCACCCCAAAACATACAGACCATTATTAACCCATAGGGTACTGTAGCCCAAGGATATCCTTCTTGCCTCAGAACCATTCCTACCACTCCCCTTTTAGTTAAGGCTACTGAAGAAGTCATGGGATCCCCTTTAACCATCCTTGTATCTTCACCAACTGTAAAACTGCAAACATTTATACCCCTAGTCCCTATGCCTTTAGGATAGCTCCTGACTTTGGGATGCTAGGAAACATTAATGTTTTCTTACCTCCAGTGTGGAAAAGTTAAAAATGGATCCTTTATCCAAGATTTACTAGATACCATACTTTTGCTGGATACTCTGGTTATTAAGGTTCCTAGGCATTCCAAATTCAACTCTCTGGAGACCAAAGAAAACCCTAACCCTAACCACTGTTATTTCTACCAAAAACACTGCTTTCAAGGAAATTAATAGCCAAACCTCAGTTGTAGTTGAAAAAGATGTTCTCCCAAATGATATTTGGAAAAATTGCCCAAAGATACTCAGAAATTGGACCCAGGAAAGAAATACAATATTGACAACCTAGTAAGTGCTCATTCAATAAAAAGGGAGAACTCTGGTTTGGGCCAAGTAGCAATTTGGTACTATGAGAAATTCCAAAATTCTCACTACTTACCACTATACCATTGTCATTAAACCATTAGCCTACTGATACATTAAGAGAATTCATGAACCAATATTGGTATAAAAATATTAATAAGGCCACAAAAATTCCCTACCTCACTTGTCCCACCTGTTTAAATTATAATGCAGGAAATCCTGCTCAGACAAATGGGCTAGATAGTTTCCCCCCATCTCATGGATTATTCATAGGTTTTAGTCATGGCTCATATGCATTTTTCACTGGACTGAAAATTTCCCTTATATACAGGCCACTGCTTCTTCTGTGACTGAAATTCTGTTAGAAAAGATAAACCCTACTTGGGAAATCCCTTTTAAACTTTATAGTGATCAGGGAATCCATTTTAATGGTCATGTGCTTTGACAAGTCTGTGTTGTTGGCTGGTTTTATAACACTTTCATTGTGCTTATCATCCTCAATCCAGAGTCAAATGTACTATTGATGCTACTAAGACTCCACTGATAAAATCTGTAGAGCTCCTCTAAATACCTTGGCCCAAAGCACTTCCTTTAGTCCTTCTAAATCTCAGAGTCACTCTCTTTGAAACTCAGACTCTCACACTTTGAGATAGTCACAAGATGTCCAATGTACATGGCCCCTGACTTCTCTGACCCACAGTTAATAAAAGAAGATATACTTAAACACTGTAAAGGTCTAATTGCTTCTGTTAAGAATAACCATGCTTTAGCAGGGCAATCTTTTCACAGTGCACTCCTGGGGGAGGACTTTAAGCATAATACCTTGCAATTTGGAGATCTTGTCTATTGAAAAAGACACCTCCAGACAGACTCCTTTCAACCTCACTAGAAATGTCCTTATCAGGTATTGCTAACTTATCCTTGTACTGTCAAATTCCAAGGAATAGACTCTTGGATTCATGTGGCCCATCTAAAGAAAGCACCAAACTCTGACTCGACCTACACACCATCTGGTGACCTGAAAATAAACATTTCCCAGCACTGAAAAAGAAAACATCTGAGGAGACAGCTTTTCCAAGATGTCCAGACCAGACCTTTTCTTCACTGTTTTTCTTCTAATATATCTTTTATGGAAAGAAAATGCCCTGGTCCACATTTCCCAAGTCCTTGAGAAAGGGGAAACTTTCCCCCCGATTATGAGCTTTCAGAAAGCATCATCATGACCTTGTGACAATTTAATTTTTTACTTGCTTTTTCTGAAGGGTTACAAGGCTCAGAATTCACAAAACTCTTTCATATGCACTATTATCTGGCTGGATTTTTATTCAATTTCATGATCTCTGAATTTGCAAACTTATAGGGTATATTATTGGATAACATTTGTCTCCAAAAGCATTTTTTAGATATTAGTTTAATATATCCTTGAAGTTTTGCCATTCTTGTAAAGAGTCCATTAGCTATTGCCTCATGTTTATACCTGCACTCTATCTTTCCAAATGCACTTGGTTAATTCTTTCAGTGTGCTCTTGCAGTATTTACTATTTTGTTTTAAGTGCCTGCTTTAAACTGGGACTTCCAGAAGGCATACATGACTGTATGTTTGCCTCCATAAGGAGAATTTTTCTCCCTTAAGTTGGAATAAATGTCAATAAATATTTTCAGTTGGCTACTTTCAGATCTATGGTCCCAGTTTAGAACCACCAGACAATTTGGACTTGCTATTTCTTTTGTTCTGTATTGTGTTTCTTTTGTTCTTAAGTTTTGTATTTGGTGCCCGTAAAACCTTTGTAAAAATGATGTACCTAATAAGGAGATGATCTTCAATGTTTACAATCTTGATAAATATGGACTATAGAAGAAATATGTCTGAGAATTTTCCCTCTTTACCTACCTAGTCACCCAAATGTGGCCATAAGTGGTTTCCAACTGCTTATGTATTTGCCCTTTGATGTAGAACATGACAACCAGGAAAGGTCCTTCCTGGCATTGAAGGACAAAATCACTAGTGTGGTAGAAAAACTGACTTTTGATCAGTGATGCTTCTAGAGAAAGGTCTTGATCAAAGCAGGAAATGTGAAAATTAAAGAGAATCCTCACTAAAGTAGTGTCAGAGGGCTAAAAGTTACCATATCAGTTACATGAAGAACTGTCCATTATACACCCCAACACAAGTGTCAACAGGAAAGAATTATTAATTATAGGCCTCAACAAGAAAATATATACATTGAATCTTCTAGAAGAAATTGACTAAGCCTGCAACTCAGCCAATGGCAAACTATCATCACTCTGAATTCTTGCTTTTTAACAATGGACTTTCATTTAAAGCACCCTCTCCCAACTTCCTCCTTCCCCATAAAGTAACATTTATTCACTGGACTTGCTTATGGTTTTACCATAGCTTGCATATTCCAAATTGGAATTCTCTGCTCTTCCTAGGAAGTTTCAGTGACTAGATATGTAGCACATCAAAAAATATATAATTTGAAGTGTTTGGAGGACAATTATTTGTATCATTTCTAATGAGGAGAATAATTCAATACATTTATAATTAAACTGAACTTACTTTGTTAGAGTTTCATCTAAATTAATGTAAATATTGTTATTTAAGTCTATTTTTATTGATTTTTTTATATTTAGGTCAGAACAAAGAATAATTTATGTATCAGAGATAACTCATTACCAAAAATTTTACACTTCTGCTATACTGCTTATCACAATTTGTTGCAATTTTTAATTTAGCATCTCCCATTGCTCCAAACCTTAAGCATTTTAAGAACAGAAGCAAAATTCTATTCTATCCTGCATTTTCTTGACCTAGGATAGTACCTTCATACATACAAAGGGATTCCATAAGAGGAGTGAAGTAAGAAATAGCTTGCACAGGAGTGTAGATAGAATCTAGTAATAGCTGGCTCAGTGGCTTGCTCTATTATTTTAGTTAAGTCATTTAACCTCTGTAAGACTTAAATTTTTCATTTATAAAATGAGTAACCATTTTTTTTCAAGGGATCTGAGACCCATAGGTAGAAAGTACGGAGAGGAAAATGTAATCTCATTGTAAGAAAATACTTTCAAATAATTAAAATTTCCTAAAATCTCTTGTCTGTTTCCAGAAACAGAGTACCTAATCATCTGACTTGGTCAAACATAAGCTTAATGAGCATTTGGCAGGAGCATTGAGAATTGAAGCACTGGAAGAATGGTTAAGGTAAAAGTCCTTTCCAACATGCTGTTTGGTGATGGCCAATGATTCTTCCATGGAATTATTTAAGTACTGCAGGGCTATGTGTACAGCTCAAACACAAACACTTAGTTGGCCCTACTACCAACATTGCCTCCAAAAGGACAGTCATTTCTTTGTATACGGTTTTACTCAAATTCTAGGTGGCAACAGTAACGTTTCTATTTCCTGGGTTTGTTGTAACGGTAATACATTTCAACAGATGTTTAATAAGAATATTTACAAAAGAAAACAAGATGGTATTATTAAATGTGTTTCAGTGGTGTTCTCTACTGTTCCCTATGTGGCATAAGTTTCATTAAATCAACTGTATAGATTATCTCTTGCATGTGAGAGATTAATAGTTTGGAAGCCAACAAGTCATCGTCTTTTGAGACTGATGCATTTCTGAATATGATTGGCTGCAATTGAAGCTAGCTCAGAAAAATAAGGATATATACATTTTAAAAATTGTTTATTTACAAGTTTTTCATTGATTCCAGAGCATAGACTCTCAGCATTACAAAGCACTGGAGTCAATATGTGTAGATTTCTCTCTCCACACTCACCACTTCATCTACAAACAAGTAATAGTTTCCATCTCTAGGCATATTGAACTAATAAGGCTCATTTAATTTGCTGCAGACAGCTATTATCATAATAATGCTGCATGACAAAGCTACTTAAACTTAGGAGCTTGAAGCTACTAGTATTCATGATGTTTTCTAGTTCATCAGTTTGTGTGGTGGCTAGAAGAGATGTGCGTCAGATTGTGAGTGAGCTGGGCTTTGCTCTAGTCTTTGATTTGAGTCTAGGTCTGTTCCATGTGTTTCCCTCATTTTCCTGTAACCAAGGGTTACCTGCCTCATGCCTTCTCTTCATGCATAGCAGAAGCACCCTTAGTGCCTCCTAAGACCTCAACCAATAACTAGCAGGTTGATTCATCTGCTGACAATTCATTGACCTGGGCAGTGTAATATGGCCAACCCTACACCAATGGAGAGGAAAAACATCTAGTTATCCATGATTACATTAATACCAAATGTGACCAGGTAAGTGTTCATACATTCTTGTAGACTGACTATTAAAAATACAAAGGGTAGGGTGCCTGGGTGGCTCAGTCGGTTGAGCGTCCGACTTCGGCTTAATCATGATCTCACGGTCTGAGTTCAAGCCCAGTGTCGGGCTCTGTGCTGACAGCTCAGAGCCTGGAGCCTGTTTCAGATTCTGAGTCTCCCTCTCTCTCTGCCCCTCCCCCGCTCATGCTCCGTCTCTCTCTCTCTCTCTCTGTCAAAAATAAACAAACATTAAAAAAAATTTTAAAAAAATACAAAGGGTTTCACTTTCTACCAAAGCATAATTCTAGTTGACTATTTTCAGTGAGGTAGGTTGGCTATTTCCCAAGAAGCTTGTTGTTGTTGTTGTTGTCAGAGGAGGTTTTCAGTTGTTACAAATACTTTATTATATTAAATGAACTATTGGGACCTCATCAAGATAAAGGCTTTTGCACTGCAAAGGAAACAATCAACAAAACTAAATGGCAACCAACAGAATGGGAAAAGATATTTGCAAATGACATATCTGAAAAAGTGTTAGTATCCGAAATCTATAAAGAACTCACCAAACTCAAAACCCAAAAAACAAATAATCCAGTGAAGAAATGGGAAGAAGACATGAATAGACACTTCTCCAAAGAATACATCCAGATGGCCAATAAACATGTGAAAAGATGCTCAACATAATTTGTCATCAGGGAAATACAAATCAAAACCACACTGAGATACCACCTCACACCAGTCAGAGTGGTTAAAATTAACAACTTAGGAAACAATGGATGCTGACAAGGATGTGGAGAAATGAGAACCCTCTTGCACTGTTGGTGGGAATGCAAACTGGTGCAGCCACTCTGGAAAACAGTATGGAGGTTCCTCAAAAAACTAAAAATAGAACTACCCTATGACCCAGCAATAGCACTACTAGGAATTTATCCAAAGGATACAGGAGTGCTGATTCGTAGGGGCAATGTTTATGGCAGCACTTTCAACAATAGCCAAATTATGGAAAGAGCCCAAGCGTTCATCAACTGATGGGTGGATAAAGAAGATGTGGTTTATATATACAATGGAATATTAGTTGGCACTAAGAATGAAATCCTGCCATTTGCAGCAATGTGGATGGAACTGGAGGGTATTATGCTAAGTGAAATAAGTCAGTCAGAGAAAGACAGATATCCTATTTTTGCACTCATATGTGGAAATTGAGAAACTTAACAGAAGACCATGGGGAAAAGGAAGGGGAAAACTAGTTATAAACAGAGAGGGAGGGAGGTAAACATAAGAGACACTTAAATACAGAAAACAAACTGAAGGTTGATGGGGGGGGTGGTGGAGGAGAGGGGAAAATGGGTGATGGGCATTGAGGAGGGCACTTGTTGCAATGACAACTGGATGTTGTATGTAAGTGATGAATCACGGGAATCTACCCCCCAAACCAAGAGCACACTGTATATACTGTATGCTAGTGATCTTGATAACATGATGTTAAAAAATACTTTATTACATTGAATGACATTTAACCTACTCAATCTTCTCGTAATTAGGCTTAAAGTTCCCCTGAAAAGAAGTATATTTTCCCTTGGATAATGCAGCTCTTTCAAGTAACTGAAATAATTTCCCCAATCTAAATAGCCCCAATGGCTTCAGCCCTCCTCTTCTACCATAAGCCCATTGTCCTAATATCCCTCAGAACAAATGAGTTTGCTAATATATGGACTTCGAATAGTCTTAATAAATCTCATAAATATAGAAACAGACCACGTATTGCCAGGGGCATATACCAATGTACCAGTTAATGTAGTGTTTTTAAATAGTTATATCAAAGAGATGAAATAGAACATTTAAACATATAAATCCTTTAAGTACAAAAGGAAAATAACATAATGAGGATCTGTGAACCTATGATCCAGGCTCTCAACTATTAATATTTTCTTATATTTAATCAGAACTCTATGAAACATGGCTCTTTACATAAAAGAGTTGAAGTCCACTTTGTCGCTCTCCCCTTCCCACTGGAGAGGTAGTCACTAGCTTAAACATATCCCAAAAGTTTATCACATTCTAAGTCACAAAGCAAAATTATATATGTATCAAATAATCTCAGACTACATTTTGTGCAATTGTATTAGACATCAATAAAATGTGTAAAAACTTATGTGAAAAGAATGCCTACTCACACATCGACTACAACATGCTGTTTCAGCTAAATGAGTTCTCAAATCTACAAATGCACTACTTTTTGACATAGCACGTACTCACGGAGGTGCATTAAAGTTTCCCATTATACATGCTTTTGGATTTATGTGTTTTGGATTCACATTTGTCTTGAATATAGACCAGAAATTATCTTTGATTATTCTTCCGTTACAAAAGGACACTTTCACACCTTATTAATGCTTTTTTGCAATAAAATCTGTTCTGTCTGATATTAATACAGGTATGCCCACTTTAAGGTTGGTTATATTTTGCTTATTTTTTTTCTAATCATTGTTTGATTTGCCACCTTTCTGTTTTCTTATGTATCTTTTAAACCAAAGAAGTTTTTGTCCTTGTTCTTATCTACACATCTGTAAATTGATGCATTAGATTGTGATGCATCTTGCTTATGTCACCCATTCTGCCTGTCTCTAGCCTTGGTTCCATGAGTATATTTGCTGAGCAGATCTTCCTTTTTTACCTCAGTACATTTTTCTAATAAAAATTATCATCATATTAGGGCCTAAGACAAGTTTTACATACATCTGAGGAATAAACTAATTTTATCATCTTAGATGGTAATATTACATCTACATTTATATTTTTATATTTAAAACATTATGGGAATGTTGAAATATTCTGTTGGCCAAGAGTCACATTTTCCTTCCAATTCTTTTCTTATTTAATCCACCATCGCTATTGTGAATTTGTTCTTGTCCCGTTTGAATTGTTAAACTCTTCTTTGTGATAAATGGATTTGAGATTAAAGCCTAAACTGGACTCAAAGATTAGAGAAAGCTATGAAAATTACCTACCTGACCAGCAGTGTCCAAAATGTCCAAATAAGCTGGCTCATTGTCAATTCTAACCTGGGTCTTATAAGCATCTTCTGAAAAACACAAGACAGAATTTATACTCAAATATATTAATCTGAAAGACATGATTTTTAGATTTCATAACCAAGAATTTCTAAATAGGTTAACTAAATAAAAGAATCAGAGATTCTAGTTGAGTACACAAAGTGAGAAGGATAACCCAGGAAAATATAGGAAAGAATTTCCGCTTTAAGATTTATTTCTCCTTCATTAGAACAATATTATGATTTGAGGTACCTTGGTCATATTACCTACAGAACAAATTGTGAAACACATTTATCAGTCTGTTCTTCATCATGCACTGCATATTCGCATCGCAACATCCTATTCAATGGAAGACTGAAAGCTTTTCCTCTAAGATCAGAAACAAGACAAGTATGTCTACTTTAATCACTTCTAATTAACATAGTTCTAAAGTCCTAGCCAGAGCAATGAGGTAAGAAAAATCAATAAAAATCATCCAAATTGGAAGAGAAGCAGTAGAATATTCTATTTACAGATAGCATGATTTTATAAATAGAAAGCTCTAAAGATTCCATGGGGCTAGGGGAAGGGAGGACTTTTGGAACTTCTAATAAATTCAGCAGTTACAGGATACAAAAACACGAAAAGTCAGTTGTGTTTCTATACACTGATGATAAACAATCTAAAAAGAAAACAAAATGTTTCCATTTATAATAGCACAAAAAGGAATAAAATACTTAGGAATAAACTTAACCAAGAAGGTAAAGAATTGTACACCAAAAATTGTAAGAAGTTTTAATATGTTTGTGTACTTGTTAACTTATACATGCCTATATACTCTGGATTCTAAACACTTATAAATGATTTGTAAATATTTTTTTCCTATTCTGTAGGTTTTTAAAATTTATTAACAATGGCATTTGATGCAAAGTTTCTAATCTTTATGAAGTATAATTTTCTTTATTGTTCATGTTTTTGGTGTTCTAAGTATTCTAAAATTCAAGGTAATGAATATTTAACTCTATGTTTTCTTCTAAGTGTTCTATAATTTTAGCTTTTTGCCTATACGTTATTGATCCATTTTCAGTTTGTTGTTGTTTTGTTCAATATGTTTGGTAAGGGTATTCATTCTTCTGCATACAATTCTGATTTTTTTGTTGTTGTTGTTTCTGTAAGTTTGGTACTAAGTTCCCTATTTCAATTCCTTATTTGAGTAAACTCTTAGTTAATATAGCTAAAAGTTTGTCAATTTTGTTCATCTTTTTAAAGAAGTAACAGTATAATTTATTTTCTCCTTTTTTTTTTTCCCCGTATTCTCTATTTACCTCTCTTCTAATCTTTAGTATTTCCTTCCTTCTATTTGCTTTGGGTTTAATGACTTCCCCACCACCCAATTTCTTTCTTTTTTAAATGTTTCTTCCTTTTTTTATTTGAGAGAGAGAGATAGAGAAACCCAAGCAGGCTCTGTGCTGCCAGCATAGCTGACGCAGGACTCAAACTCACAAACTGTGAGATCATGGCCTGAGGCAAAGTCAGATGCTTAAATGACTGAGCCACCCAGGTGCCCCATCCACCATTTATATTTTAAGTAAAGAGCAAACAGAACCACTACTAACAGCATTTAGGACAGCATTGAATTTTGGCACAATTTCAACAATTATTCATACTGTTGACTTTGAACCACATATGATTTTCGGAACCTTCTGGTTTAGAAAATAGTAATGGTCAACCAAGGAGGCACTTTTTAAACACACAGTACTGAGAACCTCCCCAAAACTAAGTTTTTGCTAGGTGCTGGAGATGCGAAGATGTACAAACACATGCACACACACGATCCAGGTCTCTACTCTCAAGAACTTAAACAATCACAGTGGAAGACATACATATATGCAATGGGATGTTAAGATCCAAAGACTTAGAGGCACATAAGCCTACCTCTTCAAGGAAAAGTCATACCTTATGACTGTGCTCCAGAAAGAAAATTGTGGGAAGTATAATCTGCAGGCTGATCAATCAGGTGTGGTTTCAGCAACTACTGACCATTCTGTGACACCATTCAATATATGAGCAACCACACAGTCTTTCTATTTTCTACTCCACTGCTCTTTGTATTTTCACTGATCTGCCTTTTACACATGAGAAATCGTGTGGATATTTTTTTTAATGCATAGGGTTGTTTTTCAATTTCATAGGGAAATAAGAATAGCTACTCTGAAAGGATGCTGTGACCTAAGAATCATATGTGAGTCTTTCAGATTTCATGTTTGTTTATTTAAACTCAAAGGCCCCAAAAAGAGCCTGCTGAGGCCAGGAGCATGCTGAGTAATCCAGACAAGAACTGCTCTGTGTGATTATCTGAGCCCTAGATAAACCCAGCACATGAAACATATATCAAATAAAAGCTTCTCTTGGGATCACAAAACCCCTTCAAAGAGACTTGATGTGAATTGGCTGGAAATTAAGTCAGGCCTTCTATCCAAGATTTCTTTCTCTCTTTTAAGAAGTGTCTATCACAGTACACATTCCAGTGTTGTGAATCTAGGTCACCTCCCTGGCCTCCATAGAAACTAATCCCTTTCATTTCCTTCCAATAAACAATCTTCCCTCCTGTTTCCATCCATCCACTCCCTTTGAGACCTCCCATGTAGAAATGCAGTGACAGAAATTCTCTCTTGAATGCATATAAACACCTCCCTGAATTTCAATCATCTGCCTATAGATGCAGCCCTGAAGTGAGTTCATTTATCTTCTAAAGCAAGAGGCCAAATGTATATATACAAAGCTTTATCAGGCAGAAATAATAGTAACTGCCTGCTGTATTATTTGTACTGAAAAGCACAGTGGAGCCACATTCTTAGAGGTATCTCTAAAATTCCACCTTAAATTCTAAAATTCTACCTTAAAATACCACTTTAAAATTCATTTGAAAACACTGATGATTGATTGGACACCATTGCTTCTCTTAGGATGGGTCTTCTTCACTTTCCTTCTCTAAAATTTTACAGGCAGAAGCCACCAAAAGCCTGTATAAAGCCTCACATCCATCACTAAATACTGCTGTTATTATTGGCCAACCATTTAATCTTACTTGTAATATGGAGTTAATAGTACATACTAGTCAATGCACAGGTGTTCTAGAAGGATCAACTAAAGTGGAATATAACAATGGTGCCTTAAAAAGGAAAGAGAGAGGGAGGGAGAGAAAGAGAGAAAGAGAGCATGAGAGAGAGAAAAAATAGAAAAGAAAGAGGAAGTAAGGGAGAAAAAAAGACCACAATTTAAACCCAAGCCATGTTATATAGTAACTATATTGCTTTAAGTTTAAATTATATTAAAACTAAATCACTTCTACTTCTGCCATTTCTATTTACCCATGTGGTCATTTTCCCCGCTCCACTTCCCCACCCCCCGCCAACTCAACTAATAAATCAGACAATTTGGTAGTATATGTTTACAATAATCTTCCAAAATATAAAGTCTATAATTAAAAAACATTAAGATGTTCTGAATAATCTATACAAAAATTTATTTAATTCTTTTGCAGAATATATTCAAATACCTTTAAGATGTTAGTTGTAAATGCAAAATTTGGATATATTAAAACCACAATATGTAACTGAGAAAATATTAGGTTATTGTTGAATTTTCACTAGAGGACTTTATTTGAGAGAGAGAGACAGAGACAGCGTGAGCAGGGGTGAGGGAGAGAGAGAGGCAGAGAAAGAGAGGTAGAGTGAGAGAAAGGGAGGGAATCTTAAGCAGGCTCTATGCTCAGCACAGGACCTGATAGGGGGCTTGATTCCAGGACCCTGGGATCATGACTTGAGATGAAATCAAGAGTTGGATGTTCAACCAACTGAGTCACCCGGGTTCCCCTCACTAGAAGACTTTTTTGAAAATCTTAAGATACTTGAAAAATTCTTACATGGTTTGCCTGAAAACCTGAAATGTGTAATAACTGGCCTTACACTGAAGATATGTTTCTCTAACTCTGAGGTAGTATACATCTCTAAGATATTAATCATTAACCCAATTAAAAAAATACAACATGAAGGTTCAGGTTCAGATAATTTATAAGAACTTTCTCAATTACTTAAGCAAATCATCTTAATTGTGTGTTTATATGTGTATAAAGCAGAAGCATCTTAGAACACAGTGTACTAGAAATTTTCTCTTGAGCAGAAAGAGAAACTAAACCAGTACTGATACAAATCTAATATATCAATATATTTATCAATAATGACATCGATATGTGCTTGAGTGTGTAATCTGTGCTACATACTCTGATAGGCACAGAATCTACCATGTTGAAAAAGACAGCTGATTTCTTTTTTTTTTTTTTTTTTTTTAATTTTTTTTTTTCAACGTTTTTAATTTATTTTTGGGACAGCGAGAGACAGAGCATGAACGGGGGAGGGGCAGAGAGAGAGGGAGACACAGAATCGGAAACAGGCTCCAGGCTCCGAGCCATCAGCCCAGAGCCTGACGCGGGGCTCGAACTCACGGACCGCGAGATCGTGACCTGGCTGAAGTCGGACGTTTAACCGACTGCGCCACCCAGGCGCCCCAAGACAGCTGATTTCTATCCACATAGTTTATAATCTTGGGAGAATACATGAAAATAAACAGGTAATTCAACTGTATTATAATGAGTGTTAAATTAGAAACATTTGAAATGTACTTATTTAGGAAGACAGCAGAAGACACCCAGAGGAGCTCAAGTTGAGCTGAAGTCAATCCTCAAAAGTAACAGATAGAAAACAGAGTTTGGAAGGGGGAGGACTGGTGAGAGGCCAAGAAAGAAAGGGAATTGCATTGATTCTAGCACAGCCCATCCTCTTGAATATAAATATTCAGTGAAATCTAATAAGGGTATATAAGCTTGCTGGATTTGAAAATGGTTTTGAAAACTGGCTGAACTTAGCTTCAGAGAAGACTAAAAGTTTATGAGAACATACTTCCCCACCATGGAAATAAGAGCCGAAGAAAGGGGTGTCATTAAAAAGTAAATCCTGGAAATACACGGGAATTATAAGGCAGAGTTTAGACTTTTTATCATGCTTTAAAATTGAGGAGTAAGCCAAGTTTATTTAGGTCTGGGAAGAGTAAGGGGTGATGATATCTGAGTTACACAGCAATTGAAATCTTTCCTATAGACAGATTTTAGTGTGGTAGTTCATATCAATCAACATTTCCCTGCTGCTCCCAGGAAAATGCCCAATGTCACTGCTCTGGGAAGTTCAACGCCAAGGGGACAACCATATACATTCTATAGGGTCCTCAGGTAGATTTTCCACAGCAAACCTATCGAGGTGGTACAAGCTGTAGTGCTTCCTTTGGAATAACAGACACTACCTGGAGATTTGCACCTGCAGATGGCCATTACTGAGAGAGGCCATTCTAAACAATGGCTTCTCATAGCAAGGATAAGCCAACAGATAGGTCTTTAAAAGAGTTAATAGTCATCATTAGTGAGTAGACCTGCAGCAGCTTGGCAAGAGCAGCAAAATCAATGTTCTTTCCCAATACTGTCATGAACAGAAACTATTTCAGGACATCCACATCCTTTCAATGTTAGAGCCTTCTAACACTTTCTTTTCAGCCAGATAGAGGGGTTCTTGAGAAACCTGATTCCTTGGCTCTCTTCTGCTAAACAGAAATGAGAGGTAACGGGGTTGAGCTACAGGCACTGACACTGAGTGCTTCAAGTCCTTTGTCTCTGCCTCACTTCTTGTTTTGGGGGTGAGGAAAAGAAAAGAGTAGATGTTCTCCTCTCCTTAGTTCCTTCAGAAAGAAATGATGACATCTTGTTCTACCTTTCTTTCCCCCATTTACCATAATCATGATGAATGACTGCATAATCCTATGGCCATGATCTGTAAAATGGTTGTGTCCCAGAGTTTTTTAAGATAGAATGTGTTTAAATACAGATTATCTCTTCACAGAAAAAAATAACTTTTATGGTTAGATCAGTTGTGGGAGTCCCATAGTTCTGCCAGTTCTTCACCTTCCCTCAATGGACACCTCCAGAAGGGTTCCAAGGAGCTTTTGGAGCTCAGATACAATATGAGCCACATCTAGTGGCAGAGTTTTGTTTTAAACCAAGACTGTGGTTTCTGGGAAGATGAAATAGATGTACTTTTCCCTATGCCTCCTGCTACATAAAATAAAACCATGAAAACTGTACATAGAACAAGCTTAAGATGACTCTGAAAGTTGGGGAGGAAAAGGCAACCTGGCTAGGAACTCTGAGATCCAAGGAATAGCCGTGTAGTGAGTTCTCTAGGTTTTCTTTTTGCCTCACAAATTGAAACTGAAGAAGATGGCAGCCTGGAAACACTAATGGGTACAGACAAAACAAAAAAGCCCAGGAGAAACCAAGTGCAGCCTAGCAAGACGGAAAACATTTAGACTATAACGGATCTAACAGTGAACCAATTTAGAACACTTCAAAAAATTAAATACTGAGGTTTAAACAAAACATATGCAGGCTTTATATGCTAAAAGCCCTTAACACTGATGAATGAAACTTAAAAATCTAAAGGCAAAAGCATATCATTTTCATGGCTTAGAGGACTCAACATTGTAAAGATGTTGATTCTCCACAAATTGGTGTAAAGACAACACAATGCCTATCAAAATTTTGGAACACTCATATGTATGTGTGGATATGGGCACCATTTTTAAAAGTTTTTTATGAGAAGAACAAAAAAAAAAAAACCCTAGAAAAACTAAAACATTTTTAGAAAGCAAAGTAGGAAAAATCAGGTTTCCTGAATTCATGGCTTACTGTATAGCTATAGTAATCAAGACTACATAGTATTGACACATAGCTCAATAAAACGGAACAGAGAACTCAGAAATAAACATTCAAAAGTGTAACTACATTTTGACAAAAGTGCAAAAGTAATTTAGTGAAGAAAAGAGAGCGTTTTCAACAAATGGCATAGGAAAAATTTTACATTGGTAAAAACAAGCAAACCTCTAACTCAGGATCACATTTTATAGAAAAATCAATCTAAAATGGATCAGAAGCTTGAACATAAAACTATCAAACTTTTAGAAGACACATAGGAAAAATCTTCAAGATCCAAGGCCAGGAAAAATCTTAGACCTGACACACAAAGTCCATAAAAGGAAAAGTTTATAAATTAGACTTCAAAATTTTAAAACAGCTTTTGCTCTATAAAAGACCCCATTAAGAAGATAAAAAGAGAAGCTAGAATAGGAGAAAATATTTGCAAACCTGATATCTGACCAAGGACTACTATTTAGCATATACAAAGAACTCTCAAATCTTAAGAACAATCCATTTAGAAAGTGGAAAAAAAAGACATGACTAGACATTCCATGAAATATGATACACAGATGGCAAATAAGCACATAAAACATGTTCAACATCATTAGCTTTAGCTGGCATCATGGGCATGCCACCTGTTCAGTCACACAGTACTCTATGCTTACAAGAATCCATGCTTTGTTTGATGCTCTACTATCACTGTTTGTAATTCTCAATTTTAAAATAAGAAGTCTGCATTTCTTCCACTGGATGCAGAAAATTAAATAGTTGGTCCTGATACAATAATGTGGGGAAAATGACCAATAGCTCTAATATTGAAATAAGAATCCAAACCAAAGTGGGTAAATTAGAGAAAGTTTTTAAAAATTTGGAATTCAAATTAGAGGTACTAGGACACAGTGACACTGATGGTGGAAAAGAAAAATGAATACCAAGTGAATGACTTCCAAATGTGAATATAATTGGAAGATAAGACTCCACAGACCAGTGTCTTAGATGTTTCAGGATAGAATCCAATTCATTCTGGAGATACTACCAGAAGATAATGGAAATAGAAGTCCCTTTCCTTTTGTTAAAAAAAGAAAAAATTACTAGCCTTAGGTAAGTGCAAATTAAAATCACAATGAACTATTACTACATACGTATCAGAATGGCTTTGAAAAAAGTGACAACTGGGGTGCCTGGGTGGCTCAGTCGGTTAAGTGTCCTACTTTGGGTCAGGTCATGATCTCATGGTTCCTGGGTTCAAGCCCTCCATCAGGCTCTGTGTTGACAGCTCAGAGCCTGAAGCCTACTTCAGATTCTGTGTCTCCCTCTCTCTCTCTGCCCCTCCCCACTCATGCTCTACCTTTGTCTCTCAAAATTGAATAAATGTTAAAAATTTTTTTTTAAATGACAACCCTTAATACTGGTAAGAATGTGGAAACATGAGATCACTCATAAAATAAAATTTTACAGTGTATATTTTTAAAAATATATTACACATGTATTTATTTTCCACATGTAATATGTAAAGCAGCAATTGTAGTCTTGGATTTATTACAGAGAAATGAAGACTTATGTTCACATAAAGACACACTATTTTTTTCCCGTTTGTAGTAGCTTTATTCATAATAGCTAAAAATGTGAAACATGTTAAATACCCTTCAATAGTTACACAATCTGTGGTACATCCATATCATAGACTATTATTCAACAATAAAAAAAAGGTTGATACATGCAATAGCCTAGATGAATCTCCACCAGAATTATGCTAATTGAAACAAGCTAATCCACAAAGTTTCCATATTCTAGGATTCCATTTTTATAATACTCTTGAAGTGACTCAATTATAGATATGGATGACAGATTAATGGTTGCCAGGCATTATGGAGGGAGTGGGTGTTGTTTTCAAAGTCTACATAAAGGATCATTGTAGTCATGAAAATGTTCTGTATCTTAAATATATCTGTATCTTGATTGTGATGTTGTACTATGGTTTGAGAAGTGCTACCATTGAGGGGAACTGGGGAAGGGGACAGGATCTATATCTTACAGTGCCATTTGAATTTATAATTATTTCAGATGAAAAAAATAGACCTATCGATATCTTCTTATGTATAAGGAATTCCAAAACCTCAAAAACTTTTTAGCAAACTAGGCATCAAAGCAGATTGCTTTATCTTTAGTAATAAGTGGCTAAACGAAAAGCAAACTTTATGATCACTGGACAAATATTAAAACCATTCACTCTGAGACTGGATACACAATGAGAATAGTGATTATAAATACTTTTATTTACTCTATGCTGGTGGTTCCACCTGTTCAGCTAGACAAAAATATGTAAAAAAAAAAAAAAAAAAAGAAACTCAAAAAGGGAAAATGTCACCATTCATAGAAAAATGTCTGTTGGGTATATAGAATATTTCAAAGACTCTACAGATAAATTTGTAGATTGAATAAATCAATTTAGTAAGTTTTCTGGCAACAAGGTCAATACAGGAAAAAAAATCATTTTTATACACAATCAGCAAATAGAATAAATGAAATTATTGTATTAACATACTGTCAAAAATATCAAATCTCAAAGAATAAATCTTGCAAAAGTTTTGCAAGACTTCTACTTAGGAAGTTGTAGGACATGAGAAAAATTAAAGATGACCTAAGTAGAAGCATAGGTCCTAATTATGTATTGGTAGATTAAATATTTTGATGAGGCCTGCTTTCCCCTAAACTATATAAATTATATAAACTATAAAATAAAAATAAAATAAAAAAGATTGACAAATTAGAATACATTTGTTAAAACTGAGTACACTAGAACAGATCAGTTTATCACAGGCTCTATGAAGAGACAGCAAATGTAAGCCCTAGTGTGGAATAAAGTATATGTGTCAACAAAGACTCATATCCAGAATGTATAATGAATTTCTACAAGTCACTCAGAAAGAGGCAATCTTCTCCAATAAAAGGTGGGCAAGATATTGAGGTTCTTTGTTTTAAGTAATAACATTTATTACTATCATTCATTAAGCACTGAAATTGTGCTTGCTTCATATATAAATATTTTACATTCATTATGTCATTTATATCTTGTAATAGCTATGAAGAACTCTTCTCACGTCCAATTACAGATGAGAAGTTAAAGGTCATTAGAAGTTATGTCATTTGCCTATTATCACACAACTTGTAAAAAGCATGCTATTTTAGAAAAGTTTTCACTTATCCACTTATAGATACTAGGTATAGGGATACAAGTTCAGTAATATATTGTCCTTGTCATTAAATGAGGGCACAACAGAAGAATAACAAAATCCACTTAAAGTTGGAGGTTGGTAAATAGGCCAAGACTTCATAGGACAGCTGACCTTTGGGCTATCTTAAAGTTATCTCACTCAGCGGCACCTGGGTGGCTTGGTCGGTTAAGCGTCTGACTTCGGCTCAGGTCATGATCTCACGGTCCGGGGGTTCGAGCCCCGCGTCGGGCTCTGTGCTGACAGCTCAGAGTCTGGAGCCTGTTTCAGATTCTGTGTCTCCCTCTACTCTCTGCTCCTCCCCTGTTCATGCTCTCTCTCTGTCTCAAAAATAAATAAACGTTAAAAAAAAAAAATTAATAAAAAAAAAAAGTTATCTCACTCAGAAGGGTAAGGAAAGAAAAGAGTATCCTAGGTGGAGAGATTAGTATCAAAATGTATGAAGTCTCTTCCTCTTTCTTGGGGTGAGGGGGCATTGATATGGATACCAGGTATTGAGGAGATAATAGGGTAAAAAAATAGATGCTTCCCAAATCTGCTTAGGACCATGCTAACCTTCCAATTTAAAATTTTTAAATTCAACTTTAAATTTTAAAATGTTCCAATTTTAGTAAATGTAAAGTAAACACCATTCAGATGGTTGATAAATTTAAAGCTGTACAAACATATTAATAATCAGTAAAAAAGCAACTATATAATGCTGGGGTACCTAATTGGTTCAGTCTGTTAAATGCCTGATTCTTGATTTCGTCTCAGTTCATGATCTCACAGTTCATGGGAGTAAGCCCCATGCCAGTCTCTGTGCTGACAGCAGAGAGCCTGCTTGGGACTCTCTCTCTCCCTCTCTCTCTGCTCCTCCCCCACTCACATGCACACTCTCTCAAAATACATACACTTAAAAATCACTACATGATGCAAATGTCAAAATAGAAGAGCAGGTTTAAAAAACAGACAATACCAAATAGTGAACGGGTGGAGCCAAGGAGAATGATCATCTACTACAGGTGATACATAAACAGAAAATTACTTGGGACTGTCTACCAAAGCTCATCATACCTATAACTTACATGTTACATAGATTGTTGGTCTCCATTCTTCTCTGTACAGATAGTATATCTGTACACCCTTACCATGACCTTATAGTGGGTGGAGTGTACTTACTGGTTTTAGGCTTGATCATGTGACTTACTTTGGCCAATGGAATGCTAATAGATGTGATGTGAGTAGAGGCATGGAAACACACACATGCAGTGGAGCTCATGCTCCTTTGATTCTCCCATCACCATGAGATTATGCCCTGAGATACCCACTGGTTTAAGAAGATATATACCAATCTGAAGATAAGACATTCCAACTAACAGCGGTGTATGAGGGACAAATACATTTTATTTTTAATCAGATTTGGGGCAGTTTGTTATGAGCAATTTCATTCATCAGGAATACGTGCCCATGTGCAATTACACAAGTGCACAAAAGCCATGAATGAGTAGGTTTACAACAGTATTATTCATACTATCTCTAAACTGCAAAAAACCCAGACTTCATCAGTAGTATAATATACAAATAAATTCTAGTTTACTCATACAGAGGATTCTTTTTGTTTGAAATGTAGATAGCCACAGCATACAACAAGCCTGAATCTAATAATCCGTTTTGAAACAGCTAGACATGTTTCTATTTATATAAAATAGAAAACTAAACATCTGAACTAAGATATATTTATTGGAAAATAATTTCTTATCCAGAGTGAATATTATTTGGATATTTACTTTGTAAAATTTCAATACTTTTTATGTTTTCCTGTAAATGTATTATATTTTTAAAAGTGTTTTTAAAAGGGAATGTTTTGAGCTCAAGCGTAAAATGGGATAAAATATCCCATTCCTATTCTCTAATTGTTCATATTGTTTAAGGTAATATAAGTAGAGAGTTAGGGGTCTCTGGGAAAAGATAAGGGGTAGCTTTCTTGACATATAAGTCACTTTAGGCCCCAGGCCCTCTTGTGATATATGCCTGACCAGTACCAGTTGTCCAAAGCACATTTCTTGCAGAACTTCCTGGAATATAAAAAAGAATAGAATCCAGTAGATAATGATTTTAAGAGAACAAAAGAATGGAAGAACAAAAAGCCACCATCAGGCCAGGAGATTAGCCTAATCATATCAGCAACAGTAATAGTGGTCAAATTCCCAGTGCTGGTTCCAAAGTAAAGACTGACCAGGCACACATTCTTAAATTATCTTTGTAGGTTTTAAACCCCTTTGAACACTCAAATACCAGACTAACTGAAGACAGAATTGAACCCTGCTGGTTCCTCATGACTTTGACCTGGATTCTATCACCTAAGAGGACTTTCGCCCCAAGTCCATGCTGAATTCCCCATCACACAAACCCCCTCATGAATATGTATGCACCTTTAGCTTACAACTGCCCCAGTTTTGTTGTTCATGGCAGAAACTGCTTTGGGAAATATACCCTGTGTTCTCTTTTACTTGTTGTATTTAAAATCTTTTATTTTTCTATCCTTTGGCTTTGTTGTCTTTTGGCTTGACACCCACCAAGAAGGGGACCCAGTTTTGGGTAACAGCAACACAATATTTGCACAAAATTAAATGATGACTTATTGTTTGGTAATGATTCCTTTTCCTTTAATCTGTATCATTTTTATCTCATGTATTAAAATGATAATTTCTAAGATATTTAATATTCATATGAAATAATTTCTGACAATGCTGGTGAATACAGATTATAGAGATGGAAAACAGAATGACGCTCAAGGACCTTTCTGTCCAAAATATCTTTCTCACTGGCCTGGCATGATGCCCCAAATTCCACCCCTTCTACTTCATTCTCTCTAGTTAAGATAAGCCATTTTATTTCCAGGAACTCTCTATTAAAATGCAATAAAACTACAGGAGAGGTAAAATATTAAGCTATTATCAAGCACAAACACCTTACTCTGAGATTACTTTTGCACAAAATTAGCTGTCATGAGAGAAAGCAGAAAAGCAGGGCCCGGGGGGCTGATCAGCCCAGATGATAAAGGGGAACTATGGGGAGGGAAACCTGCTAACAGCTGTGGGCAGAAACTGGGAGGGGAGGGTGAACAAAGGACTTGCAGGAGGCCTGTGGGCACCTGAGGACCAGAAATGACCCCAGGTTGGGGGCAGGAGCCTACTGAAGACAAACGGGCATTATCAGAGGAAACTGTTCCTTCTCCCTCCTTCTTAAAACTGATGACATGATGAAGTTGTTTTGTGCCAGAAGCTTGCTAAGCATGGTGTTTTAACAACCGAACCCTAGATATATACTAAATACAAACCTGATCTGGAGGGAGAGGATATTCAAAATTCTAGTCTTGCCTCTTGTGAAGTTGGATAATCTTTACTCTGTCTGCCTCTCTAGGAATGAGAGCTGCATAAAGGAAGCTTCTATTACACTTGGAGGATTAAAAGGGATATTTTGAGGACAATGGGCTAGAACAGTACTTCACAAACTCTTCTGTACAGACAAGTCTCCCTGGGATCTAGCTGAAGGGCACATTCTTGATTCAGTAGGTCTGGAGCTGAGATTCTGTATTTCAAGTAAACAACCATGTCCTATCATGCGACTGGTCTCAGACCAAAGCAGTGCTGTCCAACAGAAATATGAGCTACCTTCACAGTCTAAATTTTCTGGTAGCCATAAGGAAACAAATGGAGAAACTGAATTTTTAAAATATTTATTGGGGGGGGGGGTTGTGGGCAGAGAAAGAGTGAGTGAGAGAATCTCAAGCAGGCTCTGGGCTGACAGCACGGGGCAGAATCTCAGGTACCTCAAGATCATGACCTGAGACAAAATCAAGAGTTGGATGCTCAACTGACTGAGCCACCCAGGAGTCCCTGGATAAAATGAATTTTAATATGTTTAACTAAATTTATCTAAGATATTTAACTGTGTAACAAATATAGGAAAATGTGAGTGATCAGAGATTCTTTCCTTGTAAGAAGTTTTTGAAAGCCACTATGTATTTTACACAATAAGATACAGTAGAATTCAGTCTGGGCCAGTTGCATGTCAAGTGCAACACAGCCCCATTAACTCATAGCTACTGCACTGATTATGGCAAATCTAGAGAATGGATCAACTGTTACAAAACCAGGTATCTCTGTAAACTCAAAATACAAATATGGAATATTCTGTCAGTCATTGGTGGCCTTTTCATTATAGAAGAACAGGTGTGAATTTAAAATGCAAGGGCCTGTATGTTAACTACAATGAAGTCAAAAATAAAATACAAGTGAATGATGTTCCTAATTATATTGCAAACTCCTACCCTTTATGTGATATTTTATAATTTCCTCTACTAGAGTTCTCCAGAGGAACGCAGTATGTAATATCTTTAAATAACATTCTATTTACATCTTTAAGTTACAATCTTAATATGTGAGTAATTTTAAAGAATTGGTCCATGCAATTATAGAGACTGAGAAGTCCCAAGATCTGCAGTTGGCAAGCTGGAGACTAATAGTAAGTTGTAGTCCAAAGTAGTTGGAGTTGTAGGTCAAAGGCTGGAGAAACAGGACAGCTCACAGTGTAAGCTATAGTCCAAGGGTAGGAAAGAATGTTTCTCCAGCTCAGTCCATCAGATAGGCAAAATTCCCTAGGCAGTCTTTGTGTTCTATCCACAGATTTAACTGATTGGATGAAGCCCACCTATGTTGGGAAGGGCAGTCTGCTTTATTCAGTCTATGACTTTAGATACTAATCTCATCCAGAAACACCCTTATAGACACACCCAGAACATTTAACCCAATGTCTGGGCACCTGATGGCCCAGTCACGCTGACACAAAATTAACCATCACATTTCCCTTTGAAGCCTTCCTGTACTTGCCCAATGAGAAACTTTATACTCCCTTCCCATAATACCTTGCGAATAGCTCTTTTAAAGGATGTTAACCATTCTGTTCTTAATAGCTTTCTTAATCTTAGCTATTTGAAAACATTGAACATGGCTTATTCATCTTTGTATACGTGTTTTCTATCACTGAGGCAGGCACATAAGTGATCAATAAACTCAGTTTACCTTTTTGTGTCTAGCACTCTGCTCAATTCTTCACATGTATAGCTTAACTTGTATATCACACTGCATATATAGCAACGTGCCCACTTTAAGTATGGGAAAAAAAAAAGAGCAGAGGTATTAAAATTTGTAAAGTTCACAAAGTGGGAGGTGGTTGGAAACTAAACTTGGATGATTAAACACCAGAAGCTGTTTTTATTTTGCTACATTGGTTGTTTGTCAAAGATTAATCAAATGTGTAATGGATTTTACTTTGATGTTTAAGTGCTGTTTCTTAAATTGAGTGAACACACAACTTCTAAAACTGGACCAATCTTAATACTCAAATATGTAGTACTGAATCTTTCATGAAACTACATTTAGTGTAAGTCCAAACACAAAAACAAAAACATACACACACAAAAACAAAAAACAACCCAAACCCACAAAAACCAGTATAGCAGACAATTGATAAATTTGTCGTCACCCTGCATCTTTTAGGCCCTACATTCCATGATTGAAATAGAAGCAGCAATGCATTTTCCCAGCTGCCTTTGCAACAAGGCTACAGACATGTGACCTAGGTTCTGCCAACCAGATGTGTCCAATCAAACCCTTGATTCAAATATGAGCCATATGAGGATGCCTAAGCCATGCATATCCGAATTTCTAGGAGCACTATAAAGGCTGCCAACCACTACCCCCAGGCACAGAGGGAAGCAATGGTAGTATCACTACTTAATTGGGGCAAGCACAGTATAATTTAGACCTCATTCAGAACGCAGATCCTTGGAATTCACTTCTGTGTCCCCTGGCAGTTACATGAATGATGTATGCCTAAGTTCTTTCCAGTTGGGGGCACCTTCAAATCATTCTAGATAAGGGACTACCCACACCTCTTACAAGAAGCCTTGAGCTTGGCCACCCACCAGTCTGCCTCTTCTGGTGAGATGACCTAGCACTGATCCCACCTCCTTCTTTTAGGATTCTACACCAGGCAAGATTTCGTTTTCTTATCTTGTCCACAGCAGCATTTCTCATTTAGAGTCTGTGTGTCACCTTCAAACATCTGGTCTCCTTTTACCTTTCCACCACTCAGTGGGAGCAACCTGGGGTTTCAGAGCTATGCATTAGAGCAGAAGACAAGGGCACACAGCTGCTGATTTTTATAGTACATAATTTACATTTCACTTTCTCCCTCCTTCCTCAGGCACCAAATGTGGAAAGTATATGCCAATTTTGGGGGCTACATGACTGGCACCTGTCTCTACACATTCAGCTGCTTACAGATGTGTGTCTCTTTTCCCATATCCTCTCTTCCTTTCCCTCTTACCTCCCCTGTTGAATTTTGGAAGAACAATGTTTAAGAAGTAAATGGATCCGGAGTTATTACCTGTCTAACAGTTCACTTCATTCTGCACGTTTATGCCAGACACAGCTGGTGATGATAATTTTGTAAACCATATGTATAATCATGGATTTCATTTACTCACTCAAAAAATATTTTGACCACTTTGTACATATTTTGTTTTGGGGCATCATGTTAACAAAACAGATATCCTCATTGCCCTCACATGTTCTTTAACCTAAAGGTAGAAAACCTAAAGTAATACACAGTGATACTCAGGTATAGTTTTTATTAAGTCAAAGTGTTCCCACCAAGTCTTGTAAAATAGCCAATGATTTTGAGGGGTTCAGGGCACCCCCTGCCCCCAAGGATGTGCCACTTTGGCATGTGGATTATTTTGAGCTGAAGGCTCAAAATAATTTTCCAAACTGACTTACACTCACTGATATGCATCCTGTGTTCTCAAAACACTGGGCTATTTTTTTGTTAACAAATGCCTTCTTCTACATCTCTATTATGCAAACTGCTGCTCATGCTTTAAGGCCCAGCCCAAATATTTTCTACTTTGTAAGGGTTTGCCTTGCCTGTCCTTTTCT
The DNA here is from genome assembly GCF_018350215.1 of Panthera leo. NCBI lineage: Eukaryota > Metazoa > Chordata > Mammalia > Carnivora > Felidae > Panthera > Panthera leo. The sequence goes on from NC_056690.1 coordinate 63,724,855, forward strand.
GAATAATTAAGGTATCTCATTTCAGCTGCTCCAAACCAATTTAGCACGCTTCTATGAGAACACTTAACTTTTGCTTCTGCTATGAACAGTAACATTCTTCACTACTGAACAATAGGCACTGAACAATACCTCTTCACTACTTCGATCAGTTCATATAAATCTGAAATTCAAAATGCAGGATCACATTTTCTTAAAAAAATACCACAGCTTATATATGGTGTAGTTCCAGATGGTCCTGTTCCCTTAAACTCCAATGTGAAAGAAACCACCTGGAGTTATGAAAAACAAAGGCCCGGATGTGAGGAAAAGTGAGGACAGGTAATATATTCAGGTGCACATGTGCATGTCTTACTCACTTGCAGCTAGAGGAAGTGTTGGGATAAATAGGGCAGAAGAGGAGGTTTCTACTGGAGAGAGAAAGTCAGGCAGTCTAACTTGGCAAATTAAGTGTGTGTTTTAAAACCAGAGATGGCCCAGATAATTATGAAGTGATTTAGGAGAAGAAATTGGATGAGAAGCTGTACTTGGCCCATGGGGACACTGGGGATTTTATCAGGAGACTTGAAGGTTTTAATTTTACTTCCTCCAAACTTTAGAGAAGATTTTCAAAAGATACAAAAGACAATAGATCCAGAAAGATGACAAAAGGAGTGTATACTGCTGATTGATGAATGGCAAAAACACCAGAATTCCTCCCCCCCCCCCCCCCCCGCCCCCAGGAGAATCGTACTGAGAATCAAAAGATAAAACTAACATTTGTAAAGAGAATGATATCCTAAGATTGTGATTAGATTTTAAAGGAGTATGTAGCTACTCCAATGGAGTGCAAATCTGTTTTAGATTAATGGCATTTTAGGCTTCTACAAAACATATGAATGGCATTTTGAACCATTGCTGTGCAGGGAAATGGGATTCAGATAGGTGTTGGACTTGTGATCTCAGTTGATAAAATGGAGAAGCATAGACTGGGACCAAATATGATTGAAGGGATTAGTAAATGTTCAAATTACTCTATCCACAATGATAAATGGTAAACTGTTTCAGTATGTATGAAGTTTTCTAGTAGTTTGCTCTATACCCTGTCATTTGCAGCAATGTGTTTTCCATTTGTTTTTTAATAGTTGTGATGAAGGTACAAAGTGATACATATTCACATGAAGAGATGCTGAAAAATAGAGCAAATAGTTTAAATTATAGAATTGACATGCAAAAGGCACTTAACAGGGTTGAAAAATGGACTGTTTATAATAGCACAACATTCACTGGGGATTGATCTAATTTTCTGAGGGTATTTCCTACTTCTCTTAATGTTTGTGCACAGCATAGAATTTGAACTCAGTATTATCAACTATCTGAATTTTTTTCTATTAGTAAGGATCCTATCATGAGTCAAGGAAGTAAGGTATTTGCAAAAACTGGACAAAGTCTCTTGGGTTGTAGCAGGTTGGGAATGGAAAGGTGCAAAAATCTCCATTTATTTAGCACAAGGAGTTAAGGACCCATCATATTCTCTACTGGTCAGGCCACAAGTCAACTATTTTATTCATTGCAGCAGACTGTCATTCGGAGTGGGATATTGATAGGCTGATGTACACGGGGAGGGCTGGGAGGAGTATCTGAATTTGAGATCTTGCTATGGACGAGATTAAGGAATAGAGGATGTTCAGCCTGGAGAGGATAAAGATCATTCACTAGATGTTTAATATCTTCAGATATTTTAAGTGCTTTCCCATGGACAAGAATTAGACATTTTTATGTGTGGGGCTGTAAGGGAGGGGAAGGAAGACAAAGTGGTTCAAGGACAGGGAAAGATATATTAGCTCAATATGGGAGGGGGAAGATACAGGTAAGAAGAGTAATTGTCAAAAAATAGGATGAATTTTCTTGAAAGAAAAGGAGTACAGGCAGACATGGATTGTAGTTAAAAGAGTTGTGGTAAATTGAGTTCAAACAAGAGATCCAGTCTCACTGCCCAGTTTATGATTTACTCCATCTTCTTGAGAAGGAATCACAGAAACAGATGAGCAAAATGGCCATAAGGATATTTGGGAATAGAAATTGAATGAGCGATAGTATTTACCTCATAGGGCATTTGGGGTTTTATTTGGAGGCTTAAACATTTTCATGTCTTTTAAACTTTGTTTCTCTTTATGTTACATGTCTTCTCACTGCATTTTCTTTTATCCTTTTAGCAAAGAGCCATTCTTCAGTTACCATCGGATTGAATTTTTAAAAGATTTTTTAAATATTTTATTTTTGAGAGAGAGAGAGAGAGAGAGAGAGGAGGAGGAGCAGCAGAGTGAGAGGGAGACACAGAATCTGAAGCAGGCTCTAGGCTGTCAGCACAGAGCCAGATGTGGGGCTCAAACTCACAAGCCTTGAGATCATGACCTGAGCTGAAGTCAGATGCTTAACCGACTGAGCCACCCAGGCGCCCCTAGGATTGAATTATTTTTAATCCTATTTTAGGTCTGGCAAAATTAAGATAACTATCAATCTCTTCTATCTCTGCTGCTGTTAGGGCGTGTGCACACATATCAGGACTGAAATTTCAGAGTGTCAGTAGGCACAAACAATTCATATCAAAGGTAATTTTTAGACAAACCCAAATGTTACTGACCCAGTATTGCCCTCTTCCTGAAGATGGACCTCAAGGTACTGATAAGAGAAGGAACTGGCTTCACTTTCCAACTGAGCCCTTGTAGGGACTAGAACATCACTGAATCACTGGAGGAGGGAATATTCTGAGCCACTTTATTTGGGGTAGAAATCATGATCCATTACAATATCTACGGTATGCACAATAATGCCCCCCCCCCGACCTCCATCCAGCTGCATACGTCTTGATCCGCAGAACCTATAAACACATTATATGGCAAGGGGACAATAAGGTTGCAAATAGATTTAACAACCTGACCTCAAGATAGATGCATTATCCTGGATTATCCAGATGTGCCAAATGTAACCACAAGAGCCTTTCAAGAAAAAGAGGCCAGAGGGGAGAATCAGAGAAAGACAGGACTAAGGAAGCAGGGCTAGAGAAATGCCATGTCGCCAGCTTTGAGGGTGGAGAGCTGCAAGCCAACCAACATCATCAGTCTTTAGGAGCTAAAAAGACAAGGGAACATTCTTTCCTAGAGACTTCAAAAAGAAAGGCAGCAGTGCTAATTACCTGGATCTGAGCCCAGTGAAACGTGTATCAAGACTCTGACCTCCAGAAACTTACAAGTTCGTGTTGTTTTAATTTACATTGTTTAACAGAGCGGTTTATAATTTGTTATTGGCAGAAATAGAAAACTGGAACATCCAATCATAACTGTTATTCAAAAAACAAAGGAACATATCTAAACAAGCAAACAACTAGAATTTCACCTGAATGCAATTTTAAATTTGCCAATGCTAGATTCCCCTCATTTGCACAAATGTAATTTATCTTTGAGTGAAAACACCAGGACCTCAGAATAGTTTAAGAGTAATAGAGCTGAGGGGTGGGGGAGGGGGAAATGAGTGATGGGCACTGAGAAGGGCACTTGGGATGAGCACTGGGTGTCGTACGTAAGCGATGAGTCCTAGGAATCTACCCCCAAGACGGAGAGCACACTGTATACACCATATGTTAGCTAACTTGACAATAAATTATATAATAAAAAATTAAAAAATAAAAACATACAAACAGAAAGAATAATAGAGCTGATTTCTTTTATCCCTTCAGAAGGAAACCTCTTGATATGTTAAGGATGAGCCTCAGTTTTCCCCTTGCAAAAATTCACTAAATCAAAATAAATTTCTTCCATGCTACTCACACCTATTTCAACTTCCACTTAGTTGGTGCTGATGCCAACATCTTGAATAATTTGAAAGGAAGCTACAATTCTTTGAGGGCTTATTCTGCTTAGCCAGCTAATAAATTAAAGTCTTGAGAATAACACCTTTGTCTTATCGATCCTAGAACTCTAATTCCCTCCACTTTATCATTTTCAATTTTTTTCTCCTCCGTGATATATGCAAAGACACATTTTGATGTTGTTCCCATGGACTTAAACACAATTTTAAAGAATGTTCATTATGGTCTAGAATAGAGTGTCTCACCCTCCACTTTGAAAAATCTCTCATACCCATGCCACCTTCCCAAATACTCAGCATGCTCCTTCTGTAGCAACCGATTTTCTTTCTCTAATGCTTCTGTGTCCCATTCAGCACATTAGCAGAAGGATCTGGTGGTAGGATAGATATTGTTCCCCCTCCCAACTCCACCAAAGTACCTCTTTCAACTGCCAGGATCAGTACAGAGGTCCTGTATTCATTAGTAGTCATGACTATTTTGCTTAGTCTTGAGAACTTTTCTGCTTAAAACCCTGTGCATTTATGAAAAGAACTTTCATTTCATGCTAGTATTTATAAGCATACCTTTGAGGTTGGAGAGCTCTGAAGAAAAGGGTCTCTATATAATAAGAGATCCAGTTACTAAGACTTTCCCATCCCTGTTTCCTAGGCCTGGCTCAACATGACTATCACAGGGAGGCACACTCTAGCAGGTCAGGTTTTCGTGCCCTGCTTAAAGTTTAGCTCATTCAGAACCGTGGTTAGAGTTGTTTTATGGAGATGTGACCTCCAATATTTGTTGTACATTATGTTATTTCCAGTATCTCAAGGGGTGCTATAAACATTTAAGACTATTCAAAAGCTTTTTGTTTTTATTGCTAGCATGAGCCATGTAGCAGGACTTCCCAATAAGCAGATTTAAATCCACTGGGAGACCTCAAATGCCTCCTATGTGCCCTGAGTTTTCTGGGAAGTACAATTAGTCAATTGTGCTGACTCTGGGATTTGCTCTTACACTGATCTTCCCTCTGGAATGCCCTTGGATCACCTCTGCTTCACAACCCAACCTCCCAGACTCCAGCTAAGTACTTCCTCTTTCATGAGGCCATTCACTAGATCGAAGTAATAATTGCCCTTTGCTAACTCTCACTGATTGTCCTTTGTTGTAAAGTTTTCCACATTGCACTTTCTTTTGTAATTATTCATATTGTCTATTATCTCCCTGTTAGACCATTAGATCTGCAGGCTTGTTGACTGTCTTCACGTTTGCCTGTCTTCACAGCATGGATCATACTATCTGGGCGACAGAATGGCAATCCAACTACCAAGAGAGGGGTCAGGCAGAGAAAAGACATTGTACTAGAATCTAGAAAAATGTTCATGTGTATGTTAGCTCTAAGATTCCATAACTGTGTGCCTTTAAGCAAATCACTGCAGTCCTCTTGGGACTTAGTTTCCTTATATAGCAATTTCTGCTATAACATTTTTAAGGGTTTAAATATAATTTATTGTCAAGTTAGCTAACATACAGTGTATATACAGTGTGCTCTTGGCTTCGGGAGTAGATTCCCATGAGTCATCACTAACATAAAAACACCCAGTGCTCATCCCAACAAGTGCCCTCCTCAATGCCAATCACCCGTTTTTATAAATGCAAAATTGTTTCAAATCAATTGATACATTAGGAGACAATGAGTTTCTTCTTTTTAAGCACAATTTCGTCCTTGAGAAACAGTAGGTCAAAGAACTTGACCCACATGAACTGAGCAGAGTAAAAATACAACACACACTCACACAGGTGAGTGCACGTGCATGAACTCACATACACATACACCTCTCAATGATCTAGCTACAACCTCAGTTCACCATGTATTATGAGCTCACCCACCTGCACTGGGTTAATACAACTTTCTGTCCAATTTCTGACCACTTTTCTTCTATAACTTCACAGTGACTTATAAGCTACAGTTCTTCTAATACCCATTTCCACCAGGAACCTTGGATCTTTTTCAAATAAAAGATAATTAACATAGTACTTCTGTTTTAACTACTTAACACATGTGAAACTCTTACTAGGTTCCTAGCTTTTAAAATTTTAATAGGTCATTGATGAAGTTAGAGTATTGAGCCCCTATCTGTTTTTCCTATAAGCCCATTTTTTTCCAGTTAGTGTAATTTTACATAGCACAGTGCTCTTTAGGAATTCATGCAAAGAACTGACTGTATATAAAATGGAAAGGGAAATTTATGTAACCTCCATACCTTATACTTTTTAGTGTAATAAGCTTATGTGATATGAAAGTGCTTTAAATGTTAACATTACAAGTCTTTGCTAACACACCCACTCTCTCTCCCAGCCTTGCCAGTATTTGCAACTGCTTTTATATGTGGTGGACCCTGTAAGGTGCTTGCTCTCACCCTCTTCCTCCTATTCCTGTATCCATTCTCTATTGCTACTAAACAAGTTACAACAAACTTACTAGCTTCAAACAATGCAGTTATGAACAGAGCTGCATTCCTTCAATATTTTTATGTTGAAGTCCTAACCCTGCATGTGACTATATTTGGAGACAAAGCCTTTAAATTAAGCTTAAACGAGATCATAAGAGTTAGGGCTTACTCAGATAGGACTGGTGTTCTTTAAGAAGAAGAGACACCAGGGGCACCTGGTTGGCTCAGTCGGTTAAGCGTCTGACTTGAGCTCAGGTCATGATTTCGCAGTTTGTCAGTTCAAACCCTGTGTTGGGCTCTGGACTGACAGCTCAGAGCCTGGAGCCTGCTTCAGATTCTGTGTCTCCCTCTCTTTCTGCTTCTCCCCTACTCATGTTCTGTCTCTCTCAAAAATGATAAACATTAAAAAAGAGACACCAGCGGCTCCTGGGTGGCTTAGTAGGTTAAGCGTCTGACTTTGGCTCACGTCATAATCTCACAGTTTGTGAATCCAAGCCCCCACATTGGGCTCTGTGCTAATAGTATGAGCCTGCTTGGGATTCTCTCTCTCTACGTTTCTTTCTCTGCTCTTCCTCCACTCATGCTCTCTCTCTCTCAAAAATAAACTTAAAAAATTAAAGAAAAAGAAGACACCAGAGCTCTCTTTCTGCACACACACACAGAGGAAAGGCCTCTGAAGACACAATGAGAAGGCAGCCATCAGCAGGCCAGGAAAAGTGGCCTCACCAAAAATGAACCTTGCTGCCACCTTGATATTGGAATTCAGACCTTCAATTCTTAGAAATAAGGTCTGTTTTTTAAGACACCTCAACTGTGGTATTTGGTTATGGTAGCAAGCAGACTAATACAAATGTCCATTTGTTAAACCCTAGTTCCTTTTGGCCAGAAGTCTGCATATAGCACACTTGCTCTTTTTGCAGTCTCACAAAGCTAGAAACAAGGGATGAGCAGAGTTAGGTTATAATCCATAACTCTGGATCCTCTTACAAGGTCCTTTAAATCACTAGAATTCAGTTCCTTGCAGTTATTGGACTGAGATCCTGGCTTTCTTATTGGCTGCTGACCAGAGGTCATTCTCAGCTCTCAGAAGCCACCTGCCCTCTTCCCCCAGTCTAGCTAGGTGGTCATCTCAACACAGTGCCTTTTTCAATGCCAACAAGAGAAATTCTGACTTCCTAGTCTCTCCCCTCTAGACTCTAAGGGTCTATCCTATAATCTCCCTGTTGGTTGACAGACTTTATCATAAATGGGAGTTAAACACAACTGATTAGGAAACTTAAGACATTCAACATTCGAGAGATACCTTCACATTTGTCAAATCATGTAACATTTCATGGGAATAACATCCCATCATCTTTGCCATAATCTAGTCGTTAGAAGTTACAGGTCCCTCCCACACTCAAGTTGAGGGGATTACATGAAGACATCAGTCATTGAGATCATCTTATAATATAGTAAGGAAAATTCCAGTTCTGTTTAGATTAGCAGCATTCTAATATTTACTAGCCCCTAATACTATACTGTCTTGCAGGTAGGGGACAACAATAGGACTGTCTTATGTCAATTTCCCAGAGGAGGCTTTCAGGAAGGCATTTTCAAAGGGGAAGAATGGTCTTGCATCGGTTTTGTCCTTTGCTGTAGGCTTTTTCTGTCTTAAATGTACATTTAATGTCTAGACTTTCTGGCGCTACCTTTTGTTCATAAGGATTATAACAAACCAGAAGGTGGAATAGAAATTCATAATATTGGGCCCAGAGTCCCCATTTCTGGATTCCATGCCTCCAGTGCTTTTAATAGGTAAGCAATGAACCATGGGAATCTACCCCCAAAACCAAGAGCATGCTTTACACACTGCACGTTAGCCAATTTGACATAACTTATATTTTAAAAAAAAAATATGAGAACAAGTCCTTTTCTGATTAAACCCTTTAAGTCTCTATTATCATAGCTAAATAAAATTGGTAACACAGTCAAGAGCAGCATCCCCCTGTGGCAGCACTCAGAAATGGTATCATTGGCATCCCTTCTTCCCAACGCAGTTCACTTCGAATAGTACACAGAATAGAAGTTCCCTGGTGTACTTCCTAAGTCTTTACAGAAATAAAAATCTGACACTTTTAACCAAATATAGGATAGTCCTTCTATGGGAGGGAGGAAGCACAATGTAGGGTAGGTAAGTAAGTATGGAAAATGAAACAGGAATAATCATGTACAACTACTGAATCATTTTGTTGCCAGTCTTCAATGCTTTACAGCCAATGCCTGAGATAATTCTATCTCATTTTATTCAATCTGGTTTCAAAGCCTGCTGTGATGAACTCTTGGTAATCAAAGGCCAAGAATTTGATTGTACAAAGAGGATTATTTGCAAGTTGGTTATTCTAAAGTTGATTTACAAAAATGGAATGTAAATTGGCTAATAAAGTATCATTGCTTTGTATTTCTATATACAGAAGCAATTGTTTACAACAATATTTTAAATATCCACACTAAATGTTTTTGTCAACTGAGATTAGAAGACCACGTTTTGAAGCTAGGAGATCACATGCCTGAAAGGATAGTGAGAAAACAAGGTAACAAACACACATCTATTTTCCCATTATGGGTGCTTCATGGTGTTAATCTCAAGTCCCACATTGGCAGGGATGGCATTGCCCAACTCTGTGGCAGTGATGTTCAACAAATCATGTTATGCTTCTCAAGAAGCCAAAGTTAGATTCTTGGAAGATGATGGTAACATAAATTTTGAATCTCCCTCATCCCTGACCCCTACTAAAATAATCCCCCAAGGCAAAACCATAACTTAAATGACAAAGTATCCCTAAAGAACTGCAAGTGATAGTTAAGGCTGACGTCCGGGCAGAAGAAAAGTGGATCAATCACCATGAGGTCTGATGCATCTGAGAAGTTCAGTAATGCTAACTGGTACACACTCAAAAGGTCAGACAGCCAACTAGAGTACAATAGCTCCAAGTGAGATGTATTTGCACACTTCAGTAGCCAAAGAAGACAAGGGATGCTCAAGAAGTGTGAACGTGGAGTAGACTATTCTGCAGATACTTCCAAACTAAGCAGGTGTCTTCCAGGAACAAGCTCTATACTAGGAAAATATTTGGGGTGGTGTGTGTGTGGGGGGGGGGGGTGGAATATTAAGCATGACAGGCTTAATAGAGACAAAGGAAAAAGAAGCTTTAGATAAAAGTAGGGGAAGAGAACAAAGAGAGAAGCAACCAGAATATAAGCCTCAAACAGAAAAATTGTGCTTTGTAGCTGTAAAATTAGAAGAAACTACCATAAATGGTGCTTCTTTCTAAGTTTAAGAAAATGAAATGTAAAAATGCCTAGCAATATTGAAGTCAATTTCCATACAAACATTCTGTAGACAAGAAAAGCAGGCTAAAAAGAAAGCCCACCAACATTTGGAAAGGTTACTAAGCATTTGAGTTAAAAATACTTTAAGAAAATACAAAGTATCTAATAATCAGAATTAGGAAAACTTAAAAAGTAACATGATAGCAAGTAACAACTGTCAGAAATAAAGGCTAAGGGGGAAAGAATACAGAAGTAAATAAATCAGTGTAACACCTCAGGAATAGTAGAAGATTTAAAATATTTTTTAGAGGTGCCTGGGTGGCTCAGTCAGTTAAGCATCCAACTTCGGCTCAGGTCATGATCTTGCAGTTTGTGAGTTCAAGCCCCGCATCCGGCTCTGTGTTGACAGCTCAGAGCCTGGAGCCTGCTTCCGGTTCTGTGTCTCCCTGTCTCTCTGCCCCTCCCTGTTCACGCTCCGTCTCTCAATAATAAATAAACGTTAAAAAAATTTTAAAAAATGTTTTCAAAGGAAAAAATAAAAAATGAAAATGAGTCAAGACAACTAGAAATATATAAAACAGGCATAGAAGTTCCAAAAATATTAGTGGTAGCCTCTAAAGGAGAACAGAGAATATTAAAATCTATAATTCAAGATTTCCTAAAATTAAGAAAAGATTTTGAAACTGCATATTAGAAAGAGAGATTGTGTGCCTGAGAAGTCAACCCTGAATCATCACTAAGACAATGTCTCATAAGGTCATTGGACTTTACAGAAAAACAAATAGTTCCTGGGGTATCCAGGCAAAAAGAAGTAATAAAAAGTAAAAAGATAATTAGATTGTCATCATAGTTATTAGAAGACAGTATTATATTTTTAGGTACTTAAGAATGTGAAATAAACGAACCTCCAAGTATAAAGGCAATAGACACACTATCATCTGCATACCAAAACTTAATGTTTTGGTAAGCCCTGCCTTAAGAGTATACCCAAGAAGGACCTTCAGGTGTCACTAAAACTGGAGACTTGGATGTAAATGATGATAAGCATTATTTATAGACTATATTTATATTTTGTAATTATGACTAAATGAGGGAGTTTACGTAATGGCCATGTGGTCAGATGATAGGGATACACTACAACTATTTAAAAAATGAAGATAATGAGGACAGCATGTGTGAAAATTTAAGTTTCAGTAATCATTTCCCAGCTCTGTTCACTGGAAAGGTCTGGGAGCACTGATAGCTCAATAGCTACGATTATTCCTAGCACATAGGTTATGATCTTCAGTCGCCATTTTGCATGACAATAACCCATGGCTTCTTAGAGAAATATTTATATCCAGTTGTGCGCTGGGAAATGAGCAACACAACCCTAGAACATCTTGTCTTAGCAGATAAGAAAGCTACTAATGATAACTAGAGGGGTATTCAAAGGACTCAAGCCTTTGCGTCTTTTGACTCAAGTCAACTTGAAAAGGCTGCCACCGGCAAAAGATGGTACAATATAAACATCACGGAGAAGAATGACTGATATGAAATAAAACCTATCAAATATGTTTAAATCTATAAATTGATGATGTAAAAATCTAATCACTTTTATAGGATGCCAGGGAACCAACTCCTGTCTTTGAATAGTAGTAAACAAGGGGAAAGATTCAACCAATATTTTGCTATTCCTGTATAAACCAAGTCACTGAGTAACCAAGTAGCAAGAAGATTAATGCGTCAAACCATACAATATATAACATTAGAGCATAATTATACATTTAAAGCAATAAATCCCTTGGAAACAAAATGATACAGGGGAGATCTATAGATTATAAATCCCTGCATATGAAGTCACAATATATACATATAGAAATATAATTACTTGGGAAGGGTGGAGAAGACAAGGCTAAACTATAGTGAATTGAATAAAATTATAAAGGCAAGTTCAGAAATGATTTCATAAAACTTGAATAGAGATTACATGTAGTAAGGGAGGGCATAAGGTGAGCTTTTGAGTTACCTGGCAAAGTTTAGTTTTCCTTCATGGGTGGTGGTTATAAGAATTACAAGGATGTTTTCCTGGTAATTCATTCAGCTATATCATACTTTATATTGTCTTCAATAAAAAGCAATTAAAATTAAAAACAAAGGGGCACCTGTGTGGCTCAGTCGGTTGAGCGACCGACTTCAGCTCAGGTCATGATCTCACAGTCTGGGAGTTCGAGCCCCGCGTCGGGCTCTGTGCTGACAGCTCAGAGCCAGGAGCCTGCTTCAGATTCTGTGTCTCCCTCTCTCTCTCTTCCTCCCAGCTCATGCTCTGTCTCTGTCTCAAAAACAAATAAACACTAAAAAAAATAATTAAAAAAAAAAATAAAATTAAAAACAAAAAAACTAAAGTTGATCATTCCATTTATGTAGATCATTTATTTCTTTATGGAATAAACCTTATACCATTCAATATTAACCCCTTGAGAACATCTTGTACTTTCATGAGCTTAAGACACTTTGGATAATTGTATATAAAGGTCTTTCTGTCCTAGGTAAAAAAATGTGCTTAAAATGGTAGTAATATTGCCTTAATTTTTTTTTTCTTTTTTTTTTTTTTTAGGTATGCTTCACACCCAGTATGGAATCCAACATGGGGCTTAAACTCACAACCCTGAGATCAGGAGTCAGATGCTTAACTGACTGAGCCACCCCAACACCCCTGTAATATACTCTTTTAAAAAATTGTATGTTTTTGTTTTACAACAAAGAAAGGATTCAGAAAAATTCATAACTATAAACCTGAGAAATCTATAGTCTCTGTAGAGCTCAATTTCCTAATTAGTTAAAAAAAGTAGGGATTAGGTCTATCCTGTTGAAGTTGTGTGGGGATCAGATTAAATTGAAATGGAAGAGCAATAAATCATTACTTTATCAATAGGAAATGTATGATACTTCCACCGTTCCAAGTGATCTTCAAATTTTAATAAAATTTTAAGGATTTTGAATTTGTTCTGAAATACGAATTTGACAAGAGTCAATAGGAATGCCAAAAACGAATCTCAAATTTATCTAAACATAATCTAAAGCATTTTAATCCCCATGTCCAACTGGTAAAGATTTTGGTTAAATATATACAACTTAGTCCAACATTTAAAAAAAATGTTCAGAAAAAGTAGTATTTTTGTTTTTCAAAGAAGGAAAATACATGTGAGAAACTTTAGTTTTATTTTTCAGTAAGTTGATCTGTGTGGGTGGGTCATTTAAGACAAAATAGCCCGAATGGAATGTGTGCTTCATTTTTCTAGGGTACTTTGATGCCATCTTTGCAGGGATAGAAAGCAGCAGACTTCCTTAAAGAGTTAAAGCGTTTCTACCTTCAATACAAATGGAGTAGAAAAAGATGTGTCAGGCAACAGAAAGTTTGTCACCGGCGGAGTTTACAGAAATTCGGCAGCTCAAGTATTCTCACAACGCATCCCCACTTCTTTCAACAGCTTGAATATTTTCATGGTCTTATTAAAGACAATTTCAGAAATGTTTTTCTGCATCACTGGATACCATTTTAGCCAGAGTAAGTCTTATGGAAATTTATGCTTAATTCTACGACATGTTCCACCCACCACCCTATTCCAATTAAAGCATGACATTGACACATCCCGTGCCCCCGCCTGATACAGTGTTTAGAATCCACACGATTTCACAGACTGGTATCTCTCCAAACCAGGAAGGCACTTTCACCTCTAATTTGCATGATGCGTTCATTTTCAGATCAGTCACGTGATTAATGAGCCTCTTGGAGAGTGTCCAGTTTTATCCACTCTGTCATGAACGCCTTATTCCCCTCACCAGACTCAATTAACTCTCCCAGCTGTGGCCAAGTGGCTGCACTCAGTATGAATTATGCTTGTTCATTTGTTCCAGAAAACAATCACGTCCACTGCAATTTAAAAATTGTTTTCCACTGGTGAGGATAATTAATTGTTAAAATGTGTTTCAGCAAGTATTTCCCCTTACTACAAAGACCAAACCTTTCAACTATTCAATATTCAGTATTTATCACACACCAAACTTGTACTCCACAAGCTTTATCTCTGGTCTCTGAATAAAACACTGCAGGTTTGTAGGGAAATTCTCATAATGAGCTATTGCTGTCAAACGTGAATTGGGTTTCAGGACTCTACTAGAAGGAAATTAATGTAAAAATGGCTTTATAATGAGGAAAATGAAGAGGTAAGTTATTGTTTTCTTACTATCATATTTTATTTTTTTCCTCCCTCTCACAACTCAATTGGTCTTTGCAAATTTTTATTCCTTGAACACTCAGTCATAATATGAAAATCAAGTTCCCTTTTTCTGCCTTTCATATCATTTCAATTTAATTGACAATTTTTCCAATTCACACATATCCACAAAAGAAGCTATCATATTTCTTCTGTAACAGTTTTGTTCAGGTTGGAGCCATTAATAATCATTACAAACTCTTGAAAATAAAGTAGTTTCTTTTTAAGATGGTTTCATCTTCAGTGGAAGTACCAGGCTGGATTTCTCTTTCCCAAAGGAAGAATAGCCACTGGGGCGTCGTGGTTCTATGCTAGGTGTGGGTAGAGTAACAGTTTAATTGAAGAACTTTAGATCTTTTATTTGAAAATGCACCCAGAGCTCTAGGCTGTAATTAAGTTTTATGGGAATAGAAAAAAAATGCAGAGGTAATTGTGTTGTGATTGGGAAGTTTCCACATGCTCAGCTTTATATAATTTGGTGAGAAACAGGAAAGAACAATTGCTTTCTAAGAGATAGCATTCCCCATATACAATTTTGGGTGCTGGGGACACAGCACTGAGGTAGACCAGGTCTCTGTTTCTAAGACGATGAAATATATATCCAAGCAAAATAACATTGATACGTGTGCTAAACAATTTTTTAAATGGTTATTTACTTAAAATATTTATTTTTGGGAGAGTGTAAGTGGGGGAGGGACAGAAAGAGAGGGGCCAGAGGATCTAAAGCAGGCTCTGTGCTGACAGCAAACCCTATGCGGGGCTCAAACTCGCCAACCACAAGAACATGGACCTGAGCCCAAGTTGGGCACTCAACCGACTGAGGCACCCAGGTGCCCCTAATGTTTATTTTTGAGAGAGGCAGAGAGAGGCAGAACGAGAGAGAGAGAGAGAGAGAGAGAGAGAGAGAGAGAGAGAGGCAGAGAGAGGCAGAACGAGAGAGAGAGAGAGAGAGGCAGAGAGAGGCAGAGAGAGGCAGAGAGAGGCAGAGAGAGGCAGAGAGAGGCAGAACGAGAGAGAGAGAGAGAGAGGCAGAGAGAGGCAGAACGAGAGAGAGAGAGAGAGAGGCAGAGAGAGGCAGAACGAGAGAGAGAGAGAGAGAGGCAGAGAGAGGCAGAGAGAGGCAGAGAGAGGCAGAGAGAGGCAGAGAGAGGCAGAGAGAGGCAGAACGAGAGAGAGAGAGAGAGAGGCAGAGAGAGGCAGAACGAGAGAGAGAGAGAGAGAGGCAGAGAGAGGCAGAACGAGAGAGAGAGAGAGAGAGAGGCAGAGAGAGGCAGAACGAGAGAGAGAGAGAGAGAGAGGCAGAGAGAGGCAGAACGAGAGAGAGAGAGAGAGAGAGGCAGAGAGAGGCAGAACGAGAGAGAGAGAGAGAGAGAGGCAGAGAGAGGCAGAACGAGAGAGAGAGAGAGAGGCAGAGAGAGGCAGAACGAGAGAGAGAGAGAGAGGCAGAGAGAGGCAGAACGAGAGAGAGAGAGAGAGGCAGAGAGAGGCAGAACGAGAGAGAGAGAGAGAGGCAGAGAGAGGCAGAACGAGAGAGAGAGAGAGAGGCAGAGAGAGGCAGAACGAGAGAGAGAGAGAGAGGCAGAGAGAGGCAGAACGAGAGAGAGAGAGAGAGGCAGAGAGAGGCAGAACGAGAGAGAGAGAGGCAGAGAGAGGCAGAGAGAGAGGCAGAGAGAGAGGCAGAGAGAGAGGCAGAGAGAGAGGCAGAGAGAGAGGCAGAGAGAGAGGCAGAGAGAGAGGCAGAGAGAGAGGCAGAGAGAGGCAGAGAGAGAGGCAGAGAGAGGCAGAACGAGAGAGAGAGAGAGAGAGGCAGAACGAGAGAGAGAGAGAGAGAGGCAGAACGAGAGAGAGAGAGAGAGAGGCAGAGAGAGGCAGAACGAGAGAGAGAGAGAGAGGCAGAGAGAGGCAGAACGAGAGAGAGAGAGAGAGGCAGAGAGAGGCAGAACGAGAGAGAGAGGCAGAGAGGCAGAGAGAGGCAGAGAGAGGCAGAGAGAGGCAGAGAGAGGCAGAGAGAGGCAGAGAGAGGCAGAGAGAGGCAGAGAGAGGCAGAGAGGCAGAGAGGCAGAGAGGCAGAGAGGCAGAGAGAGGCAGAACGAGAGAGAGAGAGAGAGGCAGAGAGAGGCAGAACGAGAGAGAGAGAGAGAGGCAGAGAGAGGCAGAACGAGAGAGAGAGAGAGAGAGAGGCAGAGAGAGGCAGAACGAGAGAGAGAGAGAGAGAGGCAGAGAGAGGCAGAGAGAGGCAGAGAGAGGCAGAGAGAGGCAGAGAGAGGCAGAGAGAGGCAGAACGAGAGAGAGAGAGAGAGGCAGAGAGAGGCAGAGAGAGGCAGAGAGAGGCAGAGAGAGAGAGGCAGAGAGAGAGAGGCAGAGAGAGAGAGGCAGAGAGAGAGAGGCAGAGAGAGAGAGGCAGAGAGAGAGAGGCAGAGAGAGAGAGGCGCAGAGAGAGAGGCGCAGAGAGAGAGAGAGAGGCGCAGAGAGAGAGAGAGAGGCGCAGAGAGAGAGAGAGAGAGAGGCGCAGAGAGAGAGAGAGAGAGAGAGGCGCAGAGAGAGAGAGAGAGAGAGGCGCAGAGAGAGAGAGAGAGAGAGGCGCAGAGAGAGAGAGAGAGAGAGGCGCAGAGAGAGAGAGAGAGGCGCAGAGAGAGAGAGAGAGAGAGGCGCAGAGAGAGAGAGAGAGAGAGAGAGAGAGGCGCAGAGAGAGAGAGAGAGAGAGAGAGAGAGGCAGAGAGAGAGAGAGAGAGAGAGAGGCAGAGAGAGAGAGAGAGAGAGAGGCAGAGAGAGAGAGAGAGGCAGAGAGAGAGAGAGAGAGGCAGAGAGAGAGAGAGAGAGGCAGAGAGAGAGAGAGAGAGGCAGAGAGAGAGAGAGAGAGGCAGAGAGAGAGAGAGAGAGGCAGAGAGAGAGAGAGAGAGGCAGAGAGAGAGAGAGAGAGGCAGAGAGAGAGAGAGAGAGGCAGAGAGAGAGAGAGAGAGGCAGAGAGAGAGAGAGAGAGGCAGAGAGGGAGAGAGGCAGAGAGAGAGAGAGGCAGAGAGAGAGAGAGGCAGAGAGAGAGAGAGGCAGAGAGAGAGAGAGAGAGGCAGAGAGGGAGAGAGGCAGAGAGGGAGAGAGGCAGAGAGAGAGAGAGGCAGAGAGAGAGAGAGGCAGAGAGGCAGAGAGAGAGAGAGAGGCAGAGAGAGAGAGAGGCAGAGAGAGAGAGAGGCAGAGAGAGAGAGAGAGGCAGAGAGAGAGAGAGAGGCAGAGAGAGAGAGAGGCAGAGAGAGAGAGAGGCAGAGAGGCAGAGAGAGGCAGAGAGGCAGAGAGAGAGAGAGGCAGAGAGAGAGAGAGGCAGAGAGAGAGAGAGAGAGAGAGAGAGGCAGAGAGAGAGAGAGAGAGAGAGAGGCAGAGAGGCAGAGAGAGAGAGGCAGAGAGGCAGAGAGAGAGAGGCAGAGAGGCAGAGAGAGAGAGGCAGAGAGGCAGAGAGAGAGAGAGAGAGAGGCAGAGAGAGAGAGAGAGAGAGGCAGAGAGAGAGAGAGAGAGAGGCAGAGAGAGAGAGAGAGAGAGGCAGAGAGAGAGAGAGAGAGGCAGAGAGAGAGAGAGAGAGGCAGAGAGAGAGAGAGAGAGAGGCAGAGAGAGAGAGAGAGGCAGAGAGAGAGAGGCAGAGAGAGAGACTGAGCATGAGCAGGGGAGGGGTACAGAGGGAGACCCAAAACCGAAGCAGGCTCCAGGCTCTGAGCTCTCAGCACAGAGCCCAACATGGGGTGCAAACTCATGAGCCGTGAGATCATGACCAGAGCCGATGTTGGACTGTTAACTGATTGGACCGCCCAGGCACCCGCTGAAGAATTTCATGAAGGTAGTATGATAGAGAGATTCAAAAGAAAACATTTATGATGATAATTGAGTGACAAAAAGAATTCAGCCAGGGAAGAAGGTGAGAAAATCTTCAGGTACAACCAACGACTAGCGGGAACAGGCACCAGAATCAGGATGAGGCTCGGTGTGTTCAAGGTAGAGCATCAAGTTGACACTGTAAACTTAGTGTTTACAGTGCTACAGGGGTAGCATGGGACAGGATGCAGATCAGAGTGCCCGACAGTGATTACTCGAACTGCAATACGAAGCAAGAGATGGAGAGGTCTCTCAGGTTGCTGGATAGAAGATAGCAGAGCAGAGTGGAGCAAGAGAAGTGGGAGGGAGGGGGCGGGAGGGGGAGGGGGTATTGTAATCTACAGCATAAATCACATAATGTCCCCCCACTTCTGTTTTGTCTCAAATTTAAGGAGGGTTTTGGTAAAGAGGAAAAAGAAATTAAAATCAGGCAAATCATTTTCATCCTGAAAATGAACTACTCCTAGGTCTCATTGAAGAAATTTACATTAAGCTCTACTGATATGAATTTGATCCTTTCATCTCTGTTCACTCTCCCCTCTACTCCCATAAATACACCTTTCCTTCTGTAATCCTATAGTTATTTCAGGGTCAGCCCCAGTTTCATGTGTTCCTACTGTTTTCAAACATCTTTAACTCTGAGGGATCATTTTGATTTCTGCAGTTCCTGAACAATTATAAATGCTATTTCCTTGAAATATTCAGTAGAGTGTTAATAGTTCATTATACATTCACCCTTGAACAACATGGGGGTGAGAGGCACCAACCACTCCCCACCATGCAGTTGAAAATTGGCATGTAACTTTGACTCCCCCCAAAAACTAATAGCAGGGTTCTGCTAATAGCAGGGTTCTGCTGACCAGAACCCTTACCAGTAACAGTCAACTAATACATTCCATGTTCTATGTACTATATACTATATTCTTACACCACATGTTTTGTATATTGTATTGTATTCTTGCAGTAATACCTAACTTTGTTGCTACCATTTCCAGGCTAGGTGCTTTGCCAGTTTTCAAATTATTTCAAGTTTCCACAAAATTTTCTGATTTATTGAAAAAAGTCCCCATACAAGTGGACTCATGCAGTTTGGACCCATGTTATTCAAGAGTCAACTGTACTTTTATATTTTAATAGGTGTCATCAATATTTTGATATTATCGAAGATTCTGGAAGTTATACATGTAAGATATTGGGGTTAGAAGAGCTTTTGGGGGTCTCTGATATTACTCTAGTGGCTATTCTTAGGTCTGCTTAACTCAGTCCAGGACAGCATTAAAGCGTAGAGCTGTGAGCCACACCAATTGTCTGAGGGTTAACATGAAAATTTAAGCTTCTTTAGTGTTCATCTCATTTCTTTTATATATGGTGTGACCCTGAAATATAAATTACTGTGGACTGAGCATTATTCTGTAAAGGTAAAGACTATTTGTTTAAAATTTACTAGATGGCCAAGCAATGGAAAAATACCTTATTGCATTTTCTGCTTTTCTTTGCTTCTATAAAACAAAATTAGTACTTTTTGCATTTGAAAAACACTATATGTGACTTCTTCAGAGCTGCATTCTAAGCTCTAATTGATGTACAATAGAGCAGTTATATTTAAAATATAGTACAGATCATTTACCAGGGAGATTTTTGTATCATGCTTCTGAGGATACAAGAGAAAAATAAATTCAGATTTCAGTTAAACTTCTGGAAATATAAATGGTAGTATCTTTATTCTAGTATCTGTTTTTTCCCATTCCTGACTTTTTGAAAGTTACCACCACTCATTTTTTGGTTTTTACTTTTTATACTCCATCCCAAGGATAATTCAGCTAAATATATTGTGTGTTTATATGCAGATAAGAGCTTGCATATATTTACATGGTAGGATTATAAAGATTACATTTTTTAAACTGGGACTTTTGGTAGTTTATCAAGTCACATATTACCTGACTGAGTCCTTATCACAACCCCTACATTTTGATAAGACTGATATTAACTACATTTTACGATGGAAGAAACTCTCATCCCAAAAGTTGAGGTAATCTGCTAAAAACAGACAATTTTGGAGGGAAAAAAAAAAAAGAATCCACCACAGACAAACGCTACAAACTTCTCAAAACTGATTTTATAAATACGTTAATTCTTCCATCACGTAAGTTCCAATGTGACTTGGTAGTAAATCATATAAAGGGGAAAAATCATTAGCACACCTTTTGTATATAAAACACACCTCTTCAAGCCAACCAACTCATATTTTACCAGATGTCCAGTCCTCTTTAAAAGTGAACACTTGTACATATGTGTATAGTATACAATAGTCCTATTTCCCAAGATTACAACATCATCGAAATTATGAGTATTCAAAGTGAGGACTTTGAAGGAAACTTACTTGAATAGAGAATTCTGGTACTTTTGTTTACATACTGCTATACTATTATGATCAACTAGTGTTTTTGTTTGTTGTTTTCAGAGCAAATTGAATATCAACTAGCGTTTTTGTTTGTCAAGAGCAAAATGAATATAGCTAGCTAGTACACATGTGTGTAATGAATATGGCATTTTCACTTTTCCTAGTGCTATTTAGTGATACTATAGTGTCTGGGGACCAGGACTAAGCATTACTGCTCTTGCAGCTTGATTCCCAGTGGGTAGAATGTTCAACTTTCATTATCCACTCACAGAGTTTATTGCTCTTACTATTTGTAGATGAGCTCAGAAAAAGAAGATACAACCCTAACAGAAGAGCATGCAATCATTTGGGTACAAGACAGCAGGTATATTTCTGTTACACTGTGAAAATTTTTAACACATTCCTGTAACATAACCATTTTGTTCTCTGTCATATGGACCCAAAGCATTGGGCTTTTTTGACTCATTGTCTCCTACACAGCTATGACTTTAATACCATAAGAGTGACTATCTGTATTATCTATTATTCCACTAAAATTTTTGATACCTAATGCTATGGACTTGGAAACCAGGTAAGTGCATTTTAATTGTGGATGGATAAAGAAAAGAGGTAAACAGACGTTTAAAAAGACCCAAGATTCTCTTTTTAATACCTTTCATAAACAGGGTCTTTATGGTTTCTTCAAGATTCATCAGTTATAGGCTTGGTATATGGAATGCTGCCATAATTTAATACCAAGTTTCTCTGTGGACTAAGAGGATCTAAATTAATTCCACAAATGGAAATGAAGTTCCTTTAAAGTTCCATAATTGGACAAGACTCTCAGATTCCAAAGGTAAAGATGATCATGAAACCAATGGTCACATTCATGAAAACATGCTATCTCATGGTGAAGAGATTGGGGAAGGGAGGGCAACTTTTCCTTGAAAAGGTGATACTTGCAGTGAGTTCTTAGCAAAAACAGGTGTTAACTAAGCAAAACATAAAATTGAGGTGGAGGTGGGGTAAGGCATAACAACGTATTTTAAACTCACAGATCACTTGTTGAAGGAACACTGAAAATATAGGAAAGGCATTGGATCTTGTACCATAAAGACAGATAGTAGTAGTTAAGGGCAAAGAGAAAAGAGGAGACAGTGATACCTGAGGAGGCTTAAAAGGTTGATAAAGAGCAGCCCAACCAAGGCTTAAAAGGATGTATTAATTTATTCTCCTAAATGCCAAGAAAAGTCATTGCAATAAACCAAATGTTAAGGTCTCCCCAAATTCATATGTTGAAACCCTAATCCCCAATGTGATGGTATTTAGAAACATTTAATTACTTTTTGGAGGTAATTAGGTCATAAGGGCACAACCCTCATGAACGGAATCAGTGCCCTTCTTAGGAGTCAGGGAGCTAGCTCTCTTTCTACAATGTGAGGACACAGCCAAAAATGGCCAGTTATAAACCAGGAAGGGAGCATTTATCAAGAACCTGACTATATTGGAACCTCCGTAACAGATGCCCAGACTCCAGAAATTGCTTGTTACTTAAAGCCACCTAGTCTATATTAATTTGTTCTAACAGCCCAAACTGACTAAGACAGTCACTGAAGAATCTTCAGCAGAAAGAAAGTTGTGTATGTGTATATGTGTATTTGTATCGTTTGAATATATGTGAAGGTAGGTCAGATGCGAATTTTCAAAAGATTATTTTGGAGACTTAAAGATGGAGACATTTATTCTTGCCTTAAACATTAGAAATCAGTTTTCTAGAAAATCTAATAGTCCCTAACTTTGTCAAGAAAGAGACACTCAGTAGATTAAAAACAGAGTAATACTTTTAAAGAGGTAGGAAAAGTGGAATAAAAGAGAAAAAAAAACAATGAATTGAAGTCACAAAATAGGGCAGCAGGAATGTATCCAAACATACCAGTAAATTCAACAAAGTGAAGGACCAGACCATTTTATTAAAAAGAGAAATTATCTAATTAGAAAAACTCATATAAACTGCATGTGTAAATAGCAACAGAACATTTGAGAATCTGTGCAGGGCCGTATTAGAGAAGCAAAAATTTGGATAGCCGTGTGCAATAACAAATATGAATTTCATACACCCAAAAAAGTGTTAAGAAGCCGATCCAGAATATAGATTATATAATTCCATTTATATAAGTATTACAAAATGGTCAAAATTAAGTCAAATGTGTAGGGATGCTGCTGGTATTTGAGACTTAAGAAAAACAAGGACAAATTTTAGGTTCTATAGAGGGCAGGTATTGGACGGTGAGATGATGTACTTCTGAGATGCTGACCATACACCATATTAGCTGTATGCTACATGTGAGTAGCTATTATAGGATAAATGAGTGATTGGTGTTTTACTTTGTACATACTTTGGCAGGTTATTCTTCGTATTCAAAAAAAGTTTAAAGTAACTAAAAAAAAAATGATATATTTAATTCATTTGGCCAAAAATGAAAAGTCAATTTTAGGTGTTGGGTAAGCTATAAAAAATTAAGAACTGACATACACCCACATGGGATTTAATATGCCTGCTCAAAGGGTAATTTTGTAATTTTAAGATGTAAAATTCATATGCCTGATGACCTAGCAATTTTGGTGTATCAGTATGTAGCCTATAGAAACATTCATGTGTGCCCAAGGAAGATGTTTATTAGATTATTGTTTATATGTGAGAAAACCAGAAATAAGTGGCCCATCCTTAGGAAGTGGCTAAAAATTATCACTGAGAAATAACTGTAATTTAATAGTCCATGATTGTTTACCAAATAGACTAGGATATAGGATGAAATGCTCCATATTAGCTAATAAGATTGACATAGCTTCCTATGTTCTGATCTCACAAGTTCTCTATTTACTGACACGACCAATTCTAAGAACTTTCCCCCCAAGACATATTTTTGATTTAAAAATACAAATTGTAGAATGTTGCATATGATCCAAAATCATTCATGTATTTACAAAGACCTAAGAGCAATAATATATTATTTTCCCAAATATGCAATTTTATGTGAAGGCATAGCATCTTTTCCCAACTGATACTAGTCATTATCTCTGGATATGGGGATATTCCAAGTGGATGCTTAAAGATTTTATATATATATGTGTATATATATATATATATATATATATATATATACACACACACACACACACACACACACTCACACACTCACACACACACACACACACACACACACACACACAGAGTAAGCTAATATAGATATATACTGTAATTACAATTTTCCTATTTTAGCTACAGGATGGGTATATAAAAAGTCTGAGCATGGACTGAATGGATACAGTGACCTCACTGAGAAAGCTGTTACAGTAATTCAAGAAAGATGTTGTACCAGTTGTGATAGTGAGAATGTATTTGAAAGGTATTTACGAGTTACAATTAGTAGGTCAATGATAACGTGGCTATGAGGGGTAAGAAGAGTTAAGGAGGACTTCTAGTTGGGAGTTTGAATTGCTAGATGGATAACATTGCCATACACTGACACAGACTACTACAAGAAGAACAATTTTGATAGAGGTCAGATCATGAGCTTAAGCTGAAAGGGTCAAAACTGATACATCAGGACAGCCTAATAGAAAGGTCAAGATAGTAGTTGAATGGGTAGTTCTAGAGGACAGAAAATAAATTGGACAGAATCCTTTATATGTATGTTAGATACACAAATTTGGGCATCATGGACATATCAACGCTAATTAACACCATGATAATGGGTGAAGTTATCTGGAAAAAGAGCCAAAAGTGAGAAAAGAGTCTAAGACTAAACTGATAATTGTCTATCTGGCCAGATATAGGAGGAGTTTTCAAAAGCAACAGAGGACTGCTTGAAAATAAGTAACAAACCAGGAGATTAGGACGTTGAAAAAAAAAAAAAAAAACTAATTGATTATGCCAAAGGGCATAATCAGTGGTATTTGTTACACCGTAGAATACGAGTAAACAGACAATCAAATGTTTTTTCAATTTCCAGCATGATGAGGACTTAGTATATTTTCAGTCAAATAGTAGTGTGGAAGCCAGATTACAGTATTTTGAAAAGCTAATTAATAGTTGTTTAGAAAGGTGGAAACAGCTAGCATAAACTCTCAGAAAGATGAGAGTGGAGAGAACAAAGGAGCAGCTCACTGGAAATATACAACTTGGAAAATTAACCTAGATGGGAGAATATATGGAAGTTTAAGACAGCTGCACCAACCACATGCTAATTGGAGCCCTTGCCTTTCTTAGTCTATTATGCTCCCATGCATCCATTGCTGTGCAGCTTTCATTAGTTAACTTGGTTCTGATTAAGGGAGGTTTCACTATTCCTAGATGCAGGACATATAGGAACTTAGAAAAAGGAACATTTTTTTAACGTTATTATCTAGCTTCTAAATACAAACAGTGAGGGCGTTTGTTTGTTTTTTAATATATGAAATATTCAGATACCCAAGTTAGCATGACTATTAGTCAACTTCTCTAATGGAGGATATGATCCCAACCCCTAACAACTTGGCAAGTATCTATGAGCTTCCTAGATAAAATACATGTCTGGAAAATTTGATTCTTGTCATTTTATAGGACGAATAGGAAGATAAAAAATTTCAAGTGGTCCATTATGAAAAGAGTTGCTCCCATTGCTGTGGTACTTCATGGTTTTCAAACTGATTTTCCACATAGCTAATTTTTGCTTTAAAACAAATGTTTTTGTTGTGTTTTGTTAAAGAAAAACATGGCAGACATTATTTTACAGATAAGAAAACAAAGACTCATTTTAAAACAATGTCTTCTGGGGGCGTCTGGGTGGCTCAGTCGGTTGGGCATACGACTTTGGCTCAGGCCATGATCTCATGGTCCATGAGTTCGAGCCCCGCATTGGGATCTGTGCTGACAGCTCAGAACCTGGAACCTGTTTCAGATTCTGTGTCTCCCTTTCTCTCTGTCCCTCCCCTGCTCAAGCTCTGTCTGTCTCTCTCAAAAATAAACATTAAAAAAAAATGTCTTCTTCCAGAAGACATGGCTAATTGGACTCTGTGCTTCTGACATCTAATCTACTCCCTGTCCACAATTTCTATCTGTGCAGGATATACTATAACATGAAGTTATTAAAGAAGGTTGTGTTTTTTCCCTAGAAAAATACCATGCACACCAGCTTAAATTGCTGAGTCAGGGAAATATCCCATGTTAAAAGGCAAATATGTTTGTCCTAGTGAGAACCCACACTATGAGATGGTCTTTTATCAAAGAAAAAAAATTGTAGAACACGGACAGATATAGGACATGTTCAATTTGATTATCTACATGAATCCAACAAACCAAGTATTTCTAAAGGTCTCTCCCCATGTCCTCATTTCATACTGAGTAAATACATGCTGATATGGACAACATTGAAGTGAAATGTCAAAGTGTTGACCTCTTTATTTTCCAGGAATCATCTTAACATAGTACTTAAAATTACACTAGTTAAATTAGAAGACTTAAGTAGTATCAGCCACGGCTAATAATAAAGATTCTCTTTGAAGAGAGCATAAATTTGGAGGCATTAAAAGTTGTGACTTTGGGGTCAAATACAGGTTTAAATCTAGTTCTACAAATTTCTAAACATATACCACTGGGTAAGTAGATCTAAATGACACTGAAAGATCAGAAGTACCAAGAGGTAGAGTACAGTTCTAAAGTTTTTATAAGTAGAATATTTTACACTTTCCATCTTTTTTTAAAATTGCATGCACTGAGGAAGGTAAATTAAAGTTGTGTTAGCTCTTTTCAGGTAGGCCTAAAATAATTTGTTTATATAACAAGTTGCAACCATCAGCAATCAGCCAATTTTTAGGTCATACCAGTATGAATATTTTTTTCTTATTGTAATTGTTTATGGAGTGTGCTCATTAGGAGCAAATAGAATAGCAAAGAGGTCTTTAAAAATAAACTTCTGAAAAAAGACAAAGTATTAATACAAATTATTTGACTTCATAGTAAGTTTCCACTCATGATAACCACTGAATAGGCAGAAGAAATGTTGAGAAGTGCTTCTGCTGTAGGCACATGATTTTCCTCAAGGACATCTATATCTACACAAAATGACAGAATTGATATGTGTCTTGTTGCTTAGGTTGACCACAGATCATTTTAATCAGCTGAATACAGTCATCACAGATGATGAACTAGAAGTTTCCATGCTTATGGTACTATTTCACAACTGTATTGAGAGTAATAAGAACACTGTTGTTATGTAACTTAGTTATGGACTAGATTTGGGGGCAAAGAGTTCTAGATCAGTCTATTTTTAAAAAGCCTCTTTACCCCACTTCTTCCTCTTTAGTCTTAGGCAGTTTTGGGCAGAGTTTTAGTTATCTCCTGGGGCATTTATATTTCAACGACGATGATGAGTTTTCTATCTTCAAGGAACAGATAACACATGTTTGTTCTAGGGGCTTAGGGGTATATTTCTCGATTATCAGAAGTTTAGGATAATTACTAAATTTTTTCTTTGTCAGTGGGGTCAGAAAGCATGGAACTCTTCATCTGTTTCATTGTTAATCCCAATAACATCCTCTCCTTTGCACTCCTCATTTCCCTGGGGATTCCACCTCTTGGCTTTGTCACGAATGCTCAAACCTTCATCTGCAGCACTTTGTGTTCTCCTAGCTCTGCAAAATGGCACTCTAAGTTCTCTATTATTATTCTCTTTCTCTCCCACATTGTCTGCCAGCCCTGAGGCTAGCAGAGTTGTGACACCCTTATGTCCTTCTCTAACCTTAGCCCTTCTTCCAACTTTCCAACTAGAGCTTCAGCCTATAGTTGGGCATGAATGACCAAAGTGCCCTCAAAAGAGGCTATCCCACTGCACAGCTATGCGTTTCCACTCTTTGCCACAGTGCGCAGTTCCTCAAACAAGAGCATTAGAGCAGCTGGGGTTTTGGGGGCATCCCTGTATTCATGCATCTGCCACATGGGCCACCTCTTCCCCCGTGGAGGTTGACGGCCAATTTGAGGTTTCCCCCAGGCCTACTGCCTCTTTCCCAAGACCCATCTCTTTGATCTCCTCACTAGCTTCCCAATTGTTGCTTCAAAAACAACGCTTGTCTGTGGAGGGCAAGGAGAAACCACGGAAAGAGTCAGACTATTCCAGATTGGTAGGTGTCAATTTTAACAGGTAAGGGAACTTACCAAAGCTGAGTTTGGGCTGCCACAAAACGAGTGGATCTCTACACCTGCCTGCCACCATCGTGAGAGTTTATATAGAGGCCTTAACTGGGCTCGGTCACATGTACCATCCAGGTGGTGTCAATAATACATTACTCTCTCAAGGCTGGATCCTTGAAATGGCTTCAGCTGTGGGAATGGTGGGTGAAACATCCCAAGGAGAAGGGCAAGGGGCAGGAGCCACCTATTGCCTCAAATGAGTTCTCAGGTCAACCAGGGGTCATGTCCTCTTGATGACCTCCTCCAACAGTAATACTTAATACTAAGATTTATTTAAGTATTACTTTACTTAAACTTATGGGATGATTACAATATACTATGTTCTATGCTAGGCAGTTCACATCTATTATCTCAACTAACGTTCATAGCAGCCTTATGTAGGGACAATTATTGTTTTCATTTTTCAAGTGAAGAAATAGGGTCCAATACATCAGACGTTTGAATATAAGCATCTTCCCTGGGTCAAGCAGCTGAGAATCACATGGTATTTAAAGCCAGATCCATTAGCATTTCATACATGAGGTGGTGGGACTGGCTTTTAGTGGTATAAGGTTCTCCTTATTTACAACGAATTAATAATATTATTAATTTGGGTGACTAAAGGAAGATAATTCTCTTTGCACCCTTATACACACACACACAAACACACACACACACACACACACACACACACACACACACACAATCCAGAATCACAGGGCAGAGTTGCTACAGTGTTGCTGTATTTGTGCTGATGTGAACTTTCTTCCCCCACCTCACATTTTTTTAACCTCTCTAGGATTTGGTAGGAAGGTGCCCTAGCAATGTGAGCACAAGGTCAAAGAGTTTTATAAAATTTGTCAGAGCAACTGCACTTGGTTCAGGCCAATAGCTTGTGACATGAATAAAGAAAACTGCATTTTCAGGGCTGCTCACTTGCAGGGGTCCCTTCCAAAGGCCTATTCCTAATTTCATATCCAAATTTGTATCTATTTTTTAAAGAGATAGGAGTATTTCTGGATGCCATATCAAGTGAGTTAGCAAAAACTTGACTATCTATGGAAGTGGTTACAAATCAAAAATCAAATAAATATGTGTGATTACACTCAAATAAATTATGTCCTCCAATTATTCTCCTGATATTAGGTATTGATTCGTAAATTTGTATGATCTGTGTCCTCCACTGAATTGTAATCTCCATGTAATCTCCAGAAACTTTGTTTTGCCCATGGCTGTAGCCCAGCTCCCAAAAGAGTACCCAGTACACATTAGGTGCTTCTTAATTATTTATTAAAGAATGAATGGACATAAGTGAGAATATGAAGCAACAACACAACCTGAAAGAAATGGAATTACTCCCAACCTACAGAACTTAACAGAAAAGATTATGTTAACTTATATAAACAATGTGTGTCTCATTCAGAAAGGGGACTAGTTTATCATATATACTGTGAAAACAGCAAGTGTTATTTTAATTATTTCCAGGAATGACCTAAATATAGTCTACTCTGGAGGCAAGAAGGAGGTGCCGTAGCCTACAGCACAAAACCAGTGCAGTCTTGGTGGATGTGTTCCCTTGTTCTTAGCCTGACATCATTAAACTTCCCATTCTATTAATTCCCTTTAGACTGATGCAATGCCTAACAGGCAACTTTTATATTTCCATGTAAGATAGCCGTCATGGAGATGATACGCTGCTCATATCCGGTTTTTTGATAGAAACTTTACATGGCAAATTGAATCAGGGATTTGTAATTATGATTTGTTCTCCTTTATGTAGTTTGGCTACAGGAAAAATGTTCATAATCATAAATGCTTTGAGTAATTCCAGTTGCAGTGACAGCAACATCATCGTAAGTTAATAAGTTGTCATTCTGGTTACTTTGCCCTCTTTCCTGGATCGGTTCTCTGGGCCTTCAAAAAAAGAACACAAAATCTAGGTGGTCTTTTCCTGACAGCTTTCCTTATTACCATTTTTATCTTATAATTCAATTGATTCCTACTGAGGAAATTATAATATTCATTTTGTCTTGAGCAGAGTGTGAAGCAGTCATATCTATATTATCTCACAGAACAATTATGAGAAATAGTGTCATCACCTCATTTTTATAGATGAGGAAAGGTCAGCAAAGTATGCTAATTTATTCAAGGTTGAAAGGTCAGTAAGTACTTTAAGCATTCATTTATTCAATTTATTGATCCGCTGCTATGAACCAGACACTGATCTAGATTCTTGGGAGACTTCTGTGACCAAAACAGTTGATGTTCTAGCTAAGGAATACAAATGTAACTATAAGGTAAATTAAAAGATAACATATACTGTGAGAAAAACAGAAGACAGTGAGTGTAATCAGGGAGTTCTGGTGGTGCTTAGTATAAGCCTGATTGGGAAGAGGTTTCTGAATCCAAAGGAAAGACTTGAAGAAGGTAATGATGTTAGCGCTGTGAGCACCTGGGGAAAGAATGTTCCCAGAAAGGGAAAATCAAGTGCAAAGAGGCCAAGAAGAGAAATTATCTGGCATGTTCCAGAAGCAGCAAGGGGATTCATGTGGCTGAAATCAAATGAATGAGGAAGAATGGCAAGAAATAAAGTCAGAGGAACAAGGTGTATCATTTCTGAGGACTTTATAGGCCTTTGTCAATATGTTTTCCTAAGAGTGGGAAAGTTAATAAATTGTCATTCTGGTTACTTTGCCCTCTTTCCCAGATTGGTTCTCTGGGCCTTCAAAAAAGAACACAAAATCTAGGTGGCCTTTTACTGACAGTTTTCCTTATTACCATTTTTATCTTACAATTCAATTGATTCCCACTGAGGAAATTATAATATACGTTTTGTCTTGAGCAGAGTGTGAAGCAGTCATGTCTATATTAGGAAACTACTGGAGGGTTTTGAACAGAGTGACATGATCCAGGTTACTTTTTTTTAAAGATCATTTTCTCTGCTGTGGTGAAAATAGACTGGAGAGCAATGCAAAAGTAGAACCAGAGAGATCTCTTAGAAACTGGAGTAATAATCTAGCCTGGAGATTCTCCTGGTGCATATCAAGATAGGATCAGTAGCAGTAGTAATAAATAAGCAGATTTGGGGTACATTTTGAGGTTAAAGCCCACAGGATTTCCTGAGGGCATGTTATATGGACAAAGAGAAGATTCAAGGAAGATCAAAAATTTTAGGCATGAGCATCCTGAAGGATGGGATTGTAATAGAGATGAGAAAGGCTATAGACAGGAAAGTTCTTTTTGTGGAAAAAGCCAGAAGCAAATTTTGGACAGGGTAATTTGGGATATCTATTAGGCATCCAAGTGGCAGAGTTGAGTAGGAAGCTAGGTATATAAGTCTGGAATCCAGGAAAGAAATAGGAGGGGGAGATACATATTTTTGAGTTGTAGCATGTAAGTAACACCCAAGGCCATGACACTAAAGGAAACCAGCAAGGAAGGATACATAGATAGAGACGATAACAGAACCAAATACTGAGACTTAGGGTAACTCCAATATCCAGGAGAAGAGAAAGAGCCAGAACCAGTCCAGGAGTCAGAGAAGCTGACACAATAGTTACCAAAGCTGTGTGGTATCCTGGATGTTAAGGGAAAAAAAAAGTGGATGAAATCTGAGAGTGGTAGACCATATCAAATCCTGCTGGTAGATCAAAATGGATAGAATGAAAATCAACCATTGGATTAGCCACTACAGAGACAAAGTGACCTTGATAAAAGCACTTTTAGTGGAGTGATAGGATTAAAATCTGGCTAGAATTGATTGAAGAAAGTAAAAGAAGGGGAAGGGGAATTAGAACCTATGTTACAAACAGCTCTTTGAGGGGCTTTACAGCAAAGAAAGACAGTGGGAAAATGAGGCAGACACTGGTAAAGAAAAATCCATCAAGAATTTAACGTTTTAAAAAATATTTAGGATGCCAGAAATAGCACATGTTTTTTAATATGGTGGGAAATTCTCCATAACAGAGAAAATTTGAGCAGGATGCTTCAGCAGAAGAGGAGGATGGGACCTACTGACTGGAAAGTGTGGTACTGGCTTATAAAGGAGCCTGGGCAGTTCACCTAAGTAATAACTAAGTACTAAAATTAGTAGGAGCACCAAGTATAGGTAAAGAGAGGTGGATAGCTTTGGAAGATTCTTCTGGATGAGATGCTTTGGAAATTTATTCTTCTGATTGCTTTCATTTTTCTCCATAAAGAAATAAGCAAGACCATCGAGTGAGTGTGAAGTTGGGGAAGTTGCTGGTGCTAGAGTGAGAGAGTGAGTAGACAATGACCTGCATGTGTTTGCCAGGCTCAACTCCAAGCCCATTTGAGAGAATACATTTAAAGTGAGACCAGGGAGCACGGTCATGTTCAGCTAACCCAATGCAGTTTCAGAACAGCAAAGCTTTGGGTTTAGCCTAGGTGGCACTTAGCTTACTACATCGTACATGAAAGGGCAAAGTGATCTGAAATTATATGATTATGGAACATAATTTAGGTAAAAAGGAAAAAAAGGACACCAACGTCAGTCACACATTCTCTAATTCAACAAGTATTCTGAGCATTCTCTGTAAACCATGCATTGTGCTAGGTGCTATGTGAGATACGGTGAACACAGCAGACATGGTCCCTACCGTCATTAAGCCTGCATCCCACATGGAGAAGCAGACAAAAAAATAACACAGTTTTTGATGTGGAATTTGATAAATGTTATTAAGGAGAAAAGCCATATGTTGATGTTGAGAATAAATCTGTATGTTACACGTGCACATGGCTGTGTGTGGTTTATGTGTTGAGCAGTTAATTCAGGTGCAGTGGTAAAAGAAGACTTGTCTCAGGAGGTGATACACAAACTGACACCTTCAAGGTGAAAAGGAACCTGTTAGGTGAAGAGCAAAGGGAAGGTGTTCATGGTCGACAATGGCATATTGGCAAAAGCCAAAAGGCAAGGAAGAGCTTGCTTATAATATTTAAGGAACTGAGGAAATACTGGTGTGGCTGGAGCATAGCAAACAAGAGGGTATTACAGGATGAGTGGAAAGATCAGGGGCCAGTGTGTAGGCAGAATTCAATTTCTGATCTGATTCCGTACTAATTTCCTTTCTATTTTAACATGTTTGGCTTTCCAGAGTCACTCAATAATGTAATTCTTCAATTTCAGTTTATAAGCCTTGATTTCCTTCAAGAATTCTACTCTGGCACTTATTCTACCTGGTAATAATACACCTCGTTCTCCAAACCTCATGTTATCCCTTCAGTGCTGCTCTGTAGACCATAGCTTTGTGGTTGGCTCACTAGAATAATTGGATACATTAATCTATGCTAATGTATAAATGACTCCTAATGATTCTGGGCATTACCTCTCCCCTGAGCATTTACATTTTAACACAGGTTTTCTAGTGACACAAAGAAGTGACTCTATTAGTGCACATTTTAGACATTGAACAGGCCATTTCAGTGTGATTCAAACACACTATTTCTTTAAAATCCTTAGCTTAAGAACTTTGTATTTCACCAGAGATACTGAAAAATGTATACTTAATGTGGTATATCTCTCCTACACTGGTATAATCACACTGATATATTTCATGCTCACACATTGCAGTGCAATCACAATCATTAGACATGATGCTATCCACAGATGACCTGTGTATATTTTTGATGTACTTTGCCACCTATGCAGAGCCCCTGTTTTTTCAAACTTCCCAAATCATTCAGGGAGACTTAAATCTCTATATGACATTTTATTCTTTTCTTGTAGAGTGTGTTACAGTCCTTACCGATTGTTCAGAAAGAATATAAATCTTTCAGATGAGTGTGTTATGCAGTATTCATAGCCAGTAAGTGAAACTGGAGGTCTAAAACACTAAAAGAGGAAAAGCATTCACAGCTGAGTCAATGACAAAAGTATGTGTTCCTTGAAGATAGGATATGTAAGAACAGCTGGAAACCTGTTGGTCATATAAATTTCTGGGCACTATGAAAATTGAATAACTATATGGACAGGTAGACTAATATAGTGATAACTGATTCCTGGCTTGTTAAAGCTATTTTCCTTCTGCAGGAAAAGCAGCACAAAGAAACAATTGGATAGGTCTTTAAGGCCAGTTTCCTGTAACCAGATTATGTGCTGTACATTTTTTAATGACCTCAAGTCATCCTAATGCGACGTGGAAAAAAGGACAGTTGGACTCCAAATAAAGAGATATGATCAACTCTTACAGATAATGAAATAAAGTCAGGCAGGGAGGGGCGCCTGGATGGCTCAGTAAGTTAAGCGTCCGACTTCGGCTCAGGTCATGATCTAGCAGTTTGTGAGTTCAAGCCCTGTGTTGGGCTCTGTGCTGACAGCTCAGAGCCTGGAGACTGCTTCAGGTTCTGTGTCTCCCTCTCTCTCTGCCCCTCCCCTGCTCATGCTCTGTCTCTCTCTGTCTCAAAAATAGACAAAATATTAAAAAAAAATCAGGCAGGGAAGCTCAGTGAAGAATGTTCCACTGTGCACTCCTACTATTTTGTGCACCATTCATTCCTGTGCCTTGTACAATGCCTGAATCATGGTAGCTACCCAAGAAATATTTGTTAATAAATTAATATTGAATGGAGAAGAAGAAGCAGAAGAAAAGAAAGAGTAAAAAGAGAAAGGAGAAGAAATAATAATTGACATTAGCATAGTCCTTTTAATTTTTAAAGAAATTTTCTTTTGGCAACCATTTTAGGTCAAGAAATAGCGATCAACATACATAGGAAATTTGTACTAAAGACCCTAACACACCTCTGATTAATTATTAGTCTAATTGTTCCCTAGGACTCTAAAGTTAACTGTAGCAAAGTGTAAAATTAATACTTTTCTAGAAATGTATTTGTTCATCCATTTTCATTCAGTAAATATTTACTGAGGATCTACTATATGTCTGGCACTCTACCAAGGCCTTGGCAAACACTAGTGAATAGTATATTGCAGTTCCTAACCTTATTGCTCTTTAATTAAACAGATAATTAATTTTAAAAGTTATTTAAGGGGAGCCTGGGTGGCTCAGTTGGTTAAACGTCCGACTTTGGCTCAGGTCATGATCTCATGGTTGGTGGGTTTGAGCCCTGCATCAGGCTCTATGCTAAAAGCTCAGAGCCCAGAACCTGCTTCAGATTCTGTGTCTCCCTCTCACTCTGCCCCACCCCAACTCATGCTCTGTTTCTCTCTGTCTCAAAAATAAATAAACATAAATTTTTTTAAGTTGTTTAATTAAAGGGGCACCTGGGTGGCTCAGTTGGTTAAGTATCTGACTCTTGATTTCAGCTCAAATCAGGTTCTCACAGTTCATGAGATCAAGTCCCACATTGGGCTCTATGCTGAGAGCACACAGCCTGCTTGGGATTCTCTCTCTCCCTCTCTCTCTGCCCCTCCTGCTCTTTTTCTCTGAAAATAAATAAATAAACATTAAAATTTTTAAATTTTATTTAATTATATATTGATAAATTATATTAACATAATATTCAAGGTTCTGAATGAATGTATGAAAGTAGGACATATTTTATTTTGGGTAATCAAAGGGGGCTCTCTTGAGGATGCAATAGTTAAGCTGAAACTTGACCAATGTATGAGTTGCCCAGGCAAAGATGGAAAGTGGAGAGGTAAAGAGCATTCAGGGTTAAAATATATGCATAAATGTTCTAAGGCAAAAAGGGGCTTGGAAGTTGGCTAATCTAAAAAGTGGTAGATGTTTTTGAAGCCCAAAAGGGGGTAGAGTGTGACAAGTGTGTAAGCAACAGTAGCAAACCATGAGAGTCTTTATGCTTAAATTTTTATTTTTCATCCTAATCACGATTGACAATATTGGGGATTGTTAAGAAGAGCAAATTTATGTTTTAAAGGTATTTGTGGATTCTGTGTAAAAAGCAACTGGACGAGTTAGTCTAAATTGGAAATGGAAGTAGCTTAGAATAAGAAGGCAGCAGAGGTTATGGAAAGATGGGGATAGGTTCCAGATAGTTTCAGGAGGTAGCAACAACAGACTTTGGTGAGTGATTAATATAGGACAAGTTGAGACAGGTATCAAGGATTCCTGTTGGGCTTTGGCGTGAGATCCGGGTGGATAAAGGGGCTTACCATGATGAATAATCCTGAAGGAAGTCTACTAAGCATCATCAGTTATTAGTTAAAGTTGGGGCATGTTTAGTTTTATCTGCCTTGGAGCTATCTAAATGTACAAAGTTAAGTGGTCTGTCAATAATATTTATTTTCATCTCAGGTAAGAGTACAAGACTTCAGATATTTAAACCTTTAGTCAATCCTATAAGACCTTTGAAGACCTGATCCCTGACAAATCTTTACCTCCCTCCTGCCACTCTGCACATTATGTCATTTATTTCATCTTCAGGACTTCTGGTTCCAGAAATGCCCCATCTCAGTCACATGCTGTATTTTTTTGTTTTGGTGGCAGTATTGTTTGTTCTTCTGGGAATGTCTATTCTTCCTTCCTCTTCACTTGCCTAATTCCTATGCACCCTTCAAAACTCAGTACAGAAAACATTTGCTCTACATGTATTCTGTACCCCTTCTAGTTGGGTGAGATGTTCCTATATTGTCCTTCTTCTGCACCTTGTGTTTTTCTCTTTCATAAACTCATTGATGATCTTATTTGCTGATTTATCTTCTCCACCTAATTGGGAGTGTTTTGAAAGCACAGATTGTGTTTTTATCTCTATGTATAGAGTGTGTAACATCATACCTGACACCTAATATGTACTAAATAGATATATGAGTTTTACATATATTCACAGGGGCACCTGGGT
The DNA here is from genome assembly GCF_018350215.1 of Panthera leo. Taxonomy (NCBI): domain Eukaryota; kingdom Metazoa; phylum Chordata; class Mammalia; order Carnivora; family Felidae; genus Panthera; species Panthera leo. Next base: position 63,760,913 of record NC_056690.1, read on the forward strand.
GGCTCCTGTAAGCAGGCTTGCAGAGAAAGGAGGCTAAAACAATAGTCTTTGAGGACAGGGAGAGATAATTATGAATATGACTTGATCAAAGTTATGACATTCCATAATGAAGAGTGAACACACATCCTTCATGGTTCAGAGTTTTCCATCCAATATTAAATGTTATATTGAGAGCAATCTTTTTGATACTACATCTTTTTCCATCTGCATAATTTGCCAAGCAAAGTTACCTATTTTTCTATGCTTACGTTTGCCTTCATTTGATTATGAATAAAAGCATGAACAGAAACAATTCTCAACATATAAAGACATTAATAAACAGTAATTTGGACTAAATATACAGCCCACAAATGAGAACCTGATATTTACATTGTTGGATTGGAGGAAAGTAACACCATATCATATTTCAGAAAAAAACAACAACTTGATATCTAATGGATAATAAATTAAAATTACATGCAATAACATTTTTAATTTTGAGCAAGTTACAATAAAATTTAAAGGACATAGCAAAACAAACTGTTCTAGGTCATTCTCTCAAATATCTCAAGCCTTTGAGAAATCCAGACTGCTCTGAGAAGTCTCCTCAAAGGGTTTGAATTCTAGAATGTATAGCAGGAATGTCTTGGTTTTTAAAACACATCAGAAACTGTGATCCTAATCACAGTGAATACAACTTTAAAAGGGGGTCACTGAACTTTCTCTCCATTCTTTCAAAATCCTTCAGCACTTTGCTTCTTTCTTATAGTAATAACTGACTTCATAGATGGCTTAAATATCTGTGTATTTGTCTTAATTTCTATTGTTGAGTTGAAAAGTCCTTGAGGGCTTGAACTGTGCTATATTAAACTTTTATTTCTAGAGGACCAGCAGATTGCTTGGCAAAGAGTAGGCATTTAAATTTTTTGCTAATTTAATTGTAAGCAATGGTTATCTCTAATGACTTATTGCTAATTAAAAATAGCATGTGTATTTATTACAAAGGGTTGAACATCAAGGCTTTGGTCAAAATATTTCTTCTTATTATTCCATAATTACTTTACTATGGGAAAATCAAACTGTACTTAATGCCTAATGCTTAGAGATACTCATTTTAAAGATTAAATTAAAGCTTCAATTTATCCACATTTGGCACCTAATTAAATTAAATTAAATTAAGAAACTTAATTTAATTTTTGAGAGGTCTTCTTATGAAAGAATAGAATCAATACCTTTCAATATCCCTTTCATAGTATCTTCAGTGGATTTGCAGATGCTAGACCCACTGGTTACTGACATTGAAAATGTTCAGTTAATAAGGAAAGCAATTACTCCTTCGGCTAGATCATTGGTACCAGATAATATCCTTCATTCTTGTCAGTAATAAAGGAAACCTAAACTTTCAGAATTGATGTAGATTTGAGAGAAAAATAATTTTAAGATAAATATAAGGGAGAGAATAAAATTATGCAAATCCTTCAAACATTTCAGAGAAAGATTCTCCAAAAACCTCAGTCAGTAGGATGACAAACAGATCTGCACAGAATGGAAAAGGTATTCATTTCCTACATAAATTGTGAAATAAGTATCCTTGATAGGCATATTCTTCTCTAATTTGTATGATTTTCAAAATGCACTAATACAAATTTCCTCTTGAGGGGTTATTAAGTCAGCCAGCCTGAGTTATAGTTATGTAGCTTGAGCAGATGAAAGGTGAATTATTGGCACCTTTACCTTCTTGAAACAGGATACCAATGGAAAATTATTAACCAATATTTTCATTAGAGAAGACAGGAAATGAAATGATAGGAAAATTGAATTGATAGTAATAAAATGCTCTGTGTCTCCACTTTCAAAATTCTTCCTCTAAAGCTATTTTATTTATAGCCAGATAAAGGTATGATTTTAGATGTCTGTTAATACATAATGTCCAGTTATCTTAATTTCAAATGATGGATGTACTTCATAGAAATCTAAAGAAATCATCATCATCTTCTCATTTCTTCCCCTTGAAGGACCATTTATAATTTATTCACACATATTGCCCTAATCAAGCCATTAGATGAAAGGCTGGTGAGCAAAGGTAGCTTTTGCAAATACCAATGAATATAAAGCTTAAACAATGATGAAAAGTAATGAACAACAGAGTGAATTTGTGATTTAATAAATGATATACTGTACTGTTGGATTTTCCAACAAGATAAAAGATTCAGAGCTTTTGCCTAGAGATTTCTCCTCTTCTGTAATTCATAGTGTGTTAGGCAAAGTCACCAGCATTCCAGAATCAAGATGTTTGGAAAATGGATTTAGAGGATTGCTTCTAAAACTTTACAAAGTGATTACTGTCTCTTCAGAAACAAAACTCAACTCCTTGAAGAAGTATTTTCTGATTAATGATGTATAAATTTCCTGCACTGAAATCTTACTAATCAGTTCAACTGATGAAGTCTTGCTGAATTGTAGAACATTTAAAAACAAGTACATTTTATTCATTTCAGTAGTAGTATTTAGGCAAATGTCCTATATCCTATCACATATAGGATAACATTTTTAAAAAAAAATTTTTTTAACGTTTATTTATTTTTGAGACAGAGAGAGACAGAGCATGAACAGGGGAGGGGCAGAGAGAGAGGGAGACACAGAATCTGAAACAGGCTCCAGGCTCTGAGCTGTCAGCACAGAGCCCGACACGGGGCTCGAACTCACGGACTGTGAGATCATGACCTGAGCCGAAGTCGGACGCTTAACCGACCAAGCCACCCAGGCGCCCCAGGATAACATTTTTTTAAACACAGTAGGACCTTGAATTGAAATTGCCTGATGAGCAAAATAGGAATTAGAGGATCATACCCATTGGAAGTGAGGATAGGTGATAATCAGACAAAGGGAAGAAAGAGGATAAGTGATGAGATGTGTAGTCCAGGCAACCTGGCAACCATGAGGGGTCCAGAACTATGTGTTTTCCTCTCCCATGAATTAACACTTTGATGTGGTTTCAGTGCTAGTGTATTAGTGCCATTAGCACTATGGCAGACTCTGGGAATTTTCAACTGATCCTTTAGAGTAAGCTCTTTGCAGGAGTAAAGCAGTTTTAAAGACATCTTTTCTGCTCTGATTGAGGGAGAAAACTTGTTCCCAATTACAATCTTCTTACACTTAGTATGATTAAAAAAAATGAAAAATGGACAGGAAAAATGAAACATGGCTGGATTTTTGGCTCTAACAATATTTTGATTCTTTGGGTCTCAGTTTCCCCACCTACAAGATGAGAATGGTGAATAAAATTATATCTATACCTAAAGTATTTTCCAAATGAACAATTAACATGGTTAAGTAATTGTGCAATACAAGATCTAGACACTGATAAAGTAGGCAAATGACCACATAAGCATACAGTAACATCACTTATCTTATCCAAAGCAGAGCTTTTCAAATGCAGGTAGATATCTGTTAGTGGATTCTGAAATCAACTTAATGTACTCCAGCCATCATTTATCAGGATAAAGACAGAGAACAAACTGAGGGTTGCTTGAAGGGAGGCAGGTGGGGGGAAGGACTACATGAGTGATGGGCATTAAGAAGGGCATTTGTTTGAATGAGTGCTGTATGTAAGTGCATATTGTATGTAAGTGATGAATCACTGAGTTCCACTCCAGAAACCAATACTACACTGTATGTTAACTAACCTGAATTTAAATAAATTAATTAAAAAAAAAAAAAACAGAATAGAATGGAAAATACAAGAGTACATATCAAGAAGTAAGGACAAATATCGTTTCTCAAAATCTGTATTGTGGGACCTTAAGTATTCTGTATTTATGTGTATGTGTACTGGGTCAAAGTGTAAAACATATTTCTTATTGTCTATAGACATCAACAATATTTGTCAGCCACTTATATAGTGTCTCTCTATTTGGGGTAAAGGAGAAAAGAGGCTTATACTCACCAATAGTGGGGTCATGATAATCAGGAAACTGATGACTAATAAACTGCATTGTCATTGCTGAAAAAAAATAAATGCAATTTAATAAAAACTCACCAGCTCATCAATAAATTATTCACCAATGTAGTTCATCAGTCTTTTTTTATTTAATAAAATTTTATTTTCCAAAAATATCAGTCTTTTAATAAGATCTAGTCAGTGACTTATTTCTCTGAGTGACCGAGTGAGTGACTAGTTTAATTATGCAACATGAACCACCAAATGATAGGGAAAGTTCTAGAGGAGAAAAAATGTGTCTAAAGGGAAAACAATGCCAGAAACTTCTCTCTGGAATAAATATGTCTAAATTGTAAGTGTATTTTAATGAAAAATTGCCTTGTGGTAAAAACAAGAAGGATATTGACATAATGAGAATATAAAGTAGCTGTAAGGGCCTTTTTGGCTTGCTGTGGTGTAACAGTTGGTATTAGTTGGGAAGCTCTTTTCATTGCAGGTCTGGTGTGTGCTCTGGGACTTATCTTCCTCATTGTTAAAATAAGGAGATAATCTCTGAAGTCTCTATTAGTTATAAAGGTACATGATTGTATGAATTTTTATCCTTAGCCAGCTTTTTAATTAAACTTATTTGTCACTTTTATTTTGCCTAATCCATGCTATTTAGGTCCTTTTATTAATTTTCATTACTTTCTGGGGTATTTCCTCCAAATTCTCCACATTCTTTTCAAATCAATAATTTTATAAAATATTTATAATCTTTCTATTATAGCTTCTTCATGTAAATTTTCATTATTAGTAGACAAATGCAATGCTGAAGTAAAGCAACAAACTTGGAAAAAGAATTAGTATATAGTTATCTTCCTTTTCTCTTCTGTGTTCTCTCTTAGTCTGTGTTTGTGTGTGCATGTGTGTGTGTGTGTGTGTGTGTGCATGTGTGTGTGTGTGTGTGTTTGCACGTGTGACAAAGACTCTCTCCTTGATCAAACTTTAGTTAGCCTCCCCTGAGTCTTCCTCTCAAGGAAACCCTGACCTAGGTTCCTGTCCCTGCTAGACCAGCATAGCTCAGTGATAGCAAGAAAGCTGCTAAATCATGTTGGTGAGAATGTCCCACCCTTGATACCGAATCCCCCTGGCCTGCCTTCAGCAAGAATCCTTTTAGGTCTATTTGGCAAAAATTCCCCTATTTCTGATATCTCCTGTTAATAATTTTCCACCTATGCTTGTCCCCACTCCTTGCCTATAAATTCTCATTTTCCCTTGTATTTACAATTGAGTCCAGTTTTTTAATGAGTTCTCTTTTCCCCTTCTGCAATAGTTCCTGAATAAAATCTATTTTTACCATTTTACTGTCCAGCTCTGGTTTCCTTTAACAATGTGTTCATGCTTCAGCAAATGTTTGGAACAGGAAAGACAGTTAAATTCAACAAACTTGTATAAGACATTAGTCTAAACTCAGTTTGAAATGCAAAGAAACAGAACCTGACCCAGTGAAAAAGAATTTCTGTTTACACTTTAATAGTGTTTACTTCCTGTCTTTGAATTGACAAAGGAAGTCTCCATATGAAAATATTACTCAATTTGACAGTTTAGGGCAAATTTTTGAAATGCAAATGAACATTTCTTACAGATAGCTTTAGGACTTAGGATATTTCAAGTAAACAAACTGAAAGCAACATGCTTATTAAGTAGATATCAGGGGGAATTTGGAAAACATTTTCATGACTTTTAAAAAGAGCAGTCTCCTCTATCTATTACCACCTGTTGGTTTATTCCCAGCTAGAGCACAAAGGTCAGAGGCCTGGCCTCCCAGTGAACACTTGGCTTGGCTAGTCAATCAACTAAATTTCAAAGATAGTTCAGACTTGTTAAAGTTAGAACTAAAATGAGGACATTCTCACTCCACTCTACTCAAAGCAGAGATATACAACTCTATACAATGTGACAAGAGCATCATCCATCTTATGATAATTATTTAGACTAAAATCTTGAAAAATGCCTTTGGATATATTCCCTTTCATATCCTCCATCTAGTCTCCATGAATTTTTATTTTATTTCCAAAATATCTGTCCAGTATGTCTTCTTTCTGATATTACTCTAGTTCAAAATCTTACATCTTAAATCCCTATCGCCATAGACTTAAAATTGACTCTCGTAGCTATTTTATTTATCTTCCATTAAACCTTCCCCAAAGACACCGGAGTCATTTTTTAAAAATAATCCTGCTACTCATATGTCAGCAATTGCTAAGATAAAAACCATGCTAGCATATGTGGTCCTTCATGTGCCCATCATACCTCTTTAGGCTTGACTTCCAGTACTGCCCAAACAGCTTCTCCATGTTCTCAGACTTATGGAAGAAAGGATTTTCCACCTATGAGGATGCCTTTGTCCTATGGCATAGCATGGCCTTCACCTTCTCCCTCATTTTTATATCATACTAACAAAGATTCTATTTGACTAAACCTTCATCAGGCTCCTCTGAACCCTCCTCTAAACCAGGCTGTGACCTTCAGGCTTCCATGCTCATCTCTGCTTTGCTAAATTTTAGCAAGAATCCTACTAAGTCATTTTAGAGGGAATTCTCCACACTTGATATCTGGTCACCCTTGGTAACTGATCAAATTCCTCATCCTCCATGATTACTTTGGCCTACCTTCAGCAAGAATCCTATTAAGTTTATTTAACCAGAATCCTCCTTACCCTCTTAGTGATTTTCTATCCACTGACCCCCAACTCACTCCTTGGCTATACATTCCCACTTGTCCTTCCTGTATTCAGAATTGAGCCCAGTTCTGTACTGAGGGAAGCCTTTTTCCCCTATTGTAATAGTTCCTGAATGAAATCCATCTTTACCACTTTACTGTCCAGCTCTGCTTTTCTTTGACAATGTTAATATCTCCACTCAAATGTCATACCACTCAATCAACACATTTAAACTCTTCATTGACCAGGTACCAATACATGATAGCCATGGAAGTCCCTAAGAAGCATTAGAAAGCACTGTGTATACTTAGGGGCTAAGTTAATTTCTATACACCTAGGAAAGAATTTTGAAGGTGAAGTTTGGAACAACTGATAGATATATTAGATACTAGACTTGAGATTCACAAAGCCAGTGTCAGAAATAAATGAATCAGTCAAAGATTTACCTTTTACACTTATTTATAAGAATACCTAGCATATATTTAGATGATGGAGTTTGTGCTTTAATGGAAACCTGCTGCTTATTGTATAATTGAAAAAGCCCTTCAATTCTCAAATCCTCTGACCTGCCACTGAGACAGAACCAAAGAAGAGAGAGCCAGCTGAGCTTTGTTCCAGAACTTCAAAAGATAATTTTAGAAAGATTGATTTGTAAAAGTTTCTTTTGTGTTTTACAAAGTGGATGCCTGATGGGATATCTAAGAGCCATTTCCCTTTGTGGAGATAATATGTAAAACAAACAATTTTTGAAAAATCTCTCCTAAATACATGTCAGATTCAATGTTGAAATAAGTAATCTGCTAAATATCTATCAATTGTCCTGGGACCTAAATTTTATTTATTTTATGATACACAGGTTTACATCCTCAAAATCAGGGGATTCTATTTTCTTTTGCCATACAGTCATTCTGTCAGAAACTCAAAAATAACCCCTCCTTTTTCTTTCGAGATTTATTGTATTGCCTTTATAATATCTTAATACATTGTTTTTCAAGTATCTAATGAAAATGAAGGTCTATGTCTTCTTCCCAAAGTATACATTCCTATAAACATATGTATACAATATTAAGAGATATGTGGGGACCATTAGGTCCTAAGTAAAAACACTTGTCCTAGCAAATACCCACATAGGTCAGAAATCAGTCTTTTGCTTAAAAAGAAGCCATCCATAAGAACTATGATTTAACTTTCCTCTATTTATTCCGTGGATATTTATCTGTTCAAGTTTTCTAACTCTACTGGGGACAGTTTTAGGAAACTGTGTTATCCTAAGAACTTACCCATCTAGGTTTTCAGTCTTTTCAGAGAAATGTGCCTTGTGATGTTTTAAATTTTGATTGTATCATTAGCTATTTCCTTCTCATAATTTTTTGTTTGCTTAAATTAGTTACTAGTTTGTCTATTTTGTTGATTTTTTCAAAGACTTTTAATTTTTATTTCATAATGATTACTATTATTAATAATATTATCCACTGACTTTCTTTTATTTCCTTTACTGCTTTTTCTTTATTATTTTCCTGGTTGTACTTCTCTGGTTTACTTTTTTGTTAACTTAGTTCATTTATTTTTATCATTTTAATTTTTGTTGGTAATTTTTTTGTAGATATGAATTATCCATTATCTCAGTTTTCTATCTATCAATAGTTTGATATTATTTTTCAGAAATTTAAGATTTATGTTTGTATTTTTCCTTTCACCTAGGAGTCAATAAATAGAAAGCTCTTTTCAGTAAAAGCTGGAAGAGATTTTTTGCTTATTTTATTTTTAATTTTAATTTTATTGCCTTATGATCAGAGAGTGTTATTTCTAATAACTCTATGTAACTTGCTGATGTTTTTGGCATCTTAATATATAATTAATGTGTTCAGTAAAATAAAGTATATTGATAAGAAAGTAGTATTTGATATATGCATCAGTAAGGTTTACTTTATTATTTTTAACTGTTTTATAACCTTATATTTTGTCTACTGATCTGTCTCATGTTGATAACGGTGTATATTTCACACATTATACATAACTATTGTTTTATTTAGTGTATAAATATTGTGACTGTAATATTTTCATTGTGGTTTATGGCTTTTATTATTAAAAAGTATCTTTCCTCATCTCATTTGGTAATTTTTGTCTTTTTCATCTGATATCAAGATTGTAATCACTGCTTTATTTTTATTTTTATTTGCTTAGTCTTTCTTTGCCAATTATTTTCCTTTTATCATTTTAAATTATTGTATGTTAGGCAGGTCTATTGTATACTACATAGGGTTGGATATTGTTTAATAGCCAATTTGAAAATTGTTTTCTTTTAATAGGTAAGTTTATTTTATTCACACTTACCTATTCTTATTTTTCCTCCATGTCTTTTCATGGCTTGATAGCTCATTTCATTTCAGCACAAAGTACTATTCCATTGTCTGGATATACCACAGTTTACTTATTTACTCACCTCCTGAAGGACATCTTGGTTGCTTCTAAATTTTGGCAATTATGAAAAAAAGCTATAAATATCTGTTTGTAGGTTTTTATGTGGCTATAAGTTCTCAACTCCTTTGGGTAGATACCAAGGAGTATGATTGCTGGCTATGTTTATATCAGATATGTTTAGTTTTGTAAGAAACTGCTAAAGTGTCTTCCAAAGTGCCTGTACCAGTTTGCATTCCCACCAAAAATGAATATAAGTTAATTTATTTGAAATTTAGCTCCCCATCTTTGCCAGCATTTGGTATTGTCAGTATTCTTGATTTCAGCCATTCTATTAGGTATATAGTGGTGTTTCATTTCCATTCATATTTCTCTGGTGACATATCATGTGACACATCTTTTTATATGTTTATTTGCCATATATGTTTTTTCTTCAGCAAGTATCTGGCAAGGTCTTTGGCCATTTTTAAATCATGTTGTTTGTTTTCTTGTCATTGAGTTTTATGAGTTCTTTGTATATTTTGGACAACAGTTTTTTATCAGCAGTGTCTTTTGGAAATAGTTTCTCCTAGTCTGTGACTTATCTTCTAATTCTCTTGATATTGTCTTTGACAGAGCAGAAGTTTTTAATTTTAATAAAGTCCAGCTTATTATTTTTTTCATTGATTATGTAAAGATGTTGTAAAGACATCACCATACCCAAGGTCCTCTACATTTTCTCTTATGTTATCTTCTAGAAGTTTATCTAGAAGTTATCTTCCAGGTTTGCATTTTACATTTAGACCTATGACTCATTCTGAGTTAATTTTTTTGACCTGTTATAAGGTCTATGTCAAGAATCTTTTCTCCCCCCCCCCCCATGGGATTGTCCAGTTTTTTCCCCCACACCATTTGTTAAAGACACTATCTTTCCTCCATTATATTGTCTTTACTCCTTTGTCAAAGATCAGTTGGCTATATTTATGGGGCTATGAGCCTGAGGTGTAGGTCAGGAAAGAAAGGAAATGGATTTTGGTGAACACATAGGAGTCTCTGGCATATAGGGGAAAAGACTGTCAGAAAGAAATGTGAAAATGTCAAATGAAGAAAAATAAAATGTCACTTTCCCCTCCCCAAAAGAATAATCATTCCCTGAAAAACTAAGGTCTTATGTTACTGTTTTTCTTACTAATATCCATGAGGGATAGTTCAATATTTTTCTAAATAAAGCATCTTTTAATTTTTGCTGAACACTTCAAGGAATTATTACAAAAAACATACTTGTTTAAATTTTTGTAAGTTGAAGTAATCTACATAGTGGAAGTCTACATAATTTGATAATGTAGATTTAAAAAAATTAATTCTTTAGCTGGGAGTATATCTGAAATGATGGGTAAAGTGTTACTTTGTTGTTTGTTGTTTTTTTGTTTTTTTCAGGTGAACTCTGTGACCATCATGAAAAATCTGGACAGGAAATAGTGGTGGGAGGTTTGTCATGCTCATACACATAAACACTTCTCCTTAAGTCAGTCTATCACTGGCTTAGGAATACAAAGAAAGAACAGAGTACATACAGGTAGAGAAGACATTTAAAGATCAAAAAGTTGAGTCATCCACTGTAATCTTTAAAAAAGTAATTAGGGATAGAAATAAAGAATATTTGGTGGACTCATACTCTTTTTCATATCTAAAATTATTACAGTTAGTGGATGACCTTTATTAGCAAACAAGATACTTCCCCTCCCCCTCCATTGAAATGGACATTTACTTAATACTAAGTTACAGATCAGGAAGTACCTGATGGATTTTGTATCAAAGAACCTTTTCCATTACTAGTGGCCATCCATTAACATACGTTATGTAAATGTAGCGCTTGCCTGAACTTTATAAAACATTCATTTAATACATATGATAAATAATAGGCAATTGCATCTTCGATGTTCATACAAAGTAGTGGTGAGAGATTAAATACAATCTTTTTTTTTAAAAAAAACAAACCCATTTTGATTGGACTCCTCTTTTGCATGCATATGTTCTTTATTTAAATTTCCATTTTATTATTCAGATATTACAATAATTTATTATTTCACTTTAAAGTTAAATTTAAATCAACGATTTCTTGTTTTGCATAATTCAGTATTAAGCCATCAAATTTACCTACACAAAAAATCTGACAATATTATATATCACCTTGCTTGGAATATCAATGGTATTTACCCTGAGGCAGAGACTATCAGTTATGAAAAAGAAAATTTATAGAAAGAAAGGAAAAATTTTCTACAATTTTTTTAATAGATTAAAATACTGCATAAAATTACACTACTTTATTATTACTCTCCTCAGCTCCCCCACCCCCAAAGGAGTTTGAAACACTTTGGAGAATGATACAATCTAATTACACAGAGATAGAAGTTGACAAGTCATTGCTTTCCCTTTGGGACGTTAAGCCCTGTCAGTGAAGTAGGAAAGATGATGGGAATCTGGTCACTAAGATGTACTTCCACTTCTCTTTTGTTTTTTTGTGGTGTCTTAATAAAATTACTTAATCTCTCTATGTCATTTTTCTTAGCAAAATGAGGGGAAGAGAAAAGACAACTAAAAAATACATCCGGATCAAGCATTTTGCAATCCCTCTTTGTTCATCCTGCCTTCCCCACCATCATCTGTTCTTCCTCCATTTAGGATCTCGTTCTGTTGTCTCTATTCTAGTTCTTTCTTTTATTTAGTCATTCTGTTCCAGCCATACTGACTTCTTGGGAGTTTTTCAAACCATTCCAGCTGTGGTCCTTTCCAGGGAAGCCTTTGTTGGTGCTATTTACTTTGCTTGAATGCTCTATACCTAGATAAATGCTTTGCTTGCCTGTATCAGATTATGATTCACATGTGACCTCCTTTGAAAGGTGTTCTCACACCAGTGAATTTAAATCAAAATCCATTCCTCCTCACTAGAACTCCCTATGCTCCCTTCTTGATATTCATTCATTCATTCTATTAAAACTATTAGGTTCAAGACACTGCTTTATATAATGTGTCATACCCTACTTTGGGTGCTTTGGGCACAGCACTGAAGAAAATGGACCCCTGCCCTTTAGGGTCTTAGATTCTAGAAAGGGGGGAATTGGAAAGGGAGACAAAAATAAAAATGCCACACACTTGCATATATATCAATGGTATGTTAGATGGTGACAAATACTACTATGGAGAAAAGTAAAATTATTATAGGATCATTATTAAAATATAAATATATATTACATTAAGATGGACTTCTGTGGGAAAAAATTAATGGATATACAATTTCCAAGAAGAAGAGGAACAAGGTCACATTTTTCACTATTCGAGAACTTGTTCATTTAGTTTTTAAAAGGAAAATATGTCTTTTATGACTCAATTGATATATTTATAAGAAATATATCATTATTTAAAACATCATTATTTAAAATAAGCTGAGAATTGTATCCTTTAAAACAATTTAAATTTATGATGAAATTTTTAAATATCAATCTAAAAATGTACAAGTTGGGAGGCACCTGGGTGGCTCAGTTGGTTGAGCATCCAACTCCTAATTTCAGCTTAGGTCATGATCCCAGAGTTGTGGGATCAAGCCCCACATTGGGACTTAAGATTCCCTCTTTCTCCTTCTGTCCTTCTTCCTTGCTTGTCCTCTCTATCTCTCTTTAAAAAATATAAGTAAATTAGTTAAATACATAAAAGTGTACAAGTTGGGTACCTAATCTTTCAAAATCCCTTTAAGGAATAATTTAACAAAAATGTTTTAAAATCTATGCATTAACTTGACCAGGGTCACAGATCTATCACAGAATCAAGTTGGTTGGGCCATAGTACTCACTCCAAAGTCAGTCACTTTCCATTATGCTAATTGCTCCTTATTAATTCCCCTCTCTTAACTGAAAACCTATGCTTTCTCATGAGTGGCTCATTTGCTGAATAAAAGCATGGATGTGTGAGAAATATTTATATTTTTGAATGAATAAATAAGTGAATAAGTCTAAGATTATCTCGTAACTTATACTAAAACTCAGGTAAAAATGGTTGATAGTTCTCTTATTTTTCCACCAGCGTTCACAGTTACAAACATTTTCTAAAATGCATTGAGTATAGGGGTCAGAAACAGCCTCGTGAAAAGACATAGCATGGGGGTATTTCCCAAGGTGGGTAGGCCACCCTCCTGATTACCTTGAGAGAGATAAGGTGGCTCTCAACCTGTAATGCTCCCAAACAGGAATAATGGGATCTTTTTAAAGTCAAGGTGATAGGGAAGTATTAACAATAGCAGTATAAGAGGGTTTTTATCAAAGACATTCAAAGATTCTTCCTTACTTCTTTGCAGCTTTTAATAATGAAGAGTTTAAAATGGTTTATTTATTTATTTATTTATTTATTATGAGAAAGAGAGAGTGAGAGTTCGAGCAGGGGAGGGGCAGAGAAAGAGGAAGAGGGAGAGAATCCTGAGCAACCTCCGCATTGTCAGTTCAGTGCAGAGACTGAACCCACAAACTGTGAGGTCATGACCTGAATCAAAACCAAGAGTCAGAGGCTTAACCGACTGAGCCACCCAGGCGCCCTGTAACTTAATAATTTTTCACTTAGTTATAAAACATTTATTGCAGGTCTGGTATATTTCCCTGTTCCCATACATCCGTGGATAAAGGATAAGGATTGTTGAGAGGGAAGGGCTTGAGATCTGAAGGGTAAGGGGTAGATTCGAAAATGGCACCATTTGGTTGGGGGAATGGTACCTCATCAGAGAGATGGATGGGAGAGGCAGCCCTTGTAGTTCTCCACTTCCCAGAGGGTTTTCCCTTCCATGGAGAGCTTCCCTTCACTTCTCTTTCTCTTCCTCTCCCCCATAAACTCTCTGCCAACAGAGAGAAATGGTGCTTTTCAGGACATTAAAAATTCTATTTATCTTCACTGACTGATTTTCAAGGATGATTGATGCCACACAAAAAGAAGTGATGGATATTAAAACTCAATTATTTCCAGTCATTCCTTTTTGCTCTTTGCTGACAGTTTATTCTGTACTCAATGAAACAAAGAAGAAAAATAGATATTTCACCAATCATTTTCCAAGTATTTTATCATTTAGGATAAACCTCATCTCTTTAGGTAAATGAAATACTATTAATGCTTTACACACATGTACTAACATAGGTAAATATCTTTCTCCTTACTTAACTGTATTCTTAGAATATAATGGAGACAATTATTGAAGTCTGATTCATGTGAATGGATGACAGTAACCAGAAAGAGTCTTAAAGTGCTCAGATTTTAGGACATATTTGATTTGTCATGGAATTACAATAGACATTAATATCTAGTCTATATCAGAATTTATATATTCATTATTTGCTACAATAAGATTTTACTCTGTCTTGACACCCTGATCTTGCAGTCAAAGCATTTGCTGGCATTTCATCATGTTAGTAACTGATAGACATCATATATCTTGGGGCTGAAGGTTTTTCTTTCATAGCTTTTGGAATAAGATTCCCAAAGCATAAAATACCTGTGACTTACGTTACTGTAATAGTTTCATATTTGCTAAGAATTTTTCTTTAGTAGGTGAATCTCCATCTTACTTCTAGGAATTTTGTGATACTCTTTATAGACTAGGTCATAGACTAGTAATGAAGTTTAGGACATGCTACCCCCGAATATGGTATGTTGGCATATTGAATATTTTAAAGTGAAGGAATTTGAGCAGCAGTAGGTGTAGGAATGATTCTCAGTCTCCCTTGAAGCAGGTCATAAGACCCTCATGTGAGGGCTGCTCTCCTATACCTGGAGGAAAAGAGCATCCTTATCTCTGAAGAAGGAGGGACGCTGAGAGAATCAGAACAAACAGGACTTGGTAAGTGCTCCCCATTTACCCATATACCAAAAGGGTATACCCTTTTGTCATATCACATTTTTATGGCTTTTCACTTTTCCTTAAACCTATAAAAATAATTAGGCTTGGCCACTTCTTCAGGTCTTCCTTTCCTTATGAAGACTCCAGTGTCTTGTAAAACTTAAGTAAATTTGTATGCTTTCTCTTGTGAATCTCTTGTCAAGTCCAGCTTACAGGGTTCTAGCTTGAGAAGGGTAGAAGAAGAGATTTTTCCTCCCCTGCACTAGCCAGCTGCCGACCTTACCAGAAGGACACTGGAGTGAATGAATTATTTTCTCCTGCCCCATTATATCTCCCTTCTTCTTAACTGAAATTTCCCGTTTAATGTCTTAAATAAACCTGGATTACCTGACTCTCTTCTTAAAACATCATTAGCTTCTATCAGTTTTTATAGTCCTTCCTGATAGAGTAGATGCTTCAGCCAGGGAGAAAAGCTCTGGAAAGGGAAGAAGGGTGACACCTTGAATAAAAGGCACAATTTTTCTGTGGCCTTACCCAGATCATCTATGTTTACATTAATAATGCTAATAATAATAAACTTTATAACATTATACTTTTTTACATATAATGCCATATACTTTTAAGGGCATTTTTTGGTTTATACATTATCTAAACTATATGCTTCTTTTTATAGCATATATGAAATGACAAATCTAAAAGCAAAGGCTAATAGACTGGGTATGAGAAGCAAGATTTAGGGTAATCCTGGCAGAATGGAATAATGGGAAAAGCCAGAAATATGAATGCAAAAGTCTTACATTTTAGTTAGAATAATCAATTTTACAGTTACAGAAGCATAGAATGAGTTCAACCTGGTATGATACCTGTTTCAAATGAAAAATGACATGGAGGTTAGGATTAGGTCTCAATAATTATGACTCAAGATAAAATTTAAAGGAGATGCACTATTTAGGGCAGATTGTCACAATCTCATTATTAAATCTCAACATATTGCTGTTTGGTTCTTTATACTGGATTTGTTACGGTGACATGTACAAATCCACGAGCTGGATTTAGCACTCATCCAGCCTCCATGACAAACATGCTTCTACCCCCAACATGACTCTGACATGAGGTCTGCCTACAACTGGGCTTCTTCAGCTGGCTTTCAAACACCTGATGGGTCAGGGCCTTGGCCACCTGGAGACTGAAAGCACAGTACTGGTGGACAACTCAGGTGCTTGATCCATCAACATTTATAGAATCTAATCTTGCTTATTCTGTCTAGGGCAATGGTTCCCAATGTGCAGTCAAATAACTCCGAGGGATCTGAGAGATCTTTTCACAGGGGTTAATGAAGTTCTATGAGGCAGATAGGTGATTCCAACTGTCTTTTAAGCTAGATATCTTGGAGATCTTAAAATATGTAAAATAATGTCATTATTCTCAAACATTTTTGTTGTTTTGAAAAATATAGATTTAAAAATGTTATTTGTTGAAATATATTTTTATATTTTGTTGCAATATATTTTTAAATTAATACTTATTATAACTTTTTAATGCATTTATTCAATTTTATATATTTGTTACTTTTAATTTATAATATGGTACACAGCAATAGAAATAACCCATATAATCAAAAGTTTTTTTGGGTCCTCAATATTGTCAAGTGACTGAAATGATTTTAAGACCAAAATGCTTTAGTACCACTGATCTAGAGCAAAACCTCAGCCCTGATTAAACAAAGGTAGGTGAAAAGATCTATGATTATTCACACATCAAGTAATAACATTTTGAAAGCCTAAAATTAAAGATAAAACAATAGGGAAGCCCACTTGGTCAAGATACCTAACTATAACTTCAGATCTCTGTGTTTTTCTTCTTCCTCATTTCCTTTTGTTTTCTACCTTTCCTCCTCTACATCTCTATGTCATATATTCATGACCATTGTGCTGACATATGTTCCTTTTTCATTTTCATTTTTCCCTTTTCCCCTCACTATGTGTCTCTTTTTACACACAACTGTTTCTCCCTGTTCCTCTCTTTCTTTCTTCCCAGAAGTTGCTGCCCAGTACTTCCCAGAAGTAGACTTTACCAGTATCACAAATGCACATAATATCAAATTATGGAATTAAAAATAAATGCTTTAGTTGGAGGAACCCAGGTGGCTGTTGGTTAAGCTTCCAACTCTTTATTTCGGGCTCAGGTCACAATCTCACAGTTCGTGGGCTTGAGACCCACCTTGGGTTCTGTGCTGACAGCATGCAGCCTGCTTGGGATTTTCTCTCTTTCTTTCTCTCTAAATAAATAAATAAACTTTAAAAAATAAAAATAAATGCTTTGTTTAATAAATAAAATTTTCATGTATTTCTAACAGATCTTCCTCTACTCATCCCTCGGGATAGGTAAAATTTAAATTTTGGTGACATTTCTGAAAACAAAACAAAATAAAACAAAACAAAACACCACAACTAAATTTCTAGTTTATACTTCAATGTAATGTTTGAATTTTTCCATAGACACATCTTTAATATTCTTAGAAACAACATAAAGGGAAAATAAACATTTAAAATAAATATTTTATTTATGAAGTGGGAAATGAAGACTAAGTGAAATGGGAAGAAAAAAGGAAGAAATTGCTATGACAAAGTCTGAAGCCAGGAGCTTATTACATATCAAGATTTGTTTTTAAACTCTTATTCTGGAACGATTTCTCCCAGAGAGAAGGGACACGCATGGGAGAGACTCTGCAGTGGGGTATGGCTAGAATATTTGAGGCAACTTAAAGACAGATGTTAAATTCGGAGTTTGTTTTCACTTTGTTTTGAAATTAACATTCTGTTGTTCCTTTTCTTTACTAAAATGATGTTACACACAAGACGTCGGGGTGCTCTACCGGTTAGACCCACCCTGGGGTGGAAGATGGCTGGTTACAGATCATGGCAGCCTTAAGAACTTGAGAGCAAACCTGGAAGCATAAGACACCAGTGAAGCAACTGGTGGAGGTTGACCCAGGGAAATTTAAGTCACCTGTGGACTCACCACAGGATCTGACTTTCCCATCATGTGTTGTGCTGGGGCTTGAACCATTAAATTGGGAGATTTTCAGAGTTGTAACACAGTTATTTTAACTATCATTGTATTATATTAATCAGTGTCATCTTCCACTATATGTAAAGTTAGATTCAAAGCTAACTGAGATCAGACACAAGGATTGTATTTCTCTTTTGTAACCATACGGATAATATCCATTATCAAACATGACACTAAATGTAGTAGGTATTCAGTAAAGACTGGTGACTGACTTGCCACTGATATAAATTAATCCATCAAAATTTTTGAAACCAATAATCCAAAGAGATGGATGTTTTTAGGTTGTAAGATTACACTCAATTGTCAGTTTGGTGAAATGATTAAGAGGATTAACACATTTTCTGGATTTGGGGCCATTTTCTTGACTTTGATAATTACATGTTTGTGTCTTTGGGGGACTTAGGAAATATTTTCTTTTGTTTCTTAGTTGTCTCATCTGAAAAGTGGGATTAATAATAATAATAATAATAATATGTATAAATGTTGTTATAAAAAGTAAGTGAAACAATATATATAAAGCACTTAAACTCATGACTGGGTGATTCTAAGCCCTTAGTGACCATTATTATCAAGATTTTTTTTTGAGAGAGAGCACAAGTGAGAAAGAGGCAGAAGGAGAGGGAGAAAGAGAATCTTAAGCAGGCTCCACACTCGGTGTGGAGCCCAATGTGGGCTTGATCTCATGACTCTGACATCATAACCTGAGCAGAAATCAAGAGTAGGGTGCCTAACTGACTGAGCCACCCAGGCGCCCCTTATCAAGATTTCCAAAACTCTTTGACTTTGAATGATTTATATGATTTCTCTTTTCCAATATTGCATTGTGGTGTCAGGGTCAAATTAGCTAGAATACGATGTTTTTGTAAACCACAACTCACATATGTTCAGATGATGCTATCCCATCTGTTTGAAATATAACATTTCAATCAACTGGTGTTTTGCTTTTATGAGTACACTTTGTTTGATAGTCCTTGTAGTATCCTGGGAATGCCAGTTGTTCATTTATTTTTTGTTGAATTAATGAGTTAGTAAAGAAGAGAATATAATCAATGTACTGGTTTCTAAAATTGTTTCAACCACATTACACTAAAATGAAAAAAATGGTTAGAGTTGTTTTCTGTTATTTGCTCTCTTAGTATATAAATTGCAACATTACTAGTACAGCTCTGGAATAAAAGTTAAATGAATTATGAAGAAATAACTGACAAACCAGCATCGACGTACATGATGATGGTGAATACTGGCATGCAAAATCTCAAAGACAGGCTGTACTTCCCTTTATAAACAATGACACAGTAAGAATTACCTGGAATTTGTCCAGGGTTTGATAGAAAGATCATTGAGCAATGGTGTCAAGAGAGCTGCTTCTCACAATGGCTAATGCTGGCTCATTAAGTTAATACAGACAAATCACAAAAACAACTCTAGTTCAATTTCCTTAGTGCTAATCCACAAGGGCCATACTAGATATAGTATTCATCTTTTATTCTTCTGTACTTTTATTTAACAAGCAATTGCACTACACTTAGGTATTCTGTTAAATGTTGGGACACAGAGTTGAAATAGGTAAACCTTGTTTTCAAGGAATGCACAGTAGAGTGCAGGACACTAAATGTTATGATAGTTAATCACATGTTCTTATTTAGGCAAAGAAGAATGAAATGTAATCTAATCTCAGAGGTGAGTTATTATTTTTCTGACTGGGAGAGAGGCAATTCTGAATCTTGAATAGTGAATATGTATTAATAATGTGCATAGAGTAGGACTAGTGGAGACTTCCAGGCACGCTTCGGTTTCCCAAAGGCTCAGGCAACATGCTACATTTAGGAATTTCTAGTAACTCAATATAGATGGAGCCCAGGGTGTGGAAGGGCCAGATGGAGGATAGAGAGAGAAGCCAAGGTCATATTACCAAGGGCCTATTATGCCATGCTAAACATTATGGGTAATCACGAAATGATTTTTTAGAGGGAAGTGACATATTCAGAATTGCATATTGAAAACAAAACCCATAGCAAAAATGAAGTGATAGATATGAAGTGGCCTTTCTGGGTGCAGGGATACCTGTTAGGAAACTGCTGTGGGAAAGTTAGGTAAAAAAAATGAAGGCTCAACACAAGGCTCCTGCAGCAGAAGTGGGAAGGGAGGAATGGGATTGATAAATATTACAGGAAGATAATTTGCTGGAATTAGAGACTGATTAAATGTATGAGATGTGAAAGAGAGTTAGTTTTGGGGGTGTATGGGGTGGTACCTCTTGCTGAGAGGTCACAGGAGTGGTAAAAGGTCAAAAAAGAGGATAAATTTTCATATAGGACAGGTTCAGTTTAATGTTCCTGTTAATTTATAGTGGAAGACATTATCTAAAAATTGGACATGAGTCTAGAAATAAGAAGATGATCCCTCAAATGTCTTTTTAAATAATATTATAACTCAGTTTACAAAAAAAACTCAAATAAGAAAAAAATTTTAGTGTTAACTATATGCTAGTTATAGTTAACCGTATATAGTTAACTAACTATATGCTAGCTATAGTCATTGGTCTAAATATGAATAATTGAACAAATAAATATCATTTAAGTATTTGTCATATGTACTGCTCTTGCTTTGAAGTAGCTCATTAACTCAAAGGTATGTAACACTTGTTGTCTAATAATTAACCCACAAAATAGGAAATCAGGAACACAAAAGAAATGCTCGATTTTCAAGTCTTTAATGTATTTTAGGATACTCCTCTATTACCTTTTCCCAGAGGAGATTGATACTTTTTCAAATTAGAGCTTCCTTTGAGTTTCCTTTGTTTCCTTCCCACTCTTCCCCTATCTTTGTATGTGGCATTTTGGATTATCACAGGACTGCTTGTATCCTATATGACCTAGAGACAGACAGGGTACTCAGAGCTCTACCAAAGTTTTACAAACCAAATATTGCCAGACAATAGCCCCCTGAACAGTGACACTCGCAGTGTGAATTCGTTCTAAGCTTTTCCTCCTTTTGCTGTCATTGTTCTTCTCTTCAACAATGGCTAATAAATAACAATCAAGTCCTTTTTCCTTCTTACTATGTCAACATTTAATTATTGTATTAACTTTTATTATGTACATAATTAAAAAGTTAAATAATACCATTAATACATGTGAAAAAGATATGAACCTAAATCACTACAAAAATATGGATGCTCTAAGGCATTTAATTAGGATTGTGTAAAGAATGAAAAGCTATGTATAGGAATGATTTATTAATTGGATTTATTTGTTTCTTTTACAACGTCCATGGTGATTCATATGATGTAAAATCTAATTTGAAAACAGATGATAATATTTCCTAACTCTAACTTCCTGAATCATCCATGGGATTTAGCATATAATCCTCCATTCAAGACTCTCCTTGCATATTGAATCAATTCCAAACTCTCTGGTTTGATGCTCAAAATCCTTCCTAATGTGATAGATTGAATCTGAACATAAAACTGTGAACTCCACACCTGTGGTTTGTCTCCAGCCATGTCTCGTAGGTGTTTGTTTCCTTCTTTGCCTAAACTCAGCACCCTTTAGCTCAGTTTTTCTTATTCTCTGAGAACTGCTCTGATCCTTCCAATCTTCAGGTATTCTAAATACCTTAAGCATTTATTCTTTGTCTCCTTTCTCAATTTCTTAATTTACTCATGTCTGTTTTCCCAAGTAGCCTATGAGGGAGAGGGTCAGGAAGTGGCTAGGGGCAAACAAGAGATAACTGTTACACCTTGCTTGCTCATTGCAGGCACATTACATGTTTTCTCAACTCTCAATAGTAATTTTATATAGACATTAGTATTTGTGGATAATTCACTGAGTCCCAGAGAGGTTCAAATAATTTGCCAATTCCCCCCCACTCCCACACACACCACCTGTCTTTCAATGGGGAGCTGCATTTGAATCCAATGCTTTCTGGTATGTGTTCCTCCTCCTCTTAACCATGGCCAGAGTGTAGTGGATGTGGGCTCTGAAGTCAAGGTGCTGGCAGTGCTGCTGCTCATGAGCTGTGTGGACTGTCTTATTAAATATTTTCTATGTTCTCTGCTAAGGATTTCACACACCTATTACTGGTAGGATTGTGAGCAAAAACGCTAAACCATGGTACTAAAATTATCCTCATTTTATAAATAAGGACACTGAGACACAGGGAATTTGGGTAACTTACCCAAGGTCATAAAATGGGAGCCATAACTGGACTTGAATCCCCAGCAGTCTAAGCCCATGCTCTGAATCACTCTGTTCATCATTATGCATCTATTGGAAACTATCATTACTTCTTTAAAAAGCAAAAGTGCCCTTGTGTATAAATGGATATAGAATTGTTCGAAGGATTAAATGGGATGATAGGGAAAGACTAAGCTTATTAGCTTGCACATAGTAGTAACTAGATATATAATATTTGTCATTGTCTTCATTATTTGCCTGAAGAATGGGAGGGGACATGAATTCAATCTTTTATCTCCCTCTTTTTATCAAAAAGTGATTCTGTGCATATAGTTACTGCCTCATAAATACCTATTGATTACATTATTTAATACTAGCCATTTTGAAAAATGGTGAGGAGAAAAAAGGTAGGGTGTTCTCAAATATTGACAGATACATTTGTATAGTACTAAATTATTTTAGGTTTAAATCATTGTAAATAATCGAGCCTTGCTTTATGCTCCTTGTGGGAGAAATTTCCTCATTGAATCTGACATCCATTTAATGGTAGAAACCATCAATATAATCTGCCTCAGAATCTGAGTCCTTGCCTTACTCATATTTGCCTATAATACAGCAGTTTAAATATATTTTGGACTCTGCTCCATCATTTTCTATCATTACTCCCTTTGGGATACTCTGATACTTAAAAGTACCCTCAGCAGATCACCTGGCATGCATCAGGTATATGGTACTCTCTATTTGCAATTCTATACCAGGAGAGGAAAAGTTGGGATCTTCCTTTTGTTGACAGTTAGTTTTACTGTGTCCCTACCTCCAAATTCTAGCCAGTCTCATAGCAAGGATGATAAGGCTAGAGTGTGCAGCTGGGTCAGGATGCAAATACTGGAAAAAAATAGAAGAATTGACAGCAGACAGGATAGTGACATCACCCAGTTGAGGACATGGTTAGTTCCAGAATGAGATCCAAAAGTGTCCCTTTGAGGCAATTTATAAATGTGTTACAAATAAGATTAAAAAGATTACTGTATCTCAGAAAGAAGACTAATCTGTAACTTCTAGAAGCTAAATTGGATGATGTTAAGTAACATGTTAAATTAAGAAAAAGAAAAGAGGTACACAGGTCTTCCTCAACTTGCAATGGTGTTACAGCTGGATAAACCTGTTTAAGTTGAAAAGATAAGTTGAAAATGTACTTAATACACCTAACAGACTAAACATCATAGTTTAGCTTAGCCTGCTTTAAAGCTCAGAACATTTACATAAATCTGCAGTTGGGCAAAGCCATCTAACACAAAGCCTATTTTATAATGAAATTGCTGACTCTCTCATGTAATTTATTAAGTACCATACTGAAAGTGAAAAAACAGAATGGTTGTGTGGGTACAGAACGTTGTAAATGTATGCATTGTTTACCCTTGTGATCCCTTGGCTCACTGGAAGCTGGGGCTCCCTGTCTATGCCAGATATCACTGGGCTGTCATATCATGGGTCATTAGCTCAGGAAAAGTTCCAAATTCAAAATTCAAAGTACAGATTCTACTGAATCGGTATCATTTTCATACTATTGGGAAGTCAAAAATCATAAGTCAAAACATCATAAGTCAGGAACCATCTGTAGTAAAACAAGAGGGTCCCTATGGAATCAAGAAAATTAATTGAAGAGAACATGGAAGGACTCATCTAACAATGTCTAAGGGAATATAAATGATATCTGCCAAATGATTATTTTAATCATCAGGAAGGTGGACTCTTAGAATAATCTGGGTAAAATTTTCCACAGACCTCTCCGATTTCTTATACTATGTTTCAATTTTTAAAAACTGTTTGCTTTCCTATTCTGTTTGTTTGGTATCTTGATAATAGAAGAGCTTCCTGGAATAACAGAAAATACGTTTCTGGTCATTTGAAAAAGAATCACTCTCATTGTAAATTAGCCATTCTGCTTCTTAAATTACTCTTTATTTTATAAAAAAAATTTGATTAGGGTGAATTAGTCTCAGGATATATTAATCCCATGGTGCACTCATAAAAGTTTGTTTTCAAATCTGAAAAGCAAAGAAGATCTTGATTCTGTAGAGATGTTCCCATGGTGATATTTGTGGCTTTCGATCTGCTGATATTTTCATCTACTCTCTGGTTATCGAATCTAGCTGTGTGCACCGCATTCACCTTGGTTGCTGTTAAATGCATCAGTTCATGGGTACCCTCCAGACCTGTGGAATACGCCAGGGGCTGATATATTGTTACTGTGAAAATTTCTTCAGCTGATTCTGATGGTGCATTTGTTGTGCCTTCTGAATTACAATAACATCATGTGTCTGAAAAAAGGGCAGCCCAATAAATTAGGATAGCTTTTCAATTGTTCATGTAAAAAAAAAACTCAAAAAATAGAAAGAGGTAGGCATATTCGCCCTATGGATAAAAACTGTGCGAGCAGCCTAATTCCCTCTGTGTAGGGCCTCATGCAGGGCCACGTCCTCCGGTAGTGCCTGATGGATGCCTGATGATGAAAACAATGATGAAATGGCACTAAGAAATCAAGACAGAAATCATGCTCGTGGGCCTTAAGAACTCTGTACCAGAGGCTTAATTAGAAGCAGATGAGCTTATAAGTTATAAGCAGATAAGTTAGGTCAGTCTCTCAATTTCAAATGTATCTACCTCAAGTCAGAACATGATGTTCTTCAAGTTCTTCAGAAAAGAATAAAAAATGAACCTGATTAAGTGATTAAATAAAATAGATTCAACCCTGTCCACAATAGGGAGGATGCATGCTACTTTTTTTTTTTTTTTTTTTTTTGGTATTTCCTTTAGCAACTCCTTAAAGGCACAGACTAAAATGGTTCTTCACTGTGTTTGAGGAAAATGATATAATTTAAAATATAGCACAAAGTGGAAGTCCAGTTCCCACATGGAATAGATGACATTGTCTAGTACCAGGGGTACCACTGTAGGACTGACTTTGAGGTTTTGTGCATGCTGTTGGCCTAGGGGGGAATAATTTGGATACGAGGGAATGTAAAAGTTCAAACTATGGGAAACTATGGTCTACTAAACAAGGATATAGGTGCAGGGAAGGAAAATAAATGAGCCAGGGGCAGGCAGACACTCTAGGTGTTGGCAAACAGGTCTTTAAACGTTATGGGTTAGCAATATCAGCCTAAACATCAGGACTCAATTCGGTGAACTCTGTACTTAGCTCTCAACTGTTCTCTGAATTTTATTGGCTTCCTTGCCATGTGTGGGTGACCTAGAGCACAGAGACGAACGTTTACACAGAGAAAGAGTCCAGTCCTTTTTGTAAAAGTAAGATTAAATGAGGACATCTCAGTAACATGTCTACATCTGCTCACAGTGGACACTCAGGAACTGCCCATTCGTGTCGCACCCAAAGAAGCCAGAACTGACCAGGAGTGCCCAGCACTGTATATGTTTAATGGTACAAGTAGCATTTGCACTTTAAAACTTACTGCTAAAGACAAAGTCCAGGGTGCTAAAGGATGACTCAAGCTCTCTGTAAAGCTAGGCCATCACTGCAAAACCCATCAATAGCACAGCACACTGAATCTGAAAACCAACAAAAGTAATATTCCTCCCAAGACTGCACAGACACTGTCATCAAAGTTAATAAACATTTATTGCAAAAGATTATTGGGAAGCTTCCCAGAGCTGTTTTCTCCCAGGGAAATAAGTACTTACAGAAGCTGTGGTTTAAAGGTAACTCGATCACCCATCATATTTTAGGTTGAGAAATGACCAATAGGGGACAGTGTAAGCGGCAGCACTTATGAAACAAGAAGTCAGCACTTGACAGCCGTTTTATTACACTTTGAACATATTGAAGAAATAAATCAGGAAGGTAGTAAAGAATTTGGATTTCTGAAACCCTACGCTTGGGAACCCAAACCCCATGGAGTCTCAGAAGATGGATTGTAGGCACTGAAAACGAGTGAATTTTTCTGGGCATCAGTAAGGACTTCTGCCATCATGGGTCCCCTAGGCCTTGCCAGGAAGAATGACCGGGACAACAGCTTTTCACTGACCAAAACTGCTACAGTCTTTGAGTTACCTTCAGCAAACAAAGCAAACTCCCTCTTTCATTATTCTTGCCTTGTGATACTAATGTCAAAATAAACTTTTATTTAAATATATTCATAGAGTTTTGTTTTTCCATGATCTGAGTTCAGGAAGAAAGAAGGAAAGCAAGGAAAAAAAAAAAAGCAAGGAAGCAGGCAAGCAAGAAAGTTCTTTGTTCTTGTTCTTACGATGTAGGTTAGATAAGCAAGTTTAACCATCCCGGAGTGTTATATAAATGTGGGGTGCCAGTGGGGACTATTTCTGGATATATAGTACATTGTGTTATCCATTTATTAAGGCAGGGAGAATTGCTACCAGAATGAAATGCTTATTCATATTTGTTGTATCCTGATTTTTTTTTTTTTGGTCTCTTCTTGTCCCCTAATATATTGCTCTAATCAGCAGACCTATTTTCTGCCCTCTTTGATACCACGATCTTACTTATTGTTTGAGTTAAATCACAGAAGGCTCTAGCCCTTGGCTTTCCCAATGTGAAGCACTATATATAAAATGAGTTACTGCAAATAAGACAAGGCCAGTGCCATAAACCTGTCAACCTCATCTCCAGGATTTTCTTTCCAAATAGCACCACACACTTTCTTGATATTACCTCGCATTGAAAAAGGGCAAGCCTCTATTAAAGTTAGGCATTTATGAATCTCATGTTTCAACACATTCTCAATAATGTAAAGTATATGGGAGTATTAAGCATGGATCATCTTGAATGGGTTTTGGTGAGGATTCATCACGTGTGTGTGTGTATTAAACCCTTCCCTTACAAGGGTTTCAATATTTAGTCAGCGTGCAAAACAAAAGGCATTTTAGTTTGGGTTTAAGATTTGGTGATAGCATTCTTCAATTTGCCACACTCCACCCCAGAGCATCAAACAATCATGGAACAGCAGATGTTGATATTTTCTCTAGTGATGGAGCTAACCTCCAAAGGATCAACACTTCCTTTTTTGTATATCATTTAAAGCAGAGCCAGATGCAGCAAATGGCTTTGGCCGAGAAATTAGAATTAGATCAGAAGCCAAATATCCTTAGGAGGATTTTTGTGCGTCCTGCTGGGCACACAATACAATATTGGACTTTCTGGATCTATATGAGAAGAGGTTACACCCAATGGACAAACAAAGCTAATTGGAACTGTATAGGGAAGATTTTCTTTTTAGCATGGCATCTGGTCAGTTTATTATATCTAAGTTAAAGTGGTAATTAAAATGAACAAAAAAATGAAGTGAGCAGTGGCTTAGAAGTCAAATACTTCACTGCCACGTTAGATGGTTTAGAATCATAGTCTGACTGTAACTTTGTGGTCACATTGAGCCATATATATATTTGATAAAAGTACTTACTGACCCCAAAATTACCTTTGGATCTACAGAAGGAGGAATCAAATATGTGGCAAACATGAATGAAAGCCTCAGCTGTGAATTATGACTCAGAAATTAAGATTCTACATTACCTTGCTCTTCCAGCAGTGGTTCCGTTTTTTGGATTCTTCAGGGAGCTTGTTAGAAATGCAGACACTAAAACTACACCCCAGACCTACTGGTTTAGATCACATTTTAACAAGATCCCTGGGTGATTTGTATGGACACTGAAGTGTGAATACACTGCTCTATTATACTAACGTAGGTGATGTGTCCGTGTTTGTGAACATGAGTGTGCAGGACACATACATAAGAAGCACACTGTCGTTGAAAATCACAGTTCATAAAAGAGGCTGTTTCACTTTTCAACACACTACAGCCTTGAGCCTATAACTAATACTGTTCCCTGTCTTCTGCTTCTCAGAAATCATTTGCCCCCAATCTTTACCTCGGTTTCCCATCCCTACTGGCCTTACACCATGGGAAAGCTTTCACAGGGGCTGTAGGCTTGAGGAATGTGGGAATAAAGATTCTTCCCCATTTTTGCAGTGAAAGATGCTCTGAAATTTTCTTAACATAGTAAGAGTAATCACTAGTATTTATTGAGCACATACAGTGTACGAAACTGCCTTGCACGGGTTTTCATACACATCATCTCATTTATCTTCCTAATAACACTGCGATGTGGATATGATTATTCCCCCGTGTTATAGATGCTGAGAGTAAGTTTCAAAAACTTTAGTAAATTACCGAAGGTCAAAGTAGACCTCAGGATTTAATAGGAACTGTCCCCAGACTACATATACCTCAGAAATTTGACTAAGAAAACATCACTGTGTTCAAAATATGAAGACAGACAGAACTCAGTGAGTCCACCATCCTCTCTACTTGCCTAAATCAATTCAATGTTTATACTTGCATGGAGATTTTTTTTTTAAACTGATACACATCTATTCCAACCTCTTTTGAACTTCTGTAAAACCTTACTAGACTCACATCACTTTGACTACTTCCTAACTTGAATTGCTCTATTGCCACCAGACGTGGAATTTCTCCAGCTATACTGTGAACCTCTTAATGGAGACGGGGACCTCCCACACCTTTGTCTTTTATCCCAGAGAGTAGATGGCACTGTGTCTTGCCTTTAGCTTTTTTCCCCTCCTGCCTTTAGCTTTTAATGTGTTTATAGATTAATTGACTAGCAGGCTCTGGACAACCTCTGATTTTTAAAAATGCCCTAGAGTCGGTCCTGGAATTTAGAAATTTACACCAAGTGGGAAGTAAGCGACAGGTCATCTGCCTCCAAGGCAAGTTCAGGGACATTTGCATCAGGGACAGTTAGACTTCAGGCATAGTCTTTATTCCCTTTGTCAACTGAACTTTATTTGTGAAAACACAGAGTTTTAAACAAATAAGTCATTTGAAAGGATGTAGTGAGAAGTACTTTTGAGAAAACAATAGAATTTTAGAGCACGGGAAAACTTTACAGAGTACAGCATTCCAATTCCCTGAATCTGAAATTGTAGAGAGTAAAGAGTAACTCAGACCGGAATGAAGTCTGGTACCCTGATAGCCTGTCCAATATTCGCCTCTTTATTTGATGCTGTATCCATAGTCAAATACATTTACTGCTTTGACTAATAAACTCCCCAGTCAGGTAGAATGCTGAACGCCATTAATCTCTTGCAATGAGGCACTTGATTCCAAACCTCACAATGCAGTTAAAATGAGGCCAGAATAATTGAACAGATAATATTGCACTTTTACTTCAGTGCCCAAGTGGTTGGAAAGGGGATCAGGAGATGCTCTGAGAGAAATCGCAATCCCTCAGTATTATTCTAGACGGTATTTGGTACAGCTTCCACTGGCAAAGCTAAATCCGATATCTTGGTTGATGCCAATGACACTAAGTCCATGGAGCAAAAGATAAATAAACAGATGAGCTTTAAAAATATGGTCATAATCCTGAAGGAGACAGGAAATAATCAAAACCCTAGAGGAGAAAGCAGGAAAAGACCTCTCTGACCTCAGCCGCAGCAATTTCTTACTTGACACATCCCCAAAGGCAAGGGAATTAAAAGCAAAAATGAACTACTGGCACCTCATGAAGATAAAAAGCTTCTGCACAGCAAAGGAAACAACCAACAAAACTAAAAGGCAACCAATGGAATGGGAAAAGATATTTGCAAATGACATATCGGACAAAGGGCTAGTATCCAAAATCTATAAAGAGCTCACCAAACCCCACACCCGAAAAACAAATAACCCAGTGAAGGAACTGGCAGAAAACATGAATAGACACTTCTCTAAAGAAGACATCCAGATGGCCAACAGGCACATGAAAAGATGCTCAACATCGCTCCTCATCAGGGAAATACAAATCAAAACCACACTCAGATATCACCTCATGCCAGTCAGAGTGGCCAAAATGAACAAATCAGGAGACTATAGATGCTGGAGAGGATGTGGAGAAACGGGAACCCTCTTGCACTGTTGGTGGGAATGCAAACTGGTGCAGCCACTCTGGAAAACAGTGTGGAGGTTCCTCAAAAAATTAAAAATAGGGGCGCCTGGGTGGCGCAGTCGGTTAAGCGTCCGACTTCAGCCAGGTCACGATCTCGCGGTCCGTGAGTTCGAGCCCCGCGTCAGGCTCTGGGCTGATGGCTCGGAGCCTGGAGCCTGTTTCCGATTCTGTGTCTCCCTCTCTCTGACCCTCCCCCGTTCATGCTCTGTCTCTCTCTGTCCCAAAAATAAATAAAAAACGTTGAAAAAAAATTTAAAAAAAAAAAAAAATTAAAAATAGACCTACCCTATGACCCAGAAATAGCACTGTTAGGAATTTACCCAAGGGATAGAGGAGTGCTGATGCATAGGGGCGCTTGTACCCCAATGTTTATAGCAGCACTCTCAACAATAGCCAAATTATGGAAAGTGCCTAAATGTCCATCAACTGATGAATGGATAAAGAAATTGTGGTTTATATACACAATGGAGTATTATGTGGCAATGAGAAAGAATGAAATCTGGCCCTTTGTAGCAACATGGATGGAACTGGAGAGTGTTATGCTAGGTGAAATAAGCCATACAGAGAAAGACAGATACCATATGTTTTCACTCTTATGTGGATCCTGAGAAACTTAACAGAAACCCATGGGGGAGGGGAAAGAAAAACAAAAAAGGAGGTTAGAGTGGGAGAGAGCCAAAGCATAAGAGACTCTTAAAAACTGAGAACAAACTGAGAGTTGATGGGGGGTGGGAGGGAGGGGAGGGTGGGTGATGGGTATTGAGGAGGGCACCTTTTGGGATGAGCACTGGGTGTTGTATGGAAACCAATTGAACAATAAATTTCATATATTGAAAAAAATATATGGTCATATTTTATTTGAATAAAGTGCATCCAAGGTAATTCAGCAAAAATAAGCAAATGAACTAAACAATGATCACAGAATCTCTTATATATGGTAAGAAAAGAATCTCATGTTAGACTGGCAATCAAAATAAGTCTTAATTAAGCTCCATCCTTCTATAAAACCAAGTGGCCCACCCCACTTCAATGTGAGGAAAGTATCTTTATTCCTCACACAGGCCAAGGATGAGTACGGTAGAGAGCAGATGTCTAGAACTTTTTAAATCATTATTACAGCAACTAAATAGTTGACCATGGCATACTCTATGGAAAATTCTTACTATGCACTCATTTAAATTATTATAGCAATCCCTGTGACCAGATATTATAATCCTCACTTTATAGATGAAGAAACTGAGGATCCAAGATCCTGTAACCAGCACATCACATAATTGATAAATGATTGAGACAGAATTTGGCCTCAAATTTGCCAGATTCCAAAACTAGTACTCACTATCATTTTATGATAGATTATTTCCTGACTCCTTAAGACATTTTAGGTTTATTATTTTTCCATAATGATAAGTTTGCAACTCTATTAATTAGACTCATGTGAAAGAATATTCCACAAAATATATTGCTGTTTCTAAATCTTTTTTGAGCTCTCAAATGTTTTGGTGTAATATATAAATTGATTCACAGAAAATCCATGACTTTCTTGTTCGTGAGAGAAAAATAATAAGTGTGGGGGACCAGACTTTTCTGCATGGTTCTGTAACATGGACCCTGGAAAGGTAACATGTCTTTAGTGTTTAATATGAATTGCTATTCAGAAATTAGGGATGTAGTTGGATAAAAATTATTACAGGGTTATGGTTATATTTTTTATTATTATAGACTGATAACAATAAAACATTAATTTTGGTGTATAATATATTGTGGAAACGTATTCGATATCCCTTCAGGATAGTTGAGAGTAAATGTATATACCATATTTCAACACATGGAAGAGGAAATTCCTCAAGATGTTCCAATTACACATAAGAATGTTACATTCCCTTTCCCTCTATATGTTCTGTGTATCTCTACATATACTGTAATATAGTCTACACTTCTCAGTGGCTGAAGAGATTTTGTTGAGCCTTATTTTTTGTAGTTTATAATACGGGAATTATGAATCCTACTATTCTATTGGAAAGAAAATTGGATTATAATATTAAATATGCACTTTCAAATTGTATAATACTCCCAGAAATTTGATTAGCCACCCCTTGTCCCCACCATGAGAACCAGTAAATCTGGGAGCTCAACAACACTAAGATCATTAGTTTAAATAGCCTCTCCAACAGCCTAGACTTTCTAGCACACTACTAAAAAAAAGTTAATACACTTTTGATAAATATTCATCTTACTTGACAGAGTGGAATGACTACATGCTTAAATATGTGTTAGTGAGGCAGTATCAACTCAGTGCATGAAAAGGAAAAAGCAATTCTGACATGCAAATAGGGATCCAGAGTGGCATATAAAGCACTGATTAGACGAAGTCTCCCTAAGTCGAGTATAGTGTAGACAATAGAGAATGTGTGGCAGCCAAGATAAATGAATTTTATTAAGAAAAAAACCCAGAAACTTATGGTTATTTTTAAAGGGGAAAGGCTGGGGACTTACTGAAGGTAAGGACATACTGAAGAGATGGTTCCAGCAGCAGTTACATGTTTACTTTGAGGGTGAAAACAAGAACAAGAAGCTTGAGTCACAACACAGTAAGTTTAAGTAAAACCATAAAAATTAAAGTATGGCTGGAATCACGCCTTTCTTTTAAATTGTTTTTCAGGGGAGCCTGGGTGGCTCAGTCGATTAAGCGTCCGACTTTGGCTCAGGTCGTGATCTCGTGGTCCGTGAGTTCGAGCCCTGCATCAGGCTCTGTGCTGACAGCTCAGAACCTGGAGCCTGCTTCTGATTCTGTGTCTCCCTCTCTCTCTGACCCTCCCCCTATTCATGCTCTGTCTCTCTCTGTCTCAAAAATAAACGTTAAAATTTTTTTTTAAATGTTTTTCAGCAAATAAGATTTGAGCAAAAAAAAAGATAATATATTTTATAAATTTTAGTATGAAATCATTAGATTGCATAATCAATCTATTGGAAGAGAGAGTAGTTTAAAATAAGAGTCACCATATGTGTGTCTGGAACTTTTATTCCCAACCAGCCATTGAAAGCATAGGGTCTACACCTTCAGCTTGAAGAGTGTTGACCAATATGGACTGACTAACTTGGCTCCATGGGTGATTCTTGGGGTTGAAACATCTTGTTTATATGCAGGGAATTAAAACACAATATCCAACCAAGACCTTTCTATTCCTGTAAGAAATGGGAACACTGCTAACTCTAAGCCACTCACACATTTGATAAAAGTCATTTATATTACTTCTGTTTTGAAACTGATTTTTAACTTTAGGGAGAAGTTTTATGGCCCCCTCTCACAGTAATATGTTCCAATTAAGAATCCAATCCAAAGACTTTAAAGTTCAATTTTGATTCAAAGTTATTTTCCTTTGTTTAGGGTATAGACTTTCTGTCAATATGAAAATGAAAGTAATACAATTCTCAAATAACAGCTGAGAAAATTAACAAATAGTGAGAACTAAAACACTTTTCTCAAAATCAAGGAGTATATACTTCTTTCATTTTGTTACTAAACAGACAAAATACTAAATACTAAACAGCATGGTATGCTACAAATGAAAAGTGGGCCATGAAAATGATGATGGAAACGTCTATTAGGAGCCCACAAGAGCTGCGAGTTGAAATACATGGCAATCACAGGAAGGAATGAGTGAAAAGCATCTTAAAACTTCAACTGGTTTTTTTGGTTTGTTTTTGGTTTGTTTTTGTTTTTTAATGAGAACACTTATGTCCAGAATGTCTAAGAGATTTGGTGAGGGACATAAGCTAAGCAGTGGCAGTACTAGACGCAGTCACAAGATTTCATGACTTCCCTAACATTCAATCAATAAAAGCTGTTAACTTAATGGATGGATGCCCTCATAAGGTGATCACAAATTTCAGAACAGAAACGAGTGGAATCCAATCTTAAATTTGTTGAAAGAAAATAGATTAAGTCAGGGGTAACTGGCATCTTCCCAGCTCCAAAAATCCCAATTCACTGTAAAGTCACACGCCAGAATATATAATAAACTAATAAAAACATTTGTTAAGCATTCGTTTCAAGTTAGAGCAACGCATGGCCTTTTCCGAAGAGAGTTAAGTGCATTTATTATTGGTGAATAGCTTATTCCCCAGACTGCAGTATCTCTAAGTAATATATATTTTGGAGGTGAGAAATCTCCTTTTACATCCTATTACTAAGCTATGCACACTTCCTCAGGATAACATGGGAATTAAATAAAGAGATGCAATTTCACACAGAACACAGTACTTGGGATCAGTAGATGCCAGGCAGGTCTCCATAAAACCAGAGCAATATGATTTCTCAAGCAATTTTTCTTCTGTGTTCATATGATGTATTTTAAACAGAAATGCCTTTTACAATGAAGTTCTGAAATAACAATGGTCCTGATAAGGATCCTTTTCTAGAAATCAGAGCATCAAATTCTAATGTTTAATGAGTTAATTGACCACATGTCACTGTAACTACAATGCAACCAAAATTTTTATATTCTATGATCTTCACAATAAAAATCCAAATAGATTTATTTTATTGGGAGGTATTAGGTTTTACTGAGTTTTGTCATCATGAGCTCTGTCCTCCCTCCATGTTTACCTTTCCTAAGCATGTAAAATAAATCACAGGATGGCAACTCATTTTATTTTAAATGGACACTTTTCTGGTTTTGCTTGTACTTCTCTGTTTTCCTTATGTCGAGGCTAATCAGTACAACTTTCTGGGATGCTGGGAAAATATCTTTAATCAGTGGTACATACACAGTCACTGTAATAGTAATCAAAGTGGTTTCTCTTTATTCATTAAAAAATAAATAATACTTCTAATCCCACCCACCCATCCCAACCTTTGGCTTAAAAAATGGAAAATATTGGATACATATACATGCTACTAGGAATTGTGTGGTAAGAAACAAAAAGAGGGGAAGAACGTAGAACTAGGTAACTTGAACTTCCTACAGTCATAGAGCATTTGAGTAAAAAAATGAAGAAGAAGGGGCGCCTGAGTGGCTCAGTTGGTTAAGCGTCCGACTTCGGCTCAGGTCACGATCTCGCGGTATGTGAGTTCGAGCCCCGCGTCGGGCTCTGTGCTGACTGCTCAGAGCCTGGAGCCTGTTTCAGATTCTGTGTCTCCCTCTCTCTCTGACCCTCCCCCATTCATGCTCTGTCTCTCTCTGTCTCAAAAATAAATAAATGTTAAAAAAAATTAAAAAAAAAAAATGAAGAAGAAATAGAATTCAGAGAGGCAGAAATGGCAGGTGGAAAATCTTTCATATATGTAGATAAAGGCTTAGTCCAAAGTGTGGAGTTAAGGTAAAAAACAAACAAACAAACAAACAAACAAAAATGCTTTAGTGAGTAGCATTTATGTTTCTACTATAAAATTATATTCAGATCAATAGAGTGCTTATATTATAAGACAATACATTTTAACTTATAGCAACATTTCTCAAGTTTAAAACCTGGTGGATCTCCAACAAAAATATCTTAACGGTAAGACAGATGTGGATTCTGGGTGAACATGATTCTAAGTGAACACTTAACGAACGCATCATTATTGTATTAAAAACATAAGCACAGGCACTGAAACTAAGTGGCAAATCTGGATTACAATGTGGCTATCCAGAATGATCCAGAATATGCTTATATTGATTTATAAATTGTTATTCAAATGAATTCACACAATTAAAAAAAACATAGAGAAATCCCATACCCTGATAGCAAAGATCTGTAAACCTCAATTTAAGAGGCACTGTTTTATAGTCAATGTAGACCCATTAGAGTTTAAAAGTACAATCAACTTGGCACTTTAGAATAAATATTTCAGAGAATTTCATTTTAAGAGACACTGAGGAACTTTTGAAATAATTTGTTCATTTAAGTATTCTATCAACTAACTAGCTAAGCCCCTAGATTCTACCCAGATGCTAGGTGCTGGAGAAACAAAGATGAATGCATGGTTCTGCCACAAAGTCCATGGTCTAACTGAGGAAACAGTCCTATTGACATAGAAGAATAAAATACGGATGTGCAATGGCAGAGAGGTTGACAGAGAACTTTGAGGCCAGGAAAGATGAAATGAGTAAGCTATGTATTTAATAGTGAATTGAAATTGTGTTTAAGTTTGAGCATGTGTGTGTGTATAGAGGGAGGGGTGGGGCATATAAACAACAAAGAACAGCATGAATAAACATTCCTTTAACACTGCCAAAGTGAAAACTCTGAGGCAGTAGATGATAGAGAATGAAACTGGAAAGGTAGACAGCAGCTTGTAGTAAATTGATGTCAAGGTGCTTTGTCTTTAACCATCAAGACCTAGTGGAGCATGGAACACAAGGGATGATCCAGTTGACTGGGTGTTTTAATCAGATAACTCTGGGAAAAGAATAAAGAGTGTAGACAGAGAACTCTTGTAACATTACTCAAAGTGATGATGGGTCCTTGGGCTAGAATACTGGTGATAGGGATGGATAATAGAAAAATAAAAATTATACTTAAAAGGTAAAATCAGTAGGATACTTGACCTTAACTGAGGAGTGACAGAAAAGACAAAATCAAGGATAAACTGGTTTTCCAGCTTAGAGATACCCATCAACTGAGAATAAAAATATAAGAAGGAAAAAAAAAACTTTGAAGAGAAAATGATGAATTTTAGTTTTTGACATGTTGAGAGTATAAGGCTTATGGGATATCCAATTAAAGCCTCTATTGACAGATGTATATATAAACCTAAAATAGTATGACCTGGAAATACAGTTTTAAGATTCAACAACTTACTAGTTGAACAATTTGGTGAGAGATACAACTTATTGAACAATTATAGGAGGGGTTGGGCTCTTTCCAAAGTTCTTAAAATGAATTATTTCATTTAAGACTCACAACAAATCTATGGAATAAGTACTAGTAAAATCCCCATTTTACAGATGAGTAAATTGAGGATTGGTGTCAAGAGGTAAATTGGCCCAAGGTCACATGGCTGTGGAGGGTTGGTGCTTAGACTGAAGCTTGGGAAATCTGACTCCATGGAATCCACCTGTAGCCACTTCTAATATAACTTTTCTAGGAAAATGTGTAGTAGGAAGAATTGTGGGCGATGGCAGAACCCTGGGGAGCACCAGCATTTGTGTTTCATATTTATTATTTTGTTAGAAGTTTAGCCTATGAGTGAGACAGAGATCAGAGGGATTCACGGAGAACCAGACTGCATAGTGTCATGGTGGTCAAGAGGCTGGAGAAGAAAGCAGGGGTCGATCGTAGAACTGTGCTTGAGAAGCCACTAAAAAGTCATCATTTTGGGGGCACCTGGATGGCTCAGTTGGTTGGGTGTCCGACTTCAGCTCAGGTCATGATCTCCCCATCTATGAGTTCAAGTCCTGTGTTGGGACTGTGCTGACAGCTCAGAGCCTGGAGCCTGCTTTGGATTCTGTATCTCCCTCTCTCTCTGCCCCTTCCCCCCTCAAAAATAAACAAATAAACTTAATTTTTAAAAAAAAATCATCATTGGTTTGGCAACTATAAGATGACCTCTGTGAAAATAGCTTCCATAGAATTTTGGAATATAAGGAATATCACAGGTAAGCAAATGATTGATGTGACTATAGCTAGTGCTTTGAAAGTTCAGAAAAGTGAGAGACTCAAGGAGGAAGACTACAAGCTTTGATTTATGTTGATGCCAGTCTATATGATTATGTAACTTTTTTCCTAAATTCAGCTTGTTCTAGATAATCCTTACTGTAATTTCTGTTAACTTGGAAATTCAACCAGTTATCACCTCCTCTTTAATCCCGGCTGGACTCAACTTGTGTCCATCATCTAAACAACCTTCTTGCTTTTGTCCTTGCCCACCTAAGTCTATTGTTCATAGAGCAATTAGTATGATACTTGGAAATATAAATCACATAACATCTTTGCTCGGAACCCACCAATGTCTTCTTTTTTCACTTAATATAAAGTCTAAAATCCTCACCAATATCTTCATGGCCTTCCTGATCTGTCCACTGTTAATCTCTTTGACCTTATACTTTAATGGGCCTCTTTCTAGAGTATTCTTTCCCCAGATATTCATACATATTTTCACCCTCATTTCTTTCTGGCCTCATTTCCTTCCTTGAGGTCACATTGCCTCAGAGAGGACATATTTGAATACAATAGGTTATAACCTTCCCATGACTCTCTACCTCTCTTATTTTTGTCATAGCACTTCCCATTACCTTCATTACATATAAATAAGTATACTTATGCTTAGAAAGATACATCTATATCTATATATCTATATCTATATCTATATCTATGGCAATTCCAGGGGTGCTTGGGTGGCTTAGTCAGTTAAGTGTCCGACTTTGGCTCAGGTCATGATCTCACGGTATGCATTTGAGCCCTGCATCTGGCTCCATATGGTCTGTGAGAAGCCTGCTTGGGATTCTCGCTCTCTGTCTCTGCCCCTCCCCCCTTTCTCTTTCTCTCTCAAAATAAGTGAATAAACTTAAAAAAATAAAATAAAATGTCTATTCCATAGGCCCCTGCAGCTAGACAAAGTCTTGCACAGAATAACATTAAAATATATGTGTGAAATGAATAGACAGAGAAAGGAAAGAATGCTTATAACAATGTTGTACATTGTTGGCAAATAAGGAGGGTACTTATTCCCTTTAGAAGTTTTCTTTGTAAATAATTTCCCATGGCTATATTTGAAAAGGCATAACACTGCACTGTCAAATAGACAATATGAGGTAGCAGAAATTGATAATCAATAGATTACGATCACTTCACCGGGATATAAAAGCTTAAGAATGCAAAGGAAAGCTATAAGCACAATTTCTCTTTCTTCACATAGAAATATTTCAAGAGGCAAATGCTGCCACGGCTCTCTAAATTCTTCATTTGTAACAATGCAGGATATAATTAAAAGAGTGATTATTTGGGTTCAACTCAATAAAACTACAGTGAGTCCCTGCATGCCAAGGTCTGTGCTGGATACAACAATAACGTGCCCTTTTAGAACAAAAAATTATGGGCTGACCAAAAATCACATTTGTTCTCCGGTCACATGGGGTGCATTTTTTAACCAAAGTGAATGCAGCAGGGAATAAGAGAAGTAGCTTTTATTGATCTTGTTATTTATATGAAAACATGGTTTGCCTGTTTACCACAGTGTTCATTAACTGCATCAGCTATTATGTAGTGAATTTCTCCAACACAATGAATATATTCAGTTGAAAATTACCAGGGCAACCCTTTTATGGAAGGATGATGCCTAGGAGAAATACAGCAGTAACCCAGTCAGTGAAATGTCTGCCCATAGATTTGGGTATTGCTAAAACAGTCCACATGCTCTCAGCACTTCCAAGCCTGCTCTATATTTATCAGCTCATATTCCATATACAACCAATTTTATCACCCTTTATCCCTGTAAAGGAGCTGGTAATTAACCTTTTCTTGTTACACTAGTATAAAATGTGCCTCTGAAACAATTTAGCATAGAAACATACAAGAGTAGTAGCTTTTCTGTGTTTTTTATTACTTCAAAGAGAAATGTTTATTTTTCTCAATCATTTTCTGGATTCCTCCATCTGAACGATGGAGATCATGTAGATTTATTCCATTACATCTGTGAAGAACGAGAATTTCAGTTCTACAAGCTTGCTGAAGTGGTTCAGTTCCTCTGAAATTTGGAAGTAAATTATCTTTAAAATTCCTGAAGATCCTCTCCTTCAAAACTGCCTTGGAGTAAGCCTTTTCTTTGATAATTCTGAATTATTAGAGTCTTACATTTTATTTTAACTCTAACGTAGAGTATTATCCATGGAGAGGCCAAAATAAATGCAACTGAATCACAGGTTCTCAGTGGGGGGGGGGGGGGGTGTCTGTGAATTTATATAGGACAAAAAGAGAGCATCTTTATTTTAACTAATCTCTACTTTACTGTTGGCAATTTCTTCCATTATGCATACAGTCAACCAACTGGAGTACTATTAACAGTACCTGTGACTCTGTCACCAATAGAAATGACAGTTACTTTCAAATCATCTGCAAGTTGTGCAGCTTTCTGAAGATGTAGCTGATGATTATCACAATTTAAAATTACAGTAGTTCTTTTCCCTTCTGATTGATCTTATTTAATGTGCTATTAGGCAAGCATTTACATTACTATATCACATTTATTAATACTGTGATAAGTGAGTTTCAACATAATTGGTTTCCTTCGTAACTTCATGTCCATTATTTCCAGTGTTTGAAAGCATTGTTCTGAAGAGGAGTGCTGTAGGCTTTACCAGACTCTCAAAGGGTCTATAACTTAAAACCCAAAAGATTGGTGTAGCCTATTCCTTTCTTTATTCACAAACTTAGACTCCCTTGAATCAGACAATTGCCAAAAGAATTGTCAGTTTTTGGAATATTCCTTCATATATCTAATGCTCAAATTGTTGGTATTAATATTCCTGTGTTGTTCACCAAGAAATTTCCAGAGTTGGAATCTATCTTCTAAATCTTTTTCCAGATCAATCTGCTCCTAAGATTGTTGGCAGAGTTAAAAATTCAGCCAGTCATTTAGTACCAAGGGTTCTTTTGAGCTTTTTAATGACTATGAAGAATTGCATAAAGGAAGTAAGATATCATTCTTCAAGAAAAATGGAAAGAAACCCTTCAAATCCTCAGAAAATTGCAATTGTAATATTACAGTGTAAAACAAAACAATCAGTTAGCAAACTAGTCATCAATTCCAGCCAAGCAGCTAGGATGAATTGCTTATTCTAGTTTTTAGTCACAGGACATTGGGGATTATCCCCCTATGCTGTTTTCTTCCATAGATCTTCCCCTTTTAAAAAATCTCTGTTCTACATTGTAACTGTTTATTCGGAATCCTCATTTGTTCAGGCTTTTTGTAACTTCACAAGGTAGTAAGTAAGTAATCTCTTAATGGAAGTGATATTGATAGGAAAAAAATGGGAGAAATTCTTTTTGCATTTACTTTTTCTTTCATTTAACATTTGCTGAACACCTGCTAGGAATTTGGCGCTGTGGGGAGTAAGGAGAATAAGGCTTGGTGCCTCTCTTCCAAGCCTGTTAGGCAGCCCACTTCTCTCTTCTCTCTGCACTATGCCACCCACACACCCCTTTGTTGTATTTTAACAGATACCAGAAGTATATGAATTTTAAAAGTGACCTCCCAGTAAATTGCTATTTCTAACTAGAAGGGCAACTTAAGTACAGGACTTCCAAATGGGGCCATATTCCACCTATTTGAGGAGAAAGATGGGGTGCATAATTGGGAAAATTTAATGTCCCTGTCTCTCCAGCCAGATGACAGTCCTGCATCCTTTTGCATAGTCTCAGTCCTGGAGGACCCAGCAAGTTGTCGCTCCAACTTGTATACGTATTTTTGAGCCAAAATGAGGTCACACTGTGCATACTGTTTCATAACTTGCCTTTTGCAGCTAATACTTTCCATGTTTCTACTTCAATAAATGTTGACTTTGTCTAAAATTCAGACTCTTCAAATTTCCCCAATAATTCATAAAATATCTTTCACAGACCATTTGTCTAATCTCGGATTCCATCAAGGACTGTGCATTGTCCCATTTTATTTTGTGCCTTAAGTTTCTTTGTAAAGACATAGTACCAAAATGTGTCTTAAATTATTTATCATTCTTAGTTTTGTGGTGGTTGTTTAAAGCCAAATAAAAATAAAAATAAATACAAATACATATAATGTTTTGGTATCATGCTTACATATTCTCTGAGTATAGTTACTTTTTTCAAATAAATAGATCTAC
The DNA here is from genome assembly GCF_018350215.1 of Panthera leo. Classification (NCBI taxonomy): domain Eukaryota; kingdom Metazoa; phylum Chordata; class Mammalia; order Carnivora; family Felidae; genus Panthera; species Panthera leo. The sequence continues at coordinate 63,802,815 of NC_056690.1, forward strand.
CTCTTTTATTTCTCATATGTCCATGATTAGCAATGAAAAACCCATTCTTGCACACCAATCTATGTATGATACAAGTAAAAAAAATATTAGTTTGACCTCTCATGAAGGGCTATGAACAGAGATGATGGTGACAACATTTAACTAGTATTTTCTTCTTTTGTGTGTCTTTGAAGGAATTCTTGACAAGAAACTGACTCCTTTGTAAATGTTAATGTTTAATTAGTTCAGAAATTGTAAGAGGCTTAGATATAGCCAGTCCCGAGCATACTCAATATATACATATTTTATTTTGTTTTGTTACAGATTGGCTTTTTATAGAAAATTAAATTGAATTCTGTGTTAAGGCATACAAATTAAAACATGAAGGTCCTGTGGACTTTGCCTAAATATGTTACTTGTTTCTCAGCCTAAATATACATGCATATTATTTTCAGCATAATTTAATCATAATTGGAATTATAGTTGCAACCATCATTCAAAATTGCTGCCATTTTGCATTTTGGCACAAAGTTTCCTTCTGCCCCCCGCCCTTCCACTTTGTCTAAGAACTCTGTCAGCCTCATCAAATGAGCAGAAATGCTCTAGCTTTTTTCAAGCTGTAGTACTAGACAAAAAGGAAAGGAGAGAAAAATGGGTTTTTTGAAGATGATTGAATTTTGTATGAATCCAAAGCTCATTTCCTTTCTGGCTTTAGTGAATAAAAGGATATTTGCAAAATCCTGCAATACCGAGTATCATCTTTTATCATTTTAACATGGGGAGCTAATTCAATAGAAGCAAGCAGAGATGAAGGACAGTAACACATAGGCCGGCTTTAGAGTGTTGTTGGCATTCCTGGAAAGGTTTCTTTTTTTGTGATACTATCTAAGTTCTATTCAATTTCCTCTGCTTTATAATGGGGTACTTACAACTTTGCATTATTTGAATTCTGAGAATATATTATTTCTTTCTTCCAAAGAGTTTAAAATAGGAGTGAAACCTGGATGAATAGGGTATTGGTAGAAACAGGGCAATCCCCAAAATGTGTTGACTGATTGCTATAGTTCATTCAGTGCTTATGAAATGTCCCTCTACTAAAGCTGCACAGTTATAAACTTCTTTCCCTGAAATTTAATTTACACACACACACACACACACACACACACGTCAATAAGTATTTACTGAGAATCTACTACATGGGATACAGCAGCAGTGAAGAGAATAGAAAAAAAATTCCTGCTCCAGATAGTGATAAGAAGTAGACAATAGGAAAACAAAAGGTATAATATGAATTATGCTGGATATGGTAAGTGCAAAGAAGATACTTAAACTATATGCAGGGGTTGGGGACAGAGCCACTGCCAGGGACAGTCTCATAGAGAAGGTAACATTTTATTAAAGACCTATTGGAGATAAAGGGACATTCCTTGCACATACCTAGAGGGATGTCTCTACTCCATGTCTGAGGAAAGAAGGGAAGTTTCCTGTAACCAAAATGACCTAGGCATGAGTTAAATCCTAAGGAAAGTTCAGTTTACACTGCAGACTTTCATTCTTGTCGTGCTGCAACTCTGATAACCTGCTGAACTACTAGACATCACGGGGAGGCTCAGCTGGGGTTTTGTCAAATTTTTCTTTTCTGAGTGATAATAGGAATTATTATAACCATTTGAGTGCTTCATACTTACTAAGTACTTTAAGTTCTCTATATACAGTGCTTATTTTAATCCTCTCATCAATTTTCTGGGACAAACCGTGGCAGCTTATTTACCAAGGGAGGGCACTGAAATCTGTACTCAGCTAGTGAAGAGCAGAGTCAGATAAAAACTCAGACCCAAAGCCAGGGGTCTGTATGTTTCTGTATTGTGAACTCCTGACTTCTCTGCCATTCAAATAGCCACATGTCCTGAAATGTATGTACAGATATATACACATAGATAGTAAATAACATTGAATAATATTTATAATAAATAAATAACATATATATGGGGCCTTCAATTTTCAAATTAATTTTACATTTATTTCTCATTTGTCTCTTGTCACCACCTCATAACATTGATAAATTAGTGTCATCCTTATTTTCCAAATGAAGAGTAGGCTTAGGATTATGAAATATCTTCTCAAAGTTGCATGCCTAATAATTAATGGCATCTGGTTTGAATCCTGCTCTTTGACAATGAGTCCACAACTTTTTCCACTAGTTCTAAAGTTAATTTCTAAAATAACAGAGTGAGTAGGCATAGCTGAGAATCATCAGTACATTATATTTCCATACTTAACATCTTGTTATTATATATAAAGCAGTACTTAAAATGGTCTCCGTGAAAATGTTAACAATATGCAGACATATAAACACATACACAAAGACCCACATATATTCCATAACAGTGAAATATTGAATTCCTGTAACATATTTTTTGCATGAAAACCATGGAATACATGAAGTATAAAAGGCAAACTGACTTACTTCCAGACACGCCCCCAAAAGGGAAATACCATATTAATGACAACCATAATGAATCTTATAGCAGCAAATATTTAATGAACACAAAATATGTGTAAGGACTTCACAACATTAAGTCATTTATTTAGTCCTAATAGCAATTAAGTAGGTACACATACTAATCTTACCTTACAGAAGAGGAAACAAAGCCATAGAACCATTAACTAAGTCGCTACCTTCACATCATATATGAATTTCAGGGCCTGGGTTTGAGGGGTGTCTGCCTCTAGAGCTGTATTATGACCCCCTGAGTGGTCCTGCCTCCTACAGTCAGCAGGGGTGATTTCCTCCCTCCCAAAGCAGCATCTATTAAGACAGAGAGAGGCGTGTTTTGTCCCGAGGTAACAACATCAAAGATTTAGCTGTTTCTTTTTAAGAGGCTCATTTCCAAAATCTTCAAACACTGCTATGACTTATAATTTGTTCCTTTACAAACACTGTTAGAGCAAGCTCAGGTATGGGATGATGGCGGTGAAAAGGACCCATAAGACAACTTTCTATAGGTAGCTATTGAGAAGGCAAGATTCTGCTTGGGCATATGTAAATGTTTATCACAGAATTATACCTCCAAATCATCAATCTATCAGTAGCTAATAGCACCTAGTGCAAACTTACAGTTGAGACAAAAATTCTTTGCTTGTCTCCCTGACTGGATGGCCAAAGCATCTTCTTAAACACTTCCCTCTGTGCCATTGTTGTTGTTGGATAGCTTCTATCCCAGGGAAATACTTGTTCATGTTGAGTTTAAGTCTGGCCTTTTGTAACTTGAGATCATATCTGTTTTATCTCTATTACATTTTTAGTGAGAATAGTATATTGTCAGGAGACTCAGGTTCTAGTCCAGTATTGAACACTAGCTACCTTTATGGCTGTGATGACTCATGTAACATCTTTGGATTTAAACTGTAACATGAGCAACATAATATCTTTTTTGATCTGACAGCTATTGTGTCCCCTACGTTATCATCCTGTCTATGTCAATAGCCTACACAAAGTCTTTGCGCATTTACCTAGGTAGTCTTTATTAGACTGCACTGGAGATTAAAACAGTAGTGTCCAGAGCAGGTAGTATATAGTTGTTGTTTGTTTTTTTTTTTTTTCTAGGACATTGACTTTTTTTAATGGTATTATGTTTCTGTTTTCTGTGTAAAGTGAGGCAAAATTTACCTAGATATTAACTTCTTACCAGCAAATCCAGCCTACTGTTGCCATCAAACCCTTGCATTTACTAAAACATTTTTATTTTCAGACAGACATTCTCTGCTTCCTCCAAAGACATTTCTTTCTAAAGGATTGCAAATGAAGGACAGTCTTCCCCTGTCCAGGCCCAATCTTATACTCAACCCCAGCAAATTGCATGTCATGAACAGTTAAGCTTTCTGCTTTTTAAAAACATTTTTTTCAATGTTCATTTCTTCTTTTTGAGAGAGAGAGTCAGAGACAGAGCATGAGTAGGGAAGGGGCAGAGAGAGAGGGAGACAGAATCCGAAGTAGGTTCCAGGCTGAGATGTCAGCACAGAGCCCAATGCCAGGCTTGAACTCAAGGCCCACGACATCATGACCTCAGCTGAAGTCGGCCACTTAACCGACTGAACCAGCCTGGCACCCCAAGCTTTCAGCTTTTTAAGTTATTACTGTGAATACTTACTTTGTGATTTTAACATAAACTTCACTGATTGTAATCTCCTTGGCTGATACTTCAAATCTCTCCACAGTCTGTCCCCATCTCAAACAGCTCCACTCTCCACAAACCCAAACCCTCCGTGCACTGAGCCAGAGCTCTGCCGAACCCCTCCGGCTGACAGGGGTGTTTGTGCCTCTGGAGCTTTGTGCAAGCCTGACTGGAAGGGCCTGCTCCTTTCCTTCAGCAAGTTTTTCTTCCACAGATAGCTAATTTCCCACCTTTACCAGAAAGCCCTTCCTGATGACTGCAACCTCTGTAAATCTATAACCTCTAAATTCCAGAAATGCTGGCATCTATTGTTACGGATATGTCTGAGCTCCCCAAATAGTCTGTAAATTCCTTTAAGCCCCCTTGATCCTTGGATTGTACACATGCTAAATATTCCTGGCTCCACAACCACCCAGCATTCCTTAACTTCCTCCAGAAGGAGGCAGGGATAGCAAATGGATACAGAGCTGAGGCAAAGCAAGGAGAAGGGTGAGGGGCAGCCCAAACTCCTGTTCCCCCAATCATTACTGGCCTCAGCAAAGGAGCTCTGGACTCAGGAGAGCAGGAGGCAACATCTCAGATTTTCTTTCTTAATTATTCTTCTGATTTGTTGTTTCTCTGTGACTGCAACATTTCCATCTGAGCAGCATCAGTCTGTGTTTGGACCAAGAGGAACCAGGGTCCAGCAGACCAGGAGACATGGTCAATTTAAAGGATGTGCCCTGGTTGTACCGCAGGATCTAGTCTGTAATGAAATATAATTCCAGTGACAGAGGAGATCCAAGTCGGATACATTACATTCTGTTTGGATATTTAGTACTCTTTCTGTAGGGTGAACACTAAAGATAATCTGTTTCATTTAAAAAGAAGACAAGTATCTTATGGTTGTTTTTATTGTTCCAAGGGGTATCCAGATTACTTATAGAAGTAGAGAGCCTCACAAGTCTTCTAATTTAGCCTTTTAGTCTTTCAAATGAAGAACCAAAACAAAACAAAACAAAAAACCACTACCACTAACAATAAAGCAAAGTCTCAGGGGTTTGTAAAACTCACTCAGGACCATCCACCAGTGAATGCTGGAGGTAAGAAGACGTGCGTGTGTGTGGATTTGCTTTGTTTTATTCATTTTTGACTAATAAAATTGGGGGGGGGAACAAAAATTGAACTGAAAAATAAGAAAGGATTTATAGAATTTATGTTTATAAAAATAAGAAAGGGACGTGCAATATAACTAATATATTTTTAACCCACCATGGAAATTTGGTGGCCAAGTGACCAGACATTAAGCAAATGTTCATCATTCTGATATTTTCATCTGAATTCAGATAAAACTCATTTCCCAGGGGAACACTTCCATTTTTGTCTATAGGGCTGACAGGATCCCCAAGGGTCATCTTTAAGTGGAGCTGTGACAAGAACTAAAGCCATCAAGGGGGCGCCGTGTGTTAATTGAAAATGAGGATGACCTGATTTATGACAGGTGAGTCCCCAAAATGGTTTTCCTTCCCCATATCTGCAGTCAGTGTTAGTTTTCCTGTTTATCCTCAGCTCTGGCAGCAGCATGTGCAACGAAGCTAGGACACACTGCCTGCAAAAGGAAGTTTGGAGTCTCCATTCTGGTTGCATCAGGCTTGCTATAGGCCAGTGGTGAGTCCATCATTATTGGACTTCTCACCTACAAAGAAAATGAGGTCTTGCCTGTCTCCAAATTTCTGAGCTCTTGTCAAATTAGAAGATGAGAGACTCCTGAGCATTAAGGCACTGCTTTTTCTGGCAAAAAGTACCTTCTGTCATGTGCTTGAGTCTTGTCACAAAGACTGCAAAACTCACTGTCATCACATGTGAAGAAAAATGATATCAGACACTGTAATTTCATTAAGATTTTGGTTAATTTCCATCTCAAAAACTGATCAATGAACTGAGGCATCAAGGCCTTCAACTTCACTCAGTGCAGCATTCACTACACTCAGTTCTTACCTTTCTTTCTATTTATTTATTTATTTATTTATTTATTTATTTATTTATTTGAAACTAACATATCTGGATCTTACTGACTTTTAGACCACCAATCTTTATTCAGTTCCTACCCTGTGCGGAACATCATCCTCCGTTAAAGAATGTGTGCACCTTGCTCTAATTCCTCACCCTGACACTGCAAAGGCAAGTATTATTCCGTTCTCCTGATAAGAACAATGGGGTCCACAGATGGTCTAAGTGTTTTCCCCAAGACCACACCCTTTGTAAGTAATAGCTGTGGGATTTGAACCCATGACCTTCTGCTTCCTCACACTCTCCTCTCACTTATTTATTGCTTGTGAATTCCACCACTGGGTAGGGCTTTTGCACAACATTTGGATATTTGATCACACTGACCCAGACATCCAGCCCAGAGAAACCCTGAGCTAAATGTCGAAATAACCTACCTACCTACCTCACTGCCTCTACTTTTTCCTTATCCCCCATTACTGCTGTACTGCTGCTTTGTTTTTTGCTGCCATTAGATTTTTAAAAAATCAGCATGGACATCATTTTGTTTTTCAAAACCCATTATGTGCCTATTTCATTTGGTACTCTTGAAAAGCAAGGGAGAGAGGAAAACTGAGTCTCTCAATATTCTGCAGAAGAAACTGAAACCCTAGGAAGCAGCTCAGTGACTGGCTTAACGTCACCTACTGCCGCCCACCAGGACTCCTACTCCTTTCGTGATCTGTGTACCTTCTTGGGGGTTCTTCTTCTTATGAAGGATGCCCATTGATTTATTATCCAAGCTGGGACACTTCTGAGAATGAAAGGGCCTTCTGTCAGTAATTAAGCCAGCACAACAGGAATAAACCAGGATCCCTGGGCAGACCTGAGCAGACGGTCACCCCAGTTGTAAGGAACTTGCAGTTCTCTTGAAAAACCACAATGCTTATTAGCAAACTGCCAGAAGTTCAAGTGACATGTGATGGTCTCTGTTAGGTAAGAAAACTAGCTTAGTTTTATCAGTCATTGATATAAAAACCATCATATACATGTCTATTAATGGATGTCTACAAACACTAGTCAGGAGACTTCAAAATTCTTTGGGCTTTTGAACTATTTTTTTACATAGAAATACTTAGAATAATGATTATAGCATTGCTTGTGTCACAACATTTTATGATTTATATATACTATAGATAATTATTTTAGAAAGTATATAATAATTATCATGGTCATAATAATGATGGTTCATATCTACTGAACAACTATTATGTCTTAACTGCTTTAAATGCATCCTCTCCATCAACCCTCTCAGTAAATTAAGGAAAAAGCATTATTGTTTTTTCTATATTACAGAGAAAGAATGTGAGGGACAGAGAAGTACGGTAACCTCATTGTCATACTGCTGGTAGGTCTGATTCTTAGACATGTGTTCCTAACCACTGTGTGCTATTAGTTCCTTCACCCCGAGATAAACAGGGTGTTACCATGTTTCCTGCTTCTTTCACAGAAGAACAAACTAAAGCAAAGAGGGGCCAACAAGTCCTTTGTAACTGCTTCCAATTATTACATGGGAGACATTTAACATTCATTTTTGAGAGGCAGAGAGAGACAGAGCATGAGTGGGGGAGGGACAGAGAGAGAGGGAGACACAGAATCCGAAGCAGGCTCCAGGCTCTGAGCAGTCAGCACAGAGCCCAATGCAGGGCTCAAACTCATTTACTGCAAGATCATGACCTGAGCCTAAGTGGGAAGCTTAACCAACTAAGCCACCCAGGTACCCCGGGAGAGCACTATTTAAACAGAGGTATTTTTGTTTCCTGTTTATTTTTCCCTCTTTTACCAAATAGTACTTCACGAATAATGAATTTCCTTTTAATCATCATGAAACCTCACAGAATCTTGTTCTGACCCTTTATTGTGTGCTTCAAGGTCTACACAAGCTGCATTTCCTCTTACATTCCTGAGCTTTCCTTCTTTCTATCCATCCTCCCTCCACACTCCCTCTTTCCCATTTTCTTCCTTTCTTCCTTCCTGTCTTCTATCAGCCAACATCTGTGAGGACCTGCTTTATTCGTAGCATAGGCTAACTACAGGCACTCAAAGACCAGGCCACTCCTGTTTACTAGTTCCCCCTTATCTGAGGGGGGCATGTCCAAGACCCCTAATAGCTACCTGAAACAGAGGATCATATTGAACCTTGTATACACTATTTTATGTTGTGCTAAAAGTTTAACTTATAAACTAGGCACAGGAAGGGATTAACAGCAATAACCAATGATAAGTTGCCACAATTACAGTAATATACTATAACAAAAATTATGTGAATACAGCCTCTCTCTCAAAATATCTCACTGTACCATACTCACCCTTCTTGTGATGATGTGAGATGATGAAATGCCTGCATGATGAATGAAATGAGGTGAATGATGCAGGCACTGTGACATAGTGTTAGGAGATCATTCACCTTCTGGTGATTCCAAGAGGATCACCTATTACCACACTGGACTGACCGAGGTTGACTGTATATAACTGAACAGGGGAAAACAAAAACCACAGATGTGGGGGAGGGGACCACTGTACTCTATGGGGGGATTCAAAGCTTATATCAAGGATGACTGTAGCCTGCATCACAGTCATGTGTAAGGAGCAGTGGGAGCTCCTTATCACCTTATGGATGAGGGTGAAGGTGGAAAAAAGAGAAGGAAGGAAGGAAAGGAAGGGAAGGGAAAGGCTTCTTTGAGGAAATCCCATAGTGGCAGTGCAGGCAGGCAGGAGGAGATCAATTGAAGAATGAAAGAAGAGAGTTTCTGTAGAGATAGCTGTGGTAGGACTTACAAGTGGCTGGTGGGACAAAAGGAAACAGATTCTGAAGGCCTTTAAAAAAATGTTTGTTTGTTTGTTTGTTTGTTTGTTTGAGAGGGGGCAGAGAGGGAGAATCCCAAGCAGGCTCCGCACTGTCAGCCTCATGTGGGGCTGGATGTCGACAACCGTGAGATCAAGACCTGAGCCAAAATCAAGAGTCCACTGCTCAACTGACAGCCACCCAGGCACCCGTTGAAGGCCTTGACTGACCCACTGTAGGTTGCACAATTTAACGTGAAGACTGAGAATGGTGACCACATCACACTCCACCAGAGGCACTCAAGAGCTGCCCAGAACAGAGGCTCAGCAGCTATGCTGACAGTCAAATAAGGAAGGCAGAGGGAGCCACAGCGAGGGCCACAGACATACAACAGGAAGCCCACGGACTCCAGACCTCTGGCTGAGAAGACCATGCCCCGTAACTCTAGGATATGTTCAATAGTTGCTGTAAATAATAACACACTGCTCTCAACCATGTGCCAGGCACCATTCTGAGCATTTTATGTACTGCTGTTAATACATTAATATTAATGTAGCTAATCTTCAAAACAACCCTATGAATCACTTAAGCACCTACTTCTCCCTTTGAGCCCCAAACAACTTTTTTAGGTTTTGACTAATTTTAATTAATTGTGAGTTGACCTTACTCACAACTCCTCCCCACAAAAGTAGTGGACTTAATTCTTTCTTATCTCTCAACCCAGAGCATGTTTGTAATAATACTGTGACCAGAAACCACACATGGCCTTATTTCAAAGTGCCCTTCAGAAGACATCTTTTTCGTATCCCTTTAGTCCTCTTAGTTGCAGCTATGAGACTGAGGGAATTTACTTAACTACCCCAACAGTGCAGAGAACACTCATTGGATCACAATGGATCATCTTGCTCTTTATCATTCCTACAATAAAGTTGCTGCTGTCCTTTCGTGGTTCTGGGTCCCGTAGTGCTGGGGGCTGGCTGCCGTTCTCCTGCTCCCCAGTCTAAATAGCACTATTCAAGTGGACCCAGAGGGGCTGGAGTAGAGAAGCAAACAGATGTGAAGAGAGTAAGGAAAGGCACCCCACTTCTTGTACCACCATGTGCTGTTTCAGTGACATCCACAAATATAACAACCTCCTTTTGGAAACACACCAATCAGAAATGATATCAGAGGTAAAATCTAGAAGTTAAAATTTGTCTCAGGTTAAACACACTCATTAGTCTATTGTGTCTTAATTATGGCATTTTGTTTCAATTTTATTAGTCAAATGCCAATCCTAAGACTAGGTTGTAACTGCAGTTTTCTTTTCTTTTTTCTTTTCTTTTCTTTTCTATTCTTTTCTTTTCTTTTCTTTTCTTTTCACATTTATTCATTTTTGAGAGACAGAGAGAGACAGAGCACAAGTAGGGGTGGGGCAGAGAGAAAGGGAGACACAGACTCCGAAGCAGGCTCCAGGCTCTGAGTTGTCCACACAGAGCCTGACTCAGGGCTCAGACTCACAAACTGTGAGATCATGACCTAAGCTGAAGTCAGACACTTAACCGACTGAGCCACCCAGGCGCCCCTTATAGCTGCATAGTCTTGAACAAAACTGCTAACAGTGTGTCTGATTTGTCATCTTTGAAATAGGCACACTACTCTCTATACCAGCTTTTCCTAGCTCTCAGAGGGACTGTGCAAAGCCAGAGCAAAAACTTTGTAGACTTCCAAATGTTATTAAAGGATTATTAATGAATTACTATTTGAAGCAGTCTTTCTGGAGATGTTTTGAGCTACCTAATATTTTTTAAATGATGATGTATAAAGTGATGATGCCCAATTACAAGTTCTTCAGTGCTGAAGTATTTCTAATAAACTGTGCTTTATTTGTAGGCAGTACAGTAAGAGTAGTTAATCAGAAAAATGAAACAGTATGAAAAGTTGCCTCATCCCTATATTGTGAGAACATAGGAGGTAGACTTTTATGATGCCTATCTTACATAAATTTTCTCATCATAAAAAATAAAACACAACTGGTATAATTCAGGGCAAGAATAGAAACAGGATAGTAGGAAGTATACTAAGTTGTAACAAACTAATCTATCATAAATCACTTTGTGATTTTATTAACAGCTAATAGCAAAATTCAAAATGAATTATTCATGACATTTGTCCACAAATACGTTCTTGAACTTGAAGTGAACTTTGATGAACACAGCACATTGGTAAATATATATATATATGTATAGATATAAATATATATATACATATATATATAAATATATATATACATATATATACATGTATATCTATATATATATATATACACACATATATAGTTATTGTTATTTCCACAGTTCCACACACATATATATATATATATATATATATATATATATATATACACATATATAGTTGTTGTTATTTCCACAGTTCTCATTCCACTTTCCTTGGATCATTAACAAACAGCAACACTGAATTACCTGAATCCATAGTAGCCAACAAAGAAAAACTCAATTGGAACATATGCTTGGTATTCTCCATATGGTACTTGTCCCTGAAAGAGGCAGTCTAGGAGGCTTATGTGAAAGTGTTAATTGTGGGGAAAAGATATTGTAAAAGTTTTTTTATCGATTACTGAGGGAAAATATAGAATGAAGTTTCACTGAAAATAAAGTTTACTGAAAGCCAATCTATACTTCTCCAGGTAGGTTTTTTTTTTTTTTTAAATCAAGTCCCCAGTTTTTTCTTCTAAACTTAAAAGTAAATAAAGAGAATATGTTTTGTTCATTGTTTCTTTTAACATATATACATGGAATATTTACTCTGCTCAAGGCACTGGCCTCTGTGCTATACTAAAAATCAATGTAACTGTTGTGCCCTAAAATGTTCATATACTAATTCAAAGGAAAGACCAGACTGTACACACAAATCTTGAGACAGAGGCAAGCTTTGTTTTTTGTTTTTGTTTTTGTTTTTCTCACCATGACCAGTGAATTTCACTAACATACTTAGCTCAAAGTTCAAACATCTGTCTCGTCACTTATACTGTGGATTTGCTCTGGGTGGTATAACAAATGAGGGTATGAAAGATGCTGAAGAAATAAAATGCTGAATAATGCCATCTTTCCTGTGGACCACTGGGAAACTCCTTCCTTCTGGTAAATGTGGCCATAAGCAGTAGTTCATGGTCATCTTTATTCAGACCCCCTCCTGTGACTGGGGCTGTGAGTCCAATTTCCAGGGAGCCACATGTGCCCCTGAGTCCTTCACGTTAAACTGGATCATTCTCCGGAAATTAAAACAAAATTGGCCTTTCGGTTCCATAGCAGGAAGAAGATGTGGTACAAAGAAATTACATTATATGCTCCAAATACAAAGATGACCTTTGGATTATCTGTTATTTAGGATTCTTAATGCTCGTGGTTCTATTCCTGCCTGTGATAATTAAGAGAAGATATCATCTGTTTTATTTAACCTTTCCTTCTTTAGCAATATTTTTAAAACCTCTGAGTCCATTTATCCTTGGATCTTAGCTACATCGAGCCAAGCACTAGCAACATATATCTATATGAAACAATTCCAAGGATTTAAATAATTCCAAATATTGATATCCTGAATCATTTGTCATTCCATATGCATTACCGCATGATGATTTTAGTGATAGTTATGGTTAGAACAGGTCACAGAGCTCTTCTATCTATGGAATCACATGCAAACATAATATTTTCTAAAAAATGCCTACTTTCCAAGCTACCAGGATATCCACCACATTTGTAAAGTTGTTAGAGGGCACAGAAACAGAGTTTTTGGTCTTCAGATGCACACACAGTTATCCTTCCTAGGAGATACATGCTTTTTTAGTAAGGGCTCCATAGAGATATAAATCCTTAATCCCCCAAATCAGGGCTCTTGGATTTAGGAGACTCAAAGTCCCATCTGTTTTCAAGAACCACAATCCAAGACCTATTTCTCCGTGCTTAAAATGAAGAAATCATACCTGCCTGACCAGCTCACAATGTTATGAGATTTAAATGAGATGCCATGAGATACTTCGTATAAAAGTTCTCTTATTCTCTGAAATCTATTTAATTAAAATTAAATGTTTGTTATTTCGCCACATGCAAATGGTATCACACTGAATATGGAGTGTACATTTGAGTTTCTATAACTTAAATATAGTCTCAAGATTAACTGGCCATTATGGGAGAAATTTAGACTTACTTGTGGATGAGAAACCAATGTGATCGTAAAATGGAAAGATAAAGGCTTCAAATATAAGCTCATATTGACTTGTAAGGACAGAAGCTCAGTGGGCAAGGAACATTTTGTGCTCAAACATGTTATTTGTTATCAAGTAAATGTCTGAGAATTGACTGTGAGATAAGATGGTGTTATATAACTGCAAACAATATAGTATTATTAAAGCAAGGAAATATGGCTGGAACTTAGGTCTTAGGATATAGAGCTTATTTTGCCTTTGTGTTGGGCCAGTGTGGAATGGCAAGGGGAAGTTTCAATCTTTCTGTTAATGAAAGATACCATTTGAACGATGTGATTTTCATCACCAAACATTAGCTAATGTAAGCATGTGAAAATACATGCTGTATTTTTATATGGAAGTGGGATTATTTCTATACAATTTCTATACAATGGATATCATAATTTTAACAAAGAATGAAACTACAGGGTAATCCTACTAACACTTATTTTATTAGGTTCAGTCAAACAGAGAAACTTCTTGAGGAATCCTGTGAGCAGGTGGGAAATTTTTTTAAGTGCTAGAAAGCATCTCGAGTTAAACTAATTCAGTGCTTTCATTTTTTAAATGAGAGAAGTGAGCCCCAAAGGAGTGCAGGTTACTGTGGTAATTCTTATTACATTGTGTCACTGTCAATCAAGGAAAAACGCTCATCTTCCTGAGTCCATCAGAGTCTGCTGTAATTTACTGTCTACTAACAATGGCAAAGCCTAACAACTGGTTTTCATTGAGGAGATGAAAATGTGCTTCCCCGATTTTCTGTAGCAATAAATCAGCCTTACTTTGGCTATATCTCAGGGAAATGTGTTTTTTAAAATGTTTATTACCACCAACAATTTAATATTATAGACCCTGCTCTCGTAGTGATCCCCCCTCTCTGTTTCTAGTAACTGAGGACTGGTGGGAGATGCGTTTCTCAGAAGCAGACACATTTAAATACACGACAAGAGAATAGAGAGTGAATATCTTGCAGGTGATGGAACCTGTTAGCATGGAGAAGGCAATGCTTTCTTCAGAACCGAAATTTTGAAAGAAGTCAGTTCTGTGGTAGCTCAGTGAAAAAGAAAAGAAAACTTTGTTTCTGCATGAATTACTTCTAGCACTTTGGTTAAGGAGAGAAATCAGAAACAGGGACATCTGTGGTAACCTATGAAGGCCACGCAAATTGTGGGGTCTAGTTGCCCCTCAGAGTGTCACTACTGCCACTGTCTCTTGGAAAACTCCATGTTATTTTCATCATGCAATCTTCATTTTTACATTACATTGATGAGCAAGATGAGCTATCAAGTTTGGAGTTACACAGACAATAATGTATACGTGGAGCAAAATTAAAAGTCAAGATGGGAATAGGGTGAGGCAAGCACAAAATTTAGGGGGAGCCAAAAAATTCAATAATAAAAAAATAATTTCACTACAATACTTACAATTCACTACTAATTTCACTACTAATAATAATTTCACTACTACATTTCACTACTAATACTTACAATTTAAAATTAATGCAAAAAAATTATCAAAGTCATTATTAGTGGTTTTGTTTTTTTTTTTTTATTTTGCCTCAGGCTCCTGTGTGGCTGGTATGGCCTGATGGAGAGTATGGAAGATCAAGGAAAGCTGGAGGGAAATTGAGAGATTGTATATTTTCATGGCATTGACTATCATAGCAGTGGAATTATAGAGGCTATTTACAGAATTTTGGTTGGAGCTGGATATGAAAGGCCTGCATGTAGATTGGCTTTATGTTTATCTCCCTCTGGCCTTCCAGTCATTCTATACTGTGTAGGTATCAGTGGTCATATAATGTGTAATATATTTCTCTTTAACTGGTTCTTGATAGCACTATGGATTTTTAATTACTTTGGATTGAATTGAATGTCATTAGAAGAACTCAAGATGATATTCAGGACAACAGGGGTTTGATGACACGGAAAATGACAGCGAGTTCCACATGGAAATGTTTGGGGAAACCTGTGTTGAGAACATGCATGCACTGTTGGTATAAAAGCTTCACAATTAATTAATTAATGTAGATATTTGGAAAGGCATATGGAGCGATAGCATCAAGAAATGAGGGATTAAAAAGTAACAAAATAACGGTCATAAATTAATAAGCTGTTGTTCCCATCAATTAGAAAAGCTGAGATGGTACATCCAGTATGAAAACATAGACAAATATACAAATAAATTTAAAACTTACTACTTAGGAGAAAATGTATTCAAACTACCAGCTCATGTAGAAAGGCAAACTTCATTTAAAATTTAATGTAATCATATTATCTAAACCAAAATGGCATAAGTGAAATTATATCTCTAATATCTATTTATGTGTTTATCTGCACTATAACTTCATGCACTGACTGATTTGGTAAATTGAGTAGTACTTCAAAGATGTGGACTCTAAGTATTTAACTCGATTGCCAAGACAGTTTGATTGGACAAGATATTTAACATTATTATTTCTGAAAAAAATTTATGTGGAATTTGGATATTATCT
This sequence comes from Panthera leo, assembly GCF_018350215.1. Taxonomy (NCBI): domain Eukaryota; kingdom Metazoa; phylum Chordata; class Mammalia; order Carnivora; family Felidae; genus Panthera; species Panthera leo. Next base: position 63,818,513 of record NC_056690.1, read on the forward strand.
ACTTTGCTTCTTTCTCTCTCATATCAAAGGTGCGGAATTTAAAATTAGGAGATGTTTTTTCCCTCACTCTCAGTTAAGAGACTCTGACTTACCAAGGCACAGTGAATATTTATACATAACAACATCTATATTTATAATAATCAAAACTATGCAGATGTATCAATCATCAGGAACATTCTCTTATAGGGAACATTTTCAAAAAATAGAACTACCAGAGCAGGGAGAACATTTCACACTGGAGTAAAAGGTGGAAGGAAGCAAACAAAGGAATGAATATAAACACCAATTTGTCAACAAGTATGTACCTAGGGTGTGTTAGGAGGCATAGGAAAGAGCATTTTCTTTTTTTTTTTTTTTTTCTTGTGATAATCAGTCCCTCTCCTTTTACCAGTCAATGGTTTGGGGGAAGTGTTTTTCTTTTTTTTTTTTTTTTTTTTTATTTTATTTTATTTTTATTTTTTAATATATGAAATTTACTGTCAAATTCGTTTCCATACAACACCCAGTGCTCATCCCAAAAGGTGCCCTCCTCAATACCCATCACCCACCCTGCCCTCCCTCCCACCCCCCATCAACCCTCAGTTTGTTCTCAGTTTTTAACAGTCTCTTATGCTTTGGCTCTCTCCCACTCTAACCTCTTTTTTTTTTTTTTTTCCTTCCCCTCCCCCATGGGTTTCTGTTACGTTTCTCAGGATCCACATAAGAGTGAAACCATATGGTATCTGTCTTTCTCTGTATGGCTTATTTCACTTAGCATCACACTCTCCAGTTCCATCCATGTTGCTACAAAAGGCCATATTTCATTTTTTCTCATTGCCACGTAGTATTCCATTGTGTATATAAACCACAATTTCTTTATCCATTCATCAGTTGATGGACATTTAGGCTCGGAAAGAGCATTTTCTAATTAAGGCAGCCTAGATAAGCACCAACCAAACAGACACAGAAAAAATTGACTAGAACTATAAAATTTGGCTGATTTGAATTGTCATGGTCCACATTAGTAATTCACAGAACTGAGCCAAGGATCATGTTCTCCCCCTGTCAGGTTATTAAACACTATCCCTTGAGATTTAGAAAGGGGACAGTCCTCCTTAACCTAAAAATGAATCCACGTTCTTAATAAAAGCATTATCATCATATCATAGGATTCTAAAGATTATTTCATAACATGGCAAATTCCTGTTCAAGTGACAATAATATATACTCATATTTTTGTTCCATTCAAAGATACATACTCGCATGGAAACATGTTATATATGTATTCTGTTTTGATGACTGCTGGAGAGATACTTTTGCCTCCATGTCACTCTTTTGCCACACTATAATATCTAAAATGGTTTAGAAATCATGTTCATTTGGTAATTAAATATATTTAACGAAACAATAAAACTGCCCATTTTAATTAACAAATATATGAGTGTTCAGTATATGCTTAGTCTTGGCAATACTGGGAGAGAAAGAAAGCAGTGTGGTAACATTGTAGCTGATACTAAAGAAATGCATAGGATCCTAAGAGACTACTTTGAACAATTATATGCCAACCAATGAGATGACCTAGAAGAAATGGATATTCCTAGAAACACACAACCTACCAAGACTGAATCAGAAAGAAATAGGAAAAAGAAGTGTGATACAGAGTACTGATTCCCAAATACAATCATATGTGGAGCTTTGAAAACATCTCAATGCCCAGGTTGCACCCCAGACCAAGTAAAATCCAATTCGCTGGGAATGGTACCCAGGTGTGAGTATTTTAAAACACCTCCCAGGTGATTCCAATGTGCAACCAAGTTTGAGGACAAGTTTGGTGTTCACACTTGACTTTACATCAGTAATATCCAAACACCTTGTTAAAACACAAATTACTGGGTCCCAACCTCAGAGCTTCTAATTCTGTATTCCTGGGACAGGAGAAAATTTGTATTTCTATTTTATTTTATTTTATTTTATTTTATTTTATTTTATTTTATTTTATTTTATTTTATTTTATTTTACTTATTATTTTATAGAGCGAGCATGAGCAGGGGAGGGGGTAGGGACAGAGGGTGAGAGAGAGAGAGAGAGAGAGAGAGAGAGAGAGAGAGAGAGAGAGAATCCCAAGCAGACTCTGTGCTCTGCACAGAGCTCAATGTGGAACTCAGTCCCTGGCCCCTGGGATCATGACCTGAGCCAAAAGCAAGAGTTGGACGTTCAACTGAATGAGCCACCCAAGAGCCCCAAGACTTTGAATTTCTAACAAATACCCTTATACTGCAGGGGCTAAGGACCAGGGAATCACACTTGAAGAACTATTGGCATATGGGGCACCTGGGTGACTCAGTTGGTTGAGTGTCTGACTGTGGATTTCTGCTCAGGTCATGATCTCACAGTTTGTGAGACTGAGCATCGCCTTCAGCTTCGCACTGACAGTGCAGAGCCTGCTTTGGATTCTATCTCTCCCTTTCTCTCTCCACCCTTCCCCTGCTCTCTCTTTCTCAAAATAAATAAATAAACTTTTAAAAAAAGAAAAGAACTATTGGCATAGAGCATATTAAACTAGATTTAAAGTAAGGAATTTTTAGTATAGTGAATACATAGTATATACACAGAGAAAGTTAAATATATATATTAGAATATGTTAAGTTTTAAATGAACAGTATAAAGTAAAGCTAGAAATATTAGAAGGAAGAATAAATTACAGTAGGTTTGGATGTTCACCTCCTGGTTCTCCAAGAACAAATGAAATTTAAAAAGGCAGAGAAAATTTCATAAGGTCATTGAAACTGGATGGTCATTGAGTAGGACTACTCATGCCAAAATTAGGTAGGTATGCATAAGGTTTATTTAGGAGACAGTTGGGTCCCACGGACTGAAACAAACCATTTGTGCAAGGAAACAGTAGTCCACACTGAGAGCATCTTACTGGAAGTTGGTGCTAAATGATCTACATAGAAGTCTGCATGACAAAACAAAACAAGTTTATCCACCAGGCAGTAGGGAAGTTCTCAAAGACCTGAAGAGTGTCCCTTATTGGGCTGTTTATTACAATGATCTCCCATGGCAGGCCTCCAGCTAGACTCCAGTGAACTCAATATTACATAAATCAAAATCAGAGCCCTATCCTTTGGAAGACAATTCATCACCTTCAGGAATGAGGCATTTTTAATATCAGCAAATTAAACACAAATGGATATTAAAAACTCCAACAGATAATTAATCAATAAAGGTGGAAGCAGAGGACCTTATTACTTAGATAGGGATTAGCTGGTGTAGCTCAAGTGCTAGCTATAAAATTTGAAAATTAAAAATAATTGCACATGCCAGGAGTGATGGAAAGCAACCCAGAGAGATGTAAAAGCTGTGACCTTCCATGATAAGCTCAAACTGAACCAAACAACTGAAACTATCCTGGCTTCTCTAATTCTCCTTTGAATTCATTTGTTTCTAAAATCCCATTGCATGTGAGGTTTTTCACTTAACACACTAGACCAAATCTTACAGTGTTGGAAAAAGTATTAGAAAGTTCTCTGAGTGTTCAAGATGATTCCATGTAGGGACCTTTTATGGTCAAACAGAGTTTTCAAAAAGGGCAGAAACATGTCTCATCCTTTCTGAGAAAGACTGGAGGCTTAGAAACCATGAGCCACCTAATTCCCTAGAAACTAATTAGAAAAACTGGCCTTGGCTCCCCATCACTGTTGCCCATTTGCTCAGAGCTACATAAATATTTTTACGCTAAGCCCCAGATAGCGGTTGTTGCAGGTAGGGAAGTAAATTAAAAATGCTCTTCTGAGAATAAGGGGAAAGGGAAGTCGTCGCAGCATTGGACAAAATGCAGAAAACCTAGTCTTCAGACTGAATAAGACTGAATAACATTCTTGGAAAGACATAATAATAATAGTGACAAAGCAACAACAATAACAGCAGTTGCTAGCACTTCTGTAGAGGTGCCAGGTACTGTTCTAAGCACTTTATTCTCATAAATTCATTGCAAGACCAGTGTGTCATCATCCTTATTTGACTGTGAAGGAAGCTGAGATACAGACATGCTGAGCAATATCCCCAAGATCACACCAAGACTAAGTGAATGAACCAGCATTTGAATGTTGGAAACAGGATCTCAAAACTGTGCTCTTTAAGCACACTGTACAAAACAAACCCAGCCTGGGGTTTGACTGGATGAGTGAATAGTCACATGGGTGTTTAGGATGAAATAGAGAAGGTGAAAAAGCAAGAATAGAAGATAACATCTGGGCTGTGCACATGGGAGAAACCTCCATGCTATTGGCAAAGACTGATGAGAAAGGATCAAATAAGGACAGCAGGGGATGGAGATTTCTGATTTTTGCCTCTGTCTAAATCACATAAGGCACATTTATGTGGAAAAGATAAGCAGGAAAGTGAACACCAACAGTATCAGCTTTAAAGCCTTGGTGATGGCAATTTTCCCTGTCTCTCTTTACCATTATGCCAGTTTTTCTGAAGGTGGATAAAAGCTAATTCAGTGCTGTGTTTCTAAGTACTGAGAGGAATGTCTGGAAAGCAAGAGTTCAATACTTAGAAGCCACATGTTAAATGCACGTATTCGTGCATATTTGGTTCAAAATATCCTTAATGGAGATTTCCAAGATTACTCTGATCTACACATAAGTTTTGTTTACTCTTTCCTCTAGAATGGGTAAATATAAATTTGTACATTTATCTTATACCTATTAATGTTTCCCTTTCTTCCTCACATCAAGTATGAGCCATTTTATTCATATAAAGAAAAATTTCAAATATTTATCAAACACCTACTGTAAGTATGGTACTGCTTTATTTGGATTTAATCTTCATTTCACAACTGCAGTATAAGCTCTCTTTGAAAAAGTCTCAAACCCAAGTGGATTATAAGCATTTAGCGATTATAAAATGGGTCTATGTTGTGTCTCTTTACAATGTTAAGAGCTATGTATGTTCTCTTTAGCTACATAAGATTAAGAGGATAAGTTTCTGGGTTTTTTAGTGCCAAGAACTTTATATATACAATCCTATTTCAGTCAATGGCAAAACTATCCTTCTAATTGCTTGGGCCAACAACTCTTTCCTATCTTGTAAATCCTTTGCTTTCTTTTTTGGCATTTCTTTCAAAACCTACCCAGAATCTTATTACTTCTCATCTTCACTGCTACTACCTTGAATCTTACAATGCACTGGCAAGTGTGGTGTTATTATTCATGCTAGAGATAAAGAAATGGAAGCTTCTCAAGTTTAGGTAATTTTATTTCGTTTATGCACTGGAAACTTGAGAGAACAAAGACATTCTAGTTGGGGAAAGCCAACAATAACCAATAGCATAGTAAACAATTAAGTCAGAAAATAATACGTTGGCATATTAAGAAAAAATGTGGACCCGAGAAAAGGATATTATAAGAAAGTGTTATAAGTCGGCAAGATTTTCAATAAAATAAGTTAGTTTGAAATTGCTATTCGCTACTTAACTGGAGATGTCAAGTAGAGAGAGTTGAATACCTAACCGGAGTTCAGGAAGGAAGTCTGCAATGGAGATATAATGTTTTAGAACTTCTTAAACTTTTTTGTGTGTGGAATTTAGTTTACTTTAAGAATGTGCATGAGAGAAAATTTTACAATTCTCTGGTTGATCACAAAGAGAACACTCTTGCTACCACCACCTATTCGGAAACAAGAACATTTCCTGAACTCGAGTCCCCAACTCCCTCCCTCAATAGGTGGCTAATATCCAAATTTTATAGTGTTAAAATAAACCCATATTTTATTTATTTCCTTCCTTTGTGATATATATATATATATATATATATATATATATATAAAAGTATATATATATATATGTGTGTGTGTATATATATATATATATATATATATATATATACACTTTTAATTTGAGACATACATACATATACATACTTTAATTATTATTCCTAATTTAATATTAGGAATAATACTACTATAAACACTCTGGCTATGCCTCTTGCCTCACACATGTGTAAGTTTCTGTTGGGTATTTATAGCTAGGAATAGAATTGCTAGGTCATACAGTCAACTTATGCATTTCTTCAGCTTAATACATAGGGCCAAATCATTTTCCACAGTGGTTGTACTAATTTATACTCCTATTACATCCTCGTCTCCATTTGGTATTGTTGTCTCTCACTTTGGTCATTTTAATGATGTCTCCTTCTGGTTTTAATCTACACATAAGTCAAATTTCATTTCATATAAAGATACAAAGATACATAAATACAGCCGTGGGGCTGGATGAAATATTCTAAGAAATTAAAGATGAGGTAAGTTTCAAGGAATAAACCCTGGATCCTCAACATGAAGAGATCAGGAAGAAGAAGAAAAAAGAGCCAGCAAAGTCACTCACCTTATAAGTAGCAGAACTGAATTTCAATGCAAGTCTATTCATCTTCAAAGTCCAGACTGTTTCAGACATGCTGGGCTGTCTCAGAATTATACCCAGGAAAATGCAAATAAGTTCAGAGAGGCAGATAACTGGTGTGCTTGTCACAGCAGAGTATTCTCTGTAAAAATGTTTTCCATTTGCTTTTGTGTGATGAATGAAGTAAGTGGGAGATACATTGTCAAAGGACAGAAAAATATGAAAGGTGTTTGTGGCGTGGGCCTAAAGAAATTATGAAAGCTGATATTAAATTGCTTAAGCTCTTTCATTGTAACCAAGCACATAGAGTGGAGTGAGTAGGTAAACAAAAGGAAGAAAAAGCTCCTAATACTAGCACAGAAAATTTTATTATTTTAATAGTAGCAACCATTTTACCTATGAAGTGGATCTTGCCTTTTTGATTTTAGAGCTTCCTAAAATCAGAAGGAAAGTGTGCTACCTTGATTTTAATCTGGTCCTGTGATTGTCTGCTATTCTCAGGGGTTCCTCTTTTCCCTTCATTTTAGAATAGAGGTTGGCAAAATTAAATCATGACCCAGGATGGTTTTCACCCTCACAAGGAAAATTATGTGGAAACTTGTGGTTGCTTTAGAATTCAGAGTTACAATCACAATCTAACTCAGTTTTTCTCAGTATTAATCAAGAAATAATTTTTCATTGAGATGTTCGTAAGCATTTTGAACTAAAAAAATGCAGGAGTAAGCAAAATTCTACAGGCTATTTACTAAGGTTTTTCCAGAACATTTCATAAAATGATTTTCTTCCATCCCCCCTTCCTCCCGGTGTCCAGGGGAAAATGGTTTGGTAAATAAAATGAGTTATTATCAGTGTCTCAGCTGTCAGATATCCCAGTCTCTTGGCTTTCAAGGAATGTATACCATTCCGATTCTACAGTATCTCTCTGGCACATAATCCCTTCTTACAACATGGCATGTGCATCTTACTTATTCTTGCCTATCTGCCAAATTTTGATCCACAACCTTACTTTGACCTCTTAATGCTATGGAGCATCCCGTACATCGAGTGGAATTATTCATCTTCAAATCCATTGCCACCAAAAAGTATTCATGCTAGTCTGAGCCTAGGTTCCTCCCAAGCCATAGCCTCCCCCACACTCACATACCTGCTATACTTCTACTGGTTCCAATTTCTTTCTCTTAGGTTCATGGGTCTTTGTATTACAGAATTTTAGAATATTGCTTAGTTTTATTTCACTACATAAGTGTGGTGTCTTACTCCCTGTCCTTTCCCAAAGATGAGAGGGGGGAATTGAATTTATAAATATTTTTTGAGAATTTACTACCATGCATTTCATGGGAGAGAAAAGACAATATAAAATCTATTTCCTATCCTGCAGGAATTTGCATTCAAGATGGGAAGTATAAAAAGGCTGCAAGTTACATAAAAATGAACGATTTAAATAACATTTTAAGACCACAAACCAGATACTAGAAGAATCTGTATAATTGTGAACAGTTGTGAAATGAACAGTCAGAAAGAATTTTAAGTGTAAGAGGACAAATGTTAGACTAGAGTAGACCGGGAAGATATTAAGGAGAAGAAAATACTTGTGCAGAATCTGGAAGGAAATACAAAACTGGATAAATTGAGAGAAAGGATAAGAGAACTCACGTTGGGATAATTATGTGAATACTATAGGCAAGAAGCCTCAAGGATTTGAAGGACTAAAAGTAGAATAATTTGTCTGGAAGACAGATCATTCTGGTAGTCTCATGGATCTTTTTAGATCAGGGCATAGCTCACACAGAGGGAGGGGGAAAGACAGAGACAGAGAGACTGAGACAGAAATGAGAGATACAGTGCAACAAATCATATCATTCCAGGGCCAACATAAAATAACATTTCTGCAGCACCCTGGCCTTTGTAACCTCAGTTCTGGATCTGAGTACCTGGCTTATACTTCATCTGATTCCATTAGCACAGTATTCTTGACTCCATTTCAACCCATCACTGACCCCTCCTGGCTTCTAACATTTGTTTCTATTCAGTGGTTCCCAAATTTCTTCCCTATCCAGATTGATTCCTCTGTGCCATCCACTACAACTCTCCCTATGTGTCCAGCCTTGGGGATGCCTCTTTGATGATTAGTTGATGGATAGTCCCACATGGTCTCAGACATCAGGAATCCTGTGGGCTTTGGATGTCAGCCTGTTGGCAATGGGCAAGCCACAGATGACATCTGAGAAGAAGAAAGAAGCAAAACAGAATCTCAGACAGTTGTCCTGATGGTGATATGGGGAGCAAAAAGCAATGGGATGTGGTGGGTTAAAAATGATGGGAGGAGACCAATTAGTTAAAGTACAATTCAATTTCAAATAACAGATGTGCCCCCTGCGCTTCTAAATAAAGAGTCTGATTTTTTCCATTTAAAAAAATCTATATGTGTAGCTTATTATTAGCTGTTCCTGCAACCATTAAATAGGACTCTCCATTTCAATGTAGCAATGCTGCTACTATGGAGAACAAAGGGAACATATTATTATTCAAAATTTATTAAAACAACACATGTATCAGAAAAATTCATTTCAGTCCAAATTTAGGCATAGGCATGCTCTTTTATAAACAGTAGCCCTTACAAGCAGACCCTTTTTAGTTATTGTAGCAGGCAGGCAATTGTCCTCAAATCCTCAAATCCTTTCCCTACAAGGCAGTGGTGTGTGTGTGTGTGTGTGTGTGTGTGTGTGTGTGTGATGGGTCAATTAGGATGAATAAAGGGATTGTTTACTAGGGTAACTAGCAAACCACCATTATTATTGTCACCGAAATTACTACTCAAGAGACTAAAGCTGAATCTAATCAATATAAGGACATAGAGAGCAAGAGCAGGCAGAGAGCAAGTGGATATACAATGACACATTTACAATATTCAAGCCAAATTGCATTTTCCTGTAACACATTGAAAGATCTTCCATCACTCTCCCCCACCCTACTGAGATAAACTGCCTTAGGTGGAGGTGTGGAGATAGGAAGGAGGGAAGGAAGGGAAGGTGAAAGGGAGGAAGGGAGGGAGGACAGCAAGTAACAAGTTTAATAAGAATGGAATTTCTTGGGCACTATACTTCACATATTTATTTAATATTTTATTTTTTAAAGCATTTTTAAAATGTTTTTTTAAATTTTTTTATTTTTGAGAGAGAGAGAGAGAGAGCAAGCAGGGGAGGGACAGAGAGAGAGGGAGACACAGAATCTAAAGCAGGCTCCAGGCTCGGAGCTGTCAGCACAGAGCCTGACGCGAGGCTTGAACTCACAATCTGTGAGATCATGACCTGAGCCGAAGTTGGACACTTAACTGACTGAGCCACCCAGGCACCCCTACTTAATATTTTCTAATATCATCTATGTAGCAACTCTTTGAGGTAATTATAAATAACACCATTTTTTTTTAGAATGGGGAAAATGGAGAGTCAAAGGGCTTGCTTGGTCCATGCAAGGTCAGGTGCTATTAAAGACAAATAGTTTTAAAAAAAATGTCCATTCATGTTATATGTGCTATTCAGCACTTACGACGTGCCAGGTTTTGTTATAAATACCCAAGCATGAGTCATTGCAGTCAGTAAAGTTAATATCCCTATCTAGAGATGAGAAAACATAAAATCTGGGTTTCTGCATGCTCAAACCTGAAGTTCACATTGTTCTGTTCTGATTTCTATGCTGAGGCCTCAGACTGCAGATGAAGGGCAGATCAAGAGCATGGATGGTGAGTGGTCTAGTGTACAATGTTTCAGAGCTTGGGATCTGGCAAACGCTGACTCCTGCAGGCCCCCTCCTCCAGTCCCTCCACGAGCCTCACTTTTGTCTTCTGTCAGCTAAGGATAATCACCACAGCTACACGGCAGTGTTTTGTGAGGATTCCATGAATTAATGTACAGAAAGCACTTACAACAGAGTTGGGCCCATTGAAGACTCAGAAATACGGGCTCTTATCTTCCCTGGGCCAAGAAGTTGAAAGACAGAGCAATAGTTTGGACAGAACAGAAATCATCCCTCCTTGTGGGTACACAGAGGCTTAAGCATGGGCATATGCTGACATGTTTGTTTCTAATTTTATTTATTTATTTATTTATTTATTTATTTATTTATTTATTTTAGAGACGGAGAGAGAGAGCGTATGAGCCGGATAGAGGGGCGGAGGGACACACACACACACACACACACACACACACACAGAGAGAAAGAGAGAGAATCTTAAGCAGGCTCTACACTCAGCACACGGGGCTCGATCCCATGACCCTAGGATCATGACCTGAGCTGAAATCAAGAGTCAGATGCTCAACCAACTGAACCACCCGGGCACCCCTGTTTCTCATTTTAAAGCATGTTAAGAGAAACTTTGGAGTGATAAATCATGTAAGGTTTCCTTATCTATTCAATACATAACTACTCAAACACCCGAACAATGCCTCTCTGTACAAGCAGTCTTCTGAACAAAGACCTCCCCCTACCACACAACTTACCTAATGAGTTAAAAATCCTCATCTGGTGTCTTATTGTGAGATCACCAATTTTCTATACAGTCTTATTTCAGTTCAAGTAAAACTTTTTTTCCTGGGATTCTAAACCTTGTGCATCCTCTGATTCCCTTCTCAATACAACATCTTCAGCTTCCTCCCACATCCTCCCGCATACTCCATGCTTCACGCACACTCCAGGGAGAATCTGGCACAGACTACTATCTCTCTGGGTCACTTGGCCGTGGCAGGATGCTCAGGGACCTGCGAGTGTGGAGGCTCGAGCAGGTCATGTTCCAATGCCGATGTGGTGGTGTTGGCAGAGCAGGGTCATGGCAGGCGGAAAGGGCAGGAGGGATTACCTGGCACAGTTGGCAGTAGGGACACTTAGCTGGTGCCTGCTGATGAACCAAAAGAGCAGATGGCACTGCTCGGTGATGGTTGTCAGAGGGCTGACATTTATGAGCAAAACCCAAGTGACTGAGTTGAAACATTGCTGGGCCTTGTAAATAACAGCCAAATTCAGTGATAAGAGAGTTTCAGACATTCTTATGAGCAATGCAGAGGACTGCCCTCCATCAGTGTACATACATTCATGTTGCCATTGCAGCGCAAAGACACACACACACACCACCACCACCACCACCACCACCACCACCACCACACACACACCAGTCACCATCAGCAGCCCAAACTTCAGTTAAGAGAAGCAGATTTTATGCTGGTTTACAAAAGGCAGCATGATTCAATGGAAAAGTCCATCATCCAAGAAGCCAAGAGGTCATGAGGCTTCTGGTTCCAGCGCTGTAGCTGAGCAAGTGAGCCACCTATGGGAAGTTCTTCTAACTTCCTGACACACAAAGTACATTGTTTTCAAAATACCACTAGTACATCTCTCCCTTTGCACCTCCCCCGTTGCACTACAGTTCACCTCTTTCACCCCCCTAGACAGGGTGGGGGTTGTAATTCCTGCTAATAGTTCAAGGCCTTTTGCAGGCGTAGGCACACAGACACACACCGATGTACACAGATACACACACACACACACACATGCACACACACACGTGCAAGACTCACACAGACATGCACACATGCAAGACACACATAGACACACACAGATATACACACATGCACACAGACACATACAGATATACACACATGCACACACACACAGAGACAAAGATATGCAAGCACATAAGACACACATGGAGATACACACACTTGCACACATGCACACACAGATGTACACAGATATACCGACATACACAGATATGCACACACAGACACACACAGATACATATACATGTGCACAGACATGCACATACACACACACACCATCTATTCTTATTAAATAAATGAACAAAGAAGGTTATTTCCCATTTGTGACCTGGAGTTACTTTCAATTACTCTTGTAATGTACACGTATAGAGAAAACATTCTCCCTAAGACAGATCAGCACCTAAGAGATTACAAAAACCCACCTGATACATCAATTACTCATTTACTTCCTTAATTAACATGATCCCAGCTTTTAATAGTTTCTTATTACTGAGTTACTTGATTTTGTCCAGGCCCCTGAATAGACCAGGATGTGAAATATCATCAGCGCCTACATCTTGTTGGTCAGAACTTCCCATGCCTCCCCCGACTATACCTAACAAGGGCAGTCTTTGTTGTTTCTGTAGAAAATTAAAATTTGCCACATACTTTGGTATATATGATTTTGTCTGTCTGAAATATAACTGTGAAGATTCAGTTGAAATCAGGACTCACATTCACTGCATCATCTCCTCAAGAAATAAAACAAAAACTCTCAGGGTGGGAAAATGAAAATAAGTACTTAATTGATATATGTATGTGTGGGTGCCTTGGGCTCATCATTTCATATCTCTGTGTTTCTGGGCACATTACTTTTTCTGTGGGCCTCAGTTTTCTCATGTATAAAGTGCACACACTAACATCTACTTCACAAGATCAAGGTGAGGAGTGAATGGGGTCGGATGAATGCAATAGGTCATTGGCCCCCAGGGCTCCAAAGTGGATGTGTAAATGTAAGAAGCCCAGCAGCATATGGATAGCCAGGGGTCAATGCAAGTTCATTCATCTCCAGGTCCTTTTTCTGATAAAGACACAGGAAGGTACTAAGTCTCTTTTATCAGTTTAAAATCTATAGAGTGCATATAATCTTGGAAATATTGTTCGTCAACACCTTTTACCTAAATTACACTTTCAATCATTATTTGAGCAAGTAGATACCAATTTACTTTTCTACTAGCCTTACTTGGAACCTCTTGGCCAATGCTTGCTGACAGGATTACAGTGACTGATGATGTGCAGTATAATTAGGGTGGTGACAATGAAGGGTGAGAACGGAGAGCCTCTGAGTCTTGAAATCCTTTCATTTTTCCCTTGTTTGTTTTTCTTTGCCTTTGCATTCCAGAGGGTTCAAATAACACGTGGTCATGATGTGACAATTATTCAGCTTTGTCAGATCCAAAGTTCTGCTAATGAGGTAAAACACAGAGCCTTGGGGACATGGGTGATGCACTTGGTTGTTTGCCTTGATTTAATTCATCAGATAAAGGCTCGATTTTCTACCTGCTTATACCAATTCATTGCGGTTGAAGGAATTGGTTTTGTGCTGCTTTCTGTTTACCTCAGAAAATATTGTTACTGCTTTCATTTGATAAAATCCTGCTTCACAAAACTCAATGTATAAAAGAGACAAATTGCAGAAGAATGTGGGGCAGAGTATGATTGCCTATTTTATAAATGAGTTTCCTCTTTACAAAAAATTCACAATAGATGCATTCTAATAAATTCTGAGTTCCCTAATACTTTTTATGTTTTCACCTTATTTGCTTTGTTTGGTTTTACTTTTCACAGTTCTCTAAGAGAGTTTTAAAGCATAACTCGGGGAGATTTTTCCAAATGCTCCCATAGACACCAAGTTATCAAGATCCCTCCATGAAAAGTGATAGTCCTCACATTGCTTTTTCTCTTTGTATGCCCTGTTCCCATTAAGTTATCTTCCTCTCCATACCCCACGCTGTCTGTACTTTTCCTTCTCAACTTCAAGAAATTGTGCTCATCACTTAACACTCAATTCAAGTATCCTCTCTGCTGAGATTCCTTCTTAGCCTTTGCATGCAGATTTAGCCACTGCTTACCCTGAGCTCCAACAGTTCTTATGTCACAGGCCTGATATAAACTTATCACTTTGTGGTATGCAACATATTTCCCCCCATGAGATAGTGAGTTCCTGGAGTCCAGGGGTCATGTCTGCAATAGCAGAGAGGGATATCACCCTGTCTCTTCCCAGTCACTTGCAAAATATTTCATATGAATTTCACCCTTGACAAAATTTCACACAAAATTTTACCAAGGTAATTCCAAAATGTATCCCGGGGAGTAAAGAAGACCATGTAGACCTCATCTGATGTTTGGATACTTTCTCTACATTTCTCACAAAATCTGATAGAAAAAAATTTTGAGTTAGAAACATGAGTTACTTTCCTATTTCTTTTTTTTTTTTTTAATTTTTCTTTTAAGTTTATTTATTTTGAGAGAGAGAGCAAGCAGGAAAGGGCAGAGAGAGAGAATCCCAAGCAGGCTCCAGCTGTCAGAGTGGAGCCCGATGAGGGTCTTGAATTCAGGAATTGCGAGATCATGACCTGAGCCGAAATCAAGAGTCAGACACTTAACTGACTAAGCCCCCTATTTCTTACTTACTTCTGTGTACTCTTGGACAAATCAGTACCTCTTTGCCTCAGATGCCTCATCTGACCTCAAGGAATAAATGACCCACTCCCCTCAAATTATTTTACTCTCAACTCAGATCATAAAACAGAATAGGAAAAGAATGTATCTTGGAAAGTAAGATCACATTATTATTGGATGAGATTTGCTGAATAATTTGAGTCTGAACTGGAAGAACCAGATGCGAATGCAGAGGAAGAAAGCAGATACTTGCCATGCTCGGTCATGGAGGAAAAGCCTTTGTATTATAAAACTACAGAGACAGGGAAAGGAAAATGTTTAAAACAGCTACAAGGATTGTTTAGACTCCACTAAACTCTTAAGCCATAGCTGTGAGATTTTATTATTTTCTGTTATGAGGGAGGGGAAGGGATGGTAGGCAGTGGAACAAAGAACGATGGAGACTAGAATGTGCCTAATTTATACCAAATTAATTGCATAATAGGTCCAATTTTTATTTATGATACCCTGTATAAAAACTTGGTTAGGGAGTAAAAGCAGCTTCGTGGGGGTCAGGAGAACTGTGTTCCAGATGTGACTCTGCCACAACTGTAGCATGAATTTGGCATGTTCTTTCAACTCCTGGGGACTTGATTTCCCATATATTTTTTAATGTTTTTATTTTTTTTTTTTTTGAGAGAGAGAGAGACAGAGCATGAGAGGGAGAGGGGCAGAGATAGACGGAGACACAGGATCCAAAGCAGGCTCCAAGCTCCAAGCTGTCAGCAGAGCCTGATGCAAGGCTCGAACTCACAAACCATGAGATCATGACCTGAGCTGAATTCAGACACTTAACAGACTGAGCCACACAGGCGCCCCAATTTCTCATCTTTCAAATAGAGTGAGGACTATTTCTTGTTTATCCTGTTTACTCAGTACTTATAGGGCTCTTAGCTACTATTAGGTATTTCTTTTAATTATGTGTATATAAATATGATACAAATGTTTTTATTTATAAATAATATAAATGTTATGTATGTTTACTTATATTCACTTAAAGATTAAAAATATATAGATGTGTAAATGAAAGTGTTAGTCTAGATGGTAGAAATCTCTTTTATGTTTTAAAAAACTGTTTTTTTTTTTAATTTTTTAATGTTTATTTATTATTGACAGAGAGAGAGAGACAGAGCATGAGTGGGGGAGGGGCAGAGAGAGAGGGAGACACATAATCTGAAGCAGGCTCCAGGCTCTGAGCTGTCAGCACAGAGCCCGATGTGGGGCTGGAACTTACAGACAGTGAGATCATGACCTGAGCCGAAGTCAGACGCTCAACCGACTGAGCCACCCAGGTGCCCCTTAAAAAACTTTTTGATGTTTATTTATTTTTGAGAGAGATAAAGAAAGAGTGTGAGTGGGGGAGAGGCAGAGAGAGAAGGAGACAGACTCCAAAGCAGGCTCCAGGCTCTGAACTGTGAGCATAGAGCCTGATGCGGGGCTTGAACCCACGAACCAAGAGATCATGATCTGAGCCAAAGTAGGCTGCTTAACTGACTGAGCCACCCAGGCGCCCAGAAATATTTTTTAGCTATAACATTCAAGTAGAGAATGCCTTACCAACAGGCCTATTTTCTGCTTGACTGTAAGTGTTAAAACTCTTTGCAATTCCCTCCGTGGCATTAAATATAATATAGAAGAGTCAGTTAAAACTTCACAGACTTCTATTATTACCTCAATGACCAAGCACAAGTGGTCACTCTGGGCTTCAGTTTTTCCATTTGCAAGATGGTGACAGCTAATTAGATTGTGGTTAAGACTGGATATAAGCATGAAAACCATATACCCATATCTGCCACACAAATGTTTACTTCATTTTTGTTTCCTCTCTGTAGGAACTAGCACAGGGCCCATGCATAGTATGTGCTCAAAAACGTGTTGATTGGTGGTTGGAGATTTATCAAACACAGTACATTTATTTACCCATGCATTTTAAATCTTGTGGGAATTCCTGTTTTAGTAAAGTTACAAGCACCCCCCCCCCGCCCCCAAATTCCCTACTCACTAAAGGATATCTTAGTCAAATAGGGACAGGGAGAAAAAGCTAATTTCACAGTAAGCATAGACAATCTCCAAGATTCTGTTCATTTAAAAATTATGGTTCCTGTAAATTGAATTTCTCATTCATGTACAAGGCTGACTTGGAATGAGTCAGAATTAGAGACAGATGATAGCTTGATACATCTTCTTTAGTTTCTTCAGAACACAGACTTCTTGAAATCCCTTCATACAATCTCCCTTAATTGGTTTGTACAATTCTTTAACATAAACCACTGAAACTGTGGGAAGAAAAGTAAATTTGGCCTCTGTTGACCCAGATACTCAGCAATACAAAAAGTGGCTTTTTTATTAAAAAAATATTTTAGTTCATTTGAAAGCAAACATTTTAACCTTCAAAAGAAGGTTCATAGTGAGAATCAGTGCTTGAACATTTATCAACTGTTAACACCAATGAATCATAGGGGCAAAACCCAAGAGCAAGATGTGATTCCATCACTCTGCTTCCCAACATTTAGCCATAAGGACAGACTTTTTTGGACGTGGAACTGTACTAGGAATTCTATTCTCTCTAAAGTAACAGCTAAGTACACTATTAATAAAATCAGTACAATGGAACTATTTGCTCTCTTTTATCCTTAACCATCTCAGAGGTGACCCGGCTACTCCTGTCTTAATCATACTGAATAAGTTTCGCTCAACTACATAATGTGCACACTGAAGGTGAGAGCAACCCAGCATTTTGTTACATCAAAAATTTCTGCCAACATTTTGTTATGTCAAAAATGCCTGGTTATTAGAAAGGTGACAATGATTAGTCACTACAAATAATATATGGGGAAGGTCAAAACAGTAGACTAATATCACCTTCAGGATAAGTACATTGCTGAAGGATGCCACTGTCTTACACCTCCTGTCTCCAAGGTCCATTTCCATGGAATATGACTAAAAACTAGTCACTCTATTCCCACATCCCCCAAGCTCCTGGTGAAACAGGAAAACAACAAGCCAGCAAACAAAGGTAATACATGGGCACATTATGGGACTGTTGCAGCGTCTTTGACCTCACACACCCCTGGTGGCATTTCTGTTCATTTGGCTCCCGCCTTTTTCTTAGATCTGTTTCTCTCCTGTTTTATTCTCAAATTGTTCTATCTCATTGTATCTAACTGACTATATTCTTTAAAAAGATAGCTTTATTTTGTATGGACTATTTACTCTTTATCCTTCCTCCTTCCCCTCCTTCCCTAATCCTCACCTATTTTGACTCTTCCCCTTTCAAATCATCACATTAAAGAAGAAAAGCTTGTAGAAAATTCCTCACTCCTATACAGTTGCAAAGTGTTACACTTCACATTTCCTAACTACATGAGATGATTTATTTTTCTCACTTGGACAAGCATTTAACAATTGGCCAAGTCCAGATCCACCTATTCTTTTTTTTTATAATACCTTGTTGTATTTTTTTTTAGGAGGGTGTTGGGGATATTCAACTTTATGTCTCTTCCTAGTTTTCTAACCTCCTTACCTTTGCTGTCTGCTAGAATCTCACTCCCTATTCTCTTTCCTTTACTGATCAACTTTCTTACCACTTGTGGACTCACTACCAAAGTTATCAGCCTTTTGGTGGGGGGTTATGCCAAGAGTGTTGCCTCAACTTTGAATCTTTTTGTCAAGCATAAAACTGTTGAGGTGTTTTTTGTTGTGGTTACTTTTTGCCAACGTTAACTCTTAATATTTCTTTTGTCTTCTGGCATCCCCACAGATGTATCCCCCCCCCGTGGGGATCTTTTTGTATTTATAGAAAAAAAGTTATATTTGCCTTTTTATTTTCTATTGATAACCATAGCCCCAAGATATTCTTTCACCATTTGATCAGCCTCAAACACTACTATTTTTTGTTTTAATTTGTTCTATTTGGCCTTTTGAGCCCCTCAAGAAACCCAACCACTGACAACTTTTTTTTTTAATGTAGCATAACAAATGTACCAGTGTTTACTTCCATTAGCATTCCATATCCTTTTATGTTTGTAGCTTTCTCTTCTAAATCTGTTTAACCACAAAATATGATTCGATCACCCTGCTCAAGTTCCACAAAGAATACCATCTTTCAACCTCTGTCACTTTCTTCCAGACATTCAAAGACCACACCATGCTAGATCAGATCAGAGATAAGGAAAGAGGACAGGAAGCTCCTAATCAAAGAAATAAACACAACCATCAGCACTGATAATCCTGCCTGTGTGTCTGCCTTTGCATATGTGTGTTTCATTGCATATTCATAGCACCTTTTTCTTTATGGGAGTATTTTTGAGAACAGGAGAATATTTTCCCATACCAGGACTATTTCATAAATATGTTATTAATTATTTTTTAAAAAGGACATAGAAATTGCGATCAAATATCACCTAGCAGAAATCAAAGCAACAAAAAAGATCTTAAGTTCTACACATTATCACTGGCTGTCGTTCCATTCTCCCGACTCATCTACATCTTTTTAACAGTCCTTATTACTTTTAAACATCCTGCCAGATACTTGGTGTTTACCTGCCATAGCTAGCTAGCCCCCGACGGCAGTATTATTATCATTATCATCATTATTGACTCTATAGAGTTGCCTCTCCAGAGCTCCCTCCTTCCCCAGCATTTGGTGTTAAAACTTACCGCTTTTACCAACTCCCCCAGCTCCCAGCATTACCACCTTGTACTCTCTGGACCCGCCTGATGCGCGGCTGGGGGAGCAGCTGGCTTCGCTTTCTACCTCCATCTTACCCGAGAGACGGGAGGAGAAAAAAGAAAGAAAAAGTCGCCCGTGTCAGGTGCTCGCTCAGATATTAAGCAACTCTAAAACTGTGTCAAAAGAAAGGTTTAGTAGGAGGTAAGAACCATCAGCGCCGGGCTGGCTGCTGGTCCTGTGCTGGAGCGGGTCTCATAGCAACCACGTCAATTGCTTCCAATAAAAATCTGGCTTTCATATCCCCCCTCCTTCCGATCCTTCACTCTCCCATCTCCCGCGATCTCTCTCATTCTCTGTCTCTGTCTGTTTGGGTTTTTTCCCCCCTTTCCTGCCTCTGCTTCTTTCTTCCTTCCCCTTCCTCACTCTCTCCTTTCCCTCTCCTGCCCCCTGCTTGGTGGCAGTTGTTAGAAGCACACATTTGGCTACTTTCCAGCCTGGGCTGCTAGAATAGAGTGAATCTGAGACTTGGAGGATGCTACGTCTCACAGGCTGACTTCTGTAGCTACAGCGTCAAAGACATTATTTTCTTTTGATCAGAGTCAGTTAATGAAGAAAGATGTCTGTTGCTTATCCCCTTGCTTTTATCACCATCTTCTTGCAGTTTTCATTCTGGGGAAAAGAGATGTTACCAATTTAGAAGGGGGAAAACAAACAAACAAACAAACAAAGCCAAAACATAACTCAGGGCTCTTAAGGTCCGGTCTTTAGTGTTGTTGAAATAATAGCTGGCTAGCACGAATCATTTCAGCTGCTTGACAGCTGCAGTTCTCACATAAGGAGGTATTTGAATTAGGTCATTGTCATGTTTGGACATAGATCATCCTTGTTTACACTAGTTTATTAAGAATATCTAAAACACAACAATTCTGTCAAGCAGGAAAGAGATTCTTAACATTTTTGATGACAATTATGGCAGTATTAAAGACCCTAGAAGACTCTTTTTCAGATGTCCAAACTCCTATCTCTTATTTGAATTCTTTCAAATTCTGCTTTCCTCTGCTTTGTCTCTTTTTCTTCGGAAACCTTCTAAATTCTAGAGGTCTTAGGATGCTTTCAAGAATCCCTAATGGTCATAGTTAGAGCCCATTCTTCAAACAAGTGATGATGATGTTCTGCATGTTTATTGTCGACTTTCTGATTCTGAAATTGGATCATGGATAGATGCACTGAAATGTTTGGTGTACACAGGCTTGTCTAGGAAAGGAACTATTTTTAATCAGTTCCTTATGACTTTATAGTGTGTGACCAAGCATTGGGCACAGAGGAGATGTTCAATGTATTTTTGTTGATAAATGGGGAGGTAGTATATAGTTACAGCCAAGACCATAGGCTCTGAAGACTCATTGCTTGTGTTCAAATCTGGACTCGGCCACTTACTAGCTGGGTGACCTTGAGTAAATGACTTCACCTCTCTGTGCCTCAGTTTATTCATCTACAAAATGGTTTATTAAACCCCTACTCTATTAACTCATTAAGTGAGTTTAATGTTTATACAATATTTCAAACAGTGTCTACAAAATTATAAGCACTATTTAACTATATGATACGATGATGATGATGATGATGATGATTTTGAGTTAATGGTGCTCCCAGCCCACTGTTTATACACACTCACCCAAAGAGAAAATCGTCTCTTCAAGGGTTTATTCCATCTGCATGCCTTCTTTACTAAAATATCTGTTCAAAATTTATGTCAAATAGATATATCAAGATGTTTGTTTCCTTATTACTGAGTTTTAATAGTTCTTTATATATTCTATATAAGCCTTTTATCAGATATATGTTCTGAAAATATTTTCCTCCATTCTATGGCTCTTCTGTAGTATCCTTCAAAGAGCAGGAGTTTTAAATTTTGATGGAGTCTAATTTGTGTTTTCCCTCTGAGCTTCAAAAGTGAATCTGCCTCCTGGATGCTCCCATCAGACACCCTGACTATATCACTCTAATCCTCAATAACAAGGTCAGCATTGTTCTCTGTCTTTGCAGGGAGCACTGTCACCTGCTAAGTCCTAGCTGTAATTTAGCCTCTCTCATATCTGACCACCATGACTGAAGAGTCCTCCAACCTGTCCTCTCTGAGTATGGTCTCTCTGCCCTCCCCCCTTCCACACTGCTGAATTCATCCTGTATACTATGTCAGGGAAATCTACCTAAATGTCGACCTGACCAACCCTATTGTACACATATTCATGAGTCAAATGCCTAAATAATGGATCCAATAGCTTAGAGTGGCACATAGGGACACAAAGCATTTATTCCATTCTTGTGTCCTCACACTCCATAGAACAGAGTCAGGCAGAGTGGGCTACTTGCCTCTCTTCCAACCAAACAGTCATTTCCATAATTGGATCTAAAAAAAACAGTAGCTTTATTATAATTACCCTTTAATTGATTCATTGAAACTTTATTCCTCCATGAAAAGAGGTATGTAAACAGTAGCATTTAGCTTCAAGGTCTTTCTGGGTTTTGTTTGTACTTCTGGTACAAAATTCTTATGACCTTGAGCAAATCACTTGACCCTCTGGCTATCTGTTCCACCATCTGTTACTCTGTTTTCCATGTCAGCCACTCTGATTTGGTGGTAAAACATAGGGACTGTCATGCCAGCTGTGTCCTTGGTGTTCTCTTTTATAATTACTTTAATATTGGTTAAGAGAAAAGGATACATGAAAATGTCCCTTAACAGTAAATGGATGGGTGACTTGTCAAATACCAATGGGCATTGTGAGAGGGAAATTTAGTGCATTAGTTTCTGCTCAGTGTCTACGCATCTGTCCATATTCCTCAAATGGAAGTCAGCAAGATATTTCCCTATTTACATGGGAGATGATAAACATGAGGTACAGGGGGACTTCCCTAGTTATAAAGCTCTCTTTGTCTACCTCTTCTTTGAAATTCAAAGGTACTCCACTCTGGTGCCTTCTCTTGAGTTACTAAGGGCCACAATACCTCCTGATTGATGTTTGAATTTTGGAGCATCCTAATGCTACTGATTTTCAGTTTTAGTTAGTGAACTTTTGTGAATCTGCATGCCTGGTTCCTTGGCTGGTGCACCCAAAAGTCTAAGGGCATGTATGTGGGTATGTGTGTACATGGCAGAGATGTGGGGGAAGAGGGAAGAAGAGAGAAAGAAAGGGGAAGACACAGGGGAGGGATGAAGAAAGAGAAAGGTATTTTCCAAGTGTATAAATGGTAATTGAAATGTAATAATTAAGCAACTAAAGTCAGTACATGGCAGATTACTTTGCTATATAAAATTATTCAATGGAAAATTATTAAATGATTAAAGTCTGTATTTGCTTCCTGTAACCTACCCTGGCACTTGCCATCCTTTTAGAATGCCACATGATTCCCACTGAGTGTTCATGTCCTTTAGATGAAGACCCAGGTGTTCCATGTTGTTTCAGAGCCACTTGACTCCCTGAGTAAGATCAAAGTACATGCCACCTCCTTTCTGTCACTGGCTGCTCACCTTTCAAGTCCTTAGAGGACAAGCAATTCCTTCTGAAGGATTGCATTAACCTACTTACATGGATATCTTTCTAAAGTCCTTTAGGGACATCTAAGGCATCCAGTCACTGTGGACGACATCCTACTTCATTCTAGGGGGAAGTGAGGCACATTCAGAGTTCCTTTCTTACTTATCTAGTCACTTAAAAGCAGAGCTCCTGACACCATTGTCAGCAAAGCCACTCTTCCCTTTGTTAGATTATTTATGATATTTATTACAATGATTTATTTACATTCTATTTCACTTTACTCACAAGCGGTGACCCTGCCACCATATTCATCTTTATCTCTCCAGAGTTTAGCACAGTGCCTGGTGTGTACTACCTGACAGGACATTTTTATTAAATGAAGGAATTAATTGTGCCAACTGGGTGACTGTCTATTGCTCCATTAATTAAATTAACTTTCCAAAGTGTATTATTTACCATTTGTATCCTAATGAAAAGAGAATTCATGGACGGAAGAAACAGCAACTTAGTTGATAACCTCTGGGTAAATTCATGTTTGGCAGGCACATTCTCACTGTGAAATATAAGACTATTGGAAACCAGAAGATAGCACAACTGCTCAGGACAAACAAAAAAACAAACAAACAAAGCTGGCAACATCAAGTGGAAAACAGCTAATTTTGCAGATGGAAGGCAGAGTTCCATCTGCACAGCATAGACCTTTGTATCACATTGACCTCCTCATAATCATATTCAGTAAAATTCACCTTAGGTGTTAATAAGTCTTGGGGAATAATTCAACACTTTTCCTAAAGGGTTATTAAGGTTAAAATATCTGAAAGCAGGGCTCTTATATGTGATTGAAATAACCTGCATTCTTTCATTTATTCATTCTATCATGGATTCATTCTTTAAATATGGATTAATTTGCTTCTTCCAAAACCATTCATTCATTCATTAGGGTTTTTAGAAAAAATAAGGAAAATCACAATGTAGTCCATGAGTCCAAAGTGTGTATATCCTCATGTAGGAGAGACACCTGCATACCAGTTTCTGGAATAAGTCGGAATGTGGCAGGTAATTGAATAGATAAATGAACAGAGTCTGATAGGAACATGGGGGAAGGAGAGAATGATTCAAATAAAAAAAAACCAAGGTGGAGTGTCAAGGAAGGGGGAGTAACTTGGACTAGATTTAAAATAGGACTTAAAATGGAAGAAATAACAAAAACAGAGGTGGTCAAAGATTAGAGAGAACAGTGGTGACTTGCATATTAATGCCATCTGGTTGATACGGAAGAACATAAGAACATGATACAACAGCTGGATGGTAGGTGAATTACTGCAAGCTTTAAATTATAGCAGAGTTTGGATTTCTTTTCTTTCTTTCTTTTTTAAACTTTACCTTTAAAAAAATTTTTTTAATGTTTATTTTTGAGAGAGCCAGAGTGTGAGTGGGGAAGGGGCAGAGAGAGACAGGGAGACACAGAATCTGAAACAGGCTCCATGCTCTGAGCTGTCAGCACAGAGCCCGATGCAGAGCTTGAACTCGGAAATTGCAAGATCATGACCTAGGCTGAAGTCTGACGCTTAACTGACTGAGCCACCCAGGAGCCTCTAACCTTCATCTTTAAAAAAAGCATGGTGCCAACTTTAAACAGTAAAAATACAAGCTTCTGATTAGAGGAAAATCAAGTTCTTGCTCAAGTTACTTTTTTCATTAAGCTCTTGTGGCTTTGTCAAATCCCTGAGATTTGAAACTAAGCTAAATTTCTCTAGGGGCGCCTGGGTGGCTCAGTCGGTTGTGTCCGACTTCAGCTCAGGTCATGATCTCGTGGTTCACAAGTTCGAGCCCGACATCGGGCTCTGTGCTGACAACTTGGAGCCTGCTTCCGATTCTGTGTCTCCCTCTCTCTCTGACCCTCCCTCCATTCATGCTCTGTCTCTCTCTGTCTCAAAAATAAATGTTAAAAAAATTTAAATTTCTCTATATTTATTATTATTGTAGACACTCATTTCACTAGGCATCCCACAATTTGTTAAATTGTAATCTACGTGAGAAGGCAGTCCCTTATTTTTTTCTTTATATTTGCCATGGTTCTGGGCCAAGGGCTGACATATCAAAAAGGATCAATAAAAACATGTTAAGGCTTTTTTGGCCACTATACTTCATAGTAAATTCTGATATCATTACTACAGATTGCAATTTTTACTATTCAATCATCAGAATTGACTTTCACCTTGTAAAAGCAAAAACTTAGGGCTCAGGCTATTTAAACATATGGACAAGATAATGGAGTGAGTATTTATACCATAGAAAAATATAAAATTTTGTATACTAATAAATTTCCAAGAAATATTCAAATTTTATACCTGCATTTTATTGACTAGAGACTTCAGTTGTCTTTTACTTTTGTATGTCTGTGGTATAATTACATTAATATATGCAGTAGTGATATTTTTGAGGCTATGTAATGTAATATAATGTAGTGTTCAAGAAATACTTAATTTTATCCAATATAATTTTGATATATTCTACTTGTTATGATTTTATCTTATAATAGATGCTATCAATTAATTATCAGCTTGAATTATTGAATATCCAGAATATATTGTATTCAAATTCTGCATAAATAAGAGACTACTAAAACTACATTAATGTAAAAAA
Organism: Panthera leo; assembly: GCF_018350215.1. NCBI lineage: Eukaryota > Metazoa > Chordata > Mammalia > Carnivora > Felidae > Panthera > Panthera leo. The sequence goes on from NC_056690.1 coordinate 63,844,004, forward strand.
TTGTGCTATATAAAAAAATGGTGCTATACCAGACTGAAGATAATGAAGCTTTTTAATATTGTACTTGGATAATTATATATTCTGTTGCAAATATCACCACACAGCCTTGCTATTAACATTAAGATAATAGTTTTCTGGCATTTAAAAATTGAGATATTATTACATTTCTACCAAGAGTTACTTGTGAGACTGCCTTAGTTTCCCCTGAGAGCTAAGAAATTAGAATTTGGGAAGTACCTTGAATACATTTAGGAGAACCTTCCATCTAGGGAAGATACCTCATACTCACTGATTACTGATCAATTCTTTGAATAATGAGTATCAGAGAGTTTATTAGTTTACAAAATAGTCCACTATGACAACCCAAGATAATGGAAAAGCTCTCAGATTTTTTTTTTTTTTAGCTTTATTTTTTTTTTTTATTTTTTTTTATTTTTTAATATATGAAATTTACTGTCAAATTCGTTTCCATACAACACCCAGTGCTCATCCCAAAAGGTGCCCTCCTCAATACCCATCACCCACCCTGCCCTCCCTCCCACCCTGCCCACCCTCCCACCCCCCATCAACCCTCAGTTTGTTCTCAGTTTTTAACAGTCTCTTATGCTTTGGCTCTCTCCCACTCTAACCTTTTTTTTTTTTTTTTTTTCTTCCTTCCCCTCCCCCATGGGTTTCTGTTATGTTTCTCAGGATCCACATAAGAGTGAAACCATATGGTATCTGTCTTTCTCTGTATGGCTTATTTCACTTAGCATCACACTCTCCAGTTCCATCCATGTTGCTACAAAAGGCCATATTTCATTTTTTCTCATTGCCACGTAGTATTCCATTGTGTATATAAACCACAATTTCTTTATCCATTCATCAGTGGATGGACATTTAGGCTCTTTCCATAATTTGGCTATTGTTGAGAGTGCCGCTATAAACATTGGGGTACAGGTGCCCCTATGCATCAGTACTCCTGTATCCCTTGGGTAAATTCCTAGCAGTGCTATTGCTGGGTCATAGGGTAGGTCTATTTTTAATTTTTTGAGGAACCTCCACACTGTTTTCCAGAGCGGCTTCACCAGTTTGCATTCCCACCAACAGTGCAAGAGGGTTCCTGTTTCTCCACATCCTCTCCAGCATCTATAGTCTCCTGATTTGTTCATCTTGGCCACTCTGACTGGCGTGAGGTGATATCTGAGTGTGGTTTTGATTTGCATTTCCCTGATAAGGAGCGACGTTGAGCATCTTTTCATGTGCCTGTTGGCCATCTGGATGTCTTCTTTTTTTTTTTTTTTTTAATTTTTTTAACATTTATTTATTTTTGAGACAGAGAGAGACAGAGCATGAACAGGGGAGGGTCAGAGAGAGGGTGACACAGAATCCAAAACAGGATCCAGTCTCTGAGCTGTCTGCACAGAGCCCGACGCAGGGCTTGAACTCACGGACCATGAGATCATGACCTGATCTCGACCAAAGTCGGCCACTTAACCGACTGAGCCACCCAGGCACCCCATCCGGATGTCTTCTTTAGAGAAGTGTCTATTCATGTTTTCTGCCCATTTCTTCACTGGATTATTTGTTTTTCAGGTGTGGAGTTTGGTGAGATCTTTATAGATTTTGGATACTAGCCCTTTGTCCGATATGTCATTTGCAAATATCTTTTCCCATTCCGTTGGTTGCCGTTTAGTTTTGTTGGTTGTTTCCTTTGCTGTGCAGAAGCTTTTTGTCTTCATGAGGTCCCAATAGTTCATTTTTGCTTTTAATTCCCTTGCCTTTGGGGATGTGTCAAGTAAGAAATTGCTACGGCTGAGGTCAGAGAGGTCTTTTCCTGCTTTCTCCTCTAGGGGTTTGATGGTTTCCTGTCTCACATTCAGGTCCTTTATCCATTTTGAGTTTATTTTTGTGAATGGTGTGAGAAAGTGGTCTAGTTTCATCCTTCTGCATGTTGCTGTCCAGTTCTCCCAGCACCATTTATTAAAGAGACTGTCTTTTTTCCATTGGATGTTCTTTCCTGCTTTATCAAAGATGAGTTGGCCATATGTTTGTGGGTCTAGTTCTGGGGTTTCTATTCTATTCCATTGGTCTATGTGTCTGTTTTTGTGCCAATACCATGCTGTCTTGATGATTACAGCTTTGTAGTAGAGGCTAAAGTCTGGGATTGTGATGCCTCCTGCTTTGGCCTTCTTCTTCAAAATTACTTTGGCTATTTGGGGCCTTTTGTGGTTCCATATGAATTTTAGGATTGCTTGTTCTAGCTTCAAGAAGAATGCTGGTACAATTTTGATTGGGATTGCATTGAATGTATAGATAGCTTTGGGTAGTATTGACATTTTGACAATATTTATTCTTCCAATCCATGAGCACGGAATGTTTTTCCATTTCTTTGTATCTTCTTCAATTTCCTTCATAAGCTTTCTATAGTTTTCAGCATACAGATCTTGTACATCTTTGGTTAGATTTATTCCTAGGTATTTTATGCTTCTTGGTGCAATTGTGAATGGGATCAGTTTCTTTATTTGTCTTTCTGTTGCTTCATTACTAGTGTATAAGAATGCAACTGATTTCTGTACATTGATTTTGTATCCTGCGACTTTGCTGAATTCATGTATCAGTTCTAGCAGACCTTTGGTGGAGTCTGTCGGGTTTTCCATGTATAATATCATGTCATCTGCAAAAAGTGAAAGCTTGACTTCATCTTTGCCAATTTTGATGCCTTTGATTTCCTTTTGTTGTCTGATTGCTGATGCTAGAACTTCCAACACTATGTTAAACAACAGCGGTGAGAGTGGACACCCCTGTCATGTTCCTGATCTCAGGGAGAAAGCTCTCAGTTTTTCCCCATTGAGGATGATGCTAGCTGTGGGCTTTTCATAAATGGCTTTTATGATCTTTAAGTATGTTCCTTCTATCCCAACTTTCTCAAGGGTTTTTATTAAGAAAGGATGCTGAATTTTGTCAAATGCTTTTTCTGCATCAATTGAAGGAGGGGCCTCATTATTGATCTGACTTCTTTCACCAACTTACTAACCGTGTGAAAGTGGACAAATCTCACCTCTCAGAGCTTTAGTTTCTCATCTGCAAAACAAAAAACTAACATGTTTGGTATTTGTGAAGTTCAAATGAGATGATATAAATTCAGTGCCTGGGAACACTCATTCGTGGTATAAAATTGGAATATTAGAAAGTTCACTCATCACACACCAAGCAAGAAAGAGAAAAATGGCCTGAGAGTCTTGGTCATTTCGGTCCCCTGCAAGGTGAACACTGAATTGAAGCAGGGACAGACAGGTCAGTGAGAGAGGTGCAGTTTGTACAAAATCATAGAAGAAACAGCACTTAATGCTTGAGGCCATTGCTTTGTCTAGTGTGCGCTATGTAGGAGGGTATGTGCATGTTGTAGGGGGGTGGCAGAAGAGAAACCAGGAAACATAGTTTGGAAGTATATGGATGACTTTGTTTGTTTGTTTATGTAATTCTGAGAAGTTTGGACTTACCAGGCAAGTGACATGAAACCAGGGATAGTTTTTAAGCAGAGGCATAATATGAACAATTGTGTGGTTTACAAAACTTGCAAAGCTGTCTCTAAAGGTCATGTGAAGAGTGGATTACAATGAGAATAAGCTAGAAACCATTAACATGGTTTGGGTGGCTGTTTTAGTCATCCAGCAGAGAGTAGATAATAATTCAAACTAGATGAACTGGGTCCATGGCTGACAAACTGGGGGAACCAAACTGGCTGACGTGTTTTGCTTGGATCCCTGGTTATACCAGGAAGTTAACAGTATCACTGCCTGAGATATAGGATAGAGAAAGAGTGGGAAGGGCTGAAGTAAAGGAGAAAGATGTGAATAATGTGTCAAATTCTGATTGTATTAAATTTAAGGTACTTTTGGAATATCTGGTTAGATATATAAGGAGAATAGTTTCAAATGATAGGTTTGGAGTTCAGAGGAAAAGCATAGGCTTAGAGATATAGATTATAGATTAAGAAATCTTTAGCTTATTAGTGGTAAATGAAAACATAGCAAGAGATGAGATTCCCTATGGAGTGCTTGCTATAAAGTTGAAAGAATAAAGGGTGTCTTTATTAATGGACTATAATAGACCAAGATAACAACTGCTGAGTACTCTGTGCAAGGTACTTGGATAAGAAATCTTTGGTCATTTTCTTATTGAATCTGCACAATAATGCTATGAGGCCTCTGTCAATATTGCCAAGAGGATAAAAAAGAAATATACGGAGATGTAGCAAAGTCACCAGAAGAATAGAATCCAAGCAAGGAGAGCCTTCCTGAGGCAAGAGGTGCTAAACCGTGGTTGGTCACATAAGCATAGAAGTGACAATATGTCACTCCATTTAGGAAATGAGAGCTGATTTGTGAATAAAGCAATCTTGGTAGAAAAGTAAGCATGGAAGTGAGATAGTAAAAGATGAAGAAATGAGTAGGAGTTAAGAAACTAAGCACAGATGATATACTTTTCATTTCAAAAATTTGATAGTGACAGAAAAGAATGTGATAAGATCATATGTTGTCCTTGTTGAAGATATGACTTGGAATGGCTATAGAATTGACAGGAAATCATTACTAAAATATAGTGGGCACAATATTTGTACGTATCAATTAATGTCCTTATCATTATGCATATTTAAAAATAGCTTGTCAAAGATGCTACAAGTAGGGAACAGGACATACTGAGACTTGATCTTAATTTTGACAATGAATACTTACTGATCGTTCACCTTTATTTTTTAAATACACATTTTTTTCTAGTCTTGTAAATTTTTTAAAATAACATTTTATTACAGGTCTGTGATAGATCTTGACTTTTGTGTGTTAGTTATATTGCTTGGTTTTGCTTTCAGCTAAAAACTTTCTCTTTTTATAACCTATTATAAATGTTCCCTCACTTAACTCAAGACAATCATTCTTGTCCTATTATCTTTTGTGACTATAAATAATTTGCTTTGTTTATTTTGTTACCTTGACGATATTTATAGATCATGTCACAGAGATCTTCCCTTGGAGACCTCTCTTTTGTAGACTGTGTAAATTTAGTCCCTTATGTCTAAACTCATATGTCTTGTCCCCTAATCCTGGGATATATTTTGTTGACCTTCTGAATTTCTTTCTCAACTCACCTCTATAACTTGCCAGTATTGCAAAAAGAAATTATGATAGAAAGTGAATAATTTGAAGTAATATCTAGCTTCTCTAGCATTCTAACTAAAATAATTATGAAGATGTAGAAATAGAAAAGCAGGGGTGCCTGGGTGTCTCACTCGGTTAAGTGTCCAACGTCGCTTCAGGTCATGATCTTGTGGTACTTGAGTTGAAGCCCTGCATCAGGCTCTGTGCTCACAGCTGAGAGCCTGGAGCCTGCTTCAGATTCTGTGTCTCCCTTTCTCTGCTTCTCTCCCACTAGTGCTCTGTCTCTCTCTCTCTCTCTCTCTCAAAAATAAATAAACATTTTTTTAAAAAGTTAAAAAAAAAGAAAATAGAAAAGGAAGTACTCTGAAGACAAAGTCAGGGAACAATGGGGCTAACTAGAGAAAACAATAGCACTTTACTGGACTTGGCTTGATGAAATCAATCAGTCTGTGGTCCAAAAAATTAATAGGGAAATTTGTGAAATTTATACTCTCTTTGCATCCACCCCCAGCTTAGAGATGAAGGTTTGCACCAAACATGAAACGAGACATGGGTTATTCCACTTTCCGAATGCTGATTTTTGAAATGGTCAGAAGCCCACTTTCCTACCACCTTTCAAGAAAATATATTCATAACTGCAACTCACAGAAAGTGGCAGTGTGTCAGGTACATGAGAGAGGTATGGATATTTAAGTATTGTGCCCTGGAAAGTAAGTTTCAACAAAACCAGATAAATGAATGGCCCTAGAAGGAAGGCATGCTAGATATTGTCGATTATCTAAGTACTCCTGTTCAGGAAAGTGAGAGTGAGGACAACTAGTCTGGTCCAACAGGTTTAGACAGATCCACACATCTAAGGATGGATGAGTAACCAAAAAGGGATTTTCTGAAAATTATTAGCACCATGAAAAAGTTATCATGATGATAAAGAGAAAACTAAGACCTCTAGAAATCTTAAAATTCTTTAATTTTTGCTTGAAATGAATATTTACAAATTTTTAAGAGTATGCCAGAATATGGCCTCTTTAGAAAAGGAGAAAGCTCTAAAATGAGAAGAGTCTCTACACAAAAATAGAATGCTATCCAAACAGAAGGAACTCAGAGCAGAGCAGAGATACAACTTATCAACCATAAAGTAATGAATGTTACTATAGTATCAGATACTAGTTTTGGCACATAGTAGGTTCTCATTAAATATCAGTTCCTATATGCTATGACAATAGGCTGATGAAAAATAGTAACAATAGAAAATATTATTGAAAATGTAAAGAAACTTCTATTTCAATAAAGGAGTTTAAGCCCAAACCAAAGGTGGTAAAATTAGACCTGAAATTATTAAAACTTCTATCAGCAAAGTGGAGGAGAAACTTAAGAACTCTTCCCAGGATGCAGAGGAAAGAAAGTTGATAACAATGATGATAGAAATAATAGAGGTGGAGGATATTGGACTATCATTGACTCATTCTTCTCCTCGTTCCTTTTAGAGCAGGAATGATGAGTGCACTAGGCATAGTGCTGGATTTGATGCAAAGCACCAGTTAAACCATAAGATCCAAAGCCAACTGCTGTAGGAGCAAGTGTAGGGCAAGGAGGAAGTAGAATTTTTTTTTTTTCTCCACTGAACTGATATGTGTGTTTCTTAGGCAAGATATATAAAGAAAAACATCTTGGAAAGATATCAAAACAGAAGCTAAAAGAAGATACTCTGAGGAGGATGTCCCATATCACACCAATGTGGAAACAATGAAATTCCAGCAAAAACAAAAGAACCCAAATCACACACTGCGGGATCCAGCCAAGAGAAATTTCCTGGACTGATCAATCAATCCATACTTAATTAAGTGCCTTCATGTGTTATACGGGAAATAGCTCTTCCAGGAGTGAACTTGTTTAGAGAAGATCTGATTTCCAGAAAATATAAGTTAATTATTTAAATCCAAATAATTAATTCATGTGTCAGGTTTTCAGCCCCCATAAGAGGTCTTATTTTGTTAGTGAGCATAGTTCATTAAGATGCATAAGAAAGAGTATGTTGGTCTACATGAAGGTGGATGGCCAGGAAGAAACCTAAAAAATGAAATGGAAGTCAGTGGAGAACAAGGCTTCAACCCATGTACCTTATGTCAAATTAGGAGCCCCTGTCTGTGATCGGGAGAGTTCCAGGAGCCAAAGAAATTTGCCACTGCCTTAAGCACTTGGATCACATTAGTTCTGCATTCATCAAGCAGAATTCTGGTTTAAATTTGCCCTTTGAAGAAGATAATATGAAGCCTGAATTCCAGAAAGACTTTGTCAGTCACCTAGACCTACTTCTTTATCCTTGCAACATCTTTCATATCCCAGAGTGAAAGATGCATTCACCCGGCTTTGGTTTGATACTTCACAGACTGAGAACTCAGGATGAACTAATTCGGTGTTTAATCATTGTGATTGTTACAAATAACTGATTTATGTTGAGATGAAGTCTTTCTTGTATTATCTTCTGGTTATCTTAATTCTGTCTTCAGAAGCAAGGTAGAAATAGTCTGGTCCCGCTTTGATGAGAAAGCCCCTTGCATCATTTAGTACAATGATTCTATCTTCCTTTTTTTTTCATTCCAGGTACAAAATTTCCATAACAGTTTTGTGCCACAGATTAAGACTTTTTAGTATTCTTAATCACCCTCATATAAAGGTCCACTTCTAAATTCTTCCTATTGCTATAGCTGTGAAAATTCATAATATCTGCCTGTCCACCCAGTCAGCTAATTTAAACTCCTCACAGTGAGATGGGAGAAACTGATGCAATTGTAGTATTCAAAAAACATCCTGCACAGTTCCATGTGGCCCCAAAACCCATCTGAAGTAATTATTGGGTTTAATTGCTGTGCCATATATATATATGTAGGAACAGTTTCCATTTTTTTTCCAAAAGTGGATTTGTGCTTGGATACAGAAATGCCTCGACCAAATTCCAGGACAGCAGAAGCCATGAAATATTCATGAGGTGTGCATTTCTCCTTGCTTGCTGATGCACTTACTGCCTCTCATAAACACCCCAAAATAGACCAAGAATGTAAAGTGTAGTGGATTTTGGTGGTTAATCTCAATCTCCAATGGGAGAAGACATTGGCAACTTCAAGGAAATAATGTGGACTAAATGTTAGACAAATTAAAAAGTAAGACAAAGTCCTTATTGAGATTGGTAGGTATTGATTCATTGTGAGACTAAGTACACACATTAAGCCTCTTAAAGCATCAAAAATGCTGCTGAGGTATTATTGGGTTTGCAGAAGAAAGATTAGGATACCTGATGAAAAAAATTACTATTCATTAAGAATTACAGCCTTCAGTTCTCTGCAGGCTGTGAACGGAAGGAAGTTGGCTAAGGACTGAGGCAGAAATATCATTAGATATCTGTTAGATGCTTGAAGTAGAAAGTAAGAGTCTCCCAAACTGAAACCCAGTTGGGCTTTCTACATAGAGTAGCACTAGGAAAATTAGATTTTCAAATAAGAAAAGGATCAGTTGAAAATAACTTATCCAAGTCATTCTTAGCCATGAACAAGTTTAACAGAAATTGTCTTACGAATTTACTTTGAGGACTCTACAATGAATAATTTAAAAAAAATAGTCTCAGAGCTGCAAAAGTGCTGAGAGTTTGTCCCAGCAAAATTTGCCAACTAATTAGGGACTCCCACAGATGGTCCTGCTGTGTCTTCTTGAATCCTCTCAGTGACAGACAGCAAACCAGTCTTCAGCATGAATCTAAGGTGCCAGTAATGGCTCAGTTAGGGACCCAGCACCAGAGGACATTATTTAAATCTCAGCTTTGACATGTACTCCAAGGATGAAGCAAGATGCTTTACATTTCCATTATAGATAAAATAGAAACAAATCAAAAAAATTAAAATTAGGAATAACGTCCATCATAGACTATACAAATATTACTTGGGTTTTGTTTATTCCAAAATGTAAAACAAACTTATGGCATATGGTTCTTTCATTATTAATTTGTTGATAGTGGTTTCTTTGTCATTTCTTCCTACTTGCTTGAGTTTTACCGTGTGCAGCGTCAGAGTGCAAATATAATCCTTATCAAAAATAAATATTCAAATGTTTGGAAGAAGTTACTTTCTCCAGCATGGATTTGTCTTTTTGGAGGAAAGTACCCTCAGTTACTATGAGGATTTCTCTTTTGACACACACTCCATTGTACTGTCTACCTTCCTCTGAGCATATCATACCTGGTTTCTCAGTGCTGCTTACCATACTGGGCTAGAAGTGAGCATAACACTTCCTGTATCACGGAGAGCTCCTGGATTTGGTGGGATGACTCAGAACCAGAATTGTATGCTTTTGTTTAGGCATCTTTTAGCCTGGTTATCTGTGCATTTGTTAAAATAGTTTTTGTTTGATTTTTGCATATGAATGTTCATTCAAATTCTCTTCCCTTTACTGTGTATTTTGTGACTGTTACTTCACTAAATTGATGGTCAAACTTTTAAGAGTGGAGATTGCTCCTTTGAAACCCTAATGTTACCTGGCATAGTTCTGGGCTCACAGTAGGTCCTCAGAGAGATTATATGTTAAATTGAGTCTAATTAAACTGTACTTGAAACTTCAACAGACAGCAGCAGCCTAGCTAATATCCCAGAAGCCTCCTAAAGGAATATTCTTTAAATATTCTTCTCACACAAGGTAAGAAAATTAGAATCTCAGGAAAGAAAAAAAAAAGGAAGCTGGCAAAGACCACCTGCCTCCAATGCAATTAACCTATGTTCACTAAAAGGCTTCATTGTGAATATTCAGTGTCCATATGTAAGCCATACAAGAGCATTGCCATTGCATCTTGTCAAGACTTAGGACAGGCTAGCTTCTTTAAAAAAATGGGTACACCTTGATCAGAACTTGCTAATACTAATATGTTAGTAAATGATAATTCCCTAATCACTAGGTTCTTCTGAAACCAATACTATACTGTATGTTAACTAACTTGAATTTAAATAAATTTTCTTAAAAAATCCACTTGGCATCCCCATCTTTGCTTCCCTGAATAGCATCCCAGTCTCCCAGTACCTTTAATTATTTCCAGATCATCAAACATGTGATTGAGAGACCATAGGGAATGGCGAGAAGGGGAAATGGAATTCAAAGCTAAAGGCTTGGAGCATTTCCTAACTGAAGGTCAACCCGAAAACTATTGAGCATCTGGGAATGAAGATGTAAGTCAGAAGCAAGCACGGATTTTACTTGCAAAGGCTGTCTGTCTTCTCAGAGTGCTGCACAAGGCACTGCATAGGGTGGAGGTGCTGAGCCTTTCCCCAGCCCCCTGCCACTGTGGTGGGGGCTGTTTCTCGGAAGTAACAGTGGACTCACTGTGCTTCTGCCACTCAGCCTGCTCTTCTGTATCCTGGCCCATCCTTTCCACAAATGATAGGGTTTTTGCTCTATCCTCTCGTGTGTGTGTGTGTGTGTGTGTGTGTGTGTGTGTGTGTGTGTCACATGAATTATAGCCTTCATTCCTATCTTTTTCCCTCTTTTATTTTCCTCTCAGCATTCTTAAGTTGATGTATTCCAAATTATGAGCATTTTCTTTCCTTTTTTCTCTTCTTTCTTTTTCCTTTCTTCTTCATCTTTTTTTTTTTTAAAGCCATTTTAGGAAAATATCCAACTTTTGTGTGACAGACATTCTGACATTTTTCTCAGATCAGAGAAGTATTTTTAGACAGTTGAAGACTTCGTTGTCACATCCCTTAGATTTGGAGGGGCGTCCCAGAGAGGGAGGTTTGCACAGGTCAGCTATAGGAAATCCAAGAAATGAGCCAGCTGCCCCTGGCATCAGCAGGGGGAGGATTTCCCCCTCAGTGGAGCATCAAGCTGCCTTTGCAGCTGAGGGAACATGGGGCTTTCTAAGGCAAAAGGTCAGGTTGGATTCTCTGGATTGTGATTTTGAGATTAATAAGCCCCCCAGGGAGCTCCACTGGAGAGGATTTTAGAGATATGAGTGTTTTCAAATAGAGCAACCAGGCCTCTTTGAGCAAGGTGTCTCCGCACCAAGCTCTCTGTAAGAAAATAGCCTGTCACTGCCAGCTCGTGGCACACTGCTTTGGGGGAAGATTCAGCACTAGAAAATGTTTACATTTTGCTTTGAATATAGTTGATTTTCATGAAATCACCAAAACTTGCATGCAGCTTCTGCTAGACCTGTACTTATAAATGGACAGAAATCAACCCTGCACGCAAACAGGCCTAACTGGAGTTTTCCTTCCCTGTCATTTTTCTGTTAAATAAAAATATTAGCCCTTTAGGGGCGCATGGTGGCTCAGTCAGTTGAGATCAGGCTCTTAATTTCAGCTCAGATCATGATCTCACAGCTTGTGAGATCAAGTCCCGTGTCATTCTCCTGCTGACCATGTGGAGCCTGCTTGGGATTCTCTCTTTTTCCCTCTCTGTCTGACCCTCTTCTGTTCACGCCATCTCTCTCCAAAATAAATAAATAAATATTTAAAAAATATGTTAGCTCTGGGCACCTAGTAGCTCAGTAGGTTGAGCGTCCTACTTCAGTTCAGGTCATGATCTCACAGTTTGTGAGTTCAAGCCCCACATTGGGTTCTGTGCTGACAGCTCAGAGCTTGGAGCCTGCTTACAATTCTCTGTCTCCCTTTTCTGCCCCTCCCCCACTCATGCTCTGTCTCACTTTCTCTCTCAAAAAGGAATAAACATTAACAAAAATGTTTTTGATAAAAATATGTTAGCACTTTAAAAAATGAATTGGGGCACCTGGGTGGCTCAGTCGGTTGAGCGTCCGACTTCAGCTTGGGTCATGATCCCACAGTTCGCGAGTTCAAGCCCCACGTGGGGCACTGTGCTGACAACTCAGAGCCTGGAGCCTGCTTCGGATTCTGTGTCTCCCTCTCTCTCTGCCCCTAACCCACTCACATCTGTCTCTGTCTCTCTCAAAAGTGAACATTAAAAAGTTTAAAATAAAAATAAAAAATGAATCAAAGTTACACTTGTGCACAGTTTACAGATACAGATAAGCCCAGGAAGGCTAGGATAAAAATTAAAACTCAGAGAAATACTTACATTTTGAAGAGGAATTTGAGAATTAACACCACCAGATATGGCCTTATTTTTCATGAAGATGTACGTGAAGTAAGCTGACAGTGAGACTGGAAAAAGTTCACCTCACACTTTATAGCAGCGTATGCTACAGGTGAATGATCTGTTTTTAATGTGTTTGATTACTACTTCTGAATAACAGCCTGATGAAATATGCATTTTAATTTGAACGGGAAATAGGAAACTTTGAAGGGAAAATAAAATTTTACTGTGGTGTACAAAATATGCTAAATTTTAATTACTGATTTGCAGACAGAAAATAATTCAGGCACTTTTTGCTGATTTTATTTAAAAATCATCTTAGGGGCTCCTGGGTGGCTTGGTCAGTTAAGCGTCTGACTTCAGCTCAGGTCATGATCTCACACTCCGTGAGTTCGAGCCCTGAGTCAGGCTCTGTGCTGACAGCTCAGAGCCTGGGGCCTGTTTCAAATTCTGTGTCTCCCCTTCTCTCTGCCCCTCCCCTGTTCGTGCTCTGTCTCTCTCCATCTCAAAAATAAATAAATGTTAAAAAAAAAAATTAAAAATCATCTTAAGACACTTCTCAAGTACTTAGAATGTGTACAGCAGAACTTTCTGTGATATTGCTTCAGACATCGACCTGTGTCAGGTCACATTCTCTCATGTATCTGTGTATGAGTTTGCATACTTGGCTCAGGACTACCTGTGAACTGAGATTGTCTGGGAATCTTCTATAGATTGGTCCTACAGGTAAGCAGGTATATGGTCTCCTTTCTGAGGGATTTGGAATTTCACCTTCAAATGTCTACACCACACAAATGTCCTTGTATAATGAAGTCTAGTGATTTAGATACATCTTTGAGCTGAGAGGGATTTTTAGAAATGGTTTATTTCCATCTCCATATTTTAAGCATTAAACATCTGAAATCTAAAGAGACTTGGTGATTTAACCAGGCTCATTGTCTATCTTGTTAGTAGTTGGGTGAAGACCTTAACCCCAGGTACCTTGATTTCTAGTCTGATGACTGCACTTCTTCCCTTCTTCCTAAGTCCTACTTTTAAAACCTGACTTTTCCTAAAACAAGTTAGGTTCAGACAACCCAGAATTTTTTTCCTTGTTACCTTCCTAAATGTGGGTTTGCTGTTAGAGCCCATGACAGGCAGGGAACGGTTAGGGATTGCAAGATGGCCCAGTCAAATTGAGGTGAAACATCTAAACATGTTTTAGAGCAACTGCAGCTTATGAGAAATATTAAATCAAACCACCATAGCTCTCTCAAGATAGGATTTCTCTGATGATGCCCTTTCTATTTGATCCTCCCTATCTCATTCCTAACTCCTCAGTCCCTAGGGGGGAAAAATGCTATAATGAATATGAATGCCAAGGTGCAGAAGCTAGTCCCATTCACATGCCAGTTCTGGTGTGGAAGTGAATTTTCTGCATGCTGAAGGGCAGTCCAGGGGGCGATGGCACAGGCAGGCCCTGGAGGCTTCCTATCAGGTGTGGAAGTGCTGACACTTTTTTTTTTTAATGAAGAGATTTCCCCCACTACCACCATCTAATTGTATAAAGTACATTATAATTGTGCCTCTTTTGGTATTTAATATAAAATATCACACGCCTGATCAATGTAAATGGGAGCAAGAACCAGCTCATTTTTGATGGGTCAGGAGTGGATTGATTAGAGACAGGGTGATAAGCTGGCTGCCAAATGCACTGGATGTGTCCAGAGGGCAAAAGTCTAAAAACGGCAAGAAGGAATGAGGAACTTAGCTGGAAAATAGAAAAAGAAAAAAAAAAAAACCACCAGAGGGGATTTAAATAAATTGGACAGGAGCTAGCTTTTGCCTCTATTAATATGTGCCTTTCCAACCTTCTCATTTCTCCACAGAGGAACCCTGGCTGGCTGGAGAAGTGACTGGAGACCAGTGTTGTTGAGGGAGTGAGTTTGTGTGAGTACATGTGAGTACATGTAACATGCATTGGTCCTACTGCCTAGTCGTTAACACCTTATAGGAAAGATGACCAAACAAATAGATGACTCAAAGGAAAGTAAACACAGACAATGCTGTGAGGAGACCATTGATTACTTTCCTAAGACAGACACCTTAGACTTTGGGGAAAGAAAGAATGTCCTCATTGAGGGGGATGCATTTGACTGGGGACATGCACACTACGAGAAACTCAAAGAAAGTTAATCCAGATGTAGAACTTCAACAAAATGGTGATATGATGCACACGTGGCTCTTAGGCATATACTGCATCTACTCTCTTATTTAATCCTCAACTTAGTGGGAATGAGGAAAGGATTAATATCACCATTTGTCAATGAGGAAGGAGAGGTCCACAGATGTTAGTAACACATCCAGGATTACCATGCCAGAAAGAGAATTCAAAACTTGGTTTGTAGCTTTTTCATTATTCCTCAGGGTTCCTCATTCCATTCTACATATACATATTATAAACAGCAAATAAAAAATATGAAAACATTCTCTGAGGTTTTCTACTATGTGCTATGGAATAGTAAGAGTAGATACCACATTATAGGGGTAAATTCCTGCAAGCACCTTACCCAGAACATGAAGGAGAAATCAATACCACTCTATTCCCAGGATCTTTCTACTCATTGGACACAATCCTTCTCCAGGAGTCTGGGACCGGTTCCTGTAGGTCAGTGGGACTCCCACTTCTCTAACCAATAGAAAAACTATGTTTGAACTCTTTAACACACTTGTTCTTCCGCAACAGACAGCCTACTTTTTCATACTATTTCTCATTTTGATCCTAATTAAAATGCATATGCATCATGTCAGTGTACTAAGGGAAAATTTGCTGTACATAATCTATAGTTTGCTAGGAATTTAGAAATTTGTTAGTTCAGAAATCCCATGATAATTGCTTTCAAGTTGGTCAAAAATGTCAGTGTTGAGACTGAAAAGTAACACAAAGGAAGAATATTCATGCTCTCTGCAAGCACAGGGAGCCTCAGGATGATCAAATTCCATCCCATTTTGCCATATCCATTCTTTATTACCATGTTAATAGAGACAAAGGTGATAATTACTGAATTTTAAAAGTGCCTATAAACCAAGGTGAAGGGTAAAATAATCCCTGTGATATCCCATGATTTTTCCATTCCCTGCTTCACCCTCCTCCCCCACCAGCATTATTCAGTGTAGCACTCTGTGGGAGTTTTCCAGAGACCATTTCTAATGGATAGAATTTTGAAATGTAGATGTTGCAGCCAAATTTTATTTCATTCAACTTTTCAAAATTACAATCGCCTTAGTCATAAAAAGACCACAACTTTTGCCTTTAAATATGAAGAAAATGATTTCTAAATTGAAAAATAAAGATAAGTTTTTTTTTCAAAAACATATAATGGTGTACCTCTTAATTCTGTAGGCTCATAACTACAATATCTGGTGTGATTTTAAATTAATGTGACTGATATTTTTATAAATAGATTGAAGCTCATGCATACAGGTTAATATTATACTTTAAAGCAGTCTATTGTTGTTATTATAGCTATTTGCAAGATGGCTAAATATTCCATCAATTCTTCTTTAGAGCTCATCTTCAGGTTCAGTTCACAAAATGCAGAAAGCATAAGCCTCTTAAATTTACTGTGTTCCAAGTTATTAATTACCTTATCTAATAACTGCATCCAAAAAATTTACCTCATACTCTATATAAATTTCCAAAGAAAATATCTAAGATTATTTTCAGCAAAATAGCCTCTTTGGTCTAGGTATATGGTATAATGGGTCCATTGGTACCCATTAGCAGCATCTAAGATAAGAAGTTGTATAAAAACAGTTCAGACGAACTGAAGGAAATCTGAAGAAATTCTAAAATTTAAGACCAAATTTACATTCTTTAGCTCATAAAAAGTAGAATATTCCTGAATTTAGTCTTATCCCTAGACTTTGTGGTTCAAATCTCTCTAGAAAAATTCTGTGGGTGCCTTTGAATTTCTGTTACTGGGTCTTATGGCCATTCCCAGATCTGGCCTCTCTGAGCTTCATATGCTGTCCTGCTCTGGCCCCTGATTCTTCTCATTACCCTCATAGGATTCCAGAAGTGACATGCCACTTTCCAAGATCCTCATTTGGAAAAAAAGTGAAAATAGCTTTCACTGGAATATATAAGTCCAATGTTTGTTTAAAAATCAGTCACAAGACTAAAAAGAATAAATGAAAAAGGAGTGACTTGGTGGCTCAATTAAGCGTCTGACTCCATATCAGGTCATGATCTTGGGGCTCATAAGTTCAAGTCCCCACTGGGCTCTGTGCTGACAGCTCAGAGCCTGGAGCCTGCTTTGGATTCTGTGTCCCCCACCCCCCACCTCTCTCTCTCCCCTGCTCACATTCTTTCTCTCTCGAAAACAAATAAACACTAAAAATAAATTAAAAACCCAAAACTCAGTCACATTACTTGGAACCAATAATTAATAATGGACTGTCTCAAGAGCTGGAGTGGAATTAAATTCATTTTCTAAAATAAATATGAGCCTGATCATATGAACAGCAAAATATACTAGAATATAACTGAGCAGGTGCCAATGATGACAACTCATGCTGCTCTTCTGTTTAGAATGCTGTCCCCAATTCTCCTCCTAAAAGCTCTGTTCAAGTGGTCCCTCCTATTAGAACTTCCTTGGACCATGCCACCACACAACTGCTTGTATCATTATCTATGAGATTCACTTCACCATCACTCATCATTCTCTGCTATGTTGTCAGTTGAAATATCTATCTAAAACATTTAATATTCCTTAACTTCTTGACTTGCTGGCCTTGTCCCCCTGAATGTCCTGATTAGAATATATGTTCCTTTAGAACACAAATCATATCTGACCCTCCTCTCTATGCCCTACACCATGAATAGTTTTAATGTTACTTGTTAATTGATAATTTGATGAGTATTCCTGGCATGGACTTGCTTATTTTGTCAGTGTGAAAATCCCATTTCCGAGAGCACTGCCATTTTATTAATATTTTCCATTCCTTTGTCTTACTTTCTTTTTGGAGACTTGAAATTTTGGACAAAATCTCTGGGTTTAGGAGAAAGAGACAGGCCTTTGTTCCTGAGGCTCCCCTGTAGTGTGCATTTGACTTGAACTGAAACATGACTGCTAAGGCCTGCAGAGTTTAGGGAAAGCCAAGGAATAATAGGAAGCCTGTGAGAGAAGAACATTTTTCTAGGACTATTGACAAGAAAATCCTGGAGGACTTCATTTTATTCAAGAATTCTCTCCATGACAATTGCCTGTGATGTTTGTAATTACTGTCCCAGAAGTCCCAGAAGTCCTAGAATCATAAATGTACAAAATAAATACATTGCAAATTCAGGGTCCAAAGGACAAGTTGAAATTTAACAGAAATAATGTTAACCCTTATACCTAGTGTGTGTGTGTGTGTGTGTGTGTGCGTGTGTGTGTTAAGTATCTATCTGAAAGTATGTATCAGTGATCAAATTGGAAAAAAAGTCTTGAGATTTTGGCTGGCTATAAGTTACAGATATGACTGCTATGAAAATCAACATTAGCTTACATTAACAAAAATGCAGTCTAAATCACACTTTCCCATATTCTACATTCATCAGCTCATACCAATATAGCCTTCAGTTCTGGGTAAATTATTTAAAAGAGTTGTTGATAGATTAGGGCAAATCCACAGCAGAATGGTCAGGATGATAAGAAACTTAGAAACAAAGTTACATGAGTAAGAGTTACAGGAGGTAAGTATATCAATAAAAGAGAAAGGTAAGAAAAATAAGATAAAGAGGAGTTCTTCAAATATTCCAAGCACTGGTATGTAGACAGAGTGCTGTTTGTGTTGTAAAAACTACTGCTAATTTATGTATATTAAGGGAAAACTCAGCCAAAGAGAGGTTGACTGACAAATTGAGCTGTGCACAGTAGGACCAGATGATTCCACAGATAGAAACTCCCTATAGTGGAGCTGTTCACTAGATATCAAAGAAGCACCTGTTAAAAATCCTAAGAAGGAATTCTAATTCTGTAGACAGGATGACCATTGAGGCTGTTTCTCTGCATCCTGAAATACAGATGCAGCAATAGAGAATGAAAAGGACTTCACTTCCATAATAAAATTCAAATTTGCCACTAAAATGCTCAATGCTTTGAGACTAATTTTTTAACATGTTAAAAAATGTATATTGAGGTTTGCATACAACACAGAGCAAACTTACAGTATTAGAGCAAAACAATATCCTGTCCCTAGGGTATGTTTGGCCTCACTGTGCAATGACTATATCACATTTGGCTACACGGGACAACCTGGACCATGTACATATTTGTCAAGGAGGATTTTAAAATGGATGGGTGTGGGATTAATGCCTGTGTTTTTTTCCTTGTTCCTGTGCTATGCTAACTACACGTCATGTGCACATGTTGCTAAGCCAGGGAAATAAAGTGAACTTCATTCTTCAAAATCACTAGCAACATTAATTCTCATATAGCTCCTGAAAATGGGGAGAGAAACTTACCATATCCCACATTTGTTTTTATTTTAGAAAAGTTCACCTAATTTAACTGCCATCTGACTTTTATTTTCCTTCAGGTAGGGATGCCAGATATAATAAGGACCCAATAAGTCAAAGGCCACTTTTGGCCTCATTGTCTTTTTGTGTTAACAAAGCCTCATAAAAGCAGATGGATAGCACAGGCCAACTTCTTTCTATGATCAGTCAAAGATAAACACTCTATGCCTTATCAGCTGAAGAGGGAATTCTTCATTTTTATCAGAGAATAGACTGTAGTTGCTTAGTTTGAAATAAAAATCGATGGCTCCGTTTGGCATTGTTTTTAAAAAAATCTTTTTTTTTTTTAAGTTTTATTAAAGCAGAAAAAAACAACTAGATCTTCCAATTATTTCCTTATGATATAAATCCTGAGTTAAACAGTGAATGCTAACTCTTGGCTAACAAACTGAATGAAAATGGAGGCATAGATTCTATATAAGCTATCAGGAATTTTAATGAGATCATAAAACTAAATTCCCTCATTATAATTATTTTAAACGAGTCATAAAAAGTTTGTATCCCGAGTTTATACTCAAAGTCTTACCTAATATAATGCATTTTACTAGCTCCCATTGTACTCTCTCCCATACCTCCCCCCACCTCACCCTTTACAGACTTCCCTGATCTTATTCCCCCTACCCCTCAGTCCACAGTGATCACCTAACCTTGTAATTTTTATATTTTTTTGTAGCAGTCATTTGAGAACTATATACTGCATTGTTCTGGTACTTAACTTTTGACATAGGCTGTCCTGTTTCCTGGAATGGTCCATCATATTCTCAAAACTGGAATCCATATTACCCCAGTTTTACCCTCAGATGTGCTTTATGAGTGAACAGATGACATTAAAAGCAATGAACATATCTGCAGAAGTTTGTACACCTACGTAGTGGCAGACTTGGAATTAGAACCCAGGTTGCCTGACTCATGAGGCCAGATTCTTAATCACCTGGATCTGTTGCAACTTACTCCAAAGTACTGGTCACCATGGAGAAGGCTTGAAGAACTATTTGGCCTATACAACGTCTTAATTTCTCTTTCTTCTTTATTTTAAAGGAGATGGAAAAAAGGCTGTGATGAATTTTCAGGTGTCACAGTAATTGGGAAATGGTTTTGTTCAAGTAGGGCCTTCCTGAAAGATCGTAAGTTGCATAATGTAAACAGCTGTCAACTCTACTTGTATAAAGCCAGTCTCTCCAGGGAGTGTACTGGTGTAGTGATAATGCTATAGTCCAAGCAAACTGGGCTCCTCTGTCCTCAGGATATCTGTACTTTTCATAAATGGATGTCATCTATGTCATGTTCGCCATTGTTTCTCCCCAAACTGACAGGTACGTTCTGGCTTTCTAACCCCTGCATTTTGGCTTTATCTGATGTAATGTAGTAAAAGAGAAACTACTGAACTTTTAAAGAGGAAAATAATCAAGTTCTGTTTGTCCAATAAAAACTATTAATGCAAAAGTTATAATTTCCAATTACTAAACCTAGGTTAATGATGCAGAGATATGTAGTGATGATAAAAATGTTCATAACAATTTCCTATCTAATCACTTTCTGTGGTTTTCTAAGTACAATTTGTGCCCAAGCTCTCAGTCAACAATGTAAGAGAAACAAGAAGGAAAGCGAAGGGAGCATGAGAAAACGCCATCCTCAAGGGAATGATAAATTTGAGGAACTCTTACGACAGTAAAACATGAGACAAATGAAAATAAAGAAAGCATATTACTCCCTACACAGCTGTATATATGTAGAATAAAATCAGAGTAGCTCAAATATTGGAGAGATGATTGTGAACTAAAATAGTTGGTGACAATTATTGGAACATGTCTTAGA
Source organism: Panthera leo (assembly GCF_018350215.1). NCBI lineage: Eukaryota > Metazoa > Chordata > Mammalia > Carnivora > Felidae > Panthera > Panthera leo. The sequence continues at coordinate 63,864,587 of NC_056690.1, forward strand.
AGGGAAGGGTCTCAGGGCACCTGGGTCTCAGTCAGTTGAGTGTCTGACTCTTGGTTTTGACTCAGGTCCCAGGGTCATGGGATTGAGCCCCACATTGGGCACCATGCTGAGTGTAGAGCCTGCTTCAGATTCTGTCTCCCACTTCCCTCACCCTTGTTTGCACGCTCTCTCTCTCTCTAGAAATTAAAAAAAAGTATGAGTTTCAGCTGTCACAACTGTCCAGTCTCTATCCAAATACTTTCTTTAGTCATTTTCTTAAATATTGGTCATAAAGGCAATAATAACAATTCATTCTAACAATTAGGTAGTTATAATATTAATAGCAGACATGCTTGGAGCTTACCAAATGACTGCCACTGATCTAAAGACTTTACATATATACTTTTTAGAAATTATTATTTTATTTTTGACAGAGAGAGATGGAGTACAGGCAGGGGAGGGGGCAGAGAGAGAGGGAGAAACAGAATCTGAAGCAGGATCCAGGCCCTAAGCTGTCAGTACAGAACCCGATGTGGGGTTTGAACCCACAAACTGCGAGATCATGACCTGAGCCAAAGTCAGTTGCTTAACCAACTGAGCCACTCAGGCGCCCAGGTTTTTACATATATTAAATGACTTCATTCTTCACAACAATCCTTTGTATTTTTCTTAGGCTCACTTACAGATGAGGGAACTGAGACAGAGAGGAGTTAAGCAACTTGCCAATGGTCACACAGCTATTGAAACTCTTGGATCTCATCCACCCTATAATATTGCCTCTTTTACCTATCTAATATTTCCCACTTTGTATACATATTTATTGAGTATGTACCTAAGGATTTATTTTTACTCATATCTTGGCAGCCAGAAGGAACTGGAGGTAAGTAAAAGGCTAGCAGCCAGTAAACTTAGAGTATAGACAAACATTAAACAATTATACTACAAATGGCCTGGTTTCATCAATAACTAAATATAAAATAGAGTCAACAGTTCTTCTAGGAACTATGATTTGTATACATGAACTCTTGCTAGGTTGATGGCCAAAAATTAGCCTACCTCAAATGTTTCCCTGACTTCTAAAGTTACCCACAGTTGCTACTGTATGTAGGCTCAAGATCAGCCTCCTGGAACCCGTATGTTTTTGTTGAGATCTCATTTGATGATGCCCCTCCTAAAATTACTTTCTCCTGGATACAACTATCTTTCAGTTGTCACCACTGGGCCATGTACACCTTAATCCACCAGTAGACACAATCATTCCATTAATCCCAACATTTTTAGTAAAATCTTGCTAAGGAATGCAGGTAGAACATAGAGAACTATTGCTAATTGAAAAGCAGTACTATCTAAGGCTGCCTTCCTAAGCCTTAGATTAGTACTCATTCTAGTACTCATTCCATATAAACTCAGCTTACACTCACCAGAAATGCCCAAGCCCTATCATGCCCTATGCTCTAAGCCCAACTGACCTATGTCTCAGAGAGAAGACAATGTTTCTTCCTTACTCTTGCCTAGAGCCCATCTTCCACATTCTCATGCCCTTTCATAGAATCAATTCCTCCCACTGATGATGAACAGCAAAATCTTCTATTCCCATGGGTTATTGCATTGGCTTAGAACCTTCACCTGGACAATGAAATTACATCAAAGGATAATAGACTAATCCATTATGTTCAGGACATCATAAATTAGTCAGTTTTATAATGTATCACATCACTGGACCAATCTAGCTACTTTTTTTCTGACTTGTCTCATGTGAGGTGAAGCTCATGACTTTCTGCAGCCGGGACAGATTAGGTCAGATGGGCAGAGATTTTAATTCTGTTTTTCCTGCTCAAGCAAATAAGAACTTACATGTATTGGTGAGGCAAAGACTACAAAGGTACAGCAACTCAAAAAAGGTAATGAAAGAGTGTTTAATAAATACTGTTTACAAAGTTGACCGGTATTAAAGGAGCCACCAAGGAATGGTAAAGCTAATGACACCAAGGGAGCCATTCTAAGTGGAAAATGCTATTATGGACCCAGTGAGACCTGTAGGCATAAGAGATGCTCACTTCACAGAAGAAGCTCAGCCACTACTGCACAACCACCCATCAGCAAGGCCGAGAACTAAGGAGATAAATAACCAAATTCTTTCCTCTCTCTTTTTCTGATCTCTTGTTGATATGTCCTCTTTGATGAACCTAACCAGAAACAAAGGGCAAGGGACCTACTTGATGAAGTCTATAAAGGTCAGCACTGACAGAAGACTGTACCCTAGACCTGGGGCAACCAATAGAGAATGTTCACTAAAACACATAACTCAGTGTGGCCAGTAGATATTTTATAATATATTGTAGACCTATATAGATGTAGCTTTCTATTCTCAGACAGAATTAAAGACCACAGAGGCATGGCTCTGCTAAGAGGTTTTCTGAGAATGAAAAGAAATAATTTACTTTAAAGGTAAATTCTATTTTATATTTAAATGTGGCTTTCGGAAGAGAACAAAAATACTTATAAATGTTAATTTCAGTTGTTTTTATTTTTTTTTAATCTATGTGGTTTCACAAAAGGATCTTAGATTTAACAGTACACTCTTGCAAAAGGATGAAAGAGGAGAGCCAAAACTGAAGTGGGTGTGATAATTCCAAAAGAAAATCTCAGGCAAGGACACTTGTTGAGATTGGGCATTAATTTTAATTCAAGGCATCCTGGAAAACTAGAAATCTGATGAGTTATTGATCTCATATTATAATAGAGAATTTTTCAGGAGGAGCAGCCTATGTCTTATGATTTTTTTGGTCTTGTCTTAGGAACCAAATCAGAGCAATGATTTAGAAGAGCAGCTGGGTGGCAATGTTTAGATTAATTAGAGGAGACAAGATGGCAGGAAGACCACTTGGCCAAGTCGGGGTGGGTGGTGTAATAGATCTGCAATAGAGTAAGGGGCAGGGAAAAAGAGGTGCTGGGTCCAGCGATATGTTAAATGGAAACAGGATTTGATGACTTTGTGGAAATAGAGGTTAATGACGGGGGAAATTTTTGAAAATACTTACCCTCAGGAGGCAGGATAAGAAAGATGACACAATGAAGATGGAAAGGATTCCTCTGCAGTACAAAAGGGAGGAGTTCACTAGGAAAAGTCCACAGCTTAAAACAATCCTCACCCATTCCCATTTTATGATCTTAATAGAAAGAGCTAACGAGTCTGAGATGGATATATATCTAAAGTAGTTCTATCCATTGTGCCAGATATCAGGCTTTAATTTTTGAGTTTTTATTTACTTATTTTGAGAAAGAAGGAGAGAATGTGCATGTGTGCACACAAGTGGGGAAGGGGCAGAAAGAGAGGAGAGAGAGAAGCCCAAGTGGTCTCGCTGCAGGCATGGAGCCCCAGTGTGGAGTTTGATCTCCCTAACCATGAGATCATGACCTGAGTGGAAATCAAGAGTCCCATGCTTAACTGACTGAGCCACCCAGGCGCCCCCAGAAATCAGGCTTTTAGTAGATATCAATACCTGCATTCAGCCTCTTCCTCCTATTCTGATTCTAAACTCCTGAAAAAAGCGGTCTAAGGTGTGCCAAAGACTAAATGCATACAACAAGGGCACACTCAGTGTGAAACCATTATAGAATGTGGCCTGACTTTTCCCTGCATCAGGATTAAGGAATAGAATGGTGGAGGCATGAAAACACCTGTGTATTGGAAACAACCAATAGTCTTTGTTGACTGAGTCAATGAGTGAATGAGTAAATGGATTCTGAATTGAGGAGGCTTAAAAAGAGTATCAATGTGGCAGCAATGTTATGTATTTGTAAGAGATGTTGAGATAGTGGTAGCCAGTCTGCCATATTAAACAATTACTGCCTGCTACAAGCCAGGAAGAGTGTCATGAGCTAGAGAGACCATGTGAACAGGGAAGCATGAGTTCATGCCCTCAGGGATCTGGAACTGCAGAGATACAACTTACTTTTGCAACTGTTTCAACTCAGGAGGCAAAAGTTCCTGATGAGTGGAGGAGTGAAAAGTGGAATGAAGCAGGCTGATAAATTCACGCTCTGATTAAGGCACAAAGGGAGGAAGATAAAATAATATTTATGAGACTTCTTCTGAGTCTGGCTTAGTTCACCTCAGGGGAAACACAAAGGGGAATTTGGACAGAGGCTGTACTACACTGTGAGCCTCGAGACCACTTAGGTCTTGTTCTATTGCACCTAGCCGCTCGTTAGATTCTCAGTAAACATTTGCTTTTGAATAAAATGAGGAAAATGCCTTTGCCTAAAACAATGAGCAGTTAAAATATTCTGAAAAAATAAAAACTAATAAATGGTGGCATTTGTACTCAATTCCCAAACAACAATGTGGTGGTTTTGCAAGAATTGATAGATTAATAAAACAAAACATAATCCTGTACCAGATATGCATGTGAGTGTATGTATATATATACATATGTAAAATTATAAATATATAGGAAATTAGGAAATACATGAAAAGAGAAACATGACAATACTCATTACATAACACATTATTTAGGGAAATGAATGATCACATCTTATACCGTGTATAAAAGGATTTTAAGCTAAATTTAAAAGTTAAAGAAAAAAAAACATAAAACACAAAAAAAAATGCAAGTGAATATTTAACATGCCTGTCCTTAATGGTTCACATTAACCTAGGGCCCTTGTGAAATAGGCCTGACTTTCACAAATTACTTTTTACTATTTCAATTTTGCCTCTGGCTTATAGCATTAGCAATAAGTGATCTGTAAGAGTTATGACTACTAGAGGAGAAAGGCATAAAATATTCTAAGATGTCCAAAACATTAGATTCCTTTTGTCTAAGCTAGTCAAGAAACCTAAATCATTTGTAGCTGAGTTTTGAGGAACATATGGACCATCCAATTTCCCCTGCAATAGAGTGACCAAATTTAGGGTTTGACAGTCAAGTTCGTTTGGCTCTAGGATTTAACTGCTGTTGTTTTATTGAAAAATATTTTCACTACTTTTCTTCCCTTGCAAACTTTCTTGCACGCCTTAAAAATTCACTTAGGAAGTGATACAGTATTTAGTAATAGCTTTCCTTAACACTTTCTTCCTCTTTTTTGTTTTTTGTTTTTTTTACTAAGAATTTTTCCTTTTAAAATTTCTTACACTGAAATTTTCTTAAATCACCTACACTTTGATGGTGCTGGACACTCAGCAGTATTTTGTAAATAATTGTTGAATTCAGAAACTTCTCTGTATGGTCTTCTATATTTCAGGATTACTGCTCACACTGGATTACTACTCATATAGCTTTGCATTTTAGCTGTGGAAATGCCTTGTGTTTGAGACATGGGTGTATTTATTTCACTTCCTCCAAAAGACAATTGAGTCCTCCAGCCACTCATAGAATATTCACAGTAATAAGAAGTTTTACGATTTACATGAAATACTCTATGTGACATATTGCACAGTACCCAGGAAGTTCTCAGCTGATGTCAGCTGTAAGTTTACATTTCTCTCCCCCTCCCAGACCAAATGTATTTTATAAAGCATAATTGAAACTCACTGAATTTTGATATAAATTTCCAAAAGTTTTGAAAAATACTGGCTCTATTTGCAGCAACTATAACAAGGAACAGAACAAAGATCTTGGAAATCATGTAGCATCAACAAGTATGAGACTTAGTTAACAATAGATGTGAATGTAACGCCATTTATGTTTTCAATCCAAAGAACAACTTGTGATGAGTTTTGACTGCATCTGAGTGATCACAGTAAACTTTCTGGGCCTCACTCAGCAGTGACAGGCAATTCATCATATATCACAATAAATATAAACTTATAGTTGAAGATCAGAATGAATGTTATTCCAAGCAACAGTAGTTGAATTGGCAAATTACTCTCCACCATAAATAGAGTAACCTTGGAAAATTGTTGAGCCATAAAATTCACATCACAAGACATCCGATACTTGAAAAAGGACCCAGCATTAACCAGCAAAAGGGGCCATCAGTCTTCCTGATAGATAGGTACAGATTAATCTTGTTTTCTGGTTCATAGGAAATCATGTAATGCTGATCTTACCTATACCAAAATACTACTGCCCAAATGTCAGACAGTCTCTTTAAACATAGATTAATATTCTCCCACCTTCTATAGCTATTTTGAAGCTCATTCTTATTTTAGCTATAATAACCACATCCTATTTTAAATATGTCATGTTTAAAGCCACTTTAAGGGGACTGCTTGTATTAAACTTCAGTACATTTAAGTGAATTGTATTTATAGCTTATTTATGTGTGTTGTTAGAAAATTTATTTTTCCTCTGATATACTTCAATAGACTCTATTAAAAATGCTAAGAAATTCAGCCTAATATGAAGCTAAACAATTAATTACTAACCACCATTTATCTCCAGATTGATAACATCAAAAAGGTATCAAGTTTCACTTTTCATTTTCTCAGGTTTTGAAAGTTGATATTATTACACATAAGCTATATTTTATAGTTAAACATTATATCACCCTACTGGTAAATACAAATATTACACATGTTGATTAAAACTTCATCCATACAGACATATAGAGGGATCAGACATTTCAGACCCCAATTGTTATAAATAAATGTGGACTGGCCTGAGAAAATATTTTCACAAACGGTTCTCAAAATAGAAAAACTGTAAGCCGTATGCTTTTTTAAAAAATTTTTTAACATTTATTTCTTTTTGAGAGAGAGACAGAGACAGAGCATGAGTGGGGAGGGGGGGACGCGGTGCAGAGAGAGGGAGGTACAAAATCCGAAAAAGGATATAGGCTCTGAGCTGTCAGTACAGAGCCTGACATGGGGCTCAAACCCACGAACCATGAAATCATGACATGAGCCAAAGCCAGACACTTAACCTAACCAACTAAGCCACCCAGATGCCCCAAACATTATACTTTTTTTCTCTGATATACTAGCTTCCAAACATGCAGCATATAAGATTACCTAATGTGCTTCAAAACAGAAACAAAAAGACTACTAAACTGAAAATTCAAAGACCTCTTCATTTTTTGCCATGTATTTTGGAAGTGTTCTCCTTCTTAAATGAATTACTATTACGTGAATATCTGTAGCATTTATTTTATAATTAATCACATGTACTATTTGAGATCTGTTCTGTTGTCTCTAAGCAAAGAAATGCTGCTCGCTAACTTTTCATATACTTCTATGAATGCACGTACAATTTCTCATGCAACTGTATAATCATTAATGACGATCACAGTTTGTAAAACCTGAGGGGAAACAACCTTAAAGTTTATCAAATACCTTCATTCTGAAGATATTAGCAGTGAGGTTCAAAGAGCTTAGGTGACTATACAATATCATCCTAATTATTACAGGCAGTTCCAGAAAAAAAATAATAGATATCTAGCTTCTTGCCTAATGCTCCTTCCTGTCATCTCCTTGCCAATACATGTGGTTAATTTTATTTAGGGAGTACTCAGCTTATGTTCTAGAGAAAAGGCACTCAATCCAAACATAGACCACTTGCCTTGCCAGAAACTTTACATCTTGACACTTTGTCTCTTTTGGTGCCATCATACACACACACACACACACACACCATGACATTTCATTGGCATAAATTATTTATAAGTTCAGCCAAGAAAAATGCATCTCTAGACACAATATACCTACTACTGTCTTTGGTCATTTTTGTGAACTTACAAATCATAACTTTGTTTACTTTTATTGCTTTGTCATCCCTCATTCACTGAAGCATTTCAAGCATCAGGAAACAAGTGTGATCAAGGTGAGTAGAATACAAATTTCCCAATGGTCAATTCCAAGGAGGAAGGGAGAGTCATGGTCAATAAGATTACCTCAGAGTCTAGCATTCTCCATAGTACATGGTGCCCTATAGACGGTAGACGCTCAAATGTATTTGTTGATTTCATTTGAATTTGATTTTAAAATAGGATTTCTAGCAAATCACTGACCAACTGTTCATAATTGCCTGTCACTTACTCACTGATTTAACCTGACCAAACTTTAATCGGACTTCTCTTTTTCCTTCAGGTCCCTGAACTCTGGCTTGCCCCCGAGTCTAAGCAACCACTAAAGTATAGAAAATACCCTCTTACTAGTTCACTTTGAGGACCATAGCTAAAAATATTTCCCACCAGACCACTGTGATCACCTCCATTTGCTTGCCCTTTTCTCCCTCAAAATTTCCCACAGCCCTGCTTGCCCTTCCTTATAGAGAAAAGTCTTTTCCTGTTTGATTTTGAGATGTTTGAAAATCCTTTGGTTGGGACACTATTGCAATAGCCTTTTAAAAATAAAGTTTCTTGGGGCACCTAGGTGGCTCAGTGGGGTAAGCATCTGACTTCGGTTCAGGTCATGGTCTCTTGGTCTGTGAGTTCGAGCCCCACATTGGGCTCCCTGCTGTTAGTGCAGAACCCACTTCAGATTCTCACTCTCTGCCCCTCTTTTGCTCTCCCTCTCTCTCAAAAATAAACAAACATTTAAAAATGTAAATAAATAAAGTTTTTCCTTACCTAAGTCCAGATTTGTTTTTATTTGACATTATTATTAGGTTATAGGGGAGGAAATTTCCTTTACATTCCTTTTAATTTCACATGCCATTCTCTGCTTTTTATGCAGAAATCCAATAGCATTATACTTTTGGTGTTAGAATACCTTATACATCAAACAAATCTCTCTATATTTTTATTCTTAATTCTTTTAGCAAATTCAGGCAACAGTATTGGTGTTAGTGGGTTTGTAATAGACAACAATGAGGTATTCTGAGCAGCTGTCAGTAATGTCATACTCTTAACCATAAAGGTGCTGACTGCAGGGAAGACTAATAAGAATTCATATTTTATGTCCCAATTTTATTTTTGAACAGCAATAAGACAGGCTATCTCAGGAAATCCTGCATAGCTGAAATCAGTGGAACTTCAGTCTGGTGTCTTAATACCATCTGAAATGCACTAAAGATAGCTGCTTCAGAACGATAAGGCTTGAAATATGGTTACTGGCTTAAACTTAATGTACGAGGAATAATAAAACCATTTCACAAAGAAAATAATGTAACATAGAGGGAGATAAGAAAAGACTATCAACATATCTGGCATTAAGAATTCTACATGTCAGAACGTTATTATTAGAACAATTTACTATTATATCTTATTTAAATACCACATTATTACCAAAGCAGTTACTACCAGATACGATTTTCACTTTTCCACTGACTCTATTCCATACCTTCAAAATAACTTTGGAACTGTTTTGTAGAGTTGTCTTCTTCTTCAAGAGTTAGAAAACGAGGTATGGAAAGGTTAAGTTGTTCAGGAGGTAGCATCAGAGATGGGGAAATTTCTCGGCAGCCCTTCTTACCTTCACTCGCTGCAAGGCCCTCAGTTTGTTGGGGTTCACCTAACTGGGTCCTCATGTTAATGGAATCTGAATTCTCTTATATATGCTTTGTAGAAAGTGGATATTCCAAGGGTGGAGGAGTTGAGATGTTGGTTGTATTTTTATATTTTAAGAGTTAATATCCAAGGAATACCCTGAAATAACTATGGATATATTTTAATCATTCCAACTTTTACATCTGTAGTTTGAAAAATCAGTTACACCATTGTGAAGGGGACAAAGAGGTATAAACCATAGTGGGATATTTGTTTGTATTCAGGTTTTTTGTTTTGTTTTTGTTTTTTTACTGAAGTATAATTTACAATAACTATAATTCACGGTTCTTGGTACTGATTTAGTTTTGGCTCTCTCTCTCCAGATAGATAGATACATACATAGGGGCACCTGGGTGGCTCCATTAGTTGAGCGTCCAACTTTGGCTTAGGTCATGATCTCATGGTTTGAGTTTGAGCCCCGCATCAGGCTTTCTGCTGTCACCATGGAGCTCACTTCAGATCCTCTGTCCACCTCTCTCTCTGCCCCTTACACTTTTTCTCTTTCAAAAATAAATAAACATTACATTTGTAAAAAATATATGGATACATAGATATGTTATATACATAATGTACAATAACATATATATTATATATGTTATATACATAATGTACAATAACATATATATTATATATGTTATATACATAATGTACAATAACATATATATTATATATGTATATCATATAACAACTTTACCAAAACAGGGAGGCAGGAACAGGCAAAGTGTTTTAAGGACACAAGGAAAAGTCAGTTTGGATGCATCAGACAGGAGAAGCGATCACTGATAGAGAAAGCTAACAGGGAATCTTAGGACGAAAGCATGGAGGCTCCTAAAATCAGGTGCAGAAATGCATGTACTTCCTTGTGGCTTGTTAAGAGAAACTAATGACAGATTTTGATAAGCTTAAAAATCATTTACACAACTTTGATGTGGATATTATAAAAGTTTGTATATCATAAAGCTGAAGGCTTTTAGATCATTTTAACAAGTATTGTACATAGTTCTTTTATGAAATAATGAGAACCAAGGAGAAGAATGGCAGAGTAGACCGACCCTCTGGTTTTGAGTCAATCAGAAGAAAGTTCACAAATGACCACAGGGGAGTTACTAGCCTTCTCTGAGTCTCTGTTACCTCTTCTGTAAAATAGGGAAAGCAATACCTGCTTCATCGCAGTGGCATGGGCATTACATGAGATAATTCATGCAAAGTTCTAAGTACATGCTGTGTTTTAAGTAGAAGACACGACTGCGTGAGAACAACCCCCCACAAAAAAAGTAATTAATTCTGGCCAGGGAGTAAGAGAGGACGTTGGGGAGCATTTAAAGAAGAGGAGATATATGACTTTGACCTTGAAGATGATCAGACTTTCAACAATGAGTTACATATTGTGACCTAGTACATATTTAGGTTTGTGACCTAGTACATATTTAGGAGACTTTCCACATTTGTCTATGAAGTTTAAAACTTAAGCAGAAATATGAAAAAATGATCTTATAATTTGACAGAATATATGTTCTGAGCAGTCGAGATCATTTGTCTGATGCTTTATTGTGGTGAAATCAGATTGTCTGAATTTTTCTTCTTATCAGCACACACATTCTGTTACTGCTATGAGTTTATGCACATCAAGAAAGTCCAGAAGCAACATAGAATATATATGTGTGTGTGTGTGTGTGTGTGTGTGTGTGTGTGTGTATAATTTTCTTAGCCTGAGATAGTTAAACTTTTTCCCAGTTTTGAGGAAATCATTCCTGGCAGCCTGCCTTCTTGTGATTGATTAGAATTCAGGAGAGATAGAAAGAATGTTGGCACACTGAATGGAAAAAGGGAGAGTCTGGGACTGTTTTCAGAGAATATGAAATGGTTATGGTCCATGGAGGTGTTGCTTATCCTCGCAGGGTTGGATTACCTTCTCATGTTTGTAAACTTAAAAAATCTTGACTCTCAGAAATTCTAATTGAATCAAGATTTTTTTTTTTTTTGAGAATTTGTTAATAATGCCAGTTTGGTCTTTACCTAGCAAAGAACTATGAGCAAATTCTGAAAGTAGGCTTCTGTGAACTGAGACCTGAGACATTTAATCTCACCACGAAGTTTGATAGTACATTACCAGTTACAAAAGCCATCGTCTGCCACTGTGACCATAACAGGTCCATAAGGATTTCAGCGGGGCTTTTCCTCACCTTTCTCATCTCTTTACTCCTACTTTTCAACCATTCAAAAGCAGAGAGAAATTTCTTTCTAAAATGCTGGAAGAAAGCCTGGCGTTGCTTCTTGCTTCGTAATATGGGTTACACTGGCTTCAGGCAGGGTGTGAGGAGCCCTTGTCAACTCAATAGAATATAGAGTGATTCAAATGCGCTGACATGGGCATACAAAGAAAAGAACAGTGCTCTGCAGTTTGCCAGGAATTCATCCAAAGAACACTGCAGTTGTTCTTATAGAAAAGAAAACTGTGTATTGTAAATCACTAACCCCTTTGTTTATATTATAATGTATGCCACCTCCAGATGAGAGAACAATGAATTAAATAAGCTCTTTTTTAATACGTAATAATAATAGGTTGATAGTTCAAAGATATTTCCATCAAAGCATCTTAGGGAGCTTTATTTGCATTAATTGACTTAGCATTAGTTACTGATTGAAGGGTTAGTATTATTCTTCTTCTTATTTTGTGTTAGTGAATTTTATTTTCCCCCAGTTGATACATTTTATTATTGTAGGTCCCATCATTAATTCTGATAATAGAATCCATAGTATTTAACTGACATAACATATTTGATTTAATTGTAATCATAGAATAATTGCAGGATTTATAATATGAATCAGATTTTTTTTGCTAGGTATACTTTTCTCACTGAGGTCTCTGTTGTTTGATGTTTTATTTCATTATACTGTTTATCAAAAAGCTATTATGGAATAATTCATTCCACAGAACTCTTTGCCTGTTGAGAGTTTTATTTTTCTTTTAGGATCAACTCTGTTCCTACATTCTCAGGGAAGACCTCCCTGGGTAATCCAATATTTTTTTTAATTTTGAGAATTGTTCTATGATAGTTCTCAAATTTACTTACATAATGTCTTTCAAAGGTTGAATCTGTTAATTGTTCTCCAACAAGATTGTTCTATTCTTATTTACACATTAAAGGCAATTCTGATTTCTGCTTCTGGCTTTGGCAGAAGGTCATATCTAACTGATACCCCCACTGAGAAGAACTGGAAGAACTTGATAAGATATTTTGGAAAAAAACCCCAAAACTTTAAGAAGGCAATAGAAAGTTACCATGCCTCCAAGATCTGAAGGGCTAAGTTCATTGACATTAGAGAAATACATACAGGTGAGTCTGACAATTGGTGCTCCACTTTTTCTTGTAGCATTTTCAAATTGAAATGCAGTGTCTTAGGAGCTGAACAGCACTCTGGGTAGCTGACAGGATGAAGGAGGGAAGGAGTTCAGAACTCTGCCAAATGGAGAAGCCAGCTTAAACACCCAAAATTTCATAGGGTGACTCTAGTATCTGTGCTCTTGGATTAAGAGTAAAGCAGCATTCTTTAAAAGAGTATATTCAATATTTAATTAATTAAGTCTTTGATATAAATTATGGTAAACTGTCCTTTAACCAAGTATATTAAAAAAACAAATTCCTACAGAGCAACAGCAATCAAGACAGTGTGGTATGAGCCCAGGTAGATGTATAGATAAATGGAATATAATTAAAAATCCAAAAATAAACCATTAGTTTCACGGTCAATTGCTTCTTGACAAGGGTCCCAAAACAATTCAATACAGGAAAAGAATATTCTTTTCCACAAATAGTGTTAAAACAACTTGATATCCACATGCAGAAGAATAAAGTTACATCCCATTTACAAAAATTAACTCAAAATAGATCGAAAACTGAAGTATAACAACTGAAACTGTACAGTTCTTGGAAGAAAACAGAGAAGTAAATTTTCATGACCTTGGATTTGGCAAGACATTCTAAGATATAACACCAAAACTACAATCAACAGCAACAACAAAAAGATAAATTGGACTTCATCAAAATTAAAAACTTTTGAGCTTCCCAAACACTGTCGATGAAGTAAACTCACAGAATAGGGAATGATATTTGTAAGCCACATATCTGATAAAAGAGTTGTATCTAGAATATATAAAGTACTCTATAATTGAAAAGAGAACCTGATTCAAAAAGGGCTATGGGTTTGAAAATACATTTATCCAAAGAACATATACAAATGGCTAACAAGCACATAAAAAGATGCTCAACATTGCTGGTCATCAGAGAAATTTGAATCAAAACCACAGTGTGAATCTATTGCACATTCACTAGAATGCCTATAATCAAAAGATAGAAAACAGTAAGTGTGGCAAGGAGCTGGAGAAATTGGGACCTTTATACAAGTTGGTGGGAATGCAAAGATATTGAAGAGTTGAACGATATGTTACATAGATGTGAACTAATTGATCTAATGTTTTTGATGTACATATTTCTTTAAAACTTACATGGGGGGCGCCTGGGTGGCGCAGTCGGTTAAGCGTCCGACTTCAGCCAGGTCACGATCTCGCGGTCCGTGAGTTCCAGCCCCGCGTCAGGCTCTGGGCTGATGGCTCGGAGCCTGGAGCCTGTTTCCGATTCTGTGTCTCCCTCTCTCTCTGCCCCTCCCCCGTTCATGCTCTGTCTCTCTCTGTCCCAAAAATAAATAAAAAACGTTGAAAAAAAAAAAATTTAAAACTTACATGGAAAAGTTACTAAAATTAACGTTAGCCAAGAAGCTAGTTTTCTATTTTAAAAGACTGAAATAATTTAGAAAATGTTATCTGAACACAAGAGAATTGAACTAGAAAGAGAAAACCAAAAACAGCTTGGATATTAAGCAAACTATGGGTCAACGAAGAAATCACAATTGAAATAAGATACGATTTAAATTAAATGATAATGGAAATATGTGCTCAACTTTTGAAGTGCCATTAAGGGCTGCTTGAGGAAATTTTTATTAGCTGATAAGGTCAATATGAATAATAGACTCTTTCCCCATATACAAATAATAAATAATTAAAAATTATTAAGTGGATGACTTTTAAAATGTTAAATATAGATGTGAAATAGAAACAATTAACTGGAAAAATTCAATGAAAGATGTGGAAAGTCTCTACCCAAGGAAATATAAAATTTTGATATAAATTTTAAATTATAATATAAAACACTTGATATTACAAAAGCGTCAGTCCCACTAGGTCTTTAAATTCACTGCCATCTTATTCATACTCCCTGCAGAAGTTTGTTGTAGATATTGACAAGCTGGCTCTAAAATCCATAAGAAAACACAAAAGATCAAGAAAACTTAATAGTTTTTAAGGAGAACAATACTGTAAGACTTTGATATGCTATCAAGATTAAAATAAAATAGTAATAAAACCAACATGGTAATGAGACATTAAGAAACCAATATAACCATTGGTACAAAATATCCCCACACAGATATGGAAATAAGAATTACAATAAAAATATTACTTCAGAGCAGTGAAGAAAGGTTGGTTTTATCAGTAAATGACACTAGGTCATCTGGATAGCCGTATAGATGACTAGCCATGTAAAATCCCTTTTTAAAAAAATTTTTTTATGTTTATTTATTTTTGAGAGAGTGACAGAGCATGAGCATGAGCAGGGGAGGAGCAGAGAGAGAGAGAGAGACACAGAATCCAAAGCAGGCTCCAGGCTCTGAGCTGTCAGCACAGGGCCCAACACAGGGCTTGAACCCATGAACTGTGAGATCATGACCTGAGCCGAAGTAGGAAGTTTAACTGACTGAGCCACCCAGGTGTCTCATGAAAAATCCCTTTAATCAATCAGTTTGCATCTCAAACAAGTCATAATTTAGATGATCGGCAAGAATAGACAGTTTGGGCCAACCGTGGCCACACATGTGTCATGTACCAGGAGTCAAATGGTATTTTCTAATACTTATTTTTTAAGTGGCTCATCAAAATGTTTGAATGTGCTGGGCATCATTTCCCATTTGTTTTTGTCTAGTAGACTTGTAATGTTCCCTATGATAGAATTTCAGAGTAGGAAATTAGTACGAAGTTATTAAAGATGTTAAAATTAACAGGTTTATTATTTAAGGTGGCTTTTGATCATTTGTGTCCAAAACATATTACTGCTCTGTGTCTTCCCAACTGGATAACCTGGTTAGGACTCACTTTGGATTTATGTCAGTAACTCGAAGTCATTCAAAGACTGTGTTAAGTCCCTGCTATGTTAAGGAACTGTGCGGGCACTGTGGATACATAAGTGAACAAGATTCTTTGATTCTATAAAGTGTGAAAAATAACATAAGTTGAGCCCTTTTTAAAATCGAGACCGACAGCCATTCCATTTGGGAGGAACTGCCTTGCATGTCTTGTTTTCTAAACCTTTGAACTGGGGCAAACCACCAATATTCCAAGAAGTCAGCAAGAGTAAGAAAATCCTGTTTGAAAAGACTGATAAAAGTGAACTTTTGCCAAGTGACCACTTTACCTGACAAATCAATGAAGTACATAGAAATATAGCCCTTCTTGTCAGCACCAGTGAACTCTTACTAGAAACAACTTACCTGATTTTCCTTTTTTCCCGTAAAAGCCCTGAGTTCACCTTCTATAAATGGGACACTATCTGGGTTTCTACCTAAATCTGTGTACTCTGATGCAATTCTTTGATCCCAAATAAACATCTTGCTTCTTGAACGGGTTTCTTGGTTTTAGGTTGACAGGAATTTATAATTTAATATGATACTAAAAAATGTTTGTATTTTTATAAGTCACTAGTGGGTCAAGCCATTCATTAACCTTCTAATCTCCCACAGTGGTTAAGTACCTGAGACTGTATAGTTTTCAGCCTGTATTGCCTCTTAGGAATACTATGTTTTATATTTATTCCTTCTCAAAATGCAGAGGAGAAATTTCTCTAGTTTTAAAATACTTGCATATTCCTCCTTCTTGCCAAGTGGACTCAAAATAATCTAACAACCAAGTTGTGTTCAGCAACTCAGGGTTGCCTACAACCTTTTTTAACAATAAACAGGCCCTCCAGCTTTAGACTGAGGAACGCATTGTGGTCATAATTATTTTATAGATAATAAAAGTCATTATACCATATTCCATTCCAAATCCCACTAGTCACAATAGCCATCGTGCAGGAACTAAGAATTTTATGAATGCTTACTGGAATGAAACAGAAATCCTACTTATAATTCAAAGCATTGATTTACCTTTGAAAAGGTGAGTAGGGAAAATGTATAGAAGGGAAAAAAATAAAGGGAGTGAGACTCATTTGAAAAATTTTAGCTGGCAAATCATTTTGCAAATATTTCAAACTGTGTTTTCTTGATTATACCTTTTCCTATAGTGCATGGTGTGTTTGACACCACACAACATGACATGTCAAAAGCAATATCAGAAATGGAAAACAAGGACATGGCAGGTTTGGGGCCTCTGAACTGCAGGGTTTTTTTGTTTTTTGGGTTTTTGTTTTGTTTTGTTTTCATATAGCTTCACAACTTTGATTTCTCCATATATGATCAACGAGAATTCATAGACTTACCTCTAAAATTGCCCTGTGATTTTTTGTTCAATCCTCTCAAAGTCTCATTTGCTTGAAAAAAATTAAGAAAATTAAAAAAAAAAAAAAAGTAAGTACAAAATTCACAATTTTTTAGGACACAATGAACCATTTTTTTAAAATGTAACTTGATCTCCAAATCATTTTAAAGACACTGTAAAGCAGGCAATTTTAATATGTGGGAACAATGTGCTGTAATTCAGTTTCCAAAGGCCAAATTACAACTAGAGTCACCAATTATAACTGGAATTTCCAATTGGATGGCTTCTTAATACAGCATTTAAGGAGATGCTCAAGCATATTCTGAGAGGTTACTGAGGTTTTTGGAAAAAGTTTTTTAATTGAGTGCTTTATTTGTCATAATAGTGTATGTTCTGAGCACCTGCGGTGTCCAGTTATATTTGTAACCCAGAACAGCCATTCAGTTTTATTGCCCACTTTCAAGTCTGGACCTGAGATATTATTTCCACCAAGTGAAAGTCCAATCATCTCTCAGTACTTCCAACATCTGATGGGTCCACTGAACTAAGAAAGAGAATTTTAGTGAGTATTGGGGTGTGGCTCAAAGTGTTGATGATGACAGGAAGGCACGCAGAGGTCAAGGAACCACAGCATGTTTTAGGCAAGTCAGTTTGTGATGGTTCTTGGCCATAAGTGATGAATACTTACTGAAGTATATTGCGCTGCCCAAGTTGGCAAATAATTTTATTAGATTACTAACTGCTTTTAATAAGTTGAAACACTACTGGAAAAGTCTCACAGAGTTATCAAGTTAACTTCATTTAAAATGAAGAGTTCAGTAAAATCTGAAATCTGATTTCCCCGAACAAAAAAGCTTTGAAATTATTGGTTACAACTGTGTGAAAAAACTTATGAGACCATTATTCTAAGAAAAAATATTGATATATTTAAAAATATAACAACCCAAAGATTAAATGTGGAACCTCCTCCCAAGCTACATTTTTATAACATTAGATCTAATATCAGTGATTTAATTTCAGGAAAAAAAAATCACAATCCATGACAGATCTTTAATGGTTATTAGAATTTATGTTTTTTCTAGATTGTTCTTTATCTCATTTATAAATTTATTTTGCTTGTAAGGTTATGTAAGAATTATACTCATGTAGATTTTAGTTTTAGCTTTATTTTTGCACACTGAGGATCCAGGAATAAGTTTTTGCCTCTTAACAACGCCCATAAATACAGCACATATATAATTTATTATCCCACTGGGATACTCTGAAAGTGAAAGGGAACACAAATAATAATTACTTGGTAAGGCCAGGCATAAATCAGATCTTTTCTGGGCAAACTGAGATGTAGGGTCATTTAATATACATGACTCAAATATGGAAATTATTGATTCAATCAAAATGTTTTGTTTTGAAGGTGAAAAACTGCCACTTAAAAGTCACATGACTAGTTAGTGGCTACACTGACACTTTACCTTATGGTTTCTGAAATTATCTCTTTGACATTCCTGGTTTCATATAGAATTATAAAAAGGATTTTCAAATAACTACAGGCATATCTGCCACCGACTTTCAGCTGGCCATTGAGCCAGGAAGGGTTAAAAGAATAGAGTACAAGCACCAGCACTGATTTTCCACTTTGCAAGTGAGTACTTAGGTGCAGCAAAATAAGTTTCTATTTATCAATACCCTCAACTGACTAAATTCACCATGTTACAATGTTTGGTAGTACATGGCAACAACATAGGTCAGAGTTACAAATACATTTGTCACCTCCTGTATATCACTGGCACACACCATACTGGGGCATGTGTTAGGCTCAGTGCAGTTCAGTTCAATCCACTATAGCTCATTTCTTTTCTACTCTCAACCTTTCATAATAATACATGGTCTAAAAACCCAATTCAATAATATTCTTAATGCCAACTTTTTAATCTGAGAAGTGAACATATGCATTTTACAAAGTATTTCAACAAGTATGAAACAGGGTAATCATCCAAAGACCAGGAAATTCAGGTGGCTAGAACACTTTTCCTTCTTCAATAGCTTTCCAGATGATGAGGGTTTTATTATAATGTGCTTTACATTTGCTAATGTATTCTACTAAAAGCCACATAGTCTAAAAGGGTATTTTACTCCTCCTCTCTCTTCCCCATGCATGCCATCATTAAACACCATTGATACAGAGCCACCTGTGTATACAGCACTCAACCAAGCATGGCATTTCTGAAGTAATTTGGAGAGAGATGACAGCAGGTGAAATTGGAATATTCCCAGAGGATGCTCATTCTGCATTCAGAAGCATTTCAGATATTTTTGAAGAATTTCTTTTTCCAATTTGCATTATTTCTAAATACATTTCACATACTTTTCCAAGTTTACTAGCAGTATTGCAATATGTACATTAATATTTAAGCTTATGTCAGGCAGGCTTAGATATATGAATTAACTAAGAGGCATAAATTAAGTGCATGTTTATATGGTATTCTGTGGAAGACATGTTATTGTGGCTTATAGCTTTGGAAAAGAGACAAAGAAGCCCAAGAAATCCTTTCTTAGTGACACTGCTATGCCTTGGAGTACCTTTTTGTACCATCCTTAGACTGCACATGGCAGCAAAAAACAAACAAACAAACAACCCAAAAAACAAAAAACCCTGCCAGTGGACTTTGGTAAATAAATTCAGGAAACTGAATTTGCTAATAGTTTAAATCACAATTTTTAATGACCTGAGCTGAAAACAAAAGTCAGATGCTTAACTAACTGAGCCATCCAGGTGCCCATTTTGTTTTTTTAATTTACCAATGCACCTTGAATAGCATTTCATAGTAAAAATGTAAAAGGATTCCATTCTTCTGTATTTATGAAACTCTGCATTAAGACTTTGGAATGACTCTAACCTATTATTCCTTCAGTCAATGATGAAATCAATAATCACATATTCTTACTCTATTGCACATTTAGAGGTATAGCGGAAACAACTTTCTGAGGACTGGAATTGCTCTATCAATGGATCCTAAGGCCATGTTGCCCTCAGCAGAAGTTGTATATCAATACTCTAACCAGCAAGTAGGAGAGCTAAACACTGAAATTTAAGTCAGATTTCTAAATTCTAGTCAAATTTCTGTGCTCTTATTTTAGGAAAATATAGAAATCATTCAGAGTAAAT
This sequence comes from Panthera leo, assembly GCF_018350215.1. Taxonomy (NCBI): domain Eukaryota; kingdom Metazoa; phylum Chordata; class Mammalia; order Carnivora; family Felidae; genus Panthera; species Panthera leo. Next base: position 63,884,746 of record NC_056690.1, read on the forward strand.
CCTAACTATATATATACATATATACATATATATACATGTATATATATATATATGTAAATCTCTCCATATATATATATATATATATATATATATATATATATATATATATATGTGTGTGTGTGTGTGTGTGTGTATTATGTGGGACAAACCATCACCATCATATTTATCAGATATTTAAAGGAAAGAGTCTCCTTAAGCAGCAACATTCAGTTTACTCGAAATGTTCAGCTGCATGTTCAGCTAGTGGAAACCTACATCTTTACATGTCAAAGTACTAAAAATAAAATAACATAATGGTGAATCAGATTACAAACAAATTGAATCGGTCATACTATTCACTGCTTCTGAAACAAAGTAGACTACAAAAACACTTGCAGTTTCTGCTTACAGTCTGTTGATTCAAATAAAAATTATCACCTGCAGCTCCCCCCCCCCCCCACACACACACGTTTTCACCTCTTTCTGATGATTCTCCCATGTTTTCTATGAATAAAAAATGCCTTAAAGTGTACTTGACTGAACATTTGGCAGCTTGGGGTTCTTACTCCAATATCCTGATTCTTTTCATTTTGTTGTGTGTTTTGGGGGGGGACAAATTGGAAATCTTAACCCAGTCAGTTAACTGCCAAATCTCAGAACTAGATGAACTCTGATTTTTGTTTGTTTGTTTGTTTCTGTGCTGGAATGATTGGATAGCATTCCAAGTCAGTTCAAAATTCAAAAATAATTTTAATATGCTTCCTTATACATATGGCCAAGCATTTTTTTTAAGTTTATTTATTTATTTTGAGAGAGGCAGTGACACAGTGAGTGAAGGAGGGGCGGAGAACAAGGGAGAGAGAGAATCTCAAGCAGGCTCCACACTGCCAGCACAGATGCGGGGCTTAAATTCACAAAACTGTAAGATCATGACCTGAGTTAAAACCAAGAGTCGGACACTTAACCAACTGAGCCAGCCAGGCAACCTCCAACCATTTCTAAAAATTTAGTGAAGTCCAAAGTAAAAGTTCACAATGTTTCTCAGTTGTGCTTTCTTTCAGTCCACTGCCAGTGTGCTATTCATGCCCATTTCATTCTTATATGTATTATTATAAAACTCCCTAAAAAATACACACACATACATTACCCTGGGATTAGCTGTGTATTTCAATTATTTTTTGCCACACTTATTTCTCAGAGCAGTAGGAAGGTGGGTCTTTGTTTATGCAGATGATTTTATGAAAGTATGCAATAGCTCTATACAGTAAGAAGTTATATGATATTAATTAGCTAATAAACATTGTAAATTCTGTATATATACATTTTAAAACATTTTAGATTACTAATAACCCTTAAATTTGTTAAATTAATAAAAATAAAACTAATTTCAAGAAGATATTACTTGAAATGCATGCTCTTAGAGTACAAAAAATGTATTATTGTTGGCACCTTGGGAGGAAGAAAACAATATAATATCATGAAAAACTTCACCTCAGAGAAGAAAGTCAGTGGGAAAGAAATGAAAGTCAGATTAGTTTATATATAAAAACAGCTGGAAGGCCTCTAGTTGGCTGAATTCAGTAATTTCTAGGTTATTACAAGGTAGATGAATGTGTATTTTAGGTTGTTTGTAAGGTGTCTCACACATAAAGACAACATTGTGTACAATAAATGTGTTTACAAAATAGAATGGTATATTCATATATCAGTAAGAAATTGTCCTTTTTAAAAATTTACAAATGATTGTGTTGCCAATGTCTAGTTACAGTCTGGGTTTACACTAGCTGTATTTTAATATTACAAATATTAAAATATATTTCCCTTTTCATTTTCGATAACAAACAAATGATATTGAGAATGTTACATTGGAGTTGTAGGGCTAAGCTGGAATGTTAATAAAAGATTAGTCTTTTATGAACATGAGCTGTGTTTAATCCCTTCTACGCTCACATGCTGTGTGATATGGGGAAAGTCATTTTACATTTATAATACTCAATTTCTACAAATGACAATAATCTTAATAATTTAAACATTATTCCTTTATTCTGCCATATTGAAGATACCCAAAATAACATAAAGCATTTAACACAATGTTAGGCACAGTGTTACCATCATCATCACCATCATCTCCTGTAGGTTTAGCCATATAATACATGATCTTGACCCACAAGGAGTTAAAAAACTGGAGTAAGTTTTTATGAATAAGATATGCTCCTGGTGGGTCAAGATCGTTTATTATTAATACTTAAATCCCCAAAATAAGGTCAATAATAGAATAAACCAGTATTAACAGAGCATCTGCTTTGTGTTGTACATTCTGTTTAAACATTTTCCAGATATTTTAAGTGCTGTTAACTTTTTCTGAGATGTAAGTCCTTTAATGCTAAAGAGCTGATAGGTAGGAAACATGGCCACAGACATAGGTCTCCAAAGATTGTAGATTTTCTACAACATCCTCTGATTCCTCTCCAGGACCTGTGCCAGGTACACAGTAGATATTCAGTTCAAATTTGTGGAATAAAAAAAGTAACCTAAGAAATAAAGCCTGAATATCAGATTCTTTATGAACGAAAATCAATTGAACTAATATTCTTTGACTGGTAACATCACAATATGTCCCTAGTTTGCTTTAACAAGATGGTGCATAAGATGAACTTAACTTGGCCCATATTTTTTTATCATAAATGTTATTACAGAGATTTTACTTTGGTGTTCTGTAGATTTTAGTTCCAAAGCCAATAAAAACAAATACCAGAAGTAACTTATGAGCACCACTTCCACTGTAGGTGGGCTCTGAATTAAACCCACCACAGTTCAGTAATTGTCTGCCAAAAATGAGCCCTGAGGAATGGCTGTTCACAAAGCTGCACGCTATCTTCAATATGGACTTTTCAAATACTTGTTCTCATCATTTGTACAGTTCATTAGCCATACTGGCTTGCAAACAAGCAAATTAGATTACTGTAGGACATTGGGCCAAATATTAACAGATATTATCATTCTGAGAATTCACTTTCAAGTTACAGTGTAGATACACTGGAAAAGCTTAAAATGACATTCTTCTCTTAAATCAATTCCCTGTCAGCATGATCTCAAGTTACATCCAACACATTTGAGACCATGGGGAGAGAAGTTCAATTTAAATTAGACACAATTTAAGTCTGAAAATAACTTGACTGAAAAGGAGCTACTTTTTAAAAATATACACTGAGATGCAGATACATACATAAAACTAATTAATGGGAAATAAATGATTATTGATTAACCTAATAAAGTTTGGGGTTGCTTTAGTCTCCTCAAGTGGATAAACTAAAGGTCCTTCAAAGGAGTTCAAAATAACTCAGGCTAGTTTCTTCTTTTTTATTAATTTACTTAACATCTTTTATTTATATACCTGAATTAAAAAACAGACTCATGTTTGCTTGTTTGTTTTATTCAGGTACATAAGTGGATGGGATTATGATTAATGTAAATAGATGAGATCAACATTTAGTTTTTAATAGGCCCTGGGAAGCAAAATTACTAAATCAACATCATTAAAGTACCCGTGTTCCTTGGAAATGGGTTTTACCTCAATGGTGTTTTGTCTCATATCCAAAGAACTGAAAAGCAGGTCTTATAATAGCTCATTATACAGATTGAAAGAATAAAACACCTGTGTGAATTTGTGTCTTCTCTTCTAAAAATAAGCTTATATACCTCATTGATAATCTACACGTGTCACAGTCAAGCTGCTCCATAAATAAAAGAGATAAAGTACAATTCCAAAGAAATCGTTTCACAAGATTATCTATATAAAGTCTCTAAAATGACCAGTTTGTATGCCTAAGCTCATGGAAAAGTCAATTTCTGAATCAGAGAACACCAAAGCTCTTTGAGTTGAATGGGAACAAAATAATCATCTAATAATAAAGAAAAGACAATCAAATTAGATGTGGCCTATGAAGGAATTGGACATTATTATACATCCTAGTATCATCATCTTCATCACCATTGCCATCATTATTAATATTTTTCAGATATTACTTCAACACTCAGAAAAATTAGCACCCTCAGTCAAGAGAAAAAAGACCCAAAATTTCTTGCCCAATTGATATTTAAATCTCATCCAAATTCTGGTTTAAAAGGCAAACATCAAGCACAGATCCAGTTAAGAGGAACCTTAATAAATAGAACTTTGCTTAAATATATATAGAGAGTACAAAATTTATATGAATTCTAGTGATGGGAAACATAAATCGAATTATTGTTCCTATAGATTATTTGAAAAAGATAAAGAAAAATTAAATCTGTTGCTGACTGGTAAGTGCAGTTAAGAGTCAAACTTTCTGGGGCACCTGGGTAGCTCAGTCAGTTAAGTGTCCAACCTTGGTGCAGGTCATGATCTCATAGTTCATGGGTTCAAGCCCTGCATTAGGCTCTGTGCTGACAGCTCAAAGCCTGGAGCCTGTTTCAGATACTGTGTCTCCCTCTCTCTCTGCCCCTACCCTACTCACACTCTGTCTCTCTCTGTCTTAAAAATAAATAAACATTAAAAAATTTTAAAAAGAGTCAAACTTTCTGAGTTTATGTTTCCTGTGTACTACTTGATTTTTTCTGTGATCTCAATTAAATTCATCTTTTCAACTTCTAGGTTTCTCATCTTTCAAAGGCAGGTCTATTAGGACCTAAATTAGAGAGTTGTTGTGACTACCACTTTGTTTAATACATGTAATATGCTTAGTATAGAATCTAGGAAATACTAAGTGCTCATTCTTAGGCATTGTGAGTAATATATGGTTCACAGTATCCATTTTCTTAAAGAGGAGAGAACTTCAAGAAAGCACCTAATGTGGAGAAGTACAATGTCATACACAAAGACAGTAAATTGCTGGAGGAAGCCAAGTAATTGTTACATTGTAAGAGGTCATGCTTCTCCTCTCCTCAATCTAAGAATTCAGAAAAAGGCTCAATTTATTCCCAAGACAGTCACTGGGAACCCACTGGCAAAAAAGTAGACAAAAACTTTGCTTTTCCTTCTAGAAGGAAAAGACAGAAAAATACACATAAATATCAATGACTAAATAAGCACCAGATTCTTATATTTCCTTGTTTATTTGTAAGGAAAAAAGATATTAATCATATGATATTACTAAATATATAATAATTTGAGAGTGATTGTATTGTTGACATCTGGAGAGGTAAGTGGCTACATTAAAAGATTTTACTTAGTAATGTACATCAAATGGGCCTCTCTGAAGAACCTCCAGTATTACAAGATTTCTAAAACTATCATGGATATATCACACAGGAAAGACTAGAGATAAAACATTTCATCTTGAGTCTATTAACTTACCAGGAAGGAAGTACACAACTGACAAAGAAATAGTTCATCAAGTAGCCCACTGAAGGGAAAAAAAAGTCATAATTACTGTGAATTCTAAAAAGTGAGAGTTCACGGTTGTCATACATATTAGCACACAGGATAGGATAGAATGATTCCATAGATTTGCAAACAGTTGGTTAAAAGTTAGGTCCAGTTGTAGAAAGAGAAATTTAAAAACCAACACCATTTGCAACTGTATGAAAAAGAATAAAATACCTAAGAATAAACTTAACCAAGGAGGTCAACTACCTATATTCCAAAAACTATAAAACACTAATAAAAGAAAATCGAAGATAACACAAAAGTGGAAAGATAGTCCATGTTCATGGATAGGAAGAACTAATATTGTTAAAATACCCTTAATGCCCAAAGCAATCTACAGATTCCATGTAATCCCTACCAAAATACCAATAGCACTTTTCACAAAACTAGAACAAACAATACTAAAATTTATATGGAACCACAGAAGACCCCAAATAGCCAAAGAAATCATGAGAAAGAAGAATAAAGCTGGAGTATCACAATACCATATTTCAAGATATACTACAAATCTGTAGTAAGCAAAACAGTATAGTACTTGCACGAAAGTAGACGCACAGATCAAAGAACAGAGATACCAGAAATAAATTTATGCATATATAGTCAATTACACTAGGACAAAGGAGGCAAGAATATACAGTGGGGGAAGAACAGTCTCTTCAATAAATGGTGCTGTGAAAACTGGACAGTTACATGTAAAAGAATGAAACTGGACCACTTTCTTTCACCCTACACAAAAATAAACTCAAAATGGATTAAATACCTAAATGTGAGACCTGAAACCATAAAAATCCTAGAAGAGAGCACAAGCAGTAATTTCCCTGACATCAACTGTAGCAATTTTGTAGATTCATCTCCTGAGGCAAGAGGGGGAAAAAAAGCCAAACTAAATGGTTGGGACTACATCAGAATGAAAAGCTTCTGCACAGCAAAGGAAACAATCAACAACAAAAAAGACAACCTACTGAAAGAGAGAAGATATTTGCAAATCATATGTTCAATAAGGGGTTAACATCCAAAATGTATAAAGAACTTACACTTAACCCTAAAAAGACAAATAATCCAAAAAAAAATGGGCAGAGGACCTGAATAGGTGTTTTTCCAAAGAAGACATCCAGATGGCCAACAGACACATAAAAAGATGCTCAACATCACTCATCATCAGGGAAATGCAAATAAAAACCACAATGAGATACCGCCTTACATCAATTCGAAGAGCTAAAATTAAAACGAAAAGAAATAGTAAGTGTTAGCAAGGAGATGGAAAAGGAACCCTCGTGCACTATTGGTGGGAATGTAAACTGGTGAGGCCACTATGGAAGCACTATAGAGGTCCCTCAAAAAATTAAAAATGGAAATATTATATAGTCCAATAATTCCACCATTGGGTATTTAACCAAAGGTAAGGAAAATGTGTTCTACACACACACACACACACACACACACACACACACACAAACGCAGAGGAATATTATGCAGCTATAAAAAAGGATGAGATTGTGCCATTAGAGACAACATGGAAGGACATAGATGGTATTATCAAGTGAAATAAGTTTGAGAAAGACAAATACCATATTATTCCATTCATAAGTGGAACCTAAAAAACAATAACAAGAAATGAATAAACAAATAAAAACAGAATCATACCTATAAAAGAGAACAAACTGATGGTTGGCAGAGGGGAGGGGTTAGGAGGTTGAGCAAAATGGGTTAAGGAGAGAGGGACAAACAGGAATAGGAACCAGATAGGGTTTACAAGTCAGACACAGCACCCATTTCAGTTCCTTGTATACACATTACTTTCCAAGGGACACTTTTTATATGATTTACTTTCCTGGGAATTTTTTTTAACTCCAATCTCCTCCAACTTTACAAAGTTATCTTCTATACCCCAGATAAAATATCACTTTCCTCATTCTAAATTAGGTCCACCTGTTACACATTTTCATACCACTATGTTCTGTCCTTCATAGCATTTATCTCAAAGGAAGTTTGGGGATTATTTTTTTGGTTACTTAATATCTTTGTCTGCCAATGGAACGTAAATTTTATTGCACCATTTTTTATGATAAGAACAGTAACATCCAGAATGTTCATCAGTGTATGATTTTGTGTTTTTATACCCCCTACACTTAAGATTGCTGCATGGTACATGCATAATAGCCACACCGAGATAGATTTCTGTTGGGCCTGGCAAAAATAGGAACCCAGATAAATTATGTTAATGTTCTTATACAATGTATAGTCTTATTTTAAAAATAAACTCCAAGGATGTCTCTGAACTAAACAGGTTTAGGAAAAGAAGCACTGATAGAATGAATGTATACCTGTTAAAAGAATTTTATGAATATTTACCTTTATCTTAATTTAATGTTGGCATGCCTATTTGAAAATATTCTTATTGTGATAATAGTAAATAAAAAGTTATGATTTTGTTTTTACATTTGAGCTACTTTTAATTTTTATTGCTCTGTAAACCTGAACTTAAGTGGGTGCTTACTTATGCATTCTGGAGTACTCTAATCTACCAGTGATGCTTTTCTAATGAAAAGTCTAATTTGAGCAAAACTTCATGTGACTGTAACTAGAAACCTTGGCTACTGAGATGATAACAAAAAGATGCCACATGCGGGTAAAACTGACAAATGCTTCAGAATTAAGTGAGGAGACAGGTGTCATCAAGCTATGTCATCTTCAGTTCCCAAGATATTTTACATTTTTCTAAACTTGACTGCCTGAGACATAAGTTAGGAACGAAATGATATCATTAAAATTCAGTCAGCATCTCAGGCTAGAATTTCACTCCGTGTTTAACTCAAATCCCCGGTAAAACTTTTGGACGCCGTTTTTGCATAATTCTCAAATGTTCCTTGCTGCTCTCAGAGTTGCATCTTTCTGTCTTCTGCTTCCAAATCATGGCTAACAGCAAACCAGACAAGGCAAAAATAAGAGAAATATGTACGTTTGAATGAGAGCTAGTCATTATAATTCACCATGCCAATAATAGTAGTCAACATATTTCCCATACCCTCCCTTTACTTTCCATAATTGGAATGATCAATATAAATAGACAGAGGAGGCTGATAATAAATATTGGCCATGCAAATACGAACAGGAGCTGACTTTAAAAATAAAAAGAGAGAAGACATTATTTACACTTCCTAAAAACCCATCATAATCAATTTTACTCATTTCAGAGACACCTCGCCGATGACAAGAAGGCAGGATTAGTTGAAATCTCCCCAGCTGCCAACCGTTGCACCAAATTCTTCCACAGATGCTCCTTCTATTCATTCATTAAGACTATGTGAGCCACTTAGACTCCTACAAGTAACCCATCATTTGGTTTGAGGAACAGAATGATAAACTAATATGTGCTGTGACAGGAAACCATGCTTCTCCTGAGTGGCATCCGAACACCCTCTCTACTTGAACACAGCTATTATAACACTGAAAATTAATGATGCAAGAAAGAACCTCAGCAAAAACTAGTAATAAAGCTCTGGGGGGGTGTGCAGCCTTGTGTGCAAGAGTCTGAGTGTGTGTGTTTGTGTGCACATGCAATTCTGCGCATGAATTTGTGTATGTCTGCATAGAAAAGACTGACAGAGAGACAGAAAGCACTAGAGACCAGACTAACATATAAACTGGAAGTTAGTTTCAATGGCAGAGACCTAGTGCAATCAGATTTTCAGACCAAGCGCTGTGCTTGGCACATAGGAAACTTTATTTAAAAAAACTATAGTTAAAATAACTAGCCATAGGTATTTTATGAAAGAACAGAGACGTTGTGGGGTCAGTAAGTTACCATGGATGGTTTTGTTGCCAATGAAAATCACCTTAAAAGCTAAGAGACGAATGCTTTGAGTCTGTAAATTGGGGTTTTTTTTATGTTAAGTTTCTTTGAAATTAGGGTCCAATAAAAGCTGTGTAAAATGAATGTGACACTTGAAGATTAGTTACAAAAATTTATTTTAACTGACAGCTGTTGGCATTTCAGGGATGATTCCCCTGTTAAACAACTGGTAGTATTTTAAGTGAAGCTTTTATCATTAGGAACCTCACAAATGAATATAAAGAGGGTACTTCCCTTGAAGACTGCTCTTTAGGAACTTGTCAAATGTTCTTATTTTCATTTTCCTCACTGAGTGAATTATTTCAGCACTAAGCATTTGTGCATCATGTATATTAGTTTTCCAGACTCAAAAAAGGTAATAATTTTCTTATTTAGGCTCTTTTGAAGAAGTATACTTACTGTGTCAGGTGTCAAGTAAATGAACAAACTTTATAAACTATGGCTTGCAGTTATTAGAAAATAATCATGGAATTATTGAATCTTCAAGTTGGAAAATGATCCATCATGATCATTTCCATTAAATGAACAATTTATGCAAGTAAAAACTTAGGCAGTAATGCAATACATAAGAAGACAAGTATTTAATTACCATAAATTTATATTCTGAGTTTAAATTAATAATTATGTATTACAAAACCAAATAGAAGGAACGAGTATTTTATTACCAAAAAATTTCAAAGCTACAGTTTTATACCTAAAATATTCGGCTAAATATTTATTTCTGTAATTTGTTTAGGTTGAAATCCTGCTATAACAAACTATAATATTACAAAGTGTAACCCTTTAATCTATTTGAAATCTAGGATTATTTTCCAATGAATTGGTCTCAATTTGAAAAATGGAATTTTCTTTCAATTTTGAACAGTTTTGAACTTTCAAATTCAAATTTAATTTTTAATTTTAATAATTTACATATTTGTTGATCTCTAACTTGAGATTGAATAATTTAGTCAGACATTTATAAATATTCGTTGTTTAGCCAAAATAATTTTTCTAACATATCTTATAAAATTTTAAGGTTGAAAATGCCATATACGTGGTAGGATTCAATAGAGATTACTATAAACTTTTAAAAAAGGATTGTTATAAAAATAACATATTAGCATGTGATACAGTCCAAAAAGTGAAGATTTTATCATGCAAAATGAGTTTCACTCCATCTTGACACAAATCCTACGACTCATCACAAATTACTATTGTCAAGGGACGCCTGGGTGGCTCAGTCAGTTAAGTGTCCGACTTCAGCTCAGGTCATGATCTCACAGTTTGTGGGTTTGAGCCCCATGTCGGGCTCTGTGCTGACAGCTCAGAGCCTGGAGCCTGCTTCGGATTCTGTGTCTCCCTCTCTCTCTGCCCCTCCCCTGCTCATGCTCGGCCTCTCTCTGTCTCAAAAATAAATAAAAACATAAAAAAGACAAATTATTATTGCCAAAAATATATTGTGTATTCTTCTATATGCATTGTATGGACTACTATAATTTATTTGATCTGTTTCCTATTTATACTAGTTTTTCCCAGTCTTTTTATTATATCACTGTTGCAATCAACATCCTTGTACATATATTTTGGAGTGCACAAGTGAGTGCTTGTTTGTTTGTTTTTTTTTTATTTTATTCACTTTTGAGGGAGAGGATGAGACAGAGGAGGACAGAGGATCTGAAGTGTGCTCTGTGCTGACAGCAGCGAGTCTGATCCTGGGCTCTAACTCATGAAAGATGAGATCATGACCTGAGCCAAAGTCAGACACTCAACCAACTGATCCACTCAGGCACCCTACAGGTGAGTGTTTTTATGAAGAATATTAGGCTACAGTAACAATTCCACAGCGTCAGTGGTTCAACCAGTTTATTTCTTATCTACAGAGTCTGCTGCAGTTTCAAAGAATCTCATAAGGAATGGTCCTCCATGTGGTGACACAGTGCTTCTGCTATTTTGAATTTTTGTTCCGTTATCCTGACCAGTGGCTAACTCCATGATCACCACAGCAAGAGAAGACTCGAGAATCACAGCAGTAACTAAATGTTTCAGTGTGTAAATGACACTTACCACTTATTCTCCCCAGCCATTGGCCAGAATTAATTATATAACTCTACTTGCCAAGGGACACAAAATTATAATTTTCTCATTTGCCCAGAAGGACAGAGGTGGATGTGTGGGAGCAATAGAAGCCTCTACCACAGATAAATCCTAGAATTGATACTACTTTGCCAAAGTTCATGTTCAGGTAACTTCAACAGATATTAACAAATTATCCAAAGATAATACATCCCTTATCTCATCAATAAATTAAAAATGTAATAATTTATTTAGTTTTGCAGGTTGAGTCCAGTTTTAAGCAGGCTAACTATAAGACCCAGTATATCTGAATGGTGATTCTTTATCTTTCTAAATTATAATCGGGACTATCCAAAAGTTAATGAATTATAATGCACTATTACGAAAAGAAAGCTGGTTCCATGTTCACCAGTTATTGTACAACAATCACACCAAACCAAGAGCATGAATCTAGAAGGCTCATCTGAGTCCTTTCCCATGTTCAGCCTAAATAAGCTGGCCTTGTGGTTTTAAGTTTCCTCAAGTTAGTTGGCCTGAATAGGCAAAACCAACAAACACAACAATAAAGGAAATAATCAAAAGAAAACACCAATAGAGAGCTGCAAACTTGCACAGCAAAACATTTCCAAGAAACTTAACTGTATGTACAGCACTAGTAGGAGTTTTATTCTGTAAACTTCATGGAAACAAATTAAACTTGGCAGCCAAACCAATTCATTTCCTGTTTGTTAAATTTAATACATATTTGTAAAGTGATCTTGTTAATTCCCTAAATTATCAGCAATATGTTAAAACTAATTTTTAAGTAAGCAGTAGTACATAAACATATGAAGGAGCACTATTTGAAAAGTGTTACCTGAGGATTTACAGAAAGATGTTCATTTCATTAGAATGTAACAAGTTAGGGATATGGAGTAAAAATCCAAAAGGTCAAATAGGTTTTAAGGAGCGTAAAATGCTGACATATTATTATCAGAAATTGTTTAAATTAAAGCAAGCTCCAAATGTGGTTTAAATGTAATTTTAGTGGATTTATTTACTTTTTATAATATATTTCCCAATATCCTCGTCTTTCCTTTATTTTTGCAATAAGCTATAAGTGATCTTGCAACACTATTCTGACTGAATTTACTAATTTTTAAATTAAATTTGTACCTCTATATGCAATATTGGAATCAGATATATTTTAACTTAGTAAAATAAATGTGCAGTATTTTTTTTCTTTTTCTGGGCTTTTAAACAATGTAAGAAGTAAATAAATGATTTAGTCTTTAAAGAAGTTAAGAAAAAAAATTTGCCTCCATACAAGCTAATATATTTTTTTTAACTTCTAACTTTTTTTCCCCAATTACTTCATCTATTCATTTTGTTTTTGGTAACTCATTCTTGAATCAATGTTAATTATTTATATATTTCCATATAATTCTTAATTATATCAATACTCCCAATTTTATTGCATAGATTTGAATGTAATAATCTTTTAAAATGTTTCTATCTTTGTTGCATTGATATTCTATTAATTTGTTTTATTTTCTGTTTTTCTTTCAATAAAAAATATTTTGAATACTTTTGTATTTTAAACTGTTTATTCAAAGAACTAGCTCTTGGATTGAGTTATGAAGTCTTTTTGCTCTGTTGACAAGTTAATCAACTTATTAAGTAGTTTATTATTAATAAATAAAGTACTTAATTTGCTTATTAACTTGCTTTTATATTTATTAGTGCATGTTTCTATATCTTATAAGATAATGACCAGTGGAATGAACGGTCTCTTTGTATTGATGCTCTCTGTAAATGCATAAAGATTGTTTCAAACCACAAAATCCTTGCCATTCACCATTAAACAGAAGCGTTCCTATATCTTAGTAAACCGTTTCTCATCTACATTCTTCTCACTGCATTCTTTTTTTTTTCTCTTTAAAAGATCCATTTTCATCATTTATCTTAGAAATGAGGAGCAGGGCACCAGGGTGACTCAGTCAGTTAAGCCTTCAACTTCAGCTCAAGTCATGATCTCATGGCTTTTGGGTTCGAGCCCCACGTCAGGGCTCTTTGCTGACAGCTCAGAGCCTGGAGCCTGCTTTGGATTCTGTGTGTGTCTCTCTCTCTGCCCCTCCCCAGTTTAAACTCGCTCTCTCTCTCTCTCTCTCTCAAAAATAAGTAAACATTAAAAATTTTAAAAAAAATGAAATGAGGAGAAATAATACTGTCTTTACAGCCTGTAATCCTGTACTGGAGCTGTATATAAATATCACTCAAATTTTCTACATTTTATAATCTTTTTATCAATCATTTTACTCCAAATGGAGGTTAAAAGGTGATTTTAGACACCTTACCTACCATTTACAAGCTTTTGTTCAAAGTGTGATCCTATTGATATTCATTTTAAGTTTTATAGGCATACATTTCCTGTGATTAATGTTTCTCTTTCTCTGTGTACTAATTTTTATTCACTTAGATTTGAGCTTTCCATAGAGTTTACCGTGTAAGTAAATGGATAATGAAGAGTAGGTTTTTTGCTGGCTTTCTTTGTTTGATTGCTTCATTCATACATGGTGTTTTTGTTTTTAATCAATTTCATTCAGATATAATTTACATAAAATTGAAGGTACACACTTGTAAGGTAAAAACACAACATACCAAACTTTTGGCATGAGCAAAAGTAATAGTAAGAGGGACGTTTAGTGGTAAATGTCTGCTTTAAGAAAGAATAAAAATCTCAAATAAACAACCTAGCTTTATACCTCAAGGAACTAGAACAAATGAAAGAGATAGAAGAGAAAGAGAACACAAGAGAAAGAAAAACAAACTAAGCCTAAAATTAGCAGAAGAAAGGAAACATCAAAGAGCAGAAATAAATGAAATAGAGACTAGTAAACACAATAGAAAAGGTCAGCAAAACTAAGCGTTGGTTTTTTGAAAAGAAAAGCAAAACTGACAAATCTTTAGCTAGACTAACTTGGTTGATGAGTTTTATCAAATGTTTATCACCCCATAAACACCTCCATCAAGGTATACAACTTTTCCAAATTTTTCATCAACCAAAAAATTTCCAAAAATGACTTTAGATCTATTCCCAATTCCCCCTCACTCATCCACACTCATTACTGGCTTCAGGTAATCACTGATCATTTTCTGCGACTATTTACTAGTTTAGAAACTGCCCTAGAAACTATTTAAATAGAATCATGTACTCTTTTGTGACTGAACTATTCACTTATTTTAATGTTTTTGAGTCCCACCCAGGTTGCTGTATGTATCTGTGGATTGTTATTTTATATCATGGAATAACATTCTATTGTCTATGGACACTTGATTTTTTTCTAGGTTTGGATATTATAAATAAATTTAATATGAAAACTTCCAAGCAAGTCTTTTTTTGTAAAGAAATATTTCGTTTGGGGATAAACAGCTAGGAGAAAAATTGTAGGCTTATATGCTATCAATAATTGCAGAAGTGTTTTCTACATTGGTTAATTTTATAATTTTACAAATATAGCAACATAGGAGTTGTAGTTGCTCCAAATTCTCACCAATATTTGCTACTGTCAAGCTTTTTACAAGTTAGCCACTCTAATGGTGTCTAATAGTATCTCGTTACAATTTAATATGAAATTACCGATGAATAATGATATTAAGTATCTTCTGATGACTTTGCTATATCTCCTTTTGTTAAGTATCTAACACTTCACGTTTTTAAAATGAGTTGCTTTTTTTGTTGAGTTCTAAGGCTTTATATAAATTCTGGATGCAAATATTTTGACAGATACATGTATTGTGAATATTTTCTTCCACCCTGTAACGATTTTATGCTTATAAAAATTTGTTTCATTTTTTTATTCAAATTTTATTTAAATTCCGGTTAGTCAATATACAGTGCAATATTGGTTTCAGGAGTAGAATTCAGTGGTTCATCACTTACATATAACAACCTGGGCTCATCATAACAAGTGCCCTCCTTAATACCCATCACCCATCTAATCACCCATCTAGTAGCCCATCCCCTATCCACCTCTCTCCATCAACCCTCTTTTCTCTATCATTAAGAGTCTCTTATGGTTTGTTTCCTCTATTTTTCCCCCTTCCCATATGTTCATCTGTTTTCTTTCTTAAATCCCACATATGATTGAAACTATATGGTATTAGTCTTTCTCCAACTGACTTATTTGGCTTAACATAATACACCCTAACTCCATCCACTTCGTTGCAAATGACAAGATTTCATTCTTTTCAATGGCTGAATAATATTCCAGTGTGTATGTGTGTGTGTGTGTGTGTGTGTGCGTGTGTGTACCACATCTTCTTTATGCATTCATGAGTCAATGGATATTTGGGATCTTCCCATTATTTGGATATTGCTGATAATGCTGCTATAAACATCTGGGTGTACGTACCCCTTCAAATCAGTATTTTTGTATCCTTTGGATAAGTAACTGGTAGTGCAATTACTGGATTGTAGGTAGTTCTATTTTTAAGTTTTTGAGGAAACTCCATGCTGTTTCCCAGAGTGGCTGTACCGGTTTACATTCCCACCAACTGTGCAAGAGGGTTCCCCTTTCCCTACATCCTTGTCAACACCTGTTGTTTCTTGTGTTGTTGTTAATTTTAGCCATTCTCACAGGTATGACGTGGTATCTCATTGTGGTTTTGATTTGTATATCCCTGATGATAAGTGATGTTGCGCATCTTTTCATGTGTCAGTTAGCCATCCAGATATCTTCTTTGGAAAAATGTCTATTCATGCTATCTTCCCATTTCTTAACTGGATTATTTCTTGGGTGTTGAGTTTGATAAGTTCTTTACAGATTATGGATACTAACCCTTGATCAGATATGTCATTTGCAGATATCTACTCCCATTCTGTACACTGTCTTTTAGCTTTGTTGACTGTTTCCTCACTGTGCAGAAGCTTTTTTTCTTGATGAGGTCCCAATGGATCATTTTTGCTTTTGTTTCCCTTGCCTCTGGAGATGGGTCTAGTAAGAAGTTGTTATGGCTGACGTCAGAAAGGTTGCTGCCTATGTTATCCTCTAGGATCTTGATGGCTTCCTGTATCACATTTGGGGTATCTCATCCATTTTGAATTTATTTTTGTGTATGGTGTAAGAAAGTAGTCCAGTTTCATTCTTCTGCATGTTGCTGTCCAGTTTTTCCAGCAGCATTTGTTGAAGAGACTGTCTTTTTTTCCATTGAATATTCTCTCCTGCTTTGTGGAAGATAAGTTGACCACATAGTTGTTGGTCCATTTCTGGGTTTTCTATTCTATTCCATTGATTTATGTGTCTTTATCCTCATACCATACTATCTTGATGACTACAGCTTTGTAAGATATCAGATCATGATGAATAAGATACCTGTATATCTGTAAGATACCAGAATCATGATGCTCCAGCTCTCCTTTTCTTTTTCGGAGTTGCTTTGGCTATTTGGGGTCTTTTGTGGTTCCATACAAATTTTAGGATTGTTTGTTCTAGTTCTATGAAAAGTGCTGGTGGTATTTTGATAGGGATTGCATTAAATGTGTGGATTGCTTTGGGTAGTATAGACCTTTTAACAATGTTTTTTCTTCCAATCTATGAGTATGGAATGTTTTTCCATTTCTTAGTGTCCTCTTCAATCATAAGTGTTCTATAGTTTTCAGAGTACAGATCTTTTACCTCTTTGGTTAGGTTTATTCCCAGTATCTTATGGATATTGGCACAATTGTTAATGGGGTCAAGTCCCTGATTTCTTTTTCTGCTGCTTCATTATTGGTGTATAGAAATGCAATAGATTTCTGTGTATTGATTTTATATTCTATGGCTCTGCTGAATTCATGTATTAGTTCTATCAATTTTTTGGTGGAGCCTTTTAGGTTTTTCCATAGAGTGTCATGTCATTTGCAAATAGTGAAAGTTTGGCTTCTTCTTTGCCCATATGGTTGCCTTTTATTTTATTTTTTATAGTTGTTGTTTTCTGGTTGCTGGGGCTAAAGACTTCCAGTACAATGTTAAATAGCGATGGTGAGAGTGGACATCCCTGTATTGTTCCTAACCACAGAGAAAAAGCTCAGTTTTTCCCCATTGAGGATGATATTAGCTGTGGGTCTTTCATAGATGACCTTTATGTTGTTGAGGTATGTTCCTTCTATCTTTACTCTATTGAGCATTTTTATCAAGAATGGATGCTGTATTTTGTCAAATGCTTTTCTGCATCTGTTGAGAGGATCATGTGGTTTTTATCCTTTCTTTCATTAATGTGGTGTATCACATTGATTGATTTACAGATATTAACCTCTGCAGCACAGGAATAAGTCCCGCTTGATTGTGGTGAATAATTCTTTTAATGTTTTGTTGGATTGATTTGCTAGTATCCTGTTGAGAATTTTGTTCATAATAATGTTGTAAAAAGATTTTTATTTTGATGAATTTCAACTTATCTATTTTTTGTGCTTATTTTTTCTTCCAGTATTTTTTATATTTCAGCTTCTATATTTAGATCTATTACTCATTTTGAAATAAAATTGTTTATGATATGCAGTAAGGGTTAATTTTCACATTTTTAATATCAATATTTAGTTATGTCTGTCCCATTTCTTTTAAAAGAATGTATCATTTATCCCCTTCAATTACCATAGTGCCAGGATTAAAAAACACTTGAACATATACATATAAATTATTTCTAGGTTGTTATTTTGTTCTATTGATTTATATATGTATTTATATATGAATATGACTATTTTTAAATGTCTTTAACTTTATATTAGATCATAAAATTTCTCTTATTATGTCCATTTATTATATTATTATTTTAATTAGAGTAATTTCCAGTTCTAAGACATCCATTTTCTTTCTTTATTTGTAATTTTATTTCCTCTGTTAAGTTTCCTGCTTCCTTATTAAAATCATATTTTTCTTTAATTATGTGAGCATATTTTATAATAGCTTCTTTAAGGTGTTTGCTAATGCTACTATCTGGATTATTTCAATGTCAGTTTTTATTGAGTGCCATTTCTTCTGAACTATGGCTACAAGTTTCCAGTTTTTTGCATATCTAGGAAATCTTTATTACATCCTGGACAATGTAGATAGTATGTTGCAAAAATTTTGGATTCTGTCATTCTCCTCTGCAGACTGCTGATTTTTGTAGTAGGCAGTATAACTACTGAGAGATTACCCCGTCCTACTCTAGGCTTGCTCTGATGCTCTGTTAGGGCAGGTCTCTGGAAAACCTAAAATGTTTCTCAAACCTCTCTAACTAGATGCTACTCAAACTGTCTTTCTTGCATATCTTGTAAGGATTTGATTTAGACTCTGTAAGCATGGATCTAGAGTAGGTCCTATTCTAGGATGTGATACTTGCTTCTTACAGGAGACTTTTCTGAAGTCTCAGCAGGGTGTCTAAAGAGTGTTAATGAGGTACTAGGTATTTCTGACACTCTTTGAAAACAATGACACCCAACATCACTAGACCTCTTAGTATCTTTGTTCTGCTCTCAGCTTCACAGCAGCTATTCTTGGTGACCCTCAAATAGTCTTATTCTGTGCAGGTGCTACCCAAGCCTCAGCTGAAGACACATGAATCCCAAACAGGTTTCTGGAAATTACCTTCTTTCTTCAATTCCCCTCTCTGCTGCATTGCTTCAGCTTCCATTCACACGTATCTATGCCTCCTCATCTCAGCAAAACTGCTAGGTTCTGATTGGATTCTAGCTCATTAGGCTGTAGTCAGTTATTTCTCCAAGAAAACAACTGGAACAATTTGGGGACTTATATCTTGAGTTTCCCAGCTCTCTAGACTTGCAATCTTCTTTGCCTTTTCTTCTCTGGTTCCTGGATTTCTAAACTAGAAAATGAAAACTGTAATACTGATTGATTTCTAAGTTCTTTCCCAGTTCTAGTCTTCCATGAGTCTGGAATATAGAAGTTACTTTGTTTGCAATGTAACTTTTGTTTTCCATTTTTATCAGGCACTAAAGGATTTGTAAAGAAATATTGATATATTTTTATAATGATAAACTATTCACAAAGATATATAAACAGCTTATACAAATGTAAACTAATACTAAAGGGATGTCTGGGTGGCTCAGTGGTTTAAGCAGCTGAATTCGACTCAGGTCATGATCTCAGTTTGTTAGCTTGAGCCCCATGTTGGCTCTGTGCTGAGAGCTCAGATTCAGATTCTGTGTCTCCCTGTCTCTCTGCCCCTCCCCTGCTAGTGTTCTGTCTTTCTCAAAAAAAGAAAAAAAAAAAAAAAAGTAAAGGTTAAAAAAAATTTTAATTAATATTGAAGAGTAAGTTACTTTGGGTTTATAAGTCATTTATGTTACCAATATCTTTCAACATTTCAATCAATTATTCAAAAACATTACATCTAAGAAGTTGAAGAATCTACTCCAGCCACTTGATTGCCCTTAGAATGAAATAGCAGAAGAATCTCCTCATAATCACGGCAATTCAGTCTCATTTATCCAAGAGCATAATTGTCAGAGGTGATTTTGCACCTGGATTCATACCTAATATTGGACTCACAATTAAGAAAACACTATCTAAATTATTCAAATTAATGAATTAACTAACTAGGTCAAAAAAAGCACCTTATAAGAAAAAATTTTTTTCTGTTTCTTTCTACATTAAAGGAAAAGGCCAAATAAAAAGTAGAGTCCTTCCTTAAATACAATTTAAATGGAAAAACACCTATTTGAATATATTTAAAATTGATTTACTCCTATATGTTAAAGTAAATACTTTTATGAAATAGCAATAATCAAGCACTGCAAATAATTGAAAGTCTGTTGAATGTGGGAGAAAATATTAGCAATTTCTGAGCATATTCAGTGATTAAATCAAAAATAGATTTGAAAGGAAAGGTTAAAATAGTTGTATTTTAATTTGGATAATAAAAATTGCTCTCTCTCTCTCAAGGGAATTGGCAAATTGGCATTTTGGTCAATTTCCACTTCATAATTTACTTTTTATTAATCATAATATTTAAGTAAAATATTACTCTATTCTGCAATTCAGTTCTAGATTTAATAATTATATATATATGTATATATATGTATGTATGTATATATATATATACATATATATATATATATATATATATATATATATATATATATATAGTTTCCTTTATATATTGTAAGAGAGTTAACTATTAATTTATTCACTAGAAGACTGGGCAAAATAAATTGGATTACCTATTCCTGTGTGCCAAAATACTATTTGAAAGAAGTTGCCAAGTGTGGAAAACTGGGATGGCTTTCAAAGATACTAAGTCTTGGAAGACTTAAAAATCACCCTACTCTCCCTTCACAAAATGTTAAAGCCCTTTCTTATCTGTAATAGAAATCAGCAGCAATGTTAAAAAAAACAAACTAAACAAAAGAATAGAAAAATAGATTGATTTAACAGAGTAGAGAGCCCAGAGTAGGTACACACAAATAAGGTCAGCTGATCTTTGACAAATACAATGGAGACAAGATAGTTCTTTCAATAAATGGTGCTGGAATAACTGGACATCCACACATTAAAAAAAAAAATGAACGGAGACATAGAAATATATTAACTCAAAATGGATCACAGACCTAAATGTAAAACACAATTCTATAAAATCCTAGATAATAATATAGGAGAAAATCTAGATGACATTGGGTTTGACGGTGACTTTTAGATACAACTCCAAAGGAATTATCCATTTAAAAAATAATTGACAAATTGAAATTCATGAAATTAAAAGCTTCTATTCTGCAAAAGACATTACCAAGAGAATGAGAAAACAAGCCACAAACTGAGAGAAAATACTTACATAAGACATATCTGATAAAAGGACTGTTACCTAAAATACATGAAGAATTCTTTAAACTGAAGAATAAAAAAAATCCTTTAAAAAATAAGCAAGAGATGTGAACAACTTACCAAAGAAGACAGAAGTATTTGAAGAGATGTCTGACATTATATGTTACTAAGGAATTGTAAGTTAACACAATGAGATACACTACACATCTAATAGAATGGTCAAAATCCAAAACACGACAACATCAAATGTTAGCAAATATATGGAGCAACAGGAACTCTCTTTCATTGTTAATGGGAATGCAAAATGATACAGCCATTTTGGGAGACAGTGTAGCAGTTTCTTAACTGAACTAAACATATTCTTACCATATACTATAACAATCATACTCCTTGGTATTACCCTAATGAGTTAAAACTTATGTCCACACAAAAGCCTACATGTGAATGCTTATAGTAACTCACTTGATAAATGCCAAAATGTATAAACAACCAAGACATCTTTTAGTAGGTGGATGGATAAAGCAACTGTTGTAGATGCAGACAATGGAATATTATTCAGTGCTAACAAGAAATGAACTATCAAGTTATGAGAAGACAGAGGATTCTTAAATGCATAATACTAAGTGAAATAAGCCAAACTGAAAAGAATACATAAGATTCCAATTATATAACATTCTGGAAAAGGTGAAAGTATGGAGACAGTAAAAATATCAGTGGGTGACAGGACATAGGGAAGAGGGAGGGATGAATAATAGACCACAAAAGATTTTTAAATCAGTGAAGCTACTATATGTGGTACTATAATGTTGGATACACATCATTGTACATTTATGAAAACCCATAGAATGTACAACACCAAAATTGAACCCTACTGTGAACTACAGGTCTGGATGATGATGCTATTCAATGTTGGTTCAATGACTGCAACAAGTGTGCCACTCTGGCACAGGATGTTGATGGTGGCAGCAGCTGCACAAGTGGGGAATAGAGGGTACATAGGAAATATGTACTGTCTGTTCAGCTTCTCTGCAAGACTGAAACTCCTCTAAAAATTGTCTCTGAACAACAACCTAATGTTAACTTCAAAAGAGTAAAAGTACACACTGAAAGATAATAAGGAAAGATAATTAGGAAAAATCTATCATAACTACAATTAATATGAAAAATGTGATAGGAATGCAAACCTATCATGAATTACAGTTTTGTACCCATTTCTGATGTATGGGTTCCCCCCCCCCCCACATCAAGCAATTCTCAGACTCTAGCTGGTATTCTATAATTAATTCAATTATGTCACTGTCTATGAGGAGATATCATTAGATGGCAAGGGTTAAGGGTTCAGTCCTATAAGACTGCCTCCCATACACACACTTATGAAAATTCCAAGTCCAGGTCATCACCTGTGCTTCTGACCGACTGGTTTTAGATCCAAGTTTCCCAAATCCCCATTTTGGGTTTAATTTGCTAGACAGCAGAACTCAGAGAAACATTTTAATTACTAGATTATTGGTTTATTATAAAAATATGTAACTCAAGAATAGACAGATGGAAGAGATACATAGGGCAAGGTATGGGGAAGGGGTTAGAAGCTCCCATGCCCTCTCCAAGAAAGCACCACTCTCCCCAAATCACCACATTATCACTAATCCAGAAGCTTTCCAAACACTGTCCTTCTGGGTTTTTGAGGAGGCTTCACTACATAAATGTGAGAAGTTAGTGAGATGATTCATTTTCAGAAATACCAAACAAAAACTATGCTGTCCCCACTAGCACTGTGTCTCTGTCTCTCTCAAACATAAACATCAAAAAAAAAAAAAAAAGAACAAAGAAAGAAAGGAAAAAAGCTGAGCTGTCTAGTTAACAATAGGTTTACAACCTATTGGAAGTATGTACACACACACACACACACACACACACACCCCGTCTCCACCCCCCCCACCCCCCCATACACACAATGGAGTCCCAAACTCTGAGACACTTCACTTCCTGGTTATTCTTCCCCTCTCCATTTTGCAGGCTTATTTTTCACAGACTTTGCAATGAGCATGTGCCAAAGAACTGAAGTCTCTGCATCATCTCAAGGAATGTACATTTGTTCCAATCAGACTACTTTTTGGCCTTGCATGGGCATAGGCAACTTCCAGGTACGGTAACCTCTTTAATACTCAGCCAGTAAGGAATCAGGGGAGGGACTTCGAGCTAGAAGATAAATTGCCTGCTCTAACTGCCCAGAGTTTGGTCAGACACCCACTCTTGCAAGAACATTGATTCCAGCCTTGCTTCACTGTGCTCCCAGTCTCCGTGTCCCTCCTTTGATTGGGTCAGTGGGATTATTTCTCACAATAAACCTAATAGATTAAACCATTGGCCATTGATGATCAAATTCAATCTCCAATCCCTTTATTTTCCCAAAAGGTCTGGGAGTAGTTCTGAAAATTCCAACTCTCTAATTACAAGGTTGACTCTATTGGCAATCAGCCCCCACCCTTAGATGCTTTTCAAAAGTTAACCTCATTAACCTAATAAAAGGCACCTTAATGGCTCTCATCACAAGAATTTCCAAGGGTTTTAAGAGCCCTGTGACAGGAAAGGAGTTGAAGACCAAATATATATTTATAATTCACAATATTATGAGTCAAATGGGAAAAAAAATGTAACAGCAACTACTAAAAACATCTAATCAAATCTTAGATTCCAGTAATTGAAGATGTTTGTTCAGTATAAAAGTAGATAATAGTTACAATATAATTAGTGCTACCTAAACCACAATAGAGGTGTGTCACTTTGTTTCCACATTTCCACATGAATATGCCAAGTGGATGGTATCAGAGTGAGAGAAGGAGGCAAAGTTAATTATAAAACTTGGGTAGAGTTGACATTTTAAGCTTTGTGTCACCAACAGCATTTTCCATTGTCAGAAAAAAGAGAAAAATGGAAGTGCCTCCTGGGATAAAAGATAATTGTAAAACAGTCTTGGAATATGTATGTAATTAGCAATAGGTTACTCCAATTAGGATAGTGTCCAATGATAACAGGTAAACTCCCAGAGTAACCCAGCATAACAAAGATTTATATCATCTGCTTGTAAATGTCCAACATGGATGCTACTGGCTGTGTTCTACAGGGCCATTACCCTTTATGTGGTGTTTCTTAGATTCCGACTTCCTTTGGCTCTGCCATTCACAGGTCTTCGCCTCCAGGTACATGAAAGAAGTGAGAACACCCAGGAGAAGAGGTTTTACAGCTAACAACCTAGAAGTGATTTATAGCATTGCTACCCATAATCCATTGGCCAGAATGAGTTATCTGACCTGGCTTAAATACCAGGAGGAGTGGGAGATGGAATTTTCCCGTGTGCTTAGGAAATCAAAGACATGGGTTGGTTAAAACACAGCATTTTTGTCTGCTGTGGACATCTCTCCATCACTATACTTGGTAAACAATTCATTTTTATAGGAAAAATTTGGCTCCATATGGTGACTGGTTTCTATTTTTTAAATCCCATTTATTAATATCACAACAGCACTTATATTAATGTATAAAACTTTCAAAAACTTTCATTTATATTATCTCAGTTATCTGCACAATTACACTGTTATGTTGTCATTTCAAAAAAAAAAAAATGTCCTTAAGCCATTTATAAACACATAGGAGTTACCACAAACTGACTTGTATTAATGTTTTTCAGGTAGTTAGGTAGGGGATTGTCCACTGCACAAATTCATCACTTTTTTGTTTGTTTTTACTTATAGCACTCCTTATGAGATTTCTCTAGGGAATTTCTCTTTTACTAATCTGATACACGCTGAGATTTCTTCAGGTGATTTGGGCAATAATTATTTCTCCAATTGCTCTGGGGTTTGGCTGATCTTTCTTCCTAAACATTCCTATTTTCCCACTCAGAAGCATATGATGAGTTATAGAATTCTGTTAAAGTCATCTTCTATCAAAACAAATGTGGATGTATTCCCTTCTTAGTAGAATTACTTTCTCTGTGGTCATTTGAATATTGGGGACTATTCACAGTTCATTTTCCCCCAGGATCTCCCTCATTAGTTTGTGTCACTTTTTTTCAGGTCTTTCGTCTTTTCTCTTCCCTCCAGCCTACACATTCTCTCACTTTCCCTAAGCCTGTTGACAGCTTTCTGCACTATGGCCCCCTGAGGTGTTGATGTCATGGCACAAGTGTATATTAAGATTTCTCATCACCTTGAATATTCATAATCTTTCAAATTCCTTCAACTCCAGTTTCCAGTCTATGAAGATCTTTCAATTTTCTGGGGCTGCTCCAAATTATATTATAAAGTAAAGCAAGATTTTACTCAGTATCCAAACATAGTATCCTGTATTTCCTTAACCACCATCTATATTTGTCATTTCCTCTTGATTGATTTTTGCAGTTAAAGTGCTCAGTTCCATCCACCAGCCAGGCTGTGACTTACCTCTGGCAGGGCTTGGACTCTAAATAGTCACTTTCATCTGTTGTATGTTTTTTCTGCAAGGATCTTGGTAAATTATTCCAGGTGTGGTCTGTCTTTAAAAATAGATTTCATATAGAGGGTAAAGACCACCTCTACCTACCAGGCTTCCACAGATGTCCTTACACAAAATAACTCCATGAATTTAGTAAAACCGAGCACTAGAACAGTTCGATCTGTGGGAAACAATTGTATTGGCCTTAAAGATACAGGTAGGTAAGACTCCTTTTCATATATGTGGACATCTGTAACAGAAGAAACCAGTAGCTACCATTTTTTCATGGCTTCATGGGAAACATACTAGATGGGGAATAGGGAGAGGAAAAAGAGACAAAAATGATGTATACACATGTGATGTTTCTACAGAAAAGCTCCTCCCAAATGATAAAGGGATTGGCAGACAGGTGGCAGGCAAAAATTCCCACAATACAACAGGCACAAGCCAGAGAAGCACTATTTATTGCTATCCACCTGACTTCAAGTTAATCAAGTCTGATGTGAATAAAATTAAGATTATTACCTACAGATGTGATCCCAGGGCTAGCCAAGTTTAAATCGTTTGCACGATCATGTAGCTATTGAGTGAATTCTGTCTTCTTACCTTCATTCCAGTATCTCTTTCCTTGAGACACAGTGCTTCCCCACCTCTGAACCTTCTCTCCCAGCACACATTCCCCTGGCAGAGTGCAAACATAGGAGAGAAGGCTTTCATTTTTGAGGATTGGTTTCGAATTGCCTAGACCTGCAGCTGTATTAAAAATTGCATAGACGTTCTGCCTCTATCCTTTACCCCATCCCTTTACGTCCTTATCTCAAGCTCTGTAGCAGGGCAACATTCAAAAACAGCAGAATATATGCAGAGAATGGTTCCCATGTCCAGGAGCCCATTCCACTAAAACAGCGGGAGCAGGCAGGGACAAACATGTTCTGATCACTTCACTATAAAAATTAGATAACTTTTATCATTTTTTGCCATCTGACAGAAGCTTAAAAATATTCTAAATATGCATGCATCCAATCAAAAACCAAATACATTTCATATCCCTGCTAATCTGTAATAAAATGCATAATTACTACAAAGGTAGTGTTCATTCCCTAAACTCTCCTTGTTAGAACTTTTAGACATCTCCCCTTCTTTCTCCTTTATTAAAATACATCTCTTGGGTGTGTTCAGTGACTCTTCCATCAATCCTAAAAGTCTGTATTGGATACTCTGGCTTCCTGTAAAAATGTTTTCTCCTTGACTTTCCTTATTTCCTTCCCAAGGAGAATACAGATATTATAGCTCCCTGCATATGTAAGAGTTTTCTTTCAAATATACAATACTGTTGTTCTACGATTTATGAGAAGGGAGGAAAAAGCAGTAACATCAGTATGAAGATTTTTTTTTTAAGTTCTAGAATTCTATTTCTGTATTAATTGAGGAGAATGAAAACAGCATCAGAAGAAGATACAGGGTGGTGAATGACAGCAGGAAGGATCAGGAATATACTGAAACACAGATTGGCAGGGGGAGGGTAGGTAACATTTCTTCAGGTGAGCCCTGAACAGAATAAGTTTGTCACCAAATGTGGTTTAAATTGTCCTCTCTTGTTCAGTGCAATTAGACCTTTCTTGGGACATAAAATTTTTATTCAGATGGAAGACATAGGTAAAAAAAAAAAAAAATCATCCAGACAGGCTGCAATAACGAATTCCCTTTCTTTTCTGATGTAAAACTCCAGAAATGAATGGAATTCGAAATTTACACAGATGTTAATGGACATTTCTACCCCAGGAAGGCCCAAATTCCTTGTTGCAGCATGAAGAGTTTGCTGAGTTGTTTGTTGTTTTTTTTTTTTTTTTAATAAGGGCACCCAGAAACTGCTCATTAGTCTTTTTGCCTCTTATATTCAATAAATAATTCATCCTTCAATATTGTGTCTATAAAAATAAGAGAAGTCAATCAGAAGCAATGGCTTTTACAAGCCTTGGGAGGAAATTTGCAAAAGATTGCTTTGTGTCATGACTTTCTCACAAAACGGCATTAATCAGAGAGACTACTGTGTTTCTTACAGTCTATTTATTGCTTAATTTTTTAAGCCCCAATAAAACTCTTATTCTGAACAGCAACTATTGAATAATAGATCCCCAAGTATAATCATTCTTACTGGTTGAAGGATGATTATTTTAATATTGTGGCTGTTGGCAGGTCCTTCTTAATCTCCAATCATGGTAGGATTTGTTTTGCTTAGTTTGTTTTTTTAGTCTGTGTCCCTGAAAATTGCACTTTGGCAATTATGTCTCATATCAGAAGAGAGGTCACTGGATTTGAAACATGATAGGGATGTATAACATAAAATTCTAGTACCATGAATAATCATAGTTGACTAGCATTTTACCTATAACTCCTTTCCTAGATGTAGGTTCACAACCCTCTGGGACCTTTCCTGATGTAATCTGAAACCAGGCCCCACACCTAGAAGGCAAGGAGAAACCATAGAAAGATACAGGCCACTCCAGACTGGTAGGTGACAATTTTAATGATAGCAAAGGGAACTTACCTATGAAGCTTGTCTTCTGTGGCAGTAAGACAAATGGATCCATGCACCCATCCTCCAAAACTTAAAAGCTTATAAAGACGCCCTAAGTGGGCTGAGCCACATATACCATGCAGGTGTTTTCAACATCACATCACCATCCTAAGGCCATGTCCTTGGAGCAGTCTCTGGGAGCAGGAAGGCAAGCAGAACCTATATTCTGAGGACAGGGGAGGAGGGGAGGAGCCTCTGAGTGCACAGGTTCAGTTCAGGGGTCAATTGGAGGTCACGTCTTTTTGATCACATTCCAAGCCACTGGTATTATAGTGTGTCTGAACTCTCCAAAGGAGAATTGTTTTTGTTTTCTTTCATGGTCTCTGATCAGGCCATTACGAGAAAGGTGAAATTTACTATGATGATTTTTTAAATCAACATTTCTTTTGAACTATACCTAAGCTCAGTTGGTATGACTAGGTTTATTGCAAGGCCAATAAATCAGTTGGCACCTCCCCAAAATAGTTGTTAAGGGTGGATATGCTCAGCATTGTGGAAACCTTCACATAAGGAAATATCATTCATCTACTTTGAGGAAATCTCTAAGAATAGGAAGCTAATTAAAAAGCAAGGCCTACTTCGTTGTTGAAGTGATTGGAAACGATGCTCACGTGCAATAGCTCTGAGGAAGAAACACTGTAGGCTGCCATAGCTGGCTGAGGTATCTGTGAGAGGTGATTCTTGAAAGCATTATAGGTTTGATTAGTCAGAGAGGAGGACCAGAAGTTTAGGGGGAAATGTAAAATGAGTAAAGACATCAAGTTGAGAGTTAATTGTCTTTAGTTGTGGGTGAGTAGAGGAGACAATTGAAGTTTTCTGGCTAATTCAGAAAGATCAGATATCATAGGGGTCCTTTGATTAGCGCACAGTGTTGATTAAGTACCCAATCAGCTGTAATCTATACATGGTATCCACATTGATTGAGACATTGATTATGATGCAATTGAAGTAAAATGTAACATGATGGGGTAGAAAGACTTGAGTTTTTATCATGATTCTGTAACTACCTAGCTGTATAGTCTTGGAACAGTTTATTAATTTCTCAGTACTTGAATTTCATTATCTATAAAATGGGACAGTTTAAAAAGGATATTCTATAATATATATTCTACCTTCAAAAAAAGTAGTAAGTAATGAGTGCCAAGTTAGATGAGCACTTTTTAAAAATTTTTTTGTTTAGTGTTTATTTTTGAGACTGAGAGAGACAGAGTGTCAGTGGCAGAGGGGCAGAGAAAGAGGGAGACACAGAATCTGAAACAGGATCCCAGGCTCTGAGCTTTCAGCACAGAGCCCGATGCGGCTTGAACTTCCGAACCATGAGATCATGACCTGAGCTGAAGTCAGACACTTAGTCAACTGAGCCACCCAGGAGCCCCAAGTTAGATGACTATTTTAAGTGAAATAGCACGTTTTCAAATAAGTAACATCATTTTTAAAGAGTAATTCATGTGTCAAGTTTTTTTTCTTGAAGTCCTATCGATGATTGCTATCTGGTTTCCTGATAGGAAAATTTTCACATTTTCCCTCTCAGTCTACATTCTCTCTGTCTCTTCAAATTTAGTTATCCTCAGAAAGTTTCAGCCTATATTTTGGAGGATATTTTTAAATATATTCATCCATTCAAAAACAAATGGCTACTACGCACCAGTGACTGCTACTTTCTGACAAAGTAGTGAATAAATCACATGTGGTTATATCATAGAGTGCACAAGCTTTTAAGTATGAGGAAGCAAGGCAAACTCAGACACACAAATAATATATATGGAACTAAAATTGGGAAAGTGCACCAAAACAATGGACAGAAAACCTGTAACTGACAATATGTGGGATGGATCTATTTAGAGACAGTGGTCAGGGAACATCTGAGTAGGTAAAATTTGAGCTGAGCCCTAAATATTGAGAAGGGCCAATCCGGTAAAGTATCAGGGAGAGGGAATTCCAGGCAGATGGACTGCATGTGTGAAGTTGGGAAAGACGTTGACACATAGAAAATGAAAAGTCCGTGTGGTATGAGTATAGTAAGCAAATAGGAGAGTGATGTCAAGCAAGACTGACAAGTAGGCAGCATAAAGATCAAGGAGAAATTTATAGTCCATGTGGGTTAGATGGAACTCGTGTAGATTAAAGTGTTAGAAACCCAATTTAAACTAAGCAAAGTGATAAAAGAGAATGTATTAGCTTAAGTCACTGAAAATTCCAATGTGGAACTGCTGTGAAAGTACATTATGATGTAGGAATGAAAGCAAGCAGTCATGAGAAACTCTCTCTCTTTTCCTCTCTCTCTCCCTCTCTCAGGTGAATTTTACCATCTCCTTTCTTCTCAACCACATTCTCCATTCATATGTAGTGGGAAAGATAGCCATCAGCAACTCTCCTCTTTCTTCTCCTGTGCTTTCTCAGAGAAATTAATCCTGTTTCCATACTCCCCTGCAAAGATTCTCATTGGTCAAGTTTGGTCACATGCATGTCCGTAAACATTTATTGAGACCATGAAGCTGGTGTGTGTTGATTGAGCACACGTGACTCAAATAGTGCTGGGCATAAAGTCAGCCCTGCTCCAATGATGCGGGCTGAGGTAAATTCCCAGAAAGAGAGAAAAAAAAATTACCGAAACTGTAGCAGATGTTCACATTACAGGAAGGAAATCAGACTGCATTGTAATGAGACAGAGAGACATAGAATGGTTTTAAGCAGGGAAATGTCATTTTTGAAATCAAGTTTTCAAATTTGGTTCATTGGTTTTGGTGTGAGAAAAAGATCTTGCAGGAGGCATGACTTCTATGCTGTAGATTGCCATAAAGTGTATTTCCATCACTGCAACCATGTGGAAGGCAGCAAAGCCCCCTACTTTCACAAGCAAATTATTCTTGATACCCAAAACATTTGGACACATGATTTGAGATGATTCTTTGGCTATTAGTCATAGAAGAAAGCTTTCCATGTAACCTAAAGGTTGTGGGAATATGAGGTTACAGGAAAGCTTTTTGGTTTTTTCTTTAGTATTTCATACCATTGAGCCACTGGAATAAATGAAGTGGTGGGTGGTAACTAAGCATCCAAGGAAAGACTCAAACAGGATTTGGGAGGTTTGAATCCAAGCCTCAGGAGAAATCCTCATACTTACTCTGCCCCTAACTAGTAAGGAATCTTGGGTAAGATGCTTAACCTCTGTAACCTCCTCTATGCTCAACCTCACAGGAATAAGGTGAGGATTAGATTAATACAAATTTGTCATGCTTAACACAGTGGGGACAGTGTAGACAATTAGCAAATGTTCCCCATTTTTATTATTTTTTAAATGATATGCTTGTACCTAATAATTCCCAGTCTTTTTCAGGGCTGGCAGATATGGATCCCATGTTATTTTTTTTTCTGTGCCTCTGCACTGTTTTGTGTAAAAATGCAGATAACAGCATTTATTAACATGAAGTAAAAAGAAAGAAATTATTGTGAACTCAAAGAATGCATTGGAGATGTTGAAAATGCAGTATAGTATTATTATTGCAAAATTCTTTGTGGAATTGATTATGACATCTGTTTCCTTTTAGAGTCCTTTTATTCCCCCCAAGTTCTAGCTCTCATATAATATACTACACATTGCAGACATGTTGAAATTGTACTATGTGGGATGAGATACTCTGTGTGTGACATAATGGGAAAACATTGGAATGCTCGGACTCTTACAGACTCCAATAGTTTTTATTCTGCTCTGTCCCACATTAGCTGTGAGATTCTGAATAAATTATTTAACTGTTATGTTCATTAGTATCTTGATCTATAATAAAAAGGGGGGAATATAGATGGTTAATATAATCTTTGTAGGATGGGTATGGGGATTAGTGATGTTTCTAAAGTCACTAACACAGAGTTAAGATTCAATAAATGATAGCTATTGATAGTAGGCATTGAAGAATTATAAGAACATGAGAAATGATCCTTTCAAGAATATTTCAATCTAGACAGAAAACAAGAACATATGCTCCTCTCTCTCCTACATCACCGAGGGGGAACTTCTGACATTAATCAGACCATTGGAGATCTGCTGACATCTGGTCTTACATAAAAATAAATACCACCATGCTTAGAGTTATTCATTAGTACCTGTAGCTATCAAGTAATAGGAACACTGTAATGATGTCCTCTGCTTAGTTAGCATTATCTCTGGGGACTTCAAAGTAATTTGCAGGTGGAAAATTAAATGATGCAGTTCAGGATAAAATTGAATTCCAAATAATTGTTAGAGAATTAAAATGCAATTGAACCAGAAATTCTAATCAGATATGAATCCGAGCATGTTCCTGCTGAACTGTGAGGAAAACAATTTATGCAAGACGATGTTATTTGTTCCTACAAGGGCTTCCATGACATATATTTATATCCTCTCTCATTACAAGGATGTTGGAGTGGGGCAATGTGAAGAAAACGTGAAAGGGCTTTTCCGTGGACTAGTTCCATAAATCTTGGGGTAGTTGTTTTCCCTCTCTGGGGCTCCCATCTTACACAATATCCTTCACGCTTTATTCAACAGTAACAGTAAAATCCAAATCAGATCTCCAAAGTTCCACCTTGCTGTCACCTTGTAACAGACTCTGCTACTCTGGTGGGAATGGAAACTGTGATCAGAGTGAACAGATACGGACATCAGAAACATGTTCTTCTTTATTCTGAACAATGGAAAGAAATGGCTGAATACATGGAAGCCCTTCTACCACCTTTTATGAGACAGGGAAAACATCCAATTGAGCACTGTAGAAATGAAGGCTATTCAAACTCCATGGGGCAGAGTGCACTGAATGTTTGGAGAAATGTCTGACCCCACCCTCCTTCTCTTTGTCTCATTCATCCCGTATGTCAGAAAGCAGGACATCATGGCATCTGCAACTGTGGCTGGCCAGGTCCAAGGGCAAGGTACATTGTAGCTCCTCTCTCTTTGGTACCACTAATTCCAGTAGTGCTCACTTTCAGCATGATACTTTGTCCCTAAGAGATATTGTTTTCTGCTAAACAAAAACACTCTGTGAATTGTTATAGTTCTTATAGCTTAAAACATACACATTCCAAGAACTCCTTAAATATCGGGACGGAGCAACACAAAGGCTGTCCATTCTTTTTCCTTCTCAGAGGTTACCATAGATACCAAGATTGCAATGGCAACTGCTGGCAAATTCACCTAATTGCATTTAGGTAAGGGTAAAAAAAAAAAGTGCAATTACTAACTTATAGGCATGTGGTTTTATTGTGAAATAGTTAATTGCCCTCAGTTATTAGCAAGCTTCTCTATGGTGCCATGTATTGTTTGCAAACAGCTTTCCCATTTATTTTTCATTACGCTTACAATAACTCTCAATGCTTTCTCAGAGAAAGAAATGTGTATGCTGTGTGTGTATGTAGAAATGATGAAGGCACAGTTCAAGGTAAAAACTCTAAAAAATGAGATATAGAGATATAGAAAAAAATCACAAATTGCCAAATTCCTTCAATGGCTTTGACAATACACACACTGCTTATTCAGTTCAATTTTCTAGACATTTGTTGAACCCTCTACTGTAATGGTATGTGTAGCCCTGATCACCTCAATCTTGTCTCCCTTTTCTAAAAGTAATGAAAAAAATGATGATTCCAAGGATCACAAGGATTGGATTTTAACTTTTTCTTTGTCCCTTCCTTTTTCAGGACATCATTTTTCTCTGAAAAATATTTTCAGCCTCTGCCTGGTATGAATGAAGTATTTAAAATGCCGGAGTACCCACTATACATTGGGTAGTTTCTGCATCAGACCTCTACAATGTCCAACCCTTAGAGACTAGTTCCCTGAGATTTCCTTCAATTTACTCTTTTGCAGTTTCCTCACATTACCCAAGAGTTAATTATATCCTTTTGTATCACAAGTAATTCAGCATTTTCTCCTGGTATTTACATTGTATGGATTTGTAGGTGGTTATCTTATCTTTAAGACCAATAGTCTTACTTCCTGGACAAACAAGAACATATTCACCATAAGGCCAAGTCCAGAATGTACATAATTCAATTCTAGTTGACACTTAAAAAACAAATGGAATAACAAGGGAAGGATTAAAGAAATGATTTGGTGTCCCTAACAATTAAGATTTCTTTTTCATTTTGTTTTGTTTTGATTTCTTTTCACCTTAACAACTATTTTTAAACCCCTGCTACAGGAGATGTGTAAGATTACCATTTTTAAATCTAATGATTTATGATCAAATTGCATAGAAAAAATAGGCACAAGAAATAAAGCAATATTGTATATAATTTAGGAACAAGAGCCCCATAGTATGGCCATGGTTCTTTGCTTTAAGGTTTGCTTTGGTAAATTGATTTTGCTGGGCTTAAACCTCAGAGTCTAACCAGCTCAGCCACAGACCCAGTATCACCCTCAGTAGATAAATGGTACCTTCTCTCAAGAGCTTCACTGCCACCTATTTTTCTGGTCTTTTGTTAGTTTCCCCAACTTATCCAATCTTCTCATTCTTTGGCTCAGTTATCACCATGAAGTATAGCAGACACCAGGAATTTCTGGATTCTATCCCCTGTTAGGGACTATCATCGACAAATATGTTCATTTTAATTTAGTGTTTCCTAAGTCACATTCCTTCCGTTATACTCCTACAGGTCTAATTTAGGTTCCTGTACTCTTTGTCTAGACTACAATAATAAACTCCTAACTCATCTCCTCACTTCCACATTCCACACAGTTCTTCACATTAACATAATCATCATACAGCGTGTGTGTGTGTGTGTGTGTGTGTGTGTGTGTGTACACAATAAAAGCAGTTTCCAATGATTCTTTCTTGCCTCCTGGACAAATTCCAAACCCACCCAACAGCATGATAGAATAAAATTTCTCTATTAAAATGCCTGTTGTCCAAATAATTCCTTATGCCTCTACCATACTTAATTGTTTGCCAAAATTTCACTCTTTATTCAAGACCCAGATCAAAGGTTTGCTTTAGAAAATCCTCTCTTGGCTTCACCTGGAAACTGATAACACTTTTCCACGGTTTTCTGTAAATGGTGTACTTGCCTCCAGAATAGCAACTGAGTAAACAAATGAATTAATGAATGAAAAGTCTGGGTGTACAGAGTCTCCACAACCACTTGCACCTCTAAAGTTCTAAAATTCTTTCTTTCTTTCTTTCGAGAGTGGCAAGTATGTGTTGGGGGGGGAGGGTCAGAGGGAGAGGAAGAGAGAGAATCTTAAGCAGGCTCAGTGTTCAGCACAGAGCCTGACATGGGGCTTGATCTCACGACTTTGAAATCATGATCTGAGCTGAAATCAAGAGTCAAATGCTTAACCGACTGAGCCATCCAGGCACTCCTAAAGTTCTACAATTCTTAACATTATCCAGGTACTAGTGGGAAACCCAGACTAATAAGAAGGGAATAAGCAACATGCATGGGACAAAATATGCAAGTAGCATTTCTAATATTAATAATCATAATAAACATCATAGTCATCAACCCATTTTAAGCCTCACAAAAACCCTTGAGATAAGCAAAAATGGTGTTATTATTATCATATTGCCAAATTCAATGATAAGGAAACTAGTGTGAGGCACCTGCATCAGAATCACCTGGAATGGCTGATGAAATGTAATTTTGTGTTTTCCATCCTATATCTATTGAGTCAATTTTGGGAGGATGGGTCCACAGAATCTGCATTTGTATATTCTCTCTCCACCGACCTGATTTTCATGCATGCTAACATTTGAGAACTACTGCAGGAGGGTATTTGGCTCATTAGATTAACCAGATTTCATGCACATGTCTGAAATCTCTCCCACTTATAAGAGAAATTTTATAGTTGACAGACACAGACTGAAAAACAGAAGGGGTTGAAAGATTGTCCAGGGGAATCAGAAATTAAGTGTAGACAGAGAGCGTGGAGGTTAAGAACAGGTGGTGGTCAAGAAATCAAGGATTATGTGATATATATGTGTGTGTGGTATAAATATACAATGGAATCTTACCCAGCCATCAGAAAGAATGAAGCCATGTCATTTGCAATAACATGGATAGACCTAGAGGGTATAATGCTAAGTGAAATAAGTCAGTCATAGAAAGATAAATGCCATATGGTTTCACTCATATGTAGAATTTAAGGAACAAAACAAAGAAAAAAGAGCCAAAAACCAAAAAACAAAACAACAAAAAACAAAAACAGACTCTTAACTACAGAAAAAAAAAAACAAAAAACTGGTGGTTGCCAGAGGGGAGGTGGGTAGGAGGATGAAATAGATAAGAGGGTTAAATAGATAAGGAGGATTAAGAGCACAATTGTCCCAAGGAAAACTGAGAAATGTATATAACTGTTGAATTGTGATATTGTACACCTGAAGCTACTGTAACACCGTATGTTATACTTGAATTTTTTACAAAAAGGAAATTAGGAAGTCAAGGGTAGAATCCAAATTTGGCTGAGCAGATCTGAGGTCAACAGGCAAAGTAAGGAAGTTTATTACTCCAGAGTTAGTATTTTAATTATTTAAGTCATTTGCACTGATCTGTATTTGAGATTATTATCTTGTTTTTTCCATGTTAACATGACTTTTGCACTTAAAGGAGATTTCTGAGTAATGAAACTTCACTGATGTTTGAACTGGAATAGACTTAAGAATGGGCATATATGATAGTATAGAAATAAACATTAAGGCAAGTCATGTAAGGATACAATCCTCCCTGGGTCCACTTTGACCATATACCTAGAAAAAATGGAAAATTAAATGGTTTATGCCACTATTATTTGCATGTGTTTTGGTGGGAGCTTCCTTGATGAAAACCACCTCTTTCTGAAAATAAATTTTTAACTAACCTTTAGTCAGAAAGAAAACTTCTCCAATTGTTTACATGTGAGAAGTCGGTATAATACCCCATTCTACAATAGCTTGTCTGGATCAAAGCAATAAAGTCACGGATGGATTATGTGTCTAGGGCTTTTCTAGAAGAGAAAAATCCTTTCATATATTGAAACAATTTCCATGTCTTCTGCTTTTGTCTAATTACTTCACAAGATAATATGAACCTCCCTTCAAATTGCAGCCTTCCAAAGATTTGGAATTAATTTAAGACAAAAGTCCTCCTCTTCTAGCCAAACACCTCTAAGTTCTTTCTTCCTTCCATGATATGGTTTGTTTGTAACTTCACCAGCCACGTTGTTCCTTCCTGGACAGGCTTCATATTCTCTAATTAATTCAATGCTCTGGATGTGATTCAACCAAGGAAAAGAACAATGAAACTTGCATGCCCTCAATTCAAGTAGTCTAGTTCTCTCTTTGAAAACTAAAATAGTGTTCACTTCTTAGAAGCAGTTTTGGTATTACTGAAGAGTACAGGCTTTAAAAAAAAAAAAAATGGAAGAGACCAAGATTTAATCCTGGCTTCACACTCTTATTAGCTCTATGCATTAGTCAGGTTGTTTAACATTTTTGAGCCACATTTATATTACTTATTTAATGAAACACTTTAATGAGAAATGCAGGATTATTTTGAGAGGATTAAGTGAGATAATTAGGTAATTAGCATAGAGTGAGTCTTTACCTTAACTAAAATCATCAAAAAAGAAATTTTAAGGCAGCCTGTCTCTGAACAATTGCCTAAAACTACTTTTGGAGAGGAGAATGCATTCTCTTAATTTAATTAAGGGATGTCTACCAAACCACTAGGTTGAGCAAACATAACATGAAATAAACTTTATATACGTTTCAATTTCTACATTTTTCCCACTTAAATGACACAGCTGCCTACTTAATGGTGTACTACAGGCTTGAGATTTCTAGCTTATGCACATTTGTTTTATTGTGTATGCTGAGACTGTACCATTTTTATACTGTGATACCTTTCTCAGAAACCATCCAAAGGAAAATGCCAAAATGTAGGACACATATTCAAGAACGTTCAAAAGGAAAGGTGTACTAATTGGGATCTTCGATAAGCAGTATAAGTATGCTAGAAAGGCACTGTAGAAGAATAAGAAAGCAGAAAAGGCTCAGCCTGGACCCTGCCCTTTTGCCCAGTGATCACGCTCTCATACATAGGGACTTATGTGTTATTACCTACAAAATGGGGAAAACATTCCAGCTATCAAGTACCAACAAGATTAAATGTTAAATGATAAAGATAAGATAAAAACTAGTCAAAGTTATTTGTGACACATGGAAAAAACTCTTAATATCCATATTAATGGAAAAAAATCACAAATTATTGGAGGAAAATTTAGTGGAAAAAATAAGCAAAGTATGTGAATAAGAAACTCACTAAGGAGGTAACTGATGAGCCCAAAATCTATGGCAAAATATATTTCTCTAATGCCATCTAAATATAAATATGAGTTATAATTTCAGTCATAGCACTGACAATAATATCAATAAAACTGATTTTACTGAGTATTAACCAATATTAAGGAAATCATAATTTTTTAATACTCTGTTGTGTATAAGGAGATAGCCACTTTTAGGAGCACTTTGACAGTATCCAGTCATACTGCAAATACACTTATCCTACATTGCAGAAATTCTCCTTCTAGTTTTATTCTCGAGAGTAGTTTTTCTCAAAGTCTGGTCCCCAAGATCAGCAGAACAAGCATCAACAGGGACTTGTCAGAATGAGAATTCTGAGTTCCATTCTTTTTCTACTTAAATCCAAGGGAAGAGCCAGAAATCTGTTATAGCAGGTCCTGTAAGTAATTCTGATTCATGCTGGAGTTTGAGAACCATTGCCTTAGAGGAACCTCTAAACTGAGTACAGGACGACATTTACAAAGATGCTGATTGCAGCATTGTTTGAAATAACACAAAGTTTAAGACAAAAAAATAAAACAAATTGAATGACCTATAGGCAGGGAGCAGATACACAAATGATGCTACATTCATACAATGGAATACTGTACAAATATGGCACAGTTTACAAAATACAATGTTGAGTGAAAAAAAACAAAATGAAAAATTATACAAGGTATCCTAATAGTTCCACACGTATGTACATAATGTACCGAAAAATCTAATATATTATTCATATTCTCATCTATATTATTATAAAAATTTTAAGTGGATAGGTAAAATATCCTTGAAATTATCTATCTAGTTATATCTGGGAATAATAATGGAATTACAAGAGATAGTGCTTTATTTTACATATATACAAATGTAAATACATATGGGTGAAAGGTAACAAAACATTGACAATTGATATAATAAAAATGTAGATGTTTATTATATTATTGTGTTTCTACATGATTTTGTTTAAGTTCTCCTGAAATTGATTGATTTATCTAAAAGGTGATCTTTGAGAACACATGAGGTGGAAGAGAGAAAAGCCATGATAATACTATCCCCCGAAGTTTCTTCTGTCTCCTTGTCTCCTCCAATTTCTCTAAACATACCTATAAGCTAATGAAATTCAACCACTTACTATTTATTGCCCCAACACATTCTGTTTACTTCTTTGCTGTTCTCATTTGTTTTTATAGACATCTTCTCTATCCCAAGTGATTAATGTCCTGTCCATCACAAGCAGGGCCCTCCATGAAGACTTTCCAAATCCCTGGACTGATGTTAATTTCTCCTCTTTGAAGTTCATCCTAACAAATGCTTTTAGTTCTTACTGTAGTATAAATAGCATCATTGTCATATATGTGCATTTTCTTAGCCCTATCATGTCTTCATCACATCTATTGTTCTGTACCCCTCTAGTTTCTACCATGTAGTATATCAATTAATTACCAATTCATTAATTCAATGAGAATTTTTAATGTCTACTCCATGTCTGACACTGTGCTAGAGACTGGGAATGCAAAGACGAATAAGAAAATAGTTCTTATTATGAGGCAGATTATGAAACTCATTGTTGTGAGCTTCATCTGGTTCTGTATATTTAATTGAGACAAACTTGGAGGAAGAGATTTATTTATTTACTTATTTATTTTTAGCTACTGAATTAGATGTACTGAATTGTCCTGGTCTTCTCAAGTTTAAAGCAAGCAATATGGTGTCATTACCTACCTCATGAGATAGAATTCAGCACTTTTTTTCTCTTGTTCTCACACTATCTCATATTAACAGGCTTTAATTGTTCTCTTGAATATTCTACCTGTCAACTTCTTACTTGTCTCTTAGGCACTTAGAGTAGAGAAATGAAAAACCTACTAGAATGTCTCCTCCATCTCTTCAAGGGTTGTTATCAGAAAATATCTTTTGGGGCACCTGGGTGGCTCAGTCGGTTGAGCCTCTGACTCCTGATTTTGTTTCAGGTCATGATCTCATCATTCGTGTGAATGTCAGTCTCTGCACAGGCAGCACAGAGCCCGCTTGGGATTCTCTCTTTCCCTCTCTCTCTGCCCTTCTCTCGATTGCGTACTCTCTCTCAAAATAAATAAATAAAAATTAAAAAAAATATATTTTCTAATACTTTCACAACTCAATTGTAAATGACCCTAGTGATGGAACTTTTGCTATTTCCATTACGACGGCAGTTTACCAGTGTAGTATGGCCTCTATATCCCAGCCAATTTTTACCCAATTCACTATTTCATCAAGGCTACCTACCTGCCAGACCTACATATTATTCTTTCATATGACATTGTAGCAAAGGCTTTAAAAAAAAAACAACAAGGGTTTTGTTTTTAAGTAATCTCTACACCCAAGATGGGACTTGAATTCACAACCCTGAGATAAGGAGTTGCATGCTCTACTGATTGAGCCAGCCAGGGGTCCCTGAAATGCTTTTTAAAATTCCAACTCCATTACTTCTATTTTTCGGTCTTTTCAACTTTCACTATCAGTTTCTCAAGAAAATATATGCAACTACTTTGGAGTAGAAGACTGAGGTAAATAGTCCCATGTTGGTTGTCCTGGTTGAATTTTGTGTTTTGAATACATCCGAAGCTTGAACATTATCACTAAATTCAGATAATCAATTTGCTCTATAGCCTCAGAAAGCTAATAAATTTTAAATAAATTTAGAGTTTAAATTGAATTAGAGGAACTTGAAAAATATTCTGCCACCATTACTATTGAAGTCTTATTAGTGCATGGGTTTGTTTTTGTATCTACCTCACCACCATCAATGCAAGAATTCACTGAACTCAGTCATTACCCCAAATTTTGTGATGTAGAAACCATATATTTTCTTGTTTTTATAGAGGAAACCATGATAAAATTAGATATTTTACTTCCTTCATCCATATATACCCCATAACAATTCCTCTTAGATCTACTTACAGGCTCAGGATACTTTAAAATGTCTTAACCCTTGGAGTGATGATAACCATATAAAGTAAGTGCAAAATGAGGTGGAAAGAATCTACCATGTCATGAATTTAAACACATTTGATATTTTTCTTTTTCTTTTTTCACATTTTAAAGAATGACCATGGAAGAATCACATAATCTCTTTAAGTTTCTATTTCCTCATTAATATTTTTTATAGTGTGTGTTTTTATACTAATTATCTGGATACTTTAGACCTAACTGGCTTCATTATGAAAATTAATTTTTTTTCTTTTCCTATAGCTTATAAGATGTAAGATGTCCTTTAAAAACAGCTTAATTCTTCATGCCATGAAACAGACAGGAACAATTATAAACTCAGGTGAATTTCTGTTTAGATCTTTCAAATTAAGAACATAAGTATAGCAATTAATTAATTTCACCTTTCACATAAGGTGAAATTTGTTAAGGAATAACTTTTTTCTCTTCTCTGCCCTGAGAAGAAATATTTGTGCTTGCATATTCAAAAAGTAAGAACGTAAGTGGTTAAACACACATCCATAGATCCAGTTTTCTCCAGCATCTGAAGCTCTGATTTCAAGTTTTAGCAGAGGACCGATGTGAAAGTATTTTCCCTGATCTGTCCTTATTTTCTGGTCCCTCTTTTATTTCTCCTATGAAATCAGAGAGTTAAGAGTTGAGCATCTCTTTGTCTCTATCCAAATTGAAATTTCTATGTGTGACGACTGACTGATTTTCAAGTGTTGGAGAAGAATAGGTACTATTGCAGTAAAGGGATTACCATATCTCAATCAAGTAATTCCTCTACACAAATTCTCCCAATATCTATGGCACGCTCAAAACAGTAAGTGTAAATTACAGAACAGCACATACCAAAGGTGTTAGATATAAATCAGAG
Organism: Panthera leo; assembly: GCF_018350215.1. NCBI lineage: Eukaryota > Metazoa > Chordata > Mammalia > Carnivora > Felidae > Panthera > Panthera leo. Next base: position 63,927,009 of record NC_056690.1, read on the forward strand.
ATTCAAGATGAATACACAATAAATAAGTGAACCATGTAACATATAAACAAAACTAGATATTCATTTATGTGCCTTAGATTATAAATTAAGAATGGATTCAAAGAAGTGGAAGAATAACAAGAGCTGAAAGAGCAAGTAGGAGCTTCATAGAAATGGTGGGTCTTTATCTGACATTAAAGGGATGAGCTGACTTTAGAAAGAAAGAGGGACAATAGTAGAGACCAGTCAGTAGGACACAAACACAAATAAAATAGACCAAAATCTTATGTCAAAGGTGCCATTAAGTAATAATATGACAAGTAATATATTATTACAGACACAAAGCCAAGCTCTCCACTTGCAGCTTTTTCTCACATTGTATAACATGCGTTGATTTGACTACTGATTGTAACAATAGGGAAAAAAAATTACCTCAGTGTCTGCATTCTAGTTACTTGTTTTTCACTGAGTCTGTCTTTCCTATAGACTACTGATATTTGCTCATCTTAGCACTGCTTAGATCCAAAAAGCTCCCTGCTTAAACTCTAAAATATTTCCTACACAGTGATGCCCACAGTTCTAGTCCTCACAGCAGGCCCCTCAGCAATCTAGCTCTCATCTATGTTTCCCAGAATATCTCTCACTTCTCCCTAGATGTGCCTTGGTCTTCAGCCCAATCTGATTTTGCTTTTACTAGAACATATTTAGTTTGAAGTATTCACTTAAAATGTCTCTCCTATATCTTCAAAACTCCTCCAGTAACTTAACACTGGCTTTGGTTTCATTTGCTCTGTTCTTCAGATAATCCAGATGAAAATAATGGCTCACTCTTCAACATACCTACATTTATTTATTGCATTGTTGTAAGATGTTAGCTTTGTATACTATACACTAGCCAATTCTATATATCTTAGCTTCCCCTGTGGTTCAGGTAGGAACCATACATCACAAATAGCCCACGACCAAACATTTAGTTATTGCTCAGCAAATGGATGTGAACTGAACTGAATCAAATAGAATATATTATGCATGAGCAAATGTCATGGCCCTTGGGATCCATTTATCTGCAAAAGGCAATTGTGAGGATAATTGCTAATTTTACAGAAGAATCCCAACAATGACTTGAAAACTCACTTTAACATATTCTGCCATGAATTTCTCAATAGACTGGAAAGGAAGAATATTATTACCCTATTTTACAGATAAGAAAACTGAAACTCAGAGAAGGTAAATGCTTTGTTGAAAGTCTTGCAATTAGGGAATTCCAAACCTAAGCTTAAAAATCAAAGTCTTCTCATTTTAAGACTTGAGTTCATTCTAATAAACCACTATGAAACATGTATAGCAGATCTTGGCAAGTAGAAAATACATGTACAGTGATGGCTATAACCTATCTTTCTACTTCTCTTGTAAACCAGTAAGTCAGACCCATGTATTTAACGAATATTTGTTAATTTCCCCACTGTGTGCTTGCACATGTGTGTCGCCCCCCCCCCCACCCCACACACACACACATACATGGTCACTAGGATCCTCATAATTGCTAGAGATCCACAGCCCCCATGGAGTCTCCCATGACTCTGGAGGCTGGGAGAGAAACAGTGAATGTACTAGTCATCTGGATACCTCTCAAACATCCAAGGATTAGACTTCTGTTTTAAATTTACCTGTAAATGTTTGATGTCACATTAGACATAATCTCTGCTTACATGGTAATGAATCTAATGGGTTTAAATCACATACATTCAGTAGTTGGATTTGACTAAAAGAGAAGCAATCAATGCATGAAAATTTAACATAAAGCCAGAGAATTTTCACTGAGGCCTCAATAGAAACTAGACCCAATGTCTGTATGCTAGGCATTCCACAACTGTAGTGTCTTTTTTGACATTATGGATATTGATGAGCCCTCTAGGGTCAGGATCTCAACCTTGGAAAAATTGCTTATTCAAATGATCCTCAATCCTGAGGCTGCTGAGTGAAACACAACTCAGCCTCTCTGTGAATATTCCCTGGGCTTCTCAGCCTGGATGGAAAACAGGGCAGATATGCTCAGCTTGCAGAACCTATGTCCCATTTAGATCAGTTTCTAGGTGGAAATAGGACCTAAATTATGTTTAATGATATAAACATTTGAGGAGTGGGAATGCTGTAACATTGGTCTCTAAATATATAAAGTAAAAAGAAATGAGGTCATGATTTAATTCCCTTGGTCTGTTTCTTGTGCTTACACATTTGTGTCCTTATAACTGAGAGTTGAGTGTCTGTGATTTTAGTCCACATTTCATCTTTCCTAGCATCAGCACTAAGTTATCAATAGCAGTAAGCAAGTAAATACAGGATGGACTAGACATGGTTCTATGACTGAGATATAGTTTACAAGGACTTCTTGGGACAGTTAGTAAAAAAAAAAAAAAAAAAAAAAAAAGAATATATATGAAGCCAACTTGAGTTCAGTCAAGTTCAGTAGGTAAAACCAGGTAAGTTGAGTTCAGTAGGTAAAATCAGGTAAGGGTTTAAGGTTGCTACTGAGACCATAAAAAATAAATATGACTCTGGAGATTCTGTTGGGATCTGAGAAGAGCCAATCAGAAGAAACAAGAAGACACAAGGTATGAGTAGGTGTGCTGATGTTGAGTCAAGAGAAATATAACATAAATCAAGTATGGTAAAAATACCATGTATAAAGTTTGGGAGGAGTATGTGTCTAAAATATGAAGAGAAAACAATTAACCTATGGGAAATGAAGACAAGACAGGGAGACTTGTACAAGTATTGCTGATTCCTGGTGATTCACATGTACAGGTGCATATAAAAGCATAACTATGTCAGGGAAAATGGCCCCAACCAGGTCTTATCTACTCTTGACTGTGGTGTTGTGCCCCCTTGGCATCTGAGGAAAATGAAAGGGTAGCTGATAAGTGTGGGTTCTGCACACTTATAAGTTCTGCAAGGCAGCCTGAGAGCAAATTCAGATATGGAGCTGAAATCTTAATTGCTTTCAATCATTGATCATGTATAATTTGTCAAGCATTTTATATACATTTTTTTGAATACCTGCAAGGTCTTCACTGCACCATTTTGCAGATGAAAATAACAGTTCTCAGAATAAGTTGCTTAAAGCTAAAGAGCCAATAACTGAGAAAAATAAGGTTCAAACCATGACCAGTCTGTTGGCATAGTCTATACCACTTTCCAGCAATGCCAAGCTGCCTCTTGCTCAGTCAGAATCCTAGCTAAATGATCAAGGGTCATTATCTGAAGTTGATGAGAATGGGAGTAAAGTAAAATGAAAACTTTAGAACTGCCAAGATGCTTACATCTAATATGGGGTTGCCACCATAGCAAGATTAACCCCTTCAAAAGATAGTAAGATATAACAAAAAATTTTACAAAGCTATGATGCTGATGACAAAGCAGGACACTAAGTATTAATAATATGAAAATTTTGCTTTAAAATACCAAGAAACAGCATCTCCTCAACAAATGTAACTAGAAATATGTGCACCAACATTTCAATAAATGCAACATAAATTTCTCCCCCCACGACAATAAAATGATTGACTAATTCATTCTTTTCCAGATTCTTTAGTATTCCAAGGGAATTATGCATATCTTTCTATTCTCTGGAATAAATTTCAACAAAATATGCATAATTTGAATTGCATGCTATCTGATCTGAAAATAAATAGGCTTGGCAGGAGACTACCTGAGCTCTGTTGCCAGTTGTACTTTTAACATATGATTCCAGCACTGCCAGGTTTTCCTTTCATCTTGCATAAGCAAATTGTCCTAAATTCACGGTTTAAAAATAGTATTTGGGTCCTCCACTTGTGTTAGAATGAGGCCCTCTTCAAAAAAAAAAAAAACTCCGGTGTGTTAAAATTAGGCTCAAAGGGAGCAAATTTAGTAGCATTAAAGGAAGGCACTTCTGCAATGGCGTCAGTCTTGACAAAGACTGAAGGTATGATGGTTCCAGAAGGACAGGCTAGATGAACAGAGTTGCCAAGGGAAGGTTAGAATTTAAGACTGGAAGAAGAATAGAGTGAGAGAATCACAAAACTGGTAGTAAGATTCTAGAGTACTTTGCTCCAAACTAGTTTGACCTTGGGGAGCTCATGTTACCTCTTAGACTAGCAGTTTTGAAACTTGGGGAATAATAGCAGGAACACACAATTCCCAAATCTCAGTGGCTTTAACCATAGCAGATTAGCAGTAAGCTCAACTCCACATCCTGGGAACCAGGATAACAAAGCAATAGCTCCATCTGAAATATTGCTGAATACCAACCTGGGGGAAGGAAAAAGGAATCTGGCAGAGCATTCCTGCCTCTTCAGAATTCCACATAAAATGACAATATAGCTTCTACACATTTAATTGGCTCAAATAAATCAAATGGACTCACCCAACTTAAAGTGTATGGGATAAGTGTAATCTTTTTATGTTGGTGAAGGAGTGGGAGCTTGGAAGCTGGGAAGAGTTATCAGTTATCTGTTTTTTTAAGTTTATTTATTTATTTTAAGAGATAGAGCAAGGGTGAGCAGGGGAGGGGAAGAGAGAGAGGGAGAAAGAGAGAGAATTTCAAGCAGGCTCTGCACTAACTGCAGAGCCCGACGTGGGACTCGAACTCACTGACTGGGAGATCATGACCTGAGCTGAAACCAAGAGCCAGAGGCTTAACCGACTGAGCCATCCAGGGGTCCTAAGTTATAAGTCATAACATGTCCCGGGAACCCCACTCCTGAGAATGAAGATGTAGCATGAGATGTACATGGTTGCCTTCCCATTTAAGAGGAACTCTGGCACCAACTACTACCACTGCCAGAAAGTAGAGTTATCTCCCGTAAGCCTTCTGAAAACAGGTTGGTTTTAACTCAGTCAGTCCCTCTGGACCCTAGGATGGTAGCAGAAACCAGCCAAAACAACTGAATAGTTTAGATCACCGGATTAATTCATAAATACCTATTTCTACCACACCAAAAACAGACCCCCGTCATAATAAGAAAGGGACAAAGTCTCTTTTCCTAAGGGGAAGGAAAGTCCCAGCCCTGGGAGCTAAGGTGTCAGGAATTCAATGTGATAGAGGGCTGTGAAAAAGCAGCCTGAAATTCTGGAGTTTGAGGAAAGAGGCATGAGCCAGGACCGTTCCTGAAATTAATTCTTACTACTATTATTGATAGTGTTGGTAATTATGATGATAATTATAATTTTATATCTGGAAGTTTTATACATTTGCATTATTATCACACTTGACCTTGTTAAGAAACCGTGAGAGACAGACGTCACTTTTGTTTGGAACTCTTAGAGATGTTGAATCAGGCTCATTTGATTAACGTACAATACAGTTCCAAGAAATAATATACTTCATACAGACAGCAAACAAAGAACTGAGACGTCCACTTGTCAAGGAGAGGATAGAAGGTGGGGAATTCTATGATTTCATAGCAACCACTCATGAAGATGTACTGTCACTGTGCCACTCCAAATTTATAAGCAACCCTGGAAAAAATACATGATATGAAATTTAACTTTCAGTTTCAACCTTTGTTTCCATTTGCCGAGAATTGGAGATCTTTCTTTAAAGAGAAAGATAATTTTTCAGCCATCTACTGAGATTATATTTTATTGGGAAGAAACAAACAAACAAACAAACGAATAAATAAGACCACCTGGTATTTGAAACTCTACATCTGTTTCCTTCATTTTTTGGTGAAAGATCAAACCCAAAGGTGTAGGGAAACAGTATCAAACAACTTTCAATTTATTCAGTATATACAGAATAATATTCAGATGCTTTAGCAGATCATGCATAGCCTTCCAAAATCTAGTCAAAACACACATTTTCACTCTGTCTCCGAAGCACTTAACCTCTGATCATAATGGATTATTTGATAATTTTTGACAAGCTATGCACTTCCTTTTGTTTTACCCTTATTTTTCCTTGTATAAGTGCCTATCAATATCAAACTTTAAAAGTTTTAGCTTGAAGTTATTTCTGTAATACCAGTAGTCTTTTTGGTTTTAATTATTCTGTCCATTTTCTACAGTCCTTCTTACTTTATATCACTATTATAACATGCAACACATTCTGCCCTGTAGTTTAAGTCTTGTACAAATGTCTATTTTCTTTTTGTGGAGGCCTTGAGGGCAAGAACCATGTTTTATTGATCTCTTAATCCCATCAGTTGCAAATCTACAAGCATTTGTGTGTCTAATACTTTCCTTGATTTGAAAGAAATTCCCATTGCTCGTCCAGTATACCACTTGCCTCCAAAGTACCCTGCCACCACACAAATATTATTTGCTACTTTTGAAACATTCCTGGATCTTTAAAAGACCATACTGTTTAGATCTAGGTAACTGACAATTTCAAAATCTCAGAGCCCTGGTTTAGCTTCTCAGAGATAAGAATTTCATGACTCATAATATCACCATGATAATTTTGCCAAATACTTAACTTGAGGACAGCGCTTTAGTGCTGGGAGAACAATAGGGATCATCTAACCCACTAGGAGTCTACCCAACACAAAGCTGGCCTCTGTTTACCCTGGGATTCAGGGATGGTTGGAAAACATGTAAGGGTATTAAAAGGGCCCTGCTAGTGTTCTTTTTACATGATACCATAGAATCCAAAGACAGAAAAAAGTCAGACCTATAAATTAAATCCAAAGGTAGTATGTCAGATATGGGGGGCAGTGTAGGAAGATCATTAGTACCACAAGATGAACTCACCCAGTTTAATGTCCACCTTATCCCCGGGCAAGTGCACATACAAAGTATGGCCATGGCTAGCTAGCAAAATGAAAACTGGAAGGCCCTGAAAAGGATTTTCTTAACTTGTCTACAGGAGAGGGAGAATCTATAGGACTCACCTGATTTGACACAAAATTAGGAGGCAGGGAATTCTCCGAATGTCCGTGGAAGGACAGGATTAGGTTGTGACCTCCAGGCTCTGGGAAGTACCACGCTGCTTGCACTGGCAGTAATGGTGGTCTAGGCCAATGGAGCAGCTTCAAACAGGAGGCATTTTTGTCTGCAGTGTGAGCATTGCCAGCAGAGCTGAGGCCGTGGCAAGAGGAAGCTCGCTGTGACTTTAGGGAAGAATCCTTGGAGTCCCTGATGCTTCCAGAATATAACCACAGGACAGCACCTGTCTGGTGAGCCGGAGCAAATGACCAGTGTTGAAAATAAATAGCACACTTGTGTGCCTAAGAGTGATGCTCCTGGGAGCTCTCACAAACAGAAAATCATGTGGGGCTGGGATGGAGAGATGGGAGAAGAGCCCATAATTCTGGAACCAGGAGCATTAGAGGGAGAATCTCAACAACTACTGCTTCTGGCTGTGAGTATGATATTCATTGTCATCCCTAACTGGTTATGGCCAGAAAAATAATAGCATCTTAGAGATGAGGAAACTTGGGCCAAGCAAAATGAATTTTTACACTAGCGACTGAAAGCTGACATTTCATTTCCTAGTCTTTCTGCAGTATATTCTAGAGCTCTTATTTCCCACCCTCACTTTCATAGGAAATCAAACACCCTTATGCTGCTCTTCATCTGGCCAGACTTCTCATTCTCAGTAAGTAATACATTTGTTTCCAAACCTCTGACTCCACATCAAGCTAAATTATCCACCAAGCCATGCTCCTCCTTTGTGATAATGCAAAGGGTGATGCATAAGATATTCAGATAGTCTGAGCCATAAGGTACTGGAAGCCAACTATGCCTTGCCGGTGTGCAAACCCAGCTCTGTAGGACTCACTGGTAATGCTATTATTTACCAGGCACCTCTCCAAAGTTTTGTTACCTATTAATTGAGGGTGCTAGGTTAACTAGATCTCTAACATCTGCAAGTTCTAAATTTTTATCACTCGGATTCTGATTGAATCTTGAGATTTTGTCAGAGAGCCTTGCATGTTTGTTGCCACTCCTGGAAATTCCAGGATGGCCAGAATGCTGCAGGATGGTGCATCTTGCACAGGAGAGGGGGACTCTCTGCCTCCAGCCACTTTAAGCTCACAGACCTAAACCCCCTCTGTTGATTTGTAAGTCTTATGTGACATAGCATGATATTGGTAACATTTTCATCTCTTGGAAGTTATTTCAAATCACAACCCAACAAAAGGGGCAGTCTCCTGTTCCCTCGGTGGGATTTCATTGCATCCCACTTTGCTTCCAGCATGCCCGTGACAGATCGAGCCTTTTCACCTTCATAGCAAAGTGGGAGTTGTCAACTGAAAGCAGATGACAGTCATGTTCCAAAGGTCAGGCACAATTTCTGAGAGTATTTTGTGCTTAAGATTCAGGAGAGAAGGTCCTGCATACAGTTTCCTTTGAAATGTTTGTTTTTTTTTTTTTTCATATTTGGGATTTCCTAAGAAATCGGATAAAAGTAAAAATTGAAGAGTCCAAATTGTGTTTTCAGCTACTTATGTCCCTTTGCCAATCTTCCCACTGGTGACTAATTAGGGACTTAGGCTCTGAATATACCCAACTGTCAAATTGTTAACTACATTTTTAAAAGGCATCCTAGAAGGAGATTGGGAATAAAGTAGCATATTGAGCAAACAATAAGGGGACTGACTCTTCTCCTCCACTATTAGATATCAGAAAATACAAATCAGTTCGTAAAGAACATAGGGAATCCTACACCCCAGATCTGCTTCTCTGAACTCCATGGCTTCAGGACTGCCACAAAAGGAAGGGGTTCTGAGTGAAAAGGCAAAACTCACAGAGATCAAGTGTAACTTGAAGAAGTTTGCTTTTAACATCTGTGGGCCTCCTTTCTTTCATGTATACATCTATTTAACAAATGTTGACTAAGTGCTCAAATGTATAAGACTTGGGAATAAGAAAGTGGGTCATTGCTCTAATGGGGACTTCACTCTGGTGGCCGGAGACAGAAAATTAACAAGTAAATACTTTCTCGGGAGGAAATAAGACCTGTGGAGAAAAATAGGGAGGGTGTAGGTGGGGCAGGAGATGGAGCTCACAGAAAATTTCCCTGGTGAAGGGACACTGAGTATACATTGGGAGGAAATGCAGGAACAAAACACATTGGAATTCAGGGGGAGGGAGCAGGACTTATAAAGGTTGTGAGAGAGCAGGTGTTTCAAGTGCTTCTAACATATGGAGTAGCATGGTATTGGTAGAGACGGTGAGCTGTTTTCAATGGACAGATGTGCTTACAGACTGGTTGTGTGGGTATGAGAGAAGGGAAGAAATTTAAATGGCTGCATGATTTGGGATTGAGTAACAGGAAGAGTGGAAAGGCCATTCACTGAGAAGTAGAAAACTATGATAAGAGGTTTGCAGCTGACAGGGAGCTGATTCATTGGGAGTTCTGTTTTGGATGTGCTAAACTTGAGATACCAAATTTAAACATCCAGGTAGAATTCCTATATAAAACAGAAGAAAATGCCAACTGAAAAAAAAAAATCTATCTTCTTGAGAAAATTTCTTGAGAAATTATTCACCGTTCAAAAGAATATGCTTTTAAAAATATTCTCTATAGCGTGGTATTGAAGAATGACTATGAAATTTAAAGATTAAAGACTTAAGCTCAAAGCCCTCTTTCTTCCACTTTGGACAAGTTATATAATGCCTCTGAGCCTTAGTGCCTTCATCTGTAAAATGGGCTCAAAAAATAACTATCCTAAATTATTTACAGGACTTTTTATTGAATATTTGATGTGTACCAAGTCTACCAAGTTACTTTAGAAATTAGTATTGCTTAAGAGTTGCTGGGAATAAAAAGTGCCTGCTGAGGTTCCATTTGGTTTTGGTTGGAGGTTTATTTGTATGTTTGCTTTTAAAACTTAATACATAACTGGGGCGTCTGGGTGGCTTAGTTGGTTAAGGGTCAGACAAACTCAGGTCATGATCTCGCGGTTCATGAGTTCCAGCACGGCCTCCAGCTCTGTCCTGGCAGCTCAGAGCCTGGGGTCTGCTTCCGGTTGTGTCTCCCTCTCTCCCTGCCTCCCCCCCATGCTCATGCTTTGTCTCTGAAAAATGAATAAACCTTAAAAAAAATTTAAACTTATTACATAACCCCACCTGAAGTCTGTCAAGAGAGAAACTTCAAGAGGTGGGCTTGTTAATCTTTCTAAAAAGTTAAGGTGCTCAGCTTTGTTTCTCCTAGGTTTAAAACTCCTTGCTCCAAATCTATCAAATACATATAGTATATTTTAAAAATTATGTCCCCTTATAAACAATTCTGTGGAGTCAAATCAGTATCAAAAAGGATTTAACACACAAAACTTTGTTCTGTTAAAAATTTTCTAATCGGTTTATCTTTGGATGACACGATCTATAACAACTCCACGGCCAAACCTGTGAGACAATTTTGAAGAGCTTGGGTTTACCTTCAGAACCTGCTATTCTTTCGCACGTTCTTTCCCTTTTCATTTGCCACCTCTCCCTCACAGATGGGAGCCCAGCACCTCTTGCCACATAACCTGAGTAATTTACGTTCACTCACCTCAGCTCTTAACATCTTATGTATCATGCGTCTTACGTATCTTAAGTAATGTCAAGTAATATGTCAGCATATTCCACAGCGAGCATCTGGAAGAGGTAACATTGAATTCTGAAGAATGAACAGGGAAAACAACAACAAAGTATTTCCAGCTAGATAGCTATTTAAAGAAAGGCACTATTTTCTAACTTTTTGTACATGCAGCTTGGGAAGTAGTCTGTTTTACCTGCAGAGAAAAATAGATCTCAGTCAGTCAGAAGATGCTGAGGGAACACGACAGCAGCTGAGGTCTCAAGTCAGCCTCTGAAGTCACCTGATTCTTTTATATCTCATCTGTCATGACTGCGTGAGGGCGATGAAGAAGCAGCTGGGGAGAAACCACTACAGAAAGAATAAAGGGCTCCCATGGACCAAATCTAAGTCTTGGTTTCAACATTGTTGCTTGAAATTTCTCTATTGTCTTTTTTTTTTTTTCTTTCTGGACTGTCTTTCATGAAAATGTGGAAGGATTGAATTAACCAGCGTTGTTAAGGAATTCAATGATATCCAATAGAACTAAGTTATCTTGGGTCATACAGAATCATAGGACGTTAAAATATTAAAATGGAATTGATTCCCTACGCTAATAACAAAGATTAGATTAAAACATTGCTATTGAAACCACCAGTCCTATTTCACTGTAGCACTGTTTCACACTGCCTCTTCATAATTTTTATTTAATACACACATTTCTATGATAATTAACATGATAAAATTATGAAAATAATTTTTTATATTTTATAGCAAATTCATTATTACTTTTAAGCAAAAAATCTTGTCTATAGTTCATGGAATGACTAGTTTTTCTCTCAGTAGTAAGAGAAAAACTTACTTTACTCAAAGTTTTATAAGAAAAACTTATTTTACCCAAAGTATTATAAGTATCAATAATAGTGAAATACTTCTTACTAGTTTATTCCTACAACATGTACATACAGAAGGAGGTTACAATGTTTATACTCTTTCTCTCTGGTTAAACATGACTGTCCTTGTGGTTGCCTTTTGGGAATAATTAAACAGACCTTGTTGCCCATATACTTCAAAGGGAGGAGCAAATAGAGTAAAAAAAGTCTTGATAACAGTGTGGTATCCGGAAGTACTATAGTGAATATAAAATAACATTTCAGTATGCATTTGAGGAGATAGATCTCCCTCTCCCTCACTCTCTCTCCATCTATTATGGGCTGAGTTGTGCTTTTTCCCCCAAATTCATATGCTAAATTCCTAACCCCCAGTACCTCAGAATGCAATCATTTGGAGATAGGCCCTTTAAAGAGGTAATTCAGGTAAATGAGGTCATATGGATGAGCCCTAATTCAATATGCCTGGTCTGCTTATAAGAGAAGAGAAGGACTGAGAGCAAACGCAAAGGCCAGGTGAAGACACTGGAAAAAGATGACTGTCTACAAGCCAAGAGAGGCCTTTGTAACAAACAATCCTATGGACACCTTAATCTTGGATCTAGTCTTTATAACTGTGAGAAAATAAATAGCTATTGTTTCAGCCACTCAATTTGTGCTATTTGTTATAGCAGCCCTAGCAAACTAATTCACCATCAGTCTTTTTTACATTCTTCAGAGTGCAAATCTATATACTGTCACCGTATAATTAAGTTGAATTGTTTGTCTCCATTATAATCATTTAAATAAAATTATTATGTAAAACAAATGATATTTAATGATGCTCATCTTTACAAATACTTCAGAAACATTTGCCTTAATATTATTTCCTTTACAGTGTTGGAAATGTAAGAAAGTAGAATATTTTGCTTTTGCTCCTAGTAAAATGTTTGATACAAAGCACCCAGGGTTCTGTATGTATATAGTAATACGCATGGATGAAGGCAGAGCTGAGTTAATATAACAATAGAGTAGGTTAACAAATAAAAATGTGATGCTTCAATTATGCCAAAATAAAGCATTTTTCTAATTTTATTTTTAAAAATTAAAATACTTTTCATGCAGGTGGTAATATCTCCTTGTTCCCTTGACCCCATGTAATCTCATCATTCATCCCATGTCATCATCATGATGGTTTGGAATTTTTCTAAATCATAATGCTTTTTCTGTTTTCTGTGTGTTTTGACTCTCTCTGTCCTGCCTTAAACCTAAACCCTCTCTGAAATTTTCTGTCCTTCCAGCCCTATGATTTTTTCCCATCCCCCAGTTTGCCTCCATTGGTAAAATACAGAAGTTAATTTCTGATAAATCACCAAACTCACAAATGTTAGAAAACAATATCTTTCCTACCATCTTCATGAATTCATTGTAAGGATTACATATTAAAGTGGATATAACAATATGATGTAATACAGAACTGTAAACTTCTAGAAACAGTTGAACTATTAACAGATATCAATACCTCTTTTAAGAGACTTTGCAGTTTAATTTACTAGATTTTCTTTTTTGTTTCTTTGGATCCAAAGAAATTCTATGCACATTTTCTGAAAACCCATTTCCACACAGAATTAATCATTTTCACCACTATCCTTTTGTGCAATCTGGACATTTTGTTATGGAATTATTATCAGCCCTTTTTTAGAGAGGGAGAAATTGAGACACAGAAGTGTTCAATAATAAACAGTCCTCACACAGCTAATAAGAAATGAAGTCAAGATTCAGACCAAGGCAAACTAAATATGGAGCTCATGGTTTTTTTATCCATTAAGACAAAGAGATAATGAAGATATTTTATATAAAAGAGAAGTTGATGTAATAAAGCAACTCAATTCATATTTTACCAACATAAAATCAAGAACTATGAAATTTTACTTACTAGAGACTGAATAGAAATGTATCCTTTTTAAAAAAATTTTTAATGTTTATTTATATTTGAGAGAGAGAGAGCATGAGTGGGAGAGAGACAGAGAGATGGAGACAGAATCTGAAGCAAGCTCAGGCCCTGAGCTGTCAGCACAGAGCCTGATGTGGGGCTCAAACTCACAAGCTGTGAGATCATGACCTGAGCTGAAATTGGATGCTTAACCAACTGAACCACCCAGGCACCCCTGAAATGTTTTTTTTAAGCTAGGAACGTAGATAGTTAAACTAGTACATAGATAGTTAAGCCCATTAAGTTTCTGTTAAGACATGATTTGGCCTCAAAATCCACCTCAGCATGTTTTCCAAACAGGCATGACAGCATAGCAATGCTATTCAGGATGACATTGTGTTGTCACCTCTGGATCAAACTTTCAAACGTGAATGTTCAGAGTAGACAGAAATTCTTAAAAACTTTTACTGGAAACACATATTGCTTCATTTTCTTCCACTGCTAATGAGAAAATATTCTGCTGCTTGTTAAACACAGCAAGGAAGACTTTATTCCTTTATTCAAGATTATTGTGGGGCGCCTGGGTGACTCAGTCAGTTAAATGTCCAACTCTTGATTTGGGCTCAGATCATGATCTCGCAATTGTGGGATTGAGCCCTGTGTTGGGCTCTGTGTTTGCAGTGGGGACCCTGCTTGGGATTCTCTCTCCTTCTACCCCTCCTCCCACTCAAGCTCTCTGTCTCCCTCTCTCTCTCTCTCTTTCAAAAAAAATGTACTGGGGAGAGATATTGAACTCCAATCAGAATATAGCAAAGATAACTGGAGATTTATAATCAATGAGCAGAGTACAGGGTCAGTGGATGGAAAATTACTAAGAGGGATTTCATTAGACATCAAGAATAGAGAGATTCTTCATTAATTGACTTGACAGAATTCTTGCTAAAGGTAGACCAAGGACTTAGATACCCAATATGGTGATGAAGAACATGATCATATATCAAGAGTGGGGGAAGGTATTTTCAATAAAATGACTTAGTAGGATTCTTTTTTTTTTTAATGTTTATTTATTTTTGAGAGACAGCAAGTAAGCAGGGGAGGGGCAGAGAGAGAGGAAGACACAGAATCTGAAACAGGCTCCAGGCTCTGAGGTGTCAGCACAGAGCCTGACACGGGGCTCAAATTCACGAGCTATGAGATCATGACCTGAGCCGAAGTCCAATGCTTAACCAGCTGAGCCCTCCTGGTGCCCCATGACTTAGTAGGATCATTTACTAAATCTTGGTTCAGCAGGCTAAAGTTGAGGCATAGACAAGAAGAAGGCTCCTAGAAGGTTGAATAAAGTTTGCTCAAGGACAGAGTCTTTGTTGTATGATCTGTGTTAAGGAAGGAAGGAAAGAAGGCAGGAAGGAATGAAGGAATGAAGGAAAGATAGAAGGAAGGAAGAATGAATGAATAAACCTAGGGAATTAATGCAACCATAATTTCCCACTATTTCACTGTTTGCCATACATCTCACATTATCATAGGGATTGGGAGAGAAGCAAAACATGTGATTCTGTGCTAGCTTAAAAGTGGGTGAGTGTGATGCTTGTACACACAATAAGGACTTTGTATTCAGGAGGTCCTAGGTTCCATCCCACCTCTGCCATTCTGTGGTTCAAAATTAGATGAGATGCTAAGATTTATCTTTATCATCAATAGAACTAATCTATATCTTGAGTTGTGCTGTATATTAAGTGAAAGGATATAAATTAGAAAATGCATTGTATTGTTTTAAATTTCAATCCAATAAATGTTTGTGTTACCTACTACCATCAACAAACTTAAAAAAAAATCTTTTGCTTAGATGAGCTTTGGCATTTCATTGAGTTATGTTCATGTGTCCTGTACAATCTCAGTGGTAAGATTTCAAATCACTGACAGTAAATTTTCTTTTTTTTTCATCCATAGTAAATCTTCAAGTCAAATCTATATCCTACTTGATTTTAAATTGTCTTTCCTTGACTTCATATGATGTCCTAACAGGGAACACAGAATCACTTTAATACTAGCTTAATACTAGAAATTAGGAGTGTAAATCTAATTCTAAGAAATAAATAATAAAACATAGTTTATCCGAAAACTAATTTGAAAAAATCTGGGATGCCTACTATATTAATATTCCTTCCCATATACAATAAATTACATCAGAAGGACAAAAAATGTTTTTATACCTTGTAGTAACTTTTTTCTACTATTATTTCTTAACAATAATGTTTTTATAATTTTTCCCATATACTAATTAATTAAATTTGATTTATCAGACACTTATGGTGGCTCAAACTTTAATTAAATAAATATTCATTGAATTTACTATATGCAACCTAGCTACTTTAGATATATAGAGATCAATGAAACACACAAAGCCTTATCTTATAATGGGAGAATAAACACAAGTTCCCAAATAGCTATTTAATATTGATACTGTAAAGAAGTAATATACAGCCATAAAAAGGAATAAGGACTAGCCCTATATGCAGCCACAGAATAATCTCCATGATATATTGTAGAGCATGCTTTTGTTCATATAACAGAGGAATATGAATATAGATACATATTTGTTTATATTAAAAATTAGAAAGATTAAACTGTAACTTTTAAAACTTATTATGTATGAGAACAGAGAAATGGTTGACTAGACACATAGAAGATGGGCTTCTGTTAATGTACTTTGCTTTGTAAATATATCATTAGAAAAATATAGGGGTACCTGGGTGACTCAGTCATTTAAGTGTCTGACTCTGATTTGGCTCAGGTTGTGATCTCACAGTCTGTGGATTCAGGCCTGTGTCCAGCTCTGCACTGACAGTGTGGAGCCTACTTGGGATTCTCTCTCTCTGTCCCTCTCTCTCTGCTTCTCCCCCACTCTCTCTTTCTCTGTCTCTCTCACACATGTGCTAGAAAGAAAGAAAGGAAGGAAGAAAGAAAGAAAAATGTAAATATTTATTTTTTTAAGTTTATTTATTTTGAGAGAAAGATAGAGAGAGAAGAGAGAGAGAGAGAATCCCAAGCAGGCTCCACACTCTCAGCACAGAGCTAGACATGGGCCCAAACTCACACACTGTGAGATCATGACCTGAGCTGGATGCTTAACTGAACTGAGCCACCCAGACACCCTGAAAAATGTAAATATTTACATATTAAATCAAATATGTAAATATTTCATAGAACTATACAACAAAATTGAATTTAAAAATCAATTTATTGGGGCACCTGGGTGGCTTAGTCGGTTGAGTGTCTAACTTCGGCTCAGGTCATGATCTCACAGTTCATGGGTTCCAGCCTGGCGTCAGGCTCTGGGCCAACAGCTCAGAGCCTGGAGACTGCTTCGGATTCTGTGTCTCCCTCTCTCTCCCCTTCCCCCACTCATGTTCTGTCTCTCTCTGCCTCTCATAAAGAAACGCAATAAAAAAATTAAAAAAAATAAATATCAATTTATTAAAAATAGAAATAAAAGCAAATAGGGGCACCTGGGTGTTTCCATCAGTTAAGTGTCTGACTCTTTATTTCGGCTCAGGTCATGATCTCATGGCTCATGAGATAAAGCCCCTTAGCTGACTCTGAGCTGACAGTGTGGAGTCGGCTTGGGATTCTCTCTCTCCCTCTCTCTCTACCCCTCACCCACTCATGCTCTCTCTCTCAAAACTGATTAATTAATTAATTAATTTTAAAAAAGAAAATGGAAGAAAAAAGGAACGAAAGCAAATAAAAACTTTGCTTTAAGTAGTTGGTGGCACACTTACATAGGAACCATCTCAAAAGACCTTACAAAACAGTCATTGAACTATATATTCCTGGGAGATACATATTAAGAAAAATTAACTGCCCCCAACCTATGTTACATACTAATATTCAGAAATCATAGTGCTGGTAGTGATGTTAGTAACATTATCCTTTTTTGTAAAATGTTGGTTATAAGTTGCTTGCCTCTTATACTTTTTTTTCTTAACAGATTTATTTAGGTATAATAAACTACACACATTTAAAGTGTAGGATTTGATAAATTTTGATACATGCATATACCCACAAAACCATAATCACAAGCAAGAAAATGAACATATCCATTACCCCAAAAGTCTCCTCCTGTTCCTTTTTAATCTCTCACTCACACCTCTCCATACTCCCCCTTTCAATCCCAAGTGAATACTGATGTGCTTTTTATCATTACAGATTAGTTTGCATTTTCCAACATTTTCTATAAATGAAATCTACATTATATGCTCTATATATTTGGGGAGATTACCTGGCCTAAGTCAAAGTAATCATTGTTAAGATTCATATATGTTAATGCGTATATCTGTAGTTCATTTATTTTCATTGTTGAGTAGCTTTCCATTATGTAGACATAACACAATTCATTAAGCATTCACTTGTTGATGAACATTTAGGTTGAATATAGTTTTTGTCTATGACAAATAAAGCTGCTATGGGAACGCATGTACAAATCTTTGTGTAAATATATTCCTTCATTTCTCTTACTAAATACTCAGAAGTGTAATGATTGGGTTATAGGGTAGATGTATGTTTAACTTTTAAGAGACTACTTGTTTCCCAAACTAGTTCTGCATTTTGCATCCCACCAGCAGTTTAGGAATGACCTAGTTCCTCTAAATCTTCACTAACACTTGACATGTTCAAACTTTTAAATTTCAACCATTGTAATAGATGTGCAGTCATATCTCATTGCGGTTTTAATTAGCATTTCCTTAATGACTAATTCCCTTGGAAAATTTCCTCAGTGTCTCTGGTTGCTTTTGACAACTAAAATATATTTGAACACTTAAATATAATGGCCAACTAACTCTTTTGACATACCTGTGCAACTTCATAACACAGTTGATATGATTTGCAAGACAAATAAAATGGCAGTTCTAGCTGCGTTCCATTTACAAAGCCATTTTTCCAAGTGTGTTAACACAGAACACCTCTAGATATAGACTGATGCTATAAATGATGGCTGATCCTCCAGTGGTGGACCTTAGTTCCCAGTCACCTTAGCTGGTGTTGGACGAGAACATTGCAGATATCAATGAGGTTTTTTTCTCCCCCTTTCTAATAAGAAATAAGACTTCCATTCCCACACCATTTTTCTAACCAAATCAATCCAGTGCAAGGATATGGGAAAAATGAAAAAGAAAACAAAAGGCAGTAATATAAAATAGGTAATGAAAGAGATTAAAATGAGAAATAAGATGGGGGCATTTTATTTCTGGGTGGCTTAGTGGGTTAAGTGTCTCACTCTTGGTTTCCACTCAGGTCATATTTCATGGTTAATGAAGTGGACCCCTATGTCAGGCTCTGCAATGACACCACAAAGCATGCTTAAGATTCCCTCCCCCACTCACATGCACGTGCCTGTGTTCTCTTTCTCTCACAAAATAAATAAATAAATAAATATTTAAAAAAAAAGATCATAAAAGAGAAAAAAAGAAGAGGAAATAAAGAATGGTGATAGAAAATACTGAAAAAGATAAATAAAATATGGAAAAGTGAATATAGGAAAAGTAAATGAATTTGGTCATATGCCCCTTTAAGGTTCTAGCAGAGCTAGTTGATGAGGTCTCCTTGAGGAGTGTGTGGTGTGGCACAGAGGGAAGAGTGTGGTAAGCCATGAAAATCTTTTATTTACTATCCATGTGCACTGGAGCCAAATGCCTAAGCTCCTTGAGTCTCAGGTTTTGCTTCTGTATAATAGGGATAATGATAATTGTACCAGATGATTGTTATGAAGGATTAAACAAAATAAAATAAGGCACATTAAAGACCTTGGTGCGGAATCACTGATGATCCCTGTTCAAAGCCAGGGGATCTATTCAGGAACCTTAAAGCTTAGAAAGATACAAGAGAAGTCTTATCACAGAGTCCATTGGCAGAAAGTTTGAGTTGAAATGGGTTGGGCAAAAGCAGCAATTTATTCATGTCTTACAAACATGGTCTTACAAACATCATACAGAGCTGGCACGAAAGAACAGACACCATCTCATACACCATGCTTCCTTCCAAATCACTTCTATTGAGTTACAACATCAGAACAAGTCAGTTACTGAGTTACACAGTTCTTCAAACATGGAGACCTCCCCTTTAGGGTGGTTGGATTGGCTAATCAGACAAACAATTAATTTACATGTTTAATACAGCGCAGGATTTGTAACAGAATTCAAGATATTCACACTGATATTGTAATACGTTATAAAACAGTATAATTTTCAGAAGATGATGGGATCACATATGTCCCTGCCTATTTCAATTCCTTTCTAGTTTTCCTTCTTTCTTTCCTTAAAAGCAGTTACAAAGAGTTATACTCAACTTTTCACACTCAAAAACACTTTAAATTTTAAAAACTAAAAACTATTTACAAATTATTCATTGTAATTTTAAAAGTATTTGTTGTTGGTTTTGTTGTTCTACTTAAAAAAATCTCCCTCCAACAACTATACTTTACTTGGTATAATCATTAACTTCTGGTTTCTGTGAAGGATACTTAGAGTTGACTTCTCACAACTGTTTAGAGCTCCAAAATATATTATATTCCATGGCCTATTTAACCAAATATACATACATAAAAAGGCCATTTTACTTCCCCAAACCATGCACTGACTACAATTCATTTCATGTTGCTTTCATAGAAATGTTGTGAGGTGACTTTCTGGTGTAATAAAGACAATGATCGGGGAATATTTTTTTTAATCCCAAAGTCATCTTAAAGCACAAAAAAGAGGTTGACTTCAATCTTTGTACATACGGAATGTAAAACATTTTCTTTACATTAGGCATAGTCATAAAAAGCATGTATAAGTTGTTTTGAAAATGCATTGTCAGAGAATTTACAAACACTGTGATATCAAACACATTCTCAAAAACTGCTAAAGTACGGACACAAAACCTGACTCAAAATGTAAATTTTTCAGTAGACTTTATTTCTAACTTGCATATTTAATAATTCAACTGTACCCAGTTTCACTCATACTCTCTAAAAACTCAGATATAGTGACATTATCTCAAGTTCATTCTTTCAAGTAATCACAGGGCACCACTTTGCTCTAGCAGGTTTTTATTGAATTTCAGAGCCCTGGCACTGGAAAACCATACAAGACACAAGTCTATAAACTGTTCCACGGACAACAGCTCAAGGCAAATTAGCCTAGAAAAGATAGTGAAACATACTCTGTTGTGCTAATTTGACAGCCTAAATACATTTTGTGTGAACATGTGTAAATTATATTAGGCTCGCTGTGTAACTATAGTTTAGTCATTACTTTGTTGGTTTAAGTGATGCTTTCTATCCAGTAATGGAAAAAACTTAAATCTTGTTTGTTTCTTTCCAAATAGTAGCTTAGTCCTTTCTGGGGAAGAAGATGCTAAACAAAGACTTAGTTAGCCATGCCCTTTCTGCGTACAAGGGATGGACTTGAATGTACACTTGCATACTATACATATTTCCTTTCAGGAAGCTGCATTTCTAGCTGGATTTCTAACTGAACTAACTAATTCCACAACTTAACAAAGGTAAACAGGGCTTGCTTAGACCACACTGATGTTTGTGATAGTCAGTGGATAATTCAAGGCCATGGTTCTTATGTGAGATTATATTTTATAACATTTGACTCACATATAACCTTAGGAGAGAGAAAAATAATATTTCAGCCACAGTGTTCTCAACTCAGCCCTTTGATAAAATGATTTCTCAGCTTGTTCACTGTCCTTTTGAAAGAAAACCAAGTTACTCCTTGTATAATAAAATTGTATCAAATAATTACAAACTAAAGAGAAAGGACCATATACTTTTATATGCAAGACGACCATTTTCACATGACATAATGGATAAAAACAAACCAGAGAACATTTCTTTAATATCTTTGGATTTAAAGAAAAAGTAATTTCCCCACCTGAAGAAAAATGGATGAATTTTCATAAGAGAAAGCATGCTTTTCATTTCTAAATCCTAAAAATCACATTTCTTTCTAGTGACATGAGATCACCACCTTCTAAACCACATCAGTAGCTTGGGATTGCACTGTAATATTCATAAAATGCTTGGCTACTTTGGTAACCTGCAGCAGAGATTGAATATCTCATGAAAATCTACCCAACTTCTTTAATATCAGGGGAAATGATCATGATACACATTGACAGTTACTTTCAGGTTTGCTAATTCAATCCATTTCTAACCAAAAAAAAAAAAAAAAAAAAAAAAGTAGCTTGTTGTCACAAGCTTGCAATCATGTATCAGAGAAAAAAAGAGAAAGGAAATTGTTCCTTGCCTAGTAAAAATCATTAAGTTCCAACTCATCATGTCTAGGATGCTACCCATCACAGAGCATATGCCACTTGGCAATTTGTCTCCTGGGATAGTCACAGATCTCTTTCCAGTGCTCTCCACCGGTTCCTTCTGCTGTTGCTCCCAGGACCAACCGCCCTATCACCTCATTTCTGGATCCCCTTTCAGAATCCAAAACCAGAAACTCAACACTTATCTCTTCAAGACCCTCACAAGGAATATCAAAGACAAACAGTTCATTGAACACTGCATTAGGGGTGCATTTCTTCACATGAGTCTTCTTTTTAGAGATTCTCTTTTTGGCATGGTACAGGTTCACTTTCACGTAGGGATCTGCAATGGTAAACAACAGACGTTACACTGGCAGAACCTGGCTGGAGAGTTGATTTCAGTATAATGGTGCCCTTGGAGGTTACTGCATGCCAATAAAATGAGATTGCAGTGAAAATGAATCAGAACAAAGTGAAAACATGGATAAAGCTTGGCTTCTCTATTGTCAACAAATTGACAATAAGAATGTGAATTTGAAGAGTAAACTGTTCTAAACCAGAGGATGAGAACAGAAGTGCAATGGCAGGAAGATGAGATAATATAGAGGAGAAGAAAACAAAATATTCCAGAGGCACACTCTGATTACTTGTAACTCATTCCAGAAAATAGGATAGAAGAAAAAAACATTAGACAAGATCTAACCTTTCTGAGTTGTATGACTTTGGATAAGCCTCTCTACCTCTCTGCTTTTTCTGTTGAACAGGCATTTAGAATTCACAATGGCAATGTCCTTTTTGCTTTAAATTTTGTGCTTCTTTAATCACCTGCTGAGTTTGCTTCCTGTTTTTCAGAGTTGATCTTCCTTTAATATGTGGATTTTAGGATCATGCTACTTTTTCACATATTTAATTATATTCTTTTTGCCTCTTTCTGGTTGAAGCATATGAGTTCATTTGAGCTTCCTAATCTAAACATTTAAGACAATGTGTTCAACTGCCATTATTAAATAATAGCAATAATAATATTAAAAATAATAATAGAACTAGGTGATATTTAATGAAGTATATCTTTCTAGTCCTCACAATCTCTCTCAAGGTAAGTATCATTACTTATTAGTTTGTGTAGAGATTATGAAACATAGCCAAGGTTATATGTTAAAATGGAAGGGTTAGGATTTGAACTCAGATCCTTTCAACCCATAGGTCATGTGTTCTTTTCACAATGTGATATGAGGAATTTTTTTTAATAGTAACAAAAACTAAGAGCTAATTCTTCAAGAAGATACATAAGGAATTAAGGGAAAAATAATAAAAAGAACACCAGCAGAATAAGTGTAGGTTGGCTCATTAAAAACACTAAAATGAAGAACTCTTCTCCCAAACAATTGCTATATTTTTGGCAATGGCTTCTTACCTCTGCATTTATCACTGTTTTCTGCTTCAAACCCATTCAATCAGACATCTACCATGTATTAGCAATGGCTTAGTTGGTAGAACTATGTAGTTTTATTTTTCTTGCTAATGGCACTGAATCACATCATTATTCCATAATGAGAAACAGGGAAAAACAATCACATCACTTGAAACTATGAGTAAAAGGCAAATCAAATTCACGTTAGATGCTATTTTGCCCAATGTATTGTTCACTGAGACTGAATTTTTCAGAAGCATTCTTACCTGAAAGTCCAGACACATCAGATTTAGGCAGGTGTCGAGCTTTTAAAACAACCACAGTGAGAGTATTTGTAGTGGACTGATAGCAGAGAGAGATAAGTAACTCACCCCGTCCTGAAGACTTCTAAACAAAGAGAGATGTGGTATAAGTATTCTCATTGTTTTCTTGGGTTTGAAATTTGTGCTTATAGCAATATTTTAAAGCAATATAATATTGCTAGTTTTATGTAATTTTCCTACTTATTTTTATTTTACTATGCTAATGAATCTGAGTAACTGCAAGCTTTTGTGCAGTGCTACCACTTTCTAAAAACAGGTGGCTGCCACCTTGTGGTGTTTTTAGGTACTACAGGTTGTTAAAATTTGTAATGAGTTAGCCACACCCATTACTAGAAATGTTTAAAGATGTTTAGAGTATAGCTTTTACAGAGGATTTTTTTTTTACTTTTGCTTTTTAACTAAATAATTACTTTTTGAAGTTACTAATAGTAATGAAAATTTTCTATTCATTTGAAAGGATCTATATAGGGCAAAATGACTCATGTTAAGTTTGATTTGATTTCAATTTTTTAAAAAACACTAACATTACTGGAATTTGAATTCAGACTAACTGAAATTTATTCTGACTGCCACCACTCTCCTGACCCACAGGGCTGATGGAATTAAAATTCTCTATCCTCAGCCCCCACTCAAAGTCCTCATTTAATCCAAGGAATGAATTAAGTTTTGGAGGAAATTGACTCAATTTTTAATACTTTGTTTTTGAAGAGTATCATAAGATCCTTCTTTGTACACTACTTAGATTTTATTTGCACTTTAAAGACTTTAGCTAAGATGACCAAGAACTCAAAGTACAAGTTTTAACTGATGAAACAAAATGAAAACTCAGAGCTGGATTATAACTAAGAATGATGGCTGGCCAGAGCTCTTAACACTTCAGTCTATATACACATGGGGTTATTATATGAATAAACAGTCCAAGTAGGAATAGATATTTATTCCTACTATGCTGCTAAACATCTGAGTGTCTCAAGCTACTTAGCGTTTCTGAACTCTGACTTTTCATTAATTTCAACAAAGAAATAAAGGTGAGCTTTACAGTATTCTACAGAATCTTTCTAAAATATTATAGTTTAAATCAATTAAGTTCTATATTTAAAGGGGAAATAGTATTAATTTTATATCTTATAATAGTCTCAGAACTACCAAAGCAGTATACCTACAAAGGCAGAGTAACTCACTTCTTGTCATACAACATAGTCATGGACATTTATAATTCAATATGATGTGATGTCTCCTCCTTGAAAAGCAATTCCATGAAAAGTCAATATAACTTCCAAATCCTCAGGACAAATTGATTTAATTTTATATTTCAATTTCAATTTCAAATTCAATTATGAAACATCTTTGTTAACTTGCTTATAAGAAATATTTGCCTGCATTTTAGTTTAAGTGGCAGTCACAATACTTAAGATAGAAATTAACAAAAATATTTATATAAGTATTCTTTAAATATCCACAAAGGATGCCTATTTATTTGATATAATTAAAATACTTTAAACATTTCAGCTGTGGGTTAAATTTTCTTTCATCTCCTCTATTCCCTTGCTCCCCATTTGATTATGATTAATAATAATTAAACATGGTAAAGATGATATGTATAAAATTTATCATTTTAATGAAAATCCCCTAGATACAAAGAAGCTGAATAAAAGAATGTTTATAAATACTTTAAGCACTAAAAATGAATTACCCTAACATTTCTCTTGATAATCTCTCTGTTCATTAACATTTTTCCATCAGATAATTCAATTCCTGCAAGAGGAATAAGGACTTCTCCAATGATATCATCTCTTGAAAACCTGTCGAAACTCAAGATTGTGAAGTGCAAGGCCAACTCTTGGATCTGAGTATAGAGGATCCCATAGAATGTAAAGGTCTCATCAAAAGCTGGGTCCAAGGTCTTTCTCAGAACTCTGGTTTTCACTTTATGCTTCTTCTCTGGGAGGATCGTCATTTTGATATACGGGTCAGAGGTCATCGACTGCTCATCCATGGCTGGCAAGCCACGGGCTTCCTTGATATTTACCACAAATGCTTTCTTCTCAAAGTTGTACTCTAAGGAGAAGAAGAGGGTTCCCAGCTTCTCCTGTTTCTCTTCTGAAGTAAGGGAAGTGCTGGACTTTAAGCTATCAGGGGAAACGGCTTCTTTCTCCCCTTCTGAAAAGAGCTTTGGGGTCACACTCTCCAGATCAGAAGGGCTACTAGCTTTGAGGTTTGTTTTGGGAAAATTGCCATTGAGATCTCTCTTCTCAAGGTCGAGATGTAATGAATTCTTTGGCACAGCTGGCTTATTCTTTACTTCATTTTTGTCATCTGCTCCAAACTTCTTCTTGCTACTTAGGTTTTCGGGATAAATATCAACTCCTTTTAGTACATGCACAAACTTATATGGAGGAGTCTTGTTAGACTTGGATGATTTTCTCTGACAGCAGATCCATGCAAACAGAGAGACTGTGAAGACCAGGCCAAATGCACTGAAGATCCCCACCACTGTGGGGATTTCATCTGAAAAATCAAATGACCAATAACATACATTAAAGGAGCAGAGTTGGAGACATGAGCCTATTTGAAAAGCATACTGGAGCTGGCAAATGCTGTAGGCTGCACAGATTGGATTACTTTCCAACTCTTCTGGGTATGAGTTATGTACACATTTCATGTCACCTTCAGGAATAAACACATCCACTGTGTGACATGCCGAAAAAAATACCGTGTGACAGAAACTTCTTCATTTCAGTTTTTTTTCATAAATAAAAAGAAAAGATGAAACAGGGCCTAGGTCGGGATGGGGGATGCTAAATGACCCTGACCTACCTTTGTTTTCTCAGATAACATGAATCAACTACAGCATGGTAGGTCAGTACTAATTTCATTATGTTTGCTTGACATTTTGAGGCTTTCCAGAAGCATCAATTTTTACTGATTATGGAGCTCTAATACACATTTTTGAAATACTGGGAGATTTTGTATTCTTAGTAGTTCTTTATTTATCCCGGATTCAAGAAGCAAACATCTAAGGGCTCAGTGGTTCCAATAATTTTAAGAAATGGAGGAACATTATCTGCTATTGTCACAAACATCAATAATTTCCATCCCAATTATGATAAGAGAAATGTTACATATATTAGGAAAAAAAGAACAAAAAAGATGAACAACAGGATATTAATATTATGTAACTTTTAACACTACAAACTCCTTGGATACAGATTCATAATTTCTCAAACACTGAATTACCCAAAGAACAAATTAATTACACCTAAGTAGGATAAAAACAAAACAATGGTTATGAATGAATCATCGTTCCTAAACATGTAAAGAGAAGAGTGAGAATAGATAATTTAGAGTT
Source organism: Panthera leo (assembly GCF_018350215.1). Lineage (NCBI taxonomy): Eukaryota > Metazoa > Chordata > Mammalia > Carnivora > Felidae > Panthera > Panthera leo. The sequence continues at coordinate 63,953,666 of NC_056690.1, forward strand.
CAATTTTATCCATAACTGATTTTTTTCTAGCATATTTCCACATGGCAAATGGTAATCAAATTGAATTTGGCATTCTTTCTTGAATGAGGGCACATTAAATTACTGACATTAGGTAATACTGATTATGCATGAAGCTTATCATGTACCATATGTAAGCATATTTCTCCAACAAATGATCAGTAACAGTGTGTAAGTAAAAGCAGTATTGCTATATCTGGACACAGTGCATCAATTGAGTCAATGTTTAATATAGTCAGAGTGAATATAACTAATGTAGTATTATCTGCATTTAGTTTCATTCTTATCTGTTTTTATCCCAAATAGTGAATAATAAAGTTAAAAGTCTCAGTTAGAAAAGGGTTAACCCTTGTTTGAATAACCCCTGAAAGAACAATCTTTTGTTACTCCCCTCCCCCCCCCAAATCTTCTGCCTACCTACTTCATAATTTCAAAACTGAACTCAAAGAATATAAGAACCAGCAATGACAAATAAGAGAAGACATATATAAGAAGATTAAAAAACAATAATAAAAATTCTATAGTTTAATTATATCAAGAAACTGAATCATGTAGAGATGAAAAATAAACCTTTGAATTCCCCAAGTAGAAAACACAGCAAATGCTACAGAAAAAGAATCAAACAAGAGCTAAAGATAATCAGCTAAACTTAGTATCAGCTTTTCAGTTTTTTTCTTCTATTCAAGTCTTTGTGTGTGGAGGGGGTGGGGGGGTGGCAGGGGAGAATCCACTCCTGGACTCTAATAATCCAAGGCCAGGGAGCAAAACCAAAGTCATGAACTAAGGCAATTCTTTAGCCAATGCTAGGAGAACAATAAAAGCAATAGAAAATGATCCTCTTTTTTTTTTTCTTAAACAGACCAATGGCCCAAGCTGAAATATATTTTTTACCAGCACAATCTCTGAAAATGCCTCAGTATTGGAAAATTTCTTATTTTCAAATCAGAAATTGGGAATACACATCATAATAATATAAATCAATCACCCAAATGGAAGCCTGTAAAGGAAACTCATTTCTGAATATAATGTCACAGATTGTCCCTATTTCATACGTAAGTCACAAGGCAAAATATTCACTAAATCATGGAAAGACTCACCTACTCCTTGTATATTCTCTACCAATGAGATTTTAAGCTTCTGAGAGCAAAGACCTCAGTCATTTCACTCAGTTAAATAACAATTATCATGGACTCATAGATATCATTCCTTATTCACAAACTTCTATAAAATGTCTTGATTTTTTTGAATACTTGTGAAGTAAGTAAAACTCTACCTCTTATCTTTGGAATATAATGTGACCTAAAATACTACTTTTTAATTTGAAGTACATCTGTTTTTATTTACTGAAAGAGAGAAGGAGAGCAATGATGCCAAAAATTTGGTATAGGAAAAGGGAAATTGAACTGGAAAATAGGAGTCCTAATTCTACTTTCCAAAAGCTTTTCATTAACTGTTTGACCTGAAATACGTCCCTCATCTCTCTGGGCTCTGGTTACCTCACCTGTGAAATGCAATGGGCCAAGCTAGTTCATTTCAAATACCACTCTAACACCCTAGCATCATAGGATTCTGTGTTTTTCACTAGCAACATATTTCAAGAATACAAGAAAAACATAGCAGAGAAAAACAACCTTATGGTACACTCTATAATAAAATATACATTCCAAACCCTCAACATATAAGTTGTTTTATACCGAGATCAAACCCTTATGTAATCACAGAAACATTGGCTTCTCCTGGTAAGTTAAATACAGATTTACTTACAAATAAAAATCACCTACAGAATTAATGAAACCAACTGCAAACAACAGACCCCCTTTCCTTTACTCAGCGCGTGCTGCAATTTACAGAGCTACCCGAACATTTAGGAACTTCTTGGATGTAAAATCTCCCTGGCAGACAGCAATTTTTTTGAGGAGAAAGATAGGGAGGAAGGGAGAAACAACAGATAAGCCACGATTGCCCCTTTACAGTTCTCATTTTCTTTTCAGATTAACTACCTAGGAGATCTATATTCAACATCCCATGGAAAAATAAAAATAACAACAACAACAACACAGCCCACCCCGGAGTATTCAAGAAACAACCGCAGTTACAAGTTGAGTAACTTGCTTACCAAATTCTTCCCGGCTGGTAGTGATCGGAGCCATTTTTTGCTGCGTGTTCTGTCCGAGGTGCTGAACGGAAAACTCCCTGGCTTGATTCACTTGCCTGGATCTGAAGCGCCGGCTTTCCCGAGTGCTGAAAACAACAGCGCAGAGCCCAGGGGACCTGCGCCTGCAACCGGGAGGAGGCAAAGGGGGGAGGAGGTGGTCCGCTCGCCCTCGCACAGTGATTTGCCACCCCTGTTCCTGTTTTGGCTCTTCTGAGAAGCTCGTCTCTGAGACTCTAGACGTGGCTGAAACCCGAATTGACGCAATCCTGACGCTACAGGGTTGAAATCAGCACCTGCCCTCCTCCCCTCCGCCCTCCAATCCTCTCCTCTCCCTTTCCTTCTTTCTTCCTCCCGTCTCTCCTGAGGATTCAACACATACTCATCAATTATTTTAACTGTTGGACTACTGGAGATTAGCTTTGCTATTCTGTGGGGGCTCACAAGCACATGGAGATGAGCCCCCAAACTCATTCGTGTCAGTTCTTAATAGAAAATCTCCTGATCATCTAGATCAGTAAAAATGTGCCTGCGAGTTATCAGAATAATGCAATTTACAGAGATGATTTCGGGTAAGAGTGAGAAGAGAGAAATCTCTGCATCATATGAACACGGTGACATGCAAGAATATGTTTTCTTGCTTTCTAAAATTTTCTTTGGTATATTTTCGTTAGAAAAGATGCACCGCACATTGATCCATTTGAAATAAGACAACAGTTTCCCACTATAATCACTTACTTCCTAATAAATAGTCTAAACATTTTGCTGATGCTGTTGCTCCATCTGTCTGTCAGCTCTCTCCCCTTTAATATCTGACATTTGACCAGTTAAAGTACTTAGGAACAGATGGGAATAATCCCTTCTGTATTCAGACTCACTCTCGGTTATGACTTTTGCATATAATGAGACTGCTCCTGGAATGACATTTCTGGTTAAAACCCCTGACTTCTAATAGGATTGTGCAAAATAGTTAGAAGAATCAGACTGAAATTGAAAGTGAATGATATGATAATTATTGGTTATTTTCAAAGGAAAACATTTTTTTTTTCTAAACTGATGATATTTCTGGGGTTGAGGAACTGGGCAATATATGGTGTCAGATTCAGATTAATTTTAATCAGAAGAGTGTGCCTTTTAAAAATGTTAAGAAATTTTCCAAAGGAGAGAACTGAGGCTGTAACTCCAACTATCAATTATTGCTCCACAAAGAATTCCTTTGCTCTGGAGCTTAGGAGCAAATGACATTTAGTATATACTGGAATGGGGGAGGAAGGGGCATTGGGTGACTCTCAGAAAGCTACTATACAAGTGACAGGTTCCTGCACATTGGCGAGCAGTCGCTCTGAGTGTCAGGACTGTGTCTTGGGAAAAATTAGCTTCAGTCTTTTGCATCATGGAAAATTTTATGAACCAAAGTCCTTTTCTTTCCCTTTCTACTTGTTCCCACATAGTTGGCATTTTAAAATTCTTCCAACAGATTTTTTAAAACCTTATATTGTCATGCTATGAAAACACACAAACCAATTTACTGTATTTAATTTTTTCTATTGGTAGAACCTGTATTTTGTGTCCTTATCTTTTCAATTCATTCAGATTACTTGCTTCCTCAGTTATGCTTGTACCTAGTGGGATTGTCCCTAGGAATAGACATTCATTAGATGAAAGAGACAGTGGTATTTATTTGTGATGCATACCATAGGTAAACAAAATATATAGTGTGAGGTTCACTAAAACGTGTTTCCTGGCTAAGTTATTGCTAACATATGGTTAAACTCATTTGTTGTAAACATAAGTACCTTATTTGTATGTTCTATATAAATTAGTATCTCATTAATTTTACCTTCAGGTGGCAAGATGCTGTCATCTAAAACCTGTCTAGACTGTTTAAACTCTGTTTCTATAGAACCCTATCTCACCCTGGGCTATCTCATTTCTAAGGACACATTGTGATAAAATTACATCTTGCCCAGAGCTAATGCTATTGTGGATATAGTAACTGTTTCATTGCTTGCTTTAAAAGCAAACTGAAATAAATGTTATTAATTAAAATGTCAGAGGTTTCCCTCATTTTCTCTTGATGAATAGTATGTTATTTATTATCCAATCTCTTTAGACAGCTTCTACCAGCACCAGATGAGGAGTGAGAAACTGGTCCAACACAGAGGACAAACCTGAGTTTCTTATGATTGAAATTCATACCCTACCACATTATTACATTGTTCTCTTTAGATTCAGCAAACAAGTAATCAATTCGCTGACGTGAACAATACCATTCTAGCAGCATAGACTTGGGAGGAGGGGTTGTTGCTAGGTAACCACCTTTTTGCCACCCAAAACACACAGCCTCAAACAAGTTCCCACCCTGGGAAACGTAGACCATTCTGTACAAGTGGCAGTGTTTACCTCAGAATGATTCTTTGACTGTTGAAATGGTTCAGTATTTACCCTACTTTATTTCAGATTTCAATTACAAATATCTATACATACTTGAGAAAAAAACAGAACATTTCAGTTCAGTTTGGTTTTAAGAAATCCAGTTGAAGACTATTGATGATTCATTATCTGATTGTTTCCATCCATTTTATTCATTTAAAATAATTTTACTTAATACATAGATTGACAAAGTTTATTTATATAGTTTATTAATTATATAGTTTAATCTATATTTACTCTGGTTTCTTAAAAATAGTATTGTTGGATGTGTTTAGGATCTTCTGTTAGGCAAAAGAAAATTTCAAAAGGTTTTGAAAATGTTACAGTGATCTTCAGCAATCTTTAGTAATGCACAGATTAGTAATACCAAGACATTTTACTGGTATGTGGGTGGAGTAGAGTGAAGTATCTGATAATGGATAATGGATAATTGTTGTAATGTTCCATATCATTCTATTAAGAATGCTGGCTCTGATGTTAATGGAAAAGATTTCTATTACAAGCATACCCAACTCGAAACCTTGCAAGACAAATGCTTTCCTATTTGGTATCACAAAAATCCCTTCACTATGCACCATTTCTACATTTGTTTTTCTTCAACGTATTCAGCATTTACTCTGTGACAAACTAAATTAGGCTGTGATGGCTAATGAGTGAAAAACTCATTACCCCAACCGCAAAAAAGCTTATCGTCTTCCTTCCTTTCTTCTTTCGTTCAACACACAATTATTAAACATGTACTAACTCTTAGGTTTTTGGTAAGTAGGGGGTCTATATTGGTCAAGATGATAAAAACAATACCTACCCTAATGGAGCTTATAGACTACAGGACAGATGGGCAGCTTTTCCTCTAGAACTGGGAAAAATAGATGATAATTATGTTTATATTTCATTTGCCTGCTACATGACCTACAAGATTGGTCAGCAGCACCACTTTCTTTCACCATACACACACAAAAAAAGTCCAAAATGGATTAAGGACCTAAATGGGAGACCTGAAACCATAAAAATTCTAGAAGAGAGCACAGGCAGTAATTTCTCTGACATTGGCCATGGGAAATTTTTTTCTTGGGCAAGGGAAACAAAAGCAAAAATAAATTACATCAAAATAAAAAGTTTCTGCACAGTGAAGGAAACAATCAACAAAACTAAAAGGCAATCTATAGAATGGGAGAAGATACTTGCAATTGCATATCCAATAAAGGGTTAATATACAAAATATATAAAGAACTCATAAAACTCAACACCCAAAACCAAATAATCCAATTAAAAATGGGCAGAAGACATGAACAGACATTTCTGCAAAGACATATTGATGACCAACAGACACATGAAAAGGTACTCATCATCATTTACCATCAGGGAAATGGAATCAAAACTAAAATCAACAACACAAGAAACAACAGGTGTTGGTGAGGGTATGGAGAAAAAGGAATCCTCTTGCACTGTTGGTGGGAATGCAAACTGGTGCAGCCACTGTGGAAAACAAATACGGAGTTCCTCAAAAAGTTAAAAATAGAACTACCCTATGATCCAGCAATCACACTACTGATATTTACCCAAAGAATACAAAAACACTAATTCAAAGGGATACACACACCCTATGTTTATAGCAGCATTATTTACAATAGCTAAGATAAGGAAGCAACCCAAGGTTTCATCAAATGATGAACAGATAGAGAAGATGTATTATATATATACACAATATATATAATATATATACAATATAATATATATATTGTGTATATATATATTATATATTATTATAATATATATTATATATATACATATATATTATATATATTATATATATTATATATATACATATATAATATATATAATATATACACAATTCAATATTATTTGGGCACGGAAAAGAATGAAATCTTGCCATTAGCCACATGAAAAGATGCTTAACGTCGCTCCTCATCAGGGAAATACAAATCAAAACCACACTCAGATATCACCTCACGCCAGTCAGAGTGGCCAAAATGAACAAATCAGGAGACTATAGATGCTGGAGAGGATGTGGAGAAATGGGAACCCTCTTGCACTGTTGGTGGGAATGCAAACTGGTGCAGCCACTCTGGAAAACAGTGTGGAGGTTCCTCAGAAAATTAAAAATAGACCTACCCTATGACCCAGCAATAGCACTGCTAGGAATTTACCCAAGGGATACAGGAGTACTGATGCCTAGGGGCACTTGTACCCCAATGTTTATAGCAGCACTCTCAACAATAGCCAAATTATGGAAAGAGCCTAAATGTCTATCAACTGATGAATGGATAAAGAAATTGTGGTTTATATACACAATGGAGTACTACATGGCAATGAGAAAGAACGAAATATGGCCCTTTGTAGCAACGTGGATGGAACTGGAGAGTGTGATGCTAAGTGAAATAAGCCATACAGAGAAAGACAGATACCATATGGTTTCACTCTTATGTGGATCCTGAGAAACTTAACAGAAACCCATGGGGGAGGGGAAGAAAAAAAAAAAAGAGGTTAGAGTGGGAGAGAGCCAAAGCATAAGAGACTGTTAAAAACTGAGAACAAACTGAGGGTTGATGGGGGGGTGGGAGGGAGGGGAGGGTGGGTGATGGGTATTGAGGAGGGCACCTTTTGGGATGAGCACTGGGTGTTGTATGGAAACCAATTTGACAATAAATTTCATATCTTGAAAAAAAAAAGAAATCTTGCCATTAGCAATGATATGGATGGAGCTAGAGAGTATAATTGTGAATGAAATAGTCAGAGAAAGACAAATATCTATGATTTCACTCATATGGAATTTAAGAAATAAAAGAAAAGAGCAAAGGGAAGAGAGAGAAAGAGAAACCAAGGAAACAGATTGTTAACCATAGAGAACAAACTGATGGTTACCAGAGGGGAGGTGGGGGGGGGGATGGGTTAAATATGTGATGGGGATTAAGAAGTGCACTCTCATGATGAATACTGAGTGATGTATGGAATTGTTGAATCATTATATCATATATCTGGAACTAATATAACACTGTATGTTAACTAACTAGAATTAAAATTAAAACTTAAAAAAAAAAAGAGTGGCCAACAATATTCCAAAGATATTCAGTCTGTCCTTATTGACCCTTCTCTCCATAATTATAGATTAATTATTATTGTGTCAGATTGCATTCTTCCATTTCCTATGTTTGTCCACATCTTCTCTCTCCTTTAAGAGTCAGTTAAAGTTTCATTTATACTACAAAGTTTCTGACTTTCCAGTTACTCAAGGATTCATTCTAATTTAAATTCTTATAACACTATCTCTACTGAAATCCTTTAAGTCAGCTTGACATATTATTGGCTATATACCAACAATTCCCATAAAGATACATCAAAGGTCTCCACCAATGCTCACTCCAAATAATCCACAAGGTTCCCATTTGTTCATGATCTTCTTTGCATCAATTTTTTCATGCCTCCTGACCTCATTTTATTTTTACATTCCAGGCTTGTTTTTAAGTTGTAATCTTTGAAATGACATCTCTAACCCTTGGATCTTGGACCTCTAGTAAGAATTTGACCTGTAGCCATGTTATTTTATTTTTTATTATTTTTAATGTTTATTTATTTCGAGAAAGAGAGAGTATGTGTGTGTAAAAGGCAGGAGAGGGGCAGAGAGAGAGGGAGGCAGGGGAGCCAAAGCCAACGCTGTGCTTACAGCAGGAGCCATGAGATCATGACCTGAACCAAAGTTAGACAGTTAACGGACTGAGTCACCCAGGCACCCCAAACTGGAGCCATTTTAGAAGCTTGTCCTGTTTCAGTTTACCTTGAAGCTATTTCTTGTTAGCTCCTATCTATCCTCACATCTATCCTCGTTCTTCCAATCTATTCTTAAGTGAGACTTCTCTTAGCCTTCCAATAACAATAAAAATTGGGATACTTTATGTTTTTTGGGAAGTCTGGGATCAGCAAGATTATACTAAAATTTTCAACTGAAATACTGGAGATTTAACAAATATTTTATTACTTAATAATTAATGTTATTTTTTAAAATATAAAAATAAACACTGGTACAATTGACAAAGATTAATGTCTAATAAATCATTGGACTTATTTATAGCTACCATAAAATAGCTATAACACAGAACAGACAGCAAGGGCAAAATTGAAATGACTATAAGCGATACAAAAAAAGACAAAATAATTAAAATGTAATTATCTAAGTAAGCAAAAAGATTTACAAACTCCAAGATAAATGGTTTCATAATATGTTTAAAAAATAAAGTTTAACAATATACTGCTTACAGTGAAAGTACCAAACAATGACTACAAAATTAAAATAATAGAATGTATCATGATTTATTAAAAATATGGAGATGAAAAATTAAAGTTAAAAAGTCAAGAAAACATATCAAAAGGAAGAAAATATGCAATTTATATAGGTAAAAGAATGTACTGACAATAAAAGTTTTTAAGGCTTATGCTCCAAATAACTTATCATTAAATACATAATGCAAAACTATGGTAAGTGGTGAAGAAAAATAAACTGAAACATTACTTTTTAATAGACATAATCATTTCTTTCAGCCACTTACAGATCACCATAATTACAGGTTTAGACCACTTATCTAGGGTGGGGCAGTTTTACTGACAGTGTCTTTGTAAACCAGAAACAATTAATTTTTAAAGCATACAAATTCTTGGAAAGCAGGGAAATTTTCTCAAATATGTAATGCAGTGTTACTAAGAATTTTTCAAAAAGTGAGACGATATTAAAATCTATATAATATTTTATTAAAAGATATTGACTTAAACATCAACACAAAATAATTTTTGAAGATGCTATATTAGAACATCATTTAAAGAAGTAAATAATTATGTGTATAAACATTCATTCCACTATTCCCTCATTAGCACATATACATCACAAAGAAATTATCACTCAGGACCATGAGGTGATATGTATATTATTATACACAATAAAATGGTCCTTGGTAGCAATGAGTTAAAGGCAACAAGTGAATGTCCAGCACAATGTAGATGAATACATAATTTGTGTTGAAAGCAAATTATGTGATATTATCCTGGAGTTAAAAACAACAAACTACACTAACTACATATATACATATATACATATACACACACACATACACACATATACAAACTATACATATATATACATATATATCTTGTAAAATATTGAATAAACAAGTTACATAAAAATATCGTTGATGCAAAATAAACACATACACACAAAAAATATCACTACACATTTTCAAAAAAAAAAATACACAGATTTTATTCAGGTTCTAGTGGATTCATTTGTGGCAGACCTGCCAAGAATAATTAGAAAATCCACGTAAAATCTGTTTTAAAAATTTGTTTTAAAGCATTTACGAATTGATGAAACAACTAAGGCTTCAAGGGCCAAGATATAAGTGAAACAGCAGAGAGATGAGCTGATATTCTGCAAGTCACTTTTCCTCTCAGGAAAATTGGCTGATTCTTAAAAATCGGTAAGAAGCTGAGCTACAAAACAGAAAAACAAACAGATTTTTTGGCAATCTCACGGGACTGGAGAGGCAATAATTGGAGTTAGGGAAATCCTAGACAGTGAGGAAAGAAGTGGCTGGGATCCTGGAAAGGAAGGAGGTACAGAGATAGCTCCTGCACTGAGTGATTTTACACCCAAGACACATGCTCAGTTCTTCAACTTTGCAGGCAAGTCTTAGAAGCTAAACAAAAAGGCACTGAAAAACAAAATTATGGTTTCAGTTGACTCATGCAGCTGAGGAAACAAAAATTATGCCTTACTATTCATCAGTGTGAAAGATCCTTAGTTATCACTATAGGCTTCAGTTGGAAGCACTAAAGAACTACATCAAGAAGAGAGGATAAATCAGGGGAAGAATGAGCCCTACAGAATTAGGACCCAGGCTCCATTTAGCTTAATTCCTAAATGGATTAATGTGATGTATTTCCCCACAAAGGTAGCCAACCAAACCCAAGCTGAAGAAGATAATATCATCTAGAGCTACTACAACTTTTCATATACAATGCCCATCATTTAATAAAAAATATCAGGCCTAATGAGAAACTAAACCAAGGAGAAAATGCACAATTAAAAAAAGGTCCATAGATTAGTGATATAATGGTAATTAATATTTTGATAAAAGAGATGATAAAATACTAGAGAACTAGAATTTATAAGATGCAGAATAACATTCTAGAATGGAAAAATATGGTTTTTGAAATTAAGAAATGGATAGATATAAATGAAGAGAAGATTAAATAAAGTATAGATAACTAATGAACCAGAAGAACAGTCTATAGGTAATATCCATACTAGGGAACAGAGCACTAAATGTGTGGAAAATACAGAAAATGGCTTCAGAGATACATGGGACATGATAAAAGGTAATAACATGATTGTAATCTGGCAACTTAGGTAGAAGTAATGTTTGAAAATAAAATAATGGAATTTCTCAACCCAAAGAAAAATATCAATTCATATATTTAAAAAGCATTGAGAACTCCAAGCAATGGGAATATAAAGAAAACCACATAGTGCATCACAGTGAAATGACTAAAAACAAAAGACAAAGAGAAAATTTGAAAACAATCAGAAAATACAATATATTATCTTCAAAAAACAAGAAAACGACTCATCTGATATCCCATTAGAGATGACAGGTCTGAAGACAATAACTAAACTGATAAAAAGGAATAATTGTCAATCTAGAATTTTATATCAGCAAAAGTCAAGGTGAATGAAAGAAATTTCTAGAAAAGTAGAAGCTGAGAGAATTAATTAACAGCAAATGCTAACTAAATGAGAGAAAATGATCACCGACCAAAACAGAAATGGCAATCAAAATAAAGAAATGGAAAAGGGTCAATATATGTCTAAGTATAAATGAATAATATTAACTGCTCAAAACAGTAAAAATGTACTGTGTTATCTAAAATATTGTATAACTGGATATAGGGCTAACATTAATTTAGAGGGTAAGAGAAAATAAGTTGAGTTCCAATGTTTTAAAACCTGAGAAATGGTAAAAGGAATAATTTGTTATCCAGGGAAACTCTGAACAAAGAGTAGAAAAAAAAATGTGTATCCAAGAAGTTAGCAAATATGAAAAAGCTAATAAAAGCTAAAAGATAAAAGAAAAAATAGAAAGAAGAAACAGGTGGTCCAATAGAATACAAATGATAATTTGGAGGATAATAACCCAAAGATATCAGTAATTACATTAACTAAAATGAACTAAATACTGCTATTAAAAAGGGGTAAAAGATTGTCAGACTGGAGAAAAGATACAAACCCAATGCCCCAACTCTATGGCAGTTACAAGAGATGAAATTTTAAAAGACAGAAAACATCAAAGTATAGTAAATGCACCTCCTGTACACCATCCAGAAGAGGGCTATAATATTTATTTTTCTGATATACATATATTAGATAAGTAGATTTTTAATTCAGACAAAAAGGCATCAGGAAAGACAATAAAGGGTATCATAAAATGATAAATTTGTAATTATATCAGGAAGACAAATTTCTAAATTTGTATGTGCTCATTAATATAGCTTTGAGTTATATAAAACCTAAATTGAAAGAGTTAGATGAGAAATAGAGAAATTCACATCATTGAAGGAACTTTTTCCCAGGCTTTCTCATATCTGATAGAAGTAGACACAGCTCAATAAAAAACCCACAAAATCTAAATGAATTAATAAGTCTGAGCTAATTATCAAATTTCATATGTAGTATTATTTCAAGTGAATATAAAATATTTAGTAAAACTGACTATAAGGTGCCCATAAACAAGTTTCGAAATACTTCAAAGGACAGAAATAATTCAGTTTGTTCCCTAACCATAGAGGCATTAAGCAAGAAAGTAGTGGAAAATACTTTCTGAAAAACTCTACTGTTAGAAAACTAAGCAAAACCTGCCTAAATAGCCAATGGGTCACAGAAGAAATCTCAACAGAAATTAGGAAAAAAGTGTAAACTGAATGAAAATGATAACACTATAAAACAGAGATAAAATCTATGAAATACAGCTTAAAATGTGCTTAGAGAATATAGGGACTTCTATGCACATATTTGAATAGAAAAGAATGGGGAAAAGTGATCTCACTATTTATTGCAGAATGTTAGAAAATAAAAAGGAAATTCAACCCAAAGAATGTGAAGAAAAAAAATGACAGAAAAATAAATTAATAAGATAACAAAAAATCTGGAGTAAAAAAGAAAAGCCCAACAAATCTAAAATAATTTTTTGATAGGATTATGTTAATGATAATTTCTGACAACATTGATAAGAAAACAAAAGGGAGAGAAAAGTACAAATCACAAATGATACAAGAAAGTAAAAAAAGGCAAGCCACAGAGCAAGAGTTAGAGAATATATTTGCAATGCTTATTTCTGGCATAGGAATTGCATCCAAAAATATGTGAAGAAAAATAAATTTTTAAAGACACATTGCAATTTAAAATGGACAAAAGGATTGCAGAGACACATCACTGAGAAAGATATAATATCCCAGTGGCTAATGATCATATGAAAGGAGCTTAGCAGCAGCAGTCTTTACAAAATGCAAATTAAAACCACCCACAGGACAGTTCTACACAATCACTGAAAGGCTTAAAAGGGTCAATGAAGACAAAACCAAATTTTTTTTGACAATACCTAATGTTGATAAGAATGTGGGGCAACAGAAAGTCTTAAGCACTGCTTTTGGTCTTTATATTGGTACAAACATTTTGAAAAACTGTTTGACAGTATCTACTAAAGCAGAACATAGACCTAAGCTATGGCCCTGCAATTCCAACCATTGCTAACTTTTAAACTGAAATGACTACATCCAAGTACAAGAATGTTCCTAGCAGCATTATTCGCAGTAGACAAAAATTGAAACAACTAGATTCTATAAATAAATTTATATGCTAGAATACTATTCAGAAATGAAAAAGAACAAAATGTTGCTGTATATAACAAAGGTGAACCTCATAACTACAATGTTGAATGAGAGAAACCAGGTAAGAAAAATTAAACACAGGAAGATCCAACTTGTTTAAATTTCAAAAAAAACTCAAGAAAACCCAATCAATGTTAATAGAAGTCACATAGTAACTATCTCTGTAGGAGGTAAAAATTGAGATGAAGCACAGTACAGATTTCTGTGGTGTTAATAATATTCCCTGTCTTGGTCTGGACAGTAGTTACTAAGTATTTTGGATTTTCTTTTAATACATTAGGTTGTTCAGTAATACTTTGTGTACTATGTTGTATGTCTCTGTGTGTGTGTATTTCTACGTTTCAGTTTGCTACATATTTTACAAGGGTAAATATATTTTCAAGGACAGGTACAAACACATTAGGGTAGATATTAAAGTAAATGCATGTAAGGGAGGAAAATATCACTGGTAATTGGATGTAAAGCAGAAAAATAAATTAGAGATGGACTCTGCATAATTTATTATGCAACTATGATCTTTCCCCCTCCCCAAACTGAGTATTCTGAACTTTAGTTTTCCCAGTACCTACTCAGTTTGAATCCTATTTCACAACGACCTCCACTTCCCCTATTGATTTACAGTAATATATCAGTTCTAAGCTGTTTCCTTACCCAGGTACAGATGTTATAAAAATAGATGGTATGAGGACTGAAAGTACTAGGAATCAGCTCTGCATATAAAGACTATGCAAAGAAAATGTATATTAAATGTGAACTTCTTGAACTTCTACATAAAATGAATATGCATTTTAAATGTTCTTCCCGTGGTCTCAGCCTTACCAAAAGAAATGAAGAAGATTAAAGTCATACATTTCACCTGGCAATCCTAAAAACTCCACAACATGTGAGGAGTTGGATTATGTATATAATTCAGCAAGGGGGAAAGTTCAGGGTGCTGAAACCATCATCTAGCATCAGATTGGAGGGATAGGAATGGGATGGTTTAGAATTCCATGACCTTATACTTCCTTCCAATTATTCAATGCTAAGAAACAATCCATTATCCCAGAGGAAAACAGCTCCAATCCTCACATAACTGAACCCATTCTGCACTGAGTATTGCTTGCAATGCCAGAAGTCCAGATACAGCAAAGCACATGTCCAGAATAAAAAATGAAGGTGAAATGTGGCTTTGACATCATCTTCCTTGCTTCATGCAAACTTTCTTTACCTTACAGAGTCACTCTTCACCAAGTTAGTATTCATCTGCTTATCGGTTTTTCCCTTTTTTCCTTCACAAACGCATGCCTTCTTTCAGGTGAAAAACTAATAACTATTGCTCACAGCATACTTTGAAATAAAGTCCTTTTGTGACTTCTCTTGAGAAGATATGTATTTTAAATACTTATATCTGTGAATATAACCAAATATGCTTCTGTACCCCAGGAAATTAATAAACGAATGAAAAATAAACTGTCTTCCTACCCAAGCCTCTAAAATCACATAATTCAATGTAATCATGTAAAATCAATGTGATTATGCTACTTTATCTCTCTTCACAGTATCTCTTCTTGGAAAGCAGAACACATATTTGAGCAATATCGGGAAAATTAAGATCAATTTTTAAAGATATTTACTTAAGTGGGAAGGAAGAAAAAAAGACAAGAAATTGAAAGGTTTAACTTAGAAAATCATTTGATACTCAACAATGTATCCATAATCTGGAGAAAGAAAAAGTCAATGATAGTTTGGTTAAGTCTTTAAAAAGAATTTTTTTTAACGTTTATTTATTTTTGAGACAGAGAGAGACAGAGCATGAACGGGGGAGGGGCAGAGAGAGAGGGAGACACAGAATCGGAAGCAGGCTCCAGGCTCTGAGCCATCAGCCCAGAGCCCGACGCGGGGCTGGAACTCACGGACCGCGAGATGGTGACCTGAGCTGAAGTCGGCCGCTTAACCGACTGAGCCACCCAGGCGCCCCTGGTTAAGTCTTTTAGGGCTCCTGGACTCGATTTCTTCATAGACAGGGTGGGGTCACACACACACACAAGACCAAGCAATTCTCAGATACCTTGATGGTATCCTCAACTCAATTCTGACACTACTCACCTGGAGATGATAACAGATTCCACAGATTAAAGGGCTTAGTCCTACAAGACTGTCCTCCACCCCCACTCCAAATGCTGGTCACCACTGACACACTGGCTACACACCAAAGTTTCCTCATTAAAGGAATTTAATTTGCTAGAAAGGCTCACAGAACTCAGAGTAACACATTTACCAGCTAATTAAAAATATAATAAAGGATACAAATCAATAGGCAGATAAAGAGATATGTAGGGTGAGGTATAGGGAAAGGACAAGCAGCTTCCATGCTCTCTCAGAGCATGTCCTGATCTCCACGTGTTTACCCGTTTACCCAGCCAGAAGCTTTCCACGCCCAGTTCTTTTGGGTTTTTATGGTGACTTCATTGCATAGTAATAATTGACTAAGCCATTGTCCAAGGGCTGATTCTTCCCTCCCCACAGTTTCAATCCTCTAATCACAAGATTGGTCTTCTTGGCAACCAGCTCCTGCCGGTTATATCACAAGTCAAATCATAACTATTAAAATGTTGTATTTTTAGAAGACTGACCACAGTGACACAGTTAGAAATAGCTAAAATTAATTTAGTCTAGTTTGTACATTTTCCTGTTCCCCTCCCATTCTTTTTTGTAACTGTTATATAATCTATTAATTAACTTTTGGCATCAAACGCATTTAGTCCATTTGAAGTGTAGTCGTGGCTCCCAGAATTGTTGATTTCTACTGAAGTTCTAGAAAATTATGAAGTGTCATCAAAACATCTAAGGTTAAACTTTATCAATGTCTAGAATGCAGCATGGGCCAAGAAACAGAGAAAGGAAGAAAAGGAAACACACACACACACACGGACACAATACAAAGGAGACAACAAAGGGTTGGAAAATCGGAGAAATGATAGCAAGAGTACTGGAGAAGGAAATAAGTTAGGCAGAGAGATAAGTGAGGAACTAATGAAGAAAGAGAAGAGAAGGAGAAGGGAGGAAAAGAAAAAAGAATTTCCTTTTGAGTAGAGAAGTTATATCTAATTTAGTAGTCTACCAGCAAATGGCTGGTTAGTAGCCACAGAAATATGCTTCTTTTTGACTCCTGCTATTATTATGCTCTGTTTCCTCTGTCTTCTCCTTTTGTCAGCTGTCTTTTTTCATCGTGGGCTTATTGTTAAATGTTTTATTTTTTTATTTAAAAATTTGTTTCTAATATTTTTATTTACTTTTGAGAGACAGAGAGACAGAGCGCAAGGTGGGAAGGGGCAGATAGAGAGGGAGACACAGAATCTGAAGCAGGCTCCAGGCTCTGAGCTGTCAGCACAGAGCCCAAGGCAGGGCTGGAACCCACAAACCGCGAGATCATGACCTGAGCTGAAGACGGACGCTGAACCAACTGAGCAACATAGGGGCCCCTTGTTAAACTTTTTATATTATCATACAGCAAAATTAACTTTTTTCTTTTTGTGTATGTTTCTATGAATTTTAACACACATGTAGATTATATAACCACTACCATAATTAAGATACAGTTCCATCACCCCAAAAAACTTCCTTGTTTTACACCTTTATTGTTATATCCCCCCCACAAAGTTGCCAAACCTTGGCAACCATTGATATGTTCTCCATCACCATAGTTTTATCTTTTTGAGAATTTCACATAAATGGATCAAATAATATGTATGATGGCCTTCTTTCACTCAGCATAGCATTTTATGAGAATCATCAAGCTTTTGCATGTATTAACAGTTTGATCTTTTTTATTGCAAAGTGGTATTAAATTTTGTGGATGAACCATAGTGTGTCAGTAACCCAATAAAGACATTTGGGTTGTTTACAGTTTTTGTCTATTATAAAGAAAACTGCCAGAAACAGTCATGCTCAGGATTTTGTGAAAATCTTTTTATTTCTTTAGGGCAAATACCCAGGAGTTGGATAGATGGGTCTTGTGGTAAGTTTGTTTCATTTTATAAGAAACAGCTAAACCCTTTTCCAAAGTTAAATGTTCATTTTTGCATTTCTATCAGTAATACATGTGTTCCGGTGTACATCCTCACCAACAGTTGGTATTATTAGCATTTTTCATTTTAGTCTTTCTATTAGGTGTGCAAGGCGTATAGAGATATTGCATTTTGGTTTCAATTTGCATTTCTCTAGTGGTTAATTATATTGAGCATCTTTTCATGTGCTTACATCATTTTTGATGGAGTGTCTGTTGTTAAAAGATAAATTGAGGCACATTCAAATATTCAGGGCTTTCTTTGAACATACATCATTTAAAATTGGGCAGAAGCAAACAAAAAGTGGTTAAGAATGCTCTACCAACAGGAGCTAGGGGCAAATTTTGTATAGAGAAGAATTAGAAGCAAAGCGATTATTTAATTGGCTACAGTTTAAGTGATTGCTTAATGTGGGGAAGCTAAATTTGTTGTTTGTGATTGGATGTTCTTAAGTTTCATTTTCTTGGATTCTAGTGCATTGACTCTGGCTTAGGTTTCCGTTTGCTACATAGGCTACAAAGACATGAGAGATTCCCCAGTCAACTGTCCTCCTTTGGTTAATTAATGTAACACTGTTCAAATATTTAATTATTTTAAAAAAAAAATTTAATGTTTATTTTTGAGAGAGAGATAGAGAGAGAGAGAGAGAAAGCACAAGACACAGAGAGGCAGAGAGAGAGAGGGAGACATAGAATCTGAAGTAGTCTCCAAGTTCTGAGCTGTCAGTGCAGAACCTGATGCAGCGATCGAACCCACGAACTGTGAGATCATGACCTGAGCTGAAGTCGGACACTTAACTAACTGAGACACCCAGGCGCCCACTTAATTATTTCTTTAAAATTGGATTGTTAGTTTTGTTATTGCTGAGTTTTGAGATTTCTTTGTATATTTTGGTGGAATATATGTTATTTATAATATATAAAATATAAATAATTATAACATAATATCTATACTTATATATATATTATAAGGGGAATATATATATATATTACATAGGGGAATTATATATATATACATATATATACAATCTCTTATGTGATTTACATATATGTTCCATGAATCTGAAACTTGTCTATGCATTCTTTTTTTAATGTTTATTATTTATTTTGAGAGAGAGTGTGTGGGGGAGGGGCAGAGAGAGAGGGAGACAGAGAATCCCAAACAGGTTCCATGCTGTCAGCACAGAGCCTGACACGGGTCTTTATGACCTGAGCCGAAATCAAGAGTCCAATGCTTAACCAACTGAGACACCCAGGCCACCCCTACTTCTTTTTTTTTAATGTTTATTTATGAGAGAGAAGAGACAGAGAGAGAGTTGGGGAAGGGCAGAGAGAGAGGGGGATAGAGGATCTGAAGTGGGCTCCTCACTGACAGCAGAGAGCCTGATGTGGGGCTTGAACTCATAAATTGTGTGATGGTGACCTGAGCCACCCAGGTGCCCCTAAGAATTTTCTGACAGTGACTTTGGCAAAGCAAAGTTTTTTAATTTTGAAAAGTATAATTCTTTATCATTTTTTTCTTTAATGAATTATAGTATTGCTGTCATTTCTAAGAATTCTTGATCTAACCCTAGTCCGGAACATTTTTTTTTTTTAGGTTTTTTTTTTTCTTGAATATAGTTGAGACACAATGTTACGTTAGTTTCAGGTGTACCACATAGTGATTAGACAAGCTTATAGATTATGCTCTGCTCACCACAAGGGTAGCATCTGTCATCATACAAGCTATTACACCACCATTGACTACATTACCTATGCAGTGCCTTTAATTCCTGTGACCTATTCTTTCCCTAACTGGAAGCCTGCATCTCCCACGCTCTTTCACATTTTGCACATTCCCCTACCTTAAGTTTTTTTTTTTTTCTTAATAGTTTCCTTTCATTTCCATTTATAATCTACTTGTAGTTACTGTGTTTTTTTTTTTTAACGTTTATTTTATTTTTTATTTTTGAGACAGAGAGAGGCAGAGCATGAACGGGGGAGGGCCAGAGAGAGAGGGAGACACAGAATCGGAAGCAGGCTCCAGGCTCTGAGCCATCAACCCAGAGCCCGACGCGGGGCTCGAACTCACGGACCGCGAGATTGTGACCTGAGCTGAAGTCGGACGCTTAACCGACTGAGCCACCCAGGCGCCCCTGTAGTTAATGTTTTAATAAGGTATAAGGTTTAGGTTAAGCTCCACTTTTGTTTTCATATGGATTACCAACTGTTCTAATATTATTTGTTGAAAAGATTTTCCTTTCTTCCTTAAATTACTTTTGTGCATTTTTTTTTTTGTCAAGATAACTGGCCACATTTACATAGGTTTATCTTGAACTCTTCAGTATATTCCGTTGATCTATGTGTTTATCCATTTGCCAAAACCACACTGTCTTTATTACTGTAGCTTTATAGTAAGTTTTAAGTTTTGGTAGTGTGGTTCTTTCAACGTTATTCTTTTTTTCCAAATTGCTTTAGCTGTTCTAGTTCCTTTAACCTCTCATATACATTTTATTTATTTTTGTAAGTTTATTTATTTATTTTGAAAAGAGGGGGGCAGAGGGAGAGGGAGAGAGAGAATCCCAAGCAGGCTCCATGCTGTCGGTGCAAAGCCTGATGCAGGTCTCAAACTCACAAACCATGAGATCATGACCTGAGCAGAAATCAAGAGTCAGATGCTTAACCAACTGAGCCCCCCTCTCATATAAATTTTAGAATTGGCTTGTCTACATCTATAAAACTCCAGCTGGGATTTGGTTTGGTGTTGTATAAGCTTCATAGATAACTTTGAGAAGAACTAACATGATTACTATGTTGAGTCTTTCAAACCATGATCTTGGTAACTCTCTCCATTTATTTAAGTCATTTTGATTTATCAACATTCTATAGTGTTCAGAATATAGCTCCTGTACATGTTTTGTTAGATTAATACCTAAGTATCTCATTTTTTAAGTTATTTAAGTGATATTGTGTTTTCAAATCTTGTTTTCCAATTTTTTTATCATTTGTACATAGAAACATACAATTACATTTTTTACATTCACCTTGTATCCTAGAACCTTATAAAACTCACTTACTAGCTCTTGGAGTCTTTTATTATTATTATTATTATTATTATTATTATTATTATTCCCTGGGATTTTCTGCATACAATTTTATGACATCTATATTATCTTTGCAACCCATATATAAATCTAAAATTATTCCAATATAAAATGTTTAGTTTAAAAAAATTAATAGGAAGTACATACGCCAATGTCAAAGTTTCTGGGTTTTCTTGTAGTAAGGTAGGACTAAAGTCCATTTTAGAATACTAGCCCCAAATGTAAATTATTATCAGTCGTCTGGTTTAACCATGATTTAACACAGGTTTAGCAAAGGAAAAGTGTACAAATGACTGTATGATACATATACATAAAAGATCTGTATCAACAAATGTTTCCCTGAAATGTAAGGGTTTAAACAGGCTTATTATACACAGAAATTAGATTTTGGGACAGGACAGAAGTGCTTAAAATACTGGAAATGGCTTGGGAAGAGTTTGTGGTACAGCTTAAACACCAAATTAAGAGATTTGTGCTTTTTTGAGTTGTCCATTCAATAAACATTTATTGAGTATGTCTCTACCTATGGGCTACTATAAGGACTGAAGCTAAAAGGGTGAATTAAACTGTGTTTATACAGAAGAAATATATATTCCAGTGAGGAAGATAAAGTTATAAACATCATCAAAGAATCACAATAACATGCAATAAGTGTTATAAATGGAAATGCACATTTACCCATTCTAACCAAGTGATTATTTCAAAATATAAGCCACCCCTGGGTGGCTCAGTTGGTTAAGTGTCTGAGTCTTGATTTTGGCGCAGGTCATGATTTCATGGTTCTCGAGATTGAGTCTTGTATCCAGCTCTGCGCTGACAGTGTGGAGCCTGCTTGGGATTCTCTCTCTCCCTTTCTCTCTGCCCCTCCCCTGCTCATGATCTCTCTCTCTATGTCTCTCAAAAATAAATAAGTAAACATTAAAAAAGAAAATATTTTATGCTTTCAAGGGGTAAGGAGTGCCTATCTAAGGTAACTTTAAATGACTGTAACTCTTTCATAAGAGTAAATGAAGTTATTTAAATCTATTTCCCAAATCCAGTCATTCATGAATTATACCTTTCCTGCCCAGAGATTATCAACCTATGCCAGCTAGTCTTCAGGTTATTATTAGCAGCACCCGGGGTGGTCTCAAGTTCGCATTAAGTCATCACCAAAATTTCGTGCTGTTATGAATTTAGAATTCAAACTCATTTCTAGAATTGTACACCTTTGTTAGACTCATTTGATCCCCATTTATGGAGTTAACAAAGAGAATGAACATATATCTATTGAGCATATGTAGGGACCAAAAAATGTTTTAGGAACTGTGGGATAATAGATAGAAGCATAATGATGGTCCTTGCCTTTGAGGAACTGATATTCTATTAGATAAACAGATTTTATTACCACATTCTACCACAAGTGCTACCAAAAGGAATCCAGTTCTGTAAGCTTCTCCTTCTGGTTTTGTATTTTGATCATTTAATATTTACTATCGTTTTCAACTATTTCTAAAGTTTCCCTTTGCTGTTGTCCTTGAAAATGAATGACAGAGAGTTAAAAGGTATTGAGGGTAATTCTAACTGTGAAACCTGTTTTGCAGCAACATTCCTTCCTCTGCCAGGTAATGAGTAAGAGTGGTCCTTGGTGTAAAAATGAAGAGAGAAAAATTTGTGTTCAGCATTTTCCTATTCACTTTCTACATTTCCTCCTTTTTCTTCTTCATGTTCTAAGCATCTGAAAATCTCAGAAATTACCACATGGCTACCCACACTGAGTAAAAAATTTACCTTAAACCCAAATTTGGCTTTTCCCCTTCACTTTTCTCATCTTTTTTAAAAAACTTTTCTGGGCTTTTCCCCACCCTTGCTAGGACTTATCTGATTGATTAGATTCAATTCAGTATTGAGTCATAATGGCTTTCTGTAATTATTCCCCTTATGTTCTATTTATAATTTAGCAGCTACTGTACTTGAAAAACCATGAGACTTGTAACATCAGACTTGTAAGGAAAAGATGAAAAAAGTTTTGAATGCTGTGGTAGGGACACTATATACAAAATCACATTGGTGACTCTTTCCTATAAGGATTGTCCCTGTCTTGATAATTCTCTGCATCTCTCTTTCAGCTGACTTTTCTCTGTGATCAGAGGAGAGGATATATGTTTTCTCTCTGTCATGAGATTTTGAAGTCTTTGAGCAGCTTGAAAAAACTCAGATGAATCTTGAAAACAAGGGTTTATTCAAGAAGGCAGGGATGAAAGTAATTTTGCTTTGTTGCTTTTGCAATATCTTCAATAACTCCGGAGTCAAAACTAAAACCTGAGAACAGATAACTGATAATAAGTAATGTTTCCTTATCTGCCTGGGCAGCAGCTTACATGTATAATGTGGTTCTTTGTATTTGTGTATGTACCACAAGCTGCATTTTCTCTTCCCAGGTCTCTGTAGATTTAGTTACAATCATCCAATCTTTGTGTCATTTTTATGGTCCCTTGTGATGTTGTGATGTTTGCTTTAGTCTACCTTGTGTCAGTATCTATTGAGGTTTCACTCTGAAGCACAGTATTAGAAAAATAAAAATATGTTCTCTTATTTTTCTACATCACCAAACTTGGTAAGGATGACACTTCCATGCCATACTTGACCTCTTCTATAACATGCACAACGTATTGTGTTTCTTGCCTATTCTTGGTATTTTATTTTTTTGTTTTATTAGGCAATGTGTATTTTTATAACTCATACAATACAGATCAATATGCTAAAAATTTTACACTGCTATTCTCTTGGCTTCTTCAAAATCCTGGGCAAGTAATCTAAAATGATCCTACATTTATGTTGAAACCTCATATGCTTATTTGTGATGATTGCATCAACCCAAAATAACAACATCATTAATATCATTTCATGAACACTAGTGAAAATTGCCAAAAAACAAACCCAGCATTGTCATTATAACTGTTTGGTAGGAAAAGT
Source organism: Panthera leo (assembly GCF_018350215.1). Taxonomy (NCBI): domain Eukaryota; kingdom Metazoa; phylum Chordata; class Mammalia; order Carnivora; family Felidae; genus Panthera; species Panthera leo. The sequence goes on from NC_056690.1 coordinate 63,977,304, forward strand.
TTGAAAAGGCTACAGAGGACAGTGGGCACAATGTTTACCTCTAAATGAATCAGAAGGGGTATAAAATGGTTACAGTGGGATACAACATGAGGTTTATATAATTCCATTCCTTGACAAACCTTATTATTGAATATATTTTTTTTAATTTTTTTTAACGTTTTATTTATTTTTGAGACAGGGAGAGACAGAGCATGAACAGGGGAGGGTCAGAGAGAGGGAGACACAGAATCTGAAACAGGCTCCAGGCTCTGAGCTGTCAGCACAGAGCCCAACGTGGGGCTCGAACTCACGGACTGAGAGATCATGACCTGAGCTGAAGTCGGACACTTAACTGACTGAGCCACCCAGGCGCCCCTGAATATATTTAATATTCTTATTAGAGTATTAATAGATCTATTTTATAGATGAAGATATTAAGGCACAGCATACACACTATAGGGGTTTCCTCTTTTGTAGCTTACCTACCTTTATAAATATACCGCTAAAAAATGCATTCCACAGATGTTGATGGAACTGATAAGTCCCTGAAGCCACACTGGAAAATAAAAAGATAAAAATGACTTTGTTTACACTGCATACATTTTTGTTAACTTTTGTTTTGTTTGTTTTGTTAACTTTTGTTAACTCAACTTTTGACCTTGTTGAGACAATGTGCTTTGTTGCTATACTGTCTCCTCTCCAACCTGCATAGGCACTCTGGTAGCCAACCAAAGTGATGAAGAAGAAAGGAGAATAAACCAATTATGACATTTAAAATTTACTGCAAAGTGTTTGGAACCCCTTGAAGACAAAAACTTTATGAAAGTATCTGAGGTTCTAAGAAAGTATTGTCTGTTCTTTAGGTACCTCATACACTATAATTTCCCACAGTTTTCTAATCAGCTGAGTAACACTGGCACACAATATTTTTCAGAGCAATGAACAATTTAGCCATAATAACATTGCTTCATTTATCTATTTTTATAAAGAACAGTGTCCTTTCACTTCTAATGTATTTTTTTATTATTTATTGTCTCCTCAAGCAAGTTGAACACATGACTCATAATTGAGAGATAGTTCTTTATACATGTGCATCATCTGATGGCTTTGATTGAGGATGATGATGCAGAATGTGTAAAGTATCTGCATTAGTCAATAGAGCAGCAGAAGATATGACTGGAAATGAGTGAATCATCAAGTGCAACTTCTGGCTTCTATGAGCAACTTCAGTTCCCATTTGCATTAATGCAGCTTCCTCTCAAATAGCTGTGGATTTTAATAAGATAATAAAATCATGTAATTTTAGAGCTGAAAAGACTTCAGAGATCTTTATACTCTCTTATTTAAAATCTTGGTGGAGACACAATCACTCAGGGTCATAGAGTTTTGGTACAAGGTCATACACATGGTAGAATCCAGTTTGAACCACACTTTTTCTTTTTTTAATCAACCAATGCTATCTCCATTCAAAATATCTCTGTTCATCTGTCTCTCTTATTGATAAACATTCAAGGAAGTTGAAATAATTTTAAGTTATGTTACTCTGTTTAAAGTTATAAGAAAATGCTGGGGAAAAACACAAATTATTTCTTCTCTTCATTCTTGAGATATTGAATCTACTTTTGCTGGATATGTACTTCAGAAAATTAGATATAGTCTATAATTAATGTTTAATATTACAAAAGGAAAAATAAAATTTATTTCCTACATGATGAAAGTCAACTGGAAGAATCCAAACCTCTGCAAGATGTCCCATTAAAAGCTGTACCCATTATCATCTAAAATTAAAATGCTCCTTCTTGTTACAAGCATTATTCTCATTGCTTCTCTGTGCACATTGATATTTATGGATCAATATGTAATTTAGTATCAGTATGTTTAATCATAATCATCCAGAGTGCTGTGTTTAGCTGAACCTATAAAATGTACTATAATGATTCTAAAATGTTTAATTTAAGAATCACTGCCTCTGTGCATATGAATCAGAGACCTGTGTTTAATTATTGATAGCAATTAGTACACAGAAGCAGACAAACACCATCTGGTGGTAGAAATGGTTCTATAGCTGTACCCCTTTCACTCTTGGTTTTAAAGTAATGCATCATTGATTGTGTTCCCTTACATGAGAAAATTGGTTTCCTTTCTATACCCCAATTATTGGAATTTCTATCCCTTTAGACCCCATGGTATCAATAACCATTTTTCTCTGACCTAAGATAAAATTATCAAAACTATGGGGGTGGCCAAGTGGGTTTGGTTGTTATAATCAGACTTCAGTGAAAAATTTCAGTAAGAATTCTTCATTCTGTATGCATCTCATGAATAATAATAAGAGTGATATTAAAGTGGGTGAAACTTAAGGTCAAACATTCAGAACAAAAGGCAATGCTCAACATAAAACCTTCGAAGATACTAAATTAACTAATTAGGTGTGTGTTTTACTCAGACAAGAACAGGTATACATGTATACACATATATGCGAGCCTGTGTATGTGGCTTGTATGGCTTATGTAGACAGACTTCTATCTAATGAAATTTAGAAAAGTGTCTGAAATAAGGGTAGAGGAAACTACCATGACTGTTCTTAAAGGGATCCACCATCGTCATCTTACCTTTGTACCTTTTGATCTTTCAGACCGACCGCTTAAATATCACAGGCGACTGTGCCACCAGGACCCCAGAGCTGACTCCTCTTTCTTTCTGTCTCTTACTGTTTAACCCAAACTGTGTAGCCTGCAATGCACACTGGGCATAACTGAGCTATATATGTATGAAGATCTTAATCCTGTCAGCCCTCAGGACAGCAATGCTCAACATAAGGTAGCCCAATCTCCTGGGTAGCCCCTCCAGCATTAGATAGCCTCATCTAGGACTCCTCAGACCAGGGTTTAATGGTTCACTACAAGGTCTCCACTATAACAGGCATACTGAGTAAAATCAGACTTTCTATTCCACTTCCCTGAACAGAATGAAGCCAGGAGGAGGTGCCATCACACAAACACATATTCAGCAGCCAGGGACAAAGTGACAAAATATTTAATAGTCTTTCTTGGGATGGGGGGGAGGGGGTTAAGGAACTGCTGGAAGAACTTGTGGGCCAGATGTAAAAAGCACTACACCCAGGTCAAAGTGCAACTAAGATGGAGGATGAAGAATTGGGAGGAGTCCCAGGCTGAGATCTTAAATGTTGGACTACACTTAATTTGGATCTCTCTGTCTTTACATACATTGGCTACTTCTAGCCATCAGAAGCTGGTAAGTCCTTAGGTGGAGGGTGGAGTCCAAGCTGGAGGATCAAATCAATAAAAGCAATTTGTCCATTCACAATGGGGCTCTGGTCTCAGGGAAGGAAGGGCTTGCAGGAGTTCCAAAAGCCCCACCCATTATTGAGGGATCAGTATAATACACTAGTCTGAAAGGAGGTCTGTTATAGCAGGAAGAATGCTTGAGAATTTCCAGAAAGTAAGAGGAAATCAAGGCACAATTAGGTTTCTGGCCTAGTCCAGCAGATTTAGACCACAAAGACATGGGGACCTATGGTAATGTCTCAGAGGCCACTTGTAAGAGCAGTAGTTAAGCAAGGAAAATCTGGGTCCCCCAAATCAAAATAGATCTAATTTATCTATTGTGCATAGTAGGTACCTTTCATCTACTTGGTATAGGATAGTAGACTTTCATGAAAGATTTCACTTGAAGAAAATGCTCAATCATTAAAAACCCTCTAAAAAAATACTTGACTGGCCCACAAAGGTGATGGGAATGCAGCATCTCAGAAGCCAGGCTGGATCCTGTTCAGGTGAGCAGCATGACTCACCTCCAAAGATGGATGGTGACACATAGGCTTCTGCTGCTCTTGTGACAGGTTGAGGAACTGAGGTAGCCTCTGCAGAGATGACTGTGTAAGAAAGAGAAGAGCAAGGGGATGGGCAGGGGCTGCTGAGACAAACAGACACTCCTAGAGGCAGTGCAGAATAATGAGTGGGTTGGGTACATGGGATGCTGTCTACTGTGCTCTCAGGGACTAAGGCTGGAGAACAGACTGCTGTAAATGACCTCTGCCAGTTGCGGGGGATTTGATCAGACTCTGATTCTACAAGGAAAGGTACATGGGTTCTTCATCCGATCTACTGACTTAATTCAATTTCCATGAAGAGGTTAAAAGCATCACAGATCACTGTACTATTTCCTTTATACATCGTCCCTGAACTATAGATAATTGTAGCTGCAGCTGTTCATGAAATATTCATTTATTCAAACAAGGCTTAAGAAAAGTCAAGACCAATGACATATTTGCAATGGGGCAAATATGTTCAAAAGGTCATTCACATAGTATCCCCCAAAAAATATCCTGACAGAGGATATAAAGAGATTGTAATTTTTATTATAGAAAAATAACAAATTGAGCCAGATCCTTGCTGCTAGGAAGAAATCCTAATTATATTTTTCTAAAAAGATGCCAAAAAATGGATGCATTCTTACATTGTAAAAACAAGTCTTTTTTTTTTTTTTTTTTTTTTTTGGTAACCTTTGCATTTCATGGCAGCAACCCCTCTACCAAAATAATTTGCACAGATTCCTACTGTAATAACCATGTAGGAGTAGGGATTTGGAGGATTTGTTTTAATGTCCAGGACATATCTTTTTGAGATTGCATCAAGTTTCTCATTCAATTCCTGGCCCTTTCTTCCCTGATTCGAGAAGGTCCCTTTGAAAATCTAATTGCTTCAGGAAGGGGAGTTCATAAGCAGGTTGATGGAAATAAAAGGGTGGCTTATCCAATTAGAAGTATGATAATTCAAATGAGCAATTAAAGTTAGAAATTATAGAGAGAATTCCATCTCAAGACTGTAATATAAAAACTTGTATGAGTTTCTAGACTGTTGGTCTGCCTTATGGATTGGGACTTGCCAGCACCACAAGCATACACAGCAGCCTCCTGCCTTTCCTGAATGGTACACTTTTGGGAGTACTGTAAGTGGATTTTGGTAAGTGATTTCACCAAGATGGCAACACAGGTTGTTCCTGACTTCACTCTCCCTCACAAGAAAAACAATTTACAACTATCCAATAATAAGACACTACTGAAAGAGTTCTAGAACACAAGGGTAAGCCTGAAACACCCCATTGCACAACACTGTCCCTTCTCCAGTTTGTACAGCACCACACAGAGAGGTTTTTCCTGAGCCTTCAGTTCTTCCAGTGGGAAAAGAGAATGCAAGAGGGTACAACCAGTTTTCTCCTGTATTGTGGGTTACAGCCATGGGCATACCCCATTCCCACTCTCAGAGCTTAAAGAGTTGCCTCCCTCCACTAGTAGATTAAGACAACAAGGCGATGTTATTTATGCCTGTTAGAATAGCTATCATCTAAAAGACAAGACATAACAAATGCTGACATATATGTAGAGAAAAGGGAGCCCTTATACATCGTTGGTAAGATTGTAAACTGGTACAGTCACTATGGAAAACAGTATGGAGGATCCTTAAAAAATTAAAAATAGAACTACCATATGGTCCAGCAATTCCCCTTCTGAGAATATATTCAAAGGAGTTAAAATCACTTACTTAAAAAGATATCTGCACCCCCATGTTCATAGAAACATTATTTATAATAGCCAAGGCAGGGAAAAAACCTGTGTCCATCTAAGGATGAATGGGTAAAGAAGTCATGATATATACATCATACACACACACGTGCACAATACATACAATAACTGTATTATATTATATTATATTATATTATATTATAGTGTAATATAGTATATTCACACACAATGTGATATTATTCAACCATTAAAAATGAGGAAATCCTACCATTTGTGACAACATGGATAAACTTTGAAGGGATTCTGCTAAGTGAAATAAGTCAGAGAATGATAATACCATATGATCTCGCTTATATGTAGAATCCAAAAACAAATACACAAGCAAAAATCTCAGAAAAAGAGAGCAGACTTGTGGTTACCAGATGTGGAGGTAGGAGAAGAGGTGATTGGAGGAAGATAGTCAAAGGTAGAAACTTCCAGTTAGAAGATAAATAAGTACTAAGGATGTGATATACAACATGATGACTACAGCTAGCACTGCTTTATAATATACAGGACAATTGTTAAAAGAGTAAATATCGGGGTACCTGGGTGGCTCAGTCAGTTAAGTGTCTGGCTTCAGCTCAGGTCATGATTCGGTGGTTCATGGGTTCGAGCCCTGTGTTGGTCTCTGTGCTGACAGCCCAGAGCCTGAGCCTGCTTCAGATTCTGTCTCCCTGTCTCTCTGCTCCTCCCCCACTCACACTCTGTCTCTCAAAAATGAATGTTAAAAATTTTTTTAATTAAAAAAAGAGTAAATCTTAAGAATTCTCATCACAAAGAGAAAATATTTTCTTCCTTTTCTTTTTATTGTATCTTTATGAGAAGATGGATGTCAGCTGAACCTATTTGTGGCAATCATTCGACAATATATGTAAATCAAACCATCATGTTCTATGCCTTGAACTTATACAGTTATATATGTCAACTATTTCTCAATAAAACTGGAAAGAAAAGGAATGATAATAAAAAAATGTCATTTCTGGTGAAGAATTTCAGAACCCCTACATTTGAAGGCTGAGGTCAAACTGAGTTCCTGAAAAAGGCCAACTAAATATTTGCAATTCCTGACCATTATTATTGACCTGCCAAAGGGTCACCAGAGGTATGTGATATGAATCAAAAGCAAACTATAGCCTGCACAAAATTAGATCTATGGTTTTCACTGAATGATAACAGCAAAATCCAGAGAAATTTCTGGTATATATTTAAAAAAAAAATCTTAGTAAAACAGTTTAAATGTAATGTTTTTACATTATAGTGGAAGGTAAAGAAATTTTACAAAACAAATAGGTCATAATGAAATCTCATTAAAAGTGCTAAGAGCATGGGATACTTGGGTGGCTCGGTCAGTTAAGCGTCTGACTTTGGCCTAGGTCATGATCTCATAGCTTGTGGGTTCAAGTCCTGCATTGGGGGCTCTATGCTGACAGCCCAGAGCCTGGAGCCTGCTTCTGACTCCCTCTCTCTTGGCCCCTCCCCCACTCACACTCTGTCTCTGTTTCTCAAAAATGAATAAATGTTTAAAAAATTAGAAAAAAAAGTATTAAGAGCTTATAGAAAAATATACTATAGTTAGATAAATTATTAAAAATGTGGCCCCATAATGCATTAGAATTTGCACAACTATATCTCTTAAAATAATTGAATCTTAAGATTTGGAGATATTTTAAAGGTCTCTAGGCTAATGACTCAATGTTTAAATATCCACAATTCTTAGAGAGGGCCACTGGTTCCTGAACACACCCAGGGGATCATGAGATAAATAGCATCATAATTAAAATTTGGCCTCAGGAGCCATGTATATCCCACATATGCCACTTACCAATTATATAAATTTGGCAGCTAACTTGATGTCTGCAAGAATCTGTTTCTTTGTTTGTAAAATGGCCATAATAATGGTACAATTAATCCTCATTATTCAGATTCTATATATTGTAGATTTGCCTACTCACTAAAATCTATGGCAACCCCAAAGTCTATATTTGTGATGCTTTCATGGTCATTCACAGACATGCACAGAGCAGTGAAAAATTTGAGTTGCCCAATGCTCATGTCCCCAGCTTATGTCAAACAAGGTGATACTCTTCCTCTTGTTTCAGTTCTCCTCTTATAAACAATTGTCCTTTTCATGATATATTTAGTGCCATGTTTTACACATTTCTATGATTCTTCTTAGCGATTTTGCTGCTTAAAATGGCTCCCAACCATAGTGCTGAAATGCAGTCTAGTGTCCCTAAATACAAGAAATATATGAGGAACCTTATGGAGAAAATGTGTTCTAAATAAGCTTCATTTAGGCATGAATTATAGTGCTCTTGACCTTGAGTTTAATGTTAATAAATAAACATCATACATTAAATCAGATGTCTTCAAACTGAAACATACATAAAATGTGGTTGTGTATTGATTGATTGATGAAAATATTGTAACCAGAGTCTCACAGGAATGTAACTTTGTATTTCCCATAAGAGCATTGGTTCAGTGTCCACTAATTCACAGCTCTTGGAATGTTTATAGAACATAACTACCACAGGTAATTGGAATCTATTATACTTAGCTCAGGTAGTAGAAATGCACTTTATTTTTAAATTATTCGTATATTTTTAAACTTTATTGTTATTTTTGTGTGTGTGTGGTTTTTTTTTTTTTTTTTTTTTTTTTTTTTTTTGGATAATGCATTTTAGGGGCACCTGGGTGGCTCAGTTCGTTGAGCATGTGACTTTGGCTCAGGTCATTATCTCATGGTTCATGGGTTCAAGCTCCACACTGGGCTCCCTGCTATCAGCCTGTCAGCAAAGACCTCGCTTAAAATACTGTCTCTTTGGGGTGCCTGGGTGGCTCAGTCGGTTGAGCGGCCGACTTCGGCTCAGGTCACGATCTCGCGGTCCGTGGGTTGGAGCCCCGCGTCGGGCTCTGGGCTGATGGCTCAGAGCCTGGAGCCTGCTTCTGATACTGTGTCTCCCTCTCTCTCTGCCCCTCCCCCGTTCATGCTCTGTCTCTCTCTGTCCCAAAAATAAATAAATGTTAAAAAAAAAATTAAAAAAAATATACTGTCTCTTTTTCTCTGCCCCTCCCTCACTTGCACCTTCCCCCAAATAAATAATTGTTTTTTTAAAAAAGTGCCTTGGTAGAGATGACTCTTGGTTGAGGAACTCCCAGATAGCTTCAGGATGGGAGCTGGTCACCAGAAAATCCAACTAAGTGATTAGAAGTTTGGAACTTCCAGCCCTACCCTTGAACCTTCAAGGAGGGGCAGTGAGTTCAGTCACTAATGACCAATGATTTAATTTATCATGTCTATGTAATGGAATCTCCATCAAAACCCTGAACAAAGGGTTCAGATAGCTTCCGGAGTGGTGAACATATCTAGGTTCTGGAAGGTAACACGCCCAAAAAGGGCATGGAGGCTTGTATCTCTTCCTCTATACCTTGCTGTATGTATCTCTTATTCTGGGTAGTTAGTGTCAGAATTGAATTAAATTATAGGTCACCCAGCTGGTGTCCAAAGAGTTGCAGAACTTCTTAGTGTGGAAAAAATTCTACACACATTTTGTGTCAGAAGTGTTTTAAGTAGAAATAGATCAATTTGTTATCTATGTCTTAATTCAAGTGTCTATTGCAATGTTAGCCATGAAAACCCTGTGTCCCCTTATTAGAGAACTCCTTTTGGAACTGGGTCAACAAACACATTCAGAGTATCCATTGAACATGTTAATTCACTTAATCTGTTACTGATTCTGACAAGGAATAACTTCTCATTCTTCAGTGTCTTGTGGCTTATTGCGGGGAGGCGGGGAAATCTGTGTATGTTAACCTTTGCAGTGAGTTGGTACAATGAAAAGAGTGCTTGGGGGCACCTGGGTGGCTCAGTCAGTTAAGCATCTAACTCGGGATTTCAGCTCAGGTCATGATCTCAAGGTTCATAAAATTGAGACTTGCATGAGGCTCTGCACTGACAGCACAGAGCCTGCTTGGGATTCTCTTTTTTCCTCTCTCTGCCCCTCTCTAGCTAGCATGCATGTACTCTCTCTTGCTCTCCTTCCCTTTCTCTCCCTCTCTCAAAATAAATAAATAAACATTAAAAAAATAAAGAAAAGAAAAAAGGGCTTGATTAGTATGGCAGAAAGAAATTAAGAGTTCACCATACTTGTGAACACTTTCTTCTTCCAGGAAACAACCAGATAACATTTCCTAGCTTTTTTTGATATTAAATGGAATTTTACCAATGTAATATGAGTAGAAGTAAAGCCTGCCACTTGGTGACCTGGCCTATATAAATCTTCCATATTTTTTCCTCTTATACTAGCTTGATGCAGATAGGGACAGTGACTTTGGAAGCTACTGGTGAAGCCTGTGTCCTTTATTCACACTTTGAAGAAATTGCCTACTGATTAGGAACACCTTCTTTGGACTTTACCTGAATGAGAAACTTCTATCAGATATTAGCTATTGCACATTTTAGTATTTGTTGCAACAAACAAAATTAGTTAATATAGCTAGACTTTTGAGGACAGGAATTCTGTTATGAGCTCTATTATCAGATAGAGATGAGGTTTAAACTCAGATGAGGTATTTACTCTTGCCATATTTTGGCATTCTCATCTGTAGAATAGCACTAATTATGCTTTTTCAATCCATCCTACAGGATCACAGGAGAGCTCTAATAAGATAATGGAACAGAGAGAATACTGAAAAGCATGACATATGATATGTGTGCAGAGAATTATAAAATAATTTGGGGTGTCCAGGTCTCTTAAGTGACCAATAAATTGAATTAATACATCCACTCTGTGACCAACTGATCTTGCTTCTACATATGAATGATTTCCTGCTCAGCTTCTGAAATTCTAATTAGTATAGATGAAGCATCATGATGTTCTGAAGAGAGAGTTAGCACATGGTTCCATATATCCCTGCCTCTCACACCACAGCATGTAGATACTCCCCTGTGCATGCTCATTCAAAGGGAAAACACTAAATTAAAAAACAAAGTCGATCATAATCTACTCTATAACTTTAGTCAGGCCTAAATAAGATTAATCTTACTGTAGTAGATATGCAAATGAGAAAAACACCAATGTGTGATATGAGGACTCAGTAAGATGATGCTGATGGCCTGACTCTGGAAACCCAGAGCAGTGCTTTCAAATTCACAAAATCACATTTCCATTTCTTTCATTATAATTGCATATATAGAATTATATATGTAAAATTGAATATACATATTCTTTTCTTTTTTTAACTAAAGAGCAGCAATATTGATTTAAATTTTCTGTAGGTTGGCACATGAAAAGATGTTCAACGTCGCTCCTTATCAGGGAAATACAAATCAAAACCACACTCAGATACCACCTCACGCCAGTCAGAGTGGCCAAAATGAAGAAATCAGGAGACTATAGATGCTGGAGAGGATGTGGAGAAACAGGAACCCTCTTGCACTGTTGGTGGGAATGCAAATTGGTGCAGCCACTCTGGAAAACAGTGTGGAGGTTCCTCAGAAAATTAAAAATAGACCTACCCTATGACCCAGCAATAGCACTGCTAGGAATTTATCCAAGGGATACAGGAGTATTGATGCATAGGGGCACCTGTACCCCAATGTTTATAGCGGCACTCTCAACAATAGCCAAATTATGGAAAGAGCCTAAATGTCCATCAACTGATGAATGGATAAAGAAATTGTGGTTTATATACACAATGGAATACTACGTGGCAATGAGAAAAAATGAAATATGGCCTTTTGTAGCAACATGGATGGAACTGGAGAGTGTGATGCTAAGTGAAATAAGCCATACAGAGAAAGACAGATACCATATGGTTTCACTCTTATGTGGATCCTGAGAAACATAACAGAAACCCATGGGGGAGGGGAAGGAAAAAAAAAAAAAAAAAAAAAAAAAGAGGTTAGAGTGGGAGAGAGCCAAAGCATAAGAGACTGTTAAAAACTGAGAACAAACTGAGGGTTGATGGGGGGTGGGAGGGAGGGCAGGGTGGGTGATGGGTATTGAGGAGGGCACCTTTTGGGATGAGCACTGGGTGTTGTATGGAAACCAATTTGATAGTAAATTTCATATATTAAAAAATAAAAAAAAAAAAAATAAATAAATAAATTTTCTGTAGGTTATAGAAAATATTTCCTATCACAAATAATAAGATTTAAAATCCACACTGTTAAAAATTACCTGATAGAGTAAGACAAAGTAAGCTATCCCTGAGGCATCACTGTAGATATCCTGATATTTCACTTGTCTCATCTCAGTCCATCTCTTTTAGCAATGCTTTTCAACCATATACATTTTAAAACTCATTATTATTTATTTTATAAAAAGGACATATTGTTATATGTAATCTTTTGAGAGTGATTGTTTCCACTTAATATTGTATTGCTGTGTTCATCTTGTGATGTTAAGTCACTGTAGTTTATCTGTTTTGATGGTTGTATACTATGATAGGTAGAATAGTGGCAACCAAAGATGTTGCTGTCCTAGTCCCAGAACCTGGGAATATGTTAAATTACATGGCAGAGGAGAATTATGATCATAGGTGAAAATAGCATTGCTAATGGCCTTGTAGAATTATTCTGGATTATTAGGATGGGTCCAATGTAATCACAAGCATTCTTATGAGTAGAAGAGGGAGGCTGGAGAAAGTATATCAGAATTATATAATGTGAGAGGGACACCACCAGGTATTGATGGCCATAAGAGGGAAGGGGGCAAAGAGTCAAAGAATATAGGTAAACTCTAGAAGCTGGAAAAGAAAAGAGAAGAAAATGGATTTTTCCCTTGAAAGGAACAACCCTGCTAACACTTTGATTTTGGCTAGTAAGACTATTTTAGACTTCTGATCTCCTGAACAGTAAGATAATAAATTTATGCTGTTTTAAGTCAAAGTTGTTGGTAATTTCATATATCAGCATTGGGAAACTAATTGGTAACTATTCAATGGAGTGAATATACCATTGTTTACTCTTCTACTCTCCCACTGAGGGGTGCTTATGTTGTGTCCAGGCTATTGCTACTGTGAACAGTGAGTCTGAGAACATTCTGGTACACATCTCCTTTTGTACATGTAGACATTTTCTTTTAGATATTTACTTAGACATGAAATTGTTGGACCAGTGGATGTAAAAATGGTCAAATGTAAAAGGTATATTCAAACTATTATCCAAATTGTTGCAAAAATTTTCATTCTTACCAACAATATATAATGCATTATGTAGTTCTACAACCTTCATCTTATAAAATGTTTAATATTCTACTTTTAATTAATAAGACATAAAACATACAGATTGCTGGAATGATTTTTAGTTTTGTATCCTTTCTCATTAAATAAAGAGGAAAATAAGATTATGATGTCTAACAAAATTAATGGAGTTATGTCTAAATTTTTATAGATTGTTATTTTTTTGGAAAGTCTTTAATCTTAACATTGTGTTTCTTTTTAAATTTTGTAATAATTTATTGTCAAGTTAGCTAATATACAGCATATACAGTGTAATCTTGTCTTTTGAGAGTAGATTCCCGCGGTTCATCACTTACATACAACACCCAATGCTCATCCCAATAAATGCCCTCCTCAATGCCCATTTCCCATTCTCCCTAACCCCCCAAACCCCCACCCCCATCAACCTTCAGTTTGTTCTTTGTATTTAAGAGTCTCTTACGGTTTGCCAGGGCACCTGGGTGGCTCAGTCGGTTAAGCGACTGACTTTGGCTCAGGTCATGATCTCACGGTTCGTGGGTTTAAGCCCTGCATTGGGCTCTGTGCTGATGGCTTGAAGCTTGCTTCCGGTTCTGTGTCTCCCTCTCTCTACCCCTCCCCAACTCGTGCTCTGTCTCTCTCTCTCTCATTCTCAAAACTAAATAAACATTAAAAAAATTTAAAAAAAAGATTCTCTTATGGTTTGCCTCCCTCTCTGTTTGTAACTTATTTTTCCTTCCCTTCCCCTATGGTCTTCTGTTAAGTTTCTCAAATTCCACATATGAGTAAAAACATATGATATCTGTCTTTTTCTGAATGACTTATTTCACTTAGCATAATACCCTCCAGTTCCATCCACATTGTGGCAAATGGCAAGATTTCATTATTTTTCATCACCAATTGGTGTTCCATTGTATATATGTATATACATATATACACCAACAGTGCAAGAGGCTTCCCTTTTCTCCACATCCTCGCCAAACATCTGTTGTTTCCTGAGTTGCTAATTTTTAGCTGCTCTTACCAGATTTAGCATCTCAATGTGGTTTGATTTGCATTTTCCTGATGATGAGCAATGTTGAGCATCTATTCATGTGTCTGTTGGCCATCTGGATGTCTTCTTTGGAAAAGTGTCTATTCATGTCTTCTGCCCATTTCTTCACTGGATTATTTGTTTTTCGGGCGTTGATATTGGTACGTTCTTTAGAGATTTTTGATACTAACCCTTTATCCGATATGTCATTTGTAAATATCTTCTCCCATTCCATTGGTTGCCTCTTAGTTTTGTTGATTGTTTCCTTTGCTGTGCAGAAACTTTTTATCTTGATGAGGTCTCAATAGTTCGTTTTGGCTTTTATTTCCCTTGCTTTCAGAGACATATCAAGTAAGAAGTTGCTGAGGCCAAGGTCAAAGAGGTTGTTTCCTGTTTTCTCCTCTAGGATTTTGATGGTTTCCTGTCTCACAAATAGGTGTTTCATACATTTTGAATTTATTTTTGTGTATGGTATAAGAAAATGGTCCAGTTTCATTCTTCTGCATGTTGCTGTCCAATTCTGCCAGCATCATTTGCTAAAGAGACATGTCTTTCTCCCATTGGATACTCTTTCCAGTTTTGTCGAAGATTAGTTGGTCATACATTTGTGGGTCCATTTCTGTGTTCTCTATTCTATACCATTGGCCTATGTGAATGTTTTTGTGGCAATACTATACTGTCTTGATGATTACAGCTTTGTAGTACAGGCTAAAGTCAGGGAATAGATATTATCACGTTTCATTGAATCACTTAGGTCTCTAATTCTCCCCTCATTGTGTAGTAATTTCCTATCCCTCTTTTTCTCAGCTTCATCATTTTCCATAATTTTATCTTCTATTTCACTTATTTTTCCCTCTGCTTCCTCCATCCTTGCTGTCACTGCATGTAGCTTATTTTGCATCTTGTTTATGGCATTTCTTAATTCACCGTGACTATTTCTTAGGTCCTTGATCTCTGTAGCAATAGATTCTCTGCTGTCTTCTATGCTTTTTTCAAGCCCAACTATTAGTCTTATGACCATTATTCTAAATTCATGTTCATATATATTGTTTATACCTGTTTTGAGCAATTCTCTGGCTGTCATTTCCTCCTGGAATTTCTACTACTATATTAAAAAGGGGTCATACAGTGTCCAGGGCCTGGAACTTCAGGAAGTGTTTTTGGAGTGTGTTTCGTGTACTCTGTTGTTGCATCTCTGTTGCATCTCACTGTTCATAGTGGTGGTTTGGATCTTCCACCAGGTGTGCTTTGATTTGTTCATTGAAGTAACCCTGGAAAAATAGGAAAAGGGGTGGTGGTGGAAGGGGCCTTATCCCATACAAAGAGAGAAATGACAGGAGCAGAAAAAACAACCAGGCAGAGTATCAAAGAAACTATAAGGCTTAATCCAGAGAAAGAGGAAAATAAAGAAGAAGGAAATACAGAAAAGGTGTAACAATAATAGAGTAAAAATTCCTGATTAAACAAACAACCAGAACATAGAAATAAAGAATATATATATAATGAGAATTGACCAAAAATCAAATCGGGAACTATGAGCCTGATTCCAAAGGAAAAAGGGGAAAAAAGGGGGGAGGAGGGTAGAAGGAAAAAGAAGGGAAAAGAGAAGAAGAGAAAAATAATAGCAATAATAAAACAAAAAAAGTAAATAAAAAATAGAAAATAAACAAAGTAACATACAAAACCTCAAGAGAGTTGTCTGTTGGTGCCTGGGACCAGTGGCTATGCTGGTCTGGAGGAGAGGATGCCTGGTTTGGTCAGTGTCAATCTCACTCCAGTAGATAAGCAGTTACCAGGCACAGAGGGGTAGGGTTTGGTGTAAGGTCCACCTCCACTGGGGACCCAACCTTTTTCGCTGAAGCCCTACCATGATGCTGATAGAGAGTAAATGGAGACACCCCAATCTCTCCTCCCCAGACCAGTTGTCTCAAACCACGTTGTTCAGGCAGTTGTCACAGCAGTGTGGGCAGCTGGCTTGCCCTGCTCCACAGGTAATGAACTGGAATTCAAAACCCGATGTCTTAAAGGATCCAGCTCCACATGGACCTGGTTCTGGGGTAGCACCACTCTGCCCAGTGACAAAGGGGCCTCTGGCTGGTGCCTGCAGGGCTTTTTGTCCTTGGAGGTGGGGGGGAGCAATATACCCTCTTCCCACAGTACTCGAGGGAGGGAACTGTTCTCTTCCAGTACACCCCTCAAGATCGCTGCAGAGCTGGCTCCCCCCGGCCCCCAGGCGCAAGTATGTGGCAGACTCTAGTCTGGAGAAAGTTGCACAACCCTGAAAACTCTGATCGTCACTTCTAAGGCCATTTGCAAAGTAGAAACTGGATCTCTCTGTATTTTTCATTCCCCTTTCTGTGGTCGTGTGAGGTTTTTCCCTTGTCCAAATACAATCCCACATTTCCACAACCTGTCTTTCTCTCCCTTTTGTTTCTCCACCAAAGGGGTCCATACCCTCCATGTCTACACAGCAGTTTTATCTCTCTCAATTTGCAAACACACACCTGTGTCTCACCAAGCTGTGTCTGTACCTTGTGGAGGCTTTTCTGTCACTCTGTGTAGCCTGGATTCCTGGTATTACAAGTGTTCTCACCTCAATACTGCTATGTTTGAGGGATGAGGGTAATTCCAGTCCCCCTACTTCTCCCCCATGATGGCTCCTCCTATACTTTTTTTTCCTTAATGAATGGATTTAAAATTCTATTTGATTGCAATCTTGATTTGCAATTTCCCTGATTATGAGAGATATCGATCATATCTTAGGTTGTTTACTGGTCATATGTGTTCCATTTTCTAGAAAACTTGTTTTGCCTATTTTAAAATTATGTTGCTAGTACTTTTATTTTTGTTAAATTTTTTTTACTGATCCCTAGTCGGTGATGTGGACTAAAATTTCTAAGGACTTGTATGACAGACTATTCTAGTATGACAGTGTTGTTGGATAAATATTCTAAGTTCTAAGATCTTTTCCTTCAGTATCTTGAAAACTATACTCCATGCTGCATTTAGTGTAATCTTAAAAACATTTTTCCTTTTGAACATGATCTGTTATTTCTCTAAGCTTTTGGAATGTTTTTGGCATCTATAGTAGTCTTGCATTTCTAAGATGTCCAAGTGCCTTTCCTTATTGGCACTTTACAGGCACTTTTCATCGGAGATCTGTCATCTCTTTAAAAATTATTTTAAAAATGTATTTCCATTATTTGCTCGAGTGTTTATTCCTCTTAATTTTAGTTTTCACCCTTTCTTGGACTAGCTGCATGCCATCACATTTATTTCTATATTCTGTATATCATAGCTATATTTTTTCTACCTATTTCTTTATTCTTTCTATTTCTTCTGGTTTGTTAATTCATTCTTCATATGTATTTCATCTTTCCTTTTTAAAAATTTATTTTTGTTATATTTTTTCACGTATGTTTGGTTCTTGTATGATTTATTTAGTTTATTTTACATTGCTAAATTCACACTGGCAGATTTCCCAAGTCACTAGTTGATATAATTGTTTGATTGAATCAAAACATCAGGTTGTGATCCAATTTTAGTCTTAACTTTTCAAAGATATATTTGCAATTTATTCTTAAACATTTTTTTAAATGTTTATTTATTTTTGAGAGATAGAGAGAAGGATAGAGTGTTAGTAGGGGAAGGGCAGAGAGAGACACACACACAGAATCTGAAGCAGGCTTCAGGCTCGGAGCAGTCAGCACAGAGCCTGACGCGGGACTCCAACCCATGAACTGTGGGATCATGACCTGAGCCAAAGTCAGATGCTTAACTGACTGAGCCACCCATGCACCCATATATTTGCAATTTAAAATAAGACAAAATTAACTTCTAATTTGTAGACTATGTGGGCTGGTAGATGTTGGCAAAGGGTACTTTATAATTGCTTGACTAATCTCTGAGCCATCAAAGCTACTCTCAAGAAGCAGAGCCTGCATGATATATTGGGCACTAACTTCTCAAAGGCTGGGAATGAAGGGCCTGATTCACAGACCTAGAACAGTGCCTGACTCTCACATAGCTGGTAGTCAATAAATATTTGCTTAATAAATCAATGACTAGGCACCATGTGAGAATAACCCAGTGTAGTTCTCTTCATTTCTTTACTTAATCAGAGTAGAAAAGTCCCAGATGAAAATAGAAATGCATGTGTCCCATTTGCCTACTATTTCTGAAGCTGTGTAAGTCACAGAAAATAATGCTCACCTCATTCTGAGATTCTGCAGACTCTGATGCTTTTAAGGAGGTAATAAGATCCAGAATGTCTCCATTATATTGCTTCACTGAGAATGTTCCACTATAGACTTTTAACCATCTTGACAAAAAAAAAAAGAAAGTTGATTTTCTTTTTGGAAGTAGTGGGGAGGGGGGAGGAATGAGGAATGAGGAAAAGATGAGGGAAAGTTAAAATGCTAGACATGCTCTGTAGAGAAGGGGAACAAAATCTAATTCCCTTGAGCAGAAGATACCTAGAGAGAGCTAAGATGCAAGTATTTAGTAGGAAAATGCCCATGAAAGAAAAATGGAAAGGGAGGCACAGAAGGCTGGCAGAGCAGTTGGGTAGTGATGCAAGTCTGTCTCTGAGTGAAGGAAAGAGGAAGGTTGGGTATAAGCATCCTAGACCCCATGAAAGTGAAGGGATATTTGACAAGGCCTTCAAGGAATCCTCAGGCCAGCATCAGAGGAATATGTGTTTTCTAGGAACAGGTTTCCCTTGGAGTCAATACTGAACTCATCAGCTGGCAACAGCTTTGGGGAGGATGACCTCAGTGTAAAAGCAGCCATGGATATCAGAGCTCAGTGCCTTTGGCCCTCAGTCAACCATGTTGTCTGTGACTGGAGTCTGTGAAGCCCTTTCCCATAGCTTCCACAAGCCTTGAAGTGTTTGGTTTCAGATTTCTGGCCATTAATGAAGGGATTTTTCAAAGTAGACAATAATGTGGTCAGAGTGGGGTGGAAAATTGGGAGATGACATGACAATCTCAGTTCTTGTGTATAAAGAGGACACAATAGATATAAGCTCTACCTATAATATACAAGAGACAGAGTTTTGTTGTTGTTGTTGCTGTTGTTTTAAACTTATGCACTTATATGAAGTTGATGCATAGTTCCCTGCAAAAACATTCCTTGACTTCTGAAATCCTATTTTGGATTAAGTTTCCTTAGTATTTATAACATCACTTTAGACCCAAGTTAGGGAAGCTTTTTCTGTGCAGGGCCAGAGAGTAAGCACTATAGGTTTGGGGGGCAGATGATGTCTATCACAATCATTCAGCTCTGCCCCATAGTGTGAGAGAATCCATATATAACATGTAAATTAAGAGGCATGGATGTATTCCAATAAAACTTATAAAAGTGATGTCAGCCTAGATTTGGCCCACAGGCCATAATTGATGACCACTGATTTAGACATTTCAAGCAATCAAATACATATGCATGGTCAGTTACATCAGATCATTCTGAAATTCAAACCAGCAAGGTATATATATTAGGGGCTTCACACTTAAGAATTTGTGAAAGATAAAGATCAATAGGTAGCCAAGACTTGAAGAATCATTATATACAATTCCAAGGAATTTGAATTTTATCCATGGGGAAATCAATACTATGTTTAATGCAAGAAATGACATAAACAATCACGGGGGAAGTGCAGAAGGAGATGAGACAGCAGAACACACAACTAAGAAACTGCACAGCAACCAGATGAATAAATGTGAAAGCCTAACTTAAAAGGGAGTTACTATGGTTAATAAGAGGAAGGAGTGAGTTAGCTCTAAATGGTATAGAATTTTTGAAATGCAGTAAACTTAAATTTAGAAAATGTGGGAGGGAAAGTACCATAGAATGATCCAGAGCTTTGTTTAGACTTGAGCCACTAGGTGAATGATGGTGCACTTCACTAAAAGAGGGGGCATAAAAGGAGTTTTTGGACTTAATATGGTCAAATGAGGGACTCCCTGGAGGAGTTTGAATTGCCGGGTGGGGGCTGCTGAAATGGAAATTATCTAGTAGGCAGTTGGCTTTTTGGCTTCTGAGCTGAAGACAAAGGTATATACATTAAAGAACAGGGGTTGAACATGGTACCCTGGGAACATCAAAATATAAGGGAAGGATGAAGAAAGAGGTCATTGAAGGAAAATTTGCTCATCTTTCCTCTCACATTACTTTTCATCTTCCTTTTGAATGCCAATGTTTTCCAGCTTTCTGTTATTGTTCCCTTTCTTTGTTTGTTTGTTTTACATGCTTTTCTCTTGGTAATTTTATCCATTTTTGCCTTTGCCTCCAGGTTGATGAAATCTCCATACATTTTCTTTCCAGAAATTATCTTTAAAAAATGCTTATTTATTGAGAGAGAGAGGGAGAGAGAGAGAGGAACAAGTGGGAGAGGGACAGAGAGAGAGAGGGAGAGAGAGAATCTCAAGCAGGCTCTACACTGTCAATACAGAGTCCTATGCAGGGTGGGCCCTGATACCATGAACCACGAGACCATGACCTAAGCCAAAATCAAGAGTCGGATGCTTAACTTACTGAGCCACCCATGTGCCCCTGCTATTCAGAAACTCTAATTTATTTTCAATTGATCACAAATAGGACCAGCTTCAGACAACACTAACTTAATATGTCTCTCACCTACTTACCTTACCCAAACAACACTCTCAACTTCTGTGCTCCTAAGGAAAATTAACACTCTCAACATCTACCCCATGAACTTCTCTCATTCTTAGATGCTATCAACAAACCCAAAACATTATCCTAAAATACTTCTCCTTCTCTAGACATGATCCATAACTTCACCATTTCTGACCTTGGACTATTGAACATGCATCTGGACTACTTACTCTCAGTGCTTCCCAATTTCAGACCATGTTTCACACTGTTCCAGAGTGAACTTACTAAAAAGGGATCTAGTTGCTTTAAACATTTAGAACTATTCACCTCTCAACACCCCACCCCCAGCAGTCGTGTGTAGCATAATGGTTAAGAGCAAGTGTTTCGGGACTATTTGAAGAACTGTGTTGCCAGCCATTCCAATAGAGTTAATTAAGATGGAAGCTGACAGAAAGAGAGTCTTTCACAAAGGTTTCTTCACATTAATTTCCCAAATCTTCACTGTTCAATGTCATTCTCCTCTTAGCATATACTATAATCCCTACATCTATTTGATAGGGGGAAATAAAAAGAACTTCTTAGAAGTTGCTACTGTAAGGTCACATTTTCTTGTCCATTCCAAATCTCGGTTATCTAAATTCCAGATTTTATATTCCAATCACATTTCATTTAAACACCTTTGTCTAACAAGAGTTATGTCTGATCCCAGTTTGACCAGAAGAGAAGAGACAAGGAGTAAATATAATAGCATATCTGGTCATTATTCAAAGTCATTCTCTTTAAGGTAAAATTTTGCTTCTCTAAATGCTTTCCCCACTTCCAACTATGGACCTCACTGTTAATTCTATTTTAATACTGTATCATCATCATCATCATCATCTCTCATCATCATCAACTTAGCATATATGCTGCTTCAGTATGCTTGGCATTGTCTTAAGTGCTTTATATTTCTTAATTCATCAATCCTCCAAACAACCCACGGAGGTTGTTACAATTGTTGTCTTCATTTGTAGATGAAGAAAGTAAGGAGCTGTGAAATTCCCTAAGGTTATGCAGCTTAAAAGAAGCAGCACTGGGTATGTACCCATACAATCTGATTTCAGAGTCCATTATCTTATCCACTACACAACACTGCTTTTCATAACACTGTACTACACCGACAATCATATAAACAATATAAAATGATATTATTCCTGCCACTCCATAATTTCTTGAATAACATCCAGACTTGTCACCTTGGAATATAAGCAAAGTTCAAATACTTCTGCATCCTATTTTCTCTTCAACCTTCCACAGGCTCTGACCGGGCCTTGGTATATGCTGTTCTTGTGACTCTAGAGAATCTCTACATGAGTTGACTCACAACCTGGTGATAATGAGGATCATGACCAAATACATGAAATTTATCAGCATTTGTGTCCTCTATAAAACATTAATGACTTGGAGTGCCTGAGTGGTGCAGTCCGTTAAGTGTCTGACTCTTGATCTCGGCTCAGGTCATGATCTTGCAGTTTGTGAGTTCAAGCCCCACATCAGACTCTGTGCTAATGGTGAGGAGCCTGCTTGGGATTCTATGTCTCTTTCTCTCTGTCCCTCCTCCACTTGTGCTCTCTCTTTCTCTCAAACAAATAACCTTAAAAAAACATTAATGACTCAACCTTAGGGTGGTGTTTCAATTACATTTTCATTTTCAATAACTGATAGGTACTCTGGAAATGCACAGATTAATAAAAAACAAAGCACATTATAAACTTTAGTTGTTTAAAATCTTAACTTTAGGTTGAACCTCTTAAGCATGCTGGTGGGGACATAAAGTGGTGCAGCCATTTTGGAAAACACTTGGGTAATTTCTTTGAAAAGCAAAAAACATACCCCCTCCCCCCAAAATACACTTACTATGGAATCTAGCCATTCCATTTCTAAGTATTTCTAAGAATGAAAATACATGTCCATATAAAAACTTGTACATTAATATCTAGTAATCTTAAGTGTCAAAAACTGAAAACAATCCTAATGGCCATCAACTAGGTGAATAAAACAAACTGTGGTATATCCATACAATGGACTACTATTCAGCAATTAAAAAAAGAATTATAATATTAGTATATACTATAACATGGATGAATCACAATGTCATTAACCTTACTGAAATAAGCCAGACAAAGAAAGTATATATACCACATGACTCCGTTTATATAACATTCTAGGAAATGAAAACTAATGTTTCATGACAGTAAGTGGATCAGTAGCTGCCTGGACATAGTTGGTAGGGATAGGAGGAGAAGGGAGAGATAGCAAAGGGGCAAGAGGAAACTTTTGGAGATGACTGATATGTTCATTATCTTGATTGTAGTCATGGTTGCATGAAGGTGTATATGTCAACTTTTCAAATTGTATACTTTAAATATTTACACTGTTTTTCATTGTCAGTGATACCTCAATAAAGCTGTTTTAAAAATACCAATAAAAAATAAAATCTTAACTTTAAATAGAACACGGTAGGTTGTGTTATTAATTTATAAATGCTTAATTAAAGAAAATACCACACTTTAAATCTTATTGCACAAATCATCGTTTCTAACTCTGGAAGCACGTACTACTTTTGAGTATATTTTATAAATATTTATAAATTCTTCTTTGTTCCACACACACACTCACACACATGAATAGCACAGCCTTTTTGATTACACAAAGAGCACATGGATGCCTGTTATTCTGCATTTTGCTGAGAGCATTTAGCACAACAATCCCTGAGGCAAACTTTCGAAACAGGCTGTTTTTAGAAAAAATCTCCTTAGGGAATCTCTTCTCCTGTTAACTCCTGAATAATCAGTTCTTTTTCAGAAAATAAAGTAAGGTGTTTCAAATACGTATTGTTTGTGAATTTATGTCCTTTGTCTACAGAGTAGCAAGCTAGAGTAAAAAAAAAATCACTGGGCTGGTTCTAGCACTTTATGGTTTATTTCATATGTTTATTCATGGTTTATTCCAAACCATATGGTTTATCCCATGCATTCCTTTACTTAATGTACATGTTTTGAGCACCTTCTGTGCACTGAATTTGTCTTCAGGAAGTTTACAGTGTAATGGAACACACAGTGCATTCAACAGCACATTCAATCCACAAGTATTTATTGTGTGTCTATAGCATACCCTGCATTTTCTACCCACATAAATAACAGACTGTCGTAAGTACTAGCAGTCTTCTGGGGAAGTCATGTATTGTGAGAGGGGATGAGTTTGGTATAGTGTGTTATAACTGCAGTGGTGAGTCATGCTGCTGTTGCAGGAAAGTGGTTAGAAAAACAAGAGACAACCTCACAAAGGAGGTTAGAACCTACAGGGTGACTCTTTTAGTCACGTGACTTTGGAAAACTAACTCAACCTTCTTGAGACCAGATAAATTCATCTGAAAAAGGATAAGACTTTTCCAGAGACCATACAAGCTCTCTTATGGGTTTAAAATACCAGTTCTACAAATTTAGGAAAAGAAAAGGAATATAGCTAATGGAAATCAAGAGTAATATTTTCCCCTAAGGCTTAAGATTGGAAAAAAGAGCCTAGAGCTAGACTGTAGAGAGCGTCAAATGTCAAACTAGGGAATTTATATGCTTTATGTGTATCACTGGTCACCAAAGAATTTCAACATCCCTTCATCATTAAAAAAGTTTAGTTCAACCCCACTATATGAATATTTATTCATTTGTGAATTATACACACATGGTATAGATACATTCTATCTTATATATACTTCTCCAGAGTCTAGATAAACAGAGAATACTTTCCAATTCATTTTGTAATTTTGATTCCTAAACCTCTCAAGGAAAATATAAGAAAGGAAAACTATAGACCAATCTTGATCAAGACTATAAATGACAAAATTTTTAAAAGAACGTTGATGAACTGAATCCAGCAATACATTTTAAAGGATAGTATAGTTAAATTAAACCTAGAAATGTAAGTTTGGTTTAACATTAGAAAAATGAAGTAATAAAATCACCACATTAAAAACTTAAAAGAGGAAAAACTATATCTGCATGTCAACAGATGTAGGAAAATCATTTGATAAGATCTGACAACCCACTGATGATTTAAAAAAAGTCTAGTTGTCTCCTCCAGCCATCCAAGATGCAAAAAAGGAGAGAAGGCTAAGGGGAAAAAGGTGGCCCTGGTTCCTGCTGTCGTGAAGAAGCAGGAGAACAAGAAGGTGGTCACTCCCCTGTTTGAGAAAAGGTCCAAGAATTCTGCCTTCAGACAGGACATCCACCCCAAAAGGGACCTTACCCACTTTGTCAAATGACCCCACTACCTCTGGCAGCAGAGGTAAAGGACTATTTTCCATAAATGTCTAAAAGTGCCTCCTGCAATTAACCAGTTCACCCAGGCTTTGGACCACCAAACAGCTACTCAACTGCTTAAGCTGGCTCACAAATACAGACCAGAGATAGAGCAAGAGAAGAAGCAGAGACTGTTGGCCCCTGGGGCTGAGAAGAAAGCTGCCAGCAAAGGGCATGTCCCCACTAAGAGGCTGCCTGTCATTTGAGCTGGGGTTAATACTGTCACCACCTTGGTGGAAAACAAGAAGGCTCAGCCTGTAGTGATTGCACATGATGTGGATCCCATTGAATTGATTGTCTTCCTGCCTGCTGTGTCATAAGATGGGGTTCCCTACTGCACATCAAGGGGAAAGCCAGGCTGGGGCACCCTGTCCATAGGAAGACCTACATCTTCACACAGGTTAACTGGGAAAACAAAGGAGCTCTGGATAAGCTGGTGGAAACTATTGGGACCAATGACAATTACAGATATGATGAGATCCATCTTTACTGGGGAGGCAGCATCCTGGGTCCATAGTTGATGGCTCACATTACCAAGTTGGAAAAGGCAAAGTCTAAAGAACTGGCCACCAAACTGAGCTAAGTGTGTGCTGCTGAATTTTCTGTACATAAAAGTAATAGAAAGTTCTCTTTTAAACTCCTTTAGCAAACTAGGAATGGAAGAGAAAATTATTTTCATCTGCTAAAAAGTATTGACAAAATTGCTCAAGATAAACCTCATACTAAATGGTATTTTCTTTATAATTAGGAAGAAAACAAGAGTGTGCACTATATCCTCACTCATTCAATAATATAGTGCAGATTTTGGCTAGTGCTCTATGACAAGAAAAACCTATAAAATAGGGTTATTTAAAAGGAAGACATTAAATTGTTATTACTCTTGAGAGATAAATTGTTTATGTAGAATTCAGTATGATTATATTAGTCTGAACAGGCTAGATTATTCTGTGATAACAAAGAACCACAAAATATTTGATGCTTAAAAACCAAAAACTCATATTTTATTCACACTACCTGTCTAACAAGGGTGAGCAGAGAAGTGCTCACTGCATTCTCTCAAGGACCCGGGCTGACAGTAACCCAAATGAGACACAAACAGAGGGAGAGGGGAAAATCACCAAACTCATGAATGTTGGTGGCTGGTACATTCAACCCATTAGTGATGGAAATTGGATGAAGGGTAGTCTTAAAGGGAAGTAGGTTTAGTGGTGAAGGTGTTGCTAAGTGAAAGAGCAGTGCTAACTAACTGCAAACAGAAATATCCAACAAGCCTTTAGAAAGGTAGGGTTGAAACCCAGAGTTGAAATTGGGATTCAAGAAGAAAACCCATGAAGAACTAATAATTCATTTGTTTCAATATGTTCAACAAATACTGGTTTATTCCAGGAATACAGTGATAAAGAATACTGATTTAAATTGTTGGACTAACAAATCCTGTATTTTTATGGAATCTTTTCTTATCAACAGTGAGGATTATTTACACAGACTAAATCTGACTGCAGAGGTCCAATTTGTTTCCTCTTTTTTAAAAATCAAAAGGAAATGCAACTCGGTTGCCTTAGAGTTGTATCAGACCAGGCACAGATATTTTTTTCAGAGTCACTTGTGGTGACTGAAAAAAAAGAATAATTGTGATGCGTAGTACTTATGGTATGTAAACACAGAATATTAATAGCAATAACTAAGTGTTTATTAGAATTCCATCAAAATTGACCTTTAAACAACTTATGTGACTGCTTAAAGAAAACCATCTATAAGACTGCAGGAAAAATCCCAGAAGAGCTGGGAGAGGAAAGTCTGCTGGATTGGGAGCAGGGAGGGAATATTGTGAAGGAGGCCCGCAGGGCAGGGAGTTGGCAGAAGCAATAAGAAAGAATTATGAATTTTTTCTACGGTACTTAGATATGGATGTAGGTTTGAATTATGCCATTATATGCACAGATTTGTACTTACGTTGAGTTTAACTCATAAGTAGAGAAAATTATTTTAATTGAGCTATTTAAGAAAACACCTCCAGCAAAATCAAAAGTAAACTGTGTGGTGCATGCTACTTTCCAAGGCACACTATTTTAGCGAATGCATTTTACCTTTATGATAATTATCAAACACTTATGTTTTATGGATAGAGCCCTATAGCATAATGCTCTGCCTGCTTTGCATAACTATGATGATTTGCTCCCCTTCTTAATACAGCATAAATGTTTTTGTCCTTATGCGATTGATCTTGTTCCCTGGTGGCTGGTTCAAAACATTGGGCCTCATCCAAGGTACTGTTGCAGAATATTAGTCTTCTGATAATAAAGACTTTTTTTTCATTTTCTTCATCTTCTGTGATTTTGTTTCTCCTACTCTGCAGCCTCAATAGATGAGCATCCCTTTAGCTGGCTTTCAGTTAATTAAAAAGCCTGTAGCAGAGTACAGAATGTGCCCACAAGAAAAACTCAAGCAGTGCAGATGGCACCACCTCTGCACTCAGAAGCAGAAAAGTAGTTCTCTGAAACAGCTGTGGGCTGGGAGGCTCTGGGTGGCCTCTGCCTTCCTGGCATGCAAACAAGAAGAATGAATCTGGCTTGAATTTCCCCTGCTCAAATCAACTAATCCTATGGTAAACAGCTTTTCGGCTGTGGGAGAGTTCAAAATGTACTCTCTGCAGCCGTAATTTTTTGCTGAAGTTGTGTGCTATCTGGGATGATGTATGTGCTACATATTGCCCAGAAAGCTGTGCCTATGTGTGTGGGTACAGAAGATGGAGAAACTGAAGGAAGAAGAGGCAATGGTAGCCCAGGCATTTTCTACGAGCTCCCTTTTGATCTCTGTAAAGAAACTCTAAGGTGTGGGGTTGCACCTTTATTCATTTTTCCTCCAGTTGCTCATATAACAGAATTTGGGAAGATTCTAACAGCCTGTGGCTTAATTGCAGCCAGGTTTTACCTTACCATATTGTATAAGCAATAAATATTGATTGGATGTAAATGCATTCCAATGTATTCCCCTGCCCTCAATCCCAAACACAAAGAACCAAATTACTAAGGGGCACAGAGTTCAATTCCCTTTTTGTGAGCATGAGAAATCTTGCTGTTAAAGCAAACTGAAAATTAATGACCCCATGATATTCCCAAGGGCCTGGTAGAAGAAAAGATGTCTCAACCCAGAATCAAGGAATGCATAACAGCTTGAGGTCGAGTCTCCACACACCAGTGATTGAATAACCTGTTTGGATATAACTTTTAAATTAGTGACAAATTATACTATAGCCAGAGGAGACTGTTCTTGTCATTATTTCATCTCTGTGTAGGCAAGTTACCACTCTACCCTACAAATCAGGCAATGAACAATCAGTACATTAACAAAGAAAAAGATGAGGTTACATGATCTCAAGAATAGGACCAACAGCCATTTCTAATCAATTAACTTCTATGCTTGTTTTTAATACTCGAATTGACTAGATTTCTGTTATCATAGCTAGTATGCATTGATGGGAAGGGAGAAAATTCTCTGGGACCAAAGGATGCAGGACAATGTGAAGCTATCTCATGGAATATGATTTAAATGTCTTCTGTATAATAAATAATCAAGAAATTAATAGCAGCAAAAATGGATTTTTTGGTTTTATGGGGCAAAATGTATTCATATCTAAAAGAGAACCATCTTGTGCTGACAGAGCTTATTATACTTCATTTAGGAGACAGCAATGCAGTTATAGTATTTATCTATCACTATAATAAGAAAACTACAGCACTGTTTGTCACTAATTACAATTATGGTGCTATGGTGCTTTTTATTCAAGAACCAAAAACAGATTTTGCTTTTATTTTTAATGCTTAAATTAGGAATGCATTGAGATACAAATTACTGTGTCAAGATTCAGGGTAGAAATGCAATTAGGATTTAGATAACAAATGAACAAAAACACATGATCATTACACTTGTTAGTAGAAAATACTTTGCTAAAGACCTTATTCTCATTTCATTTATGTGCTGTATTACAACTTGCACTTAAGAGATTTAAATAAGAGGTGAAAAATCCATGAGCCATTTAAGATATAAGCAAATGAAGTAACTATTGTCCAGGAAATGGTCTTTACACGTGGGTATAATGAAGCTACCAGGAAATGCCATGATGAAAGTAATCATTTATCTTGAATCAAACAGAAATTTGCTTAGCAAGAACATCACTCTATAATTCTCTTTGTGAATAACAACTAGTTCTAAAAAGACATTAGACAAAATTCCAGTGGATTGTTAAGTAAGAATTTTCTTAGTAATATCCTTTACCACTTGGGAGATTTTCTCAATGGCAACCATGAAGTTCTGTAGCAAATATCCTTATTTTCCTTTTTAGATCAGAAGTAGCCTCCTTGGCTAGATGTACTTCTGACCAATTATTAGGTCAGTAAATCAGGTCTTAAGAACAAAAGTCCAGCTCATAAATGTTTTCCAACTTTTAAAAGTTTGTCATCATTTTATTAATTTAGATTCCTAGGAACAAAAGTTGAATGTTCAATCCAAAGAGATAATACATTCATGAATAGATTTTATCT
The DNA here is from genome assembly GCF_018350215.1 of Panthera leo. Classification (NCBI taxonomy): domain Eukaryota; kingdom Metazoa; phylum Chordata; class Mammalia; order Carnivora; family Felidae; genus Panthera; species Panthera leo. The sequence continues at coordinate 64,006,599 of NC_056690.1, forward strand.
TCAAATACTAAAAATCTCTACTGAGATTTTAAAACTAAATTTACATATTAAAATTAGGTACATATCTTCCATTTTATTATTAATGAATTTCCCTGTGTTACCTATGTTTGGAACTAACTGTCACATTTCTGACATCATGGCTACACTGTTTCAGACAAAAAGAAGAATGCTTCAAAACTAGCAGTGCTATGATGAATAAAATTTGCCCTTGAAAAGTGTACTTCTCAGTGCTCACTGAGTAACAGGAGTTGACCAGGGGACAAGGAACCAATGGAAAACCTGAACACTGACCCATAGGGCTTCCAGAGCTACTGAGAAACATTAAACCTATTTTCAGATTCTACATTAAAAATCAAGTATAGGTGCTTATTAGAAAAAGGAGGTGTTCTAGTACAATTTCCAAACTGGCTCACAACAGGCACGAGTGATAATTATATAAGAGTAATGTCTAAGTCAAGCATTCTTTTTTTTTTTAATTTTTTTTAAGGTTTATTTATTTTTGAGACAGAGAGAGACAGAGCATGAACGGGGGAGGGTCAGAGAGAGGGAGACACAGAATCTGAAACAGGCTCCAGGCTCTGAGCTGTCAGCACAGGGCCCGACACGGGGCTCAAACTCACGGACCGTGAGATCATGACCTGAGCCAAAGTCGGCCGCTTAACCCACTGAGCCACCCAGGCGCCCCTAAATCAAGCATTCTTAATCTTTGCTTCATGTCCTCTTGTGAACTTTAAAAAATTGTGCAGAAATGTGTTTGTGTGTGTGTGTGTGTGTGTGTGTGTGTGTGTCTGGAGAGGGTTTAGAGTTTTGAGCTTTGACTAGTTTTCCAAAGAGAACTGGTACCTCCCCACCACCTTATAACTCTGAAATGGGTACAGAGCACTGACCAAAAAGTGAATACTTCTCTGTTGATATAGCAGAGAAAGCATGGCTGAAGTCATACAGGACTTGTTTGGCCTCCTGCCTCCACAGTTTGTTAAATCAAGAGAACTGAGCTGATCACTCCTGCTCAGAGACTCTCTGGTACAAGGGCTGCCAGCACCTGTGTTGTTTTTGTGAGTATCAAAAAAGAAACACCTTCTTTTTCTGCCCCAGGCTGAGAACGGAATTCAACTCCATGTGGCTCTGTAACTTTGAGTAAGTTACTTTGAGTAAGATACAACCAACATGTTCCTTATTAATTGTATGGGAATAATTTATTCAAAAATATTTTCACTTATTAAGTGTTGGGCTCAATTTTAAGCAGAGGAAGCAGGTATTGACAAATCAGACAAAAGAACTCTGCTCTCTTGGAACTTATATTCTGGCTGGTGGTAGTTGTTTGAGGAGTGGGGTGGTAGAGGGGCAATAGTTAATGAGAGAGAGAGAATAAGCTACATAATTTATTAACATTTTCCTTAGCATATAATAGGGACTTAGATGGGATTTTATATTTTGAAATTGTAATATGAAACATTATTGGGAGAAAGAGTGTTTCAATTCTAGGAAGTTCAAAGTATTCTTACATGGCACTACATTGCAAGTGGTTTTCAAATCATTAAAAGGACACACCGCTTTAAATCATAGCCTACAAATAATTCAAAATGACAGTTTTTACCCTTCATGCTTACTTCAAAGTCCCCAAGAAAAGATCTGAGCATCTGGAGTTAGCTATCCCCCACCATAGGAAATGGGATTCTCTATCTGGGTACAGAAAGGAGGAAAGGACTCAGATCCTAACAAGTTACCTTCCTCGCCCCCACTGACAGCACATCCAGTCTGGTAGACAAAGGTTTAATGTCTTCCAGGATAAGCAATCTCTGTGACAAACCATTTGTCTTCCCGGTTAGCCAAGGAGATATTTAATAGAGCTGTCAATCATTTTGGGAAGAAAAGAGAAAAAAAAGTGGATGAGAGAAAGAACTTGTTCATTTTGCCCTTACACTATTATTTTCTTTACAAGACTATCAAATTCTAGCCCTGTTGTATGAAACAGATTTGCCTGTTAGCTACTTTACAGGCTGAGGTGACTGCTCATTTCTTATTTTTCACAACAAAAAAGTGGCTGAGACAGTCATTATTTCTATTTCCATTTCTTCTGAAAGCTCTGTGAAAAGAAACCTACCCTGGAGACTCATATAGGAGTAATTAAGCAACAAACTTTGCAATATTGCTGAGCCACAATTGTAAAAGAAAGAGAGGAGAGAAAAAAAAAAAGATCTGCCCCATTACAGTGTTAGCTTCTATCTTGGAGCCCTAAGTGTAACACGACCCCTTTCTGGGAAGGTACGGAATATTACTACACTTATCTTGGCTCATTTAAGGTGGACATACTGTGTTCACAAAAAAGGCTTCATAACTGTCTCTATTTGCTGTCCAAATCCCAGGGCAACAATAAAATTCTGATTATAGATGTGCATGGGTCATTCTGCTGACCCTCTGACTTCCCAGCAAGGCTGACAACGTATTTTCCCCGCATAGCAATAAAATCCCCACCTCAACCTACCATTGCAAATGCATCCTGTTTAATCCAGAAATTTTTATTTCTGTCATAACCATTATCAATTTGTAATGTCTTTAAAACCTTCTAAAATCTGGCTGCCCCAAGCACTTCTCTGGGTGCTTACTTAATTAAAAAACAAAACATTCATTGATCACCTGTTATGTACAAGACACTATGTGGGATAGATTAATAAATGTGATATCTGTCCTGGAAAAACTAATAACTTCCTCTTTTTGTCTGAAGTTTTAGAATTTTGCCTGTTGCCCATAAGAGGTGAAGTAGAATCCAATACTAGACTTGTGAGAACGTGTAAAGCATATGCTGACATCTTTCTAATTCCTCAAAAAGCATTTCACTGCCGCTATACTTTTATAAATCATAAAAGTGATTACTTAGACGAACTCCATTATTTTGCATGTCTATTATCTGGACATAGCTAACCATCTAAATTTCCCTTGGGACTTTTAATTTTTTAACCAGATGCATGAAACTGTGTACAGAGTTAAAACTGCTATTTGCCTTTAGTTAAATGTTTAACTTTCCAAATAAAGATTTGCTTATTTACATAACAATATATATCAAGTCTGTAAAGTGTGTTAGGAACCATGCCAGGAACTGTAGATACAAAGATGTTAAGCCTTTAAGGAATTTTCATTGTGTGTTAATACCATGTTTTTTTTTCTGAGATTAAACTGGAAATATAGAAAAATAACGTAGAATATACATGTATTAGACTTTCTTTCAAAACCTTCTCTGAATAGCCATACTCTTTAAATTTGTTTCCAACCATTAACATTTACAAGCTTTATGCTTCATTCAGATTCAACCACTTGCTATTCTCTGCTCTTGCCTATGGTCCCACTTTGTACTTTTGTGTTTTCTGTCTTCCATACCACTGGCCTTTCCTTTTTCCATCTGTAGCTCCATATCCACTCATCTATCAAAGTCCTGCTGCAATCCACCCCTCCATAAGATTTTATTCAAAGCATCTTAGTTGGAAAGAATCTTAATCTTATGTAATTGTTCATAGTACTTTGAATCTCTTATGACAATATCCACTTCAAACATTTATTTACACTAGTTGCCATCTCTACTAGATGGTGTGTAGTCTCTCAGGAGAGGGTTTCTATCTGATCCACTTAGACCAGCTCCTTGATTTGAAAAGTGCTCAATAAATATTTCCCAAAGGAGTCTATGATACAAAGTACAATCAAAGCAGGACTTCTCAAACTTCACTGTGCATAAATATCACCTGGAGAGACTGTTAAAACAAGGACTGCAGGGCCCTACACAAGAGATTTAAATTCTGCAGATCTACAGTGGACAACAATAATGCTTATAGTACAGATCCATGAGCTACTGAGTAACACCCTTCTCCACTGCCACAAACACACAGAATATCTGGGGGTGGGATTAGCTTCATAACATTTTTCTGGAAGTGGAAGATACAAACTATAGGCTACAACTAGCCTCATCTTAGCAAGAACTTATTTTAGGAAGAATAACAAAGGTGTTGAGGTGGAAGTAAAAAGAAAACAAAAAAAAAAATTGGCTTTACTGTATGTAACATGGTATTCTCCAGCAAGTATATAGGAGGAATAATGTTTTTCTGTTCACACATGTAGGGGAGGCAAAAGTTAGGGTTTCTTGAGTAGGCCTAATAATTAAACAGACATAGACAGATTTTCAGGAGGAAAGCATACCAATTTATATAAGGTTTATGTGACACAGGAGCCCTCAGAAGGAAACAAAGATTCAAAGACATGTCAAAATCTGAAGTCTTTTTTATTAAGTTGAACAAAGAGAAGAAATTGTGGAAAAGTAACCAAATTATGTGGGAAAGTTAAAAGAAGATAAGAATTATTTTAACAAGGTCTGTTTGTGCAGAAGTCTCTCAGCTATGAGTCTTCATCAAAAACTGTTACTTTTTTTCCTCCAGTACAAGGAAGGCATGTTTCACATTGGAGTTTTTATCTCCTATTTTCAGGAAGAAAAGGGAATACTCATAGACACCCTTGTTGTACCTTCTGTTTTTCAGGTGCCTTTAGCTCAAAATAATCTTTATGCCCAAATGGCATATTTGGGGGTGGCATATTCTGCCACTCTTTAAAAAAATTTTTTTTAATGTTTATTTATTTTTAGAGAGAGACAAGTGTGAGTGGGGGAGAGGCAGAGAGAGGGAGACACAGAATCTGAAGCATACTCCAGGCTCTGAGCTGTCAGCACAAAGCCTGACACGGGGCTTGAACTCATGAACGTGAGATCATGACCTGAGCCAAAGTGAGACACTAAACCAACTGACCTACCCAGGCACCCCATATTCTGCCACTCTTTACATACTTTTGTTACTGTGGCACTTCTTTACCATTGCCATGTATTATCCTTGTCATTCTGAGCTTACCTAAAAGATACTCATACTGTATTAATTACCAAGAATATGGGAAACAGTAAGTGAGATATTATCATGTTATTATACAGCAGAAAAGAAACTCAAACTGTTAAAAAAATCTTAGGGAAAAAAGGAATGAATCATAGGCAGAAATACATTAAATAACTGAAAAAATGTATATCCATTTCTCACATAAAAGTTGATCTTCAGGGCGCAGGGGTGGCTCAGTCAATTAAGCATCCAACTCTGGATTTTGGCTCAGGTCATGGTCTCACATTCATGTGAATGAGGCCTGTACGTGGCTCTGAGCTCACAGCCAGTGGAACCTGCTTGGGATTCTCTCTCTCCCTCTTTTTCTGCCCCTTCCCCACTTGCACATGAGTGCATTCTCATGCATGCTCTTTCTCTCTCTAAATAAACATTTGAAAAAAAAGTTGCTCTTTCTGACAGTTGGGCTGAAATTGTCCATGTATTTTTATAAGAAAGCAAGGATGGCTTTAATTACTTAAATTACTTTAAGGATCAAATGGCTTTCCCTAGCTCACAATAATCACTATCTAACATTGGCTGAATTTAGTAAAAAAAGCATCAGGAAGTTCCTTCTCTTTGCAGAGATGCCACTGACATTGAAACATGATGAAGAGGTAAGGGCAAAAGAGGAAATGACCTAGGAAATGACCGATAGAGTGTTGATGAGTGTGCATTCACTCCAACAGCCTTTTAACATTTGCATTGCCAGCCTTTATTAATGAATGGAATGCTATTTACTCTATCAGGTGGAGACACTGGGATGCTATTTCCCATAGCCAGAACATAATTCATACGTGTTACAAGGCTCATTGCATTTATATGTTCGATGGCTTGTTATAATTGAAATGTTGGAAATTTTAATCTGGTAAGCAATTTCTTACTTGCTATTTTCTTGCTATCTTTGATAATTAATGCAGTTTATTAACATCCTTTAGACAGGTTTGGGATGGCAATTCCCATTCATAATAAGGTAGTTCTGGATAATGGTTACTTAGTAATTAATGGTACTGACAATCATTCTTGTTTTTATACTTGTCAGAAGAAAATGGAAACTCCTTGCTCCTTAATGGAGTAAAATCCAATACATTTAATCCAACTAAATGTATAAGCAAATGTGATGTGATTTTACTCCTCCCAGCTCTTCCTCGCTTCTATATGCTTATCTTTCACTGTTAGTTCTCATCAAGTAGCAAGCAGACTTGCAGCTGCAACTATTTTCCTACAACCAAAGAATATTCAAATTTTTAAACAATTTTATCATTGAACTCCTGATTTCTACTCCTAAAGGAGAACGGAACCAAAGAGAACAGAACCAACCATCCTAGAGATGGAAGGGAACCCTTACAATAGTCATGACTTTAGCTAACATTTGTATCATTAGCACTTCATGTAGAGTCAGTAATTAAAAAACAGCTTTTAGAATGTCACTGTTCTTCAAGAGAAATAGCCTATTAAATCTTCATTTCTCAAGATTTAGCTTGTATAAATCTCTGCGGCTTATAAAAAATCAAATTTCCAACCTCTACTTCCAGAAATTTTGTAGGCCTGATGCTTAGAATTCTGCTTATTCTAACCAATGAAAACATTTCCCTAAGAAAAATAACATTGTTGCTAATTATAACACAGTGGGAAATCTTGGAGAAAAAAGTACATGTTTGGGTACATATATTTTTGTAATCATAGAAATAAAACAGAATTTACTTTTTTTTCTGAAGTGAGAATTTTTATTTTTTAGTGGTTTAAAAATACAAATGATTATTAGTGATAGTTTTAAATTACCATTCCTGAAACCACAATTTCAAAAAACTGAATTCTGAATTTTGACAAGAAATCATCAGGAAAAGGATTACTTTTGAGATCAATAAGGGAACCCACTTAGGATCTCCAGGAGGCTGCAGGTTTTATTCCTTAATTAAATAGATACTTGTTGAGTACCTACAACGTGGAAGTGTGTATTAAGCAACACCGGAGTATCAAAACCATGAACTTCAGGGCACTCAGTTCAATAAAGAGGAATACAGAAATGGCTATGTCACAGGGTACAAAAGGTAATAGTCATGAATGCTACAACCAAGTGTTATGACCATCAAAAAGAGGGACAGACGAGTTCTAGTAAGGGTACTTTAGGGAAGGTTCTATGAATGCAATGGCATTTTTTCAGGATTTTTTATCACAGTAGGTAAAGAGAGAATATGGACAACTAAAAAGGAAGTAAGGCTAGCATTTCTGAGCACCTCTTCTGGGCCAGCTTATGCAAAGTACTTTGCCTTTATGCATACAGATGCTTAAGGGTTGTTTAGGAAAAGATGAATAGTTAAATTTGGCCACAGTACACAGCTCATGAAAGAGATTTAGGAGTGAGTTGAATTTGAAAGCATTTTAGGGTTAATTCATAGAATCCTTTGAAATCTGTCTAGACTAGAAATTCATTGTTTATTGAGTTTAATATGGCAACCATGTGTAGAACTGATTGAAAAGTAGAACAAACTGTGTGGAGAGAGGAATAACTAATAAGGAAGTTATAATTATTATTCTCAACCAAGAGAGGTAGTGGTGGAAATGAGGAGAAATAGAAGCCCATATGTGAAGTAAGATAGAGGAGTAGGGAAAGTAAAAAGAATGGTGTCATAAATACATTAACATCTTACAAACATGCCATAACTGATCCTAATTTAGAAACAGGAGTAAGTGGGCACTTGGGTGGCTCAGTCAGTTGACCTTCTGACTTTGGCTTGAGTCATGATCTCATGGCTTGCGAGTTTGAGCCCTGCAGGTTCGCAAGTTTGATCCCCACACTGGGCTGTCTACTGTTGGCCCAGAGCCTGCTTTGGATCCTCTGTCCCTCTCTCTTTGCCCCTCCCCTGGCTTGTGAATGTGTGTGTGTGCCTATGTGTGTGCACACCTGTGTGTGTGTGCTCTCTCTCTCTCTCTCTCTCTTAAAAATAAATAAACATTAAATAAAAATGAGTCAGGGAGAATTTTAAAATACAGCCACAGGGGTACCTGGCTGGCTAAATTGTTAGAGTGTGCGGCTCTTAATCTTGAGGTCATAAATTCAAGCCCCACATTGGGTATAGAGCTTACTTAAAAAAAAAAAAATCTATAGAATAGTCTAGAATCCTGCCAAAGTTAATTAACAGTTATTAACAGTTATTTGACATGTTTTAAACACAGTTGATAAAACAATTAATAAATCTAGACTCACTAAACTAATAGGTTAACATGTATCTATTATGTGTCTGTTTAATAATATAGACATTGATGTCATAGTTTGAAAAAAATCTGCCATTCTGACTTTCTGGGATAAATTTACAATTTGACCACCCAAACCAAAAATACTTCCAAGTTTCTACTAGCAGTTTCAAAGAAGGTAACACTTCAATGTATCATTATGCTCAGTGACCGTCATAATTAGGGTGTTTTTAATCACTGACCTTCAAGAATGTTATGAATGCAACATGAATTCACTATATCATAATCATCAAATACAGACAGATAAAGGAAAGCAAAAGAAAAAAAAAACAATTCCGTCACCTAGAAAAATAAACAGAAAAACTACAACAAAAATACTGTTAACATATGTGTATCCTTCTGTTTTTTTCCCTACACATATGAATCCTATTTTGTTGTTTGCCCACTGTGCCCTGCACATAACTGTCTTATCAGGTACCTAAAGATGTGCCACACTTTAAATTATGTCAGTTCTCCATACCAATCTATGTATGCATTCATACTGGTTACATTTCCTGAATCTTAACAAACATAAAAGGAAGTTTTTAAATATATAAAAAAAATCTGGCCCCACAACTTCTCAGAGGGAATGCTATTCATCAAAATGCAATTATTTAACATGCAGAATATACAGATGCCAAATTGGATAATCCCACTTTTATCATTCACTTTAGATCTCGAGAATGTATTTACAAGAAAAAAATTAAAATCTTGCCCAAATTTCCTATGTTAATAATGTGTCTCTGACAATTCTGTTTTTTTAAAGAACAAATATTTGCCATAAAGTGAGTTTTACAAATTAATATCTCTACATTATGAGCAAATGTGAATCTTTTAGGTTTAGATTTATCATAGCTTAGCTAATAAAACCAAACAAATTAAGTAAAAAGAGTTTCTTTGAAAAAAATAAATTCAAATGGGACAAGTAGGAAATAATCTATTTCAGGAAAAATGTATATGGTTGTTTAGGCAGATATATGTTGTAATTTTTTAGTATTTTCAGAAAGAGTTTAAAAACAAAGGAAATAAACAGCACTATATTTCTCCAGAAGTAGGCTATGAAAGTATATAGTCTTTGTAATTTTACACTAAGTTGACAGACCCATAAACAAGTAGTGAGAAGTTTCAAGGGCTAACTTGAACTTAGTCTCTGGAGTCATGCAAGTGTCAGGAGATAAGATTTAAACCAAGAGAAATGGTGTCTTCCCCAAAGGAACGTGCTAATTAAAGGTATGGTTGAAAAACACGGTTACATTTATTTAAAATAAGCATAAAACAAACAGATTAGATGTCTGATCTTCTCTTTGCAAGTGATTTTCAATGGGTGTGTGTGTGTGTGTGTGTGTGTGTGTGTGTGTGTGGTTATTCACATGGCTATGCCTACTAAACTTGCAAATCTAAATATAAAAATAAAAGAAAGAAAAGGGAAAACATGAAAATGATTAGTGTTCCTTTTTAAAATATAGCAGGATTGGGGCGCCTGGGTAGCTTAGTTGGTAAAGTGTCCAACTTCGGCTCAGGTCATGATCTCACGGCTCCCGGGTTCCAGGCCTGCATCAGGCTCTGTGCTGACAGGTCAGAGCCTGGAGATCACTTAGGATTCTGTGTCTCCCCCTCTTTCTCTGCCCCTTCCCCTCTCACACTCTCTCTCTCTCTCAAGAAAAAATAAACATAAAAAAAATATAGCAGGATTAATGTTTTATACCTTCTTGTATTAAAAATAGGGGAAAACATACTTTCCTTATTAAGTTCATATTTCATTCCTTGAGCTGGTCTGAATCAGTGTCTTTCAGAGTAGTTGGTAGCCTTTTAGATGATTCTCAACAACCACCACTGGAGGAGAAGGAAGCAGGCGAAGGGAGTAGCTACACTGGAACAAATCTATTCCATTCTTGGAAGGTAAACAGACATGGATGAATAGATGACTACCAAAGCTGAGCATGTCCATGGACAGCATCAAGATCTTCCCATATCAAAAGTGACAGATACGTCAGAACTGGCACAAGTTTCCTCATAATTTTACATCTCCTCTCTGATCCATACATCAATGGTTCTAAAAGTGTGTTCTCTGGACCAGCAGGGTCAGCATCACCAGCTCCTACACCAGCACCTATTCCCACTGAATCATACACACTGGTAGTGGGGCACACCCGAGTTAAGAACCACTGATCTACACAGCCGATATAGCTTCTCTGTGGTACCAAAGATCTCTATAGTATGCCCGCACTTCAGAGCTATTTTTGTTTTGTGGCAAATCTGGGCAGAAGCAACCAAACATACAATACCTTAACAACAACCATGGCAATCGGCATATACTGCATCTCAAAGCAATCACGAAGGGACTAAGAAACAATATTTACTTATCCTGACCCAAATTAAAGAAAGTACCTGTCTTAAACATCTGAGATGGTGGAATGATGGCGGTTTTTAACAGGCTTTGGATCAGATGAGCAGGGCTTACTTTGTTTGGGGTGGTCAAGCAGGGCTCTCTGCCCTGTCATCAGCTAATGTGGCAAGTCCTGCTGTGAGCCAGCCTCCTGCTCTTTCTGTAATCAGATGGTTGCCTTCACCAGGATAATGGGCTTTTCCTATGGCTGGATGAAGCTTCCAACTCTGCCTCTGTATGAAATGTGCTAGTGCAACAGACACATTATCTGGTTGTTCTGAAACTATGCCATACATCACAGCAAACTAAGAATCCAGACTGATTTTTCTTCTTAGAACATGCTGTTAGGAAGCTCTTCCTCCTGGTGGGATCCTGGTTTCATTGCTCCTACAGCAGTGATGGCCTATGGCAACTTAAACACTGCAAACATTATGCATGTTTGAAGGACAGGAAATATGTCTTTTTAACTTTCTAACACTTTTTAACTTTGGAAAATGCTGTCATCCCCCCACCATGGTGTCCACTGGTGGTGGGAAACCACAGTTCTCAAAGCTCCAATTCAAAACTCCCAGTTAATTGTACAATTTTGTTGTTGCTTGTTTGTTTGTTCCCATCTAGGAAATGTCAGTAATGGTAAGAAGTTAGCCTGGGCATCAAACATTGTCATAACATTCACTTTTACCTATTCCAATATTAGGTATCACCCAAAATTGTTGTGAAGTATTTAAGCTAACACCACCCCTTTTCTTTTGCTTTATCAATCGAGATGCGTTGAAAGAATTAGAAGAAGGTCACAAAAGTGCTGAAGGTTAGATATTAAGCATTGATTCAAAGGCAAAATTTCTCACATTCTTGTCTGATTTTCTCTCCACAGTTACCACCTATGCTGTGCCATAACCCACCAGCGATACGGTCCTGATAAATTGGTACCAAATAGAGTTTACCTTCAGCTATTAATGCACATGGGATACTACTTATTTTTGGTCTAGTATTTTCACCGCAATAGTTGCATGATCTGTAAAAAATAACTCACTTTTGTAGTTATTTATTATGTAGTGGGGGGTAAAGGGAAATAGTTTCCAAACTTTTCTTACCTAAGGCATAGCTGCTCCATCTAGGTCAGATGATATAAACGCACTATGTTGCCATTTTCAGCAATTTATCACCAGGAGATATATATGTTTCCATCACATGTGCACTTTTCATTTACTTAGTTAATCATGAAATCCATAAATTGATATCAAGTACCAGTTACCTCAACGAACTGGATTAGGTGTTAGAGAGGTGCAGACAGGAAAATAAAATACTCTCGCATTTCTCTCATCCAGCAGAGTCTTTATTTCATTAGGAATTCAAACCCTTTTGATGGTAAATTCCACTATTATTTTAAAATGTCAGCTGCTTGTTCCTGGAAATCAGTATTTCTTTAAAATTAGTATTTCTTTGGGGAGCCTGGGGGCTGTCAGTTGGTTAAGCGTCCAACCTCGGCTCAGGTCATGATCTCATGGTTCGTGAGTTGGAACCCTGTGTGGGGCTCTGTGCTGACAGCTCAGGTCCTGGAGCCTGCTTTGGATTCTGTGTCTCCCTCTCTCTCTGCCCCTACCCCATTTGTGCTCTGTCTCTGTCTCTGTCTCTCTCTTAAAAATAACATTAAAAATTTTTTTTAATTCAAAAATTAAATTAGTATTTCTTTAAAAGTTCCTTATGATATTGCTCAGTTGGCTTGGCCACCTCATTCTTATACATGTATTGTCTAACTTGCTAGAGAAAAGTTACATAGTACTGAGGCCACAGAATGCCAGTCAATCAATTTCATGTGATTTTAAAGCAATTTTCGGATTTCCTCAGACAGATATTGTGTGTGCAAAATATATTTGGGATATATTCAGGGAATGGTGACTGCTTCTCTATAGATCATAAGGTACAAGGTAGGGAGTATATTATGAAAAGAAATAAGGCAAATTTCATGGTGAAGTCATATTTGACAGGAATTTGAATGCCAGGTATTGCATGTCAGGTGTTAACATGATTCTATGAGAAGAAGGAGCCATTGAAGGTATTTCAGCTGTGGACTAAGCGAAGCAAATCTGGGTCCGGGAAGTACCTGTGGAAGCTAAGCAGAAGAAAGAGTACAGAATGGAAGGGAGCAGGCGATGAAGTAGGAATCTCCTGCAATAGTCAAAGTGAGCAACAATGACTCCCTGAGGTCAATAGCTAGGAAGCGATTATGATGAGGAGGAAGAGGATGCCGGTGGAGATAGTATTAATAACAACTTGACAGAGAGATATGTGTGAGAACATTTCTGTAACACCAACAAGCAATGGATATTGCAATAAAAGATATAAAGTAAATCAGAATAAAATGTCCTCATCTGGCTTTCTTGGAAATATAAATACTCTGATGCATGACAGCTATATAGTTTCAGGCCATTATCATATTGTCTTTAATATAAGAGAGATATTACAAATGAATGGGTAATTGCTTTAAGTGGTAAATTCCAAATTGTGTGCATTAAGTTTAAAGGGTCTCAACTGAACGAATAAGCCAGAAAACATCATAAGGGGAAGTCTTAAAAGATGAACTAATGTTTGAATTATGTTTTGCTTAATGGATGTCTTTGGGCTAAAAGTTCAAGTTGCTTTTCCAAAGAAAAAAGTTTAAAATTATTTCCTGAAGAATGAGTCCATAACCACTCCCTTTCCTCCCCATACTCATTCTGGTGAATCCAATTCATTTCCATTAAGAATATTATTACTGAATTTCTGAAATATGTAAGGTATTGTGTTTGGTGGGAATTGGGCAAGGAGAAGACCAAATGAGTAAAAGGTAATTCTGGTATAAAAATCTAATACAGAAAAATGTTGCTAAAGATAAAAATGTTGATAATGAGAAAAGATTTTAAGGCAGTGGGTCTCAACTTTAACTGCACATGGGAATCACCAGGGATCTTTAAGAAATACTCATGTGTTCTCCACCTCCAGAGATACTGACTTAATCGGCATGGGTTGTAGGAAGGACATCAAGATTTTCTAAATCTTATCAGGTGTTTAATTATGAAATAGGTTATATTTGACGTAGAACCTTTATGGATAGATAAAATCTTGACAGGCAGAGATAGAAGTGAAAATCGAAAGACATTTGCAAAGGAACAAAGGCAAGTAAGAGGTAAAATGAAAAGCATGAGGCAGGGCCATATTCTGAGTTCCTTGTAGTTCAGACAGTGCGGAACTAGGAGGAAGACCCAATTAGACTCAAGATACCCAGTTTCATGTCCTGAATGTGCCCCTTAACTGCTTTGTGATTTTAGACCATTCCCCTAACTTGAATACTGGTTTCCTCACTGGTAAATAGTTATTTCTGAAGGTATACAGAGTCATTACTGTCATAGGCCGACATGTGCCCCTCCCCATTCCTATGTTGGAGACCTAACCCTCAGTACCTCAGAAGGTGGCCATATTTGGAGACAGTGTCTTTAGAGAGGTAATTAAGTTAAAATGAAGTAATTAGGGTAAGTCCATCCCAATGTGACTGGTGTCCTGGGGGGGCCGGGAGGGGAGCTTGGACACAGAAAGATACAAAGGGAGGACACAAGGAGAAGATGGCCATTTATAGGCCAAGGAAGGAGGCCTAGAACTGATCCTTTCTTTCACAGCCCTGAGAAGGAACCAGCTCTGCCCTTGGTCTCAGACTTCCAGGCTCCCAAACTGTGAAAAAGTGTTGTTTAACCAGCCCAGTCTGTTGCACTTGGTTACAACAGCCTTAGCAAATTTATTCAAGCACCTAGATGAGGAGTTTATATTAAAGCTGTAGTGTACAATCATCAAAAGGTTTTTTTTATAGAAGTGTGCAATGACCAGAGCCACTTTCCTTAATTGCCCTATCATCTACTCCTCCATTCTGAACAGTGAAAGTCCTCAGGATTACAGAGCTTCTAGAATTCACTTGTCTCCTTTCTCTTCACTGTAAAATCAAATGTAGGTACTTAAAGTCCTTCTTAGATAAGTGGGATTTCTTTTTTTTTTTTAACTTATACTATTAATTTTTTCTTTATTATTTTAAAAAATATACTGTGAACACCTATTGGAGGGCTTGAATATTCAGTGTGCCATGTTCCTTCAGGTAGGGGAAGCTGACTTTGAGACTATGAGGTAAGGTAATGCTGCCCAAACCATCCTTTATAAAGCTTATTCTTGTTTTTTTTTTAAATTTTTTTTTAATGTTTATTTATTTCTGAGACAGAGAGAGACAGAGCATGAGTGGGGCAAGGGCAGAGAGAGAGGAGACACAGCATCAAAAGCAGGCTCCAGGCTCTGAGCTGTCAGCACAGAACCCGACGTGGGGCTCGAACTCACAAACTGTGAGATCATGACCTGAGCCAAAGTCGGTCGCTCAACCAACTGAGCCACCCAGGCACCCCTATAAAGCTTATTCTTGAGGCAGCATGTTGGAAACATATAGAAGAAAATTTCATTAACAATGTTGCACAGTTCCTGATTACTTCCTGTTTCTCTTTAGAACATAATTTATCAGAAACAATTTCCTTCAATATCAACATGTCAACTTAATAAATATTTAGATAGATACAAATCCATGAGTTGTGCAAATGAACTTCATCTGAAAAGCATAAAAACTGAGCCTGAACACTATGTGGTCTTCATGGCAGGAGATCGGTCTATCACATATAAATCTAGTAAATGGGGACAGTACAGGATTCAAATTAAGCAACATTTATAGAATCCCATAATATCTAGAATCTAGAAAATAAAGCAAAACAAAAACAAAAACAAACAACCCCCCCCAAAACAAACAAAAAAACCCCACCAGAACTAATTTCAAGGTACTTATTTCTCATTATCAGAAATGCCAGGATTTACAGGCTTATCTTTAAATATATTAACATCTATACAATTAAGTACTTGTTTACACACTAGGTAGAAATTAATAGTTTACAAATAAACTGTGACCAAAATGATGCAACCTACTGAGTGAACTATCAAAAATGGTGCTACAATTCAATTAACCCTTGAAGAGAGGCTGTCAGACTTTTTCATCTTTACAGCTTTAGCACCAGTGGAGGGCCTTGACTGTGGCCACCTGTGAAATGTAGGAATTTGGCCCTCCTTAGCAGTTAAATACTCATTTCCATTTATTTAAAACAACACCATTTCTTGGACTATTTAGAAGTTAACTTGCTCTTCCTGTGTCCATTCCCTTCTAATAAACATGTGTCACTTCAACAATTAGAAAAACCTATGTAATCTCTTCTCCCCACATGTGACCTCTGTATATGTGGTTAACTCTGGTCTATTCTATTCTATTCTTTGTGTTCTATTCCATTCCATTCTATTCCAATACTTCCCAGTGACAAAACAAAACTGAGCTATAATTCACAAAATTGACTTCCTGATCCTCTTATGAGTCATGAGTCACGAAATGAGACACTCAGCTTCAAATCTAATGGTCACTAAAACCTGTATTTTGAGAAAAATTTTTCTAAAAATCTCAGTGTGTCCTTTGGTGGGAAACATCCATACCTCAAGAATCCTTGGTTCTTTACCTCAGAAATGTCTTTTAACTATACAGAAACTAGAATAATGATATCCCTTCCCGCATTAAAACAGAATCACAGTTATAAATGTTAATAAAAATTGGAGCATTTCTGAGCTCTGAGCATTGCCAGAGGGCTTTCAGAACTGAATCTGATGTTCATATGAAAGAGATGCCAGTTTTTAATATTTCACCTAGCTGCGCTAAGGGGACTTTGAATAAACCTAAACACGTTGAAAAAATCATCTACTTGTCTTTAAAAACTTGGCTGATCCTCTAAAGTGAGTTTTTTCTGCCTCTGAATGGAGTGAAATGCAGTTAATGGAAGAGTGTTAATATTCCATATGTCATACTTGTGAAAAGCCTCAAGCACTTTGCTCAGATTTCAAGAGAAGAGATTTCCTTTGAAATACAAATCAATCATTTTATAAAAAGATTCCATATTGCCATCTTAGAAATATCACAGTGTTGGACCTTGCAACAGTTATTTAAATTTTAGACAGAGGCAGATCTTGTCTGTATCACCTTTTTGCTTGGGATAGATAGCTTCAGTGGAGTATTCCCAAGCAGCCTGCAGCTTCTGAACTAAACAGGTTGAGGCAAAAAAAGTATCTTCATCAGTTAACTCCAACCTCGGGTTTCGTTAACTAAAACTTACCATTAGCTATGGTTAATGGTCTCAAAAAAGGAAATGGGACAGCAGCTTACTGTCTTTCCCCAGCTTGGTTGCTCTCTTTTGCTATCCTACAGAATTTGTTTTGCCTGCTTTGAAAAAGTAAGAACCTTGTTTCAAACAAGGCAATTGTGCTGCACGTTCCTACTTGACCATCCTGTCCCCTGGCAAGGTGATGGCACTCACTGATGTGATCGTGATGTGGCCTAGTTCTTCCTGCTGTTTCCCTGTCAGTTACCATTTCAAGGTGTTTTCACATGTGTGTGTGTATGTGCAAGTGCACACGTGATGTAAAGAAAACCAGAATATTTATTTTCTAAGCAAACAGCATAGTTTAAATGCCCAGACCACAGTCAGAAGACATCTTAAAATTTACTTATTTTTTTTTTAATTTTTTTTAACGTTTATTTATTTTTGAGACAGAGAGACAGAGCATGAATGGGGGAGGGTCAGAGAGAGAGGGAGACACAGAATCCGAAGCAGGCTCCAGGCTCTGAGCTGTCAGCACAGAGCCCGACGCGGGGCTTGAACTCACAGACCGCGAGATCATGACCTGAGCCGAAGTCGGACGCTTAACCGACTGAGCCACCCAGGCGCCCCAAATTTACTTATTTTTAAGATGTATTCTGTCTACTGTATTAGACTATCAATGCAATGAGTGCATGGACTTTGCCTTTTTTATTCATTGATGGTATTCCTCAGATGTAGAATAGTGCCTATATTTACTTCTAAACGATTTATAATATTTTTATATAAAGATATAAATATGATTATTTGTCTTGTATGTTATACATTTTTTCTCAATTCATAATTTGACCTTTTTTTAGTGTAGAGTACTTTTAAATGAAAATAAAATATGTCTATCAATCTTTTCCTTTATGGTCTCCTCAGCTTTCTAGCTGCCTGTGGTATCCCCAAAGAAGCGTAAAATCTTCCCTCAGCATTTCCTATTTCATTTTTTCTTTGTGTGTATGCCCCTAATGTGTGAACCTGGCCATCATTTCAATTCTTTCAGCACTTATTAGGTACCCAATGTTGCAGTAGGCACTGTGGGACATGCAATGTACATATAACATAGACACACTGAATGTTTCTGATACGTATTCCAGGAATAAATGTGCAAATATTAATATGAAAAAGACATAAATTTGGTGACCTTCCTAGCAGATGATAGACTGCCAAATACAGAGCTCAGTTTCTATGAGTTCAGCATATGAAAAAGAAAAAAAAGACGACAGGGGACTAGAATGAGTGAAAAGTTTAAATTGAACCTTAACATTATCTGGAGGGCTAATCTGGCAATGAAAAATAATAATTTCGTTGCACTGAAGCAATAAACTTATATTTCCTAAACTCCTAGAAAATAAAATGTTTGAAATCAGAATCAATGTCTGAACCTTTACAAGAAAGAAAGAAATGAGGGAGAAAGCAAGGAAGGCTTGGGAAAAGAAGAAAGGAAGGAAAGAAGGAAGAAAGAAAGGGAAAATGGGAAGGAAGGAGGGACGGAGGGAAGGAGGGACAGAGGGAGATGGCATTTAAAAAGGCAATTAGATCTGTTGGCTTCATGTAAAATTTCTTGAATGGCTCCCACTGTGCTACAGATTCTAGCAAAAGCAAAGCATCCTATCTGGTGATAATTATATCTTCCTTCATTCTAGTCCTTGGTTAAAGGGTAGGATCTATGATTCTAGGGTATCACACATGCCCACTTATCCTCAGAGATCTGAATAGATATGCTGTGACATAAGGTGATTCCACCTGGCTCAGAATCAATCAGATTGGCTGCTGACCCAATTGCTATGGCCCACATCTTAAAAAGGCAAATGAGTATCAATGTGTCTTACTTCATTCTTCTTGGGACAGTTCTTAAATGCTTGAATGACATAGCTGCTAAGTCCCAGAAATAGTCCATTCTTACCCATGCACATTGAAGATTATAGTCTCACATGCTTACAAACAATAGAAATTATACAATTGACAGAGGACAGGTTTGATTCTTCTGAAATTATACATGTCTTAATGCTCTGCTAAGTGTTTAAGGTCAGTTCTATTATGGTGGCTTAGCCTAGACTGTAGTGATTGACTTTAATTTTTTTTAATGTTTATTATTTTGATAGAGAGGGTGCAAGCATGGGAGGGGCAGAGAGAGGGAGACACAGAATTGGCATCAGGCTCCAGGCTCTGAGCCGTCAGCACAGAGCCCAACTCGGGGCTTGAACTTGTGAACCACAAGATCATGACCTGAATCAAAGTTGGATGCCTAGCCAACTGAGCCACCCAGGCACTCTGTAGTGACTGAGTTTTAAGGCAAATACAATGAAAATAAAGTTAGTTTCCCTTGTTGCAAGTTATTTAGTGAAGGCAGAGAAAGAGTGTAAGTGTGAGAGAGAGTGAGAGAAGGAGGTATGCTGTATTTCTAAAGTTGTGCTCAATAAAATGTCAGAGACCAGATGGCTCCTTGTGCTTTCTGAAGTGGATTACAACCTGTGTATGAGCTCCCTCACCTGACTTAGCTGGGAACCATTCTCTCTCTAAGGACCGTGTTGGAGGTCTGTTTAGTTGTGCAACTGTGGACTTGCTATCCTACCTCCTGTTACTGGTTTGACCTTCTGCTTGGCTCCCCCAACCAGGGCATGTCTGATCACACACCCCTTCTTGGTAGCTTATTCATGCAGTACATTTCAATATTCGTTCATTATTTAAAGTTGAGTCTTAATTTCTCCTATCCAATCAATAGAGTAAATATCTGTATGGCAGATATAGAAGGAATGGAGTGAAGCAGGGATCATCATTACCAAATCTACCATTGTGTGTACCATATATTGGTACATCCTGACTATTATACTCAGCTGATGATCTTATTCTAATTGGTATGTCTAAAAAATCATAAAGAGATTCTCAATATAAATCCCAAAGCTCTTCTGAAATGTAGGAGGAATTTAATGTGAATTGTACCCTTTTATGAGAAACTTCAGAGCACAAAGCAGTGACCCTTGTCACTTAGATTGAACACTCTTTTCATGTCCTCTTACAGCTGTTGAAGCATTGTAAGATAAAATGAACATTCATCTCTTTATCTGCCCAAGTTTTTGGAGGGAATTTGTCTCACCGCATGCCATTTTGACATTTCTGGTTCACCTGTGTACCTTATGGCCCCTCACGGAGACTTCTTTTCCATGCTTCACTAGTCATTGCTCAAATTTTGCTGTTACTTTGTCCCCAAGAGTTAAAGACTTAATTTATTATTTATTATTTTATATATTTACCAAACATTTATTTAGTTCCTGTAATATTTCAGGTACTGCTCCAGGCACCAGAGAAATAAAGAAAAAAATGTTCCCTGTTGTCAGGCAACTCACATCCTTGTGACAATAATTAAAATAAGTATTTACCTCATTTTTCTATGAGTAAATACAAGTATCACATACATTTCTGTGTTTTTAGTAATGTTGATTATTATACATAGTGAAAACTCACAAGTCAGCTTTTTTGAAAAATTTCTAGATTCATTGGTGTTTTTTCAGTTTTCTCAATCCCTGACTGAGTTTTATTTGATTATAATAATACACACTCCTTCCTTCCCTCCTTTCTTCCCTTCTTTCCTCCCTCCCTCCTCCCCTTCCTGCCTCCTTTTCCTTCTTCTTTCTTTTTTTTCTTTCTTTCTTTCTTTCTTTCTTTCTTTCTTTCTTTCTTTCTTTCTTTCTTTCTTTCCACTATAAGTTTGAAGCTCATTTTTTTTATTACTCATCTAATTAGTTTTGACACTAAATGATGGGGCTGCTTCTGAGTGGATAAGAAAAAAACTCTCATCTATGAGCCTTGATTTTGATGTAATGGAGGAAGAAGGGAGGATAGAAGAAGAACCTTGCCACCATTTTCTTCCTATTCTTTTGTGAACAAAGAGTGCCTTGCATTAGGCACAGATATAGAAAAATGTTACACAGTACAGCAAGAAGGCATCCCTTGTTTTGAAAGGACAAGAAACTAGGCTTTTCACTAGAAGACCTGTTAATGTGAAGTTACATTACCTACAGAAATACCATTACTTCAAAGTGAATGCACATTGGCTTATTCCATATTGGGGTTGCAACAAGCATTAAAGCTAATTTTTAAGCAGTTGTATTATTGTTGTTCTTTCTGATTTTGATCAATTTCTGATTCATTACTTTATGATCTAAGAATAGAGCCTGTACTGTATTATCTCTCTTTTTAGGTATATTCTTTGTGCCTAATGGATAGCCAGTTATTTTGAAAGTGTTTTGTGGGCATGTTGAGTAGGATATATTTTATGTGTATAGAGTATGAAATTTAATATGTAGTGTATAATTATTAAATAACCTTATTCACCATATTATTTAAGTATCTTTATCCTTATTTACATTGGTGTTACTTGATCTGACTGGAACCAAAAGACATATGCTAAAATCTCCACTATTTATGTCCTCTCAGCTTTCCTTGATTTACAGGAATTTTCACTTAATACATTTTAATTTTCTGCTATTCAGCACATAAAAGTTTGTGACCTTCATATCATCATTGTAGATTTTACATTTTGCCCTAAAACATGACCTTCTTTGTCCCACTTTGCTCATTTTTGCCTTGAAAAGAGGCTCTACTTTGCCTGTTATTAATATTGCAAGTCTACTCAGTTTTTTGTTTGCATATGCAAGGACTATGCTCTTTTTGCTTTAAAATTTTCTAAGGTTTTTTTTTTCTTTCTTTTTTCTTTTTGGTTTAAACTGGTTTTGATACTGTATATTTAGAATGGTTTTCTTTAAATAAATCTGAGTAGCTTTTTTTCTTTTTTCTATTTTTAATGGATAAGACTTAAGGGCTTTTCAACTACAAAATCCTTTTGCTAGATCTCAAGTCAAATTTTATACACATTTTTAAAAGCATTTTCCAGTGTGGTGACAGTACCATTTTGCCAATACCGTTCTCATCTGTGCACAGAAGTACTTTGTCTAATTTATATAATTTACTCTAAGAGTAATTTCATTAAACCATTCGTTTTTGGCAGAAGATACACTGAAAAGCTTGAGCTATGTAGCAAGATCATGCATCTATAATAGTTGGCCAAGGATTTGTAAGGTGGCTTCTCTCACCCTCTCAGCCTTATGCAGAAAAGGTGGCAAACAGAGATTAGATTTCATTTGGTTTAAGTTTCTCATGAACATGTTGCTTTTAGTGTAAGAGGAAGTAAAAAGGATCAGAGAAGTGATATTTAAGGAGCACTTGATTTATGTAAATAATTACATGAATTGTTTTAGTTAACATATTTCCTCTGAAAGTACCAAGCATGGTCTAAAAAGGTAAACAATCCAAGATATTGGAAATGATTACTCATTAGCTTGCCCTGTGATGACTGCTTTTATTCTTGGCAAGAGTAAGCAGCAAATCCTTGACAAGCACAGACCTTGGCCTAGCCTAGCATGTGTTTGAATACACACACATGCACATGCACACACAAATACAAGACATTCTCCTCAACCTTGTAAACCTTAGTTTATTGGTAATTTAGAACATGTTCATATCAAACAGGTAGTTTCTCATAAAGGGTCTCACAAAATGGCATTAATAAATTAATAACTGAAAATGAAAAGTATTTAGGAAACTTTTTGGAGGAAATGGAACAAGTTACATCTTAAGAAGACCAAATCAAGATTTGAAAGGTAGGTTTTCTCTGTCATGTTCATTAGAAGAAGTACACTGAAAGGATGAGAATTGTGTCCGCTATTCCTGGGGTATTAGCCTGATACATGTGGTGGGATATTTAGTGTTTGAGTGGTACCACACACACTGCAGTATGTAAGAAGCAAGGAAATTTCCATTCCTTTATGTAGCTGGCCATTAAATTTTTTCAGCATCCCTAGGGGTTATCAAATCTACACTCTTACGTAGTGCATTAAGCATATACTTTTACATTTAGTTGCAAATAAGAAGTCGCACATGAACCAGGTTATGAAACACCTCAGCCAATTTCAGACTCTTTTTACTGCCTCCTCCTCTCCCTGTTGGTAAGGGAGGAATTTCTGCCCTAAGGTTTTGGAGAAGGCCAAACTTCGACACCTGCCACTTGGACAGAGGAAATCAACAGGAGTTTATCAACCACATATACTCAAAGCCCAGTTAAGGAAGGAGGACCCTGCAAGCCATGCAGAGTCACACAAATATTGCACCTGGTGACAAAATGAACAACCAGGGGCTGTGGCAGGCTTTGTAGTATCACGAGGATGATGAGGTGTCCCCGGAAAGATGTGACTGGCTTGTTTGAATAATTCTATACTCTGTCAGAGAACTGAAACACACAACCCTGGAATAAGCAGGAACTGGACTCCAGATAAGAAGGGTTGTTCGAAGCACTCCTTGTTTCAGATGTCAAGTCAGTACATAATACTGGGTGCTAATTTTAGGACTTCTGTTACAGGTACAGAAGGACAAACCCCCTACAGACCAGGGTTTACCTGGAACTGTTTTTACCACAATGCCTGATCTAAACAGAGTGTATATTCACATGGAAAGCTACCTGTATGTCAAGGTACTACCTTTTATGAGAAATCATTTATCCTTTCTTTTACTCCCTTATTTTTTGGCCAGGTTGAGTTGTTCCCTGGCTAGACTCTGTGCCTTCAGCTGCTGAAACAATGCCGCCTGCTCATGGACAGATTTGGGGCATATCTCCTTGAGTTTTTTTGCCTTCCAGGCCTCTGGCCATTATGACAGGTTTAATTACTAACCTCCCCTACTTTCAGCGTCCAGCTGCAAAACCTGAGCATAACTGTAAACTCCTTGTAGGAAAAGACTTTTCTTAATGATCATGTTGTCTCCTTTACCCATACTCCATTTCCACTTGGTTAGGAACTTAGTCCTTAGAGGAGAAGGAAAAGCTGGCAAAAGTCAGCCTCAGCTCCTCTGCATCCTCAGAATGAAGGTAAATCTGAAGTGAGAATGAGTTTGGGGAGCCAGATAGAACACCTATGGGAAAGGTATTTGCATTTGAACAGGGAAGTAGGCAGGTAGTGACAGACTTTTCCATCCTCTGAGTTTTCAGAGCATTTGTAACCTATGGCCATTCATTCATTTTCCCCAAGTATACATTACATTATTCAAATAATTAAATTGAATTTGAAACATGTAATTATAACCAATACTCATAGAGTCAACTTGTCATTATATTTCTCAATAAAAGGAGACGGCCACACAGATGACAGAAAAAATATTAAAGAATCTAAAAATAATGTGCTCCTCTGGAGCAAGGATTTGAATACAGACACGGCTGAAGACATGGGAAAGCCATCTTTCAATATAAATGAAATTCAAGTCTCCATATCTTATTAATTATTCTGTTTTATGGAATGTAATGGCTTTAATTTTTATGTCTCTTTGAAACTCCTATTTTGAAATCCTAACCCTCAGTGTGACCATATTAGGAGGAGAAGAATTTGGGAAGTAATTAGAATAGAGTCCTCATGAATGGGATGAATGTCCCTATAAAAAGGACCACTGGGAGCTCTCTCTGCTCTCTTCCATGTGATGATACAAGGTAAAGATGGCCATATACAAACCAGTGATCAGGCCCTCACAGACACATTAGCTGGTGCCTTGATCTTGTACTTACCAGACCCCAGAACCGCAATAAATAAATTTCCATTGTTTAAGCCACTCACTCCATGGAACTTTGTTATAGCAGCACAAACTGATTAATATGTAGACGAAGGAAGAGAAAAGGTAATTGGTATAAAGGGAGAGAATAAAATTATACCAAGAATAAAGAAGAAAAAAAAAGGATGATAAGATAGCATTAGAGCCCTTGGTTTAAATTGTTCTGAGTGACCTGTTTTCCATGTAATGAGACATATTTATGGCCAAGTGTTTAATTTTACTTAAAGTTTATTAAGTTAGTGTAAGAGAATTTGGAATAAGCAAATAAATATTACTGGATATTATTAGTGCTTTCAATTGAAGAGTGTGGAACATACTCTTTTGGGCTATCTGATTGAGGCCTTTCATTTTCTTTGAGCTAACTTACAACTCTAAAAGTTGTAGATAACTGATAAAAATGCCAAACAATTATTGAAGGTGAATTCTGTTCAGTGGAGTGGCAATCCTCCAGCCCCCCAAATAGTTATTTTTATATCTTTGTCCAAATTAATTTCAACAGTCCTGACCTATAAATGTGTTTGGGGGATTTTGCTTAGAAGTGGTTATAATATCCCAGAGTTCCCTCATTAATAATAAGTTAAATAAAATCTTTAATACCTGTTCATTTTATATCTGTTTCAAAGATAAGATTTTACCTTTAGTTAAAAAAATCATTTAATATTTTAATATTAGAGTTGATTTTTTTCTTTTTGTCTTCTAGAAAATATTCAGATTAACAAGAACAACTCTTCACCTGAAAATATCTCTAGGAGTGAAGACTTGGGTGCTGGGTGGCTCAGTGGGTTAAATGTCTGACTTCACCTCAGCCATGATCTCGTGGTTTGTGAGTTCAAGCTCCACATCGGGATCTCTGCTGTCAGCACAGAGTCCACTTTAGATCCTCTGTCCCCCTCTCTCTGCTCCTCCCCCACTTGCTCTCTGTCTCTCTCAATAAAAATAAATAACCTTGGGGAAAAAAAGAGAAAATCTTTAAATAAAAAAAAGAAGTGGAAATTATTGCTCAGTGGAGGGAGTAACTTCATGAACACCACTCCAAGGAAGAAAATGGAAAAAGGAGCATCATGGACTTTGGAGTTGGACACACTAGAGTTTGATTCTTTGCTTCATAGCAGCTTCTCAATCATGGGAAATCCAGAGTCTTAAGAATCTTGAAGACTGTTAATTTTTCCCACACAAACAGGAATGATTCAAAACACATTTCATTGTTACTATGAAGATTTTGACTGTTTCTTGATTAGTGCCTATAACAGAGGAGAACTCAATTAATGTTAGTGATTGGTTTTTAACCTGTGGGCAGGTAAGGGTCTCAGTTCTCACACCCATCTTGCCTATGACAACACAGATCTAGCATAACTTAAAATTGCTTTCCGATGTATACCCATTGTCCAGTCAGTTTGGCCTTCTTCCTTCCTGTCCCCAAGACCACAACCATCCCTGCCTGATCTTCCAACTAAAATTATTTTCTGGGGGCACCTGGGTGGCTCGGTCAGTTTAGTCTGCAACTCCTAATTTTGGCTCAGGTCATGATCTCATGAGATCTAGTCCCACATCAGGGTTCTGTGTTGGGCATGAAGCCTATTTAAGATTCTTTCTCTCCCTCTCCCTCTGCCCATCCCCTGCTCATGTGCTCACTCTCTCTCTCTTTCTCTCTCTCAAAAAAAATTATTTTCTTCTTTCATTATTCAAATTCTACTTGTCCTGTTGGATTATAAGATTTTCAAGAACCATGACTAATATTTATCTCAGCATCTAACAACAATCTCATCTATTCCAACTTTCAGTAAAGACAATTTGTATTGACTTATTTTAGCCACAGTACTAGCCTCATCAACTGCCTTCTCTAATTGAATTACCAGTGGATTTTATCAGGCCCCATCAAGGGCACTTTTCCCATCAGTCTTGCCATACTCTACAAGGCTATGTGTGGACAAACTTTACAAAGGGAGTAAGTCTTGTTAAAGGTTCAATAACAAGACCTTGACTTTGGATCTCATCTTCCAATTCTTCCTAAAATATGCTAGCAAAATGTCTCACACTTATTTGCATTCTACTCTGGTCTTTGGCTCTCCTCATGCTTTTCTCATCCCTGCCTTAGTTTCTTTATTCATTCCCCACATTTTATTAAATAGAAAAATGCATACTATTTACTGCATACTGGGCCACAGAAATTTAAAACTAAATAGGCTTAGTTTCTAAACTCATAGGGTCAAAGTATGGTGGGGGAGATGGCAGACAGACAAATAATTGTAGACTAATGTTCCAGTTTACATAAGAGATCCTTGGCAGGCTGGATTAAGTTAACTTTAAATAAATAATGAAAGAATATAATGAAAAAAGAGAATTTCACAGGAAAATTAAAATTTTTAAAATGTTTATTTTTGAGAGAGAGAGCACACACACAAGTGTGGAAGGGGCAGAGAAAGAGGGAGAGCAAGAATCCCAAGCAGTCTCTGTGCTTTGAGCACAGAGCCTGATGCAGGGCTTGAACTCACAAACTGTGAGATCATTACCTGAAACAAAATAAAGAGTCAGCTGCTTAACGGATTAAACCACCCAGGTGCCCCAGAAAAATTAAAATTTGAAGTGAGTTTGGGCAACTACCAAGTTAGAAAGTAGGTTCCAAATATTTCAGAAGAGAGACTTGGGGTGTGCTGTGAGATGAACCACATTCCTCATTTGAGAAAACCTAAATAGTTCAGATGTGAATAGAATTTAGTCAGTAGAGTAGACAAATAGGAAGATAGAAGCTTGGGAGTCTGGCTCAATGAATTATTTTGACCAATAATTTTCATTTTTTCATGGAAGTCTGTATGGTTTGATCATTGATCCTCCCCTTCTGCTTGTTGTCATCCATTTTTTTTGGCATCAGCCACCTTTTCTGGGCCCATATGACTCTATGCTATATGTTGGGAGGCCCAGAGGAGCTCATATAACATGCCTTCCCAAGGACTTCAGACGAACCTACAGTTGAAGACATAAACTGCATGTGGTTCATTCCCTTTATTGAGGTCTGGGTAACTCATATTTGGACACACTTGAAAGCTTAATTAACTATTGCAATTTTAGTGTTAAAAAGCAATAGGCATTCATGATGAAAGAATAGAAATCCAAATTCATGGAGTAATTCCAGGTGTAAGGAGCATCCTCAGACAAAAATGTCTTTTTGCACAGGTGAGGATGTACCTCTGTACTTTGCTCATGCACTTCTCTTTCTACCTGGTGTGCTCCCTCTGGCATTTTTTCATGTTGAAAATTTTCTGTCCTTAAGTCTTAGGCACCACACTTTCATTAAGTTCCCTACATGGGAAATGTTGCTTTTATTTCTTCAGAGAACTTACTATGTTCTGTCTTTTATATTCAGGTACTTAACTACATCCTGCTGTAGGCAGCAAGTTCCTTTGGGTCACATATTGTTTTCCTCTGAACCTCATTATGCCTCATTGCATTTGGCACTAGGCCTTGCAGAGTCAAATAACTCAAATGAAATTGTATTGGGTTTTGATAAAGAAAAAAGATAGCAAAGAATTTCATCTATAAGGAAAAAAAAACTATGCCTGATTTACAAATTATAAATTTCCAGTCAGAGATTCAATGTTCCTGTCCCACTCCAAGATATGAATTTCCTCCGCTGGTCTGAATCATTTTGTGCTTAATAAGTTGGAAATGATTCAGAAAGCTTCATGTTTTCTAATCACTAAAAATGGTGACTCAGTGGTTAATATGTCCCCCAATCCCATCAGTAGCAACAAAAGAAATTACAGGTGCTCAATTAAAAAGAAATCCTTGGCCAAACCAAGTCAGGGTCTGGAAATCTTATATCTCAATGTTTGACATGAAGATTTTTTTTTGGTCCATATTGAGGGGCACAATTGGTTTTCTTAAAGGTCAAAGACTCCTAACCAAGATCCCCATGTCAACTTGAGTACAAGCTTGATAAAGAGCAAAGCTGAGTACAAACTCAGCTCATACAACAGAGTCATCATGAATTCAGTTCCTTTATGCCTTTTGCATTACTAAGACTTGCTGGTCATTAGTGTTTATTTCTGTACTAGGCATAAGACCAATATGATAAGGTTTTCTCCCAATAGATAAAGAAAATGAACTTTAGCTAGCAATAAACTTTAAAATGAGAGTACAATATTCCTTTAATTCAATAGTAAGCTGACAGATTCAACTATCTTAAAATCGATCATTATATTTGCATCTCATAGAGTCTTTTTCCAATAATTAAAAAAAAAAAGAATTACACAATATCCTAACAGTAAAACCCTTAAAAGGAAAAAATAGCCTGTATTCTATACTTTTACATTTCAGGTATTTTATTTTTTCAATTTTGTGTTTAGTTCCTTGTTCATATGCATTATTACGAATCCCAAATATGACATGGGTGCTGATAGTCAAAAATAGCTCAGCTTTTGTGTTTAAAAATATTCAGTTTGTTCATATCCTTGATATTTATTAGAAAAAGGTGACAAGTAGACAATGATCTACTCAATTATAGTGAATACATAATAAACATGGAAAGTGATGATAACCTGTCTACATCCAAAGCTGTGTCATGAGCTGAAGTCATGGCAAAACAAAATTCTTGGGAAAAATGAGGCCAGGAGGGAATAATTAGAATTAGTGAAAGCTTTTTCTGGCAGCAACTCTAGGATAACTTTGAACATAAAAGATAAGGTTATAAATACCATTTTTGTCTATTAAATTTTTTCAGGATGTATGGACTGAATGTGTCCTCTAAGATTCATATGTTGAAGTCCTAATCCCAGTGTGACTCTATTGCAGTATGGAGCCTGTAAGGAAGCAATTAAGCTTAAATGAGTTCTAAAGGTGAGGCCCTGATTGTCTAAGGCCCTGATTGTCACTAAGAAATGTGTTCTTATGAGTAGAGACAACAGAGAGCTCACTTTCTCCACGAACACAAAGAAGAGGTGAGGAGAATGCGCAGTGTGATGATGGCTGCTGACAAGTCTTTAGAGTGAAATCTACCTTATTGGCACTTTAATTAATATTAGACTTCCCAACCTCTATAACTGTAAGAAATAAATCTCTGTTGTTTAAGTTTCTCAGTCTGTGGCATTTTGCTAAAGCAGCCTGAATAGACTAAGATGGAAGAATAGGGAAAGGGTTAAATAATTACTTCCAAGTGTGCGCAATATCAAAAATTTTCTGACCAAGTAAATGGCATTGCCTTATATCTCTAGCCTGTGTCTTCATCAGAAGACTGGATTAGATGAACTCCAAAATCTGTTCAAGTTTTGATAATGTCAGTGAAATCTCTTTTATCATTCTGACAGATTGCATTTTCCCCAAACAGCTACAACAATACCTTTCACCACACCTGCTTTTCTTAAAATGTAACTTGGGTATTCTTCCATCAAGATGTAGGATCCATGCTCCATGCTGGGTGGGCTTTGACGACAGCAGAAATCATATTATGAGATTTTCAAGGTGAGGTCATAAAAGGTGATAGAGCTTTCATCAGATTTTCTTAGAATTTATTCTCTTAGAATTCAGCTGTCATGCGGGGATGAAGCTCAAATAGCCATGTGGTGGAACCACATACAGGTGTTCCAACCAAGAGGCTCAGTTCAGATCCCAGCCAACAGTGAATACAAATTACCCAACATTTGAGTGGGTGAACTTTCAGATGACTCCAGCCTGCAGTCATTAATCTACCTCCAGCCATTAAGTCCTCCTGGTTGAGCTCCAAAACATTGTGAAAAGAAAAAACATAATAATAAAAAAAAAATCTCTTTTGTGTTCTTTCCTAATTCCCAAACCAAAGAATTCATGAGCAAAATAAATATTGCTCTAGATCACTGTGTTTGGGGTGGTGTGTTATGCATTGAGAATAACGGGAACAAACATAAACTTCGGCATAACAGATTATTGTTTATTTTTATTTTTGTTTCTTTGCTGATGCTGCTGTTGTCGTGACCACTCAAGTGAACTGGGCTTGAAAATTTAGAGAAAACCTGTTCAATAGTGAATTATGCTGGGTCAGGAACTTGTAATTTTCCCATAACCAGAGGTTTTCAGATATGTCTCGAGCACTACAGAAGGCTCTTTTGCACTGATAAGTTGACCTGTCTTTGATGGGATGTTTCATCATTTTTGTATTTGTGGTATTTCGCCAAATATCCATCCCAGTGGTACATATCTGCTCACTGAATGTGGGCTTGGATCTAAAGATTTTTCCACATTGTATGATTTGATGATAAAAGAAATGGCAAAAGTGGACTTATCATTAATAAAAGTAATATTGATAATTATCATAATCATTATTATAACTAACATTTTCTGAGTGGTAGGGACTGGCTAAGTGCTTTACATGTGTTTTCTATTCAATATCCTGATAACTAAATCTCTGAGGTAGTTACTGACTTATGGATGAGAGAAATTTCCCCTAGATTGATGATTTATTCACTGCCACTAATCTAGCTAAGTGGTGGCTGGGCTTAGAACCCAGGCTATCTGACTCTAGAAGCTATGCTGGATCTGCATATAATATGCTCCTGACTAACTAGTGGAATAAAGTTATCAGGTGAGAATGTAAAACTGCACCCTGCTCATTTCCTTTAGTAGTATGCATACCCTGAAAAGTGATTGTACTTATGACCCTTTGGGTACAAAATATGTCTCCAAGTTAGCTAGGCCCATACTTGAAGGCCAATGCTTTGTGACCATAGAGATTAGTGAGATTAACCAAAGGCCCACAAGAAGGCTAAGTTGAATGTTTCAGTCTTCTGAGAAACTTGTAAAAACTAACTCAATTACCAAGCATCCAAACACAAAACTACTACATTTTATACTTGCATGGTAATTTCCTCCTCAGCCCTCCTGTAATATAGTTTATCACTAATCCTCATAGCACCCTAATAAGAATCTCATGTAAAAAAGAAAAACAAAATACTTGGGAATGATCAAATAAATGCTATGTCATTGCAGTAGAGAAGTTAATCACATCTTTTATTTTAGTTTCTCTGAATAAAAATAAATAATTGCTGTCAATTATGAGCTAAACCAATTGAAAGGGAAAATTTGAATTTTGAGACTAAAAAGCATTATTGGATTCAAACAAACAAACAGCAATCAAGACATAATTGTATGCTTCTAAACAATATCCTCATGAATCTCAGGGGTAATTTGTCAAAACAACAACAACGACAAAATTATTGAAAACAAAGAGAACAAAAGTCTTCAGAATTTTGCTGCATTAGTAATAGCAGAGCCAGAGATAGGAGAGTGAATGCTAGCCTAAGAATGTTATATTGGTCCAGTGATGACCCCAACTCCCTAACTATCTATGAACAAAAGCAATCATTGTCTTTGGGTCTCATTGTTTTTTTTTTTTTTTTTTTTTTTTTTTTTTTTTAATTTGTAGAATGCAATGGAGGGAGTTTCTGAATGTTTATTCAATTTTTTTGGAGATGTAAAATTCAATGATATTTAAACTATGAAATCCTTATGGATTTAAATGGGTCATATTTAAAACTGATGATATGTTTTAGGACAAATTGTTCTGCAACATAACTCCTTTCCTGCTCAACTGAAGAGTGAAGGATATGTTAACACTTATCCATTGGCCAGTATGAATCTTAAAGCAGGACTTGGGAAGCCAAGGTTTTGACATCTGGAGAAAGCACACTACAAAAGAGCTCATCTCTAAGTCAAAATTGACTAATTAAAATTCCTTTATCTATCTCCCTAGGAAAGTTTTCTTTCTGGTCTCTGAAAAGATTTTGAGAAAGAAGAGATAATAAGTTATTGAGCATTTATTCTATGGAATACAGACATGAGAATTTTACGAGTAATATTTCATTAATCATCACAACATCATGAAGCAAATATTATCATCCTCAATTACATTTGAGGATAGCAGAGCTTGGAGATGGTGAGTCATATGGTTAGCAAGTGGATTGGATAGCATACCAGAAAATGTTCATGAGGAAACAGATCCTTTTTCATTCTTTGAGCTGTGTGTTTGGCATTCAACTATTTCTCTCATACCAGAATTCTGTCTCCTAACATTGCCTTGGAGTGTCCATTTCTTATTTATGAGATAGGAGATGAAGTTCATTATTAGTATCTAAACTAGTATCTAAAACTTTCTCTGTGAAGGACCTGATAGAAAATATTTGTGACTTTGCAGACCACACCCAGACTATCACAACTACACAATCCTGCAGTTACAGTGTGACAGCAGTCATACACAACATGCAAAAAAAAAAAAAAAAAAAAATGAGTGTGGTTGTGTTACATAAAATTTTATTTACAAAAATAGGGGCACCTGGGTGGCTCAGTTAGTTAAGTGTCCGACCTTGGCTCAGGTCATGATCTTGTTGTTGGTGGGCTCGAGCCCTGCATAGGGGTCTGTGATGACAGCTAGAGCCTGAAGCCTTCTTCGAATTCTGTGTCTCCCTCTCTCTCTGCCCCTCTTCTGCTCGTACTCTCTCTCTCTCTCAAAAACAAATAAACATTTAAAAAAACTAGAGATTTTAAACAAAAATAGGCACAGGTTCTATCTGGATGGCAGGCTGTAGTGTGACTCCTGAACTACATCTCAAATGCATCTATGCCTCCAGAACTGATAAAATTGGTTTTTTCAAAAATTTTTGTCTAAAATTAAAATAATTGCCATATGCAGTTTAAGCAGAAGAAGGTTTATTTATTTTAAGAAAATGAAATATGCATCAGTAAAAAGAGATCTGTTTTTGGTGGCCTGAGTAGATTCAGTACATTGACTCCCACTGTGTTGCTTTCCTTGTGTTTTTGTTGACAGAACAGCTAAGGAGCATCCACCAGAAATGACCCAAGACAATAGTCCTCAGAGGTTTCTGCTCTGATAAATGATAACATAGTAATGCATAATCCCTCTGTCCACATTCTTTGCTTGGGTCTCATAGAAGTCAATGATTGTATCAAAAAATGGCTCCCGGCTACTCCCAAACATATTTCTATCTTACTTCTTTAATTGTTGGCAAGCAAGAAAGGAGTGGCAATCATTGGTTAAAATAAAGGCTGTGGAAAAAAAGGTTACATCAGTTGCTTCTATCACAACATTGATTGCTGCGAAATTGTAATTCATGATTAAATTATCATCCCAATAATTCATGGGGTATAGAGAAACAATATATTTTTATTTGTGGCACTTTTCCTGAGACATTTCTCAATATGCTGAAATGTAACAGGGCCATGTTCTTGTTGACTAATGTTGCTATATAAAGGAAGAGAGGCTGTATCAGACTAGCTGGTATCAGACTAACAATCCCACTGAGAACAATTATAAAAGCTGGATACCATGCATACAACAGCTGCTCAAATGCAATGGAGAGCAACCAAAACATTCAGGACTGAAGAAACTGAAATCCCAGGGAAATGTGAGGTAAACCCTGATTTCTCTGTTGCTTCTTTTTCTGAGACATTTGCCAAATTCCTGCAGGTTACAGGACAAACAGCGCAGCCACACACAGAAATGAAGTTCAGGGCTATTAAGCAGGCAGCACTTGAGGGGCCAGAATTGGGCAAATAAAGCTAAAGTACCCCATATTCTGTGCACAACTGTTCTCTCAAGGCATTTGCTGACTCCTAGGCTGAGCATGCAGCACAACACTGTGAAATCAAAGAGCAAGCAGCTGCTGAGAAACTAAAGACCTCAGTGAAGAAAGCTGGAGTTTTGTTGTTCTAATGATAAATTTTATCAGATGATTAAAAAAATTAGATTCAAGTTTCCACCGAGTAAAGAGGACCCAGGTCAATACAGTTGTGAAGCGGGAAAGGCTAAACCCAAGTAATAAGAAAAACTGGAAATAGAGTACCATTTATGTATGTATGTATGTATGTATGTATGTATGTATGTATGTATGTTTGTATGTATGTATGTATGTATGTATGTATGTATGTATGTATGTATGAATGGGGGAGGGGCAGAGAGAGAGGAAGATACAGAATTCAGAGCAGACTCCAGGCTCTGAGCTGTCAGCACGGGGCCCAAGTCCGGGATCCAGCTCACTCAGAGCAGTGAGATTGTTACAGGAGGGTGGGAGAGATGCTGGTCCTTGTCTCACAGAGTGGAAGAATAAATCTCCTGGACAACGGAGAGTGTGCAAAGCGACAGAGTTTATTGAGGGAAAGTATAAAGCTCTCAAGAGTGAGAGGGGTCCTGACTGGGTTGCCACTGAGGATTTTTGTCCCTACATTTTTGGGGGATCTTATCATAAAGTCTGTGAGACTCCACTCATGGCACCTCGCTCCAGCAGGTCTAGAATACCTTTATCCTTTTTTTTTTTCTCCTAAACCTCACCGCTTCTTCAGCCTCCACTTTGCAGCTGCAGTCTGCCTTCCTGAAGGTCCCTTATCGTTCCCTGCCTAATGTTAACTCTTTCCCCCCACTCAAGATCATGACCTGAGCCAAAGTCTGACGCTTAATCAACTGAGCCACTGAGGGGCCCCTAGCACCCTCTTTTTAATACAACCGTCTTTGCAAAATCACAAAAGAAAGGAAATGGGGAATGGGTAGGATCAATATTAAAAGCAATGCTGCAATAAAGAAAATTTTCAACTTAATATTTAAGGGCCCTGATCCTGGGCTCCCAGGGAAGCTATATTTTAACACTTATCAAGGCCAAAATGACTCAGCAACACCTCAAACCATGGGTCTATTTCTGCCCTGAACACACATTGTTACATTTGCTTTGTTAAAGAAAAAAAAAAAAGGAACATTCTGAGCACAAAAGATAAGGAAAAGAAAGAAACTTCCTGGTTCCCACAAGATTAAAGTCATACAGCCCTGCATATACTAGAAATTTAAGATAAGATCTGCAACTTTCTGAAATGTCCTGTGTTTAATGATTTGTAACTTTTTATGTAAAAAATGTGTAGAACCTTACACCAACTGTTCCTCTGCTAGAGTATTCTCTTTTTTGTGAAGATTGTGTATCACTGGCAGCTGTCCTAATGTGGGCTCCAATAAAATTCTCTTCCTTACTTCTAGAAATTTTAAAAGGTTTTTTTTTTCTTTTTGCATTGACAACTGGATATGAATTTTCCAAAACCGAGGGAAAAATTCAAGCCATAGGTTTAAGAATTTTAGCAAACTCCAAGAAGTAAACAAAGTAACAACAACAAAAAGCTATACCTAGCCACAAAAAGAAACTTAAAAGCTGCCATGAAATAGTACATTGCTTTCACAGAAGAAATAAGAAAACTGAAAAGAGGTAAACCAGAGATAAGAATGGCATATTTGAAGTGCTGAAACTCAGAACATTGGATTGTTTACCCAGCTAATATATTACTCAAAAAGAAAAGCGAAATAATGAATGAGGGACTGCATTGCCAGCAGACAAGTACTAAAATTAATCCTAACGAAGTGTTTTGGGAAGATTGGCAATAATCACAGATGAAGCATAGTAAATGTAGGACTCACTGAAGAACAATGAAAAGGTAAATATATGGGAACATCTAAATGAAAATTGACTGCTTACAACTTCTTGTGCATTTAAAATGTATGTGGAATCAAAATATATGACAGCAGTTAGTAGGGGGAGTAAATGAATATTAGGTATTATAAGACTTTTTGTTATCCATGAAATACTAAAAATACTAATTTAAGGAAGAACCTAGTAAGTTAAGAATGTAGTTTATTAGGCCTAGGTTAAAGTTTAATAGCCAAAGAGGAAAATGGAATACCTAAGTGTGAAGCTAAATAATATAAACCAAATAAGCCAATAATATAGATATACATTAAGACAACAGAAGGTTGTCTTATAGACAATAATAATAGAGACACAAAGAATATATGAGATTAAAAAGAAAACAAAGGGCAGAATTACAGATTTAGGTCCAAATATAACAGTAGTTAAACAGTATAAGTAAGCTACATACTCCAATTAAAGCAAAAAAGATAATCAGACTGGATAAAAATAAATAGACCAACTAATAGAAAAAACAAACAATTTTGATTCGTGAACAAAACACATCCTAAATATAATGACTTAAAAGGTTCAAAAACATATACTATGCAAATAACAAAAACTTGGCATAGCTAAATTTACCAAGTATACTTTAAAGCAAGAATTATTACTTGGGAGATGGAGGAGGATTTAATAAAAATCTAGTTCAATGGGAAACATTTAAATATTCTGTGTGTTTTCAAATATAAAATAATGGCAGAAATAAAAGGATAAATAGAAGAGTCTAAATTACAATGAGAGGTTTAAGAACAACTGTCTTACAAAGAACAGATAGACAAGCTGATGAGAATGGACTGGATGTGCATAGAAATTGAAAAACACTACTATCAAAATGACCTGACTGAGATTTCAGTAAGGTCACAAACAAATGCAGAAAAGATGTTTTAAGTAACCATGGAACTTTTATAAAAATGAATGATATGCTGGATCATAAATCAAATAAAAGTATAAAGCAAATTGAAACATGCAGAATATTTTCACTGGCTGTAATTTTAATAATTCCAATTTCAATTTTTGAAGTCAATCCATGTTTGAAAACAAGTTGGTCAATGTTAATCACCACATTAACATAATAATGATATTGTCATCTCCATAGGTAATGCCATGTTTAAACAAATTCAATACCTAGTCATGAATAAAAAAATAATCTCTTAAACTAAGAAGAGAGCATCCTTAATCTGATAAAAAGATTATCTCAAAAAATAAGCAAAATCTACAGTAGTTACATTTATGGAGAAAAATTGAATGCTTATCCCAGAAATCAAGAACAAAATAAAGATGTCTGTTATCACCAGTGCTATTCAAAACTATCTTGAAGACCCTAGCCAGACCAATAAAGAAAGAAAAAAATAAATTCATAAGTAGACTACATGATTATATATGTAGAAAATACAAAGACTTTGAAGACAAATGATTAGAATTAGTAGATACCATTAGTTAATTTTGGGGATACAAGATCAATATGAACACTTCAATTATATTTTGATAAAATAGCAGCAACTAAATGGAACTGAAATTTAAAATACCATTCATAATGGCATCAAATATTTAGGAATAAATCTAATAATTGGTATTGGTAATACCAATTGGTAACACCAATACCAATTGGTAATAATTGGTAATATTTCAACTCTGAAAATTATAGAATTATTGAAAGAAATTAAAGAAGATCTAAATAAATGGAGAGATAGAACATGTTCATGTATTGAAGGACCCAGTAGTATAAAGATTTCTTTTTTTTCCAATTGATCTAAAGATTTAATCCAATCTGAATCAAGACTAGCAATCATTTATTTTTGCATGTAGAAACTGATGCTAATTAGCTGAAGCTAATTCTGAAATTTATATGAAAATGCATAGGCCCAAGAACAGCAAGTAAGAAGTAGAACAAAGATGGAGAATTTATACTAGCAAAGCCTATTATAAAGCTATGTAATTAAAACAGCTTGATTATTGTGTAAAGTTAGCTAAATAAGTCAATGGGACAGAAAAGAGATTCCTGAAAAAGATTTATACATATAGGATCACCTGACAAAGAGAAAGACGCCCCATTGAGGCAGGAGAAGCGGCAGGAGAGGAATGATAGTCTTTTAAGAAAGTAGTCCTTTGTTGTCCAGACTGAGTCTGGAGTTCTCTCTTGCCACCAAGAGAGAGATGCAGATTTGAATAAGAGAAGGGCTAATGTCCATGAGGAGACAAGAGCCCAGAACGGGTTTCGTCTCCGTATTTATTGAGCTCACAAGCTCACGTGATGAATGTGAAGGAAACAAGATCTTACACACGTGAATGTGAAGAAAACAATCAGACAGTAATCATTAACCTGTGTGTGAGAAGCAAAGGGTCTGGGGGGCAAGTGGAGTTTGTGATCAAAGTACAATAGTATATTGGCATCAGACGGAGAGAGTACTTGTGATCCTGTTACAATATCTCGCTAACTAACCTCGGGCGTTTTCGCTAAGCTTATTTCTAACCCAGTTATTTCCCCACACTTTATCAACTATCTCCCAATGGAAAGAAGTTTCTAAACCTTGACTGTTCTGTCTTAGCAAAACCAAATGCAAATTCTAAATAAATTGCAGAAATAAAGGTGAAAAGTAAAGCAATATAGCATCTAAGCTTCCAGATAGTCTATCATAATATTTAGGTTTGCAGAAATTTCTTTAAAGTATGTAAAAACACCAAAGTCAAGTAAAAAGATTGATGAATTGGGTTTCATTAAAATTAAACCTTTATTTATTTAAGGATACCATACAAGAGAGTGAAAGGAAAGCTGTGGTACGGATATTTGTGACACATTTACCTGACAACTTTTATCCAGAATACAAGATTGCCTACAAGTCAATAAGAAAGACAACCCCTACGAAATGGTTGATCTGAACAGGCGCCTCTCAAAAGAGAATATTACAATGTGATAAACTTCTGAACAGGGGCTCCACTTTAGTAGTAATTTTGGAAATGCAAATGAAGACCAAAATGAGATACAATACACAAGCAAAGGAATACCAAAAATTAAAATACATAAACACACTGACAATATCCATTATTAATAAGAATGTGGAGAATCTCTAATTTTCATACACTGCTGCTGAGAGTGTAAACTGATACAACCATCTGGAAAATCAGCAATATCCTCTGATATTGCTGAGCTGAGCATATATATACCCTATGCTCCCCAAACTCCATTACTAGGTATATACCCCAAAAGAATGGGTACACATGTGCCTTAGAAGACATGTCCAAGAAGACTGGTTAGCAGCAGAATTCATAATAGCCTTAAATTAGAACCAAACCTAAAGACTATCAATACTGGAAACAATAAACAAGTTGCAGTATATTCATAGAATAGAATATGATAGAGCAGTGGGAAAGGGCAAATGGCAGCCACATAAAATAGCATGAATGAATCTCAGACTATTGAGGTAAAGAGACTACACGTGATTCTATTTTTATAAAAGTTCAAATAAAACCAAAACCAATGTATGGATATAAAAGTTAAAATATAGCTACAGAGTATGGGAGGGTGTAGTGAATTGTGGAGGTAATAAATTAGGGAGTCTTTAGGGCTCTGGAAAGGTTTTGAATTTTTATTAGCATGGTGATTATATAGGCAGTTTAATTATTTTTAATTCATTGAGTTGCACACTTAAAATTTGGGTCTTTTAGTATAGGTATGGTAATATACTTCACTAAAAAATAGTTTAGAGTCACACACACACACACACACACACATATGCATGCACACATCCATGCACAGGCGCACAGGCGCACACACATACCTCAAAGAGAAAATTAGGTGCCTTTAGTTACAATTACAGTACAGGTTCTTAACTACAACACAGCATATCATTGTGCTCTCTTTTTCTCTTTCTCTTCCTCCTTTCTTCCACTTCTTGTTCCTCTCTCCTCATGTACGCTGCTATTGTCTGGTGCTTTCTTATTTTTCCTGTTATCTTATATTACTTCTGAAGCTATTCCTTTTCCTTCCTCTTCACAAAGACCTTTTATTTGGTGACCTAACTGTACTGTCCAGTTTGGACTAACCCCAATATATATGCAATAAAATATTTAATATCGCTGTTCACTTAGCCCAGGTTTTTATGGGACTGTTAGCATAGGAAGCATAATAACCCCACGGTATGGTTAACCTCCATTTATTTCTCTAGTTATGTGGATTCCACCTTGTAGTCATTTTAAAGGCTTGGAGGAGCCTCATTAACTTTACAAGGCAAGGCTGGATTTACAGAACCATTATCTATGTGGAGAAAGCAACGCCTTCAGGTTCTGTTTTTATTGGAGGTTCTCTGTTGCCTTTTCCCTACTAATACAGATGTCTTTTATAAGATTACTTTTTATGGAACAAAAGCAACAGGCAATTTCCAATTAAATGCAGATGGCAAGGTTTCTCTTCCTACAGGCACTCAGGTGCGAGGATACGCTCCAGAGCCTATGAATTTTATGAGGGGTTAATTCAGTTAGTGTATTTTACATTATTTTGAATATTAATTACAGTAAAAATACTGCTTGTGTTTTACAGGTAGCATATTTTCCAAACAAATTCACATCTTATTTTAAGTAACCTTTCAAAACAAGCATAAGATTATTTCCAGTTCTAAATTATTTTTCTTCTCTGCTTTAACTAGCTCTTCTTTACAGGACTACACGGTGAAATAATTAAATTCATTGCTTCTTATTGTCATTCAGCTTTGACTAGTGCTTAACTATGAGGCTTAACTATTTGGAGCATATGACAAAGAAACAAGCTGGGACAAGGATGCAGTCATCCTTCACTATTAGCAAGTCTAATAAACACTTGATTGTTAGAAGGAGGAAAATATACTGAATACATAATTAAATGCCAGTTGATTGAATATATATGACATGTTTCAATAGTACCCACTACTATATGCAAAGTTTATAATAGATGCCATAAAAAGACAACTGGGTTACCATGTGAGATT
Organism: Panthera leo; assembly: GCF_018350215.1. NCBI lineage: Eukaryota > Metazoa > Chordata > Mammalia > Carnivora > Felidae > Panthera > Panthera leo. The sequence continues at coordinate 64,047,435 of NC_056690.1, forward strand.
GCATTTTTCCCAGATTGAGGGAAATGGATGACACATTTATTTCTGTTTCATGCTGTCTGCCTACTCTACCTTTCAAGTTCTCTTTTGGGCATATGGTAAGATTACACTTTCTTACACCCTTAATATAAGGTTTGACCATGGGATTTGCTTTGCCAGTAAAATAGGAGAAGTAATGTATACCACTTTCATGTGGAAAGCATTAGGGTCAGTGTGAGACTTACCATCCTTTATTTTCCTGTGCCAATGATGCAGTTATGTTCCAGACATGCTTCTACTCTGGAAGCCTGGATCTGGGAGTGAGTAGGATGTCCAGAGAACCCTTGATAGACACGTTGCTTCAGAGGGAAATAAACTTTTCTTGTTTTAAGCCGCTAACATTAGCAGGTTATATATGACCAAATTTATAACCCAGTGCATCCTGATATACCTTGAGCCTAGATGAATGCTTTATCATCGGTGCTCAATGGACCAATTCAGTTACTGGTGAAAATACAAAGATGTGTAAAAGAAAAGACCTACTACCCTCATGTGGCATGAATTTGAGAAAAGCCATATGAGGAAGGCTAAATTACAATACAGAAACACAAGTCAAGAGTGTTCACATAGCTACCAAATAAATGGGGGATGTGAGAAAGGACTAGGGTCAAACTCTCAAAGGCTTCTGGGAAATAGAAGGACTTTAATCAGGTCCTTAAATATTGGTAGGGTTTGAAGAGGCAAACATGATATTCTAGGTGAAAAAAGGAATCTGAAGAAATAAGGCAGTAATTAAGTTGGGCAGATTCAAAGTCTAACAAATAGATACATTTGAAAGAAATCAATAATGAGCACATTTAGGAGACCAGAGGTAGACATGACTGGAAACATGTTTTAAGACAGGATGTGGCAACTCTAATGAAACTCCATGAGTTTGAATTTTATCCTCTCCAAACAGGTCATTGAACTTTACTCTCATGGGAATAAGAGAGAAAACTGGGTGGCTGATTCAAGGGTCATATTGATGAGAGAGAGCCTTTACAAGAACAGAATAAATGTGAGGTGCTCAGGAGACATTTCCCAAAACATTACTGGAGAGAATACTCTTTTGAATACTGGAGTTTAGCTAAAGTTTGGTGATAAGGAAGGGGAAATAGAAGACAATAAGGATCAGGTCTTCAAATTAAGTATTAGCCATCAGCCTGTCAAATAAAACAAATGTCAACAGAGCAAAAATTACACAGCGGAGTCTCCATTATCTGTGACAAGCAAGAAATACACACTAGTGATTAAAGTCACTGAGTATTTTGGTGAGGGAAAAACTCAGGAATCTTGCAGAAATACAAAGGAGTAATTCATGGTGGTTGTACTCAGTAAGTACTGAAACCTAGCACGCTGGAGAGGATGCAATGAGGCCACAGGGATGTATATATGGTTGGTTAAAATAATGTCTTTGTTCCCTAGTCAGGAAAATGTTAGTTCCAGTAAGGGTGGTCTTAGGGTCAAAGTTCATGGTCCAATGACAGCTTCAGCAGGCTAAAAGTATTTGGAATTAAATCCAAAAGTTGGGGCTACTGGGTGGCTTGGTTAGTTCAGCATCTGACTGACTTCAGCTCAGGTCGTGATCTCACCGTTCATGACCTCAAGCCCCTCTTTGAGTGAGCCCTGCTTCTCTCTCTCTCCTCCTCCCTCTCTCTGCCCCTCGCTCCCTTGGCCCTTCTCTCTCTTTCTTAAAGAAAAAGAAAAGAAATACAAAAGTCAATTTTGATACTGCAGGTAAGCACTTCTGTAAGAGAAATATTTTCCTTTCAAAGTGTTCATAATGTCCTTGTTCATGCGAAATCAAGGGTCTGTTTCCCTGACATCCTCTTCTGCCAAGTAACAAGGACCTAGTCTATCTCTTTGCAGGAACTGTCTCCTACCTTCCTTGCTATTTGAGGTCTGGCTCCTGAAACTCTACCTCCCAGGTTGCCACAGAAAACGTAAATTATATTAACTTATTGTGTATTTCTAGTCTTTTTCTTCCTTATAAACTAGCTCCAGGCTTTACCTTCCATTATCAAGATCATTTTTTTTCCTTAAGAAAGTGACATATGGTCTGAAATGAATTTTGTTTCTTCCCATAACCCTCTCCTCTAGGAAAAGCACCTACAAAAATGATTTTCTTATGGACTTTGAAAATTCCAAATATTCTCTTCTTGGCCTATATGCACAGACTTTACATTGTGGACATGGCTCATAATACCAAAAAAAAAGAAAGGAAAGGAGAAGTGGAAGAAACAGAGTAAGAGATGAGAAGTAGAGGGACAGCAGAAGGGTGACGAGGGAAAAGTGAGGAGAGGAGGCAAGATGAGAACCCCAGTGCCCCTTCCACCTCTAAAGTTAGACACTCACTTGGTCTGTTAAATGCTATGTCACCCAAGGAAATTTGTATTTAACTGTGATCAAAACCTTAAAAAGTGCTTAGGATTTTTACAGTACAGTTTCAGGCACATATGGTTCTGGGGAGAGGATATTTGTATTCCCTGGAACCCTCCTTTTTTGCTGAAATAAAATATTAAACAACCATCTATTTTTCCAAGATAGAGAAGACGTGGCCTGGTTGAGTTGCTACTATTGTGTTGCAGCCATTATCTCTGTATTATATTATTCAGTTGGTTAAAAAAAAATCCCGAGATGCTTTGTGCAGTTAAGAAATTCTAACATGCTGCAGACATAAAAAAAGAGAAAGCTTGTTTTTCAACATTGGTTTTGTCTTGGATTTTCCTTGGACATAGGCAGACATTCTTTACACAACAGGAGTCTTTAGGCTGCTGCTGCCACCTACAGAGCTCATTTGGTATTTCTCAGCAGCCGATGGAGGAAAACAACCAGGCATTGTTTTTGCAGTCGAGATCTGTGCCTGTGTCTCTTTTCAGCATCAAGTATTAGGTACATGGTGTTTCCAGGTAACATGGTGCCCTGAAGTTAAACCACTTCTCACATTTATTGCCTGAGTACCTTATATTCTTGAGAGAACTGAAATCTTAGCTTGTTGGCTAGACTGTCCCATGAAATTTCTAAACTTGAAAGGTAATCTCAATAATGCTATCAGTAAAAACAAAGCATTCAGAAAAATAAGAGCAAATATCAATAGTTTTTTTCATTATATCTTCAGAGTAATCCAATTCGGAAACATTTATATTTACCTGCAGTTACTTCTACATTTTTGAATTTACTTCACTTGCATTCATGTGCTTTATAAAAAGATATTTAATACACTTCATTTAGGTAACCAGAAACTAACATACCATATTCAAAATTGAGTGTGAAAGTCAACATCTATTCAAATTCCTCAGTCTTAGAATAGTGAATTTCTTTTTGAATTGATAATGAAATTAATTGAAAAATTGGGATATTTTTCCCAAGTTCCTTTTCTAGAGTTTAAGAAAATTGACCTCTCAGGTTTTATTTGCTATTGTTGGTATATGTGTGTTATATGTTGCTATATGTTATTCCATTATATATATTTTTAAATAAACATCCTGTTATCGAGAGAGCACTAATACTTACAGAATTTTATGCCAGTCAGGGGCCTAGAAGTATAACTGCAGGCCCAGGCATTATGGGGAAGGCTTATATTATGTGAAGACTGAGAGAGGAAGCAAGAATGTAAATCAGCCCTGTGATCCTGAAACACAAGTCTTTTTCTTACCAAAAAAACTGCCTGGAACTTGTGAAAAGGTAATCCTTCTTAAATAACCTTCCCTGTGGTAAAGGAATAGTTTATTTTCTTCAATGTGTTATGAGTACTACTTTTAGAAAGTACAATAAGAATAAACTCGTAGAAGAATGAAATACAAACACAGCAAAGACATACATAATGCAATTGAGTCCCCCATTTTAAATTATTATATTCAACAGACATAAATTTAGCTTGCACATTGGCCCATAGACTTCCATATACTCACTCTCAATTTCATTACTCATCACAAACTGGTATCAAACAGTTCCTAAATGGATGTAGGTCCACAGTCCCCACTCTGAGTAGCATTGCTCTAGGCCAATTTCAAAGTATGATGCATTTGGAAAAAAAAAATTGTGTCTGTGAGCACAGGGGCTGTTACTGCTCTTGCTCAGGCTTAAAGTTTATGCATTTAGCACAGTCCCTGGCATTCCATTTCAAAATCAATAAAAGACACCGCAATTTCAGACATACAGAATAAAGCCTGAAAAGGTGAGGGGTTCTATTTCGTAATATCAGTCAAATCACCTTCTTCTTTTAATCCAGATTCATATTTCCACTGTTAGCCTTAGGTATGTTATAGTCAGAACAGGATGCAAGTCCCAAAGCCCTCAGTACAGCATGTTAGGAAGCAACTATGCACCACAGAAATGACACAAAGTGATTCATATGATGGTTCTAAGGTAGGGGAAGAAGGAAAGCAATCTTTTTGGACTTCTAGGAAATAATGGCAAACCCCTCTGAGAACTCCTTTATCTCCAAAATCTTGTGACCTTCCAGTATTCACTCTCAGGTTTTTATTGTTCCCGCCCCCTGCCCATAATCCCCCACCAACTGCTCTGCTATCTTCCCAACATCTGGGGCCTTTGCTACCCCTTCCTCTTGCCTGTAAAGGCCAGTTTAGATTTTGATTTTCATGCTTTCTTTTTCTTTTTTTGTCCTGGTTCAGTCTAGACTAAAATGGAGACATTTTTCTATCAAACACCCTTTCTCTTTAGAAGCTTCAATTTCTTTCTCCTTATTGGTACTCTCTGCACAAAATATGCATAAACAGCTACCATATTTAAAAGCCTCACATCAGTCTTATAGTTAATTTTATTCTCCCACCTAAGTTTGTTCTTTATTTACTATATAAAGCTTCTCCTGACAGAATATCCTCCACTGTCTCCTTCCCATCTCTCATTTATGCCTTGACCAACGACAATGTGATTTCTGTCCCTAATTTTAAACTGAAACAGTAAAGTTAACCAGTGACCTCATCAGTGTTTTCATGGAACTATGGCACGTGTTACCTTTCTTGATGCCTGTGTTTTGTCTATTTGTTATGATGTCTATGCTTTTTTGTGCGGTGTCAATATCTAGGGATTGATTCCATACCTTCACCAGGTAGAGCCTGACTCCATCCTAGATGATGTTGTGTGTACAAAACAAATAGAAGCCTTCTAGATCCTGAAATATTCTGTTCAGATAACTGCATTTTTTAACATATTTTTCCTAATGTCATATTTCTAAAGACGACATATCCTACTTGAAAGAATCCAGATACAAGTTTCAAAGTTGTGGTTTGCCTCTCTCACTGGGTCTGGTGCCTGCCTGTCCCCCAAAACCCTTCCTGTGTTGCTCATCATTTTCTGTACTTTCAGATCCCCTGGTCTTGCTGTGCAGACACACATCAGGAACCTTGTTTTCTTTACTCGGTTTGGAATTTTTGTTTCCCTTGGATTTAACTCTCCAACATTATTCATTTTATTGGAGTACTTATCACTATCTGAAATTATATGATTTGTTTTATTTTTTAATTTTTTAACATTTATTCATTTTTGAGAGAGAGAGACAGACAGACAGACAGACAGGGCGTGAGTGGGGGAGGGGCAGAGAGAGAGGGAGACAAAGAATCCAAAGCAAGCTCCAGGCTCCCAGCTGACAGCACAGAGCCAAACATGGGGCTCAAACTCACGAACCACGAGAGAGATCATGACCTGAGCTGAAATCGGACACCCAAAGGACTGAGCCACCCAGGCGCCCCTGATTTATTTTTAAACTATTTATTGTCTTCTATAACCAGCATGTAAGCACTATTAGGGCAGGGTTTGTTTTCCTCATGTCTGGGTGGCCGGAGCCCTGTCTAGGTTCTCAGAGGACAATTAATCCAGCCTCTTTTTTAATATGTGAGGAAGCTGAAGTCAAGGGAAGTCAAATGATTTACACCAGGTTTTACCCTTGGAGGCAAAGCCAGAACCAACACCCAGACTTCTTCCTACCACCTGTGCTTTTCCATATTTCCACTGAAGTATCATTAAAGGCAGAGGGAGTCAGTGTATATACCAGGAGATCTAGCATCAGAATCCAAAGTGACTCCCACTGGACATAAAATCACCTGAATTTGTCCTAAAATTTATGCATATTTTATATTTTAATTTATTATATATCTGTGCTGGATTTAACTGACACATAATTCATGGAAAAATGATTTCTTTCTACTATGATGCATCATGTGTATTCTGAAGACTTTGGCATTAGACAAATTGGAGTTCAAATCCTGATCCTAATATTCACTACCTGTGAACCGAAAAATCAAATAACCTTTCTCTGACTCCATTCCTGTGTTTAAAATGAAGACACTTATAGTTTCTATTTCAGAAGGTTTTTCTTTAATTAAAAGAAATAATACTATAATACTTTTAGAATATGTGCCTGACACATAAAATGGCCAAAAAGTATTAGGGATGATTATGATCTTCACTGTTTGGGACACTGGTGATCCTTAAATTCAAGGCCCGGTATGTGCTGCCTCAATCTCCGAAACCAGGAGAACCTGGAATGGCTTGACCACAGATTTCCTCCTACTCTGCTCCATGGATAAAGTACCCCTGCCAAACAACCTCCTTGTTAGGGGGACCAGACATAGTTCCTGCTCATCCCTAATGACGTGGTTCCAATTCTGTGCCAGTTCGTATAATTATTTAAACAAGCCAATCATAGCCTCCGCAACAACTAGGGGTCATCACACTCTCTTGATGTTACAGACTCTGCTCCTCACAGCCACTTTTTTTCACTCTGTTCCTCAGTCCAAACCCTGTGTGGCCACGAGTGGCACACAGTGTTCTCCTCCCTGGACTTTACACGCCATGTGACTAATATACTTCACAGCATATACGACTAATAAAATGCTGTTTATCTTACTTGTTCAGTGTCAATCATAACGTTTGACCATCCTCATAACCAGAGGGTATGAACCCTCCCTTACCAAGGACTAGATAGAAGGTGATTAAAATAATAACAGCAAACCTTATAGTTTTGATTTGGAGAACACTGTTTCCACTGGCTGGTTTTCAAACTCTGTGATGAAATTTTTTTTTTTCCAATCTCATTTCAACCCCAAACCAACAGAGAAAACATATGTTTAAATTGAGATATTCTGCTTTGTTCCAGTAGCAGACTTGATCATGAACGTTATGATATAAAAAAGTAAAATCAAACCATTTTTTTCTGCCCTGTTTTAAGCCCTTCTGCAGGTTCTTATCAGAGCAAACAAAACTCTGCATCTAAAAGCAGACTGTGACCTATTTTCCCAGGCATATTTTATCCTGTACTTTAAATACTATAAAGTTACACCTATATATTTATTTCATGCTTCAGACATTTGGTGTTTTCATTCCATTCACTTAGAACAATGCTCTTGCTTTTCTTCAGTTGGAATTTCAATCATTCCTCAAGAGTAAGCACACACATCTTCCCTTCAAAGAAACCTTTCCTGAATTAAAAACTTGGGCCAGTTTCCCTCACCACTAACCCATAGGCAACATCATGGATTGACATGTTCTTTCTCCTTATCTTCTGTCAGGAAGAAGCTATGTCTTGCTCATCTCTGGACTCCCAGGGCCTAGAACAGTCCTGTGAATAACAAGCACTAAATACATGTGGTGGACTTGTCCTGATCCACCACCCCCCCTTTTTTTTTTTTGGCCATAGGAACACTTCTCATGCATACTCTCTATCATCCCACATACTCCAAATACTTCTTCACTTAGCCCAAAATTAATCTCCCATTGGACTTTTATTCACTTTGTGGCAATATTACCTGTTTACAAAAATAATCAAATCTTTTTTTAAAAAAAATAATAAAATGGCACAATTATAAATGCAAAGAATAGGATGCAGATAATACTCTGTCATAGAATGAAGAGTTAATTTTAAGACTGTTTCTATCAAGACAACTTGATATGTATCAGGTTTACTTTAAATTTAGAATTTTTCCAATAGCTTTAAAATAGGATTTGGCATATGACTGAACTCTGTGTAGATGTGATATAAGGTATACTGAGAGTCATTTAAATAATATTCTGATTGACTGGCTTCATCCATCCATTCTCACCACCTCTCTATTGGCTTTTCCTGGCCTTGTGGTCAAACTATTTGGAAAGAAAATTAAACCCCTAGGGAAAAAAATGGAAAATTGATTTTTGGTATATCATTTTATTTATTAAATGACACTTCACATTGGTGAAGTGAATATTGTTGATATTTTTGATATTTTCTGAGAATCTTACCCTTTATAATTATTTCTACATTATATACACAGATAGATAGATAGATATGATGTGTGTGTGTGTGTGTGTGTGTGTGTGTGTGTGTATATATCAGATGCACTGTAAAAATCTTTGCAATTCTTTAATCTAAGTGATGGCTTAAAATATCTACAAATGCAAAATAAAATTCTTAGAGAAAACATTTTTACTTTCTGGACCTGCCTGATATCTTAGAAAAACAAAAGTTTCGTGGACAAATTGGCTTTCTAGAGAATAAGCATTGGGTGGTAAGAAATGGCCAGGCATTTTATTTTAGCAATATTTTCCTCTGTTTCATTCTTCCTACATGACCATGGGAAGTCAGGCATGCCTGATGGGAGTACTTTACAATCTCACAGAAACTCCATTTCATTTTCTCAATCTATCATTTCTAAATGTCCTGCTTTTTCTGTCTTCAGATCATTCATGTGCTTCATTAGAATTAGACATTTAAAACATGAATTAGACATTCATTCTGTTTGAAGAAATGTTTGTAAATTATTGGGTTTGAAATACCATGATTTACTATAGACAGAAGAACCTGTATTTGATCAAAAAAATAGGAGCAAAAGCTAAGGGATGGCCTACATATCTATTTTTTTCTTAAATCTTCTAAATGTTGATATACTCCTATGAGAATATGAATCATTGTCCAAATTCTAGGATATGTAGTTGTTTCCCAGAAGAATGTAGTTTCTAATAATCTTCCCAAATAGAAATATTACTTTGTTCTAGAGAATTCAGTCATATCAAACTATTTGTTGTTTTCCTCGAGATGACATCTGGAGAGTGACCATCTTTCACCCTCTGACCCCTTTGATAGAGACATGAGTTTAAACTCCTTTTACACAAATCCATTCTGCACAGTGGTTCCTTATTTTTCTTCTTAGAGCATCATGTTTATTGTATTTATGCAAGAAAGTAAATTAATAAACAATACAAGGTTGGATAATTAAGGTCCTGAAAGATGGTGTGGGCAGCAGGATGGGGCTGTGGAGGTGCAGAGTAAGAAAAGTGTCTTTCCACTGCCATGATGAAGCAAGTCTACACAGAAGAGGAGACTTTATATTGGCATAGAGGAAAAAAAAAACAGTAAGGAGAGGGTGACCAAAATCTAGAAGAAAATACAGAGTTAACAAAAAATTCATGGAGGACAATAAAGTATAATTTGACAACAGGAAGTAGGTAATTTGGTGCTTCAATTTTCATCTTTATTGAAGTATAATTGGCATTCAATAAATTGCATACCCTTGAAGTATAGAATTTTTAAAATTTCATTTAAATGTGAGTTAGTTAACATATAATGTAGCATTGGTTTCAGGAGTAGAACACAGCAATTCATCACTTACATACAACACCCACCCAATTTCTACCCAAATTGTATGGAACCAATTTGACAATAAATTTCATATTTAAAAATATAATAATAAAAATAAAAATGTTTTAAGTTTTAAATAAATAAATAAATAAATAAATAAATAAATAAATAAATGGCATTTGGCTGACCAAAAAAAAAAACAAAAAAAAAAACCACCCAGGGCTCATCCCCAAAAGTGCCCTGCTTAATGCTCATTGCCCATTTAGCCCATCCCCCCACCCAATACTCCTCCAGAATCCCTCAGTTTTTCTCTGTATTTAAGAGTCTCTTATGGTTTGTCTCCCTCTGTTTTTATCTTTTTGTTTCCTTCCCCCCCATGTTCATTTGTTTTGTTTCGTAAATCAACATGAGTGAAATCATATGATATCTTTCTCTGATTGACTTGTTTCACTTAGCATAGTACACTTTAGTTCCATCACATTGTTGCAAATGGCAAAATTTCATTCTTTTTGATTGTCAAGTAATATTCCATTGAGTGTGTATGTATGCGGTATATACCATATGTGTGATATGTGTATATATATATATACACACATACACCCAACATCTTCTTCATTCATTCATCAGTTGATGGACATTTGGGCTCTTTCCATAATTTGGCTATTATTGATAGTGCCGCTATAAACATTGGGGTACATGTGCCCCTTTGAATCAGCATTTTTGTATCCTTTGAATAAATACCTAGCAGTGCAGTTGCTGGGTCACAGGGTGGGTCTATTTTTAATTTTTTTGAGGAACCTCTATACTATTTTCCAGAATGGCTGCACCAGTTTGCATTCCCACCAACAGTGCCAGAAGTGTTCCCCTATCTCTGCATCCTTGCCAACATCTGTTGTATTCTGAGTTGTTACTTTTAGACATTCTGACAGGTGTGAGGTAGTATCTCATAGTGTTTTTGATTTGTATTTCCCTGATAATGAGTGAAGTTGTATATCTTTTTATGTGTCTGTTAGCCATCTGGATGTTTTCTTTGGAAAAGTGTCTGTTCACGTCTTCTGCCCATTTCTTCACAGGATTATTTGTTTTTTTGGGTGTTGAATTTGATAAGTTCTTTATAGATTTTTGATACTAACAGTTTGTCTGATATGCCACTTGCAAATATCCTCTACTGTTGTGTCAGTTGCCTTTTAGTTTTGTTGGCTATTTCCTTCACTGTGCAGAAGCTTTTTACCTTGATGAATTCTCAGTAGTTCATTACTGCGTTGCTTCCTTTGCCTCCAGAGACATGTCTAGTAAGAAGTTGCTGCGATTGAACTCAAAAAGGTTGCTGCCTGATCCCTCCTGTAGGATTTTGATGGTTTCCTGTCTTACATTTAGGTCTTTCATCCATTTTGGATTTATTTTTGTGTGGTGTAAGAAAGTGGTCCACTTTCATTCTTCTGCATGTCGCTGTCCACTTTTCCTAACAACATTTGCTTAAGACACTTGTCTTTTTTCGATTGGATACTCTTCCCTGCTTTCTGAAAGATTAATTGCACATACATTTGTGGGTTCATTTTTAGGTTCTCTATCCTTTTCCATTGGTCTATGTGTCTGTTTTTGTGCCAGTACCATACTGTCTTGATGATTACAGCCTAGTAATACCGCTTGAAGTCCAGAATTGTATTGCCTTAAGCTTTGCCTTTCTTTTTCAACATTACTTTGTCTATTAGGGGTCTTTTCCAGTTCCATGAAAATTTTATAAGTGTTTGTTCCAGTTCTGTGAAGAATGCTGGTGTTATTTTGATAGGGATTGCATTGAATGTGTAGATTGCTTTGCTTAATACCTTCCAATTCATGAGTATGGAATGTTTTTCCATTTCTCTGTGTCTTCTTCAATTTCTTTCATAATATCTCTATAGTTTTCAGTGTACAGACCTTTCACTCTTTGGTTAGGTTTATTCCTAGGTATTTTATGGTTTTTGGTGCAATTGTAAATGGGATCAATTCCTTGATTTCTCTTTCTGCTGCTTCATTATTGGTGTATAGAAATGCAACTGATTTCTGTACATTGATTTTATATCCTGTAACTTTGCTGAATTCATGGATCAGTTCTAGCAGTGTTTTGGTGGAATCTTTTGGGTTTTCCACATAGAGTATTATGTCATCTGTGAAGAGTGAAAATTTGACTTTCTCCTTGCTGATTTGGATGACTTTTATTTCTTTGTGTTGTCTGATTGCTGAGGCTAGGACTTCCAACACTATGTTGAACAACAGTGGTGACAGTGGACATCCTTGTCATGTTCTTGACCTTAGGGGGAAAGCTCTCAGTTTTTCCCCATTGAGGATGATATTAGCTGTGGATCTTCCATATTTGGCCTTTATAATGTTGAGGTATGTTCCTTCTCTTGAGGGCTTTATCAAGAAAGGATGCTGTATTTTGTCAAATGCTTTTTCTGCATCTATTGAGAGAATCATGTGGTTCCTATCCTTTATTTTATTAATGTGATGTATCATGTTGATTAATTTTCACATACTGAACCACCCCTGTAGCCCAGGAATAAATCCCTCTTGATCGTGGTGAATAATTCTTTTAATGTATAATTGGATTCAATCAGTAGTATCTTGCTGAGAATTTTTGCATTGATGTTCATCAGGGAAATTGGTCTGTAATTCTCCTTTTTAGTGGGGTTATTTGTCTCATTTGGAATCAAGGTAATGCTGACCTCATAGAATGGTTTTGGAAAATTTCCTTTCCTTTTTATTTTTTGGAAAAGCTTCAAAAAATATATTTCAAAAACAAGTATGGAATTTGATGAGCTTTGATATATGTACAAACCTATGAAACCACCATCACATCAAATAATGAACACACCCATTGACTCCAAGAGTTTCCTTTTGCCCCTTAGTCATCCATCCCTCCCCTAGTCCTCAAGTAACAAGGGACATATTTTTCAGAAATATAGATTACTTAGCATTTTCTAGAATTTTATACAAATAGAATCATACTTTTTTATGGTCTTATTTCTTGCATTCATCATAATGACTTTTTTTTTAAGTTTATTTATTTATTTTGAGAAAGCAGAGACAGTGTAAGTGGGAAAGGGGCAGAGAGAGAGGGAGAGAGAGAGAGAATCCTAAGCAGACTCTGCACTATCAGCACAGAGCTTGATGCTGGGCTTGATCCTAAACATTGTGAGATCATGACCTGAGCAGAGATCAAGAGTTGAGTGCCTAACCGACTGAGCCACCCAGGTGTCCCCATCATAATGAATTTTATTTTCAACAGTATTTTTCATGCATCCAATGACAGGCAGGTTAATATTTAACAATCAGCTCTCTGGTCGCAGTAAACAGGGTACTGATTTGCAGTATTTGCTGATTCATGTGGTGTCAATATTCCCACCATGACTGACTTCAAGCTACCAACATGATGCCACTGAACTTAATGTTAGGAAGAAATGCACACGTTCAGATCTTGTGAGCCAGTACTAGCCAAATCCAGCTCATCACTGCTTATATCAATGTTTCATTCCTTATTATTAAGTAGTATTTTTTGTATGGATATTTGTGAATCCATTCACCCAGTAACGAACATTTAGGTTGCTTCCAGTTTTGCGACATTACCAATACAGCTGATATGAATATTCTGGTACTAGTCTTTTTTGGATACAGGCTTTCATGCCTCTTAGGCAAATATCTTGCAATGAGACACCTGGATATATTGCAGATGTATACCTTTTTAAGAAACAGCAAAACTTTTCCAAAGTGGTTGAGCCACTTTACATTGCCAGCAAATAGTATAGGAATGTTCCATTTGATTCATGTTTTCCCCAATGCTTAGTATCACCAGAATTTTTCATTTTTACCATTCCTGTGAGAATGTTGTACACCTTATTATCATTTTAATTAGCATATACCTAATGGCTAATGATGTTGAACATTTTTTTAATGTGCATAGTTGCTACCCATATATCTCCTTTGGAATGTGTCTATTCAAATACTATTCCCGCTTTCTTTTATTGAGTTTTTTTTTTTAATTATTGAGTTGTAAAATTTCTTTATACATTCTATCCAAAATCCTTTGTCAGGCATACATTTTGCAAATATTATCCTGATTTCTGGCTTGGTTTTTCATTTTCACAAGTGACTTTTGAAGAGAAAATCTTTTTAGTTTTTTTATTTTTATTATTTTATTATTATTATTTTTCATCATAGTAAGTGTACTCTTTAATTCCCATCACCTATTTCATCCATCCTCCCACCCACTTCCCCTTGGCAACCACCAGTTATTTCTCTATCATTAAGAGCCTGTTTTTTGGTTTGTCCCTCTCTTTCTCTTTTATTCCTTTGCTTGTTTGTTTCTTAAATTCCACATGAGTGAGATCATATAATATTTGTCTTTCTCTGACTGACTTATTTCGGTTAGCATCATACTATTTAGCTCTATCCAAATTATTGCAAATGTCAAGATTTCATTCTTTTTGCCGGCTGAATAATATTGCATTATATACATATATATCAATCACATCTTCTTTATCTATTCATCTATTGATGGACACTTGGGCTTCTTCCATAATTTGGCTATTGTTAAAAATGCTGCAATAATTATAGAGGTGGATGTATACCTTTGAATTAGTGTTTTTGTATTTTTTGGATTAATACCCAGTAGAGAATTCCTAGACTATAGGGTTGTGCTATTTTAATTTTTTGAGGAAACTTCATACTATTTTCCACAGTGGCTGCACCAGGTTGCATTTCCACCAATGTTGTATGCAGTTTCCTTTTTCTCCACATCCTCACCAACATTTGTTGTTTCTGGCCTTTTTTTACTGCTCTCCTGACAGGTGTGAGGTAAAATCTCATTGTAGTTTTGATTTGTATTTCCCTGATGATAAGTGATGTTGAGCACCTTTTCATGTGTCTGTTGGCCATCTGGATGTCATCTTTGGAGAAATGTCTGTTCACATATTTTGTCCATTTTTAAATTGGATTATTTGTTTTCTGAGTGTTGAGTTGTATTAGTTCTTTACATATTTTGGACACTAACCCTTTACCAGATATGTCATTTACAAATATCTTCTCCCATTCAATGGGTTGCCTTTCAGTTTTGTTATTTCCTTCACTGCTTTTTATTTAATATAGTCCCAATAGCTCATGTTTGCTTTTGTTTTTGGGTGCCTCAGGAGACATCTAGAAAATGTCAGAGAAATTACTGTGTTCTCTTCTAGGATTTTTATGTCTTCAGGTCTTATATTTATGTCTGTATCCATTTTGTGTTTATTTTTGTGTATGGTGAAAGACAGTAGAACAGTTTCATTGTTTTGCATGTAGCTGTCCAGTTTTCTAAACACCATTCCTTGGAAACACTGTCTTTTTTTCCATTGGATAGTCACTCCTCCTTTGTTGAAGATTAATTGACCATATAATTGTGGGTTTATTTCTGGGTTTTCTCTTCTATTTCATTGATCTATTTTTATGCCAGTACCATACTGTTTTAATTACTACTGCTTTGTAATATAACTTGAAGTCTATAATTGTGATACCTCCAGTTTTGTCTTTCTATTTCAATATTACTCTGGGTATTCAAAGTCTTTTGTGGTTTCATACACATTTTAGGATTGGTTGTTCTAGTGCTGTGAAAAATGCCATTGGTATTTTGATAGGGATTGCATTGAATGTGCAGATTATGTAGCATAAACATTTTATCAATATTTCTTCTTTCAACCCACGAGCATGGAATGTCTTTCCATTTCTTTGCATCATCTTGAATTTCTTTCATCAGTGTTTTATAGTTTTCAGAGTACAGATCTTTCACCTCTTTGGTTAATTTTATTCCTAGATATTTTATTGTTCTTGGTGCATTGTAAATGGGATTGTTTTCTTAATCTCACTTTCTGTTGCATTATTATTAGTGTATAGGAATATAAAAGATTTCTGTACATTGATTTTGTATCATGCAACTTCACTGAATTCATTTATCAGTTCTAGCAGACAACCTTTTTAGTTTTGATGAAGCCCACTTTCTTGATATTTTCTTTTATAGTTTGTGCTTTCATGAACAGTTCTAAGTGTGCTTAGAACTCACGTCAAAACACAAAGTCACCAAAATATTCTTTTTTTCTTTTTTTCTAAAAGCTTTAGAATTTTAGCTCTCAAACTTTAGTCTATATCCCATTTTGAGTTAATTTTTGCATATGATCTGAGTTAAGGGTTAAGTTTTGCTTATTTGGATATGACTAACCATAAATGACTAATTTGTTAAAAGATGGTTATTTCCCCATTGTTTAATCAATTAAAAAATATAGATACTCATATATAACTATAATAAGACATGCTAACACTGTATCTTTAAAGACTTTGAATTTCAGCTTAAAGAATTTGAATTTTACCACAAAACTGAGGTAAGGTGTTACAGAAAGAATACATAGGAATTTTGTGCAAAGAAAACATAAGCTTATAAAGAATAAGTTACATCAATAATCAGAAACTAAACCCAAGGCTGGGGCACCTGGGTGGCTCAGTTGTTTAAGTGTCCCACTCAGGTCATGATCTTGTGGTCTATGAGTTCAAACCCCATGTCAGGCTCTCTGCTGACAGCTCAGTGCCTGGAGCCCGCTTCAAGTTCTATGTCTCCCTCTGTCTCTGTCCCTTCCCCACTCATTCTCTCTTTCTCTTTCTTTATCTCTCAAAAATAAATAAACACTAAAAACAATTTTATTAAATTTTTTTTTCAACGTTTTTTATTTATTTTTGGGACAGAGAGAGACAGAGCATGAACGGGGGAGGGGCAGAGAGAGAGGGAGACACAGAATCAGAAACAGGCTCCAGGCTCCGAGCCATCAGCCCAGAGCCCTACGCAGGGCTCAAACTCACGGACCGCGAGATCGTGACCTGGCTGAAGTCGGACGCTTAACCGACTGCGCCACCCAGGCGCCCCACTAAAAACAATTTTAAAAAACCCAAGGCATATAACAGAGTGAACTGTAATTTTTTGAATGGTCTTTAGAGAATTTATTAGACGTTAACAAATCTCCTCCCAGAAAAATGCTTGAAAATATACTGACCCCCAATTGTGCATACAATATCAGTATGCCTTGAACTGCATCTATGCTGTCTAGAGGTTTGTAGATACTAGTTAAGAAATACAGAAAAATACCTGTTAGTAAAAACACTACAAAGAAAGTTCAAATGTCGGAAGGAGAGGGACCAAGACATGTTCCAAGAAGTCTGTCTGCATTACTCATTTCACTATTGTATAAAGAACAAGGGACCCTATGGAGAAGATGTGGCTGGGAAAATAAAGGATGGAAACAATGGGTGTTGTATTCTAGGTGAGCACAAAGAGCGCTCAAATGTGATCATGATTGTCCTACTATGCCTTAGTAGACTTCCACATCATAAAATTATACATATAACCTCCATCTTTCTTTACTTCACCCACTGTCACAACCTGGTTATTGAAAAGCCTCCAAAGTAATCAGGTAGGAAAAACTACCTATATAGTATTACAGATGGCATAAACCAATGTAAAAAGGCAACTAAAATAGTTTCTATGATTAGCTTTTCAAAATGATTAGTTGTTGTTGTTTAAGCAGACATCTGTCTGACTAGATAGTTTCATACCAACAGGAACACAAAAACAGTTTTATTTGCTAACCTAAAGTAAATTAACTTCAAAATTAAAACAAAAAGTAAAATAATTGCAACTTACTGTTGAAATCATTACAATTTGCTTATCTCCTTCCTGTGGAGAACTTGAGGGCAATTTCAAATATCCATTTTCAAATATCCATACCAGTTTTCCTCATATACCATAGAAATGTCCTGAATATTCCAATATGAAGACAACTAGATTCACACTGAATCATTTCTCTTAAAAAATGCTTATTGTGCAAACTGAGCTTTCAACAGCTGCATCAAACCAGTGAATAATTAAAATAATCTTTTTTTGTTTTTATTTTATTTATTTTTATTCATTTTTAATTCCATAATTAACATACAGTGTTATATTAATTTCGGGTGTACAATATAGTGATTCAACAGTTCCATACATTACTCAGTGCTCATCATGATGAGTGTACTTTTAATCCCCTTCACCTATTTCACTCAACCCATACCCATCGCCCTTCTGGAAACTATTTTAATGATTTCCATATAATGGAACTGTATTAATACTTAGTAATGTAACCATATGAGTAAATGTGGATTTATTTTTTTATAAGAACATAAGAGTTTTCAGATAAATGTATCACTTACTGGAAAAGGTCTCTTTGTTAGTCCCCATGTTTTGGTGAGCAAAATATGGTTACTGTATCTGAACAGGTGAAGGCAATTTGTTATATACCTCTTGTACAGATCCTAATGGAATAACAGCCAAGCATAGGATAAACTACAGGAAGCAACATCAGCTTCTGAAATCACTGAAAGCAGAGTGAATCCATAAGACACTGAGCTACACAAGAAGAGGAACTGAAATAGTGGAGGAGATATATGGCAATAAATGGCAGGTGACATCAGTAGTGTTTATTATTGAGTGTATGCAAGCTACTTTATGTTTTAAGCTTATTTATTTATTTTTGAGAGAAAGAGAGAGCACAAGCAGGGAAGGGGCAGAGAGAGAGGGAGAAAGAATCGCTATCAGGCTCCACACTTTAAGTGAGGACCCCAATGCAGGGCTTGCACTCACAAAATTTGAGATCATGAGCTAAGCCAAAACCAAGAGTCAGATGCTTAACTGACTGAGCCACCTAGGCACCCCTGTGAGCTACTTTCTGCACACACCCCCAAATTCTTCAGGAAAGAGGAACATAGCAAGGAGCTGGGTTTTGCATCAGCATGTGAAGATAGAACAAAGCGTTACATGCTTGCCCCAAAGTAGAAATAGCCACATATGTGCTTCCAGTCCTAGTTTTACACATTTGACATGAACAGTGAAAGTGTCCTAGACAAGGGCCTGATGCCTGCTCCCTATCCTCACTGTACTCCTTACACACTTTCTGTCCATTAGATTTGCCTAAAACTATACTCCTAGAGTTTTATGAAGCCCCTAACCTGCTGGCCACCCTCTCTACAGTTATATCTTAGACTGAATAGATTGGAAATCAGATCTGGATGTTATGAGGGAGGTGATGTTGGCGACGGGGGCAGCAAGAAGAAGGGGGATCTGGTGAAAGTGAAAGCCAGCAGGGAATGAGGCCAGGAGAAAGGGGGAGGCTGCGAACCCAAAAGCTGAAGGAGACCTTCCTGAAGACTTCCTCTTACCTATGTGTCTACAACTCCTGGAATAAAACCCATGACCGTATGACTCAATTCTGCTATTTTCTTTGGTGTTTGTTTACATATCTGTCTCCTCTGTAGCCTGCAAGTTCTGCCACAGCAAGAATTGTGGCACTTGGTGAGACCTTGGTTTAACCAATAAGTAAATTAATTTAAAAAAACTCCCCTAATTTCCAAGTCATTTTGAGGATTATTTTAGAATGCTCTTAGAAGATAGTCATAACTCTCAGTGTTTAATAGTCATAGTGTTTAATAGTCATAACTCTCACTGTAGGGAGAGGGGTCGTCTTGTGAATTTATTTACCCAAATCCACAGATAACACTGTGTGTTTGTGTGTGTGTGTTGCAGTGGGGCTGTGGTTCCAGGGAAGAAAGGAGAAGTGATACACAAAGAGACTTTTTACTCTCCAGAGAATCTAAACACCCAAATTCCATTATTTCAGAATGTCATTTAAAACATTTCTCATCTTGCCATTATGAAAACTGGTTCATATTCAGGACACTCCCATCCAGAATCCATGTCTTTCTCTGTGGCTGTCTTCTCAGAAGCAGACACCCTAGCTATCTGTGAGGGAATCCGCTCTTCCTCATGGTGAGTTATAGACCACAAGTACCTCGAAGCTTTCAGGGGACTCGCCAGCACACATTTGTTGTTTATCTGTACAACGCATCCAAGTGGTTTTTTCCCACTTTAATGGAAGGTATAATTTTGAGCTAAGAGTCTGTAATGCTCATGGCTTTTAAATAGATTATTTCTTTGTTTTGGTTGTTTTGAGAGTACATATGTTTCAGCTCCTGGGTAAATTACAGGCTTTTAAGGCTTCACATAGCTATTTTGTTTTTAAGCAGACAGGATTTTACCTTTATTTCTCCTGAGTTCATGCTCATATTTACAGATGAGAAACAGCAGAGGGTAGCATTTATTTACTTTCTGTTGAACATCAGCCACACATATGCCCGCCTGGAAGCCTAATGGCGGTGACTGACACAGGTCTGCTTCTCAGATCATCTCCTCTGAGGTCCTTTTCTGTAACATCAGAGCAAGTGGAGGAGAAGCAAAGCCTGCAGAAGGAATGGTTCCATGAAGTCAACAGTAGCTCTGCCATGTCAGTGGAGAAAAGCAAATGGAAGGAAACCAAGGACAACCAAACAAAGGCTGAAGAACAGATGAGGAAGTTTCTGCAATGTCTTAGCCCAGTTTTCCCTGCTGCAAGATAATAAGAAAATTAAGAAAGTGATAACATGAGATCTACCCCCCTATTCTTTACATGGTATAAATTAGGGAAACTATCATTTTGAAGCTGAAGAGTCATTTGTTTGAGGGAAAATAATGAATAAAGAACAACTTTACCCATATCTTTGCTATAATTCTGCCTGATTGGTAATAGCAAATAAATGATGTTAGTCAGAAGAAAGAATTCTCTGACAGTGGAGGCTGGGAAAGACTGGAACTGGGTAACGAAGGAAATACTAGATGTTTTAAAGTTTTAGGTTTATTAGTAGTGATTTCTCTGTGTTACTCTCCCCCATGCTACATGGCCTCACCACACAGAACTGACCATTGCTACCTGACAACTCCTGAAGAATCTTGCCTCCAGGTCTCACACTGGCTATTCCCTTTATCTAAAGTGCCCTCTCATCCCTTGCCGCTTCTTGAATTCCTGCTCAGTCCTTTTACTGAAAACCTTGGTTTCTCAGTAAAGCCTCACTTTAGTTCTAAAGAAACTATAGAACTTTGGAGAAGTCACTTCTCTGAGATTCCATTTCTCCACCTCTAAAGTGAGCAAATTGGAAGTGATCTTTAATGTCACTCCTGTTTCTTGTCCTTGAGTTAATTCTGCAATGCCCATGCATCTTGGAAACCTCTGCCTCTCCCCAGTTTTTTGGCACATTCCTTCAATTGCTCACTCATAAACTGCACTGCATAACTTATATTATGATTAAACAGTAGTTTTACAAGTGCTTAGTTACCTAACTTTTCTTTCTACTGGACTATGAATTGATTATAATAGTACCATTTATAAATTTATTTTTCTTTTCTCTGATGCCATGAAGTTCTCAAATGTATGGGGAATGAGTGAATGACCTAATAAATTTTGAGATCAAAGTAGATACAATGGTACAATAATGGGTCAGCACATGGCTTAATGTTTTATGTTCACTGGGAAAGAACAAGTAAGAAGAACAATGGCTACCTCACGTATCTTCAGATTATGGTTTTAGATGGATGAATAACTAATGCTTCAAAATATCCTACAATCGGGACATAAAGCAGTTAAGCTTCTGTCTTTAGAGGTGCTCCATTAGGGTTTTTATGGCCACTTTGTTAGAAGGAGTCACACATGGAATAAAGGGTTATTCTAAGGGGCTTTCTAGTGGGCACAAGAAAGAGTTCATGTATCCAGAACTCTATGGAAGTGATTACTCATATACTGAGGGCATGGAAGTCTAAGGCCACAATGTCTGTGGCCCGGTCTGTGCATCAGAAGCATGAGCTCAGGCTCAGGCTCTGCTAATAAAGTGCCGTCACTTTGGGCAGATCTCCTTACTTTCTAGGGTTTCAGCTTATCCTCCAGAAAGATAAAAGGGGTTAGACAAGATAATTTCAAGTATTCTTACCAGCTTTAAATGACTGCATATCAATAGGAACTGAGATATACTTCATTCCTGAAAATCCCAATAGATGATTATGCAAAGCCTCACAGGTATGAACCAATCCTGCACTCTACAAAATTAATCTTTGTTTTACAAAGGATTATCTTGAGAAAGCATGCTCATGAATGCTTATTTATACCAATTTTACTTACACACATGAAACAAAATTGGTAAGCATTACACGAGTATAGGGTGAAAGGATTATAAACATTATCATCATTTACCATTATTGTGCAATTTCCCACATATAAACTACAGCGACTAAAAATGATGATTTTACAACTCTCCTATTAATCACAGAACTATTAATCCATTACTGAGTTTATGCCTGCTCCATGAAAAATCCTGATGACTGAGAAAAAGATGAAAACATCAGGGATGCTCAGAATGAGCTCTAATTGAAAGGGCTGGCTTCAGTGAAGTTTATGGCTTAAAGAGGGCTTTCATTTTATGGCTGGCTTTATTTCTTTAAGAGCTAAGTTTTACTTCATCTTCTCATGAACTGCATTTCAGCAAACTTGAGGAGGAAAAACAAATTCTCTATCAAGAAATAGTTAGAAATTACAGAGATGACATACGCTAAGTCAGAGCTAGATGGTAGAAAAATCGGAAGTCCGAAGTTTACCTTTTCCACCCCAACTCTGATTTTTATACCCCTACATATTTTAGCATCTCTACCTCTTGTTCAAGTGTTTAATGCCTTAGATCATCCCAGATTCCATGCCATCGTAAATCCACCCACTCTGAGCTGCTAATGGTTAAACTTCTTCAGAATACCAAATCCATTATCTATCTAAGACTGAAGGAATTATAACCAGATTACTATGATGTGTATAAATCTTTATGCTTTACAAAGCACCTTTTCCCATATATTATCTGATTATAACCTTATAATATTCCCTCGAGTTACATATGTTAGATACTATTCATAGCTCTTATAAGTGGTATGGGAAATGGTTCAGAGGGTTTATGTGGCCTATCCAGAGTCACAGAGCTAATCAGTGGAAGAAGATGAATTCCAACTCAAATTTCTCTATTATAAAATCCAAGGCTTCAAAATATTTTTCTACTGTAGCTACCCAGGCCAACCATAAGTGTCTTACTTCAACTTGTCTTCTCAGTGTTGTTTCCTCTTCTTTCTATTCCTTTATTCATTTATCACACAAGCCTTCAATTCTATTATCAGAAAAGCCCTAATTTAGAAAAACAAAACAAAACAAAAAACAACTAATCCTTGGGGCTGATACCTAGTTTTCAGGGATAAATAGCCCAAATCCCTTCATGTCACCATCTGTGTTCTTACAGATTTCATGAAATAGTACAATGAAAGTGACATCTCATCCCAATCCCTTAACAGATTAAAACATAAGACCCCTTGAACAATGTCACACATAAAATTAGTAGAACTAAGGCAGAAACTATAGTTGCCAACACTTGACCCTTGCACATAGTTTTTATTAAAAATATTATTTTTCCTGGCGTGCCTGGGTGTCGCACGTTAGGCTCTGTGCTGACAGCTCAGAGCCTGGAGCCTGCTTCTGATTCTGTGTCTCCCTCTCTCTGCCCCTCCCCCACTTGCACTCTCTCTCTCAAAAATAAATAAGCATTAAAAAATTATTTTCCCCGGGGCGCCTGGGTGGCTCAGCCGGTTAAGCGTCCGACTTCGGCTCAGGTCATGATCTCACGGTTCGTGAGTTCAAGCCCTGCATCGGGCTCTGTGCTGATGGCTCAGAGCCTGGAGCCTGTTTCGGAATCTGTGTCTCCCTCTCTCTCTGACCCTCCCCTGTTCATGCTCTGTCTCTCTCTGTCTCAAAAATAAATAAACATTAAAAAAAAAATTATTTTCCCCTTTAACATTCTCTAGGAAAAGAAGTTCCACAAAGTTCTTCAGTACCCTATTCTATTATTCCTTCTTAATAGAATCCTTTCTCTCGGTCCAACCAAAGTATAAAAATTCCTAATTTCATCTATGTCTGTCCTGCCCAGAAACCAATCAAGAATTTCACTAGGGCTTCCTGAGCATAACACTTCATGTAGTGGTGGTGAGCTGGGTGTCTAGTGTCTGACTTGCTCAGGCTCCCGTGGGGAAAAGGGAAAGGGACACTTTTGCCTTCTAAAACTTAGTTTAGTGGCGAGATGGCATGTGAATGAAACTCAGTTGCTGTGGAATGTCCACACTTCCAAAAAGACAAGAAAACCAAGCGCGGTGGCCATGGCAAGGTACTACTCAGACCCCCTTCAAGAAAAGACTTGCTGCCAGTTGTGGGAAAAGGGGTCAGCAGACATCTCCTGTGGCTCCTGCTTAGCTCCGTGGCCCTAGAGCCCCCTTTTCCTGAAGTCATGTCCTTCACACCTCTTCAGGGACAGCCCAAATCCTGTGCCACAGAAGACGGTGTCTAAAGGTGCCCCACTTCAGCCTGACAGATGACAGCCCTGATGGGTGATACTTGCTCCAGAGCCCGCTGCCAGCAGAGCAACACGCACCACAGTTTGACAGTTTCCTTGCCCGATTGTGTTTCCGCCCCCCTTTCCTTCACAGTGATTGCTAATAAATATCTTGTATCCCAACCAGTTCAGCCCCTCCCTCCCAGAAACCAAGTCTGCAACAGAGAGCTGCAGTCCAGGGAGAGCTGAGAGAGCAAACATGCAGGGAGAGGCAGAGACAAGAGTCAAAAAGAGAGTTATGATAGCTTTGCATTTTCTGCTTTTATTCTCCTGAACCCAGCTATAATTCTGCCCTTTCATTCTGTGTTCCACCCTTGCAGATTAGAATAAATAACTCTCATCATTTTTAGTATTAGTTTATTGCTTAATTTAATTCAAATCAGTTTTTGTTTCTAGCAACCATAGTCATAACTATATAACGAATGTGACTGAGTGCTGTATTTTGTGGTACTGATACACAGTACAATAAAAGCTAAAAGAATGAACATATTAGTGTGATGTTCTAAAGGAATAAACAAGAATGTCAAGATTTTAACCATTTATTCTCCAGACCTACTGTTTCTTTTTTGCTTCTCTCTCTCTCTCTCTCTCTCTCTCTCTCTCTCCCCCCTGTCTTCTTTGCCTTAATTCTTCCTCTCTGTATTTTCCTGGTCTCTGCAACCAACTGTTCCCATCCAAGAGCCTGAGAAGATTCTTATCGTGCCAGAACAACAAATGGGGTTTCTAAGAGTGGTAGGTCTACCTAGTCTGGGATTATTATAAAGGACAGCTAGAGCCCGAATTTCAGCAGATCTTGTGTGGCAAGGGCAGGGCTGGTATCAGAGAAAAGAAATAGATCACGAACAAGAAAGTTCAGGTCCTGCTGCAATTTATTCCTTGTAGGAGAAATTATAGTCCACAACTCATCTAAGATACCTAATTCTTCTATGCTTTTAAGCCTAGCATCCTTTGTGTTTTTCCTCTTTCTTCCTAGTTCAAAGACATTTTCCTCGTCTTCAAAATCCTCAATTTACTAGTTTGGAAGCTCTATGAGAGGGAGAAACATACCCGTTTTTACCTTGGTGTCCCCGGTGTTAAGCATGGATCATAGGGGATATTTCAGTGTGTGTTTGCCTGAACAGATAAATCTATTTATTAATAAACAAATGTTTAGCCTTTTGCCACTATAGTGTATTTTATAGAAGTTGTTTTATTTAACCCCGATGCCAGGGGACATCTCTCAGATAAACTGAGACCCCAAAAGAATTGCTCTCAGGCAGATCCAGAGCATGAATCCAGTGGGGTCTTCTGCATAAGGAGTCATTTAGCTTTTCACTATGACACAGCTGCCCCCTTGTTAGCAGGAACAGCAGCAGCTAAGGAGATAGTTCCCCCACCCCCCTCAGTCAGCTGCCTCCAACAGTGAGTAATAAAAGGAATATAGCAAAACTTCCTAGGATACAAGCAGATGAAATTTACACATCCCTACTCCAAAGATATAGTTTTGTTTTACTAACATAAAAATGAATGAAAAGTGAAGGAGTTTCTTCCAAGTCCCATATTGCTTGTTGGAGTAGGAAGACTGAAGACTCAATCAGAAGCCCCACTGAAGCCCAATCTGAAGTGCTCCAGGAGATTTGCAGTCTTTTGGAAACCAGATAGGCTGACAGACCAACCAGGATCTGGGGCAGCTGAGTACAGTAAGTGATGAGTGAATGATTAGTGGGGACTAGGTGAGACTTCAAGCATCTTGGGAACTGCAAAATAGCAACTAGTGCTTAAAAGGAAACTTCAGTCTTGGAAACAAGCACAGGATTCATCAGTGCATGAAAAGGCAATGTGGAATCTTTGACCTAATCAGCACCTGCAGTTACATTCTCAGCACAATGGTGTCTCCTGATTGTCTGGCATGTGCATTTTATGCTTCTCTTTTAATCTTTCAAGCTCTCCCTAGGTGTCTGTTCCCATCCCCTCACTGCTCCTTCCTATCTCCCTCTTGAGTGGTTCCAACTAACAGCTGCACAAGGGCCTAGGGGCTCACCCCTGCCCCATGCTACATTCCATGCTCTCCTCCCTTTTTCTAAAGATGATCCCTCATTCTCTCTTATCCAGAGTTTCCTAAATTACTATGTCCATACTTCTAAGAATCACAAATATAATCTGAAAGACACATAGCTCAGGCTTTTAATTTGTACTCCTTTTCTCTGACAATTTTTCATGAATGTGTGTCTACAGTATAAGTTTCTGCAAGCCAGGGGCTGTGTTTTGTTATGCTTCCAGGTGAGTCAGCATGTTATAAGGTCACTAGGACATGCTTACTACAAAGTGACAGATTCTTGTGTTATCATGTGTTATCAAGCATTATATATATGTATAAACAATTTGTTCCCTCATCTTATAAAAATATCAGTTCTCTACCCTTTTACAAATATCTTTTGGCATTTTCAAGATGCTTCTGGAAATGAAAAGGGATTTGCTCTAAACATGAACAATAACATGTCATCAATAAACATGCCATCAATAAAAAGACACTATAAATTACAGACAAAGCCCCTTCTAGTGAATCCAGCCATATCTAAATCTTTTTGTACGTTTGCTACATTAACAAAACTTTTTTTTTTACCATCATGTTCATATTTTAGCAGCAAACTTAACGCAAATTTACATTGTTATAAATGCATTTTTTTCTAGATAAATTTACTGAATAATTTTACTTCATTTTCTTACTTAAATCTGAACTCACAGTAGTAACACTTAAGAAACATTGTTTCATATGGAACACTTTAAGTTGCCTTAATGAAAAGGAGCTTCATGAATCACCAGGTGAGTCTGAGCTGGAGTTTAGCAGGCTATTTATCTTCTGTTGCCATGCCAATGACATCTGACCACACACGATAAGATATGACGTAGTGAGTGCTGTCTGGCCTAATAAAAGACAAGCTCCCCTCCAATGCTTCAGGACAGAGATTTCAATCAGCTCACAGTCTGAGACTCAATCTACCCTCAGG
Organism: Panthera leo; assembly: GCF_018350215.1. Taxonomy (NCBI): domain Eukaryota; kingdom Metazoa; phylum Chordata; class Mammalia; order Carnivora; family Felidae; genus Panthera; species Panthera leo. The sequence continues at coordinate 64,074,366 of NC_056690.1, forward strand.
TTGAAATCATGCTGTCGGCAGCATCTCAGCTTACCATGAAGAGTGCTATTGGAAGCATGTTTGCTTGGACCAGCTCCAGACTGAGAAAGCCCTCAGCAAAAGATAAACTAACAAGCAAGTACAAGGACATTTTCCAAGTAGTGATGACTCCTGATCCCATTCCTAAATTCTCCGTCCCCTCTTTGGATGTGGCACATGTAGACTTTGATCTAAATTCAGTCAAACTCCCAGAAGACTGGTGTTTGAATGGAAAACTATCTGATGTGATAAACAGCACATTTCTATCTTTCCACTGCAACTCAGAAACTTCTACAAAAGAGTATGAGGTAAAAAGAAACTTGGTACAAAAAGGATTCTCTCTTCTTGGCTGAGAGTCTTGTTGACTGCAAAGATGTGCACTCAGCTATGCATCACATAGATCCAGCAACCAGGACTGCCCTATCATTGCCACATCTCCTCAGAGTTACAACCCTGTATGGGTTTCTCACACTAGATGAGAGTCCCAACATTCATATGAAGGAATCACTCTTCTTTGAGTCTGACACAGCTGGACTCAGAACTCTATTGTCACAGAGAAAAGGGATTATTGGCCTCTGCGGTTACCCATTAAACCTTCTGGACAGATCAGGAGACTGAGACAGTCATTCCCAGGATCCCAATTATTACTGAAGGAGAGTAGGACAATATCTTTGGAACTGATGGGCCACAACCCTCTTGCCTCTCTGTCTCACTGCCCTGTTGGGTCTGAAAACTATCATTCCAAGGAAGAGAAGTCTTTTCAAAGACTGATGATGAAGCATTTACCCAGCAGTAAGTACATGTAAGCATAAGTCAGGTATGGGCAGAACAATGTTTGGGTAATGCAACGTTAATCTGGAGATTCCATTTTGTCTATTGGAAGGGGTCCAGGCATGGAAGCATCTGTAGTATCTTCCTCCTGAACCTGGACCATGTACAATTTCAGCCTGCTCTAACTGGAAGAGCAAATAAATCAGTAGTAAAATATGTAATTTTTACTGTGTTAACTCAGTTTGTCCCCCTTTGGTACTGTCATTAAGATCAGTGATTTTTGGGGGCACCTGGGTGTCTCAGTTTGTTAAGCATCCAGAGTGGACTCAGGTTATGATCTCACAATTCCTGGGTTCAAGCCCCGCATCAGGCTCTGTGCTGACAGCTTGGAGCCTGGAGCCTGCTTCAGATTCTCTGTCTCCCTCTCTCTCTCAAAAATAAATAAATATTAAAAAAAATAAAAGAAAAAAAAGACCAGTGATTTTTTTTTCTAAATAGTGTGGTCAGCAGAGTATTTCTATTAGAACACTGAAAGCTCTGGCCCTGTATTAAATGCAGAGTTACAACCAAAACCAGAAAGAGAAGTAGGCAAGGATGGGGCATGGTGCAAATAATAACAATGAATTAACACATTTGTAAATGTTTGAATGATAATGTAAGAAACTGGAGCAAAAGAGCATTTCTATATTATGTTTTATCCACATGGTTTATATAGATGATTTTTATAGAACTAGATAATATGTAATTCATACTGTGATATAAGGTTGATGAGATTGTCCAAGTTTATACCATACACATGCTTATAAGCAATGAACATTCATTAATTTATCAAATACTCTTTGTTCATTATATATTTGAATGAAGTTTATCCTTATGTAGGTATCAGGTGCCTAAAACACAGGAAAGAAAGCATTGGTAATTGTTTTCATCATTTCACAAATCTTGGAGGCTTGCATGCCTTTTTAGGTTGGCCATGATATTTTGTCTAGTATGCTCAACTGTATTGTGCCATGCCTATTGTGTGTAATTACTGAAACCAACAAAAAGTTTTTATGTTTTCAAGTCTTTAAAAAGTGTTATTTGATTGTCTAGTGTATGGTGATTGTAAAAAAAATGGTGGTATGTTCAAATAAACAAGAATTTTCCAAAGTCTCTCTGAGACCAGCTTTCTGTGGGAAGCTATAGCTAGCAAGGGTGAATGAGGGTCAGAGTCTAATTAAGGCCTTTAATGAATTAGTGTTCTCCTTTTAGTGACAGAACTCACACAGAAGAAGCCAGTAGAAGTCAAGGTAGGAGTGCTCATATTCAACATGAGAAAATCAGTGCTATCTTGATGGGGTAACTTACTTGCCTATAATTGTTGCTGAAATCCAATATAACAAAACACCCAACACAAGAATTAGAAAGTTGAATGGCATATATTTATCACTCATTCCTAAGAGTAACCCAGGAATATGTGACACTTTGTTTTAGGCCATCGCTATAACAGAAATGTAAGGGGGGCACCTGAGTGGCTCAGTCGGTTAGGCAGCCAACTTCAGCTCAGGTCACGATCTGGCGTATGTGGGTTCGAGCCCCGCGTCAGGCTCTGTGTTGGCAGCTCAGAGCCTGGAGCCTGCTTCTGATTCTGTTCTCCCTCTCTCTCTGTCCCTCCCCTGCTTGCTTTCTCTCTCTCTCTCTCTGTCTCTCTGTCTCTCTCTCAAGTAATAAATATTAAAAAGAAAAGAAAAAGAAATGTACGTGGCATGCTAACTTTTTTCACTCCAAAACTACATACAGATTATTTAATTCAATTTATAGGATATATTGAGTTTAATTTTTTCCATCTTTTTTCCTTGTCATTTTTTTTCTTTGGGGTTCAGTGTCTTCTTGACTTAATATCATGCAGAATTTCCTTTATTTGCCAGGCCTTCAAGGGTAATTAATAGTTTTCTTTGCATCTTTGCCTACAATATCATTTTATAGAAATTTATAACCAGATTTACTCAGTAGGAAGATCAAATAGAGAAATATTTACCTAAAATTAAATATACTAAACCTAAAGCCATTCTAAAATTTAAAAAGTTTAAGAAAACAGTCTAAAAAGGGCATCTTTAAAAACTAAGTAAAAAAGCATGATTGGCTCTAGCTTGTGACTGAGAATAATAAATTTTATCTTTATAGAATGTTCTTTACCCACCTACATGAGAAAATTGAGTCTGCTTCAGTGAGATTAAACAAATCATTCAGAATTACATGATTGTTAACATGGCAGAGTCCATACTTGAGGTCCACATATCTAACTCCCAAATTGATGCTATTCCATTATTGGTATTTAGTCTTAACAAAATTAACTAGTTATAATTAATTAGTTAAGCAAGATCAAAAAAAGAGCAGATCATATGGTAAATAAGTAGCTGCCATCAAATAGGAATGGAAGAAAGTTTAGATCCAAAGCTCTGTGCTTTGCTAAGGGGAAGTGGGTTGGGGTAATACTGTTCTGGGGGCTCTGAGCATCCAAGGATTACAAAGAGCACAGCAACAAGATGGGATGCAGCAGGGAGGTGATGCAGAGATGGTGGAGAGGCAAAGAATAAAAACATGGGCCAAGTTTATAACTTCTCTAAATGCTGGACACAACACCCATGGTTCTCTAGAATTGTAGTGTATAGAAACCAAAAGGAAGTGCCCTGTGCTGCTGGCACTGGTGCACATACTCTCACACTTAGCAGATGTAATGGTTAGCCTTATGTGTTAACTTGGCTAGGCTATCACTCTCTACCTAGTTATTAATCAAACATTAGGTGTTGCCATGAAGGTATTTTGTAGATGTGATTTATTCCTGCAATCTGTTGATTTGAAAGTGGTTAATCACTATTATTTTTTCCAAAGGACTTTGCAATTTAACCTTTATCTGTGATCCTTTAATAACAAAGTAGGGTGCTATTAAAGACAATCAGGAATCACCAAGCAAGTGGGAGGGCAAGGGCTCTCCTGCTGAAAGTCTGCTGTATGTGCCCCTCTCCCACTTACAATACTCTGGCCTTTTGATTAACCTGGGGAAGGTAGACTGTGATCTCAAACTATGTTCAAAGAAACAAGAATACTGTCCTATGGTATCTATGCTTACAGCATATCCATTGACTTAACTGTCTTCTGAATTCCATTATCTTTACCCATGAAAAAATGTTAATAAATCTTAATCCTATACCTTTGAGCATAATGTAAGATTAAATACTAACAATCAATGGTCAGCATATTTTATTATCACTAAATTATTTTCATATGTTCTATGTCACTGTACCTCATAACTTATGAAGTATATGTTATTACTGTTTATATTTTATGAATGTTGATATTGTTAATTTGGTTTCTCAGGATTGAACTTGGGATTTCTCTCAACAAAGTTCAAGTCCTTTCTAAATCTGAAGGACTTACTACTATCTATTAGTAAATTCAGATTCTTATATCTTTCACAGAAGTATTTTTTTATGGTACTGACGGAAAGTTCATAACTTTTACGTTTTGCTACACGATAGCAAAAATAATGAATATAACCATTATTTCCAAAAATGGCCTACCACCTCAACACAATAGAAATAAGTGAATATTAGAGTAAATATTTAGAAAATTAAATAAGCTTTTTATACTTGTATACTAGTGAAGAGAGTAAGAAATTTGTTTTGTGTGGTTATTAGGCAATATTATTTGTAGGTAAGCCTTTTTCACATTGTTTTCACATTGTGTTCACATTTTTCACATTGTTTTCACATTGATTTGATGGCAGTTCAACTGATCAATAATTTATGGTTACCTCGCTGTGTACCCGGCACCATTCTAATTGTTAGGGGTATATGAAAAAAATTATACAGGGGTATCTGGGTGGCTCAGTCAGTTGTGCGTCTGACTCTTGATTTTGGCTCAGGTCATGATCCTAGGGTGGTGGGCTCGAGCCCCATGTGGGCCGCATGCTGAGCATGAAGCCTTTTTAATTCTCAGTCTGTCTCTCTCTCTCTCTCTCTGACCCTCTCCCCTGCTAGCATACATGCACACTCTCTCTCAGAAATAAAGACATTTTAAAAAAATTAAAAAGAAAGTACAAAGGGAAGTATTTGGTCTCAACATTAATAGTTAATCTTAACAAACAATGGTTAATGGATGTTCATTACATGATTGACACTCTGCTAAGTGCTTTGTAAGCATTATCTGCCTCACTCCCATGTTGTGAATGCCCCTACTTCTATTCCTGGGAAGCTCATTACAATGATAAACTTGTCCACTACCACACAGCTAGAAAATAGCAGAGCAGAACCCAGACCCAGGCAATAAGACCATAAACCTTGATTTTTTTTTTTTACCTCTAAGCTGTATCACCTTCTTAAAGACAAAACATACAAACAAACCAATTAGAGATGAATACAGCAAAAACAAAACAAAACAAAACAAAACACAACATGAAATACTAAAAGTTAGATATTCAAATGTCAGTATTCAAGTGTGGCCAAGAAAGGAGAAACCCACTGAGACACAATTTACCCTTCACTGGAATGAAAAGCATGGGGTACAACCATTTTTTCTGTCTTGTTTACTGTTGAATTTCTAGCCCCTAATCCATAGTCTGGCACATAATAGACACTTAATAACAATTTTCTGAATTATTTAAAAAAGATTAGTAAATCAACACAGGAATAGATTTTGAATGTATGGAGTAGAGAAAGAGGGTCATTCCTAGTGGTGGAAAACATGACTTTCTTCTTTCATTCATTTATTCTACCAACAGACATTTGCTGACGTTCACTATGTTAGTGACCCATATGGAGAATGGTGATGAAATTAGTGGGGGTACTAATTATTCTTAGTCTGATGAAAGGAGCCATCCAAGCTTTTGGAAGAAGCAGACTATAGCAAGGACATTTATTTGGACATAGGCAGATGGTGGTTTGATCTTGCATATGTCCTGGGGCAACTGCATTAACTTGGGGGAAGGTCATAGCTTTCTAAGATAGTTTATCTTGTGACTCCATATATATGGTTGCATACGCTGAAATAGATTGTAAGAAAATCTTAGCTAGAAATCATTTGAAAGCATACCTACAATTGATGAAATCTAAGTATGGGTTAGATGGTCTTATTTATCAATATCGTATTTCCTAATTTAGATAATTCTAATGGTTCTGTAACAGAATATCCTTGTTTTTAGGAAATATAAGCTTAAATGTTAAGTGGTAAGAAGTACATTATCCTCAGCTTATCTAAAAATGTTTCAGAAAAAAATACAAACATATGATAAATTCTAAAGCAAGTGAAGCAGAATACAAACAATTTGACTCTGGGTAAAGTATACACAGGAAGTCCTTGTGCCACTTTGCAAATTTTCTGTAAATTTGACATTATATAAAACTACACAATTTAAAAACAAGACCTGCAGATAACTTTTTTTAATTTTTTGAATGTTTTAATTTATTTTTGAGACAGAGAGAGACAGAGCATGAGCAGGGGAGGGGCAGAGAGAAGGGGAGACACAGAATCTGAAGCAGGCTCCAGGCACTGAGCTGTCGGCACAGAGCCTGACACGGGGCTTGAACTCATGGAGTGTGAGATCATGACCTGAGCTGAAGTCGGACGCTTAACTGACTGAACCGCCCAGGCGCCCCTGCAGATAACTTCTTTAAGTAAAGTTACTTGTATCTCCATTTAGGTCTTGGCTTAGAATTACCTGTTTAATGCCTGAACAAGCAACATATTAGCAGATTATCATATACATCATCATTTCTAAACTACTTGCAGCCCGCATAGTGATTTTTTTGGTCCTTTTTGTAATTTATGCTGAGGCAAGCAACCAGTTGATTAGGGGAAAATAAGGCATTGTGATAGACACATTGTATATATTGTATTTAAAATGTCAGTGCTAAGTTTTGAAGGATGATATTTAATTTTTTAATAAACACCTAAGTAGGAGAAATCATTCCTATTTCTTTTTTTTTTTTTTTTTTTTTTTTGACAGGCAAAATCAAAGTTGAAAGAGGTTAGCTACATTGGCAATTACTAGTAAGCCATAGAGCAAAGATTCTCTGTTCTGTGTGCAAAGAAGAATGATACGGGGAAATTTGAAAAACTACCATTGCCTGGACCCCAATCTAGAAATTCTGGTGTAGTTTCTCTAGTGTGGGTCTGGACATTAGTTGTTTTTAAAAGTTCCTAAGTGATTCTGATGTACATCTTGGGGGGCAAAACACAGCCGTAAGGATAAGGTTGCAAATAAGCAGGTAATCTGACTCCAAGTCCTCTGGTCTTTCTATAACAATACGTATGAAAAACTAAAGTAATAAATACAACTTATCCAAGTAGAGCTTAATGCTTGCTCCTTCTTAATAGTTTATTTATTTATTTATTTATTTTTTAATTTTTTTTTTTAACGTTTATTTACTTTTGAGACAGAGAGAGACAGAGCATGAACAGGGGAGGGGCAGAGAGAGAGAGGGAGACACAGAATCTGAAACAGGCTCCAGGCTCTGAGCTGTCAGCACAGAGCCCGACGCGGGGCTCGAACCCACGGACCGTGAGATCATGACCTGAGCTGAAGTCGGACGCTTAACCAACCAAGCCACCCAGGCGCCCCTATAGTTTAAACATTATCAAAAGCAGAAAACAACTCAAAAGCAGCTTAAAATTTTCATAAAACCTGTGCATAATAATTAGTGCAGATATTACTCTCAGGTTTTAGTTCTTTTATTTTCACGTAGTTCTACAAGCTTTAATATGGTTTCTTATGCCTTAAAATTAATAGAAGGCAAAATTAAGTTTAAAAAAACTTCAGTGGTGCAATCCCACCCCTCTCCAGAAATCTCCATAGTATTCCAAGTAAATACTTTGAAGAAGAGGTCAAAAGTCAACCACTTTGCCACAGAGATGAGAACCACTAATTTCATGATGCTTTCCATTCCTGTCTTCCTTGGGTTCTGAAAGAAATCTAAAACCCCTATATGATTCCCAATTTTCCACACTGTCCTTAAATTATGGTTCTGAATATCTCCTATGATCCACAATCATGTCCATCACAACCCACATTATCATTTGCTGAATTTTGTGATATTCACTCTCCACCAAATGCCTGCTTCATAATCTCTCTGCTAAATGTCCTATGGTCTTTTTGCTCTAAGGTAAACCTGGCTGTCCTCTGACCTAGACTTCCCCAACAGCCCTCTCACCTCGTGCCTGCTTCCTCCCTCACAAATTTGAACTACAGAGACCATTATATACAAAATCTAAATATCAATGCCCTGTAATTTTTATAAAGAAAAAGATTATTCCAACACTTGTTAAAATGATAAGAAAGACTTTATTTGAACTATAGTAACAGGTGCAAGACTCACAATAGGGGAGAAAGATCGACTCAACTCTGAATACAGCAAAGACAGCTGAGAATTTATAGCCAACAGAGTGAGGGAATTAGTGGATGGAATATACAAAGAGGAAGCATCAAACATAGAAGCATTTTTGTTGATCCCACTTAACAGGATTCTTGCTGAAGGCAGGCCAGGGTGATCAGATAGCAAGGGTGGAGGATTCTCACTAAATTAGTGAGATTCTTGCTAAATCTGAACTCAGCAAGGACAGGGGCCAAGATCAAGATTTTGGGAAGAGAACTCAGGGGAGCCTGACTAAAGGTTGGTCAAGGGCAGAGTCTTTGTTATGATATAAGAATCATTAAAACAAGTCAGAGGAGTAATGGGTTGATGTTTCCTAACACACTTATTTTCCAGCTATCTATTTCTGTCTTGTTGCAAGCAGGCACAGCAGGTTGCTGGGCTAGGTGGAGGTAGATAGAATTTACTGTGAGGAATAAGCTTAGGAATTTCCTGAGCTTGCACCCTGAACTTGCAACAAGGCATAAAGAATTAGAAAGCCACTGGATGAAAACATCCAAGACTAGGTAAATTAGGTCAGGTAAACGGGGCAAAGGTCCCAGTATAGGACAAAGAAATAGGAATAGGGACTCTCAGGATGAAAACATCCAAGATGAATTCAACAAGATTAGGTATTCAGGGCAGAAATGCCCCCCAACTTAGTACAAAGCAGAAAGCTGCTTACATAGGAAGGAAGGACCAAATTAGGTAAACAGGTAAATAGGGCTATAGACCCCAGTGGGGATGAAGGTACCCAGAGCAGGGCTAATTAGTAAAAGAAGGATGCCTTGTTGACCCTGAGGTAGCATGCTCTGTCTTTCTTGTCCCCTCGACCAGTTTAGGTAAGCAGAGGTGGGGCCCTATGTCTGCTGTAAACAACCATCTGCCCAGTACCAGGATTTTGTTTTGTATTGACCCAAACCACTAACACAGCATATCTTCGAAACCTCCTTTCCCTCACGCCCATGAGTTAATGATCAAGATTTCATTGTCTCTTTGTGCATGTCCATCATGCTTGTAAGCCTTCTGATCCTAACAAAACCTGAGCAAGGACCCTTATTCAGGGCTCTTGTCTCCTCCCGGACATTAGCCTCTCTCGCATTTTTAATCCTGCATCCCGCTCTCTTGCTGGACAAGAGACAACTCCAGACCCATAGTCCACAACAATTGACAAACATACTAAAATATCCTTCATGTAGTAGTGAATACTCCTTCAGGGGAAAGGGCTGATGTTTATTCCAGCAACCTCATGGCATCTCTATGTTGTCTTGGCACCTTACCTATGTTGTTGCATTTGAAAATCTTTAAGGACTGGCATCAATCATTGTTAGGGAGGATTGTCTTTAGTATAGGAAAAATGGGTAGGCAAAAAATGAGCCAGTCTAACTCCTCTTCTTGCCTTCATAATTTTTCTCCTTGAATTAAAGTTCCATAATGCCAAAAGTTTGATCTAGTTAGTAGTTCAGTTAGTGGATCTTATTGTTTTGTTCAACAAAGTAGAACTCTTTGTTGAAATCTCATTTACTAGTTTATAAATCCCTTAAAGAAGTGACTGATGAGCTGGTCCTGCCTCTTTCATGAGTCTCAGTTTTCACAAGTCACCCTAGACTCCAAGGAGCTATTAATAATCTCCTCAAATACCCTGGCTCTCACATTCACACCTTTTCATCTCAGCTATCTCTGTCTTACTGGCAGAATTATATTATCTGTGGCAAATAATAATGGTAAAAACAACAATAACAACCCTAAAATCCCAAGGGCTAACCAACACAACTTCATTTCTGGTGAACATTCACTGCATTTGGGACAGGCATGTGCTCATCACACACAGGGACCCAATAGGCAGAGTAGCCACCACATGGAGCATTGCCAGTCACAGTGCCAGACAGAAAAGGAAGAAGCTCCATGTCCTGGCTGATCTAGTGGAAGAAAGGAGAAAGTTCCCCAGAGGAGGAAGAACCAAAACTCTGGCTAACAACACTAATGACTACCATACACTGGTCTTCAGGTGAACTCACACAATTCTTTCAAATTTAAGCTCAAATGTTTCTACCTTTTGTGATCACCACCCATAAACCTGCCACTCTTAGAATACTTAACATATCATACTGAAATTATTAATTTACATGCTAGTTCCCCAACTAAATTATTAGTTTGTTAAATATAGGCAGTGTATCTAATTCTTGCATTTTTCTCTCTGAGGCCATTGTGTGCTTTATTGTGGGGATATTGTTGAATTAGTGAGACATAAATAAAATCTATCTGGCTAACCAGTTCTTCATTGCTGTGTGACATTTGCCATTAGACATGCAGGCTTTTGGTATAAGGCTGTACATTCCCTAAAGAGGTCCAACTGTGCCCTGAAAAATTATTTCTGCATCATTATAAATGAACCTGCTAGATTTGTCATTTAACAAGCATTTATATAACCCTAAATACATACCATGAATTTTAACTCATTTAATATGCATATAAACCCATTTTACAGACAAGAAAAGTGAGAACAGAGAATTTAAGGAACTTGGCACAGCTAGAGAAAGGCAATGCACAAATGAAATTTCAGGTCATTTAGCTTCAGACTCCTTGCTCTTGACCACTAGACTGTACTGACATTTTTGAGCAGCATAGCTTCTTAAAAGGATATTTGAGTACTTTGTTTGGGTAATACTAATTGGAAGGCTTTACATTGATCATATCAGTGATACCTAAACACTTGTCTATTTGTAGATTAATATTGGGATTACTGTGTAAGAATCTCCCAAGGAATCAGAAATTCCATTTGGTATATCTGAAATTTAGAAATAAACAAAATTCACAGATGATTTTGATGCATAGCCATACTTATAAATCATTGCTTTAAATTATTTTATCAAAATGTGTTCCTGTAAAGCACAGGAGACTGTTCATTAACTCCCATACTAATAATAGCAGAAAAGGAGTTATCACAATGGGTAATAGTCATAGTAGGATGAAGTCTTAGTTCTTTCCAAAGAAATTTGTTCCAAGGGCACCTGAGTGGCTCAGTCAGTAAGCATCTGACTTCGGCTCAGGTCATGATCTCACAGTTCATGAGTCTGAGTCCCACATTGGGATCTGTGCTGACAGCTTGGAGCCTGGAGACTGCTTCGGATTCTGTGTCTCCCTTTCTCTCTGCCCTTCTCCCACTCGTGCTTTGTCTCTGTCTCTCTCAAAAATAAGTAAACATTAAAAAATTTAAAAAAAATAATAAATTTGTTCCAGTCATGTGATGAAGGTTGAAAAGTCCCAGGGATATTAGCTCTCCCTGTTGCTAGCTTATGGAAATGTTAGTGCCATACTTAAGAGCATATAATTCTAAGTAGAATTATCTGTCATAATGATAGTGTAATTATATTAAACCAAACAAAGCTAACCAAACAAAGCTCCTCCCCTCATGAAACCTACAGTGTAGGGAGGGCAGGGATCCCAAAAGTATGGGCCATGAGCTCAATCTTCCTGCTTTTGCAAATGAAGTTTCACTAGAAGTCAGCCATACCCATTCATTGAAAGATCATCTCTGGCTATTTTCACACTACAACAGCAGAATTAAGTAGTTACATCAGAGACTAGATGACCCCCCCAAAGCCTAACATGTTTATTGTCTGGCCTTCCACAGAAAATCTCCTGACTCTTTGATTTTTTCCATCTTCTCCCTCACCTTTTATCACTCAGGCTGGTGTTGGTTCAGGAGTGACTTGAATAAGCTATTTTTGGATTTTTTTTTTAACTTCTGAGAACTTCAAAAAGGCAATGGAATCAGTCAACATATTTGGTATTATTCAGATTTCTCATTTTCAGATTTTAAACAACAGCAAAATTCAATTCATTTAAGACTCAAGAACTGGGGTACCTGGGTGGCTCAGTCAGTTGGGCATCTGGCTTCAGCTCAGGTCATGATCTCACAGCTAGTGGGTTCAAGCCCTGCATCGGGCTCTGTGCTGACAGCTCAGAGCCTGGAGTCTGCTTCAGATTCTGTGTCTCCTTTTCTCTCTGCCCCTCTCCCACTCGTGCTCTGTTTCTGCCTCTCTCAAAAATAAGTAAACATTAAAAAATTAAAAAAAATAAATAAATTTGTTCCAGTCATGTGATGAAGGTTGAAAAGTCCCAGGGATATTAGCTCTCCCTGTTGCTAGCTTATGGAAATGTTAGTACCATATTTAAGAGCATATAATTCTAAGTACAATTATCTGTCATAATGATAATGTAGTTATATTAAAATTCTTGAGATAAAATGAAAAAATCTTATAAATATATATTTTTATTTGCCAACAATTTTTCTTTATACCAGCTAGTATATAAAATATTTTTAAGGAACCCCAATGTATTAAATGAACTGAATAAACATTAAACAGGTGCTTCAAAAATCATAGGGCTGTTTTAGCAACGGGATAATTTAGCTCAACTGACAAAATTAATCTCCACATAAAGGCTTCATGCTAGCCTGAACTACCATACTGTTACATATTATTTATATGGGGTATTCAGCTTAAAATGATCACATGGTATTATAACAATAAAGCATACTGACAGCTTAAAAAAGACATAAGCTAGGAAAGTTTACCTAAAGATAGAATAATAAAATAGATGATATCAAATCCTTTTTACATTTCAGTGCTGAAATAGTCCATTGGCAAGATATGTATTTCTTAAAAATGAAAACACACACACGCACACACCTGGTGCCTGCATTTCTGCATATGCATTTCCAAAATGCCACCAATTAGCTCTAAGATGATAAAATGACCAGTCTACAGGGCTGTATAATGGATGGCGTTGCTTTAATTAGTAATAATTGATGTATTTATATGCATTCTAGGTGCAGGATAGTCCTACTAAAGAGTCATCGACTCCATATGACACCCCCCAAATCATATCTCAATGAAAGCTAATGACACTCATTAAAATAAAATAGGATTCATAGAAAGACATTAGGAATTCAAATGATCTTCCATAATATAGGATGTTGTTACTAGACTGCTTTAGCCGTAGTGACGGGAGAGCATATATGAATATTTGGAAGAAGGAAATGTAACATTTGCCTTTGTTGTATTTCACATCTGTCCACAACAAACCTAAACTTATTTCTTGTTTCTGCTATGTCCAAAAGTTTCAAAGCTCTAGAAGGCCACCATCTCCCTTTGGGATGGTTCCAAATCCATGTTACTCTCAATAATCATAAACATGATGCCTTAAACTTCTCCATGCTGTAGTATCATTTTAGATTCCGTCCCCCACATTCAGACAGCCACTCCTGTGTAGTTCGTGCCCCTGTTGCTGATCCCATTCAGGTCTTCATTGTCCCCTACCTGGTAATTGTGGCAATGGACTCCTGACTCTATTATCACTCCTTTACAATCTTTCTTTCACACTGTGGCCCAATTTATCATCCTAAGTCTCCAGTCAGATAATGTCTGTTCCCTTTAAAAACACCGGAGATTCCTTGTTTTCTACAGAATAAAGTCCAAAACACTCCACTTCTCATTAGATTTCCTTTGTGCTTTTAACACTATCCAGTCTTTATGGTTTTATTTCTTCCTATGCCACTCTATCCATGCCACACTCAAGGAAGAACAGACTTTTTTGATATTTCTTCCAATCTAATGTTAGACAACTTTAGCAACAGGAACATTCAAACACTATAATCAGTTATCATTTATAGTTTACCATGTCTATATACTAGTCATTTATTTCTAACAGATATATATATACTAATCATGCTTTCACAAGAGAAATAAACTCTGACTGCCTGTAAGGAGAAATCTTTCATGTTTGGTTGGGAAAGGAAAGGTGAGCTATGATTGCATATTCTGAAATGTGGGTGGTTTCTGTTGACCCGGACCTGAGCAAGTCACAAAGTGATCACGGCAGAGAACACACTTACGACCACAGGTAGATGAAATAAGAGGCAAGAGATGGAGGGATGTGGGGAAAGTGGTGAATACATATACTCTGCCATCTTCCATCTTTTGTCATGTATGAGAAAATTATATTCTTGAGGTAAATGTATTTATATAAAATTATACTATTTTTTTAGTGACCAAAGAGGTTCCATAATGCAAAGAAGACAAGAATTGTGCCAATGACAAGAAGAATTAGAATATATAATGCTTCTTTGAGCACATAAAACTCTCCGGATTTGAGAATTCAATGGTGGCTTCCAGAATCAGAGACAGTAAGAGGTAACAGAGGACTCAATTCCATGAGGTCAACCCAACTCTAAAGGCCACTGAATGAGGAAGATATTTGGTACATTCATTATATTTTTGAACAACTCAACACCATTAATGCTCTAACACTAATTACCTGATAACAACTGGGTGACACTGCAATTTAATTCTGTTCTCACCACTAATTACCCAGAGTCAGTGTAATATCCCACAGGTTTAAGGTCTCAGTCCCACAAGACTGCTCTCCACTTCAGATGCCAACCCAACTTTTAGGAGCCACCTGCACTTATGACAAGCTGGTTATAAATTGGAGGGTTTCCACAAATCTGTCAGGTTCAAGAATTCACTACAATGACTCACAGAACTCATTCAAAGCACAGTTCTTTTTATTGCAGTTTTCTTATAAGCACTACACATAGGACAAGGTCTAGAAGTGTCCCAGACACAGAACTGCCATGCCTGCTCTCTATGAAGTCAGGGAATATCACCCCACGAAGCAACTAGGAAGTTCTACCATGTCTTGGTGTCCAGAGTTTGTAGTGAGCATGTAAGCATGGTTGATTAAATCATTGGCCAGGTGACTGAATTCCATCTGTAGTACCCCCTATACTTCTTAGAGGTCAGGCTGCTCAAAGTTCCAAACCGTTAATCTTTTAGTTGGGATATGTCATTCTGAAATTATCTAGGGGCCCACCTAGTCACCTCATTAGCATTAAGAAAACATTCCTATTACTTAGGAAATTCTAGGACTCTAGAGCTTTGTGCCAGTAACTCCATGGGACAAGCACCAGATATATTCTCCAGTGTAACACCATTGTTTCATCATGGAGCAAATTTTGTCAACAAAATTCTGCATTATTTTAAAATACTTTTCATTTATTAGATTTACACAGTGTGCCAGAAATAAAAATAGTACAAGACACATCCATATACCCTTTATTTAGTTTCATCTTTTATTAACACTTAACCTCACGTGGTTACTTCACCATTCTCTCTTCCTCCTTTCCTCCCTACCTTTCTCCACACACACACACATACACACACACGTACTTTTTCCCTCAACCATTTCAGGATACATTACATGTACCATCTGCACTATTCTTAATGTTATGATAAAAGTTTTCTCTATTAAAAGACTTCTCTTTACCCATGCAAATGTGATTATGTTTATTAAAGTAATTTATTTTTCTATTTTGTATTGCTGGTACTTATTTACATGTCCATCTTTACTCAGTGTGATAAAAGGCCTCTTAAGGGCCCAGAAATCTTTATTTTTAAGAACTACCTCCACATTATCCTGACTCAGGTAATCTTTTTTTAAAAAAAGCTTTGAGTAGAGTGACATTTTTAAATCATCTCTACATCTGACATCATGTCTAACTAGTGCTCAGTAAATGTTATTAAAAAGGAAACATTTTATAAAGGAAATTATTTCATAGAGTTCTCTTAGCCCTTCAGTATGCAAACATTGATGGATTAGATCATATTTACCATATGCATAATTCTCTTTTATAATGAAAAATGGCAAAATGAGATACTAGCCGGTTACTATATATTCTCTAAAGTCAGAAATACTATCACAAGTATTTTTAATTTAGTTCAATCTCTATGTGAGGTTAGATTCCCTAAAAAGAAAAGCTGACAAAGATTCAAGTCCATGTGATTCTTTAAGGCAGTGCCTTCAGGAGTAAGAGCATGACGGAAGCAGGACAGGGAAAGGAAAAGAGGAAAGCCAACATGTATCTCAGCTGGAGTCTAGCTTTAGCCTGATCTCCATGGGAGCTCTGGAACATAAATTGTGCTACACAGAGGAAAAACCCAAAGTCAGGAAGCTGGCAATTTGTATTTTCATGTTGGTCAGTCAGTTGATACAACTAGTTGTGGGGGTGAGGAACAAAAGGCAAGATAGCTCCCATTTGGCTGAGAATAATTCTCTCTAGAGAACAGTGCAATCATGAGCATTAGCAACCAACACTCACAGCAGCTGGGGAACACGTACACCAGGCTGGTGAAGGGGATCTGGGAGAGGCACCAACAGTGTCCACTACAGCCCCAATATCTAAACAATTATTTATTTAATATTTAGCCAGGATCCAGAGTGTTCTGAACACTGTGAGGTCTCTTTAGATGCCCAGATACATTTTAAAAGTTAACATAATGTTTTAGAGGTAGTCCTTGAAATATTCTCACTTTTATGACTCTTAACTAGTAATTAAGCTTTATAACTGAATAGGTAGCTATTAAAAAAGGGATTTCAGGCGTTATGTACAATAACATGGTTCTGCAGAATAGAGATGATTATCTACACTTTCAACGTATACCAGACACTGCCCCTTCCTTCCTTTCACTATCTTTAATGGAAGCTGTTTATTCAAGTATCCCTTCTCCACTTAAATGCAGCCTCTTTGTAGGCAATATTTGCATTTTATTCAAATATACACTAGTGTTGGCATTTCTATTCAGTATGCACTCAATTCATGACTAATGAGTAACTAAACTTATGTATGAATGTATACAACTGTAATGATATGGTGCTTAGATTGAAAATTCTTTTAGTACATCTGAGAAGGAAGACAAACATATGGAATAGTAATTAGTTTAAATAAGACATAATTTACTTCTAAAATTGGTTAGAAGAGCTGTGTCTAGGAAACTAATGAAATGATAAGACAGTCAATCTTGGTGAGATATTTTTCGGGCTGAGAATCAACAGGGATGAATAATCTGGTTGTTGAAACATCTAAATAGAACAATAAGCCCCTGCTTGCAGGGAAAAGATAGCAATGAACTGAAATAGCTCATTCCAAAAAACTGTGTAAGTACATATTTTCAGGTGGTGGATTAAATATGGACGTGGGAGAGGAAACTGTTTTACTTCTAAGCTTGCACATTTGCACATCAATTTTTTCTTCAATTTGTCAGATTCTTGGTACAGATGGTGTACCAGGTGGTTTACAAATGTGTCTAACAACAATGAAAATCCAAAGTCATCACTCCTTCCCTGCAGATGTTGATTTTTGTTCTTAGGGCAGCTACCAAGATCAATAATATCTTTCCCCCTTAAAATAATAACACACATTTGGCTTTTAGTTTATTTATGCTGAAACTTTAATCCAAAATGATTTTAAGTTGCTTATAATGATATTTCAAAATGAACATATTGTTCATTTAGTTGTCCTGAGTGTTTGGCTTTCATTTTCTGAATATTTTTGTAGTTGCCTTAATGATGATGATTGAAGCTGGGCTCTAGTCTTTATCTCTGCACCTAATATGAATCCTCATTTTCTATCTCACACCATTAATGGCCAGATCTTAAGATCCAGGACTCATTACAACAAAAGCTGCAATACACAGATGGCATGTAGTAGAAATGATGTTGGGGCTTTGCCAACACTGATACCTTGGGTAGCAAGGAGGAACGTTGGGACAAGCATGGAGGATGGTGACGAGATAGCCCAGGTAAGCATTAGATTCGACCTCTTCTAGATAAGCTGCTTAGATACTAACCAATATAATTGGAGGATTACAGGAAATCATTTGCAGTGAATTAGTCGACATAGTAGTTAAACTCAATTACTCCTTTTTCTTTAAATTTTACACCTATTTTTATTATCTTTATAGAAAATTATCCCTTACATATTATTCCTAAGTTAACAAATGCTTATTGAACAATAATCATGGACTAAATATCTGAAGTATTAGAAGTGACTTTTTAATTAAGTTGGATATTGCATAAATTCATTTGAGTTGCACCAGTGTATAAACCTTGATATTTAAAAGAGCTTGGAATTCAGAGGCTATGAGGGGAAGGACAGTTTCCTCAACTCTCATTTCAGGGCCTGGGTTGTAGATTCAAGAAGGAATGGATGAATAGTGGTGACCTCTGTGAATATTTGCTAAATATGGAGTATAAATTCCTTAAATTCGCTCTGATTTGTATAGAAAATGCGTAGGGGTATATATCATGTTATAAAGAACAAACTAATACCAGGATAAATCCTGCTTTAATAAGCAGAGAGCTCCTTCTGTATGGCAGATACTACATTGGGTACAAGGGACTCAGTGATGAAATAAACATGGTCTCTTGGTTTAACGGGGCTTATAGTCCTGTGGGTCTCAACCAGGAGTGATTAATCTCCTTAGGTGGGGTGTGGAAAAGTGGCAAGAGGTGAATGTGTGTATATGTAGTGGCGGGAGGAGAGAGCTTGGGTGCTACTGACTGACATAATGATTGGGCAGTGCTGTGGATCTTTAGTGGTTAAGTTCTAGGTATGATAAACGTCCTGCACTGCCTTGGAGAGACCCATATAATGAAGAATTGCCTGCCCAAAGTGTTTATAGTGTCTCTCTTAAGAAACACTACAGGAGAGAAAGATAATGCACACCTAAAATATCACATAATTCATATAAATTAAAATATAGCATCACAGCTCATATCAGGGATATTACAATATATAATTAAGATGTATAACCCAACTTTAGAGCTTTAGAGAATTAAGGAATTCCTTTTGCCAGATACCAGCAACTAAAGGATGAACAAATTTAATCGCATGAAATAGGATTAATCAGATGTCCTGTATAAGGAACAAACAGAAATTTGCATAGAGGTGATATGATTGCTAGGTGGGAAGTAGGAAGAGATGAAGCTTGACCAAAGGCTAGGGCCAGGTTATTTAAGGCCTTATAAGTTATGTGACAGATACCTACATGTTACCCTGAGGAAAACAGAAAGTCATTGAAGAATTTTCATTTAGAGAGTGATATGACCATAGACCACAGGTGTAGCATAAGTTCTTTTCACTGATAGTTTGTAGAATAAATGGGATGATCTCTCACTATCTGTTTACCTTTCTAATAGTAGAAAGCACTAAACACTAAGTATAAGCACTAAGAAAGATGAAAAAAGGAGTAGACAAGAGAAGACAAACATTGTAACAGAACATAAACTAGATGCTCAATATGGAAAGAACACTTTTCCTGCCTGAACCTTCACACTGCCTGATAAAGATATAATGCAAGCCACATACATAACCCTAGATTCACAAGTAGCCACATTAAAAAAAATTACAAAGAAATAGGTGAAATTCATTACAATAATATTTTTTAACTTAACTGAATATATTCAAATATCATTTTTAAATGCAACTAATATAAAAATTTAATGATACAGTTTACATTGTTTTTAAATTTTTATACCTAATATTGGAAATGCAGCATGCATTTTCTACTTATAGCACATCTCAATTTGGACCAGTCAGATTGTATGTGCTGGCCATATGTGGATAGTGCTTACCATATTGGAGAGCACAGGCATGATATTTATTACTGAAGAAAGAACAACAAAAAATTGATATTTGCTATATAATTGAATAGAACTTAGGTTTTTCAAATCAGGTTTCTTAGGAAACTGAACAAAAGCAAAATCCCTCTTTGTAAACATTGATTAAAAGGGAGAAAGAAGGAACATATCATGATTCATTTTCTGTCTGTGGGTAACTCTATTAGGCAAACTTCATGTAACAAATTAATGATTGTTTTCTTCATAAATCAGGATGTATAGTTTCATTGATTTTTCCAAATGACTACTATAAAACCTAACAATAAGCAAAAATTCCTATTTATTTTAATGCTTTGCTTGTGTGAATGTTCAAATTCTGAGATAGGTGTAAATAGATTTGGAAAAGGAAAAGTATTCATTCAAAACCCAATGTCCTGGAATACAGTTAATTTCATCATCATTTCCATTTAAAATATTACATGCTGTTTAAAGTCATGGTGAAGATTCAAGGAGTTAAATATATGTAGTGAACTAGACCTTACCTGTGGCACAGAAGTGCTGAATAAGACATAGGTGTCTCTGTTTTTGAATTAAATTGTTAGAGATAAAAATAGTCAGTGTTCCCCTTTATGCAGGGACATTTCTGCCTTGCTCTTTTCTTATGCAGAGAGTTCTCCTGACTTGACTCTACCTGTATTAAACTTTTAATCTCTTGTCATTCGTTTCCCTTCTTAAGGCTTCGATTAAATCAATAAAGTTATCTTTTATACAGGTGTTAATACCTTTAATACAGGTGTTAATCTCTCCTGTAAGCACTTCATAATACATAATTTGTAGATGTTGCTTGAGTGTTTTCTTTTATTAGTATGGGGTCATATGGAGTTTCTGTATTCCATCACTGCAGAGGACCTTCAGTATGTTTTCTCCTTGAATACCAAAGGAACTTTGATCCCCTTTACTGCTTATGTTTGTTAAGGGTGATAAAGCCTCAGATGTACTCAGGAATATATCAGCCAGAGCAAACATAGGAAGAGGTGGGAGTGAGACTCCTTCCTGGGACCACTAGCAACTAATCCTGAAGCAGATACTTTGCTGGCTCACTGGGATGCCACCTATGGGATGATGATCTCTGAGTTTCTTCAGATTAAAGACATTTTCAACACAAACAAATATTAACATCTGGGTATGTTGAGTAAGCCTATGAAATACTACATACAACTGTTAAATATAATTCCTTGTGCTTACTTTTGCTTTTACATTTCAGAATTCCTCTGTATGCATTCTCTATTTGGACATTTGGGCAACCCCTATCCTCCCTTATCCAAATATACACTTTCATACTTAGAGTACAGACCCAGATCAGGCACCCTTTGCCTTTGAACTAACAAACCTTGCCTTGGCTCTGTAATAGCTACATTCAGTCCTTTGTGTGTGCATGTATATTAGGTATTGGATCAGTAAGATTTTAACTCTTTGAGGTAGCACTGCATTTCACAGATTTCTACTCTGGCACCATATTTTATATGTAGTTATGTTTTATAAATTTTTCCTATAAAACTTCTAAGAAACCAGAAACTTTTGTAAATTTTTTAAAACTTAAACTAAAGGAAATGACATGAACTTACAAAGAATACTGCATTTGGAGCAATTCTTTATAACTGCCTCCAGACAGAAGTAAAGCTGTGACAGATTTGGAAACTCTGAAGGGAGATTTCTTAAATGGTTTTTTGAGTGGTGAGGTATTTTAAATGAAAACTTCATAGAAACATTGTCTATTGGCACAGTGTTTTATGTTGCAAGTACTGGCTGCTTGACTTTCCTGTGTTTCTGACAATTTGTAGACAACAGACAAAAATCCCCAAATGGACTTATGCTTCACATAAAAATGTTGAATGTGTTGAGGTTTTCACAAAGAATATATTTACCTGATGTGAGTATATTGAAGCTGGGCTGCCATGTAAAGGAAGAACTCTATGCCACAGACAGGCATTCTGCCTGTCACATTCTGCCTATAACAGCACAATTGTAAACTGGCAACAGTAATAGATATCTTGGGAAGTTAAGAGTCCAAATTTATGCAGTTTTTTCTGGGAAGAAACCCATTTAGTTCCCATTCTTTAATCTCATATTTTGTTTAAAATTGTATACAAAGAATAAAAATGTACAGGGTTTAAAACTGTCCTTGGGATTCATTGGTTGGTGAACTTGAACAGGTCAGTTGACCTACTGGATCTCAGTGTCCTTATCTGTAAAGTGAGGCTAAGAGTTGTAAAGACAACCTTCAGGTTGTACTCACTCCTCAGCTAGTTGAAAGGCCATGGTCAACCATTATAATCCCTCCCTTGCATGTGTTCTCAGAAGTGATGCTGTGCCCTTCTCTGTTCATCACCAATGCACATGTCAGCTACTCCCAGTTTTGGTGACATTAACTTTAATCACTTGGTTAAGGTGGTGTCCACCAGGGATCTGCACCATAAAGTTAACATTTTATCTTTTTAATTAATTATTACTTTGAGAAAATGTTAATATGCTTATCAGTCACCCACTAATTTATGAATTCCTTGATGATTGTTTAACTGTACCATGCCTTCTGTATCTAAAAGAGATTTTCCTTCTTTCCATTAATTAATTTATTCATTTTTTTATATCCATAAAGATTCATGGATTCTTACTTTATTCATTGCTTTCATTATTTATTTTGATACTCAAATTGCCCCAAGTTTGGCAAGTGGAAGCACCTTCAACCTGGTCTCTGTGTTTTTGATATGTGCCATGAACATTTTCATGCTTTCTCTGGAGTAACAATACAATCTAGGTTCATTCACTGCCTTAGTGTGGGAGTCAGTCTTTCTTTCTAAGGACTCCTGTTTCTTTTAAGGGAGAAAGATATTAAAGATCTGGTATAGTCCCAATAGTTTATTTTTACTTTTGCTTCCCTTGCCTGAGGAGACACATCTAGAAGAATGCTTCTGTGGCTGATGTCAAAGAAATTACTGCCTATATTTTCTTCTAGGATTTTTATAATTTCAGGTCTCACATTTAGGTCTTTAACTCATTTTGAGTTTATTTTTTGTTTTGGTGTAAGAAAATTATCCAATTTCATTCTTTTTTTTTTTTTTTTTTTTTTTTTAATTTTGAGAGAAACCATGAGCTAGGGAGGGGCAGAGACAGAGGGGGAGAGTGAGAATCCTATGCAGACTCCATGCTGTCAGCACAGAGCTTGATGTGGGGCTGTTTCATGAACTGTGAGATCATGACCTGAGCCAAAACCAAGAGTCAGATTCTTAATGGAATGAGCCACCTAGGTGGTCCAGTTTTATTCTTTTGCATATAACTGTCCAGTTTTCCCACCGCCATTTGTTAAAGAGACTTTTTTCCATTGTATATTCTTGCCCTCTTTTGTCATAGATTACTTGACTATAAAAGTGTGGGTTTACTTCTGGACTCTCTATTCTGTTCCTTTGATACACATGCCCATTTTTGTGCCAGTATCATACTGTTCAGATTACTACAGCTTTGTAGTATACCTTGAAGTCTGGAATTGTGATACTCTAGCATTAATGTTCTTTTTCAAGCTTGTTTTGGATATTCAGGATCTTTTGTAGTTCATTACAAATTTTAGGAGTATTTGTTATGGTTCTGTGAAAAATGTTTTTGGTATTTTGATCGGGATTATGTTAAATCTGTAGATTGCCTTGGGTAGTATGGACATTTTAACAATATTGGTTCTTCCAGTTCATGAGCATGGAATATCTTTCCATTTGTTTGTGTCATCTTCAATTTATTTCATCAATATTCTTAAACAATTTTTTTAATGTTTATTTCTTTTTGAGAGACAGAGAGAGAGAGAGAGAGAGAGAGAGAGAGAGAAAGCAGGAGAGCAACAGAGAGAGAGAGACAGGGAGACACAGAATCTGAAGCAGGATCCAGGTTCCGAGCTGTCAGCACAGAGCCCAACATGGGGCTCAAACCCAGGAACCGTGAGATCATGACCTGAGCTGAAGTCGGATGCTCAACTGACTGAGCCACCCAGAAGTCCTTTTTTCATCAATATTTTTTATACACCAAAATAAAAAGTTTTTGCAAGGCCAAGGGAAAAAACAAAACAAAACAGCAACCTACTGCATGGGAGGAGATATTTGCAAATGATATATCCAATAAGGAGTTAACATCCAAAATATATAAAGAACTTAGAGGGGTGCCTGGGTGGCTCAGTCGGTTAAGCATCTGACTTCAGCTCAGGTCATGATCTTGCGGTTTGTGAGTTGGAACCCCGCAATGGGCTCTGTGCTATCAGCTCAGAACCTGGAGCCTGCTTCAGATACTGTGTCTCCCTCTCTTACTGCCCCTCCCCAGATCATGCTCTGTCTCTTTCTGTCTCTCAAAAAAAAAAAATAAACATTAAAAAAAATAATTTACTTATACAACTCAACTCAACACCAAAAAGACATATAATCTTTGGGCAGAGAAACTGAGAAGACATTTTTCCAAAGAAGACATACAGATAGCTAGCAGATACATGAAAAGATGCTCAACATCATTAATCATCAGGGAAATGTGAGTTAAAATCACAATTAGATATTACTTTGTACCTAACAGAATGACTAAAATCAAAAACACAATAAATAACAAGTGTTGATGAGGGTGTGGGGGAAAAAAGGAACTTTTATGCAAAGCTGGTATGAATATAAATTGGTGCAGCCTTTGTAGGAAATAGTATGGAAGTTCCTCAAAAAATTAAAAATAGAAATGCCATAGGATCCAATAATTCCAATGCTGGGTATTTACTCAAAGAAAAATGAAAAAAAAAATTTGAAAAGATATATGCATCCCTATTTATTGTAGAATTATTTACCAACAGTGAAGATATGAAAGCAACCCAAATGTCCATCAATAAATGAATGGGTAAAGAAGATGTGGTATATATACACAATGGAATATTACTCAACCATAATAAAATCTTGCCATTTGCAAAACATGGATGGACCTAGGGGGTATAATGCAAAGTAAAATAAGTCTGTGAGAGGAAGACAAATACCATATGATTTCACTTATATGTGGAATTTAAGAAACAAAACAAACAAAGAAGGAAAGAGCCAAAAAACATAATTTAAACATAAAGAACAAACTGGTGACTGCCAGAGGAGAGGTAAGAGGGAGAGAGCTAAAATAGACAAAGGGTTTAAAATTATACTTATCTCTGGGTAAGGGGCATCAAAGAATCTACTCCTGAAATCATTGTTGCACTATATGCTAACTAATTTGGATGTAAATTTTAAAAAATTAAAAATAAAATAATAAAATAAAATAAAATAAAATAAAATAAAATAAAATATCCATGGGGGGGGGGGGGCGGGAACATATCCATCACCTAAAAAAAAAAGTATACTTATCTCAATGAGCACAGAAAAATGTATAGAATTATTGAATCATATTGTATACCTGATAATAACATAATACTGTGAGCTAATTATGCTTGAATAAAAAAAAAATCTTAAAAAAAAAAGAAATGAAGATCTGAGTGTTAAGTGTTATTCTTGCTACTGATACTTCATTGTTTCTTGGCTTTCTCTGGCTGAGAGTTTCTGTATGATGAATGGATGTTTCTGCTTTGAGGAAAAAAGCAGAATTAATCATAGGACTCACATAGTGTTTTTCCATTTTCTCAAGTATCACAATCCTGCACTTCATATTTTGACAGCAAACATATAATTTACACATTTTGTGCAGTCTTGCTTTGTATTCTATGTAAAGATAAGCGGGTACCAGTTATGGTATGGCCCTAAGTTTTTGGTCTGTTTTACAGTAAGTGAGAGACTATTAAAGGATAAAAATTTTAACAAATGTTTGCCCTAATTCAAGTCTGCTTATGGGAAACAAAGGGAACATTAATAGAACAATTATCATAACATGGAAAATTTATCATGAGCTTAAGTCCTGAGAAATACCACGTGGTCAGAGTTTCCACAGGCGTAAAATTTGGCTCTGAAGGACATCAAGTAAACATGATGCCTTTCCTCAATCAACTCTGTCTTCTTAAAAGTTTTTTAAGAAGGACTTTTTGCAAAGTCCTACTCCTCTTCAAATTCAGGCAGAAAAGTCAAGGAGATGGAGAAGAATGGAGGTTTGTACATTTCACAGCTTTCCATTTGTTCCCTCTTCATAAACACATCAGAATTAGAACAGTTCATCTTTTTTATGGTACCCTTAAGACTGAAGAGAGGTAAGCTAAGGAGGTGTGACATATTTTGACAGGCATATCAAACTTTTCTTCCCAAATAAGTAATTCTACTCAAAGAGTAAACATTTTTAAACTATGTAACTTCTTTCTCAAAGATATTGACAAGTTGCACTATCTTACTCTTTCAGGCACCTAGTTAATGTTCACTAGTCAAGTGGGTAATAAAACATTTGATGGGGGCACCTGGATGGCTCAGCTGGTTAAGCATCTGACTTCAGCTCAGGTCATGATCTCATGGTTCGTGAGTTTGAGTCCCGTGTCGGGCTCTGCTGACAGCTTGTAGCCTGAAGCCTGTTTCAGATTCTGTGTCTCCTTCTCTCTCTGCCCCTCCCTGTCTTGTGGTCTGTTTCTCTCTCAAAAATAAACATTAAAAAAAATTTTTTTAAAAGAATAGCTGTAAAAAATACATCATTTGATAAAGGTGGCAGAGACTAATTTCTCTATCTATTATTTCATCAATAAGGTTAACAGCTGAGAGTAAAAAACTACCTATAAATCTTAGCTATGCTATTATTATGATAGTCATTTAAGTCTGATAAAATAAATTACTTATTACTGTAATATAATCAGTGATTCATTTCTAATATTTCATTATGTCTTTATTAGCCTAATAAGAGAACTTGTAGGCAAGGCACAATCCAAGGGAAGAAAATTGTAGAAAAACTAAAATCTTGTATCAATACTTCATGTTACTCTGTGTGTCAACTTTAGTTGTAGTTATTAATTCTATTTTCATTCATTGTTCACTCTTTAGCTTATAGATGAAATTTGCAACAGGGCTGGGGAATACACCAACATACTGTACCACTTTCAAATAAAATTTGGAGCTGAAGTTATATTTATTCAGTAAATAATTATTAATTATATGATGCACAAATCACGGTGTTTAGATATATGGGAAAGTATATAAATATATGAGGGGGTCCCTCTGGACCTTATAATTATATTGAAAAGTCAAGTTATACCTTGGCAAAGTATTGCAAAGTATCTTCAGATATATTATTCTTTCTTCTGATTATTATTATTTTTATTATCCAATTTTATATTGAAACATTAATGACAGACAATAACAACAACAAATACCCCAACATAAGAACATGAGTAGCCTTTCTGAGGCTACCTGGCTTATGTGATGAAAGCTGAAGGCTAACTCAAGTCTTCTGATTTAAAAACCTTATGTCTTAAAACTACACTAGCTGGGAAGGTATTATATTAGTCAAATGATTGTTGTTATCTGAGTCTTGTGGGTGGTTTCTGAAAGTTAGCCTTCCAGAGGTCATGAGGGCTGGGCTGGGACCTGAATAATGAATGCAATTTCATAGAGAATGGAGGATGAGGAGACCCTTGGGTGAAGGTGAAAAATGATGGGCAAAAGACTCAAGAGCATGCCAGCTACTATTTTTATGAATATTCCAATGAGAAGAAAAAGAACAAGATTAAAGGCCCAGAAATCCAAGAAGTGTCAGGTCTGCAACATGTGTCAGTCATATAAGAAAAATCAACCATTCTTAGTTCTGTTTCTAGGGGAAAGAATCCTATATGTGGGGTTATTATGAAGGAGGGGGCTAACTGGAAAGCTTCTTGATGGGACTTCATGGCAAGACATTTTATATCCAGCAAAACCAACCCTTTCTGACTCTCTTTGGAAGCTTTTGAAATGACACAGTGACTTTTCTCAAGGCTACTCATTTTCAGGGTGTGAGAATCTTGCTCACAGGAAAGCGTATTTTCAACTCCTTCTGAGACTCCCACAGAGGCTCAGCCTTAATCACAGGGAGAAAATGATTGCCCATGCATTGTGACTTCAGAGGCAGCAGAATGGAAAGAGAATAGAACACAGAAGATCTGAGCATTTAAAACTGGCACTGTGAATAAACTGCTTAAGTTTTCTGAGTCTCGGTTTATGCATTTACTTTAAAACTGGAATTAATGCCTTCCTGACTGACTTCCCCACTTCCTTATATTACTGAAAGGGCCTTCCTTATTCAGTAGTTCCCATCTCCTAATACTTTTATTTTTACGGGTCTTGGTATTCATTTTTAAACCATCTCTCTACAGTAACAACAGGAAATGTATTTAAGCCAGCAGGGTGCATACTGGCCAGAACTGTTGATATCACTACTTATGACGCCAGGCAGCTTCCTCATATGAACCCCATTCTTTTGTAAAGGGAGATTTTAAAATGGAGCAAGCAAGCCTAGCTAAGAGAGTCTCTTTTAAAATAGGATTGGAAAGCCGTAAGAGGAGGAATTTATGCACATCCTCGGCAGAGAAATTATAAACTTTTTGCCAGCTGCAAGCCCTCAGCCTGTATTTAACCCCCTCCTCACCAGGGCACTTGAATCTTTCCTATTCTTCACTTTGAAAATAGCCAACAAGATTTGACAAGTCTCAATTTCTCATTTGCATATTAACTCTACTCATTCCTGTTAACCTATTTTCTAATTTTTTTTAATTTAACTTTATTTTTTATTTTTTAAAATTTACATCCAAATTAGTTAGTATATATAGTGAAGCAATGATTTCAGTAGATTCCTTAATGCCCCTTACCCATTTAGCCCATGCCCCCTCCCACAACCCCTCCAGCAACCCTCAGTTCGTTCTCCATATTTATGAGTCTCTTTTGTCCCCCTCCCTGTTTTTATATTATTTTTGTTTCCCTTCCCTTATGTTCATCTGTTTTGTCTCTTAAAGTCCTCATATGAGTGAAGTCATATGATTTTTGCCTTTCTCTGACTAATTTCACTTAGCATAATACCCTCCAGTTCCATCCTCTAAATTTTTTTTTAATGTTTATTCATTTTTGGGAGACAGAGAGACAGAGTGGGGGAGGGGCAGAGAGAAGGAGACACAGAATCCCAAGCAGGCTCCAGGCTCTGAGCCTGTCAGCACAGAGCCCCACGCGGGGCTCGAACCCACAAAGTGCGGGATCACGAACTGGGCCGAAGTCTGATGCTCAAGGGACTGCCACCCAGGCACCCCTCTGTTAAACTATTTTCAGTCCTTGTTTTGCATAGAGGACCTAAATGAGAATTGCAGTCATGACCTTTTGTCTTTATAAGTCTGTCCCTCTTTGTCTTCCTAGGAACATGAGTCAGCTTTCTACCTGAATCTGTTTCCCAAATTGCAATTCCAATTGCCCCAATAAATGCCTGTTTGTTTAAATTTTCAGTGAATTATTTCTTGGTTGACATTTCCGTTCTCATTCCCATGGTCTTGGTTCAGGCTCACATTTCTGGCCCACATTTTTCCAACAACTCCTCAGCCTGCTTTGTAAGACCAGCCTACCCCTTTTGAATGATTCTTCTCACTCATTGAGAGTACTTGTTCACGGTCCTACTCAAAGCCCTTTAGTCCCACTGACCCTCCTCCCCACTTCCGCATCCCTAAGAAAAAAACCTAAGTTACTTATGCTTGATACAACACATAGGACATGCCATGATCTGTCCTCTTACTGTCTCCCCAAGAACACACAAACGCTAAGGAAGAAAGGCTAAATCTCACACTTAAATCCAGGTTTTCTTACTCCTACACCAGGGGTTAAAAATTTTTTTTAAGTTGTTTACTTATTTTTTTCTGAGAAAGACAGAGGATGTGAGCTTGTACAAGTGGGGGAGGGGCAGAGAGAGAAGGAGAGAAAGACCAGGACTTTTTTTGTGTGCGTGATGTTGGTAAAAGGTATAATCCATGAAGAAAATGTTATTATACAAGTAACTACATGACATCAATAGTACTGCTGTTACAGAACCTGGTCTGAATCACCCGGTGGAAGAACCAAGTGGCACTAAGAGATCTTAGAAGCAGGAGGTTTATTTCACACCTGGGGCTCAGAGGCGATCACTCTCCAGAGGTCTGAGCCTCCTGAGTGTTAGCAGAGGGAACAATTTATAGTCTGTTACTTCCACATTCCTCATTAGTAGTAATTTGGCACTCCAGCCAAGTGGGGTAGGAAGAACCCGGAAGGGGAGTCTCCCATCAGGAACTGGAATTTCTATATTAGTTCTGTTGGCCATCATGTAACAGATTTTTCCCTATCACCCCTAACATTTCAACATTTTTACCAAAGAAAAACATGCAAGTAGAAAATAATGTATATTAGCCAAATTCATCAAAATATCATAACTATAATTAATCAATACATACTATTGCCAGGCATGATGAAAAGAATGATGAAGAAAGGAGAAAAATATTTACCTGTAGCCCAGAAGGCTGATCTATAGCCTGCATACTTCCCATAAGGATCATATATGGGCTAGTTGCTGCATTCTTAAAGGGTCTCATCATGCCTATAAATATCACAGATATTTAACATCAAACTGAATGATAGGCACCAGAGAAGTCTTGTGGAAGTAGTTTTGCGAGTAAAAATTCAAAGAAAACATTTATGACCTAATACTCCCTGCACATCTCCTCCCCCTTGAGCACTAAGCATACAGCCACCAGCTTCATACAGCAAAGGTGCAGCTTTTTCTGCCCATGGGTCCTGTCCCCATGATACTTAAGTAAGCTTACTAAGCTAGAAGATACAATATCTCAAGAATTCTTTAACTGTTCCACTCAATGTTACCCCAATGGAACTTTGCACACAGTATCTAATTTAATTCTCATTGTAAGCAGATAAACAGTACCACTTTATCCCTATTTTATACATGAAGAAATAGATAATATTGCTTTTTCAAATTCAAACAACTAATGAGTAAGGAGTGCATGTATCTGTACTTTTAACCACTAAGATCTGTGGTTCACTAAGGTAGCCACCCGACTCAGGGGATGAGTGTGTGGTACAATAACATTTAACATCTAGTACAATATAAAAGAAACTGCATGTTTCAAATTAGATGTCATCAGTTAAAACAAATCATGGACATATTACTTTTTTAGTTTCCTAAGTGGACACATTCACACTTCTAGTTTTCTAAGTATCCCACATTTTCCCAAAATAAAACTGACAATAATATTGTTTATAATTAATTTTAAATATATAAAGATAATATTTTCCATTTATTGAAGTTATTGGGCATATTTTGTGGTTGTAGTTCTTCCTGAACTATTTATCAAACATCTCTATGGTTTATTTTTTAAAGATATTTAACTAAGAGAATGTACCAAATTATGCCATTCATGAATCTAAGCAGTTCTTGACATAAAACATTTTCCCACCTTAAATTCAATTGGTATGTTCTAAAAAGAGATTTTAAATTAATCTTTGACATGTGGATTAAATTTTCACATTTTAAGAGGAAATGGTGCTGTATAGCCATGCTTCCTCCTGATACCTAATTATCTTCTCTCTCACCTGAGTAAAATTAATTGTCCTGGACACCTACATTCAAATGATGTGTGCACTGTGTAAGAGAAAGGAAGATAATAAATTTCTTTTCACCACTTTCTAATTTATGTCTCTTGTCATTGATCAATCCCCCTAGTATGTGGTAGTTTAAATTTCTATTTTCCATAATACTTGGAGGATTTTTCCCAATCAGAAATAGGTGCTGACACCTATGCCTTGGGAACTCTGGGTGTGAATCTCTTCCCATTTATTTAAGTAAAAAATACACTTGAAAACCCTCCCTCTCAAGACTGTTGAAGCCAGGGGGCTGTTTGAGGAGTCCTTTGGTGAACCTGATGAAAATACTGCTAAGAATCTTCTTTACAAAGCTAATGTTTAAAGACATTACAAATCTCACATTGACCTTTGCTTTGTAGAACAAGTGCTTTGCTTTGCTTAAAGTGCATAGGTGGGTTCCACACAGGAAGTTCCTCATTGTGGATAGTCTTGCTGAAAGGAACTCATTCTAATGCAATAAATACTCAACATCTCTCTCTGTTAAAAAAAATGATGTTCTCTGATGACAGCCTTTGAAATTCTGCTTCTTTGTATAAGAGGAAGGAGAATTCTACTGGGTGAAATATAAAAACAATAATCTAGAATTCAGTTTCTTGGTGGCCTTGGAGAAAATGATTAGAAACAATCAAGAGTGATTGTTTCTTTTATTTATTTGATTTCTCTCTTTCACTCCCCCTTGCCATTTTATTATTTCCTTTTTAAAATTTAATTACAGGGTACCTGGGTGGCTCAGTTGGTTAAGCGTCCAACTCTTGATTTCCACTCAAGTCATGATGTCACGGTTTGTGGGTCTGAGCCCCGCATGGGTCTCTGTGCTGAAAAGCGATAGTCCTGAGACTACTTGGGATTCTCTTTCTCTCCTCTCTCTGACCCTTCCCTGCTTACTCTCAATCTTTCTCAAAAATAAGTAAACATTAAAAAAAAAAACTACAGAAATGTCCCAAGGCTGATACAAAATATATTTGTGTACTCAGAACTATGTTACATTTTATATAAAATAATATATTACTTGAGATAGTGCCTGAGATTCTCTTCAAATATGTACATAATGCCAAAAGGGAAGCAAATGGGAGTATAGACGTAACAAATTAATGGGATTTGACATCGTTGAATCTAGGGTGTTGGACACATGACTATTCTGTGTACTTTGGTGTATGTTTCTATTTTTCATGACAAGAACTTTAAAATTTTTTTATGTAAATAGCTTCATGTTTTTGCTCTTCCTAATAAATCTACCACAACACCCTTTTAATAATAGCCCTTTTGGGACATCTGGGTGGCTCAGTCAGTTCAGTGACTGACTCTTGATTTCAGCTCAGGTCATGATGCCAGGGTAGTGGGATCAAGCCCCTATAGGCACTCTGCACCAAGCATGGAGCCTGCTTAGAATTTTCTCTTTCTTTCTTCCTCTGCCCCTCTCCCCCACTTCATGCTGTCTCTTTCTAAAATAAATTTAAAAAAAAGAAAATATACAGTAAAAATATCCTTTAAAAAATAGTCCCATTAAATTGAATCCTGTATGATTTGGGGGAAAAATACACAACAAATAATGTTAAAGTCCCCTTATTCTGCCCCTTAGTTCCATCTTCTTTCCCAGTTACACAAATAGAATTTCAGTGCATGTATTTTTTTAGGTCTATTATATACATATATGGGGGAAATGAGCCCACTGCCCCAATCAAAGGGGGGATGGACACAGAGATTTGGAGCACAGTGAAGTGAGGGGTTAATCAACTTTCCTGCAAGAGTGGATGTCTGATGGACAGGTACACTCAGGGCGGTTACAGCAGGCAATTTATCTCCTAGCACGAAGTCCCTCCCCTGATTCCTCATTGGCTGAGTACTACAGAGGTTACAGCCTTACTTGAAGGTTGCCTATGCCCATGCAGAGGCAAAAAGTAGTCTGATTGGAACAAATGTACATCCCTTGAACTAACAAAGAGACTTCAGTTCTTTGGCACATGCTTATTGCAAAGCCCACGAAAAATAAGCCTGTAAAATGGAGAATGGAAGAAGAATCAGGAAGTGAAGAGTCTAAGGGTTTGGGACTCCATGGGGGGTGGCAGTGTTCATACATATTTCCAATAGGTTGTAAAACCTGTTGTTAACTAGACAGCACAGCTTTTATTTGGTATTTCGGAAAATGAATCATCTCACTTACTTCTCACAATATATATCTATAAATAGTATATTACTTTGTGTATTTTAAAGTTTTATATAATGTTATATGTTATCTTATGCAACTTACCTTTTCCTATAAATAATTTACTTTTAGATTATCCATGTCTATGCAAATAAGTCTAGTTCTTTTATTTTACCTGACATAGAACAGTCTATGGCTGAACATAGTCAAAATGTTCAGTTTTGCTACCACAAATGATGCTACAATATAAGAGTTATAGAACTACTTATAAGTTATTGTAAGAACTCCTTCAGGGTATATACCTAGAAGTAAAAATTTTCAGCTATAGGACATTTTCATCTTTACCATCAGTAGATACAGCTAGATAGCTCTGTGGAGTAACTGGGGGAGCTCAAAGAATGACAGAGCCCCTGTTTTGCAGTATCTTTTGACCAATGTTCAAAATTGATTGGTTCTATTTTTTTTTCTTTTGCTAATCTGATAGTATGAAGCATATCTCCTTGTCATTTTATTTCTTGTGTTACTTGTGAGACTGAACATCTTTTGAAATGTATATTAGCCTTTCAGATTCTTCTGTGAATTTCATATATATATATATATATATATATATATATATATATATATATGGAACATTTGATTTTTCTTACTGATTTGTAAGCATTCTTTATATATCCAGGATACTAAGTGGATAATTATAACATAGAGGTGATGCCAATCAATTGAGATATGTTTTATCACCAGTCCAAGGTCACTCAGATAATAACTATACCCATGACACTTAGCTACAAATCCTTTTTCTCCTACACTATGCTGCCTTCCAAATATCAAATAATAAGGCTAAGGAAAAAGACTTCTAACATCTTTTCCACTTTTGACACATCATGGTGTTATCAACTGTCAAGTTCATGAAGAAGGCAATTTTTCTTCCATGTGAAATTTTAGTTGGTTTGTATTGATGAGTGTGTGAGGATGACATTAAGAAGAGCTAGAAAATTCAACACCTCTCTTTTCAAAGATAGACTCCTGGATTTGGAGGCTTCTTAAGAATTTAAAATATAGCAATATCAACAGGCACATGAAAAGATGCCTAACATCACTAATGATCAGGGAAATGCAAATCCAAACCACAATGAGGTACCACCTCACACCTCTCAGGTTGACTACTATCAAAAAGACCAAAAAAAAAAAAAAAAAAAAAAAACAGTGTTGGCAAAAATGTGGAGAAAAAGGTACCCTTATACACTGTTGGTGAGAATGTAAATTGGTGCAGTTACTATGGAAAATAATGTAGAAGTTCCTCAAGAAAATAAAAAAAAAAGAATTACCATACAACCCAGCAATTCTACTTCTGTGTATTTCTCCAAAGTAAACAAAACACCAGTTTGAAGAGATACATGCACCCCTATGTTCATCGCCGCACTGTTAACAATAGCCAATATGTGAAAGCAACCTAAGTGTCCATCAATAGATGGATGGATAAACAATATGTGATACACGTGTGCTCACATGCACACACACACACACACACACACACACACACACACACAAATATACATTCACAATGGAATATTACTCCACAATAAAAGACTGAGATTTTCCCATTTGTGACAACACAGATAGATCTAGAGGGTATTATGCTAAGTGAAATAAGTCCGAGAAAGACAAATACCATATGATTTCATTTATATGTGGAATCTAAAAAGAAAATGAACAAACAGACAAAACAAAAACAAGCTCACAGACATAGGAAACCAACTGTGGGCAAAATAGATAAAGGGGATTAAGAGGTACAAAATACTACTTATAATAAATCATGGGGATGTAATGTACAGCATAGAAATTATAGTAAATAATATTGAAATAATTTAGTATGGTGACAGATGGTAACTAGACTTATCATGGAGATTGTTTTGTAATGTATAAAATTATCAAATCACTATGATGTACATTTGAAATTAACAGGATATTGTATGTCAATTATACTTCAATAACAACAAATAAAATAGGAGAACAGAGCAGATCTATAGATTACTTCCCTGCAGTGGATGCAGCTCCAGAAGTGTTACACAAAGGATTTATGTATGGTGAATGTTAATAAAATTTATTAAATTACCTATGGACTTGCTGAATATACAACAGATAAACTCTAACACTGTATTTATTTAAAATAAAATCATGACTGTGTTCCCACTAAAATATCTGTGCTTCTTGACATCACTTGGAAAGTGAACAGGCAGCATTAATGTGAGTTAGCAGAAATTTGGTACAAGATGCTAAGGAGATAGAACTCTTCCTGTTTGTCATCTTCTTGTCATAGAATTTTACTATGTTTGTAAAATAACATGATTCCTGTGTTGCCTTAAAGGCTCTGAAGCATCATCATAAGGATAAATAATATTCTTTGTTCCCTGAGCACCTCATAGAGACACAGAGAACTCAGAAGCATGGCTAGCCTCATCTGGTTTTGCCCTTAGGCAGAAAATGGATGCAAGTGGTTGCACCAGCTTGTTTGTTTTGTTGTTGTTTCATTTCTTCAGCATCTCACATGAACTTAAATTTATTGCCCTTATTGATCCTTTAAAGATCTGTGATGTACTAAGCAGCATGCGCATTCCCAGGCTGAGTACAAAAACTAAGTAACAATTTCATTGATTGTCAAGTGTTGAAAAGGAAAGACTAAACAAAGGAAATTTTGAAAGGCAGTAAAGAAGTTTGCCCCTACTAGTCCATCTTCTGTGTGTTTTTCCACACAATCAGTAGCTTAATAATTCCAATTAAAATGAGTGTTTCTTGCAGTTTTTGGCAAATCCATATTAAAGAATATAAAAAATTAATATATTCTGTAGGTCAGTGAAATAAGCAGGGGTTTCCAGATGGTAAACATTTCATGGAATTCATCCATTTAGTTTACCATGAGTAGCAAAACAGTCACTGCTAATGATGAGTTTCTTTAAGTAACCAAAACTTAGCCAATGTACCCTTACCTCAAACCTGCCACTCTTCCGTTTCCTATTTGTGTCAATGACTTCTACCATTATTAATCATTTAGGCTTGAAAGAAAACTTGGAGTTATTAGTAAATCCTTTTAGTCTTAAATTTCCAAAATGGATTAAATGAAACTTTTTCATAGAATAACTAGTAGGATTCTAAATTTAACCACACTGATATTTGGATTTATGAAGAAAAAATAGCTGACTGACCCAGTATTGTTTATTGGAAAAAAATTTCTTTCCTCACTGCTCTGTAGTAGCACTATTGTTGTTGTAAATAAGGTAGTCATATATATATGCTGATCTGCTTCTGAACTATCTATTCAGTTTTATTGGTCAGTTTGTCTATCTTTGTACCCATACTGCATGATCTTATTTAATATTTCTTTACAATAGGTCTTATATTTAATGTTACATGTCCTTAGATTTGTTCTTCAAAATTGCCCAGCATATTCTTGACCTTTTGCTTTTCCAGAAGAATTTTAGAATTAACTAGTTAAATTTGAAAAAAAAAGAAAAGAAACATTTCAATTTTAATTATAATAGTTAAACATATAGATTAATTTTGGGCAAATTGACATTAGAATATTAAGTATTATGATATTGAGTATGATATATCCCTCTATTTGTTTAGATTTTCTTTTATTTCTCCTCCCAAGATATTTTTCAGATTTCATTGTAGAGGTCTTCACATTTTCATTAAGTATTCTGATATGATACATTTTAGATTATACAGAATTCACTCAGTGATAAGATAAAGAAGAATTTGGAGACTAACTAAATTCAGACAGGGAGAGAGGTAATAAAAAGCAGGTATTAAGTTGAAGAACTACAGAGAAAATAATTTTGTTTTGGCAACTAAATATGGAGAACAAAGAAATCAAAGGAGTCCATAAGGGCTCAGATATTTTGATGTGAGTTAAACTTTGTAGAAATCTTATGTTTTATGCAACTGTAGAAGGACATCCAGGTGACAGTTTCCAATTAGGGGTTGTGTACAAAAATCTGGTTGTATGAAGAGATCACTTAACTTGTAAACCTCATAAGATGAGTGACATTGTCTTGTTCACGGTGCTATCTCCAGATTCTAGAGTGTGACACATATATAATCCTCAATAAATACTTGATGAATGGAGAAAGACAAGAAAGAAAAAAAGAAAAGAAAAAGAAGAAAGGAAGGAATGAAGGAAGAAGGGAGGGAGGGTAAGGATACAGAGATAGACACATGGTAGAGGGTGACATGGGGAAGGAAATAAAAATAAAAGAGAAAAGAACTCAGAATATCTTGGAAAAGAGACAGGTCCTTTTCCAGTAATATAAGTTATTTCCTCTTAAATAGTTTTAGCTTCCTTCACTACTCTGATCGCACTGTTCATCTCATTTTCATCTGAGATGTTTAATATGATCATAATGTAAAAGGGAAATTTAGATGTCTTTATTGTTATGAAAATCCTAATAAAAGGGAAATGTGATCATTCAATGAATATTTATTTGTTCAGGTTAGTAAGTATAATGATAATAATTTTTACATAGCAATAAAGCGAGGAATAAGAATGGGTTATTGCTTTTATAGCTCAACGTTTATTTCACTTGATTCAGATACTTTCACATTATTGCATTTAAGAAACAATTACTGTACTATCAGGTTGTCATTTTATTAAGGTAAAGCCATCTTACTACTACGACAGTTAGATGCAAATTTCAAGGTAGGAAATCTCAAATTTAAATGAGTCTATATCCTGAAATTTGTAGGAGTTCAATTGGCTTCTACTAAATGAAAATATTTTTGAGCTTTCTTTGCTGAAGTCGGAGAGGAAAAATAGATTATAAAAGGTTTCACAGGTCAGCCTCTCACCTCCAAGCAGAATTAAGTATATTTTGTTGCAAAAAGGTAAAATCCTATTCTATTCTACTATTCTATTACATTGATTTTCCCTTTCTCTTTATTATAAATCCATCAGCATCAGGCTTTAAGTATCTGGTAGACTTTGTTTTTGTGAGGAGCTGAGTCCAAGAAACTTTGACATGCAACATTCGCCCCAGCCGATGACAGAATAGAGAAGCCATCAGAGCATACCAGGTGAGAGAATAAAGACCTGAGGAAGTCAAGAATAATCTTAATGACAAAGTCAAACATAGCTGTGACTAAAAGTGATTAGAGAAACTCTTACTCTAATTCCAGCTCATTCTAAGTAACGTGGACTGTTTGATAAAGTGATCAATAAAAATAGTTAAAGGAACTTTCTCATCTTAACATGGTAGCCATTTTTTTAGAAAAATCGACTCCAAATATAGAGAATATTTAGCCTGAATTCAATGCCATTATATTTCAAAAGGAAATCTATGAAACATGGAGTAAATTAATGTTCAAAAACATGTTATATGGCGTGCCTGTCTGGCTCAGTTGGTAGAGCATTTAACTCTTTAAAAATTTTTTTTGTTTATTTATTTCTGAGAGAGAGACAAGCAGAGTGAGACTGGAAGAGGGGCAGAGAGAGAGAGAGGTAGACACAGAATCCAAAGCAGGCTTCAGGCTCTGAGCTATTAGCACAGAGCCTGATGTGGGGCTTGAACTCACAAACCATAATATCATGACCTGAGCCGAAGTTTGACGCTTAACCACCTGAGCCATTCTGGTACTCTCATTTAACTTTTGATCTTGGGGTTGTAAGTTCAAGCCCCATGTTGGGTGTAGATATTATTTTAAAAAATCTTTAAAACAATGTTATATACCACATGTGTAGACATACAGACATACATTTAAATGACTGGAAAATATCAGTAATATATGTGTATTCAGAGCTTTCTGCTATTTTTATCCTGAATGCAAAGTAGTATTCTGTCTTTGCCTTTCACTTTAGTCTTGACCTTATCCTATAGGAAAAATTTTGTTGACCATCTTAGTTCTAGGTGTCTCATTTTTTTAAATTAAAATTTTTGATAAGATAATTGTAGATTTACATGCAGTTGTAAGAAATAATACAGAGATACCTTGTATAATTTGACCAGTTTCCCTGAATAGTAACATTCTTCAAAACTGTAATAACTCAATATTGTTAAGATGCCAGTTATTCCCAATTTACTCTATAGATTCAATATAGTCCTAATTGAAATCCCATCAAATTATTCTGTGGATACTAACAAATTCATTCTAAAGGCTATATGAGGAGGTAAAAGATCCAGAAGAACCAACACACTATTGATGGAGAAGCACAAATTTGGAGGAATGACACCACCCAACTTGAAGACTTTAAGGTTTTAAAGTTACAATAATCAAGACAGTGTGATAATGGCAAAAGGATAAACAAATAGATCAAAAGAACAAATTAGACAGCCCAGAAATAGACCCACATAAATGTAGTTGGGTGATATGGAAGCCAAATGTCTGGCCCATGAAAGAAATAATTCATAAAGAAGACTTAATTAAATTAAAATATCTGTTCCCAGGGGTGTCTGGGTGGCTCAGTCGGTTGAGCATCTGACTCTTGATTTTGGCTCAGGTCATGATCTCACAGTTCATGAAATTGAGCCTATAACATCAGGCTCTGCACTGACAGCTGAGAACCTGCTTGGGATTCTCTCTCTTCCCCTCCCCTGCTCTTTTTCTCTCTCTCTTTATCAAAACAAACAAACAAACAAACAAACAAACAAACAAAAAATGTCTGTCCCTGGGCGCCTGGGTGGCTCAGTCAGTTAAGTGTCTACCTTTGGCTCAGGTCATGATCTCATAGTTCATGAGTTTGAGCCTATGTTGGGCTCTGTGTTGACAGCTCAGAACCTGCCTCCTGCTTCAGATTCTGTGTTTTCCTCTCTCTCTGCACCTCCTCTGCTTGTGCTCTCTCTCACTCTCAAAAATAAATAATAAAACATTTTTTTAAAATGTCTGTTCTATGAAAGACACTGTTAAGAAAATGACAAATCAGACCATAAACTGAAAGAAAACATTTATAAACCACCTATCTGATAAAAAACCATTATCTAACATATACAGATAACTCTTACAGCTTAACAATTAAAAAAAAAAAAAAAACCTAGTGGGAAAAAAAAATGGGCTAAAGACCTTAACAGACACCTCACCAAAAAACATGCAAATAGAAAATAAGTACATGAAAAGATGCTCCACATGATGTATCATCATGGAAATGCAAATTAAAACACCAATGAGATACCACTGCACACCTATTAGAGTGTCAAAATCCAGAATACATATAACAGCAAATGCTAAAAAGAATGTGGAGCAACAAAAAAATTCACACACTGCTGGCAGAATGCAAAGTGGTATGGCCACTTTGGAAGATAATTTGGCAGTTTCTTACCAAACTAAACATACATTTACCATACAATCTAGCAATCACACTCCTTATCCAAATGAAGTGAAAACATGTCCACACAAAAACTTGCACACAGATGTTTATAGTAACTTTATTCATAATTGACAAAACTTGGAAGCAACCAAGATGTCCTTAACTAGGTGAACAGATAAATAAACAGTGGTATATCCAGACAATGCAATATTACTCAAGACTGACAAGAAATGAGCTATCAAGTTCATTTAGGAACCCTAAACGCATATTACTAAGTGAAAAATGCCAATCTTGAAAAGGCTATACATACTATATGATTCCAACTATATGACATTCTGAAAAAGGCAAAACTATGGAGATAGTAAAAGGTCAGTGGTTGTCCAGGGTTGATGCCACTATGATATT
Organism: Panthera leo; assembly: GCF_018350215.1. Lineage (NCBI taxonomy): Eukaryota > Metazoa > Chordata > Mammalia > Carnivora > Felidae > Panthera > Panthera leo. The sequence goes on from NC_056690.1 coordinate 64,115,433, forward strand.
ATAGTGAAACTACATATATGACACGTATCATTATAAATTTGCCCAAACTCTTAGAATATACTACAATACCAAGAAAGAAATCTAAAGTAAACTATGGACTCTAGCTGATAATCAAGTGTAGCAAATGTACCTTCTGGTGGGGAATGTTGATAATGCAGGAGGCTATGCCTGTGTGGAGGCAGGGGGTATATGACACATTTGTATACCTTCTACTCAATTTTGCTGTGAATCTAATCTGTTCAAAAACAATAAAGTCTATTTAAAAACCAAAATATTATATAGCCAGGATATTGACATTGATTAAATCCACCAGTCTTATTCAGAATTCTCTAGTTTTACTTAAAAGGTGTCTTTTGATGCAAATTATGAGCAAAAGATGATAAAAGAAACAAAGGAGAACCTATCATAGAGGATTTGCATCAGAAATGCCTGACGTTTCACAAGTTAGAAACATTAAAGGAGAAACAGATAGAAGAGATTGGAAAGAAAGAACCTATTAGTTTGAAATAGTCTTTTAGTTGTAGACAGAAAATGAAGGAGAGTTTTAAGACTATGTGTAGTATCTTGTGAAGAACACTGAGAATAATAGCAATGGACAGTGAGGATTTCAAAGATATTTACAGTGCTCTCTCTTCTGTGTTACATAAAGTGTCTGGGATTAAAAACTGGATTTCACTTCATTATTATTTTTCTGTTAGATTGATATTTCTTCAAATGATCACTGACAAAGTCAGGGCCAGAGAGAGTCTTGCAGAATTAAAACAAAGACCAAACAAAAGAGAACAAACACAGGTTATTTATTCAGAGCCTGCAATAGCAAAGGAGTCTATCACCATCATTTGCATTTGGCAGAGCTTCAAAGGCAGGAAGGGGAGTGGGAACGCTTTACAGTGGAAAAAAGGGAAGACTTCAGATATATTCTTATTAGAGGTTATTTGCTTGGTGAAGCTGGAAGCAAGCTGACTAGACAGAATATCTTATGTGATTAGTTTGGGAAGCACATTTATCTTCCTCTGGCCAGGTATTGGAAGAGGGGACAAAAATTAGGAAATCTGAGAGTCCTTCACCTACTCCTGACTATTCTGAACCAATTGCTGCAGAGATTTGGTTTGGTTCCCTGAGCTGGTTACTGAAGACACCATGGGTCAGAGCTCTTGTCACATATGATTTGGCTCTTGTCATTTACATATTCAATCTCTTAGCCCTGGACTACCCATCCTTTCTTCATTCCTCCCATCTATCCATCCATCTCTTTGGCAGGCTTATCTAGCTGCCTTTTAATTGCCCAGCTAGAGTTCAAAACTTGAATTACCAGGCAAGGTTTACTAACATAGAATTATTGTCAAATTATTTGGTTAAAGTATAATGTGGATTTCTGAGGATGGGGTGATCAGCAGAAGCTGAAAAAATAGAGCAATCTTTAAAGAGGAGGTATGATGATTTTTCCCCCCAAATATACACTGAGCACTTAAAAAATAAAGATAATACCTGGGTGATAATGTAGTCACAATTTTATTTACCAAAAAGTTCACAGTGCAGATAGACAGACAAAACAAAAAATAGCTAGGAACTCATATATAGTTCATATATATATATATATATATATATATATATATATATATATATATACACACACACACATTTCTATAAAATACAAAGGAGAAGACTGTAACTGCTGACCAAAGCAGATGGAATGGGCTTCACTGAAAGGGATGTACAAGGCTTTCTAATGATGAGCTGGTGCTTGCTGGGTGGAAAAGAGAGAAAGGGCAGTCCTTACAGAAGGATAATATCTGCAAGGTGCTGGAATATTAAAGATCTGGCAGACTTGAGGGATGGTAAGTACTGTGATATGGAAAAAGATTTTCTGCATTAAAGGCTGGGTCAGGATTTTAGAGGCCACAGTTTCATGCCTGAAAGATGATCTTTGCTCTTTTAGGCACCCAAGATACTTTTTTAAGGCAGAGAATTAATATGATTTGACATTTTAAATTGATAGTTCTAGTAGTAATGTGGGACGTAAACTTAAAGAAAGTGATGTGTTGGCAGTAATGAGAGTTAGAAAAGTGTGCAATACTTCAGAAGAGGAATCAGGTAAGACTGAACTGAGACAGTCTAAAGGAGATGGGGAGGTGAGTCATACAGCAAGAGATACTTTCAAGGAAGAATTTGTGAGATCGGGTAATCAAGTAGATGTGCAGACAGAAAGAGGGATTAAATGGTACTAGTTTATGAGTTCTGATGAATGATGACTAATAATTAAAACAGGAAGTACAAACAGAGTAAACAGATTGTGTGTTGAAGGTGGGCATTGGGCGAATGAATAATGTGTTTACTAATTTTGTTTGGATAATGTTTGTGGGGACTTGGGGCATCATTTTGGAAATGCAGATATGATATCTGGAAAATACACAGGAACTAGATAATAGATACTTGGATTTTGTGTCATATATGTTGGAGTCAGAAATGTCAAATAAAGTTTTTGGATTTATAAGATCATTGATGACATTATCCAGTGTTCCCAGTAGGAACTGGCTGTGAGATCAGCGTTAGCAAAAGTACAACAGTGGGATTAGAAAGTATTTTATCATGAGACACATAATTACTTAAACAACCCCATGCCCTAATTTTCTAAAATCAAAACGAAAAAATTATTGCCATTCATATTTCCATTATCTCTTCAATTAGAATCAGAAATTTTTTTGAGAGAGAGAGAGAGAGAGAGAGAGAGAGAGAGACAGGGAGAGGGAGAGAGGGAGAGAGAGCAAGCTCACGTGAGCAGGGGAGAAGGAGACAGAGAAAGAGCAAGAGCGAGACAGAGAGAGAGAGAGAGAGAGAGAGAGAGAGAGAGAGAGAGAGAGAGAATCAAGCAGGCATCATGCCCAGTATGGAGCCCATCACGAGGGTCAATCATGACTTGGGCTTAAATCAAGAGTCAGACAGACTGAGCTGCACAGGCAACCGTGGAATCAGAAACTTTCAATCCTCTCAGACTGTATGTATACCTGCAAATTAAGTGAGGACTGAGCTACATTTTATTTTTGGCAATTCTCCTCATTTTCCCTCAAATATTAAAAAAATGCAGAATACTCTTGTATATATTCTATTAATTCCTCAATTCATAAATTACTCTTTTGTATACATTCTTCCCATTAGTTCCTCAATTCATCAATTATCTTTTGTTTTTAGTGCTTAGCTTATAAAAGTTCTCTAGTAAAAATAACATTCTTATAATTCCAAAAGAATTATCCTACAGGTATTCTTAAAAAGTGAGACTTTGAAAATAATTGGCAAGAAACTTGGCAGTAGGCTCTTTGAGACTGCCTCAGGTAAATGCATGATAATTGAATAATAACTTGTCTGCTTCTTGCAAATGAAAGAAAGATACATGCAATCATTTTTAATACCTTCCATGTGCCTGATAAGAATCTGTGGCTATTTTATTTTCTAAGCACTCTAATTATCAGCAGGGGGAAAAAGCCAAGAGAAGCAAGAGCATCAATATGCTCTTTTTTTTTTCTCCTCAGAAATAAAAGTAAATTCAGTGTGTGATAACAACAGCTAGTATTGCCCTTCTCACTTTTATATTAATGACTAGCCATGTAAACGCCTGAGGCATCGCCTTCAGGTTTTGATAGTTGTGAAACCCAGTGCTAAGATTTAACAATAGAAGAAATGGCTTCTCCTGCTCTGTAAAGATTAGTGATATTCTTTATGATAATGCCTCAGGTACACAGCCAATAGCTTTCTCCAATCTGGGTGGATTTTGAAAGAGCCTTTCTCTTAGGACTCATCAATAAAACATTCCATTCAGCTTCATCTTAGAACAATCTTTTAAAAGAGATAGGTTTAATACAGAGTAAAGATAATAATAGGAAAGCCAGCAGAAGTACATTTTGCAAATGAAAATGAACAGAATGGGGCGGCACAGGGAAGGAATGTTTCAAGTGATAAATTAAACTTAAGAAATTATAGCTTTAATTTAGCAGATGCATTTTTTTCCAAGGGAGATATCAAAATATTTAGATGAAAACACATTTTTTGAAGTCAAACTTTTGAAATAAATTGCTTTGTTTAAAGCAAATAGATCTAGCTACACACTTAAAACCACAGATCATAAACACAGACATTAATTGGGTCTAGCTGGATCTAGAAAAAGATAAATACTGATTTACTGAATGACTAAATGAGTAAATTGGGGTTAGGTGGGGAGTGAATTATGTATCTAGGTTTTGTCCTAAAATGTTGAGCCCTTTGACTGAATCGGTACAAGTATCTATGTACACACACACACACACACACTTAAATTTAAAACTTTTCTTCTAGGAAGAGTAAACTTTCTCTCTTCTTGCAAGAAATGTTAAATAACTTGGTTTCATAATAGGAGCTTGCATTATGTGGGACAAACCTATGTGTCTAGAGATCTAAATGTAGGTTTGTACTCAGAATATTTGGAAGCATGGTTTGTTCAGTAGCCAGAAAACAAGCAAGCAAATAACAACAATAACAACAAAACAATTTTAGGCCAAGAGAATAATCTGTGGAGAAATGATGTTGTTTCTTGGGACAGGTGATAAAATTCCAAATGGGCACTATTAACGAGTAGAGTGAGTCTGGAGTGCCATTAAGATGGTTTTAGGCAAGGGAACAATAAATGCCAAATACTGCCTTGGTGCTCATTAAATGTAAGACTGTTCTATTATTAATCAGGTTTTTGCCATTCAGGAAGCTCATAAGTTGTGCTGGACCAATGGGGCACTGCTTTTGCCAGCACTGCAGATCTAAGTGGCTTTGTTTCTCTCAATCTTCAAACTGAAGTTTGAAATTTTTACCTTCAGTGAGATGCAAAACTAATGCTTTCCCATGTCAATATAATAACTTTGAAACCAGCTATCAAACTAAAGAACATAAGAAGCCTTGAAGAGAGACAGGAGACTGGACTATTTCAGACTCTGATCATTCTAATCACATGGAATTCATCATTATTCCATTCAAAAAAATTAAGAGCCTATGTGCCAAGTACTAACTATTCTAGGCACTGGGATTATAGTGGTGAAAATCTAAAATAACAACACAAAAGTACCTTGTCTTATGGACCTCACATGCTAGTTCATAGAAAAAGGAAAAGATGCAAAGAGATCACTTCAGGAGGTTAAAACAGCAATAAAGCACAAATAAGCATGTTACAGTGCCAGAGAAAACCGGATGAGGGCTTCCATTTCCGGCTACATGGCAGATTTGGAATGATGATCAATATCTCAATTGTGTTGGTAAAAATATTTTCAAACCATATTGTAAAATATTCCAATGCACTAGAAAAAAGAGAAGAATTTCACAAAGCAAAAATTAAGGAGAGAGGAAACATAAAGACAAAAGAACACAGAATTTGGCTTCTGTCTTGAGAATATTTGTCAAACCCAGTGAATATGAACTTCTGTTTATCATTGCCTAAGTGGGCACACGAAAGAGAAAAACAAGTCAGGTTTGTGAAACATGGAGGGGATAAGAGGCGATCTCTCCACATAAAGCTGAGACCCTAAAGGGCTAACTTAGGAGGTACAACAAATAAAACTTCCATCCCTTAGTATAGTCCAAAGAGAATCTTCAGTGATGAACCTGGCTGCTGAATTAAAAGGGAAAAAAAAATCTATTCTGAGAATTTATAAACATAACCGTACTCCCGTATGGCTCCAAAGCCCAAATTCATGCTACCTAAATGGTAAAGGAAAAAAAAAATCAAGCCAATAATTTGTGGTTCAGTGATCCCTGCTATGTAGTCCCCCAGGAAATAGGCAGAAGCAAATCTTCTCATAAACGGCTCACCTTGAATTAAGTCTTAAAGATTTTTCATACTTATAGTGCTAAGAATTGTGATCCTACAGTAAATAAAAACCAAAAACCAAAACCCCCAAAACGAAGGAAGTGATGCTTTATGGACAAAGTTAAAAAAAGACAGACAGGCACGCAAACAAACACACACACACACACACACACACACACACACACACACAATACCAGCCCTGCAAATTACTTGGATGTTAACACTGCAGACTCAAAAAACAAAATAATTTTTTAATATACATTTTAAAAAGAAGGAATTGCAAATAAAATATGATTAAAGGTAAGAAACTATACAAAATGGCTGGAGATGACTTTTTAAAATTAAAAGGAACTTATAAAAAACTTATACAACTTATGAAAATAAAAAAGTATATAATAATAAAAATTTAAGACATAGTAAATTGACAATAACAGTTTAAACCCATTTAATAAATGAATTAATAATCAGAAATATAAAACTAAGAAGTCACCCAGAATGCAACATAGAGTATAAGATAAGTGAAAAATATGAACAAGTAAGATGCATACAAGGAGAAAATGTATTGTATATCTAGAAGGAGAATGATACAGGAGAATAACTGAATATTTAATGGCTGAGTTTCCAGACACCATGAATAAAAACAATTAGTAGATTCATAAAGTCCAAATAATCTCAAGCACAATTAAAAAAACATATTTGCAAAAACCTCTTTGACCTTGGCCGCAGCAACTTCTTACTCAACATGTCTCCAGAGGCAAGGGAAATTAAGCAAAAATGAACTATTAGGACCTCATCAAAATAAAAAGCTCTGCATAGTGAAGGAAACAATCAGCAAAACTAAAAGTCAACCGACAGAATGGGAGAAGATATTTGCAAACAACATATAAGATAAAAGGTTAGTATCCAAAATCCATAAAGAACTTATCAAACTCAACACCCAAAAAACAAATAATCCAGTGAAGAATGGGCAAAAGACATGAATAGACACTTCTCTGAAGAAGACATCCAGATGGCCAACTGACACATGAAAAAATGTTCAACATCACTCATCATCCGGGAAATACAAATCAAAACCACTGTGAGATACCACCTCACACCTGTCAGAATGGCTAACATTAACAACTCAGGCAACAATAGATGTGGTGAGGAGGTGGAGAAAGAGGATCTCTTATGCACCACTGGTGGGAATGCAAACTGGTGCAGCCATCTGGAAAACAGTATGGAGGTTCCTCAAAAAAATTAAAAATAGAACTACCCTATGACCCAGCAATTGCAGTACTAGGTATGTATCCAAGGGATATGAGTATGGTGTTTCAAAGGGGCACACGCACCCCAATGTTTATAGCAGCACTATCAACAATAGCCAAAGTATGGAAGTATGAAAAGAGCCCAAATGTCCATCGGCAGATGAATGGCTAAAGAAGATGTGGTGTATATATATATACACACACACATACATGCACACACACACATACATGCACACACACACACACACACACACACACACACACACACACACAATGGAGTACTACTCGGCAATCAAAAAGAATGAAATCTTGCCATTTGTAATTATGTGGATGGAACTGGAGGGTATTATGCTAAGTGAAATTAGTCAGAGAAAGACAAATATCATACAACTTCACTGATATGAGGACTTTAAGAAACAAAACAGATGAACGTAAGGGAAGGGAAGCAAAAATTAAAAAAAAAGGAAGGGGGAGAAAACATAAGAGACTTAAATATGGAGAACAAACAGGGTTACTGGAGGGGTTGTGGGAGGAGAAATAGGTTAAATGGGTAAGGGGCATTAAGGAATCTGCTCTTGAAATCCTTGTTGCTCTATATGCTAATTAAAATAAATAAAAAATAAATTTAAATAAATAAATAAATAAACATAAAAAAACAAACCATTACTTTTGAATATCAAAAAAAAAAAAGATATTTTACAAACTGGCTACACATTTGGCCAAATACTATAAAGAAAATACCAATAAATCTCAAAGGATTGATAGCACATAGATCATATGGTCTTCTCACCATACAATTTAGTTAGCAAAGAGATGACCAATTAAAGACTATGTATTTTCAAATTAAGCAATAATCTTCTTATAAACTTCTGTGTAAAAGAAAATAATCACAACATGGATTAGACTAGATTGCCTTTAATCAACATACTAGTAATAAGAAAGGTTGGATATAACGAGTAAAGCAGTCAATCTAAGAAATTAGGGGGAAAAGAAACTAAACAGGATAAATCGACAAAAAAGGCAAAAAATAATGAACACCTTCATTAAGTTCCTCTAGCTGAATATCTAGTCTCTCAAAATGTGTCAGTGACAATGATATTCTCACAGTCAGCTACTTCTTCTCTAACTCCCTTTATATTCTTTTTGAATTCTGCAAAATATTTGCAGCGTATGATAAAAACCTTTTGCCATACAGTGTAAATATTACTCATTGATCATTCCTGCCATGAAGGTTAAGTGTTTTCAGTTGCATGCTTTTGTCATATTTCTTCCAAAATTCAGGAAAACAATCGCATGATCTCTAGTTTTTTTTTTAATTACAGTTTTCTATCAGTGTGGCAAGTGACTTTAATTCTTTAGCCTGAATGGCATCCCTGATTGGGATTTTTGTTTATTACAGCCTCTGTCCAAAGTAAAAGGAAATGCTCTATTTCAATCACGAACAGCTTTCTATTCTTAGTAAAATGTTTAAGTGACTTTATTTTGTTTTTAAAATTCAACAAACTTTTTCAGGGCAGGCCCAGATTTGGTCCTATCTTTGCTTTTGTCACTTTCAAACTTTCTAACTAATTCCAATATCACTTGTAGTGATTTATTTGTTTTTTTCACTGCACTTTCATCTCTGTTGGTCAATCCTTTGGATTATCTGTATCTGAAAATGTCATGCTTACCATGGAGGCAAGGAGGCAACACAACCACACACTTTGCTGCCTGTTCATTAACTAACAGATGCTGAGTGACCAATCATTAGTGGATTGACAAAAAAAAAGCAGCACAATTATGAAATTACTCCCGCTAATATACTGTGATAACTGAAACTTTAACTGTGTTGTTGGGTACTTGTTTCTCAACTAAACTATTGAAATTTTTGTATACCAAAATAGTTCAAAGCAAGACTGCTTGAATACCAATAGTGAAAACTGAAAAATCCAAAAGCTGGTCCTCTTAAAAGACTAATAACATAGATGAAACTCCAATAATATTGGCAAAGTAGGAAAGAAGGCACACACACACACACACACACACATACACGGAATGATGATATTATATGACATAGGTAATAAAAGATACTAAAAGGAAATTATGAAATCATTTTAGGCATATATTAATAAGTTGCTACAAAATTATGAAATTCCTGGAAGCTTAACTTCTCAAAATGAAACCAAAAAGAAATACAAAACCTAAGAGGTCACATAATCTTTTAAAAGTTGAAAGAGAAACTTAAAATTTCCTAAAATTCCTAAAATATTAGACACAGAGAGTTATTCTGCTAAATTACACTGAATACGCAGAGAAAAAATTATAAATCTTCTACCAACAGGCCTGGATTAAAAAAGTAGAGGGAACACTTCCCCATCTCAATTTTCATGAGGTTACTCTAACAGTTATATCAAAATCTGACAAAGAAATTTAAGAAAGGAAAACCACAGTCCTAATCTCACTCAATAAATTACTATGAATTTTTTTCACCAAAATGTTGACACATCAAATCCCACCAAATATGAGCATTTGTTGTAACAAGACCACATTAACAGATTAAAGCAGAAAAACATTATAATTTTTTCAATCAACAGAGGTTAAAATGGATTTAACAAATGTTTTCCGTAAAAAATTTTTAAATAAAAAATGCGAAAAACATATTTTAAAAGTACCTTATAGCAAATAGCCCACTACATCATGAAGTATTGACATATCCTTATTAGATGATAAAGACAGGGTGGCCCCTCCCATCACTATCATTCAATTCAACACTGTACTGAAAGTCCTAGTGAACACAGTAAGGCAAGAAAAGAAAACATATAAGGTTTGAAACAAAGAAAGAGAAGTTTAATATACTTGTCTGTATGAAACATGCACAAACAAAACCTATAGACAAATCATTAGAATGAATGAGCTTAGAATGTTGTTGGATACAAAATATTTATCTATTTACCAATTGTATATGTATATGTATATATAAAATAGTCTCTGTATATCCACTATACACACATACATGACAATAGAATAAATCACATTTCAAAAATACAATGTATACAATTAAATTATAAACTAGTTAAGAATTAATCTAAAATAATGCATAATTCTTTTTTTTTAAATGTATTTATTTATTTTGAGATAGAGAGTGTGCACATGTGAGTGGGGATGGGTGGAGAGAGGGAGAGAGAGAGAATCCCAAGAAGGCTCCAAGCTCAGTGCAGAGCCTAAAATGGGGCTCAATCCCACAACCCTAGGATCATGACCTGAGACAAAATCACGAGTTGGACACTTAACCGACTGAGCGACCCAAGTGCCCTTAATGCATAATTCTTAAAAGAGAAAACTAAAATCTTGTTTAAAGTTATTTGCCAATACTTAAATATACTTAAGAAATCACTATGTCTATACATTGGGAATGTCAATTCTCACACATTCATATTTAGATGCAATGCAGTTCCAATAAGAAAATTCATGTCTTACATATTTATTGGAACTTTATAAACTAATTCTGTAATTTATATGGAAGAGAAGAAAATTCTGTGAAGAGCCAAGGCTATCCTTGGAAAAAATAGGGGTGGGGAGAATGCCTGATAAGCAATCATGACAGGGTGATGTTGGTACACAGGTGGGCAATATAATAAATTCAGCATGCATTTTTTGGACACTGAATTTATGATAAATCTGTTGTTATAGATGGGTAAGAAAATGGTAGATCAGTTCTTTAACAAATGGTCATGAGATAATTGACTATTGATCGTTATATGAAGAGCAATGAAACTGTACCCTATCTAAAACCATATATGAAAACCATGTCCAGGTGCTTTAAAGAGAGAAAAATAAAAGGCAACTCTTTTGGGAGATGATATAGGAGAAGATTATTACAATTTTGATTGAGGAATGATTCCTGAAATGAGCCACAACATGTACAAGCCATAAAGGAAAGAGATATTAAACTCATATAAATTGAAATTAAAAACTCCTGCTCATCAAAAGGCAGACACCAAAGACTGGCATAATATTGGGTACTGGAGAAATAACTAAATAATTTTCAAAGCCAAATGGGAATTGCACCAACACAGAGCCTAAGTAAGGTTGGAGGGATAGATGAAAGTTTGGAAGAGAAATCCAGGCTTATTACACTATCTTCAGGGTTAGATAAACTTGAATTTGAATTTCTGCTCTTAGTTCTGTGCATGGGACAGCCAACACAACATTTCTTAACTCTTTAAATCACAGTTGTCAATCTGCCAAAAAGAAAGGATATCCCTTATTTCACAGGCTTTCTGTGAAGCTAACAGAGGTAATTACAAGCTAACACCCATAAAATGTTTTTTTCTCTGTGTCAGGAACTGTACCTGGACTAATGAATTTAGTCTCCATAACAATGCTATGAAATAAGTACTAATATTATTCATGCTTTTCAAAGGTGGAAACTGGCTTGACTGGGGTCACATAGCCAGTAAGTAATAGAGACAAGACTCAAACCCAGGTGATTTGATAGCAGAGTCGGAGCTCCTACCACAACCTAATCTGCCTTCCCAACTCTGTAAATATTTTTTTTGTAATGCACATGGATCCTGAAACAGCAGACACAGTAAATGACAGTTACTATTATTTTCCAAACAACTCTTCAAAATGCATACTATTATTCATCTTTACAGCCAAGAAACATAGTTTTAAATTATATAGTTGGGAAGAAAAATTTCTTACCTGATGTAATTAAGGAAACACTATATATTTTGTTCACATCTTTCCTTGAGGACTGATGACATTGCAATAACTTCTTTATGTGTCAATTTTTCCGACTATATACTGTGGGCTTCTCAAGGTCAGGGGCTGTGCCTTGAATTCACTTTTTCATTCTACATGAGAACTGAATGCCAACATATAACAGATACTTGGTATATGTGTGATGAATAAATAAATGATCATGGATTATAGAATGAGCTACCAAGTACTGGTTTGGGAATAACATCTGATTTTTGTGTCAGTCTTGTCTTCTCAGGTTATTCTTGTCTCTCAGGTTATTAAACCATGCATGCTAATAAACACGGAGAAAGAATGGAATGTGGACTGAATTGGAACTCATATGGTTTTACCTGACTGATATATGTGTGCATATCTTGGACAGACAGAAGTCATCTGCAATTTCTTATTGGATTTGCAGAATACACAATTGTTTACCTGAAACTAATGCCCAAAAGTATGTGGTCAAATAAAATACTGGAGATAGTGAGATTTCCAATTTCTTGGATCCCTTTAAAATGATTTTACCTATCATGGCATGGATGTCTGAGTTGAAAAAATACTTTTAAATCAAAGTGAAGAGGCTGCTTAGGGGTTCTGTAAAGAGGTATTTCTCACATCCTATAAAAATCAAATGTTCAAAATGTTGTCAGAAGCCTTATAGTGCAGGATGCATTATTTTATTTCTCTTAAAAACACTGACGTGTATATAGGAAAATTTCTACAACTTACATGAATAGTGAATGATTTAGAGGAAAGAGGGAGATGCTAGGTCCTAAATTCTCTGATTTCACAAAGTTCTTGCATTTGCTCGTGGGATTTACCCTTTTGTTTTTCCTTCCCTTTATTTTATTTTTTTCCCTTTTACTTCACTTCTTAGCCAGACATACCAGAACAGCAGCTACAAGTTGAAATAATTATTTTAATTGTTTGCATGCAATAAAGCTGTTAAAAGCAATTTTAATTTTTAGCAGTAAATAGGTTTTATTGCAAAGTTATACCGTTGCTCATAGCTATCCATTGTAATGGGTACTTAGGAGAGTATTTTAGTCTGGACTGTTATATCTCCTTTATCCACTGTATGCCTAGCCAAGTGTTACAATTTTGCCTACAGGATAACAAAAGAAATGCAAATAGGAGCAATTAAAAGATATGAATAAAACTGACACCTCTTTATTATCTTCCAGGTACCATTGGAACTACCCGAGACATTAAATGGTAATGATGCAGTTACAGCTATTTGCCAATCAAAGTGATTCCTGAGGAGGCACAGAGACACTTATTTCCAGGCTTTGAAGGCTACTGACTTCATTATTAGATTTGGAAAATAAAGCAGCCGTCAATAGAATTGTCTACATGGTAACTGATGATGCCAGGCTCCTCCAAGGAATCCGTGCACATGGGCTAACTTTATATGCCAGATTATAGAAATTAAGTGTTTCCTGTGCTCTTTCATAATGTCAACTTCTTTTCTTTTTGTTCCTTTATTCCTCCTCTCTTCTTCCTGTCTTTTTATTAATTCTGTGATATTCTGTGCCTCACTCTGCTCTTCTTGCTTCCTTTCTCTTTCTGTAGTTGAACAAAACTCCATTACAGAGTTTTCCTAGCCCAAAAAGGTGGTTCTGCCACAGGGCATCTGACCCCACCACGTGCTTGTACATGTTTCAGTTATGAAACATAGCTTTCTTTATAGAATAGGTTTCTTTCTCATTTATCCTCATTATTCTTTTTTTTTAAGTTTAGTTTTTTATTTTCAGAGAGAGCGTGAGTGTGTGAGAGGGGCAGGGCAGAGAGAGAGGGAGACAGAATCCCAAGCATGCTCTGCACTGTCAGTGAAGAGCCCAACAGGGGGCTTGTTCTCATGAACCAAGAGATTATGACTTGAGCTGAAATCAAGAGTCAGATGCTTAACCGACTGCATCCCTCTCCTCATTATTCTTATGTCTAAATTTAAGTATGATTTCCTGAATCCTTTTGCTCTTCCTAATTTACTATTATCTTCTTTTAATCCCCTCTATATTGATCATGTTTTCCAAAGTCCAATTCACTTGGAACCTTCCTTGGAAATCCCAAAGGTAAGATACTGCATTTGATTCTTAACCTTCCATCCTATCCATTTATCTTATTCCAAACATTTGTATTTCCATCCCTGGAGTTTTCCAATTAAAACAAATGGATGGGTAAGTGGTTTTTTTTTTTTTTTTTTAATTTTGTTTCTCAATTCCACCTAAAAACAAACAATTCAATATATTAATGTCTAGGATCCTCTGTTGTGTTCTGTCCACTTTTGCTTTTGTTCTTTCTGCCCTTTCTCTCTCTGGGTGGAAATCGTCTCTCCCTCTGAGATCTCAAGAATGGGCCCTTTTCCAACATCTCCCTTCCAGCTTATAGTCATGTATCTACAAATTTTGGTTCTTCATATTTGCAGTCTGTGACTGTTTAGATGCTTAAGACATGTATTTTTTAAATTTTCTGAAATAAATGACTAAAGAAAATGTTTATCCTTCTATATAGACACTAGCCTCCTTGTCAGCTGTGTTTATGTCTCAAAGTTCTTTTGTCTCTCACACATATCCTGAACACAAACAAATACATGGTTATATAAGTAGTTTATGGCTAATTATAAATCTCTTCTGCCCACATTCATAATGACCAGTATTAAAAATGAAACAAAAAAAATAGATAACACCAGAGTTACATTCAGTTGTCCTGAATTCCAGACACAGCTTTCTCACTTACTAGTTTACTCCTCAGAGTATCAGCTTAATTAGCTGTAAATAACTTTTCTCCTAATTGATCTTAGAGTTTCCTTATTCTAGCTATAATATCCATCATTTTCTATTCATGGCAATATCAGTAGACTTGTATTTATTTTCATGACAAAGTCACAACACAGGGCCTGAATTGGTATTTTTCAAAGACATCCAGATGGCCAACAGACACAGGAAAAGATGCCCAACATCACTAACCACCAGACAAATGCAAATAAAAACCACATTGAGATACTACCTTACACTTTTAAGAATGGCTAAAAAAAAAAAAAAAAAAAAGATAAGAAATAACGTGTTGGCAAGAATGTGGAGAAAAAGGAACCTTGGTGCTTTATCAGTAGAAATGCAAATTGGTACAGCCACTGTGGAAAACAGTATAGAGGTTCCTCAAAAAACTAAAAATAGAATTACCATATGATCCATTAATTCCAATACTAGGAGTTTACCCAATAAAAACAAAAACATTCATTTGAAAAAAATATAGGCACTCTTATATTTACTGCAGCATTAGTTATAACGGCCAAGATACGGAAGCAACTGAAATGTCCATCAATGGATGAATGGATAAAGAAGATATGGTGCGGGGAGGAGCCAAGATGGCAGAACAGCATGGAAGCTTTTTGTGTGTCTCATGCCTGTGAAATACAGCCAGACCAACAGTAAACCATCCTACACACCTAGAAAACCGGTTGTAAGATTAACACAACAATCTGCACAACCTGAACCACAGAATTCAGCAGGTATGCCACACAAAGAGCTGAACCTGGGGAGCAAGAAGCCCCAAAAGGTAGGGAACCACTTTTGCGGGCGAGAGAGGATGGAGACTGGGGAGGGGGGAGCATAAGGGGAAAGCATCCCTCCCCAAAAGCAGCTGGAGAGAAAGTGGAAAATTGGAAACAGCCGCAGGGACTAAACTAAAAAGGGAGAAATGAGAAAGGAGAGGGTTTAAATTCCATTAATACTGTAAACAAGGGGAGCGCAAAGACTGCAACTCCGCAGTTCCATACCTGGCGGTGCTCTGGTGGGAAAGGTGAATCCCCAGGAACAGAGTGGGGTCCGGGAGGTTCTCGGGGCACATGGGGAAAAGCAGTTCCACTGCTGGAAGGACATTTGGTAGAGACTGTTGAAGCCACCTGGTCCCAGCACACCCTGGAAGGCAGCCACATTCGCTGGTGCTGGGGCAAGGTTGTTGAGGCTGAAGCCTAGTGTCAGACGTGTGTTGCGATTTTCCATGGTCCCTGAAACGCTGAGGCTACACTGTCTCACGATTTTTTTGGGGGGTGAGTTGGCACATGGCTGCAGTCTCGGGGCACCGGCAACAGCAGGATCCAGCGGGCATTCCTGGGTGCAGCCAACATTCAGCCATCGCTCGGTGAGACCCTCCCACAGAGGGGCGGAGAGAGTCAAAGCCGCAGTCCTTCGGAAGTAAGGGACCGGGAAAAAAAGCTGTATCTGAGACAAAACGTGAGAGAGAGGTACTGCCTGGGGCCTGGTCACGGAGAGTGGAAAAGCAGGGAGTGGACGAGAGCTGAAGACGGAGGACCGGTTTATGACTGCTGATCCAGGAGAACAGACTAGGTGGCTGGGTTGCGCCATTTTTCACCCCTCCGGCGCATGTGCACACACCCACGAGCACTGCAACAATCCACCCCAGTAGGCTAGAAGCGCCATCTAGGGGAGAGCAGAGCTGTTACACCGAGCCCTGCCCAACTGGGCCAACTTCGCTCTTCAAGAACACAAACCTCACTGCCGGCTTAATCGATGGATTATAAAGAGCTACATGGACTGACCTCTAGGGGAAAACAAAGCAATTTCAGTGTTACTTCAATCTGTTAGCAGGTTCATCTATTCAATTTTTTTCTCTCTTTCTCCTTTTTCTCATTTACAATTCTTTTGTTTTTCTTGAATACAGAAAGAAAAAACTCATTTTTATTTTCAATTTTTATTAAAAATATCTCTTTAATTTTTATTACTATATTTTTTACTTTTGTGTAAATTTTTTCAAATTCTACGTTACTTCCATCATTTTATTTTAGTCTACTTCAGTGTACTCACCTTTTCAAATTTTCAATTTCCTTTTTTTCTTTTTCTTTTTATCTCTTTTTCATTTATTTTCTTTTTCTTGAATGCAGAAAGAGAAAACTTCATTTCTGCTTTCAATTTCTTTCAAAGATATTTTTACTTAATTTTTTTTACTATACTTTTTGCTTTTACATAATTTTTTTCAAATTCTATCTTACTCCCATCATTTTATTTCAGTCTACTACAGTGTTTTCACTTTTTCAAATTTTCAAATGATATTTTGTCTTTTCCTTTTTTCTTTTTTATCTTTTTTCTCTTTTTCATTTCTTTTCTTTTTTCTTAAATACAGAAAATGAAAAAAATCATATTTCTTTTTAATTTTATTAAAATATTTTTCTATAACTTTTTCTACTATATTCTCTACTTTTGTGTATTTTAGTCTACTGTATTCATTTTTTCAAATTCTCAAACGATATCCTTTTTTTTTCTCTCCCCCCCTTTTTTTCTTTTTTGTTTGTTTCTCTAATCTGTCAAACCACTTTCTACACCCAGACCAAAACACACCTAGGATCTAGAATCATCTATTCGGTTTTTGTGTGGGTGTATTTTTAATTTTTAATTTTAATATTTTTTTAATTGTAATTTTTTAATTTCAATTTTTCTACCTCATTAATTCCTTTTCTCCCTTCAAAATGACAAAACGGACGAATTCACCCCAAAAGAAAGAGCACGAAGAAATGACAGCCAGGGATTTAACCAACACAGACACAAGCAAGATGTCTGAAGCCGAATTTAGAATCACGATAAGAAGAATACTAGCTGGATTCGAAAATAGATTAGAATCCCTTTCTGCAGAGATAAAAGAAGTAAAAAATAGCCAGAATGAAATTAAAAATGCTATAACAGAATAACAAAGCAGAGAAAAAGAGGGAGATTAAGGCAAAAGAGCACGATTTAAGAATTAGAGAAATCAGTGACTCACTAAAAAGGATCAACATCAGAATCATAGGGGTCCCAGAGGAGGAAGAGAGAGAAATAGGGGTAGAAGGGTTATGTGAGCAAATCATAGCGGAAAACTTTCTTAACCTGGGGAAAGACACAGACATCAAAATCCAGGAAGCACAGAGGACTCCCATTAGATTCAACAAAAATCAACCATCAACAAGGCATATCATAGTCAAATTCACAAAATACTCAGGCAAGGAGAGAATCATGAAGCAGCAAGGGAAAAAAAGTCCCTAACCTACAAGGGAAGACAGATCAGGTTTGCAGCATACCTATCCACAGAAACCTGCCAGGTCAGAAAGCAGTGGCAGGATATATTCAGTGTGCTGAATCAGAAAAATATGCAGCCAAGAATTCTTTATCCAGCAAGGCTGCCATTCAAAATAGAAGGAGAGATAAAAAGTTTCCCAGACAAACAAAAATTAAAGAAGTTTGTGACCACTAAACCAGCCCTGCAAGAAATATTAAGGGGGACTCTCTGAGGGGACAAAAGATGAAAAAAAATATTTATATATATATATAAATATAAATATTTATATATTTATATAAATATATATTTATATAAAAATATAAATATTTATATAAAAATATAAATATATAAATATATATTTATATAAATATATAAATAAAAAAAAAACAAAAGATTAGAAAGGACCAGAGAACACCACCAGAAACTCCAAATCTACAAGCAACATAATGGCAATAAATTCATATCTTTTAGTACTCACTTGAAATGTCAATGGGCTCAATGCTCCAATCAAAAGACATACAGTAACAGAATGGATAAGAAAACAAGATCTATCTACATGCTATTTACAAGATACCCACTTTAGACCTAAAGACACCTTCAGATTGAAAGTAAGGAGATGGAGAAACATCTATCATGCTAATGGTCAACAAAAGAACCTGGAGTAGCTATATCTGACAATCCAGACTTTAAAATAAAGACTGTATTAAGAAATGAAGAAGGTCATCATATCATAATTAAGGGGTCTATCCACCAATAAGACCTAACAATTGTAAACATTTATGCACCAAATGTGAAAGCACCCAAATATATAAATCAACTAATCACAAACATAAAGAAATTCATTGATAGTAATACTATAATAGTAGGAGACTTCAACACCCCACTCATAACAATGGACAGATCATCTAATCAAAAAATCAACAAGGAAACAATGGCTTTGAATTACACACTGGGCCAAATGGACTTAACAGATATATTCAGAACATTTCATCCTAAAGCAGCAGAATATACATTCTTCTCCAGTGCACATGGAACGTTCTCCAGAATAGACCATATACTTGGACACAAATCAGCCCTAAGTAAGTACAAAAAGATTGAGATCATACCGTGCATATTTTCAGACCACAATGCTATGAAACTCGAAATCAACCACAAGAAAAAATTTGGAAAGGTAACAAATACTTGGAGACTGAAGAACATCCTACTAAAGGATGAATGAACTAACCAAGCAGTTAAAGAAGAAATTAAAAAGTACATGGAAGTCAATGAAAATGATAGCACCACAACCCATAACCTCTGGGACATAGCAAAGGCGGTCATAAGAGGAAAGTATATAGCAATCCAGGCCTTCCTAAAGAAGGAAGAAAGATCTCAGATACACAACCTAACCGTACACCTTAAGGAGCTGGAAAAAGAACAGCAAATAAAACCCAAAACCAGCAGAAGACAGGAAATAATAAAGATTAAAGCAGAAATTAATGCCATCGAAACCAAAAAAACAGTAGAATAGATCAATGAAACCAGAAGCTGGTTTTTTGAAAGAATTAACAAAATTGATAAACCACTAGCCAGTTTGATCAAGAAGAAAAAGGAAAGGACCCAAATAAGTAAAATCAAGAATGAAAGAGGAGAAATCACAACCAACACAACAGAAATAAAAACAGTAAGAGAATATTATGAGCAATTATATGCCAATAAAATGGGCAATCTGGAAGAAATGGACAAATTCCTAGAAACATATACACTACCAAAACTGAAACAGGAAGAAATAGAAAATTTGAACAGACCCATAACCAGTAAGGAAATCAAATTAGTAATCAAAAATCTTCCAAAAAACAATAGTCCAGGGCCAGATGCCTTTCCAGGAGAATTCTACCTAACATTTGAGGAAGAGTTAACACCTATTCTCTTGAAACCGTTCCAAAAAATAGAAATGGAAGGAAAACTTCCAAACTCTATGAAGCCAGTATCACCCTGATTCCAAAACCAGACAGAGACCCCACTAAAAAGGAGAGCTATAGACCAATTTCCCTGATGAACATGGATGCAAAAACCCTCAACAAGATATTAGCCAGCCGGATCCAACAATACATTAAAAAAATTATTCACCACGACCAAGTGGGATTTATACCTGGCATACAGGGCTGCTTCAATATCCGCAAAACAACGTGATTCATCACGTCAATAAAAGAAAGGACAAGAACCATATGATCCTCTCAATAGATGCAGAGAACGTATTTGACAAAATACAGCATCCTTTCTTGATAAAAACCCTTAAGAAAGTAGGGATAGAAGGATCATACCTCGAGATGATAAAAGCCATATTTGAGCGACCTAACGCTAATATCATCCTCGATGGGGAAAAACTGAGAGCTTTCCCCCTAAGGTCAGGAACAAGACAGGGATATCCACTCTCGCCACTGATATTCAACATAGTATTGGAAGTCTTAGCTTCTGCAATCAGACAACACAAAGAAATAAAAGGCATCCAAATCGGCCAGGAGGAGGTCAAACTTTCACTCTTCGCAGACAACATGATACTCTATATGGAAAACCCAAAAGATTCCACCAAAAAACTGCTAGAACTTATTCATGAATTCAGCAAAGTTGTAGGATATAAAATCAATGCACAGAAATCGGTTGCATTCCTATACACCAACAATGAAGCGACTGAAAGAGAAATCAAGGAATCGATCCCATTTACAGTTGCACCAAAAACCATAATATACCTAGGAATAAATCTAACCAAAGAGGTGAAAAATCTATACACTGAAAACTATAGAAAGCTAATGAAAGAAACTGAAGAAGACACAAAGAAATGGAAAAAGGTTCCATGCTCCTGGATAGGAAGAACAAATATTGTTAAAATGTCGATACTACCCATAGCAATCTACATATTTAACGCGATCCCTATCAAGGTAATACCAGCATTCTTCACAGAGCTAGAACAAATAATCCTAAAATTTGTATGTAACCAGAAAAGACCCCAAATAGCCAAAGCAATCTTGAAAAAGAAAACCAAAGCAGGAGGCATCACAATCCCAGACTTCAAGCTATACTAAAAAGTTGTAAACATCAAGACAGAACGGTACTGGCAGAAGAACAGACACTCAGATCAATGGAATAGAATAGAGAACCCAGAAATGGACCCACAAACGTATGGGCAACTAATCTTTGACAAAGCAGGAAAGAATATCCAATGGAATAAAGACAGTCTCTTCAGCAAGTGGTGCTGGGAAAACTGGACAGCGACATGCAGAAGAATGAACCTGGACCACTTTCTTACACCATACACAAAAATAAACTCAAAGTGGATGAAAGACCTCAATGCAAGACAGGAAGCCATCAAAATCCTCGAGGATTTGGTCTTGGCCGCAGCAACTTCTTACTCAACACGTCTCTGGAGGCAAGGAAAACAAAAACAAAAATGAACTACTGGGACCTCATCAAAATCAAAAGCTTCTGCACAGCGAAGGAAACAATCAGCAAAACTAAAAGGCAACCGACAGAATGGGAGAAGATGTTTGCAAATGATGTATCAGATAAAGGGTTAGTATCCAAACTCTATAAAGAACTTATTAAACTCAACACCCCCAAAACAAATAATCCAGTGAAGAAATGGGCAAAAGACATGAATATGCTCAACATCACTCATCATCAGGGAAATACAAATCAAAACCACAATGAGATACCACCTTACACGTGTCAGAATGGCTAACATTAACAACTCAGGCAACAACAGATGTTGGCGAGGATGCGGAGAAAGAGGATCTCCTTTGCATTGTTGGTGGGAATGCATGCTGGTGCAGCCACTTTGGAAAACAGTATGGAGGTTTCTCAAAAAACTAAAAATAGAACTACCCTACAACCCAGCAATTGCACTACTAGGCATTTATCCAAGGGATACAGGTGTGCTGTTTCGAAGGACACATGCACCCCCATGTTTATAGCAGCACTATCAACAATAGCCAAAGTATGGAAAGAGCCCAAATGCCCATCGATGGATGAATGGATAAATAAAATGTGGTACACACACACAGACACACACACACACACACACACACACAATGTAGTATTACTCAGCAATCAAAAAGAATGAAATCTTGCCATTTGCAACTACGTGGGTGGAACTGGAGGATATTATGCTAAGTAAAATTAGAGAACAACAAAAATCATATGACTTCATTCATATGAGGACTTTAAGAGATAAAACAGATGAACATAAGGGAAGGGAAACAAAAATATAAAAACAGGGAGGGGAACAAAACAAAAGAGACTCATAAATATGGAGAACAAACAGGGTTGCTGGAGGGGTTGTGGGGGGGGGATGGGCTAAATGGGTAAGGGGCATTAAGGAATCTACTGAAATCATTCTTTCACTATATACTAACTAATTTGGATGTAAATTTTAAAAAATAAAAAATAAAGTTAAAAAAAAGATGTGTGTGTGTATGCTTGTATATACATATATATGTATATATGTATATATATGTATAAATACATATGTATATATATGCATAAATACATATGTATATATGTATATATTTATGTGTATGCTTGTATATGCATATATATATACAGCCACATAAAAGTATTTACACAGCCACATAAAAGAATGAGATCTTGCCATCTTGCAACAACATGGCTGGACATGAGGTTAATATGTTAAGTGAAATAGGTCAGGGGAAGACAAATGCCATATGATTTCACTCATATGTGGAATTTAAGAAACAAAACAAACAGAAAAACAAGAGACAGACAAAAACACACTCTTGATTATGGAGAACAAACGTGATTGCCAGAGGGGAGATAGGACGGGGACGAGTGAAGTAAAATAAAATTCACAGCAGTCAGGAAACACATTGTTGTTGTATATCATTTATGTACCTAACACTGTTCTATAGACTGAAAACATTGCAGTGAACAAGACAGATAAAATGCCTGCCTTTGAGAAAGTGATATTTTAAATAGGGGAGAATGATAATAAACACTTTAGTTCTAAACAATAATATTTATTTAATTCAGATATTGTTAACTGTTAGAAAGAAAATAAGATGGGGTAATAAGGTGCAGAGCGGCAAGATAGGTCAAGGGAATTGCTGAGCTGAGCTGGGTGATGAGAAGTTGAGTCCCTGAAACTGACCTGAGTGATGAGAAATAGGCAGTTGCATAAAAATCTGGGGAAGAGGATTCCACAAGAAGGGATGGCAAATGTCCTGTCCCTGGTGATGGGAATTAAGTATGATGGAAGTTGCTGGAAGTTTCTAAACAGTGACGCAGGAGTTTAAAAAACACTCTCGCTGCTATTTGGAGAATGCACTTTGGGATGGGGCAGAACAAGAGGGATGCCAAGGAGACTAGAGGAGAGGTTTTGATACAGAAATAAAGCAAACAAATTATTTAATTGGTTATAGCTTAAGTTGTACTTTATTTGGCAAAGTCTAATTGGCTGTTTGTAATTCGTTGTTCTTAAGTGTCATTTCCTTAGAATGAAGTACATTGACCCTGGCTCAGGTTTTGGTTTGCTTACATAGGTTACAAAGACATTAGAGCCACCCCAGTCTATTGGGTTCCAAGTTAAATTACCTTGACACTTGGTACAGTCTGTCTGTACAGAATCAGTGAATGCCCTCTTTGCTGAGCTGCATATACAGTGCAACCTGTAGGAAATGTTCGCAGAACTGATCAGCACAGGAACACCCACAGACTATTATGGTAACACAGATCAAAGCTATTTGTGGAGGTTTTGTATTATTTTGAATCATCCCTCTCTATTTTGGAATCCTCTTTCTCACATACCCCAAGGATTCCCTTCTCACCTCTTCAACACTTAATTGTCCATTTTCTCACAGATTTCCCTTTTCAAATAAAGTTATATAGATCATTAACCACTCTGTGTGCTTAGGTGACAACCTAGAGAAATAAACAAATCAGCTATTTCCAATCAGATAGCCAAAAGTGTTTTCTAAAGGACTCTGGTTCGCATCCGGGCAACAAATACAAAGACACTACCTTAAATCATATGTATGATTGTCGAAAGTCCACACAAAGCTACGGGGGGAGGCCCATTAGCACAGGGCAACAATTTTCCTTGTGGCTGCTACACAAATGTCTTCAAATGTTTCTGAATTTTCTATGACAATATTTTAAGATTTGGTCTCTATTTTGATAATAATATATGCTTACAAAATTAACACAAGCATATTATGCATTACCTGGGTGAGCACTACATCTGGGATTTGTGCCTACTTTTGATTTGTGATTATAATGGCGATCATGCCAAGTATACTACTTGAGTTGACCTGACTTAGGAGAAATGAACAAATGATAGTTGTTGAGCTTTGTCTGGAAGAAAGTCCAAAAGTGCACCAGTATGAAGGTAAGTAATTGGAAGACAGAAACAAAATAGGAGAAATAGGAAAACTGAGTTATCACAGACTACAACAGTAAGGCAGTCAGACTGAAAAGACCCCACAGGACAGCAATCAGCCTATATGCACAGAGTAGGTAAAGTTTTAGTGTCAGCTAAATACCATCTATTTCATTAAATTAATGCCCTTGAAATGAAATTCATTGATTTTGTGGGATTTGTGGGGGTTTTTTTTTGCAATTGATTTGTAAATTTGATTTTGGCTATTATAAGTTCAGATAAAAGAATACTGCAATTCATTCTAGCGCATATTTAGTTTTATAATAAAAAGTAATGTAGGGGCACCTAAGTAACTCAGTTGGTTAAGTGTCTGACTCTCGTCATGATCCAAGGTCATGGGATCGAGCCCCACATAGGGCTCTGCACTGAGCATGGAACCTGATTAAGATATTCTCTCTCTCTCTCTCTCTCTGCCCCTCTCCCCAACTCATGCACTTGCTCTCTCTTTAAAATAAAAAAAAGTAACTTAAATAAACTATGGGTTTATGATAATTATTTTTCTTAAAAATAATTTAATACCCTAATAAATTTTGGAAAACACTGACTTTGGAGAAGACCAGTGTGGATTTTATCTTGGTGCTACTTTTTACCAGATGTGAGAACTTGACAGTTCTTTAACAACTCTGAATCTCTGAGTTTTTATCTACAAGTTAGGAATAATGTTTATCTCATTAGACAGTTGTGGGGTTTATAGAAAGAATCATTTATGTATTGATGTACCCAGATTTTCATGTCTCATCCAGAACCTTTCCTGAGTTCAGTAGCCATCATATAATCTTCACTGTAATGGCTATATCCACTTAGGTTTCTCAAAGGCACATCCAACTTGATTTATTAAAAACTCATCTCATTTTCCCAAAACTCCTCCTAGTGTTTTTTAACTTAGTAAATGACACCATCAACAGAAGGCATCAATTAAAACTTCATAAGTGACTTTTATTTTTCCTGTTGTTCACTTAAAACATTCCCAGGTCTTTCTATTTTATGTAATAACTTGTGAATCAGGACCATTCTATATTCAATTGTGACAACGTTAGTTCAGGTCTCAATCACCTGTCTTGGATTATTGGTGGGGCTTTGATATCAAGCAACTAGTCTTTCTTCTCTCCAATCCAGTATCCATGATAAAGGAAGATTGCTTTTTAAAAAGATAAATTTGATCCCACCTGCTCATCAACCAGAGGCTACTTTCTTCAGAATATAGCTCAATTTGTTGCTATGGCTTATAAATTTTTCATGTTCTAGTGTCTGCTTACATCTCCTAGTTTATCAGCCCTATGTCTTGCCATTTTTTCAGCCATCTGAAAATGGCTGAAATTTATATTTATATAATTTTTTTATATATAGTGGTAATTTATAGTAGTGGTAATTTATAAACTGGTAATTTTTCAAGTATGTTATTCTTTCTTTATCCTTTGCATATAATATTCTTCTGATTCTTGGAATATTCATGCTCACTCCCTATTCTCCTTGATGTTTGTTTGTCTATTGTGTTTCAACCTTCCCTGGCTTGCAAAGACCAAAGGTGTCCTCCAACCTGACACCCCAAACACTCTGTCTTTTGTATGATATACCAATTACCCCATCATGTTTATTTTTATTTTTTTAAAGTTTATTTATTTTGAGAGAGAGAGAGAGAGAGAGAGAGAGAGAGAGAGAGAGAGAGAGAGAGAAGGAAAGGGAAAGAGACAGCATGAGCTGGGGAGGGGCAGAGATAGAGGGAGAGAGAATACTAAGCAGGCCCCACACTGACAGCACCTTGGGGCTTGAACCCACAAACTGTGAGATCGTGACTTGGGCTGAAATCAAGAGTCAGACACTTAACCGACTGAGCAACCCAGACATCTGTCATCATGTTTAATTCACTGCTTAATATTATTTTAAAGAAATATTACTATTAATATTAATGTATTATTAATATTACCTTTTAAGAAATTTTACTATGATCTACTTGCAAGAGATTCTTTCTCATTCACAGTCATATTTTCAGTGCCTTTTACAATTTTTGTTGAATGAATACTTAGTACAAATTAAGTGCTAACTGAATATTTGATGATGTTTTTATAGGATGCTTATTCTATCTAACTGCACACATTTAGCATTTTTTCTGTGTTCTTCTCTTTTTTTCCTCATGTATATTTTATCTTTGTGGAAAGAAGTTACCTATTATATTTCTTGAATACCCCATGACTTCTGGGATAGTTTGAAACTCACAGTAGGTGCTTAAAATACTTACTATTAAACTGGGCAATCAAGTTAATTAAAATACCAGTGAATTTATAGGTATATCCATCAAATGATTACTTGAAGCTGTTCAGACACAGGCACTGGTTGAGTGACTAAATACTTAGTCATTTGATTAACTATTTTTATACCATTTACTTCTTGTGATATGAGAGAGATGGATTCTTTTAGCAGAAAGACCCTGACTCTGGAAATAATGTTAATTCAGTCACCAGACTGTTGTTCAATTAGCCAAACACCATTTCAGATACTTCTGGCTAACAACGTCCAGGAAAAAACAAAACAAAACAAAAAAATAACCCACATGTCTTGAATATTACTTTTCCCTCCAGTTTTTGCTTGTCTACTTTATTAAAAGATTGTAAAAGGGAAGTCATAATCAACTCTCTTTTAGTGATAGTTCTACTCAGAGGATTACAAATATAATAACAATAACTTTAAAGGTTTCCATATATTAATAACTGGAGTTTTGCTCTTGTCATGACTCGTGACCTTGTTTTAGATATATCTGAGAAGGGAAATGGAGAACAGGGAAACCAGTTGATTCTTTTGACAGATAAACCGAAGTGATGATAGCTAATTATGATTAACATCTGGGAATAACACTGTATTAAAAAGCCAAAGGGAGAATGATCAACATCTCAATTTGGTTTTCACTGTCATTCTCTGTATCTAAGACAATTTTGAAAGGAAACCTAAAAGAATAATTCTCAGAGGATTCTGTATTGTTTAGAATAATAAATGCAAAGACATATGAACCTATAATGCTTTATCATATGGTTATAAACTACCTAAATTATTCATTTCTTTTGTGCTATATATATGTTAAGTGTGCATCTATTTGGAAATATTATAATTTATGGCTCAAAAGTATATTAGTAGAAATTTAAAAGTTCTTAGAACCAAACGATAATAAAAATAATAATTTCAAAACTTGTGAGATACAGCAAGTGCAGCACCTAAAGGAAATCTATCACATTCAATATTTATAAAAGAAAATAGGTAAAGCTTAAAATTAACACATAAAACACACAACTTAAGACACTGAACAACAAAAACTGATCAAAGTCCCTCCAAAAATAGAAGAAAAAAAAACAAGTAAGTATGAAAGCTAAAACAAAAAATAGTATAGAGACAATTAATAAATTCAAAAGTTGGCTTTGGAACGGCTAATAAAATAGATTAAAATTCTGAGGAGGTTGATCAAAGAAAAAAAAATAAACAGGTTTGAAAAATAGGACGTGACTATAGATATAGCAGAGATTAAGGAAATAGAAACTTTTGAATAATTTTTATGGCAAAGAAATTGAAAAATCATACATAATGGATAAAACCCCAAAAAAAGTATAGCTTACAAAAAATTACCCAAGACAAAGTAGATAGTATAATTAGATATATAATCATTAAAAAAATTGAGGAGGAAAATAAAATTGAGGAGGTAGTTAAAAATCTCTCTCCCTTCAATAAACAATAAAGAATAGTTTTCAGATTGTTTAAACTTCTAAGGAACACATCATGCAAAGCACTGAAAATATTCCAGGCAAACAAATAAAAAGGAAGAATTTCCAATTTATTCTACAACTCTGGAGTAAACATCTGACAATAAGAATATGAAAATGAAGACCTGAATTCCAATCAATCTACAGTTGTCAAAGAGTCCCCAACATTTCCCCAATTTAAGGCATATGAGTCGAAATAATATGACATGATTCTTGTATGTCTTGATTTCTGAAAACTCTTCTCAAAGAGGAGTATCAGGGATGTTTCTAACCCTGTCTCTAACAACAGTACTATCCTTAGAAGAAGGCTTTGAGTTTTTCATTTATGAAGGATTTTAGTCATTAAGTGCAGAAGCTGTCTTAATTTGTTTTTAATTTACAGAGTTCAGTTAAAACATTAATAAATAATAATTTATAAACAAAAAAGGAAACTGAAGAAAATATATATAACATTCAGGAAAAGACAAAAAAAGAGACAAAAAGCAGATCAGTGGTGTCCAGGGGATGGATATAGTGGGAGTGAAGGAAGCAGAGAGAATTTTGCTAAAAAGTGACCCAGGTGAACTTTTTGGGGGATAGAACTATTCTGTCTTAATTTTGATATGCTTATATGACCAAATACATTTATCATAACTTTCAAAACAGTACACTAAAAAGGGTAAACTTTACTTATGCTAATTTATTTTAATAAAAAAATGAAAAATAAAACATTTTGTAGACTCTTCTCCTAAGACTAAATGACCATTTGTTTACTTAGCCCCTCCTGTTAGAGAATACTTGTTTCCAAAAAAACATACTAAAGAATCAATCAATCAAGAAGGAGGGAAGAGTAGACAAAACAAAAGACTTAGGAAGAGGAACTAATAGCCACATTCTCAAAAGTATACAAGTCACAGCATACTGTGTTGTCCATTCCTTCTTTTTTCTTTCCCTTTGTCTCCCATGAGGAAAAGGAAAATGAGGACTCTGCCACAATATCCAAGTCTTTCAGAAATCTAATCAATTCAATATTTTTCCAAACACAAAATTTAATTGGAAAAGTAAATTATTTTGTATTATAAAGAAGATTATTTTGAAAACCATTTATATACTAATTAGAACTCTAATTAGTTTTCTATAATGAGAAATATGTGATGAAAATTTTATTTCTCCAGAGATTGTCTGGGAATACTAGTAAGAAGTTAGTTTGGAAGGAACAACCAGTTAAGATTCTTACTTTGGACAGAAAAATAAATGTAAAAAGCATTTTACCTAGCTAGCTCTTTAGAAGTAAAACTAAAGACAGATCATTATGAAATAATTAGAAATGAGAATACTGCAATAATCTTCATTTGGTTGTGATCTAGCACAAATAAATGAGGATGATGCATTTTTTCTACCAGATCAGATCCATTTCCCTTATATATTTATCCGGAAACACCACCTCCAATACACACACACTTTTTTTTTTTTTTACATACTAATTGCCTCCCTAGGTTCTCATCTACCTCTGATCTATTTGTAGCCTACAGTTAAATTTGTATTCCTAAAGCACACCTTCTATCATGTACACTCCCCCCTAACTACTTCAAGATATGCTGCATCTTCCTTTACCTCTCAGAGAGAGACCACACATCATAGCTGGGCTTTGACAACAGTGTTGCTTACCCACCTTTTGAACTTCATCTCCATAATATTAAAAAATATCCATTCTCTCCTTTAACCACACTTCTGTTTACTTTTCAACTTAGGTAACGGTGTTTTTTCCCCCCATCTCTGACAAAACAGAAAAAAAGAAGAAAAAAAAGGGAAAAATGAACAGAGACTCAGAGAAAGCTGGGTCATCATTAATCACACCAACATATGTTATGATGGAAATACCAGATGAGAGAAGAGAAAGAAGGGAGTAGAAAAAAATATGAATAATGTCTGAGCATCTCCCAAATTTGATGAAAACATTAATCTACATGGTGAAGAAGCTCAACAAACTCTAAGTAAGATATACCCATACAAATATTACTTACAATGTTGAAAGTCAAAAATAAAGAGAAAATCTTGAACGCATTGAGAGAAAAATGATTCGTTACATACCGGGGAACCCCATTAAGATTAACAGTTGACATCTCATTAGACAATGGAGGCCAGAAGGCAGTGGGGCAATATATTCAGAGTGCTTAAAAAACTCTCAACCAAGAATCTTAAAACCAGCAAAACTATCTTTCAAAAATAAGTAGAAATAAATATATTCCTAAATTACAAAACAAACACACACAAAAAAATAAAATTCATTGCTAGCAGACTTGTCTTACAAGAAATGCAAAAGAAAATTCTTCCGTCTGAAAGAAAGTGATACCAGACAGTAATTCAAAGCCACACAAGAAAACAGAGGGCCATTAAAGTAAATATGTAGGTGATTACAAAAGACAATATAATTGCACATTCCTTCTTACTTCTCCCGATTTCAAAAAAAAGTTGCATGAAACGATATGTATATAACTGCATTAATGATCCTATATTTGACAATAACAACACAAGTGAAGTGGTTGGGAAAAAGGTATATGGGAAGAAGGAAATCACAACAGATGGTAGCATATATCCATAAGATAAATGAAGAGAACCAGAAAGGGTACCTTTATTTACTCTCTGAGCATCATTAAAAGATACATGATTATTATCTTAGTCAGTTGGGGCTGCTATAACAATGACCTTAGACTGAGTGGCTTAAATGACAAATATTTATTACTCACAGTTCTGTAGACTAAGAAGTTCAAGATCAAGGTGCTGGCAGAGCTGGTGTTTGGTGAGATCCTACTTCCTGGTTTGCATATGGCCATTTTCTTACTGTGTACTCATATGGCAGGAAACAGAAAGGAAGCAAGCTCTTGTGTCTCCTTATGACACTAATCCTATCATGAGTACTCTACCCTCATGACTAATTACTGAAGGCCTCATTTCCAAATACCATCACATTGGGGATTAAGATTTCAACATATGAGTTCTGGGGAGACATTAACATTTAGTCCATGGCACCTCTCTGACCTCAGCCGTAGCAATCTCTTACTCGGCACATCCCCAAAGGCAAGGGAATTAAAAGCAAAAGTGAATTACTGGGACCTTATGAAGATAAAAAGCTTCTGCACAGCAAAGGAAACAACCAACAAAACTAAAAGGCAACCAACGGAATGGGAAAAGATATTTGCAAATGACACATCGGACAAAGGGCTAGTATCCAAAATCTATAAAGAGCTCATCAAACTCCACACCCGAAAAACAAATAACCCAGTGAAGAAATGGGCAGAAAATATGAATAGACACTTCTCTAAAGAAGACATCCGGATGACCAACAGGCACATGAAAAGATGTTCAACGTCGCTCCTTATCAGGGAAATACAAATCAAAACCACACTCAGATACCACCTCACGCCAGTCAGAGTGGCCAAAATGAAGAAATCAGGAGACTATAGATGCTGGAGAGGATGTGGAGAAACAGGAACCCTCTTGCACTGTTGGTGGGAATGCAAATTGGTGCAGCCGCTCTGGAAAGCAGTGTGGAGGTTCCTCAGAAAATTAAAAATAGACCTACCCTATGACCCAGCAATAGCACTGCTAGGAATTTATCCAAGGGATACAGGAGTACTGATGCATAGGGGCACCTGTACCCCAATGTTTATAGCAGCACTCTCAACAATAGCCAAATTATGGAAAGAGCCTAAATGTCCATCAACTGATGAATGGATAAAGAAATTGTGGTTTATATACACAATGGAATACTACGTGGCAATGAGAAAAAATGAAATATGGCCTTTTGTAGCAACATGGATGGAACTGGAGAGTGTGATGCTAAGTGAAATAAGCCATACAGAGAAAGACAGATACCATATGGTTTCACTCTTATGTGGATCCTGAGAAACGTAACAGAAACCCATGGGGGAGGGGAAGGAAAAAAAAAAAAAAAAAAGAGAGGTTAGAGTGGGAGAGAGCCAAAGCATAAGAGACTGTTAAAAACTGAGAACAAACTGAGGGTTGATGGGGGGTGGGAGGGAGGGCAGGGTGGGTGATGGGTATTGAGGAGGGCACCTTTTGGGATGAGCACTGGGTGTTGTATGGAAACCAATTTGACAGTAAATTTCATATATTAAAAAATTAAAAAAACAAAAAAAAAAAAAACAAAAAAAAAACCATTTAGTCCATGGCAAGTATAGAAAGTAGTAATTATAACAATGTGTCACTGCGTTTAATTTATACATTTATGTACATACATATACACATTATATATATATATATATATATATATATATATATATATATATAATTTAATAATATATAAAATATATTTTGATATCTATTTAATACAATATAGTACTAAATAGTACCAAAAGGGAGAAGAGGGAATGGGCTATATGAAATTAAAATTCCTATATTTTTTGGGAACTAATTCAGGATAAATCTGAAGTAGACTTTGATTAGGTAAGATATACTACAAACCTCAACAATCATCAAAGAAAATGAAAACTTAAGAAAATAACTTCTATCTTTATTTTTTTAAGGTTTATTTATTTTTGAGAAAGAAAGAGAGTGTGAGCAGGGGAGGGGGTGGCAGAAAGAGAGGGAGAAACAGAATCTGAAGCAGGCTCAAGTCTCTGGGCTGTCAGCACAGAGCCTGATGCAGGGCTCGAACTCATGAACTGTGAGATCATGACCTGAGCCAAAGTCAGATGCTCAACCAACTGAGCCACCCAGGTGCCCCAAGAAAATAATTTTTAAAAAATCATTGCAAGAATCAAAATGTTACACTAGAAAATATCCACTCAATAAAAAAGAAGGCAATAGTAGAGAAACATTGTCATGAGGCATGTGGAAAACAAATGAACAAAAGTTATTAGGTATATATCCAACCCTATCAATAATATTAAATATTAATAAATTAAACAATCTAATTAGAAGGCAGAGATAGATTGTATAAATGCCCACATTAAAAAAAAGGATTCAACCATATGCTGTCTATAAGAGACACAGTTTATATTAAAAATTCAAATAGGTGGTAGGCAAAAGCATGGCAAAAGGTACACTATGCAAATGGCAACCATTAAAGAGCTGAATTGGCTATGCTAATATTAGAAAAAAATCGATTTTAAAACAAAAATGTTACTAAAGATGAATAGACATATCTCTCAATGATAAAAGAGTCAATGTATCAGGAAGATACAACAATAATAAGCATATATACACTGAAAAAAAGCTTCAAAATACATGAAGAAAACCTTTATATAACTGAAGGGTGAAATAGACAATTCAACAATGATAGAGACTTTAACACTTCTCTTTCAATAACGGAAAGAACAATTAGGCAGAAGATCAACAAGAAAATACTACACTTGAGTAATACTATAAAACAACTAGACCTAGCAGACACCTATAAAACACTCCATCT
Source organism: Panthera leo (assembly GCF_018350215.1). Classification (NCBI taxonomy): domain Eukaryota; kingdom Metazoa; phylum Chordata; class Mammalia; order Carnivora; family Felidae; genus Panthera; species Panthera leo. Next base: position 64,148,854 of record NC_056690.1, read on the forward strand.
AGCAGAGGCAGCATATATATTCTTCTCAAGCACACATAGACCTTCTCCAGGATAGACTATATCCTAGGCCATAAAACAATCAACAACAAATTTTGAAGAACTGAAGTATGGAAAGATGGCAGAGTAGGAGGACCCTAAGCTCACCTCTAACCTTGAATACAACTAGATAACACACACATCAGCATGAATAAAACAACTAAAGGTAGAGAAGAGGCAACATCCAAGAAGGTAGAGAAGATGTGGTCTGGGAGCAAAACATACCATAGCCATCGGCAATGGAGAGAGAACTGGTGGGTCAAGGAAAGGTGAAAAACAGACTTTCACACCAGGGAGCCCATGAACAGGGAGGATGAATCTCTAATATTTACCTCTGAAAGTGAAAGGGGTAGGATTTCATGAGCTCTTAAAATCAGCAGGACTTAAAGCCTGGAATTTTAAACATCAGCGGGCTCAGCTCTGGGTGAACCTAGAAAGCATTAAGAAGCAGAAACCCTGACCCTAAAGAGACAGCATGACAAACAGTAGGGGACTTTAACACCCCACTTGACCAATGAACAGAGCATCCAAACAGAAAATCAACAAGGAAACAGTGGCTTTGAAAGGCACACTGGACCAGATGGATTTAACAGACATATTTAGAACATTCTATCCTAAAACAGCAGAATACACATTCTTTTCAAATGCACGCAGAACATTATCCAGAATAAATTACATATGAGACCACAAAAAAAGCCTCAACAAATTCAAAAACGTTGAAGTGATACCATGCATCTTTTCTGAGCATAACACTATGAAACAAGAAATCAACCACAAGATAAAATCTGGAAAGAGCACAAATACATGGAGATTAAATAACATGCTATTAAACAATGAATGGGTCAACCAAGAAATCAAAGAAGAAATACAAAATTACATGGAGACAGGTGAAAATGAAAACACAGTGGTCCAAAATCTTTGGAATGCATCAAAAGTGCATCAAAAGTTTAGCAAAAGACCTAAAAGGGAAGTTTATAGCAACACAGGTCCACCTCAAGAAGCAAGAAAAATCTCAAATAAACAACCTACCCTTACCCCTAAAGAAGCTAGAAAAAGAAGAAGAAATAAAACTCAAACCCAGCAAAAGGAAGGAAATTATAATGATTAGAGCAAAAATAAATGATATAGAAACTAAAAATACAATAGAACAGATCAATGAAACCAGGAGCTGCTACTTTGAAAAGATCAACAAAATTGTAAACCTCTAGCAAGACTCATTAAAAAAGAGTAGAACCAAATAAAATTACTAATATATGAGGACAAATAACCAACACTGCCAAAAATCCAAACAATTGTAACAGAATATTATGAAAACCCATATGACAACAAATTGGGCAATTCAGAAGAAATGGATCAATTCCTAGAAACATATAACCTATCAAAACTGTAGTAGGAAGAAATAGAAAATTTAAACAGACTGATTACGAGCAAGAAAATGGAATCAGTAATCAAAAGTCCAGGACCAGAGAGCTTTACAGGTGAATTCTACCAAACATTTAAAGAAGAGTCAATACCCATTCTTAAACTATTCCAAGAGGAAGGAAAACTTCCAAACTTATTATATGACATCAAAATCACCCTGATACCAAAATCAGAAAAAGGCACCCCCCCCAAAAAAAAAGAAAAGAAAGAGAGAATTATAAGCCAATATTTCTCATGAACATAGATGCAAAAAATGCTCAACAATTGTGGGATTTATTTTTTTTTTTTTTTATTTTTTTTTTTTTTATTTTTTTTTTTTTTTTTAACGTTTATTTATTTTTGAGACAGAGAGAGACACAGCATGAACGGGGGAGGGGCAGAGAGAGAGGGAGACACAGAATCGGAAGCAAGCTCCAGGGTCTGAGCCATCAGCCCAGAGCCCGACGCGGGGCTCGAACTCGCGGACCGCGAGATCGTGACCTGAGCTGAAGTCGGACGCTTAACCGACTGAGCCACCCAGGCGCCCCAACAATTGTGGGATTTAGTAAACCAAATCCCACAATATGTTTTAAAAATTCATAAAGCACTATCAAATGGGATTTATTCTTGTGATGCAAAGGTAATTCAATATCAATCAATGCGATATGTCACATCAATAATAGAAAGGATAAAAAAAACATATAAATAGAAGGGGAATACTTCCCAACTTATTCTCTGGGGTCAGAATTACTGCTATCAAAACCAGATAAAGAGGGGCAGCCGGGTGGCTCAGTCGGTTAACTGTCTGACTTCGGCTCAGGTCATGATCTCATGGTTCATGAGTCCAGCCCCACAGGCCTGGAGCCTGCTTCAGATTCTGTGTCTCCCTCTCTCTTTGCCCCTCCTCTGCTTGTGCTATCTCTCTCTCTCTCTCTCTCAAAAATAAATATACATTAAAAAAATTAAAACAAAACAAAACAAAGATATCAAAAGAAAACTGGAGTCCAACAGTTCCTATGAGTCATGCAAAATTCCTCAACAAAATACTAGCAAACTAATATAAGAACATATAAAAAGGACTCTACACTATGGTTAACTGGGATTTGGCAGACACACTTCTCAATTTCAAAACTTACCACAAAGCTACAATAATCAAGACAGTGTTGTACTGGCATGAACAGATCTCATACAGATCTCAATAGAATTGAGAGTCCATACTTAAACTCTTACATTTACAGTTTATTAATTTTAATAAAAATCTCAAGACAGTTTATTTGGGGAAAGAACAATTTTTTCAACAACAGTGCTGAGACTGGGTGTATACATGCAAAAGAATAACATTTGGGGCGCCTGGGTGGCGCAGTCGGTTAAGCATCCGACTTCAGCCAGGTCACGATCTCGCGGTCTGTGAGTTCGAGCCCCGCGTCAGGCTCTGGGCTGATGGCTCGGAGCCTGGAGCCTGTTTCAGATTCTGTGTCTCCCTCTCTCTCTGCCCCTCCCCCGTTCATGCTCTGTCTCTCTCTGTCCCAAAAATAAAAAAAAAAAAAAAAAAAAAAGAATAACATTTGACTTCTACATCACACCATGCACAAAAATTAACTCAAAATGGACCATAAACTTGCATTAAGAGATAAGACTGTAAAACTCTCACAAGAAAACATGGGCATAAATCTTTATTACCTTGGGTTAGTTGTGATAGCTTAGACGTAACACCAAAAATACAAGTGACAAAAGAAAATTAGTTAAGTTATACTGCATCAAGGCTTAAAACTTTTTTGCGTGTGCTATAAATGATATCATAAATAAACTGAGAAGACATCGCATAGAATGGGAGAAGATATCTGAATATCATTTATCTGATAACAGACTTGTGTTCAGAAGATTTAAGGAATGCATACGACTCCTAAACAAAAAGACAAATAACCCAATTTAAAAATGGACAAAATATTTGAATAGATATTCCTCCAAAGAAGATATACAAATGGCCAAGAAGCACATGAAAAACTGTTCAACATCATTAGTCATAGGAAAATTCAGTCAAAACCACAATGCGATATGACTTCACAACCGCTAGGGTGGCTACAATAAAAGATTATCAAGTGTTGGAAAAGATTTGGAGAAATTATAACCTTCATATGCTGCTCAGGGGAATGTAAAATGGTGTAGCCACTTGGGAAAACAGTTTAGCCGTTCTTCAAAATGTTGAACATTACATTACCATGTGATCCTGCCATCCCACTCCTAGTTACATATCATAAATATATACATACACTCAAATATTTGTACACAAATGTTCATAGGAGCATTTTTCTTAGTAGCCAAAAAATTAAAAACAAACCAAATGCCCATCAACTTATGAATGGATTAAAAATATGTGACATATCTACACAAATGAATAGTATTCAGCAATCAAAGGAATAATACTGATACAGGCAATAACCTGGACTATCTATGCTAAGTGAAAGAAACAAATCCACAGAAGCAGAATGGCTGGGAAAGAGAGGTAGAGAGGGGGACAATGAGGAGTGGCTGTACATACACACAGGTTTTCTTTTGGGTAAAACAAAAATGCTCTAAAATTATATTGTGGTAATGGTTCAAAAGCAATGAACTGTACATTATTAAGTGGATGAATTGTGGGCTGAATTATTTACCTCAATAACACTTTTAAAAAACATAATTCACAACATGCGAAATTTCTGCTTAAAAATTTGCAATAACTTCTCATTTTACTTGAAGTAAAATCACAATGGTTATATTCATCAATAGGGCCTTCCGTAATATGATCTCCATGTTAACCTCTCTTATGATCTGCTAGTATTCTCTTTGCTGGTTCAGCTACATGCAGTGCTTTGCAGGTCCTGAAACATGGCAGCCAACTCTTGTTTCAGGGACAGTATGTTTGGTATTTTTCTTACCTGGGATATTTTTTCCCTAGATACTGTATGAATTATCCCTCATCTTGTGCTTTTGCTCATCAAAGTCTTCATGAGACAACTGTACTTTATATGGAAACCCCTTCCACTAAGGCACTAGTATCCCTTTCCATGTTTTTGTTTTCTTTTTTTTCCATGTCATTTGCCATTGTTTGGCCTCCTTTCTTTGTTTTGTATCCTACCATCTCCTTGCACTAAAATGTAAATTCCAAAAGGCATGACATCATCTGTTATTTCACTGTGGTTTCCCTAGTACCTAAAACTCTAGACTATTAAATGGTAGGCATGAAACAAATATATTTGCTCAATGTATTATTTATACCACGCGGCTAATATCTTTAATTTTCTACCACAGCCAGGAAATGTAATGGCCTTGTAGATCTTAAAGTTCTTGCATACAAATAAAAGCATTTTACTATTTGAAATGAAAAATATGTGTTAAAAATCACACAACATTATTTTCTCAGTTGATGTTAAAGCATGAATATCTGATAAGTCATATCAAACACATAGGACAAGATCCAATTAATTGACTTTTGCTGTAAATGCAAATTATAATTTGTTCTCATATCACAGCTCTGACAACATCGGTTAATCTTTGGGTACCATTCCCTGAAATATCTTTGTCTTTACTGCTCCAGGTTGAAGAGATTTAATCAGTTTGGGCCTGACAACAGCAACTTCTGCCAGTGCCTGCAGGGGCTACCAGTCAAAAGAGAGAAGGGGTGAAGAGAACAACTCATTCTTCCATAGTCTCCACGGTAACCAGAGGCATAGTGGCTGGCCTTGTTGACATTTCAGGAAATGATGTTCAGGATTAACTTCTGTTTTCATTATGAAGACGGAGCAGAAAGTGTGACTCAAAAGTCATGAATTGATTATTGCCCAGGTATGACAGTGTTACTGCCTTAAAACAAATAATGAAAGATGAAATCAGAAGGGGTATTGGAAGGTCACTCAGTACATAAAATATGTTCCCCACTGTCCTGACATGACGTGTGTAATTATCAGTAATAGTGGTTCAGTCTTCTGATTTAAGAAGTATTGTTCTTAGCAGTCCTCTGCCAAAGAGACGACTTAGAGATGCTATGCATAAAAACACATAATCTGCCATTAACAGTATTTTAACACAGAATAATATGTCATAATTTGTAATTCTTTTGCCTGCAAATATAAGAAACTGACTTTGGCTGGTTTAAGAAGAAAGCAGTAACATGGGCTAAAAAGAAATAGAATCAGACTACAAACTCCCCAAACCCTTTCTTCATTGTTCATATTTTTCTTGCCTTTATAGACAGGATTTCATTCTATTTCCCTCTCTCCCCAATCGATTTTTTGCCTGCTTCTCTAGGTTATAAGGTAGGTTAAAAGTGCATTCTCGGTAGCTTCCAAATGCACATTTCACACCTCCAGGTAAAGAAAATGAAGATTTTTGTCCCTCTCATTCCCAATTCCAAAATACCTACAGAAAGAATGTGTTTGTCTACAGTTGTGAGGGGTTCATAACCTAATTGGAGCTACGACTTACTAAGAATCAAGGTCACATTATGTCAAATAGCTTCCATAGGGCCCAGGCTGATTAGGGTGGACAACATGTGAGCCTGTGAATTAAACTGGCAAAAAACAGATTAGCAGGATAAAAGATAAATTTAATCACATAGGTTTGAGAGTCCTCAAAAATGTGGCTTAAAAAGGTGGTTAGAATTTTGGGCTTCTATACCATCCTAATAGGGGAATGGGAAGGAGGAGAAAGGGCACTTAAGGAAAAGCAAGTGACTTTTTAGAAAGATAAATGAACCCTTAGGAGTATAGATAAGGGAAATGATAGTTTTGTGACGATGTCTGTTTAGGACAGACTTCTCATCTCTAATGGGTCAATCTTCCCTGGTTGCTCCCAGAAAGCAAACTTATGACATCTGAGTTTTAAAAGGAGGCTTTGCTTTAAGGCATGTAAAAGATTTCAGGACCTTAAATGCCTTAGGCTCAAAATAATTTTTATGTCATAATAGCATATTCTGGACCCCTTCAGTATATTAACATGATGTCTCATTAATAGAAATTAAATTACCCAGTAGGATGTTCAGAGGATAAGTGACTCTCTGTTATACAGAAGCCACAAAGCCAGAAAATGTTCTGAACAAAGTCAACTCTTAAGAGTGGAGGGAGGGATCCTAGAGAGAGGGCAGCATGCGGGAGAGCAGGCACCAAGGGAGACAGAACAGGAAAGCTTTATAAAGTACAACAGGTCCTGCCAATGCTAGTCTATGTTATTCCTGAAACAAACTAGTGAGTTGAGCATGATTGCTGTCTTTAGCTCTCCTGGGTGGATAGAGCCTACCAGGCATGTGGTTACTTGGCTCTAATGATTCACAGTGTAACTTCTGGAAGGAGTAACTGAAAACACAACTTCTAATTTTCAAACGGATCTCACAGTGTTTACGAGCAAGGTCAGCACAATATGGCAGAGGCACCTACTTGATATGGGCATTGAAAAGAGTATACAATTACATAGATGGAAAGCAGTGAGGCAGTGTCTACTGTAAGCACCTCAGTAGGCAGCAACTGTTTTGAGGTCACCCTTTGAAAGGCTGTACAGGTTAGTGGTCAAGAACATGAACTCTAGAACAAAACTTCAGGATGTAGTAGTTGTTTCTTTGCACATTGAGCGTGTTAACCTTTCTTTACCTCATTTTCCTCATTTGTAGAATGGAAGATTTTTTATTTTTTACTTAATTAATTAATTTATTTGTTTATTTATTTATTTATTTATTTATTTATTTATTTATTTATTTTTAGGTTTTAGAAATTTTGTTTTTAATGGTCATTCTTTTTTTTTTTTTTTTGCAATTTATTGTCAAATTGTTTTCCATACAACACCCAGTGCTCATCCCAAAAAGTGCCCTCCTCAATACCCATCACCCACCCTCTCCTCCCTCCCACCCCCCATCAACCCTCAGTTTGTTCTCAGTTTTTAAGAGTCTCTTATGCTTTGGCTCTCTCCCACTCTAACCTTTTTTTTTTTTCTTTTTTTTTCAATATATGAAATTTATTATCAAATTGTTTCCATACAACACCCAGTGCTCATCCCAAAAGGTGCCCTCCTCAATACCCATCACCCACCCTGCCCTCCCTCCCACCCCCCATCAACCCTCAGTTTGTTCTCAGTTTTTAAGAGTCTCTTATGCTTTGGCTCTCTCCCACTCTAACCTCTTTTTTTTTCCTTCCCCTCCCCCATGGGTTTCTGTTACGTTTCTCAGGATCCACATAAGAGTGAAACCATATGGTATCTGTCTTTCTCTGTATGGCTTATTTCACTTAGCATCACACTCTCCAGTTCCATCCACGTTGCTACAAAGGGCCATATTTCGTTCTTTCTCATTGCCACGTAGTACTTCATTGTGTATATAAACCACAATTTCTTTATCCATTCATCAGTTGATGGACATTTAGGCTCTTCCATAATTTGGCTATTGTTGAGAGTGCCGCTATAAACATTGGGGTACAAGTGCCCCTATGCATCAGCACTCCTGTATCCCTTGGGTAAGTTCCTAGCAGTGCTATTGCTGGGTCATAGGGTAGGTCTATTTTTAATTTTCTGAGGAACCTCCACACTGTTTTCCAGAGTGGCTGCACCAATTTGCATTCCCACCAACAGTGCAAGAGGGTTCCCGTTTCTCCACATCCTCTCCAGCATCTATAGTCTCCTGATTTGTTCATTTTGGCCACTCTGACTGGCATGAGGTGATATCTGAGTGTGGTTTTGATTTGTATTTCCCTGATGAGGAGTGACGTTGAGCATCTTTTCATGTGCCTGTTGGCCATCCGGATGTCTTCTTTAGAGAAGTGTCTATTCATGTTTTCTGCCCATTTCTTCACTGGGTTATTTGTTTTTCAGGTGTGGAGTTTGGTGAACTCTTTATAGATTTTGGATACTAGCCCTTTGTCCGATATGTCATTTGCAAATATCTTTTCCCATTCCGTTGGTTGCCTTTTAGTTTTGTTGGTTGTTTCCTTTGCTGTGCAGAAGCTTTTTATCTTCATGAGGTCCCAGTAGTTTATTTTTGCTTTTAATTCCCTTGCCTTTGGGGATGTGTCAAGTAAGAAATTGCTATGGCTGAGGTCAGAGAGGTCTCTTCCTGCTTTCTCCTCTAGGGTTTTGATGGTTTCCTGTCTCACATTCAGGTTCTTTATCCATTTTGAGTTTATTTTTGTGAATGGTGTGAGAAAATGGTCTATTTTCAACCTTCTGCATGTTGCTGTCCAGTTCTCCCAGCACCATTTGTTAAAGAGACTGTCTTTTTTCCATTGGATGTTCTTTCCTGCTTTGTCAAAGATGAGTTGGCCATATGTTTGTGGGTCTAGTTCTGGGGTTTCTATTCTATTCCATTGGTCTATGTGTCTGTTTTTGTGCCAATACCATGCTGTCTTGATGATTACAGCTTTGTAGTAGAGGCTAAAGTCTGGGATTGTGATGCCTCCTCCTTTGGTCTTCTTCTTCAAAATTACTTTGGCTATTCGGGGCCTTTTGTGGTTCCATATGAATTTTAGGATTGCTTGTTCTATCTTTGAGAAGAATGCTCATGCAATTTTGATTGGGATTGCACTGAATGTGTAGATAGCTTTGGGTAGTATTGACATTTTGACAATATTTATTTTTAATGGAAGATTTTTTAAATGTTTGTTTATTTTGAGACAGAAAGAGACAGAGCATAAGCAGGGGAGGGGCAGAGAGAGAGAGAGGGAGACACAGAATCTGAAGGCAGGCTCCAGGCTCTGAGCTGTCAGCACAGAGCCTGATGCTGGGCTTGATATGACCTGAGCCAAAGTCTGGTGCTCAACCAACTGAGCCACCAAGGCATCCCTGTAAAATAGAATATTTATAGAAACAACCTCCTAGGTTATTTATTTATTTATTTATTTATTTATTTATTTATTTATTTAGAGTGTGTGTGTGTGTGTGTGTGTGTGTGTGTGTGTGTGTGAATGTGAGCGGGGCTAGAGGGGCAGAGGGAGAGAGGGAATCTCAAGCAGCTTCCACACAAAGTTCCATCCATGATACTCCTGAGCCAAAATCAAGAGTCCAATGCTCACCTAACTGAGCCACTCAGGAGCCCTCTCTTCTTTTTTTTAGTGGGGGTTAAATGAGCTAATATATGCTAAACACTTAAACATTTCTTGTAAGTACTGTATCTGTTATTATTACCAACAGAACCATCAACCAGGATGCAACTGGGAAGCTGCAAGTGGGGATGAGTTATAAGGATGATTAATCCATGACGTCAAGGAAGTGACTGAAAACCCAGTTTCTTCTCACTGCTCCACTGTGCCAGCCATAGGACTGGGGCTTGATTTTATGCCACATGACCTTGTGATGGAAGGGATTACTTTAACTGGTTTAAACAAGTCTGCCTATTCCTTTGAATCATGAAGATCTTGCTATCTCATCTTTTGGCTGGATTCGTTTTGTCAAACAATTAGTTTTCCTTTTTAAATATGTAATGACAAATTGATGAGTTTACTCTTTTAATCTGTGGTGAGGAAAACTGGTAATTTTAATGCAACCATTAGAGCAGATTTATCAGGGTGCCCTAGTGCAATGAACTGATTGTTCAATTTCACTGTCAGAAGTGGTTCCTGCTATTCCACACTATCTGCAGTTGGTTTATTGAAGGAGGAGGAGGAGGAGGAGGAGGAGGAGGAGGAGGAGGAGGAGGAGGAGGAGGAGGAGGAGGAGAGGGAGAAAAAACGTCCTATCAAGAGCCAGTGGGTGATTATTTTGGTCTCTGATTAAACCAAAATCATTGATTCTCACCAATAATATCAACTTACGTGTCCACAATTCACTAAATCATTTTTTTTTGCAATGTCGGGATTGCATTTAGTGCCACCTGAGTTCTTTGATAGTACAAAGTTCCTAAAAAATTTAAATTATGCTTTCAAAGCATAAATAATTTAAAATTGTTTTTTAGGAATATGAATCAGATAAAACAAGGAATTGGAAAACTAAGATTGAAAGTAGTAAAAACGTACAAGTTAATGAGAGGTAATTTAAAAAACATAAAGCTACAAGCCTGTAAAAAAGAAACAAAAACAGAAAATGTGGTGGCTAAGACTTAGAACAATGAACTTGGCAGTAAAGAAAACAACAGAATTGCACCAATAAGAATAGTGGATTAGTATACAGCAGGGCAGTCAATCAAAATAGTTTAAGAATTTATCCAGGTAATTATTTAAATATAAATTTTATTTCTATAGAAATTTGAAAGAGCCTACAGGTTAATATTTCATGTGAGAGTAAGTCATGAACAACCAACCACCACAGTAGACTATCACTTATAATAACATGCACTGATCTTGCAAACTGTGAAGGAATGGTCAGGTAGTTCTGAAATAACACAAGAAAATTGTAAACAAGGAAGTACAAGGGCCATCTCCAAATCTGTTTGAACAGTACAGCTCACTTAGTATGAGATGAACAATGTATTCCACACTCAGTCTATGTGAGACTTCTCCACCTTCACGAGATTCAGTCTAGTTGAGGAGAAAGAATATGGTCTTGGGCAGATAATTTTTTATTAGCTGGCAACCTAACTGCAGTATTAGAAGTGCTCTCATTTCATTGTAATGCTTAGTCTGATATTTTTTCTTATGTATGTTATATCTGAAAAACTTAGGTCTTCTGGTTCATTCATGCTTTTTCATGAAAAATGGTATTTTGGGGGGTGGCTCAGTCAGTTGAGTGTCTGACTCTTGGTTTCAGCTCAGGTCATGATCTCATGGTTTGTGAGTTCTAGACCTGCATTGGGCTTTGCGCTGACAGCAAGGAGGAAACTGCTTGGGATTCTCTCTCTCTCTTTCTCTTTGTTCCTTGCCTGCTCATGCTCTCTCTGTCTCTAAATAAATAAATAAATAAATAAATAAATAAATAAATAAATAAGTGTTAAAAAAAAACCAGTATTTTTCTCTTTATTTTATTTTTCCTGAGGAAGCAAAGACTTCTCTTTGATCACATCTGTCAAGATTGATGGAAAGCAGAGTCATTTATGCCTAGACCATCAGTATTTCTCTAAATTCTGATAAGTTGAATTACTGATCAAGGGGATTGTTCTAGAACAATCTCATGTTCCTTAGACTTGGTATCAACAGCTCAGGAGAGAAGCTGCAGGAAAGGTAGGTAACTATAGGACAGAAGGGCTATGGGTGGGAGGATGTGAGGACAGGGGAGAAGGGATTGGGAAATATCAGCACTCAGGCTGCAAGGCCTGCACACATGGACAGAAAATGAGCAGTTTCCAGGGACAAGAAAGTCTTGAAGTTTCATTTCTAGTAGCAGACTTGAGATTTAATTAGGGTGCTGCCAGAGAACCCACCTAGAAGAAAAAACACTTTCAGTTTCCAGGCATAATTCCCTGTGGTATGGGCTATGACCTTTTAGAGATTGCTGTTTTCTTGGATGTCTTGGATTACTCCCAGTATCTGTATCTCAGAAGAGGGCTTTATTGTGAATTAATAAAGACTCAGCAGCCTAGAAAATTTGGTAAAGTGACTTCTCATTCTTAACAAATCCCCACTGTCCATGGAAGATAGGTCATTTGCAGTTCCTCCTGAGTGATTCTAGTTTCCAGTGTGGAGAAAGTGGATTCCACAGAGTCCAGGATTTTTTTCTGCTTATTTCAGACCAGGACAAATCATTTATTTGTTCCCAACAGTGTACACATTGTTACGCCAGGAGATGATGATGATGATAATAAATAACAATAGTTATTGGTTCTAAAATGCAGACATATGATTCAGGTTCAGATAGTCAGAAGAGAAGAGGTATGAATGGAACATCACTTTTGTTTCTGTGAATTGCCAGAGGGTCAACCTGGTTCTATACCTAGCACTGTGTTGTGGCTTCTTAAATATGGTATGGTTTGCAGTTCCCTTGCTGAGCCAGTTCTGGACTGTGGAATGGAAACTGTCTTGGCAGCTCAGTCTACAGTCAATTACTTTAGCCTTTTCCAGTGCTTCTGTGGATTATCTATAGAATTTATGAAATCTTTTTCTCTATAATCTAGGAAGAGTAGATTCTCTGTTTAAGAGCTCTCTCTCTCTCTCTCTCTCTCACACACACACACACACACACACACACACACACACACACACACACACAAACTCATACCCACAAAGGTCCTTTCTAGTTTTTATCTTGTAACACCCTCAGTTAGATACCTCTGTTTTCAAACAGAAGATTTAAACTGGCTTTTTCCCATTAAGGTATCCCACCTGTCTTAATTGCAAATTTACATTAGTTCAGAAAAATGTATCAAGGCATACTTTATTCCTTAAACTCTGCTGGATCCATCGCTAAAATTACAATATGATTCTTATCTTCAAAAAGGTTTTTTTGTGAATAAAATGCACATAAATTAAGAAATATATTTTTGAAAAAATGTTTTTTTATTTAGTCATTTACTATATAATTAGCAATGTACAATACTGGAAGAATAGACCTTCTTCCCCTAAACTCATGATGTGTTTGGTTGACTTGTATTTCTACCAAAGTATTTATCATGTATCTTTGTAGTTGTGTGGGAGGGTGTATGTATATATGTGTAGCTTTGTGTTTACAGTTTTATCTTCTCATGTGGAAGCTCCTCTGGTAAAGCTCATATATTATTTCTATTTCCACCACTATCCTTAGTACACAGCTGGTACTCATAAATAGTTACTGAATGAAAGAATGGCCAAAGCAGACAAGCTATATCAGAAAGAATCTCAAAGATCCTATAGAGAAGCAGGCAGAAATACCTCTCCTTTATGATGGAGTTCTTCCCTTAACCAGGCCTCCTACATTTCCAAACATATCTACTAATTAAGAGGTGACTTTGTTGTTTTGTTGCTGCTGTACCGGCATGGAACTAATGACAAGACAGCCATATACCCAGGGAACACATGCAATGAACACTTTCTGCTTATGTCTTATTTCTCTAGCCCTGCCTTAGACTATGCCTGCCTTAATTTATGACAACCAGTGCCTTGTAGGAATAATGAGATTTCTGAAACCAGTGTTCTTATGGACTAGTGTTTTCTGGGGAGCTTTTTAAAAATTTCTGATGTCTAAGCCATATTCCAGACCAATTAAATTAGGAGCTCTTGGGGAGAGCCCTAGGTATCAATGACTTGTAAAACTCCTAAGGAATTACTATGTTAAAGCTGGAAAACACTGCTCTAATGAGTTAATGATTTAATATACTTTAATCAAGTGTATCTCTAAGAAAGTCTTAAGATGAAAAGCTACTCAGCTTTGCTGTTATTGAATCCATCTGAAAAAGTTTGCATTGTGAATAAATGTGTAAATAACACATCTTTAAAATATCCTCAAAGTGGGAGAGCTTAACTCCCAATCATAATATTGTGTGCTAATCATAGGCTTTTAGTATTCTAAATTATTCTAGTGTAATCTAATCCTTGTATTAAATCTAAATTGAGTATATACATTGTCCAATTGAACAGAACTCAATTTCAGAGTTTATGACAATTAAACTTACTAACTAAAATAAATATTTAGTTTATTTCAAATAAGAACATAATCAGTTCCTCAAAAGAAAAAAGAAAAAAGAAAAAGAATATCCAAAACTGTGCAGGAGACTTCTTTGTCTTAAGGTTTTTTTCTTCCACTGAGGAAGCACACATTTTGAATTAAACTAATTAGAAGTATAATAAGTGTAACTCATGGTTAAGTGTTTTTCATGTCTATCTATATGACCAAATTTTTATACAGTTACAAGGTAAAAGAGCTTGGGGAGAACTGTAGATAGGTGTGTGACTTTGGATTCTGGTCTGCCCTCTTAAAGCTTAATATTTTCCCTGTTCCATAGATATTTTCCAGACAATGATACCTCCTATCCTTTTCTCCTTTTCTTCTAGGGAGGAAGACAAACCATAAAATCTAGGAATTAACTTTTCTGCCACCCCACCCTATTTTCCACTACAACTACCTCCCCACCTAGCCCAATCCCTTTCTTGGACTTCTTGGCTCTTTTCCGCACTTCTTTCTATATTGTTTTCTACTTCCTCTGAGTTTGCTGGTTCCATCCATTTCTCGAGCTATGAAACCAAAGCTATGAAACCAAAGGCTGAAACACTGGAAAAGAGGTCTGAGTAGTCTCTCCAAGCTAGATCACAAAAATGACAGTTGACCTCCTCCTCTGCATCTGGAAAGGCTGGCTGGCTCGGTTCTTAAGTTTCCAAATAGCCTATATTTTAATCCAGTCTATTTTCTTCCCAAGCACTGGATGTAAATGTATATGTAAATAAGAACCTGTGCAAATGTTCATCTGGAAATAAAATCTAGGAAGATGGAAAATGCTACTTAGTAGCCACGTGTTCTCGAGCAAGTTAACATTTGGGTACCATAAATTTCCAAATATTTAGTATGGGAATGAAAACAGGTAATTTTCATGTCTATTGGAAATATTAAAGACAAGTTATGTAAACTACTAGGAAAGTGCTTGGCACATGCAGTACACCTTCAAAAAATTTTATTTATTATCCTTGTGCTGTTACTATGATTGCTAGGATAACATACATAACTACATGGTCAGGACAAACCTTTAATCTGTAATATGAAATTAAAAATATGTGTCTATAATTTTGCTATGTGAAGTAAATTAAGTGATGCATATAAAATGATTTGCAATTTATAAGTCACATGAATGTTAACTATTATTTAGCTTACCCTATTGTATTTCATACTAGTATAAACTATTTTGATTTTTTAAAAGTCCCTTTACTAATCAAATTCCTGGAAAATATATAAAGACCTTGACTAAATTAAAGCTATAAATTGAGCAGGTACAATTCCCATAAGGAAACTGATTTCTTAAACCTGCCACAGAAATGCCAACTATTTAGGGGAATGAAAGGGAGTTTGGAGGAGATGAACCCAGGTACTAATTCCATAAGATATATTTCCTCTCTGAAAGTCCAATAAAGTCTTGGAAATCCTATAACCAACACAGACTTCGTTTTTTGTTGTTTGTTTTTATTTTCCAATTAAATTCTCTGTTGTTTCCATTTTCACTGCTCAGGTTATCTTATTTCATTCTCTCTGAAAAAAAAAAATCCCCTTTGAATTAAATTTCTAGAGCTGACATTTTGATGTCAATCCATGCTAAATTGGCCACCCACTGAATCCTGTCAAGATTGGAGATTAAATGACTGTTAAACTTCAGATGAACTCAATAAGAGCTACAACTGGAATACTAGGAGATTAATTCCTATTTGTATTCTTTGCTGAATATAAAAGATCCCAAATTTGGCTCTAATCAGTCTATGTGATTATAAGTGATTTATCAGCCCAATTAATAGAGTTATTTTTAAGAAAAATCTTTTATTATACATGTAATCAATGTTTATTACAAAACTTAGGGAAATAGAAGAAAATTACCTACAGTCAGCTACCCAGAGAGAACCACCTATAAAATGGTGTTACCACTCTTATGTGTAATATTTTAAACAAAAGTATAATCAGAATATGTATCTTCTTTTTGTAAACTGATTTTTCAAACATAAGTCTTCATGTTTCGATGATGGTAAATATCATTCAATACCATATAATATTTTCACAGCATTCCCCTGTAGCTTCTAAATTATTGGCTAGTTATTTTAAGACTTTTCTTTTAAAATACACTATGATGGTCAGATATGTATATTACTCTCTGTGCATATGCAGTTACATCCTGAAGACTGATTCCTAGAAGTGGGATTGCTTTGCCAAATAAACATAAGTTTAAGGATTTTGATATATGTTACCAGAATTTTTTTTTTTTTTTTACCAACTTCTGCCAATAGCAATCTGAGCTCATGTCAAATGCTTTCTTATATGGCAACACTGTGGATTATTATTCCTTTAATCTTTGCCAATCTCATTGGGAAAACATGGCAATATCACTTTTTTTAAAAAAAAAAAAGTTTATTTATTTATTTTGAGAGTGAGAGACAGTGCTTGCACACACACATGCACGGGTCGGGGAGACAGAGGGAGGAGGAGAGTGAGAATCCCAAGCAGGCTCCACACTGTCAGTGCAGAGCCCAACATGTGGCTTGACCCTATGACCATTGGATCATGACCTGAGCTGAAACCAAGAGTCAGATGCTCAATGGACAAAGCCACAGAGGCACCGAGCAATATTGCTTTTAACTGTGTTTCTTTGAATACTAGTGTAGCTCAGCATTGTTTTATAAGTTGATTGTTTTTGTATTTATACTTATGATAATTACTTATTTCTCATATGATCTTTTATAAATCTTTCTCATATGATAAGATTATGAGAAATCAATCAATCAATCAATCAATCAATCTTTCTCATATGATCATTTTAGGGTGTTGCCCTTATAATATTTAAATAACTTATTATTAGGGGAGTCTGGGTGGCTCAGTCAGTTCAGTGACTGATTCGATTTTGGCTCAGTTCATGATCCCAGGGTTGTGGGTTAAGGCCCTGTGTCAGGTTCTGGGCTGAGAGTGGGTTCTGCTTGGGATTCTTTCTCTCTTTCTCCCTCTGCCCCCCCCCCCCCCCCCCCACTGCTTGTGTGCTCTCTTTCTCTCAAATATTAAAAAAAGTATTTATGATTATGTGTGCTGACCCTTATTCTGGAAAGTATGTTGCAATCATTTCCCCAGTTAACTTACCTTTAACATCACTTAAGGTGTTTTTGACACAGTGACACTTATGTTTCTAAGCAAAAAATACACACACACACACACACACACACACACAATGGAAGTCATGTTAGTGAATTAAGACTCTAAATTTTAAAAGCAGTCATGCCTCAATGTAATTTAGGACCTGCCACATAGTACCCTGTGACTCTGGGGAGATGTCTAAATCTCTCCAGGCCTGCAGAAATGGGGTGATAATAGTAACAACTATTTCAGAGAATTTTAATACAGATAATGTGTGATAATATATATAAATCACTCATTGTATCTGCTGTGTAATAAGTGCTTAATAAATAGTACCTATGTATCATTACCACTATTATTAGTAGCATTATTATCATTGGTTATTATTGAATATCCTCCTTCATTAATTATATGTACTTTAAAATTGAAAGCCAACTTTTTTTTTTGAAAGAGAGAGAGAGAGCGAGAGAGCACATATGTGCACACAGGATGGGCAGAGAGAGATGGAGAGACTTTTAATCAGGGTCCACACTCAGTTCAGCGTGGAGCCCAGTGCAGGGCTCAATCTCACAACTGTGAGAGCATGACCTGAGTTGAAATCAAGAGTTCGATGCTTAATCGAGCAAGCCACCCAGCTACCCTGAAAGCCTGACTTTCAGTGCAGAAACCCCTTATTTCATTGGCGAGGGGATGACTGCTTATTAACACTCACTCATTCAGTCAGTTAGGTAAGTATTTATCGAGTATTATGGAGCTTAACCACTGGGCAAAGTCAGAAGTCTATATCCCATTTCTGGCATCAACTTTTGGCTCTATGCCTATTTGTCCTGATTTCTAGCTCTAAGCCAGCTGTCTCTATGCCCAGTGACATGCACTTTATGGTTTGTTCTGTTTCCAATTTTGGTCTATTTGTTGTGAAGTCCTTCTGGCTTATATGTCAGTTTGCCTTATCACCAAGCCCCAGGGCTATGGCTTTTGATTTACAGTTTACATTAATGAACTGATTTGGAGTTCAAATCAGGTGTGAAACCTCCTGATTCAGTCATCTATGATCCTTTGACATAAATCTTGGCAACTGAGGTCTGTTTATTCTCCTATTGGCTAAGTTTGCTAGAACACTAGCCAAATGAAATTAACTCTATAATTCTACATTCTGTCTAAAAACCAATAATACTACCCTGGATTTTATCTATTCAAAGAATTTGAAAGATGTCTAATATTTTCACTAACTTCTGTGTAGTAGTGGAATATAATTTACTAGCCTTGATCTTCTTTCCTTCTTTCTTTTCTTCCTTCCCTCCCTCCCTTTCTATCTATCTATCTATCTATCTACCTACCTACCTACCTACCTTGAGAATCCATTTGACATTCCTAAAAACACCTCAGACATAAGCAGCAGAAAAGTTTGAGAGTTTAGGGTTCAGGTGATTTCAGTTCACATGCATGTTCCTCTGTCCCATACATTTTATGGACTGTTCATGAAGGTCAATGCCTACATTCAGATACCAGATTTAACATTTGAACCATTTTAAACATATCATTGGAGTTCATTAGCTGAATAATTTAAGAATCCAGATTTTTTCCTTCTTTCTATCCTTTTGTCTTTCCTTCCTTCCTTTCAAATTGCTCAAATTTGCTATTTGTTTGAAGAAATATCTTATTGTGAAAGATTGCCATGTATTATTATACTATCATTTTAAATAATGACATAAACCCATTATGGAAAAGATAAAAAAAATTAACTACTATCTTTGAAATGTCAAAGTGCACAGAAGTAGTGCATCTACTTATATGGGTAAATCTCTTCATGGCTCTAGTTTCTGTCATTTGTGACATGCTCACAATGCTGGCAGGCATTTTACACCAATTCTGCCATTTTGGCTTACGTATCATGAGGGGCCTTATTTAATTCCTGAATAGAGCTTTCCAAACATAGTCATCTCCTTGTTTCCAGTTCATTCTTAATGGGGCCAAAATCCATAAGCAAAGAACTAAAAGCCACTCTGAAACATGTGGTCCTGTTTGTTCTAGCACATTCTTGAGTGTCAATAGAACCAACTATTAGGTTCTACACGGTGAGGGGGAAGTGCTGTCAACAGGCCAATATCACTCTATTCCTTCCTGACCTCTGCCCCCTGAAGACTACATTACTTAGGCTCACTTACCTGGTATAAGATAAGTGCACACTCAAGTTGCTTCAGTAAATGGGGTAAATAGGGGCAAATACATGAGGATGTAAGGAAACCAAAAAGAGGTAAGAACTAATGTGAATAGACTTAGAAGGAAATAAATAACAATTCAGGTACTTACATGGCTTCATTATTGTGACACAAGCTGTCAGGTTTCAACAGCAACTCTATTACTAATCACATCCTCAGAAGCAGACTTTGGTTGATTTCTATCTAACTCTAGAGTCTCTTTTTATCTTTGGTTTTGATAATTCCTTGGAGCAGATCAGACTATCCTGGGCTGTCATCACCCTGTAGGTAATACAAGTCTGGCAGAGAGCTCTCAGTATGAACCACGACCCAGACCCTGGCCAGCCCATGGGTGGTATTCTGGTCTGTTTTGGTCAGAAGGGTGGAGTCACGTGGTATAAAGCATGGTGACCGATGAATAACAAACTTTTCTCAAGAAGGGTAGGTGCAGGGCATATTTCCTATGGCTGGTGTTCAAAATTCATCCTAAGCAAAGAAATGGTATCCAGAAAAATAATTTAGAACTTGTAGCATTGTTAACAAAAATGGCTTATGCTCTAGTTTTCCTTCAGGACATCCAAACGGCCCATTAAAAAAACCTGTGATACAGGTATGGGATGGTTCAGGCTCTCTTCCAGCTACTATTAGTCCAATTCTTCTCCAGCCTTCTAAAATATGATGCCAAATTTTACTCCTAGATGATTATCTCTCAGCACACATCAAAAAATTAAGTTTCAATAAATGTTTTAATAACTGTAAAAC
Source organism: Panthera leo (assembly GCF_018350215.1). Classification (NCBI taxonomy): domain Eukaryota; kingdom Metazoa; phylum Chordata; class Mammalia; order Carnivora; family Felidae; genus Panthera; species Panthera leo. The sequence goes on from NC_056690.1 coordinate 64,168,860, forward strand.
TAAACAGTTATCAAAGGAACACATTAAAAGCATCTGGTAAGGGCGCCTGGATGGCTCACTTGATTAAGTGTCCAACTTTGGCTAAGGTCATGATCTCACAGTTTGTGGGTTAGAGCCCGTGTGGGGCTCTGTGCTGACAGCTCAGAGCCTGGAGCTTGGAGACTGCTTTGGATTCTGTATCTCCCTCTTTCTCTGCCCCTCCCCTGCTCATGCTCTGTCTCTCTGACTCTCTCTCCCAAAAATAAATAAAACTTAGAAAAAAAAAAGAAAAACTAAAAGCATCTGGTAGAATTAAAGACTGTATGGCTATTTTTAGAGGCAGGGAGCCCAAGAAAATATGGGATTATAAATTAAGGTTAAAGTGTACCTATGGTGTTGGTTTATCAGTTCCACACACTTCCTTCCTCTTCTGTCATGTCATCCATTGATTTTATTTCTAGATTCCATGGCTTTGAAGTTCTCTTCTCATGATGATGATAACATGGGTTTATCTCATTGGGTTTCTCAATACTCTTGAAGTAAAATCTAGAAGGAACCAAGGACATTTTTTCCCCAGAATACCAGCAGGCAGTTGATTATGCACCTTTGTTCCTGTAAAAAATAGCAAACAAATAGCAAAACATAATTTCCCATCTCTCCATGTAATATATACAAATGGACATGATTTTTGAAAAAAAATATTTTGCCTGTCTAATTAAAACTCTATGGTGGCAGGAATAACTAAGAAATTTTTGTTTAACATAATAAGCTGAAAATATTTAAACATGTGTATTGTCATGCATTCTGTTGGACTGGACAGAAGATAAGCCTTTGCTAGTGGGTAAGATTACTTCTAGAGATAAATCACATGACATATGACAATAAAAGGTAGTTTCCAAGCATAACTATCAAGTAACCCCACAGCAATCACATTAGGTGGTTTATAACTAACTTTGTCTTATGATTTTTAAAAGTTCCTTGCTGGGCAAATGGCTTTTATCAGTCAGGGATAGGCAAGAAACTCCTAACATTTTTGAGGGTTGTTTTCCCCTTAATTTCTGCATGATCTGATTCCAAACACAACACAGCTTGAAAACTGCATTGGATGTGAATAGAGGAATCCTCTTATGAATAGAGGAATGTATTCCTCTGGCATATGTACTAGCCAGATCCAGAGCCCTCAACTTCAGGGAATGAATGACTGATAGATGAAGCCAATTGGTTTACACACATTTTTAACAACAGAATTGTGTGCTGGGGTCTATATCTTGAATTTAGCACTGAGATAACTCCTGGAGCACCTCTCAAAATGTCATCATTTTCCTGTGCTCATTTGTATCTGTTTTTGTTGAACTGCTATTGTCTTTCCTGGACACACTATGAGGTGGATATATCAAGGGCAGAACTTATACTTCAAGGTGGAAACCCAGGTAGATTATGACTTGTGTTCTTATAAGTGACCTATAAGTGACCACACACACACATGCACACATGCACACACGTGCACACGCACACACATACATATACACAATTTGTTTGTTTGCTGGTTTTCTATCTTTGCCCTTACTGTTTAATTCTTCAGAGAAACAAGGGTATGGGCTTAACTACCATAGATTGTCAGCAATTGATTATTATTATTAGCTTTCAAATGGGATTTCCAGTGGAAATGAACAATTTGTTAATTGTTCTGGAGTACCCAATTTTGTCAATTCTGGAGTACCCAAATTACAATTGCTATTTGGATTTACATAAAGATGTAATAAGTTCACTTAAAATATGCTGATCTTGTGAACTGGCAGGTGTTTTTCACAATGCGAACCAGAATAAAAGGCTGTTATGACTTGCATGTTACTTGATATTACTACATGAAGACTAGAGTACTGGCCAACACAATTAAGTTAACGAAAATAATAATAATAATAACAACAACAACAACAACAACAACAACAACATCAAATTGATTTGTTCTTGTGTAGATACCAATGCCATCATCAGAGTTATGGCCATATCCTCTTCTTGAGTATTTCTGCTTTCTTTGCAGAAGTATCACAGTAATGGGTATACTGCCTCTTCTAATTTTAGAACTATTGAATCCCAGATTGTCTAGCAAATAACCACTCTTAAGTGGTCCTCATTCCAGGAACAATGCCTTCCATCATTTCTAAAACTTTGAAAAAACATCTCAAGTTAGTAGTGACATTAGAATTTAGTTTCCTGTTATCATTTTATCTAATAATTCTCATTTTTCCTGAGACATTTTTTTTTTCATTTTACTCATTTTCTCCTCACATTTTGTACCCTATCCATGTGCTCTAATCTCCCTTCAGCAAAATCAACTCCTACTCATCCTTCAGTAAGCTAATCTCACCCACTTCAGCCTATCATGGTTTCTCCCTAATTTTTATCATCTGCATTATACAGTCACATGAATCTCCCTACTTTTAAGAGACTTTAATACTGGTAAAATAAGTATATTCTATAGCAACAGGGTGTCTGCATATCAGCTATATAATTACTTAGTAGAATAAATGGAAGTATGTCACATTTAAAATTTTTGAAGCTGAACAAAAGTACAGTATAGGGGAAACTGGCCAAAGTATGGTTAAAAAAGATTAATAAAATTATGTGGATAAATTTGATAAATCAGAGGATTTTACCCATGACTTGAGAAGTAGTAAACTGAAGACAACAAGAAATCATTATTTTTGGCATCAGTATTACTGTCCTCAGAAAACTCACTTGCGTGGAATCTTGAAGAATGAGAGTTCAACAGGGAGAGAAGTACCCTGCCTGTAATGGCCATTAGGATGATGTCATATGACTTCTCCTTAGAAAGTATCAACTGAAAGGAAAATTCTAAGAGAAGAAAAGACCTAGTAGAGATATAATGGGCATCATGAAAATTTGAAATTATAGCCTTGGAGAAGAGGATTGGATAAATAATATGAAACTATGACAGCCATGGAAGTCACAACACAGTCCAATAAACAGAAATGGAGATTGATCTTTTTAAAATAAATTTTTAATGTTTATTTATTTTTGAGAAACAGAGAGAGAGAGAGAGAGAGACAGAGAGCAAGCAGGGGAGAGATAGAGAAAGAGAGAGGGAGACACAGAATCTGAAGCAGTCTCCAGACTTTGAGCTGTCAGCACAGAGCCTGACATAGGGCTTGAATTCATGAACCACGGGATCATGACATGACCTGAACTCAAGTTGGACGTTTAACCGACTGAGCCACCCAGGCACCCCTGGAGATTGATTTAATAGAGAGTACAACTTTGTAAGTATTGAAATGGCCCAAATGGAATATACTGCCCTCATAATTTAAGAATCAGTGAACTCCCTGTTAATGGTTGTGATTAAGAGGAAATTGTGCAACACTATTTTGGAAATATCACAGAAGATATTAATGTTGCAGAAGAGATGAATGCAGTAGTAAGAACAGATTTAACTTAGCATTATTTATTAATTCTAATGCTTTATTTTATTTGTAAATATGTTAACTTTCTCCTTAGCTAAATTGGGAATTCTCTGAAGTCAGTGTCTATGTCTGATAAACTTAAAAAAATTTTTTTTTCTCCAAAACTATGTAAAGCAGTGTACTTTTACAGATGCACTTGATAAATACTTGTTGATTGATTTTTCTGTAAATGTGTTAGACAAAAGTTAATAATATTAATGACAATGATCCCCTATGGTTCCTCAGGTTTGTCCATGTGACTCTTAAGATCAAGCTTTGGGAACCTTCTAGACATTCCTTCTGCTTCAGTAACACCTCTTCATTTTTTACCAGGTTTTGTGGTTCCACTTACTGGGCAGTTTGTCCATTAGGAATAAGTTGCCATCATTCCACATTTTAGTTTAATAGCTGAGCCCTCACTGCAGCTGAACTTTTGAAGTGAGACTGAGATGAAATCCTTCATTATTCAGCTTTGCTCCTTATCCCTTATCCCTCCATTGTTCCCTCCAGTTATGAGAAACTGTGTCCAGAATTAACTCACTTCAATTAATGGCCTGTCAAGTTACTGGGGCCTATGTCAAACAAATTAATTCTGGACATACAATGGATAATTTGAAGCCAAGGGTAAATCCAACATCATAAGAACTGAAATAGAAAACAATTTCTAATAATGAAACCATTATGTGGTGGCAAGATTGATAAGTCAGTTGATAGGCTCTCTTTATCCTCGGATCCTTCATTTTCTCTTTTGAAAATCAGAAAAGGTCATGGGTTTCTTCTTCAGAAGAAGCAGTACAACCAATCCTTTGTTTCTGTTTATTGAGTTTATTTAACTAGTTGTTTACACGGAGATTTCAGAAGAAATAGCCTAGTGAGCTCAATGTTTGGCAGCTATAGTTATGCCATTTGTGTGGTCAGTTCCTTGGTGAGCATTTAGAAGCCTGAACTGATAATAAAATAAATAAAGCTTCTAATAGCTTTTTTATTTTTTGATTAGGTATATCCTAATTTTTTAATATTGCGTCTTTGAGTCACAGGATAGTTACTGTGAACATTAGGGTACACAAATAAAGTATCTGACTAGCCTTTTCTTTTCTAGAGTAAGGTGTAAAAGACAAAGCTCAGAATTTTCAACAGATTACTGAAGAAATAGCTAAAGGATGAAGACAGTCTAATGATGACAATGATGGTGATGCTGACCATGATAAGTATAGGCCTGAGATAAAAACAGAACCATTTTCTTTTAATTTAGCGATGTACCCCTGTGTCCTGTACTGGTTGTGGCATTTAGAAAATGTAATGTTGAATAAAAAGTAGGATCTGGTTAGATAACAAAATTATGAAAAATAAATAAATCCACTCTGTATTTTCTGTTCAACTATTTTATAGATCTAAAATTTCTCTAAAAAACAAATTTTTTAATGTAAACAATCACAGTAATATTACGGATTAAAAATTATAATACAGGGGCACCTGGATGGCTCAGTCGGTTAAGCGTCTGACTTCGGCTCAGGTCTTGATCTCACAGTTTGTGAGTTCGAGCCCCGCGTTGGGCTCTGTGCTGACAACTGAGAGCCTGGAGCCTACTTCGGATTCTGTGTCTTCCCTTCTCTCTACCCTTTCCCTGCTCATGCTCTGTGTCTCTCTCTCAATAATAAATAAACGTTAAAAATTTTTTTAAAAAAATATAATACAAAGATCTTATTACTAGATGCCAATGTACAAAGCTACATAAAATGAATAACAGAATTAAAGAAAGATCCTAAGAAAATCTTGTTTAAATGTCATGTATAAGCAGACTGATGTATATATAGCATATTTTAATAAGGGATATTAACAAATTAACCTGTCAGTTAGCTGGTGTTAATAAAGCTTTCTGCTTCTAAGAACTTTTTAAGCTCATGAACTATATTTGCTCAAACTAAGCCACACAATCTTTTTTAAAAACTTAAAGTGCCTCTCAATCTAAGATAAGAGACACATTATGATGTCCTGGTGTAGATTTTCGAAACACTCCTGTCTAACCTTTAAACTTCGCATCTATCTGCTTTTGTCAAATGTTTCTGCATAGCTGGTAAAGCTCTTGCACAAAATTTGATGTGGAATAAGAGGTAACACAAAAGGCTCTTATAATAAATAATCGATTCACTCTATTAAAGTTGAGTCCACTGTTGAAAGATCCTAGAGCAGAAGTGACACACAGTGCAAATGGAGTAGGATGTTCCAGTTTGGATCAGTGTTCACCACTAAGATACAGTTGGGTTCAAATGTGTTTCAGAATTTGGAGGGGCAGAAACCTATCTGCCTCAAGATCTAAGAAGTTTCCAGGGAAAAGAGGTCTAAAAATAATAAACTTGAATCTGTAATAAAGTTGGCTTCCTAGAGAGAAGTCCATTCTTCTGAACACACACAGAAGGTCTGAAACCAGGAATGTTTTCTTGACCTAGTTGGTCCATTGTAATTTACACAGTGATAGAGAGAGAAGCCATTGTCACAATTAAAAGATCTGCTTTTTAACCAAATCTACTGATGCAAACCTTTTCAGACATTAAGATACATGTGAAATCACATGAGAATCCCATTAAAATGCAGATTCTCACCTGGGTCAGGTGAGGCTGATGAAGCTGTAGGTTCCAAAGAACAACACATGGTCCCTGATATTAGGATCTAAGCAAAGATCTACAAGATTAGTGTCCAGACTGGTAGTATTATGGTGGTCCTTTTATACAGTGTGACAAACAAAAGAGTAGTATTTTCCATATTTTGTCACCAGACACTGAATAGGTTTATAATATCACAGGATTCTGCTCCACCAAGGTAACCATGTGAACCAGTAGTGGCATTTAAGCTAGCAGATACTGAGAGGGCTGCCAGGAAATGCAGCAGGCCATCCTATTGTAGCCACAGCAGTATGGGAGAGCCAGACAAAAGGGAAGGCATTGCAAAGTACAAGACCACAAGGCTGCTCTAGCAGAAACACCCCTCCCCAGCAGAGGGGAACCAAACAGAAGTGACAAAAGCATGTTGTAGTTATGGACTATTTGATGAGGACTTCAGAGAATTATGCCTTGGAAATGCCCATATATAAATGAGTGGTTGGGGAAAGTGGGATTCCGTTGTAGCCATTAGGATAAGAGATGCAATAAACATGACTAAACCACAACAATTATAATGTTTATAAAAACTCCAGGACACAGTTGATTGAATTTTAGGATTTCAAAGGTATTTGTACATATAAAATATCACCATAAAAATTATTTGAGATTAAATGTAAGTTAATGTAGAGTGCAAAGGAAGAAGGTAAAATAGGCTTCTGAAGGAGGGAAGATACTTTTTCCCTTGACAGGCTCTGAATTGGCATTTCTTTCAAACTGAATTGCCCACAGTAAGCCAAGCAAGCATTTTTAGAAAACTTTAAAACGTGATTCTCAATTTAGGAGGCAAGTCAGACTGTCCTGGTGTTTTAGAAACACTCCTTTCTAAATGTGAACTTCTTCCCTCCATACTGAAATATTCTAGCTTATACTAAGGGCATTGTATATCTTAAAATCCCCCAAAGAATTCAATTAACATTGTAGTCAAAACTCACATATTTTGTTTCAAAGTGTCATATATCTGGAAGATCAGTGTCTGATTCAATATAGCCATTTCCAGATTGTTAACTCATAAAGAGTGGTTTCTTTATACTAGAATAAAAATGGAGATAATATTGTTTTAATAGTATAATAATTTGATATTCTATAAATAACATTAACATTAAATATGCATGCATTTAATTTCCCATTAATTATCCAAAATAGACAAGTGCTTTTGCCTATATACGCTGGAATCTAAGTTAGTAATTTACAAGAGATCTGAACATCACTTTATATATCAGTTGACATTGAAATAATTTACCTTTCTGGTTTATGATCTTGTACTTTTTATAAAGGCAACCTAGTATATCGGAAAGAATACTGGCTATAGAATCAACTGACATAGATTTTAACCTTAATTTTGTAATTTACTAGCATTTTGACCATGAACAATTCACATAATCACTTTAAGACTCAATTACTTTTCTATAACATAAGGATAATTAACTTAGTCAACGATTAGTGAGGATTAAAGAGGATAACATGGAATATCAAGTACAGTGGATAATATGAATATAAATTTCTTATTTCCTCTCTGGGCTCTCATCTTCGTATCTGTAAAATGGAGACAGTATTACATTTGATAACTATTTCATAGGGTTGTAGTGAGAATCAAAATTAACTAAAGGATATGAAATGGACATTTGTGATGTGTTTCGTAACTCCCTACTTCCCAAGGAGGAAGACAGAAAACTCTCATTTAGCCTCCTAGATTTTTTTGTTTTTGTTTTGTTTTGTTTTTGCCTAACTAGTTAGCAAGTCTAAGCAAAATAAAAATAAAAAAGATCTGGGTGCTATTGCTTGCAAATAGAGACTCTGACTAATATAGGATGTGGCCTTTGCTTTGTAAATAGTCTACATTTAATTTCATTTTTGGAAGCTGCATATTATGAAAAAATGAATTTTTTTCTGAACCAAACCCTTAGTAAAACTTTAGCAAACTTTAGGGAATCTTCACCAGAGCTTTGGTCAGTTAAATCTGCTCATCAGTTCCTTTCAATGGGAAAGTAACATTATATATTTGAGAGAGATTGAAGGTATCTTAAATAATTTACGAGGGGAGCCTGAGTGGCTCAGTTGTTAAGCAACCAACTCTTGGTTTCTGCTCAGGTCATGAACTCATGGTTCATGAGTCCAAGCTCTGCACTGTTAGCACAGAGCCTCTTTGGGATTCTCTCTCTCTTGTTTTCTCTCTGCCCCTCCTCTGCTTGTGTTGTCTCTCTCTCAAAATAAATAAGTAAACATAAAAAATAATTTATGGCAAGTGGGTAATCATATAAAAAAATGGGTTATCTTCTCTTTACCCCAGTGTAAATTCTAGATAGAACCAAGACTTAAACATAAAAATCAAATTAATAAAAATGCCTTAGAAGAATATATTAATTTAAAAAATTCTAGAATAGAGAAGACATTACAATTTGGGAAAACTACCTAAATAAAATAAATTAATGTTTTAAATATTAAAAATCAGAGTGGAAAAAATCACCATAAACAAAGTCTAAACAAATGAGAAACTGGGAAAATATTTCAACACATATAAAACAGGTCTAATTTTTGTAATATATAAAAATTCATATAAAGAAAATGAGGAAGTAAAAAACAAAGAGCCTAATAAAATACTGGATATAAACAATTATTTCAACCAATAGAATAATCAAATAGCTTTTAAACACATAGGAAATGACCAAAATATTTGTATAAGGTAAATCTACATAATAGTGATAAGATACCATTTTTTTTATATCCAATAAAATGATTTGATAATACTGTGTTTTGATGGGGCAAAGAGGACTAGCACCCTCAAACATTGCTGATGGGAGTATTACATGATGCAAATTCTATGAAGAGATATTGGCCATAGTCTCTTAAGCTTCAATTTTCAGGAATTCACACTCCAAATATACATAAGACTACTCATTGCGACATTCCTTAATATAGGAAAAAAATTATAAATAACCTAAATAATGTCTACTAATAAGGAACTGGTTGAATAAGTTATAGTAACTCATACAATAAAATAGGGTCGATTTCAGGATTGGGGTATAGTTAATGTGAATGCTAAGATAGAATTGTCAAGACGGCTTAAGCAACAAATAAAGATGGGAACAGTGCTTAGTGAGCCACCATCCTTATATATTTCAATAAATATTATTAGTTTATACATATGCTTTATGCATATAGAAAGCATTTATAGGAATACATAAAAAATTCCTAACCATGATTATCTCTGGGGAAGACAACTGGCTGATAGATTGAGAGTGGTCTGGCATTTTAGCTTGTAAATGTCTGTATTTTGACTTTTGTGTAATGGGTATGAATTATTCATTCAAGAATTGATTAATGATAAATAAATTAGGACAATAAAATAACCGATTTATGATATTGCAGTTGTTATGTGACTTCTCTAAGTTAAGGATGCTAGTGGCAGAGCTAGTGGCAGAGCTGTGTTTGAAAACAAGATTTTCTGACTTCAAGGTAAGAATTATTTTCATGATATTACATTTACTTGAAAAAAAATAAAAACAGTTAGGGACTATGGAAGTAACTTAAGTAATAGAATTTTTAATTAATGTAAACATTTCTTACATTTTCTATAGATGTGAAAAAACAGAACTTATTATGTTCTTCCTGAGGACAACCAAAAGAATCACAAAACCATGTACGTCCAGAACTTACTGATTTGACCAACTGAAACCTAACATCGTGCCCATTGTACATTGATTTTTCAGAAGAACGCCTCAAATGCGTCATCTGCACATTTTTCCCTGCTGAGTCAGCAGACTAGCTATTAAAATCAGCACATAGTTTTGAATAAAGCTCCACTGAAAGCCAACTACGTTTAAGTCTGGGTTAGAATTGAATGACCATGACTCTATATTACGTGATGTTAACAAGCATTAACTTGAAGTCATAAACTAGCATTTTACAAGCTGAATGAAAGGCTGCGAATCACAGTTTCAAAGACTGCTCATCTGTAATGCCCTGCGAGAAGTTTACATTCCTCGTGCTAGAACAGTATTGAGGATGTCCTTTCAAGCCATGTTCAAAACCGTGGAGAGATCATAGAGTCTCAAGTCTGATATCAATTCTGTATATATACAGCAGTTTGTAGGATTCACAGGCTCACAGGAAAGGGCACCTGCCAATTTTAGATCAAGAAAAAATTAAAAACAACTAAGAAACTTTGCTCTATTTTTTTTCTATGTTGCTTAAGCCAATTTGTGTCTGCAAGGTATTCTTTCTATCAACTTCTTCCAATGGCCATGATAAATTAAATTATTACTTGTGTAGCTACCTCTATTAGATATCCCCCAATAATTTACACTGAACGATACTGTAAGTATAATACAGATAATATTTTTGAGGTATTTAATGAAAAGTATTTTCGTCTTTCATAACCCCAAGGATGTAACTTGTCCCAAGCAGTATCAAGGTGGGTTGTCATCCATCTCAGGGGTCCAGCAAGGATCCACAGGGTTGTGTGAGGGAAACTGAACTTTCCTCAGACAGAGTATTTGAAAAAGAGGGTAAGAAGAACCTCTTGAGAAAGACAAATGGTCTGATATTTACTCAATGGTATATTTTAAACCCAGAAGAAATATTTTAATACCCTAGAGAACCTACCACCAGAGGAATTAAAGACAAATTAAGATCAGCTTAATTACAATCTTTATAGAAAACCACATTTTTTGCACTTCATATTTATAATGTGTGAAGTTTAAATCTACCATATGTGTTTCAAAACATACAGGAAGATAATAAAAAAAAAACACATACATTATGACACTGTGTAAGTTTAGATTAATATTTGCCTGCAAGTGATAGAAAACCCAAATAAATGTCTTTAACGTGATAGAAATTAGGTTCACTCTCAGGTAAATGAAATCCTGTAGAAACAGTATAAGAAGAGTGTGATGGCACCATAATTAGGAACTCATACACATTGTATCTTGACATTTGTCCACATGTGGTTTCACTCATGATCTATTCATGGTGCCTACTCATGGGGTGCTCGGGTGGCTCAGTCAGTTAAGCATCCGACTCTTGGCTTCAGGTTAGGACATGATCCTGCAGTTCCTGAGATCGAGCCCTGCCCTGCTTTGCACTAACAACTCAGATCCTGCTTGGGATTCTCTCTCTCCCTCTCTCCCTGTGCCTCCTCCATTTGTGCTTGCTCTCTCTCTCTCAAATTAAATAAATAAACTAAAAAAAATTACAAAATAAAATAAAATGGCTACTCATGCTCCAACCATCATGCCTACATTCCAGCAAAAAAGGAAAATGGGAAGAGACACGTCCAGTCATTAAGGCACTTCCTGGAAATTGCACATGATATTTCTACATTTATCTAGTTGGAAAGAACTTAGTTACATGACTTTTAGATCTGGCTTGAAGAAAGGCCATGTGACTAGATGATGACGGAAGTGTATTCCTAGAAAATAAAGGGAAAATATAGAAATTTCAACTGAAGATTCCCAATTTAGCACTGAAAAAACTACACCAAGAGTGCTGGTTATGCAGCATTTCTTAAAAGCAAGTATCCAATTCCCTCTAAGGTTCTCTCCTGAGCTGCTGAAAACTCTGCAGGTTTCGCTGGTGGTAGTCATTGTTAACAATAGCTATTTGCTTCATGACTATCAAATGCACATCTTATTGCTCTGTTTGCATGCCATTTTGCATAGAGCTTTCAATATTGAATCAGAGTGAACTATTTTTTAAAAGAAATTGAAAAGGCAATCAAATTCACATGTGTAGTATGAAATTGCACATAAATCAACTGAAACGATGACAGATGAACATCTGTGACTGTTTTCACATGCATAAACGGTAACAACTGTATTACAATTGATGCGATGTATTTGTAAGATGCTGCTGATTATAAATTCTCCCTAATTCCCAAGACTTTAAAGTGTAAAAAAAATACATTTTAGAATATCTATGCAGTACAGTTTTTATACTGATTGCATAATTTCAACCGAAGACATATTTATGCTTTAATCATAAATACTAAAATAGTGTCAATTTTTTCCAAAGTAGTCTGTAGAATTACTTAATTTTGATATAAAATTTAGGTTAGATTTGGGAATTTGACTGAATTACATAATATTCCAGTAGTTAAATTAACTGATGAGAATATTGTATCTTTAGTTGATTTATAAAAATATTCAAATTCTCTCAACACTAACTTAATTTCTGTTTTTGACATTTTTAATGTTAATTTTTAATATTCAGTTACCATTTTATTCAAAATCACCTATTTCATTGAGAATTGAAAAATCTTCTAATATAGGACTATGAGATTATTATGAAAATTTTCTTGCAATTTTACATATCTGTATTTTTATTTCACTTTGTTTGTTTATGGTTTATTTTTTATTTGAGAGAGAAAGAGAGAGCATGCATAAGTGGGGAGGGAGGAGCTGAGAGAAAAGGAGAGAGAGAATCCCAAGTGTGGAGTCTGACCTGGGGTTCAAACTCACAAACCATGAGATCATGACCTGAGTTGAAATCAACAGTCAGATGCTTAGCCAACTGAGCCACCCAGGCATCCCACATATATTTTTTCTTGACTTATTTTATAGATGTTAGTATAATTTATTAATTATTTTGAGGGAACAAGCTATTGAACTTATAAATTAGATGTCTCTTAATATTTATTAATTAGTTTCTATCAACTGTTTTTCTTCCCTAGTATATTTGTGGGGTTTTGTATGCTTTCTCTAACATATTTGAATTTTAAGTTTAAGATTTCTTCCCTTTTATGTGATTTTATAAAAATAGTGTGTTATAAAATGATTAATTTTCCTCTGGATGTCTGCTTTACCAAAATCCCATAGATTTTGATATGTGGTACTTTTATTGGTTTTAAGAACAGTTTATTACTCTCTTCTTTCTCACTCCCTTCACAGAATGTTTACTTTAGGGAATGTTTATTTTTAACATCAAAAGGACTGGAGTTCTATTATTGCTGTTTTTATTCAAACATGTTAACAATTTTGTAGTTTATGTGCATTTTGATGTGATAATGTGGGTCCGTTTACTTTTTTTTATACAAGATAGAGGTACTATTGATTGTGAATGTACCTGCATGTATGTGTGCATATATATATGGGCATCTATGTGTGAGAGTGGGTCTGTATATGCAAATGGACATGTGTATGAATTTGTAGGGGAAAACACATATGTGTCTGTGTATGCATATCAGAGTGTGTAGCTGTGAGAGAGGGTGTGTCTGAGCATAGGAGAGTAAGTCTGGGAGGATGAGTGTGGGATATGTGTCCCTGAGAGTTTCAGTGTGCATGTATTCATTGGGTGTGTGTTTTGTGTGGGATGAGCATATATGCATGTGGGAGCATCTCTGTATTTCTGTATGCCTGTACATGTGTGTACATATTTATGTGTGTTGATGAGGAGGAGTTGTGAGTTTGTGTGTTGGGGAAGGCTTGTGTCTGTGTGTCTGTATGGTTCTGAGAGTGTAGGTTTGTGTGTTTGTGGGTGGGTGTGGGTAGATGGGTTGCTATATGTGGGTGGTATGGTATACATGTATGTGTGGGGCATGTGTGTAGGGTGTGTATGGCTTTTCATGTGTGTAAGGTGTGTGTGTGGTTCCATGTGGGGGCGAATTTGCATATTGGGTAGGTATGTGGGTGTGTGTTTGTTGGAGATAGGTATGGTGGTTGTGTACAGGGGGAGAGTTTGTATGTGTGGGTGTGATGGTTATAGGTGGGTGTTGAGAGTGGCAGAGGGACTTGCGGGGGCACAAGAGGACTTCAGAACAAGGGAGGGAAAGGTACACCAGGTACACGGGCATCAAAGTGACTGAGCAGGATGTCCCAGTGGCTCTAAGTCAGCCTGAAGGATGAGCCCAGTTTTCCCCTTTGTCAGTTTGTGGGTTTTTTTAAAAGTAGGTTCCATGCCCAGTGTGGAACCCAACATGGGGCCCAATGTGGAGGTTGAACTCAGCACCCTGAGAATGAGGCCTGAGCTGAGATCTAGTTGGACACTTAACCAGTCGACTAAGCCACCCAAGCACCGCTCCCCTCTGTCAATTTGTATAATCATATGTTGGTTTAGAGAAAATAAAAGGGCACAACTTCCCAGGCTAATGGGGGAAAATAGGTTCTAGAGAAAAGAGATGTGACTGATGGGATCAAGGTCTCAGAGTTGATATAAGAGTATGGTTTCAAGAGCATAAGGAGATAGAGTGGTAGCTGGAAAGATTCCAAAATGATACATATGTAGTTCAGAAACATTTATTAAATGAACACTATTTCCACAGTGAATTAAGGAAAATGTCAAGTGTTGAAATAGAAGACATGTTAACCAACTTGGGTGTTCACAAAAATAATAACATTTGTAAAGAACTGACTTGGCCAACAAGACATTAGATAATTAGGGATGAACAAATTCCTTAAGTCTAAGGGATACATGAAAAAAATATTTTAACTTCTCTGTGTCCTGTGCCTAATTCTGCTTCAGTAAGTCGTAGGTAGGGCTCTGGAATTGGCATTGTTAGGTAGAGCATGGATACACTTTCCAACAGTCTGCACCAGATACTGAGCGACACTGAAGAGATGGAGTTTACTAAATGTGGGAGGCTGAATAATGTCCCCCAAGATGTCCATACCCTAATCCCTGGAATATGTGACTTTAAATGGTACAAAGGACCTTGCAGGTGTGACTAAGTTAAGGCTCTTAAAATCAGAGGATTATCCTGGATTATCCAGGTGACCACAATATAATCTTGAGGGTCTTTACAAGAGACAGGCAGGATGGTCAGAATCAGCAGTACGAGATGTGACTAGGAAGCAAGAGGGTGGAGGGCTGCAAAGAAGGAGTCAAGAGTGCAGGAATTCAGGCAGCTTCTTAAAGTTGAAGAAGGCAAACAAATGGATTCTCTCCTCAGAACCTCCAGAATGAACCCACCCTGATGACACCTTGACTTTAGCCCAGTGAGACTGATTTGATAAAAAAAAAAAAAAAATTACATTTATTTATTTTTGAGAGACAGAGTGAGACAGAGGGTGAGTGGGGGAGGGGCAGAGAGGCAAGGAGACAGAGAGTCCAAAGCAGGCTCCAGGTTCTGAGCAAACGTTTAGTCCAGAGCCCGACACGGCACTCAAACCCACGAACTATGAGATCATGACCTGAGCTGAAGTCAGATGCTCAACCGACTCAATCAGTGAGACTGATTTTAGACCTCTGACCTCTAGAACTATCAGATGATACATTTGTGTTAAGTTTACAAATGAATGCTTTGGACATACATTTTAGCGAAGTCAGTTATCAATTTAAATTTTCATATAAATAAACCAAATAAATTTAGGAGAGATGAGAGATAAAGAAAATGACAATTAGTCTAGCCCCAAGTTGGGAGACGAAAATAAGCAGATGCAGACAGAGATGTGTAGGGTGTCTAGGAGGGTGGACATTGACAGTGAAATTGAAAGAGTAAAGAGAAGAGAAGCTTGGATGGGTTGATGGTCTAGAACCTCTGATGACATGTAGGCTCTGAGTATGGGGGCAGGCATAAAGAGAGGAAGCTGCAGAAGGGAATATGCAGTTTGACACGACCAATTCACTTTAAAAGGAATTCCCCAATAACCCACCACAGACCTAGCTCAATAATTGCTGAAATAGAAATGGAATTCATGAATGGTTTGCTAGCATCCACATCCTTTGCCCATTTACACAAATTTAATGGGTCAGACACAGATTTAGAACCCAAGTGATGCGAATTACATATGGCTTCTGTAGCAGCAGACGGTGGATTTTATAGGACTGGATATTCTAGAGCTGTAAATTTTAACTGTAGGCAATTTTATTCTAGGAAATAAAAGGGCTTTAAATATGGGTCAAATAAGTCCTAGGAAATCTCCCAAAAGGACAGGCAAGACAAAAAACAATAGATTCACAGAATGAGCTGGAAAACTCTTCATAGATGATTTGATCCAGCTCCGTCATTTAATAACGACAAAAAACAGGTCCAGATAAAACAAAATATGTAGCACCTAATTCACTTAGCAAATATGTAGCTGAAATAATAAAACCAGGCTCCCTTATATGGCCAATAACCTTCTCTTTTTTTCCATACTGCAAACCAATTAGTGACCCCCGCCCTCCCACCACCCGCAAGAAACTGCTTCCTTAATTAACTAGAAACAGTGCTGAAAGTTATTCTTACAAAGCTGATGTGGGCGAAATACTCCTCTCTAATCCTAAAATTTACTCAAATAAACAAATATGAATTAAATTACTTCCATGTGCCAGTCACATTGCTGTTAATATAGAAATAAATAGTAAACTCTGCTTTTCTTGAGAAGAAGACAGATACATAAGCATTACATACATGGACATTCCAACTTGATTCTAAGTTGTGTCTGTTGCTGGCATTTAGGCATCCTAGAGCAAAAGACCAGAAGGAGTTATTTGAATAAATAAACAAGGAACAAGAGTTTGGGTGAAAAGCTACAAAATATCTTAAAGGAAGAGGGAATCAGGGAAAACTTTGGCTCAAGAATAATGCAATTCTCTTTTATAGCATCATGTTCATCTTTTTACATGTATTCTAACCAAGTCTAGTGATATAATATTCTTGAGAGTATTATGTCTAAGAATTAATTGATACGTTTCTAGATATTTTGTGTGACATTACAAGACAAGTCAATAATACGTACGGTGTCTGTACAAGAGAAAGAAAACCCCATCTTACCCACTCTTTCATAAACACAGAGTGTCTTTGGCACATGGGGGTTCTCCAGGGAGCACGGAAGGCCCCAGGGCATTAGCACTATCCTGGGCTAGGGTGATGCAGGGGTCTGTTGCTCAGTAGTAGTGCCTGAAGTGGCTTGCCGCATGAACTTAGGCTGTGGTGTGCAAAGAGCTTGCAGCTTCTCTGTCAAAGGTGTTCACCCAAAAGGACCAAAACAGGAAAGGAAGAAAATTGCAAAGCTGCACAGTAGCAAAAGTCACCTCTGGAGATCCTTGAAATGCTTGGATACATTTAAAACTGAAGAGAAGCTGCATTACCTAATGGAATGCAATTCAAAGAAATGCTATTTACTGAAGTTAGCATGCTTCTTATTTGTATCCCACAGCTAGTATGATTTAGGGAAGCATGGATTTTTACACATGCAGGTAACTAAAGAGATATAGACAGACAAATAAGAGAGTGTAATACATGCCATAACAGGAGATTATACAAGGTATAGAAAGTTCATTCACATATATATGCATACAAGTGTCCAAGTATGGGTCATAAAGACCTGTGCATTTAATGTTTTAAGCAAATTATTCTGGAATTTTCCAAAAATGCAGATTCCTCAAAGGTATCCCATCCTTTCTACCTGCAGAAAGAATAATAGAAAATTAAAATTTTATAAAAGCATGTGGCCCGTGTCAAGTCATAATGACTTCACCTCTAATAAAGGATCTATTAATATGGATGAGTTAAAAATGATCTAGTTAATCGGTTTGAGACATGATGAAAATCTATCAAAGCAGAAAAAGAACTAAAAATCTGTGCTTTCAAAAGTCAAGAACAATTACATTCTCACAAGGAAAATGTCCAAGGGAATTTCACAATTGCGGGCAAGTGAAGAGGAGGAGACTCAAAGATCTCGCTCAGTTAACTCCCTGCCCTGGCGAGAGAGTTTCTTGTGAAGGGGTTGGTGCTGCAACTATGCCTTCTTTCCTTGCATGCTTCTTACTAAAGGGACAAAGACCTTTTGTTTCCTATAATCCCAATGGCTCTCAAGGGTATATATATATACTATTAATAAAAGGGCAACTGTTTTCCTGAGTACCTTGAGGGATTTGTGTACATAAGTTAGGGTATTATTTTTATATCTGCTTGTTATGACCTATTAGTGGATCTTGAAATCAATTTGGTATTTCCATATGTGTATGAGGAAGCAGACTAGACTAGACTAGAATTAGGTGATATAAAGCATTCCTTACCCAAGAAAGGGGTGTTCATGAAGTTCATGAAGTTCCTTTCTGTGCATGCATGCATTTGGACTGAATCACAGTGTTAAATGTGTTTCTTATGGTACATCGCGTTGGGAAAAAGTCTGAATGAACTAAATTAAAAGGTGAGGCTCACATTCTCCCCTTGCCCCAGGACAAGAGTTTCTATGAGTTCAATACAATAGAGAGAGTTTGTTAATGTGGAAGTAATTTAATAACATATTTCTCCACAAAATGTTAGCACTTTTGTCATTTTCAATGTTCTGCAAATATCTTCACAAAAGACCTAACTTGAGGGTGCTTCATTCCAAATATTCTTATCTGAACAAAGAATTCCCTAGACTAGCTTCAGTTTGGTACATCTCTGCTTCAAGACAGAAATTCTGGTTTGTATTTCATCTCAGTTTTCTCACATTATTTTCTTCACTGTATCTATGCTTCATGGTTTGGTATCTTCAAGCAACCATGTTCAAATTACTTATGCCATAGGAATATAGTTAATATAGTTTGTTCTATACAAATAGGGTTTGAAAAACATTAAACATTCATTCAAGTACAGCATTCCAGTGCTAAGATGTGTGTTATCTCACATCTTTCACAAGTAAGGGTATAATACTTAATGTGTCATTGTCAGGAAACATGCAATCTATAAGAGGCAAAACATGCAAAAGATCTTTGGGGAATATAAGCCATTATGTGATTAAGGACTAATTTATATGGATGGTACAGACAGGAATTTTTTTAATGTTTATTTATTTTTGAGAGAGCGTGTGAGCATGGAAGGGGCAGAGAGAAAGGGAGATAAAGCGGGATCTGTGCTGACAACAGACAGCCTGAGGCAGAGCTTGGTCTCAAGACCTGGGAGATCATGACCTGAGCTGAAGTCAGACACGTAACCGACTGGACCACCCAGGCACTCCCAGATAAGAATCATAGAGTTCAGGGGCAAAACTGAGCCATGAAGACTAGAGTCATCCAGAAAACATTTTAGGGAGGGTATAAAACTATTCTATGAGGAATGCCCCAAGGTAAGTGAGTTGATGGTTTTCCTTTCCTCTGTGAAGCCTGGGGAAAACAGAACAAAGAGAGTTTTGATGATATGAAGTTTTGATTACATGAAGGATGGAGCATGGGGTACTTTTGGAAGTCAGGCCTGGCTGGGATTCAGCCTGGCAGAGCTGTGGGATTCTGGGGAACACCTGAGGGGCCTCAGGAAGGTACAGGGCAATGGGACACTGAGGTGAGAACGTATTAGAGATAATCCAATGTACTTAAAATTTTTTGCAAACCAGCATATAATTGATGCTAAAGCAAAAAGTGGAAAAAGGTCATAATTAAAAAGAAGTGGGGAAAATAGTTTACTCTCCAAAAAGAGAGCGAACTATACATTACTTCAGAAGATTGATGTTATGTCCTAGAGATACTTCTCTTTTTAAAAGCTAAAAGCTACATATATGTATTTGGAAAGGTTATTCTCCTTTATTAGAAACTGTTTAGTCAAAGGGTGAAAACTACACACACGTAAAAAACTTTCTTCTTTCTCCTTTTTAATTGGCCTTTCACATGTGAAGAGGTCTAACAATTCAATATAATTCAGGTTAGTCTCCTACTATTACCATCTATCAGGAATTGACTTCAGTATTTAAGAGACTGGATATAACAGTAAGTTTAAAAAATCGTGGTCGAAGTCTAGAAGCAGTCAGAACAGGGGGATGTATCAGCTCCATGTTGCTAGAGATGTCATGGGTTTTGTTTACATTTTTTCTCTACCATCTTTAACATGTGGCTTTATTCTCATATTGCTCCATGGTCACTGCTGGGGCTGCAACCATCACGTTAGCTTTACAAGTAGGAAAATGGAGAAAGAGGAGGTGGCTTAGCAAAAAGGGCAAGAGTAAGCGTCAACTGTCTGGAACAGGTAATCTACAAATTTCCTTCCAGCTCTATCAGTCTAAAGGCCTAATATCGCTGAGGTCACAGAAAGAGTGTTCTGGTATTAATACAGAACAATTAAAGCACCCTTCTGCACTCTTAGTACTATGATAAAGACATAAACATTTAGTTAGAAGAAAACCTAGAGAACATATGTACCTAGATGTTAGTGTTTAGAAAAATATAGATTATATATAATTCATAGTATTATAATCAACATTATTATTATAATTAACATTTAAAAAGTGTTTTATCTGACACAAACATTAGACAAAACAGTTTATACTAGTTTTATTTTTATAGATAGCAATTATTTGGGGTATGAGAAGAATGTTGTTATCTTGCCTTAATATGGATGGGGAAACTGAGGTTAAACAATTCAGCCAATATCACACAGCTGGTAAATAAAAAAGATCAGAATTTGAATGAATCTGCTAACAACAAATGTGTTGTATTTAACATGTACTAAAAAATAGAACATACTAAAATTAATTTTTGTTGTTGTTATTGAGAGAGAGTATGAGCAGGGGAGGGGCAGAGGAAGAGGGAGATAGAGAATCTTAAGCAGGCTTCATGCTCAGCATGGAGCCCAATGCAGGACTTGATCCCACAACTCTGGGATCATGACCTGAGCTGAAATCAAGAGTTGGATGTTTAACCAACTGAGTCACCTAGGTGCCCCTAAAATAAAAATAAATAAATAAATAAAAATGCTTCCTTGCAATTTTCATAACTGGGGGTGAGATTCGCAGAGAAGGAAGTCTACAGCTAGAATCTCTATGTGTGTCCCTCAGAAACAAGGACCCTTTCTCATTTGGAGTGGATTCAGTGAGACACTAAAATATGGCTGCTGATTACCAACTCAGTTTAACAAAGAACAAGATGTTTGCTTTAACAAATCCTGTAGCAATCAAACTGGAACTGCAGAAATTCCCTTTAACTAACAACCTTCCCTTTCTTTCCAGAATGCCAAGAGAAGCTCTGAAATATCTCTATTAAAAGATGTCAAGAGGCTCTATAGTGATTGAGGCTTGAGTTTACCAAATAAAAGAAAACAGATATTTGGTTAATGAGAACTTTTTAAAATATTGATAATGAAAAATGAACATGAAGCTTAAAGCATGAAAAGAGAAATTCATTTATCTTATTAATACAATCTATGATAACTTATTTTTCCATACAATCTTACATGAGGATTAAACTATTCCATTAGCGAATGAGATTAGTGCTTTTATCTTAACCCACAGACATCATTTCCATTAAATTTCATAATTATAGGGCCACATCATCTTTTCATATTGTCCCAAATAAATATTTTCCTCTTCAATCAGATGCTACTGAATAAATGGCAGATCCGAATAAACAGAAAGTGAGCCAGGTAATAGTCATCAAGAGATTATGTAGAAAGCAACCAGGATATGTCAATGGCAAAGAAAACTGAAGTGGGAAAAAAAAAAAGAAAAAGAAAAATGAAGTAGTAAAGAAAAAAAAAAGATACAGATAGAGCAGGAAAGTGAGAATGGGTAGGAGAGGGGCAGAGAGAAGAGAAAAAAAGCAAAAGAGAAGAAGGACTGGAGATGAAGAAAGAAAGGAGGGAGGGGGGGGAGACTTGGTGATTTTAAATCAATCTCCAATACAATCTCCAATCTCCAATACAAAACTTACAAAAGCAGAATTCATGAGAGTTAGGCCTCATGGCCTATCAGTAATTCTCTCCTCTCATTTATATATAACGATTATGCAGGCCAGTCTGCCTTTAGCACCTCTTCATTCCCCTCTGCTGCTCACAAATTCAGCTACTGCATCCTTCCTCCTCCTCCAGGGAGCCCCTTGCTCCCCTCAGTTCCTGCTGTATGTGCGGAACTTCTTATCCCTGGTGGACCCTTTCCTCCACTTTCTCAGGCCCCCTTTACTCTCAGGATCCTGCTGTCCACCAGTTGATGAATGACTGATAGCACAAAATCCAGTAATCTCATTACTGTGGGTGTTTCAGCAAGCTTGTAAATTAGCCCATCCCTATTTACAGTTAACATGAATATGAATGGACCCAGACTTGTACTATTCTGGGATTGTTGGGCACTCAAAAAGTCAGAGCACACAACTGAAAATGAAGGTGAAAGTTTCTTCTCAAATGAATCCATTATACAACTGTCACGTGAGAAAGAATTTAACATTGGACCAGAAAACAAGTATGTCAGGAGGCGGGACTGAAGAAAAAGTTTCTTGTTTCAAAGCAAAGTTGGATTGAATTAGGTGTTGAAACTTTAAGATTATGATGAAAGTTTTTAAAAAAACACTTAAAATATGTACCTCCTAGGGTTTTTATATTTTAATGTGAATAGTGAATGGATTTGCAACTTACATGAAGGACTTATAGAAAGCCTACTTCAATCCTTCACTTAAAATTATCTTCCAGGTTGGCCACATATAGTCTAAATAACCCTATCCTATCAAATTAAATCCATAGTTTATTATGAGTATTCTTTAAAGTTCTTAGCCAAATTTACTTTGAACCAGAAAAAGCAAAAGGAAGCCTTCCAAACCCAGCTTATTAGGGCAACAGACTGTTCTATTGAACATGTTTTTTTAATGTACCTGAATTATTTTTAATTTAAATTTACATGGCATTCAATGCAATGCATACCTAATTATTTTTTTTTTTGACTTATGGGAAGTAGGCATAATTTGACATTATTCCTCAGTCGTTATTTATTATCTACAGTTTTACTATAATAATGTTTCAGGAGCCTCTGAAATATATAGGTTATATCTCCCTGAGGAAAATAGCTATATACAGATTTTTTAAATCCCTTTTGCCTATTCATTTAACATCCTGTCTCCTTTCTTGTTAACAGTTATGATTTTGTTTTACTCTATGTTCTTTCTTCTTATAGCCCATTTTGACTCTTCCAGTGTGTTGCATTTTACCTAGTAAAGATTTGCAAATTTAGTGGCAAGTAGCTGTAATTTTGTTCAAATGGTATCATGAATAAATTTTGAGCCACTGAATGAAGAGCATGATTATTGACACATGCTTTGGGATTTCTATTTTTTGTTCACTCATAAATATTTCAGATTTTATTTATTTCCCAAACTTGTTTGTATGCTGTATGTTCAAAGTTGCTAGATAACTGAATTCCAGCTTTTTAAGAAGTCTAGAATTCAAAGATGGAAGCTTGCTGTTAGATCATGATTTCATGATAGACTAGATGGATTTTGTCATTATTGCTAACAAGGCAAACTTTCACTTTTCTGTCATTCTCTGCTTGACAAATTGATAACTGCTTCTTTTGCTAAATTCTTCACTATCTACTAACTCTTTCTATCATAGAAATGTTTGATAGCTTTTTACTCCAGCCAGCACTTGATTAAAAGCCACTGGGATATATTCAATGAACAAAACACTGTCTGTGTTTAATTAACTTTAAAAAAGAAAAAAAAAAAAACCTATTTTTAAACTTACATAGGGCAAACTATTGTGTCAGTAGAAGAGAATGTGTGTGTACCTGGGAACAGATGGTCTTGGTAGCATAACTTAATTTTGACTTTAATGATAAGTTTTGATTAATTATTTTTGTTTGGGTAATAAATTATTCATCTTAAATTGCAGGTTAAGTTTTGAGTTTGAAACAGCTTGCTGATCATTTGTCTTTTCAACAGTAGAGAGTTGTTAAGATCCAAATTAACTACCATATGCTGGATTTCTTTGTTTCAAAACTGTTAAAAACATATTTCAGAAGATGAATGGCCTGGTCAAAGACTCTGGGGGAAGTTAGTCAATGTTATTTGAAGATGCTCATGCTCTGTCATCTATCTCAGAAAGAAGAATGATCGTGTTACAATAAGGTGACAATCAGGGACATACCAATAAAGAAAGTAGTGTAGATTCTATAAGGAATCTTTTCTCTGGTTATCTGTAGTGTGAACGATGCCTCACTAGAACAATGGTAAATCAGGCACCAAGTTCTTGATAGGGTGGTAAATGATCAATTCCATCTGCTCCTTGGGATGAACTGGTTACCACTGCCACAATTTAGCATCATTTTCTGCTATACATCTTCACACCTGGATCAGATTGTTTGCCGTTTCAACTAATGGCTTGACACCACTGAAGCAACAGTGGGATATTTGCTCCAAACAGAGACAGACTCAGAGAACGGCAAAAGAATTAGGAGTTAGTATATTCTCCAAAGTAAGTCCGTACAGATAGCCTTGCCATGCCTAGGGAATGGAGAAATAAAAATGACAGTGTGGTAAAGAGAATTCAAGCTGACATACACAAAACACATTTCAAGATTGGTGACACAGAACAAAGAGCCTCAGATAACACTAAAGGCCTTTGTTGGGCTGTCAAAGGAAATAGAAGGGCAAGAAAGGTGTCAGTTTAAAGTATTATGTTTCTACAGTCATTTTTTCCCAGCCATTTTCACCCATCAAAAATGTTCACACTGTATTTGTATGAAAGAGCATTTATGATTCTAATGATCACTTTCCTGATCTTGTTTTGACCACAGTTGAAGTGTCCCTAATATAGCCTGGTTTTCAAAAATGCTAATCTGCTTCTGTGGTCAGATCTAAGTGCTAATAGATCACCAAGGAAATCTGAACTTCTCCATGCCTACACCTGAGGTACCTAAGACTGAAAGCAGGACTTCTGGGGCTAACACTTGGCCCACACAGGAATGAAATAATTTTTAGTGTCTACTCAGTGCTCACACTTCTTGGAATACTATTCCAAGCACTTTTTCTGTATTAATTCATTTAATCCCCACAACAACTTTCATGGCTATGTATTATCATCATCTCATATAATACAGTTGAGTAAGCTAATGCACAGTCATCATCTCATATAATACAGTTGAGTAAGCTAATGCACAGAGAGGCTAAGCATTTTTATTAGACAGATTTGATATAAATAACAGATACATAGATACATCAGAGTGATACAGAGGAGATAGGCATATTGACAGTAGAAGAAGTGATGAATAGCTTCATATAAAAACCTAATAATAATAATAATAATAATAATAAACAAAACCAATAATAATTCTCCATTTCCATTGCCCTGACTCTTTCCATCTTCCTTTCTTTTCATGGTGCAGAGTTGTTGAGAGGTACCAGAGGGCTTGCTGAACAGTGATAACAGTTGAAGAGGGGGTGAAGTTCTGAGGCAAAATGACAATGCACCTACCACTGCCCAAGGGTGAGCGGTGCTAGGTAGAGTAGGAGATGCCATACAAAAGTGCTTTGGCTGTAAGGTCACTAGCACCTGAAGACAAAATACTCTATGGTAGGGGAGCTACGTGAAGCATGTTTGTAGCCTAGGCTATCAGCTAGCATGCTGAAGGTGGTGAGTGCAGATGGGGCAAATCGGGGAGATGGAAGAAATGAATGGCACAGTTGTGAGACTGGTTATATTGAGCAAATAGGTAAATACACTGAAGATAATGAATGCAAGGTTCCTCACTAGAAAAAGTATTTCAAAATATTCTAAGAGTAGAGGGCTGAATGACCTCTGATGTTAGAATCCATGATGCATATATCAATATATTATCTGTATATATATATATATATATATATATATACATATACACACACACACCTATATAAATACATATATATGTATTATATATGTACATATATATAAATATAAATATATTTATATTTATAAATATATTTATAAATAAATCTATAAATATAAATATATTTATAAATAAATCTATAAATATAAACATATTTATAAATAAATATAAATATATTTATAAATAAATATAATATATAAATATATATAAATATATACAATAAATATATATTATATATTATATAATATATATTATATTATATAATATATATTATATAATATATATAATATATATTATATATATTATATAATATATAATACATATATATAAATATATATAAATAAATATATTTATATTTATAAATAAATAAATATATAATACATATATTATATAATATATAATATATAATAAATATATATAAACATATATATAAATATATTTATAATATATTTATAAATAAATATAAATATATTTATATTTATAAATAAATATAAATATATTTATACATTTAAATATATATTTGAATATTTATTTATATATATATTTATATATATATAAATAAATATAAATATATTTATATTTAATGAATTTAATAAATTTAATAAAAATAAGTATATATAAATATTTATATAAATATAAATATATATACATATAAATACATATTATACACACACACACACACACACACACCTATATAAATACATATATGACATAGCACTGCCTTCTAAAAGACCTAAAAGCAATGGCATCCCACTAGAAATGAACATATCCAGGACCCAGATCCTGGTTTCTAGAACCATCAGGGCTCTTTATTGAAATTTAGAAAAAATACAAAATTCTAGGACTATGAGAAGGAAAGGACAAAAAGTCTAGAACATCCTGTTGCGGCAGATACTTAAAGAATGTTGTAAACATGTTAAGAAATCACAAGAGGGGCGCCTGGGTGGCTCTGTTGGTTAAGTGTCCAGCTTCAGCTCAGGTCATGATCTCATTGTTCGTGGGTTTGAGCCCCACATCGGGCTCTGTGCTGACAGCTCAGAGCCTGGAGCCTGCTTCAGATTCTGTGTCTCCCTCTCTTGCTGCCCCTCCCCCACTCGGGCTCTGTCTCTGTCTTTCAAAAACAAATAAATGTTAAATAAAAGAGAATTAAAAAAAAAAGAAATCACAAGATTTCTAGAGCTGATGTGCAAAGGTTTAATGGAAAACAGGATACTGGCATACTCTAGGAAAATACTCATTGATTACAAAGGGGAAAATTGTGAATTTACAGTGGGGCAGACACTAATAGACAGGCATTTATGATTAACATCATTAGTGATGGGGTGGAGATATAATCTATATCTCTGGTATGAAGCATTAGGAAGACTAAGAAGAACAAGCAATCTTTTTTTTTTTTTTTTAATTTTTGCCAAGAAACATGACATGGGTCTGTCTGGTCATGAGGTCATACTGGACAATCCAGTTAAGGGTCATCCTACAGAATGAAGAATCTAAGACATTAAATCTGTGTAAGACATTAAAGACAAAGAAAGGGTGAGAAACTTTTGCAGTTTGAAGAAGACTGTATTAATATAGCAATGAAATTAATGGGTGTTCCTGGATGAGATCTTGGACAAGAACAACAAAAACAAAAGACACAGTTGGACATAAACAGGATTGTATTCGTGTTGATTTCCTGATTTGGAAAGTTGTATGGTGATTAGGTAGGACAGTATTTCCTCATCTGGATGAACCGAACACTAGAATATTTAAAGGTGTTGGAAAAATTCTATCTGCAGCTTGCTTTTAAATAGTTCAAAAAGGACTGATGATCACAGGTATATGTGTGTGTGTATGCACATGCATGTTTGTAGGGAGAGAGAGGTTATGGAGTAAATATAATAAAATGGAATTTTAATAGTTGGAGAATCTGGGTAGATATGGGAGATTTCTCTGTACTCTACTTGTTTTTTAAAATTGTTACTGAAGTATACTTGACATACAATGTTATGCTAATTCCAGGTGTACAACATAGTGATTTGATAATTCTGTATATTACCCTATGCTCATTACGGTAAGTGTAGTTATTGTGTGTCATTGTAAAACATTATTACTTGCTTTTTTAAGATTGAAATAATTTCAAAATAAACTATTAAAAAAAGAACATAGTATACCACCTCAAAATTCTAAATATATAACCACCACAGATCAAGAGTATAGGTAAATTTTACTCTGTGCCTTACTAACATCAAGGGACATTATTGCATCAACTCATGGTAAAACTGAGTATCATAGGAATGATACTGAGTCTGGAAGTTCAAACATTTGTATTATATTAAAAAAATAATATTCACAAAATAGTTTTAAAAATAAATGAAAATTTCAATTATCTGGAATAATTATAGAGTAGTTCTCCTTCTGCAATATTGATGAATAAATAAAACATCATTGTAAAGGTTGACAGTATAGTTGGTTGTTTATACCGGACTACACATATGATAGAGGTTCTTCTTGAGGTGTGATCCTTGGAGTATACACAGAATTACTTGAAATGCTCATTAAAAATACAGCTTTTGGATCCATCCTCAAATTACTGAATCGGTAAAGATGAGGCTCAGACATCTGCATTTTAACAAACATTGTTTCCTGCCCCAGCCCTGCTATTTCTTAGAGACCAGATTTAAAGAATCCCTGTTATAGTGGCTGTGGGTTACCTAAAACTTGTACTATTAGGAAGGCCATCAGTTTGTGTATCTTAGACACTCCAACTGTGAGAACTAGACTCATTTTAATACCCAGTGTGTTTATTGATGGTTTTATTGTGCTATGGAAGCTAGGTTCTCCAAACCTTGAAGAGTCTTGCATGCTTCAAACCAAACATTCTCACACCTTTCTTGGAGGTTTAATCCATATAATAACTCTACTTGATAGATGCAACAAATACATTCTACTAATTTTCTTAGATAAGAAATCTCAGATGGATAGAAGTTCAGTAAGTTGGGCCATACATCTAGTGTAAGGAACAAATCTAAACATCAGGTCACTTGCCTCTTAGTGAAGCCTTTTACCCATATGAACCACTCCTTTCAATTTTAGGAATAAATAGTATCTGTACATACAAAATAGAACGTACATATTATTTTGTACTCTCTCAACCAAAAGATTAGTGGACATTCAGGCGGGGCATCTACTTCATAATGAGTTATGTTGCCCCAACCTCGACTCCACAGCAGAAGAAATTTTCCCAGTTCCTTCCAGCTAGAGCAATTTCTCAACTGACTCCAGTAGGAAAGGGTGGAATGAAATTTAGCTCATTATGTAATCACTCATTTTTTACTTAATGTTTATTTATCCAATGCTAGTTTGTTAGAAAGCTTAAGTAAGCCAGTAGCCAAATCCCTTGAACCTTCTGTTGACTGTATTAAATGTTGGGCTTCCATCTTGTCTTACCCCCTTTTTTTCATATGGCCAAGGCTCTGGTTAATATCCAGCTTAAAGACTCAAGAGCTGAACTCCATGGTGGTATCCTTTTATTAACTGTCACTTGATGTTCAGTAAGTATCAAATGTTCACAGATATTGATACAGTTTATAATCATGAAAACACCATTTGCTTCCATGACTATAATTTTTGTTTTAATTGTGTTTACTCACATCATCTCCTTAAATTTTCAAGAAGTTCCTATGGTGTAAAGGTAAACACTTTTATTTGAAAATTTTGTTTGTTAATGAAATGGAAAGATGGTGTCCATGATTACAGAACATTTTACTATAGACTCAAGATTAGAACCAAGGTCTCTGAATTCCTATCTTCTTATACAGATATAACACAATGATAGGATTCAACTCTCATTCACGTATTAATTAGATCTATAAAAATGAATTGATTACTTGTCTTCTGCTAATTTGTAATAGGACCTGGTTATACATTGATTCTGTTGAGAAGATAGACAAATAACTGGGCAGTATGATAAAGGGCTGCATTAGACAAAATGTGCAGAGTGTTGTGAAGGAAGAAAGTTAAGAGGCTAACTCAGATTCAAGGAAGACCATTCCAAGATGGAGTAAGTTTTATGCAATTTTGGAAACTCTAGTTAAGTCGGGCAAAAGGCATAATTGTTAAGAGAATCCCAGAGGATCATGCCAATTATCTAATAGGCAGGTTAAGCACAGGCTCAGGGCTCCAGAAAAGCAAAACTCCAAAGATATTAGAAACAAGTATTAAGTATTTGGTATTTGAAATATTTTTCTATCACAGAAAACTAATCCCAGTTTCATTGTTCTTTCTTTACACTTACTTAATGGTTTTAATATTATGTTTACTTAGAATTTCATAAAATTCAAAGAACATCATATTTTCCCATAAGTTAGAATTTCTTATAGTCTCAATCCCATCTGGGCTAGAGAAAGGAGAAAATATAGGGTTTAGGGGAATTAGGAGAATTAGTCTGGCTCAAGTACATTCATGGAATCCAAGTAATGGCAAGAGGGGTGAATAGTACCATTCAGCATTCTCCATATTCAATAGCCTTCTTGGTGTGGGTAGAGTTCAAACTTTGTATTAAGAACCCCAGTGAGCAATGGAGGTGACACAGTGCATGCATTCTGGAGTTTGAATCCTACTTGTCGCTTACTAGCTAGGACTCTGGACAAGCTCCTTCACCTGTCAGTGCCAGTTTCCTCATCAGTACGTTATGAGGATTGAATGAGCTAATGAGTCTAAAGACAACACTTAATTAATGCTAAGTGGGTTTTGGGTTATCATTATTGAAAGAGGTTATTAATAAGATGCATGACATGATAAGATTTGCATCTTAGAATATTTGTCTAGGTTATAGTAAGCAGGATAGGAGATAAGAATGGAGTCAGAAGGATGAATCAGGGCACAGACCCAAGCGTGATGATGTTATCCAGAATGATTTGAGTAAAAGAGTTAAAAAGAAGGGAGTGGATTTCTCTAATAGACAGGCTTGATTGATTAATGGGAAAGTACAGGAGAAAGACATCAATATTAACATGCAGATAGAGGAATGGCTTTATAAGTGGGTGCTTGTTGGAAAGAGAGAGTAGATGGGTTTTAACCTGCCTGGTTGAAGTGTGGGACCGGATCACAGAACTGACTGTAGTGTGGGTTTGGGGCATAGAACAGTCTTGGAATATGAATTACGAAAGCAAGACCTAATGCCAGATTTCTGTTTGTGCTATTTGTGGCCTGCAGCAAATCTGCTAATTTTATGGCTCCTAGATTCCTGTTCTCCCAATCTGAAAAAGAGAGTCTGTTCTAAACTGTTTTTAAGGTTACTTTTACCTTTGGTATTTAGTAATTATGATTATAAAATGTGATAAATGCTTACTAAGTGAAGAACAATGAACAGGGGTTTTACTGAGTTGCTGAAGACCTAAGAGGAGACTGTGAGTGGAGCCATTTAAACACAGAAGATCATCTGGTGTTTGTTTGTCCATTAGCCTGGCAACTCTTTGGAGTTTACTCAGTAAGTAGTGGAAGCTTCTAAGCAACCTTTAATCTAACCAATCTTTGAAGTCAAATTAGGTTTTTTTCTATATATTTACTATTTTGAGCCAGAGGAACATTAATTTTACCTAGAACTCTCATACTTTTAATATTCATTGTAGAATAAAATTATAAAAGCTCTTCAAAATTAATACTTATGATTACATTTATGAGAAGTTAAAAAAAAGGTCCACAAAATTTTGAGTTCTGAAAAAGCTTGCATTCGTAACATTGAGATATATGAGTAGTTCGTACATCATTTTTTAAAAATAAAGTTTATTTACTTTTGAGAGAGAGAGTGTGTGAGTTGGGGAGGGGCAGAGAGAGAGAGGGAGAGAGAAAATCCCAAGCAGACTCTGCAGTGTCAGCACAGAGCCTGATGTAGGGCTTGAACTCACAAAACCATGAGATCACGACCTGAGCTGAAACCAAGAGTCAAGACGCTTAACGGACTGAGCCACCCAGGCGCCCCATATGAGTAGTTGGTACACGATTTAAGGACAACAGTGTCAGCCCTGCTTGCCATAAAGCATTATTGTCCAGATCAAATGAGCAAATGTATTTGAAATAAAGTGTTTTTTGTTTTTTGTTTTTGTTTTTTTTTTTTTATTAGAAGAGGTTCAAAGTGTCTGTTGAGGGCTTTCATTACCTCTGATGATAGCACAGATTGTTCCTAGGAGCTGCAGCACTGAGCTCACATATTTGAAATCCTAGAAAACTCAGTATTAAATAGGCAGGAGCCCAAGCCATTGTCCTGTGTTAAAATGTATATTTCTACTGCTTTCTAATAACTGGCATTTCCTTCACATTAACAAAATGTGAACGTCCTATGGGAAATTTATGTTCTCTCAAGCCTTTCTCTGAATTACTTTAA
The DNA here is from genome assembly GCF_018350215.1 of Panthera leo. NCBI lineage: Eukaryota > Metazoa > Chordata > Mammalia > Carnivora > Felidae > Panthera > Panthera leo. The sequence continues at coordinate 64,200,781 of NC_056690.1, forward strand.
TTAGGTAACCAAATCAATTTCATGTGCCGATAGTAGTAATGAATGCTTAAGATTATCACTGAAATTGAGAAAAGGAAAATTTTAGAAAAATTTTTGTTAAGAACGGGGTAGTTTAAAAAAAATTGGTATCTTGAAGACCAGGAAAATGAGGCAGAGGATAATCTGAAAGGGTCTCAGAGTAAGACTTGGGAAAATAATGGGGACAAACTGAGTATACAAACTTGACCTAGATTTGTGATGGCTTCTGGTGGATACTATACCCTTTTGAGTTTCTTTTAACTGAGTTAAAGACTACTTTGAAAACCTGTGAGTCCTAGCTTTCCCACCCTATTTTCTTTACCTTATAATAAGATAAAGAAAGCAAAACAGAGGAAGGGAGAATTATCTGGATTTGTCTGAAATTCTTTAGTTTCCTTTTGAGTTTAAATAACTTGATAGTAATGCTAACTCCCATTCACCAGTAGGTGGAGTTGTAATCTTCAAATAACTAGTAGATGAATCTTTCTGGACAAAAATAAAGACAAAAAATTATATGGAATTACTGTTCACCAGGCACAGGCCCAAAGGTTTTGCATGTATTGCATCAATACACTCATAACCCTTATAAAAAAGCAGTGTTATTATACCCATTTTATAGATGAGCAAACCAAGGTTCAGTGCTGTTGAGTAACTTCCCCAAGGTCACACAGCTTATAAGCTCAGAACAGAGAGTCAGCCTCTTGAATCACATTCCTAATAACAAAATACAATGCTTCTTTGTATTCTTCTCCATCTTTACTAAAGGAATTCCTCTTTCTTCCTGCTTTACTTTACCTTGCATTTCATATACAGTAAAGAATTAAATCTCTAAGTTCCTTGCCATGTGTTAATCTTCAGATAGAATAGAAATAATCATTGCTTTCTGTTTCCCTTTAATTGGCCCTCAGACAACTATTTTTTCAATAAGCCATGTCCTTTCACTGTTCTCTTTTCTCAAGCAGTTCCCTCTATCCATAAGCCATGCATCAGTCTCCCTGGTTAATAAGGTGCTTGTCCTTCAAGTTCAGCTTGTACATCCCACATCCTATAAAGCCAATCTCTTCTCACTCCATTCTAGGTCCGTGTTCTCTTATTAGTTTTCTTAGATGTCTTCTTTTCTTTTAATGTTTATTTTTTTGAGAGACCCAGAGAGAATGTGAGTTGGGGAGGGGCAGAAAGCAAGGGAGACAGAGGATCTGAAGCCGGCTCTGCGTCAACAACAAAGAGCCCAATGCAGGGCTCAAACTTACAAACCGCGATATCATGACCTGAGCCAAAGGTGGATACTTAACCAACTGAGCCACCTAGGCACCCTAGTTTTCTTATACAGTAAAACCTTGGATTGCAAGTAACTTGTTCTGCGAATGTTCTGCAAGACAAGCAAACATTTGTAATACATTTTAACTTGATAAATGAGTGATGTCTTGTAATATGAGTAGTAAATGTTGCCAAATATCACAGGATCACAACTAAGCCAATGGTTCTTAAAATTCACTTTGCATACAAGTGCTTTGGATTACAAGTATGTTCCTGGAATGAATTATGCTCACAAACCAAGGTTTTATTATTTCTGTTACACCAATTATCATTTCCAACTTGTAATATACATAATTGTATGCCTGGTCCCACACAATATGTATTGCTAGAGGTAGAGGATATCACATATCCCACATCTTAATTTACATTCCCAGTGCCAATAACAAATAGTAGGTGCTCAATGTATGCTTAAAAATTTTTTTTTTGGAAAGAATGAGTTGTTGTTACAAGATCTGTAGAAACGTAAGAAAAAAAGGTCAGTGTCTCCTGCTGTTGAAATTGCTGAGTTCTGAAAGGGGCACATGTAGCACATGTTTTGAAATGTATACTCTTGTCTTTCCCCAAAAGTATACTCTTGAAATGTATACTCTTTGAAATGTATACTCTTTGCTTTGCCCAAATAGAAGCAGCTGTCCCTTAAATTTAAGACAGAAACTTGGTCTAAAAAGCAGCACTTGCTCTGCTCCTGCAGATGTCTCCAAGAACAGAATATGTGGGTGCAGTTGCACCTGACAGTGAATATTAAAGGTTTGGCCTGCTTCATTTCTCATTTTCACAAAGATTCACATTGAAATAAATCCCATTTCACCAAACAATGATCTCATCTCAACTTTGCTAAATATTACATTTTCTTAACAGACTACTTTCAGGGAATCGTTGACTGAGAAAGTGACTTTGGAGAAGGGGTCACAGAGTTCTTCTTCCTTTCCCCAGATTACTAGCCACCACCTATGTCTTAACTGAGAATGTAACTAAGCAGCCCAAACCCAATTCTTAAGCTCCCATTTGCTTAGAAGGTGCCATTAAAACAGATCTGGCTAAGTGTTCCTTAGAATCAGTAAACACAGACTAACTCCTTTTGTCCAAATGCTGATGTAGACCTGCTTTATAGGTAATTCCAACTTTAGCTGCAAGGCCCCTATATTTTTAGCTGCAAATGCTGTGACTGTTTAATTAGAATAAAGTTTTTGCCAGGTGAATGTTAGAGGCAATGATGATGTTATTATCAGGTTGCTCTCTGCATTTGGAAGTAGCTTCTGTTCAGATCCTATTTCCGGACAACTATCACTTCAAAACAGAAAAAAAAAAAGTCACATTTCAAATGTACCTCAAGGAGTAGGTTTCATCAGGGCTCACAATGATTCACTTTGCCTGTGTTCATCTTTTGGTTAAAAAGCAAAACAGAATGGGGTGCATGAATACTAAGATTCTGGGCTTATTTTAAAGATTCTACTTTAATTTGTTTTTTTGTGATATTCATTGTCGCAACTTGTACTATATAGTAAACAATGAGCCACATAAAACGGAATCAAATGGACATTAATCAGTCTAAAGCTTGATTGACCTCTCAATAACAGTTAATACTGTTAAGCACTCCTTCCACCTTGAAATATTCTCTCCTCAGTGATCTCTGTGATACCCCATTTTCTTTCTATTTCTATGCACTGAGATGGAGCCTTAAAGGGATTTCAACATTTAAAAGTCTGATAGAGGAGAATGAGACCACAGGGATTTCAGAAGGATTCTCTTCCCTTCCCAGGCTAATTCTTCATGCCCATGGCTTTTCATCTGCTCTTGATATGCCAATTACTTTTGAATATATATACACATAATGCTATCAGTCCTCTGAGGTCCAGATTCTGTCTTCTCAACTCCCCCAATGTATTTCTCCAGATACCTCAGGTTCCACCTGACAAAAAGTGACCTTAGATTCTCCAGCATCTCTCAAGTCTATTCTCTAGTCTTCCTGTCTTGAGAAACAAAAGCACTACTTCTTGTACAAACCAGAAAGGTAAGGATCACTTTAAGCACCTCTTGGTTCTTATCTACCCATATCTAATCAATGACAAAATTTTAACTTATTTCAGGACCACCCTTTGAATCTAATTACTTTGATTTACACCCTGATAAATGCCAATCCTTTCCCATTTGAATTACTATCACAGCCTCCTAATAAAACTCCCAACATCATATACATTCTTCCATTAACCATTTTATACTAGGTAATCAGAATATTTTAAAAAATACATATACAATCATGTGGTACTTCTAATTAAACTCTTCAATGAAATCCTGTTACTTTAAGAATAAAGACCTAAATCTTTGAAACATCCTGCCAGGCTTTTCTCAACCTGGCCCCTGCTTTCTCCCTTCTTGCTTTGTACTTCTTTTCCATAAGCTCTCAGTGGTTCAACCACACTGGCCTTTCTTCAGATTCTGAAACATGCTTAGCTCCCTTCTGCCAAAGGGTTTCACTAGTGTTATTCCTTCTGGATGCAAAGCTTTTACTGATTTCTCTTCACCTGGTTTAACTCTTACACCAAAGTTAGCTCAAATGCCATGTCCTGAAGGATGTATTTTGCTGAACCTATCTATAATGTCATACCTGTAGTTATAATCTTACATAGAAAATTTCAAAGCAATTTAAAAAATAATTCTGTTTAATTGATTATGTTGTATTTCCATATTGCAGTAGAATGTAAGGTCTGTGAGGAAAGGGGCCATTTTTTGTATGTTTATTACAGCATCACCCATAGCTAATGTCAAAGACAAACAGAGCTGATATTAGTTAAAGCTATAAAAACAGATTTTATTCAGTAACTGCTGACAGTAGGAAAAACAGCTGGGCTCTGTTCTGATTTGTGCAGAGATGATAGGGTGTTGTTGTTGTTTTTTTTTAAATTATTTATTTAAGTTCAAGCTAGTTAACATACAATGTAGTATTGGTTTCAGGAGTAGAACCCAGTGATCTATCACTTACATATAACACCCAGTGCTCATCCCAACAAATGCCCTCCTTAATGCCCATCATACATTTAGACCATCTCCCCACCCCCTTCCCTCCTGCAACCCTCAGTCTGTTCTGTATATTTAAGAGTCTCTTATGGTTTGCCTCCATCTCTGTTTTTATGTTATTTTTTCTTACCTTCTCCTATGTTCATCTGTTTGATTGGGTGTTTTAAAGGGAGAATGAGGGAATGGGTGGGTGGGGGGGATTCAGTTAAGTCAGAGAAATTAAAATTACGAAGGGATGGTTAGTGTGCATGTAAATAGGTCAGCTGCATCTGCAGGCTGGCAGTTCCTGAAGTTAAGATTCTATTTTCCCACAGAGACTGGGAGACATAGGCCCCATCTTTGCTGACGGATTACATTCTAAAGGAATGGCTCTCAGGTGCTTAAGAGAGGCATTCTAAGTTATAAGAGATACATATTCACAATCATAAAAACTTTTTTAGTAAATCTCTAAGAAAGAAATATCAGGGGACTATGGTCATGTGCTGGCTAGCTCATTTCCTGGTAGTGTTTTCCTGGTAGTGTTGAGCTTTCTCAGGAAGGCATTTTAATAGGGGGTTGGGTTATCCTAGGGAGCATGGCCTTATGTTACCAGAAACCACACTACACTTTGGTCAAGTCTCTTAGTGCAGGGGTTTGGAAGGAGTTTTTACATACCGAGAGTTCTGCATTTCTCACTAACATACCACCTGCTAGGAGTATGCACTCAGTAAACATTTGCTGAATGACAGCATGAATTGTGGATACCTCAGTAAGCTTGCTCAGAGTACTTACTATTAAGGAAAGGAAGCTTGGTGTGATATAGCACACCCAGTTCTCAAACAGCTTACTCCTTTACCATCAGCATTTCCAGCTCATTCAATTATTATTACATTTATTAAGGAAGAATAGTGACATACTTAACATGATATGTTAAAGTGAGTTTCAGGTTCACTTCCAATTACTTTGTCATTTTAATGTACTCTACCCAACAGATGGGTGATCTGAAAGTCAGGACACGTCTAGTTGGGGGTACAAAAATCTGATTCAAATCTGACCCAATCTGATTTAATCTGATCTCTCTCAATAAAAGGAAAATTTATTGCCTCAGATAACTGAGATATCTAGCATCGCCATACTGGGTAATCAGATGATGTTTTCAAGGCTCAATTTATTTATTCTGTCTTTGCCTTCTGCTGTGCTGGCTTTAGTCTCAGGTCCTACCTGGTAGCCACATAATGGGAACTGGTCCATACAAGTTCATATTCAGCAGGAGAGAGTAAATCCACTACTCTGAAGGCTCAAACAAAGGTATTTGCATTGAGGCTCTGGAGTTCTTATTGACCTGGTAGAAGTATGTACCTATCCCCAAACCATCCAGTGTTGGGGGACAGAATGAGCTGATTGGTTCATAAGCATTGCTCACATGTTCCACCAGTAAGTTTGGGATAGGGTCAGCTTCCTAGTAACTACACATCCTGAGAATAAGGGAAAGGGGTGAGAACCCTAACAGACATGGGAACTCTTTCCCAAAATATGTAATAGGATGTCTTGTAGCTCAAAATACAGTGATTATGCATTGCGTTGACTTCTTACTGCATTCACCAGGTATACTGGTTCTCTCTCTATACATATTGAGGGAAGGAACTGAATAAACTCAAAAATCAATAAAAGTTTATTGCTTCTAGAATTGCAAATTTATACACAAATCTGTGTAGCCATTTTTAAGAAGGGAACTCAATCTTTGCATAAGACCCTAAATAAAACACATTTTTAGGCTGTGAATAAGATTCAGAACGCTAAAGACCAATACCTGTTATAAAAAATGATACTTTAACAAAGTAATTTTTATTGACTAGTAATATATTCATAAGCATTAGATATCATATAAGTTTCTTTGCATCCTGTTGTAGATGATTTTTATTTAACTTTAAAATATAAAAATTGTCATGAGGTCCCATCCATCACCTCCATCTTAGGAATAGTGAAAAAGAGAGGCTGTCATTGATTAAGCTCATTAGGAATGGCATGGTCATTGTGTAGCATCCTCTGCTAATGAATGACTTTTCTTTCCCTGGTGTCATCTGTATTTCTCTCTGTGAAAGAGCTTGAGAAAACACTTGGGTTTACCTGTCAAGATTTCTACCTGCAGCGATCGTGGGTGTTCAGTGTGAATTTAGGCTTCAGTAGAGGGAGAGAATAAGCATTCATTCTTCTATGCCACGGCACAGAGATCCATTTTGTGCAATAAATGGTATTTGAGATCCTAACCATACCTGCTAAAATAGCACATTTATAGTAAGGCAGTAGTTCACTCATCTACCAGAGCCACTTTCCATATATAATTAGAATTCTGCTGCCTAAACTCTATTCTCTAATGTCAGAATTATTTCTGCCCTCATATTGCAAACACTATTCTATTTAGTATACACAGCTTTCTTGAATGCTTTGTTCTGGGAACTATTTACCATTAATTTGTGTCCAGGTGAATTTATCATGTTAGCCCAGCACAGTAATTAAATGGCTGAAGTCATTCTGTATATGAATACACTGTATTCATTATTACCATTCTACTTAATTCAGCATCATCTGTAGACTTCTAAATATTGCTTCTACATCATCATTTGATACATGCTCAATAAGACCCTTGCAATTTAAATGTCTTTCATTTCCAGCTGTGATTTTTTGCTCTAAAGTTTTATCAATTGTAGATCACAATATAGACTTGTATAGTAGTGAGCTTACAGCTCTGAGAAAGACTTACATAGTTCATGTAGTTTGTCTCCTACCTTTGGACTGAATCTCACTCTAAAAGATTGGATTATATTTTATTTTCACATATTACTGAGAAAAATCCTCAGTGTTACCCCAGCTCCTGTTGGGCCTTATACTGCAGATATGAAAATGTTCTGCTCAGTTCTCATGTTTCAAGGAATATAACTGACTGACAGCTCCAGCCGCCATCCCTCTGGATCCCACCATTTTCGTCACACTTCCTGTTACTGCTCCCATGCAATGACTGAGCATTGCAGGGGCTAAAAGCAAGCCTATTCCAGTGCGACATATTACTCCTCTAACAGGTCACGTGGGTTTGGAGCTTCCTGTTAGCCTTGCCAAACCTTTGTTGGAACCATGCTGCAGTCTGAGACTCTCCCTTCCCCAAACTGTTTTCTTCCCTCTTTCCTACAGTAAACACTACACCTGCATCACATTCTGAAGGCTTTCTCCTTCTTCCCTGTTTTGTCTCCTGACACACCTCTGTCATTTCTAATCCCATCTTGATGTCTTCTTCTTGAAGGATACAAACTAATGCAATTTACTATTAGAAAAACCTTCCTTAGATTCAATTGTAATTCTCTATACTAGGAAAAAAAAAGGTTTACCTCCTCCAGTTTTTGTTTGTTGAAGGTGGAGAAAAACCATAGAAGGATAAAATATTCATATAACTGAAGAGGTGTGTACTAAGGGATTTGAAAGCATTTTTTCTTCTCATTAGTGTAAAATCTCTAACTTAATATGTTCTTACTAATCCATTTACTTTATTGTATCTTTTGTTTCTACCATATGTCCTAGATTCTAAGGCAAATGTTTTTCACATTTTAACATTTCTGACGTCGTGATGTATTTTACAAGTATGAGTGTGTCACAATTTTAAGTGGCGCTTTTTCTCCTTAGTGGTAAATAAATTAATGGAGTACCTTATAATCATTGGCATATAAATTCTATCAAGTTCTGTATCTTTTCCATTTAGATTCTCTGTATTGTGTGTGTGTGTGTATGCAGTGTGTGTATTTAGAGCCCTGAGCCAATTTATATTGGCATTTTATATTTTCTCTATCTCCATTTCATCTGTGATTTGTTTGTTTAATGGAAGGAAATATTTGAATTCATCCATATTTTAGCTCCATTTAGCCATTCTAACACAATACTTCTATCCTAGATAACTGAAACAAAATTTGTTCAGAACTTTGAAATGCTTGGACTCCGTGAGATTTTTTTCTCTACTATGTATTAAGTTGGTTTGGTAACTATATTGAAGACTATGATAAGAATACTTGTTTGGAACCGAGATTATTTCTTTTCCTCAAATGAAATCCTGATTTGCATTCATTTTTGGTGCATTTGATTCCAGAAGGAACAAAGATCATGTCTGAAAAAAAAAAAGTGTTGCCACCATAGATAAAAATTGTCATGTAATCTATTGATAAGCAAGTTATAGGTTCAGTATCAAGAGAGGAAAACATTTTTTTACTCATTGATAATGTAATGGACCCCATTGGGCTCTGCCCTTCAGGGAGCTTACAAAGCCAGAAGAAGGAGGAAGGGGCTCTTTCCTTTCTGTCTGTTTGCTTCCCTGTTGGTGTCTCCATAGCAACACTTCTTCACTCCAGCAGCAGCAATTCCTTCCTGTGGAAGCAGCCAAGTCCAATTTGTGGTTGTTCCAGTGTTTGCAGGACCAGCTTTATTGCACCCTCTTAGAGACACCAGCATCAATAAACTGTTACTGGTGTCTACCCTTCTGATATCTGGGGCCTAGTCCCATAGAGTCCCTCTTAGAAGATCAAAGACTCCAGCACTAGTGAAGCAGGACCTCCTCCTCAGAGATAAGAGTTTCAACTCCTTAAAGCCCTCTTCTAATCCTCTAGGCATTCATAATTCCAACAATTTTTATGGAATTTCATAATTTCACTATTCCTTTGTTTTCTCAGTTCAAAGTGTTGTAACTTCTTCCTGCAGTTGCTGCCTTGGTGATACCTTAATTTCTGTGGTGTGCTGGAGATCCTTGTAGCAGCTAACATAAGCTGATTATGTTCTTCTCTCCTCAGCTTTGTGTTCAGTGATGTCAAATTGGTAGCTTGGCATTAGCCAGGGCAGGAGTAGTACACCACTAATATTGGAAAACACTAAAAAGCAGGGCCATTCCCTAACTCACAACAGAGAGCCAGCTTACTAGCCCACCATACCTTAGACTTCTCTTTTTAACTTTTCAGTTACCTAGTTAATAACTTAATATTCAGTTGAAAGATCTTCAACTTAAAATCTCTTTGTTTAAATAACTAGTGCAAATTCTGACTTCTAAGTGGACCCTAAATGATCCAGTATCATTTTTCTCAACTATAAAATATGAAAAATTGTAATAGTTACATTATAAGTTACATGTGAGGGTAAAATGAGACAACAGAGTTAAGACACTTAGCCTAGTCTCTTTGAAGAATCTTATAAATGACTTTGGGGCCAATTTATTAAATTTGAACCTATCTTTTTTAGCCTGTATTTTCTCCTTTTGCCATTAGATTAGAAACTTCTCAAAGGGGATACATTAGCCTTCAAGAGAACATTTGTTAATGTCTGGAGACCTTTTTGGCTGTCATAATTTGCAAGAGAGGGAGCTATGGACATCTAACGGGTAGAGCCCAAAGATACTTGCCAAACATACAGTACACAGGAAGGAATTATGCAGCCTAAAATGTCAACATTGCTGAGGTGGAGAAGCTCTGAATTAGGTTATAAGTATTTTCTTTCTCCAGCAGTTTTGGCTAAGCTGAAAACAGAAATGTTTCAAAGTCATTGGGTTCTTCCTCATCTTGTAAAACCCTGTGCTCACTGAAGAACTGATATTAAGATAGAGACAGACAGAGACAGAGGATAGAGAGAGACTGAGAAACAGAGAAACAGAGAGAGAATGGAATTCCACAAGAAGATTATAATAGGGTAGAGAAAGGGACAGGGATTTTTCCAAAAGGTCAGATAGTAGGTTTTCAGCAAAGACCAGAGCTGTTATATTCCTGGCAACAATGTACTGAGCATTTGCAAAACTTCAGAGGCTCATAACTGTGTCAAGGGAGGCTAGATGCTGCATCCAAGTTTCTCAGCATGGAAAACTGTTCCTGTGCCCCAGTGACTCCTAGAGGCTTGAGACCCTAGCAGCAGTCACGAGATCCCCCAGGGGTGGCACGTTTGCACATTCCTGGGAGGAGGGAGGCCCCCAAATAATTCACTGAATGCCCTGCCAGCATGGCAGATTGGAACTTAGACCTTGATTTAGAGAAAATGGAAATAAAAGTGATTTTACTTTTTAAACAACTGACTTTGCAGCCTGAGTCACAGTCACTTATTTTAGTATAATATACTGAATATGGTGGATGTAATCTTAATTGTAGCTGTGTTCCTGGAGACAACAACAGCCTCAGCAGCTATAGTAGCAGCAGCTGTTTTTATCCACTCTGAGTAATAGAGATGTAGGTTTCTTCAAATAAATTAATGCTTCTATTTTCAATGACTCCTTTGGCACAAATATGCATGCTAAAGTACATAGAAAAAGAAGTAGGGGGGCAAAAAAAAAAGTAGTTGTAATAGGTGAGAGGCATTTTTCAATTTATGGACATATAAAAACCAGAAAGATGTTTCCATATAATAACTCTTATTTTTAAAAATATTATAATTAATTCAAAGTATTGTTTCTATGTGTGAATTTTTACTATAATATACAGATGTATTTATCTGTACCATCAGTGTTATATACACATATAAACATGTGTGATTTTACTAATCAATCATATATAACATGGGTATATAGCTTGATCGAGGGTTTTGAAGTTTTCTTTTCTTTTTAAAAAGTTTTGATGTTTATTTATTTTGAAAGAGAGAGACAGAGCACAAGCAGGGGAGGGGCAGAGAGAGAAGGAGACACAAACCAAAGCAGGCTCCAGGCTCCCAGCTGTCAGCACAGAGCCCGATGTGGGGCTCGAACACACGAGATGTGAGATCATGACCTGAGCCGACGTCTGACGCTCAACTGACTGAGCTGCCCAGGCACCCCTGAATTTTTCTCTTCATCACAATGTTTCCACTGTCACAAAACAAAAATATCTCATTATCTACCAACATCTTTGCCAATGAAATCAAGATAAAATGTTGCACTGACCTGATTTCCTACAACAAAAAATGAAAAGTGTAAGGGAACTGGTGTACTGGTGAAAGCACCCTCAGTGAGGATTGAATACAATTCATAAAATGTCTCACCCACAGGCTTGGTGTACATATGTTTGGAGGTGTCTATGGTAAAGAAGGCTCGCACATTCACAGTGGAATGAATCTGAACAGTAAATGGAGTTCTACCCCCGCCTTCAGGGAGGTTATGCTCTATTGGCTACATTGAAAGATGAAGTCACTGAGGCTCTGGAGATTAAGAAACTTGCCCAAAGATCCACACCCACGACTAGTAGTATATTTATGACCTTAAGAATGCTGTACATATGGAACCTGGTTGTAACACAAGGTGTTACATATACTTTAGGTTACATTTGCTATGAGTAATGCAACCTCTCTTCCCACCAAACAGACAAAGTGGCTTAAACAAGGCAGTTTCTTTCTTTCTCTTATATGCAGTCTGGCTGAAGTCAGTCCAGATCTGGCATGATACTTCATGGTATGAGGAAGACAGATTCCCTCTATTCTGTGGTTTCACTGTGTGTATCTTTTATACTCAAGGTCACTTCATTGTCTAGGATGTTGCAGGATCTCCAGGTAGTATGTCTTCATTCTAATATGTACAAAAGAGGACCAGCTGAAAGGGTGAGAAGGGCAAGCCTCCTCATTTTAAAGATAAGTTTTGGAATTTGCATGTATCACTTCTCCTTATAAACCATTAGCCAGAACTTAGCTTCAAGTAGACCAAGAAAATAGATCCTCTTCTAGGTAGGTGATCATGTCCCCAGCTAACAATCTGGTATCCTACTACTTTAGAGCAAGGGTCAGTAAGTTTTTCCTATAAAGAGCAACATAGTAAATATTTTAGGCTTGGTGGACCACATGGTCTCTGTTGCAGTTATTCAAATACTTGTGTTGTTATAGTGCAAAAGCAGCCGTAGACAACATGTAAATGAGTGATCATGGCTATGTTCTAATATAACTTTATTTATAGGAACAAATGGCAGGCTGGACATGACCCAGGGGCCATAGTTTACTAAACCCTCCTCTAAAAGATGAGGCAAAGAGATACTGAGACACAGCTAGTGGTCTCTGACACTGTGCTATTTCCAAGCACAGTATGGAAGTAGAACTAAGAATTGCTTTTTTGCCAGGCCAATTACTATCGACTTGAAAAGTACTCTTCTGGTAGCCTGCCCTTAGGTTGACTAAGAATAGGATTTTTCCAGAACAGACCAATTTATTCCTGCTTTTCTGTTATCCTATCCTGCCTCCTTTCACTTTGGAGTGCCCCCAAATCTAGCCATGCTCTTAGCACATATTTATTTAAAAATAAGAATGCTACAGTCTATATGTAAAGACTCATGAATAAATGTTCACAGCAGCTTTCATATGTAACAGATAAAAACTGGAAGCCACACAAAGAACATAAACAGGAGAATGGATAAAGCATAGTGCATCCATAAAATGGAATACTGCTCAGTAATAAAAATAGCAGAGTATTGATACATAGGACAATGTGGACAACTCTCAGGATAATTATGCTAAATCAAACAAATCAGACAAAAAAGAATATATACTTTGTTATTCCATTCATTTAAAACTCTAGAAAATGCAAACTAATGTGTAGTGACAGAAACAGATTAGTGGATGCCTGGGGAAATTGGAGGGGTGGGGCAGGGCAGGAGCTAAGGATTATAAAGGTGCATGAAAAAAGCTTTGTGGGTAATATGTTCACTGTCTTGATCATGGTGCTGGTCTCATGGGTATACACCTATGTCATAATGTATCAAATTTTACCATTTAAATATGTGCAGTTTATTCATATGTGCATTAAAGTTTAATAAGGCTATTTTGAAAAGTGTCTCAGTTTGAATCATGAGCTCTATCTAGCCCTATCATGTCACACACATATACACACACAACCCTAGCATATGCCAAAGGCATTTTTGTTGAAATTAAATGCTGTCCTTTTTTCAACAGCACCAAAAATAATGGAAGATTAGATGGATAGCAGAAGGGGGAGCAAGACTTTAGAAAAGAGAAAATCTCTGCAATAGAAATATTCAAGCTATCAAGTTAAAACCATGCTTATCTTAACCATTAAATTCACCTTTAGTATAAAATCATAGAAGGATGTCTAAGATTACTCATGGTTGAAATGGCTAGTTCTGTTACCAAATCAACTTCATTTAATTTATTGACTTAAAAATGGATATGACTGACTGCTTAGAAGTAATTTATTTTCCTCTAATTGGTCTCTCAAGGCGTCAATAAAAACAAATTGACCTTTACAGTGATGAAACTTGGGTGTGTGTGTATAGATGTAGATAGACCTCTATTCTTACGCTGTTATACCTGCTCAAGCACTTAACATTACAGTGGGCTTTCTTTTCTCTGTCTGGATGGAGTTAGAGGAATTTGCCTCTAAAACTTTTTCCAAATCTGAGACTCTGTGACTCCTTACACAAATCTAACTGTACCATTTCTTCTCTGGTAAGACTTCTATTTGCTGTGAGTGTGTATCTCCCTTCTGTCTCTCTCCCATTAATATATATATTTCCAAGCTTCCCTTTCTTCTCTCTCCTCCAATCTAATGCCTTTTCTGTTTTTGTATATTAATGACCCACATTTAGCAGGTTTTTCATTATAAGTATTCTGTACCACATAGTGTACCCATTTTCACTGCTAATTGAACTGAAAATTGGCTACATAGTTCTTAAAACAAAGCCCTGTTACTTAAGTCTAAAAGGGGTGGGCTGCAGCATGTTTTTGCCACAGTATAGGCTTGTCTGTATTTTAAGAAATCAAATCCTTATGCCACCTGGTGTCTATCAAGGAAAATACAGTCAGGAATATTAAAAGTGTATCTTCAACAAAATCAGAGGCACATTCCACTTCACTGAGATTATGTATGATTTATTCTATTCATATGACACATATCTCCATGATGGCATGTTGTTCCTCATTTGAACCTCACCACTGAGCAACCCTAGCATCAGCCTAGACAGGGATTTGTTATTTCTCATTCATACTCACTAATTCTCTATTTCCTAGAAAAAAAAATCTCCCATTTCCTCACTTCTCTGTTCATTGACATAAGATCAGAAAATTCTAGAGTTGGAAAACACCTCAAAAATAACCTGATGTGAACTCACAAAATTCAACTAAGAAGTCAGTAGCAGATTCATCAGAACATAGCTTTCTTACTTCCAATAGAAATAAAACTTCTGATATTATATTCACCGTACCTTATTTCAGAATTTATGATCACTTAAGGAGATAAGACATAGCCAAGAGAAATAACTAAGAAGCATAAGCAAGAGAAAGAAAATACTATGAAAGTTCTGAATAAATTTATTTTTAAATTTAAAATGAAGACTGTTGGTATAAATGTCATTTATAATTATTTAAGATCATTTAAAATTTAAAATATCATGTAAAATGAAGATTGTTGGTATAATTACATGTTTATTTACTTAGTTGATAAAAATAAAAATAGGGCAGAGGTTGTTTGCCATATCTTTGTGAAACTTGACAAGAGCAACGGCATCAATAGGGAAAGAATCAATAGAGGAAGAACTGAGGCTGAAGAAATACATTGGATTGCAGAGAGTGGCAGAGGTCCACTCATCAGGGTTCAAAGACTTCATGAATTAGTATACTACAAAATATCCAAAGAGCTCCAATTTTCTGGTAAGAGTAATACATCTTAAGTGCAGATGATGAATAATGATTATAATCAGGTAAGGCACCTACATCAGGTTCTGCCTGGGGGCTTAAATGGCACAGCTGCCTCTTTTTCTGGGAGAGGGAGTACTGGGAAGAATGAGGGCAGCATTATGCTAGGCTCTAAATTTTGTTACTGCAAAAGAAGACTTGAATCACAGATGTTAATTGTGCTGTAGACAAAAATATGAAAGCAGTGGTTCAATATTCAGGGTAAGACAACACAGCAATGGTAGAAACAGTCTGAGTCACTTTGAGCACACAAAAGCCAGTGAACTTGTGCTATCATTCCAAATACGGAGCCTGTGCTAATAAGATCGACTCTAATAGTCTATCCTCACCCCAAATAGCCAAAGCAATCTTGAAAAAGGAAACCAAAGCAGGAGGCATCACAATCCCAGACTTCAAGCTGTATTACAAAGCTGTAATTATCAAGACAGTATGGAACTGGCACAAAAACAGACACTCAGATCAATGGAACAGAATAGAAAACCCAGAAATGGACCCACAAATGTATGGCCAACTAATCTTTGACAAGGCAGGAAAGAATATCCAATGGAATAAAGATAGTCTCTTCAGCAAGTGGTGCTGGGAAATCTGGACAGCGACATGCAGAAAAATGAACCTGGACCACTTTCTTACACCACACACACACAAAAACTCAAAATGGATGAAAGACCTGAATGTAAGACAGGAAACCATCAAAATCCTCGAGAAAAAAGCAGGCAAAAGCCTCTTTGATCTTGGTCGCAGCAACTTCTTACTCAGCACGTCTCCAGAGGCAAGGGAAACAAAAGCAAAAATGAACTACTGGGACTTCATCAAAATCAAAAGCTTCTGCACAGCGGAGGAAACAATCAGCAAAACTAAAAGGCACCCGACAGAATGGGAGAAGATATTTGCAAATGACATACCAGATAAAGTGTTAGTGTCCAAAATCTATAAAGAACTTATCAAACTCAACACCCAAAAAAAAATCCAATAAAGAAATGGGCAAAAGACATGAATAGACACTTCTCCAAAGAAGACATCCAGATGGCCAACCAACACATGAAAAAATGCTCAACACCACTTATCATCAGGGAAATACAAATCAAGACCACAATGAGATACCACCTCACACCTGTCAGAATGGCTAACACTAACAATTCAGGCAACAACAGATGTTGGCGAGGATGCGGAGAAAGAGGATCTCTTTTGCATTGCTGGTGGGAACGCAAACTGGTGCAGCCACTGTGGAAAACAGTATGGAGGTTCCTCAAAAAATTAAAAATAGAACTACCCTACGACTCAGTAATTGCACTACTAGGTATTTATCCAAGGGATACAGGTATGTTGTTTCAAAGGGGCACATGCACCCCAATGTTTATAGCAGCACTATCAACAATAGCCAAAGTATGGAAAGAGCCCAGATGTCCATCGATGGATGAATGGATAAAGATGTGGTATACACACACACACACACACACACACACACACACACACACACACACAATGGGGTATTACTTGGCAATCAAAAAGAATGAAATCTTGCCATTCGCAACTACGTGGATGGAACTAGAGGGTATTACGCTACGTGAAATTAGTCAGAGAAAGACAAATATCATATGACTTCACTCATATGAGGACTTTAAGACACAGAACAGATAAACACAAGGGAAAGGAAGCAAAAATAATATAAAAACAGGGAGGGGGGCAAAACATAAGAAACTCTTAAATATGGAGAACAAACAGAGGGTTACTGGAGGGGTTGTGGGAGAGGGGATGGGCTAAATGGGTAAGGGGCATTAAGGAATCTACTCCTGGAATCATTGTTGCACTATATGCTAACTTGGATGTAAATTTAAAAAAAAGATTAAATTAAAAAAAAGAAATAATATCCTCAAATCCAATACCTTTACCATAATATGTTAAACTAAAGTAGCTTTGGCCAATTGTAAACACTATGTTAATGAGTAAGCCAAAAACATCACTTTTAGTGACACAGCAGGTAAAGAGCAAAGAGATTTCACTGAACAAATAAAACTGCTAAGAAAGGCAGAGATGCAGGTAAACTTGGAGCACCACAGGATAGTACATTTACTCACAGCCTGGGAAGAAATGGATGCTCCTGAAGTCCTACTTTTCTCTGAATATATTAACGCCTTACTCAAAGGATATCGACTGGCTCCCAGCCAGCATACCATAAAGATTTATGGAGTGAATGGATAAATGAATGAATGTCAGTGATATTTATCATGACCTACACTTCAATCTCCTTGGTTTGTGGTGACAAGTTGGGTAGGCAGCCAACCTAATTCTTTATCAACTTTCAATAGCAGTATGTATCCTAAGTATACCCTCTTAGCTATCCCTTCTGTTTTACTTGTTGGCAATTAAAAGCTTTGGAAAATAAAAAAAAAGTGTATTTTCACTGAAAAAAAAAAAAAAAAAGCTTGAGAACTGCAGACTGGAGAGTTAATCAAGACTTTAAGTTCTATGGAGTCTGATGAGGCAGCTTTCAGTACACACCGGCTCGTCTTATTGACAATGCAGCAGACTGAACTGTTCAGAATGACTGACAGCTCCATTTGCCAGGCAGCCACCGTGAGTGGCAGTTTCACTAGCACAATGTCCATTTTGAGTGGCATCTCAACACCAAGAACACCTAGTTTGATTGACAGCTTCATATACAAAGAAGTGAAGCCAGGATATCTCTGAGAAGCTAAGGAAAGGATGTGGGAGAGTTATGTTCTTTGGGCCTTGGGTCTTTCCTACCCTTGTTTCCATGAACATTTTATCATCATTGCTAAAGGAGTATAAATACACATGTGTAAAGAAGACAGTATATGATTTCTCACAGCTGCGGTTTAAATCAACACTGATTTGTGTCATGCCACATGAAAATGTTTGCATTCCTCTACATGATATAGAACAAAATCATATTCTTATTACTGAAATTTTGGGCATGTCTACTTCATGGGCTTACTAACTGGCAAAGGAAACTGATAAAACCCAATACTTTCTGTTTTTCATGAGTATAATTCTCATACTGTTTTGGTGAACATTTTTGACTTTATATTTGCGTTCAATGCAAAACACAAAACACAACGGGGGGCAACAACAAAGAATGGCTGCCTGAAATGTTCACCTAAGCCATGTGAACAACTAAAATGATTTATTGAGGACCTACTATGCAAATAACACAGTTCTGGGAACTGATAATTTGAAAATATAATGAGTAGAAGAAGACTTTTCAAATGTGTTCAGCAATAGTCCTGAATTAATAGCTGAATTACTGCGTTAACTTCCAGGCACTACTTAATTGGGGAGAATGGGGAGGTAGTGTACATTCAGAGAATACCAACGTGGGCAGTGAAAAGATAGCAATCATAATGGGTGTGGTTTGATGCAATGAGCTTGTGATATTTTAGCCAAGAGCTATAGCCTTAAAAGAAACACAAAAACTGAAACCAAATAACTAAAGGACTATCGATTTGGAAGAGAGAAGATATTTAATTTTCTCTTAATAAAATCAAAAGGCAGAAATGAGGGCCTATGGTTGGAAATTAGAAGAAGACAAAATTGAGCTGAATGTTAAAAAATGGATTTTCTAACAAATAAAGCAAGTAACAATGTAATGGCTCTTAAACACCATTAGGATTTAACCTGTTAGGAATGTTGTTGTTATTACTAGCAATTATAATTATACCTATCACCAATATTGTGACGTTCTGGGCGCTTTTAAAAATATATATTCTCAAATTTTCTCCAACCACTTGCAATATAGATTGTCTCAGTCCATTCAGACACAATACCAAAGACTGGGTGACTAATAAAAAACAGAAATTTATTTCTCACAATTCTGGAGTCTGGGAAGTTTAAGATCAAGAAGCTGGCAGATTTGTTGTCTGATGAGGATCTCCTTCCTGGTCCATAAATGGTCTTCTTTTCTCTGTGTCATTATATGACAGAAAGGAGGCAAGGTTTATCTCTAGGGTTTCTTTTATAAACTCACTAATCCCATTCATGAAGGCTCCACTCTTGTGACTTAATCATATTCCAAAGGCCCCCATCTCCAAATATCATCAAAATAGGGATTAGATTTCAATATATAACTTTGGGAGGACACAGATATTCAGTCCATAGCATAGATTCATACACACACACACACACACACACACACACACACACACACTCACAATTAAGTAATTTGCCTAAGACCATACGCAATATATCTAATTAAAAAACTTCTGGAGTGTGATGGATGGTTGAATTAAATGATCTCTTACTTTTTGCTAAGTGCATATTAGATTCTGTAAGATTGATCAGATATAAAAAAGAAACTGAAAATAATGCACTCTATTTAGTGTTGGAGACCAGAAAAGAGGTGTTAGCATATTATTATTATTATTATTATTATTATTATTATTATTATTTAGAATAATGCCTTACATTTGTTTAACAACTTTTAAGTGAAGAGATTAGACTCTATGAACTTTATGGTCTCTTGCAACACTAAGGATATGCAGATTCTTTATCTAGTGCTCTATAATTTTAAAGCATTTTCTCAAGCAGTTTTCTTATTTGACCTCAACAAACATCCTGTGAAAGAAGGTTGACCAGTATTAACTTATGTTACAGACAATGAAGCGGCAGCCCTACAAGGTCAAGGACCTTTTTAAAAGTCACTTAATCAAACTCAACACCCAATAACAAACAACTCAGTTAAGAAATGAGCAGAAGACATGAATAGACACTTTTCCAAAGAAGCTATCCAGATGGCTAACAGACACATGAAAAGATGCTTATCACTCTTCACTAGGGAAATACAAATCAAAACCACAATGAGATACCACCTCACATCTGTCAGAATGGCTAAAATTAACAAAACAAGAAATAATAGGTGTTGGCAAGGATGCAGAATATGGGGAGCCCTCTTGCACTACTGGTGGGAATGCAAACTGATTCAGACACTCTGGAGAATGGTATGGAGGTTCCTCAAAAAACTAAAAATAGAACTGCCCTAGTTATTTAGCCAAAGGATAAGAGAAGACAGACTTGAAGGGGTACATGTATCCAAATGTTTATAGCAGCATTATCAAAAATAGCCAAATGTCCAAATGTCCATTGACTGATGAATGGATAAAGAAAATGTAAGACAGATATACATATCTTGCCATTTGCAACAATGTGGATGGAGCTAGAATGTACTGTGCTAAGCAAAATAAGTTCATCAGAGACAAATACCATATGATTTCACTGGGAGCTGAAAGTCCAAATCAAGGTGTGGCTAGATTTGCTTCTCTCCTTGGCTTGCAGATGGCTACCTTCTCACTTTGTCCCCACATGGTCTTTCCTCTGTATATATATACATCCTGGTGTCTTTTTGTGTGTCCAAATTTTCTCTTCTTTCAGGGACACCGATCAGAATGAGTGGGAGCACACCCTAAAGGCTTCATTTAGCTTAATCACGTCTTTAAAGGCCAGTTCCCCAAATCTAGTTATATTCGGAGGTACTGGGGATTAGGACTTCAACATGTAAATTATAGGGGGACACACAATTCAGCCTGTAACAGCCCCTAGCCAGACCTTACACTTTAGCAAAAAATGCAGAATTTTCATTCCCTAAATAAAACCTATATTTTCTCACCACCTCATCTTTGAACTGAATATCTTTGAGATGCAACATAGGGATTACATATGTCTAGTCAACTAATCAATACAGAAGAAACCTGTGGCTTTCTGAAAATAAAAATTAATTGACCTACCCAAGGACTCAGTGGTCAATCAGTGGCATTGTTAGAATTAGATTATACCTTGCAACTAAGGCAGGGGTTTGCAGTAATGGTGATGTTTCCTCTCATCTATTCCTTCTGGTTGAAATGAGGCTCCCAGTCATTTTTACCAATTGGAAACTTACCTGTACTAAAAAGATTCCTTAAATGGAATCTTTCAGATAAAGACCTTGATTGCTCTAGCTAAGAATTAACCTTCTCTCTTCAGAACATTTAAGGCTTCATGGATAGTGTTTCCCATGTTATAGTTATGTATTTGTTTCAATTCCCCTGATGTTTTTTTTTTTTAAGCAGTGAATGAGTGAAAGAAAAAAATGAGTTATTTGCTGTCCATGGTAGCACTTAATATCTTGGTTTGAAATTATACACACCAGATATCCAATGAATATTTTCTGCTGTAGATTCCTTTTTAGCATCAACCCTCTTATTATAAAACTGCCCCCCACCCCGTGTTTAAAAAAATGCAGTACTAGGGAGAGGCAGAAGCACTTAATAGGTACTTCAGGTGCTCCTCAAGTCAGGAACTCTCAGAACTTCTTTCCATCACAGTCCTTATCATTTTGAATTTAATTACAGCATATTACAACCCCCCACCCATACCCCAAGAGGTTAGGAGAACCTGCAAGACAACTGTGTCTTGTTAATCTTTGTATCCCTAATATTCAAGCTGCATAGAGTATTGTTCTGGAAATCCTGAATGAATAAATACATGAATGCAGAGACTCTTCTAATCACTGGAATCCAGCATTCTGGTGAGCAACTTCAAATTGGAAATGCTTTGTATTTAAAGATATCAAGTAGGCATAGACCGCCATCTAGTGTAAAATGTACAACAATGCTATCAGAAAATGGAACTCTCTTAGGACATTCCATTGAATTTTTACTGACCTGCCTTCATCCTTACAAACATTTAAGAAGATGAAGAGAGAATATAACTGTCATTGACAAACACTACAATAATTCATAAGTTATACATTATTTACCATATATTTAAAAACATTTCTTTGATAAAAAATATTACTGAAAAATTCTCTGGACTTGGTGAAATCAGTATGCACTTTTCACTATGCTCAAAAACACAAATGTGTATCTGTGCTTTCAAATAGTGGCCTTCTTATTAATCTTATTCTTCTGCTCTACGTTGTGTGTCAGTTTTCTTCCAGTAAACACACATTCAGCTACAGGTAACTTTTACCTCGGCAAGCACATTATCTCTCATTATCTTACATATTCTAAATTTTTAAAAAGTTTTAGGATGCCAATGACTCTTTTAGTTGAAATGGCTTGAAACTGCAGTCTGCGTTTATCTGTTTGTATACTCTGCTCACTGTCTCTGAAGTTAAAAATAGGACAGGAAGGTCTCAAAAGCACATATACTGATAAGGTGTATGATCTGAATGATCTTGCAAGCCACATTCCCATCCCTGGTCATCTGTTCCACATTTATGTAAAAAATTCAAAACATCATATTAGTAATAGCTATTTCTTTCATGTTATTCTACCGAAAAATTATACTTAACTTATATAAAAATTTAATACATGGCCCCAGATTCCAGTAAGCTTTTAATCTATTAAAGGAACTCATGTTTTTATTAAAAAATCTATGTTAGAAATACTTCCAGTTCTGGCCATGATGGAGATATAGGTATTGAACTTACCTCACACACACACACACACACACACACACACACACACACACACAAATCAGATAAAACAAATACATAAAACAAATTTTTTTCAGGTATTAGGCAATAAGTGTCAAAGTATGGTGATCCTTAAGAAAAATATGGTTCTACAACCATACTGACCTTCTGCCTGGAACAATTTCCAAACTGGTATAGCAAAAGAAACTATTGAAAATAAGACATAGAAGTAAAAAGTCAAAAAAAAAAAAAAAAAAAGAAAGAAAGAAAAAAAGAAAAAAGAAATGACCACATCAGTGAGTTTGGGGAAAACTCTAAGCATTTTAATATAAAAGAGAGGAAAGGAAAAATATTTGAAAAACTAATGGCCAAAAGTTTTTCAAATTTGGTGAAAATTCTAAATCCATATAACTGGAAAACCCAATGAATCCCAAACAAAAGAAAACATGAAGAAAACCACACCAAGTCACACTGTAGTAAAATTGCTCAAAGTTAATGATAAAGAGAAAATCTAGATTCAGCATGAGATAAACATACATATAGGTAAAGATTATAGCAGATTTCTCATGGAAAACAATGCAAACAAGAAAATAATGAAGTACTAAAAGGAAAAAAAAAGCTCAGTACTTAGAATTCTATATCTGGCAAAAGTATCTTTCATAAATGATGCTACAGAGTAAATGTTTGTATCGTCCTCAGGTTCATATTTTGAAATCCTAATTCTTCAATGTGATGCAATTAGGAGGTGGGGCTTTTGAGAGGTGATTAGGTCCTGAGAGTAGAACCCTCATGAATAATTTCCATGTCCTTGTAAAAGAGACCCCAGAAAGATCTGTTACTTTTTCCATCACATGAGTACACAGCAAAAAGATGGCTATTAACCAAAAAGTGGGCTCTTACCAGACACTGAATCTCTTGGAGCCTTGATCTTGAACCTCCCAGCCTGCAGAACTGTTTTTTATAAGCCACCCAGTCTATGATACTCTGCAATAGCAGCCTGAATGGTGTAAGAAATGGAAGTGCTACTGTAACAAATAACTAAAAATATGGAAATGGCTTTGGAACTGGGTAATAGGTAGAGTCTAGAAGAGTTCTGAGGTGCACACTAGAAAAAGTTTACATTGCCATGAATGGACAACTAAGGGCAATTCTGGTGAGAAGTCAGGAAGAAAAACTGAGAGCCTTAGAGATGCCTCAATCTTCTTAGTGAGTATCTAAATAATCATGAACAGATTATTTGTAGAAATATGGATGGTATAGGCTATTCTGATGAGGTTTGAGGTAGACAGGAGGAACATATTATTGGAGACTGGAGGAAAGGCAGTCCTTACTATAAAGTAATGAAGAACTTGGCTGAACTGTGTTCATGTCCTAGTGTTTTGTGGAATGTAGAAATTGTGAGCAATGAAATTGGATATTGAGCCAAAGTCACTTCTAAGCAAAGTATTGAAGGTGTGGCTTGGCTCTTCCTGACTGCTTATCGTAAAATATAAAAGAAAAGAAATGCCTTAAACACAGAACTGTGAAGGAAAAAGGAACTAGAACTAAAGATTTGGAAAATTCTGTTTATCTACATTGCAAAAAACAAGAAAGTTTGTTCAGAACAGAACAGGAGGGTGATGTCACCACGGAACTCTTTTATAAGGAGATTAGTAGAAGTGTGAATCATGGGCCTAACCAGCACCTCACTAGGGAAAAATGACCTTGAAGATAATTCAAAGATCATCAGGGCTGCCTCTTTGACTTCTAAAGGAGGAACCATTGCCTCACTTGCAAAAGGACAAACGGCCTCCTCTCAAACTATGGGAGCCCAACCCCTGTCTAGTAAAGCTGTGGGGTAAGACGACCATCCCAAATGTAAAAGGTCGGACTGCAACCCATACTTGGAGGGCAGAGCATTGAGTCAAAGGGGAATATTTTTGAGCCTTAATATCTCCTAGAGTTTGCCTTGTAATTTGGATTTCCTAGGGACCCATTTCTCTTTTATTCTTTCCTATTTCTTCATTTTGGAATGAAAATGTCTATCTTATACCTATCCCACCATTGTATTTTGGAAGTACATCACTTGTTTCATTCCATACGTTCATAGCTGGAAAAACATTTGCCTCAGAATGAATTGCACCTGGAGTCTCACTCATATCTGATCTAGATGATGCATGAAACTTTGGATTTCAGCCTTTAGAGTTGACACTGTAACAAGTTCAGACTTTTGAGGCTGTTGTGATGGAATGAATGTATTTTGCATTATGAGAACATGAATTTTGGGGGCTCCAGGAGTAGAACGTTACAGACTGAATATTCGTGTCCCCCTATTTAGATACTGAAGGATAATCCCATGTGGTGGTATTAGGAGGTGAGATCTTTGGCAGGTAATTAGATTATGAGGGTTAAACCCTCATGAATGGATTAGTGCTTTTTTGAAAGAGACCCCAGAGAGCTCCCTTGTCCCTTCTTCCATGTGAGCACACAGTGAGAAGATGTTCCTTTATGAACCAGGAAGCTAATTTTCACCAGACATCAAATCTACCATTACCTCGTTCTTGTACTTCCAGCATACAAAACTATGAGGAATAAATTTCTGTTGTTTATAAGTCTCCTGGTCTATTTGTTTCTGTGATAGCAGCCTGAACAGAGTAAGAAATGACATTTAATAAAATAAATACATTTATTTAATAAATACATTTATTTAATAAATAAAATAAAGACATTTCCAAAATACCAAAGCTGAAAGAAATGATCATCAGAGGACCCACACTACAAAATATATTGACAGAAGGAAAATGATACAGTATATGAATCTGAATGTACACAGAGGAAGGATGAGTACCAGAAATAGTAGCTGTGCAGGTAAATATATAAAGCTTTAAAATTATTACTTAAATTTATTTAAAAGATAATTGCTTAAAAAATAACAACAGTGGATTGTGGGATTTATAGTACATAAAGAATTAAAATGTTTGACATCAATACCACAAAGGCTGGGAGTGGAAAAACTGGAATTGCAATATTGTTGTAAGATGTTTTTATTATAGAGGAAAGGGTAAAAATACCATTTGAAGGTAGATTGTGGCAAGTTAAATATATATGCTATAAACCCGAAACATCCACTGAAATAACAAAATGAAGAGTTATGGTTCATAAACTGACAGGAAGCCAAAAGGGAGTCATAAAAATTGCACAATTATTCCAAAAGAGTGAGAAAAGAAGGAAAAGGGAAGCAAAGAATAGTAGAAATAAACAGAAAACAAACTGAAATATGGTAAATTAAAACTAATAAATAATCACGTTAAATATAAATAATCTAACCACCCATTTGAAGGTAGAGATTGTTAGACTGGATAAAAGACCATGACCCAAATGTATATTGCCTATAAGAAATTTACTGTTAAGTTTCTCAGGATCCACATAAGAGTGAAACCATATGGTATCTGTCTTTCTCTGTATGGCTTATTTCACTTAGCATAACACTCTCCAGTTCCATCCATGTTGCTACAAAGGGCCATGTTTCATTCTTTCTCATTGCCACGTAGTACTCCAGATACCATATGGTTTCACTCTTATGTGGATCCTGAGAAACTTAACAGAAACCCATGGGGGAGGGGAAGGAAAAAAAAAGAGGTTAGAGTGGAAGAGAGCCAAAGCATAAGAGACTCTTAAAAACTGAGGGTTGATGGGGGGTGGGAGGGAGGTGAGGG
Organism: Panthera leo; assembly: GCF_018350215.1. Lineage (NCBI taxonomy): Eukaryota > Metazoa > Chordata > Mammalia > Carnivora > Felidae > Panthera > Panthera leo. The sequence goes on from NC_056690.1 coordinate 64,226,881, forward strand.
TGGGTGATGGGTATTGAGGAGGGCACCTTTTGGGATGAGCGCTGGGTGTTGTATGGAAACCAATTTGACAATAAACTTCATATATTGGAAAAAAAAGAAATTTACTGTAAATTTAAAGATAAAATAGATTATAAGTAAAAGGATGAAAAATCATATACTATGCTAACACTAAGAAAAGAAGCCTTGAATGACTGTATGAATATCAGTCAAAGTATATTTCAGAGCTAAGAACATTACCAGTGATAAAGATGTTCATTTCATAATGATCAAGAGGTCAATTCAGCAAGAAAACATAACCAAGCACTGAAATATTTATGTACCTAAAAACAGAACTTGAAAATATATGAAGCAAAACTTATATAACTGCAGAGAGAAACTGCCAAACAAACATGCTGGGGATTTACATACTCCCTCTCAATAACTGGTAGAAAAGTAGACAGGAAATCTGTATGGACATAAAAGACATTAACAACACTATCAGCCAACTTGTCCTAACTGATATTTATAGACTTTTCTAACCAACAACAATAGAATACACATGTGCCAAACCAGACCATATTCTGGGCTATAAAACAAGTCTTAATAAATTTAAAATGATTTGTTATAACAAGTATATTCTTAGGCCCCAAAGTCTAGGGTACCAAACAAAAGAAAGATGATACAATTTCTAATTCACTAGAGAGGAAGACAGAATAACAAACAATAATTAATCCAAAAGAAGGCAAGAAGGAAAAAAAAGAAGGTAATAAATGGTAAGGCGATATATGCCCAAAATATCAATAATTACATTAAGCATGAATGAACTATAAGCTCCAATGAAAGCAAAAACCAAAAGGGGTAGGAAACATTGCTACAGAGCTTACAGACATTAAAATAGAGGGGTTTATGGGGCATCTGGGTGGCTCAGTCAGTTAAGTGTCCAACTCTTGATTTCAGTTCAGGTCATGATCTCACAGTTCGTGGGTTTGAGCCCTGCGTTGGGCTCTATGCTGACAGCTTGGAGCCTGGAGCCCGCTTCCAGTTCTGTCTCTCTCTCTCTTTCTCTCTGCACCTCTCCTGATCATGCTCTGCCTCTTTCTCTCAAAAATAAATAAACGGAAAAAAATTTTTTTTAAAATGACATGACAGGGAAAAAATGATATACAGAATTAAGTTAAAGAAAACCTATTTATCCTAGGACACTTGAAAGAATAAGAATGCAAGCCACAGAATGTGAGAAAATATTTGAAATCCATGTATATGATAAAGGACCTGTCCCTGGAGTACATATAAGGAACTACAAACCAGTAAGAAAAAAGGTAGAAAATCTAATACAAATCTGGTCAAAAGACTTACTTGAGATACTTCACCAGAGAAAATATGTATTTAACCAAACAACATATGAAAGGTTCCCAAGTTAATTGGCTATTAGGGAAATGCTAATTAAAACTACAGTTCAATTCCACTATACAAACAATGTAATGGCAAAAATTAAAAGAACAAAAAATATCCAATGTCACTGAAGGTATACAGCAACTGAAACTTTCAAAAACTGCTGGTATAACTGTTTCAAGAAACTTTCTCACAATATCTAATAAAGTTGATTATACACATAGATTGAAACCCAACAATATGACTCCTAAGTATATACCTAATAGATTTTTATACATACTTTTATCAAAATGTATGGAGAAAAATGTCTACAAAAACAACCCTAAAAGCCCTAAGTTGAAAACAATAAATAACCAATACAATGGATAAACATAGTATATGGATCCACCATAGGATTGATAAATAATTGTGGTATATTCATGCAAAAATGTTATACAACAAAGAGAATGAACTATCTACAATTATCTGTAACAATATGAGTGAATCTCATAAAAATAAATTAAGCAAAAGACACAAAATGGAAATGAGTGCATACCATATAATTCCAATAATATAAAGTTCTTAAGCAAGCAAAACTAATTTATGGTGCTAGAAAGTTAGGATTGTGGTTAGCCTAGGCAGGCAGTAGGCAGGCTAGGAAAGAAAACAGAAGTTTTTGGTAATGTTTTCTTCCTTGAACAAGGTGATGGTTACACAGGTGTGTTTATCTGTGAATATTCATCAAGCTGGATACTTATGTGCATTTTTCTTTAGATATGTAATACTCCAGTAAAATTTCCACTGAAAATGTAGATCAGATTAAATGCCCTCTTCTTAGAACATCCCAGTGACTTATACTATAATTAAAATGACATTTAAAATTATGAAATCATAATTGTCATAATTTTATGACAAAATACTAAAAAATAAATGTTTTCTGAAAAAATATATTATTCATATTAATTCCAGAAAAACTGGAGAATCTAAAGAGTCCAATAATTACAGAGAAGACTAAAAATATTATAAAAGATTTACACCAGAAAAGTTCAGTGTCTGAGAGTATGATGGAAAAATTATACCAATTGTCTAAGGAACAGATAATGTACATGTTAAATATTGCTGCAAATCATGAAGAAAAAGAAAATTTTGCAACTCACTCTGTAAGTTTGTAACAGCTTAGACAGCAAAACCAAAAAAGATATTATAATGGCACAAGGATCTGAAAATGCAGAATAATATACACTCATACAAACACACAGAGAAAAGAAAAATTAGGCCAATCTCATCTATAATCATAGAAACACAAGTTTGAAATAAAATATTGTAAAGGTATTCTAGGCAAATAATAACAGAATAACACCACAACCCGAGGTATATTATGCCAGATATGCAAGAATGGTTTAGTATTGTAACATATTTTGAAAAGTAACCATTATCTGTTCATTACATGCTGGAAAAAAAATCACTTGATAAAATTCCTCAACATTTCTTTATAATTTTCTCTTAGCTTGACAGAGCTCGTGTATCAGAAACCTATAGCATACTAATATGATAAATAAGCATAAAATATTTAAAGCTTTCTTGAAAGAAGGATGCCCACATTCAAAGAGAAAAAAATGACAGTTATAAATAAATATTAAGCGCAACCAGGAATGAAGAAAATTTATCAATATACAAAAATCTCTAACTTCCGATACATCAATTATAATTAACTAGATAATGATATTAATAAACTTAATGAGAGGTAAATTACTATTGCTATTTATTTTTTATGGCCAGAGAGAGATTTTTTTAATGTAAGAACACTGGTATTAGGATGAGCAAACAGGAAGTCCTAAAAGGAAGGCATAGAACAAAATGCATTCCTACGATACACAGAGCCAGCTTTGGACAACGTTATGAAATGCAAATGTTGACTTAGGCCTGTTGTCTAATCCCTCCTAAATTCCATTCCAGCTGTGGATGGATGGTGTCTGATGCTGCTCCACAGATGTTGTTCTCCCAGGCACTGCAGAGACCCATGAAGTACTGCCCTTCCTGGGCTGTGTTTCTGATCCCTTCACAGCTCCCTCCTGCAAACACAGATTTCCCCATAATCCTCAGGTCTCAGAGCCCTGGTCTTGCTTTTCCAAGGCACAGAACTGCTTGTTTAGAAACTGCTGCACAATAAGCATTAATGACTTATAACTATTATGTTTCCACTTCCATGAATAACAGCTTGTTTTGGCAAAGCAGAAACTTTATTTCAAAGGATTGAGTCTTTAATGGGGTGATATTTTAGAAATACTGAAAGAAGTAGGCTGACAAAATAAACTCTGGTTTCCTCTCACCTCATTCTATTTACACACATTTGGACAAGTAACAGTAACATTTCTATATTTACTAAAAGGATAAATCAGTGAATGAACCTAGCAAAAAAACAAAAACAAAATGTACAAAAACCAATGTGATGCTTAAAAATTGTACTTTTCCACCCAAGGTGGGGGCTTAGAAGTGAGGAGTGGTCTGGTGGTGGTGACAGCTCAGGGAAAAATAAAAGGTCTGCACAGCTGAGTCAAGAATGGTTCTATGACAATACTTCCATTTAAAAAGCAGGAGACTCGGGGCACCTGGGTGGCTCAGTCCATTAAGCGTCAGGCTCTTGACTTTGGCTCAGGTCATGATCTCCTGGTTCCTGGGTTTGAGCTCCATATTGGGCTCTGTGCTGGCGATGTGGGGCCTGCTCAGAATTCTCTCTCTCTTCTCCTCTCTGTCCCTCCCGCACTGGTTCTCTCTCTCTTTCTCCCTCTCTCTCTCTCTATTTATATCTTAAAATAAATAAGAAAACTTTAAAAAATAATAAAATTAAAAAAAAAAAAACAAGCAGGAGACTTAGCCTCTGCTTAGCATAGAGCCTTCTATATACCAAGTATGGATATATGAATCAAGTTTTATGCCAAGTATTCTCTCCTCTTGGTCAGGTGTTGAAAATACAGGACCACAGGCTCCACACAGACACATTTGGTGGTTTTCTGGGTGGGACCCAGGAGTTAGCACTTTCCATAAACAGGTGACCTAGGGTCACATTTTAGAAAATAATAGAAATGTGATTACTTCTTTGAACAACAGATGGCAGTAAAGTCAAAAGAAAGATGGAATTTTTCCTTGCCTGAGAATTGTCCGGAAGCATCTTTGACCCCTGACCTCCGCATGGACACACTTGACTCTACAGAGCTTCTTTGAAAAACTGTTGGCTCAAAACATAATTCCTATTACACAGAATAATATCTTATTCTTTTACCTGATAATTTATGTTTGTTTAGTAATTTAAAATTTTAAAAACTCCTTTTCAAAATACATATTATTGAATTGTTCTCCTCTTCCATGAAGACTTTATTTACTCTACCTACTGACCTCTTCAAAACTGATATTTGGTCTGAGCAAGTGTGTTAAAGAATGATTTGTGCGTGTGTGTGCTTCATTATTTTATCTATTCAACCAATAGCTCTTAAGCTCATGTAATGTGTTCCCAGACAGTGAGAAAACAACACTCACATAATTCTGAGGGATATAAATGAGTACAGAGATAGATAAGGAGAGTCATCTGATAAATTAGGTAATGGAAATAACAACATTATATCACTCTTTCTTTGGAGAATTAAAGATGTTTTGTTGTATGAGGTGACCTGAGGGTTGAGGCCTAATTTCCAAAAAGAGACAAACAAAGGAGTTGGAGAGAGATAGGATGGAGGAGTGTTCTCTGCAGAGAGGGAACCCCATTATGCAAAAACCTCCAAACCAACAGATAGTGCACTGACTTTGGACAACCTCAGTTAATTTACTATGGTTGGAACAAAGATTTAATGTGGATATAAAAGAAATTTAGTTCAAATGATAACAGACCAAACCACGAAGGGTCATAAAATGCCCAGCTCAGGAATTTGAAAGTATTGCAAAGAAACTTATTATAGGGGACTAAGGAGGCACAAAACAAAACAAAACAAAACAAAAAACATCTCAGTCACATCAATTATATTCTTTGGTCCTCATAAAAAATATAAGGTGGTCACAAAAGAATTCTCATAACAAATTTTGAAACAAGGGAGAAAAAAACGATCAGAAACATTAAGCGATTGCCTGCAAGATCATGCGGCTCTGTTACACACAGACCTAGAAAGAGCCAAGGGTTCTGAGTTATGCCCAGTGCCCTCTCTAAGGCAAGGAATAGCCTTGCAACCTAACTGTGTTTGAACCCAAAGCCATAAACACTTCCATGATCCACTGAGCACCCGCTTTGTGTCAGTCAAAGACTAAGCATTTTACACGAAGTATCCCTAATCCATACCCAAAATCCAACACAGCTATTAAATCTGTCAAACAGATAAGGATATTGAGGCTCTGAAAGTCTGAAAAATGGAATTAGAGAATGGAAGGCTTGAGAGAATGCAAATGTTATTGGCCTTAAGTTTAGATATATTTCCTATTTAGCTGAGTCAAGAGAAATAAAACAATCTTTGTTTTGTCTTGGTGTTTGGGTGCTTTGTGGTTGAGAAAGCATTGTGTTTAGACAGACTATATATAAATGACAGAGAATTAAATGTTCCTGTGGATTTAAAGCTTTAAGTCCCATACCCTGAGTTGACCTTATATTCAGACTGAAACATTCTCATTTCATACTCCCAAACAGCTCATTATTAATATTCATACTTTACAGATGAGAAAATTGAGATCCAGAGAGGTTAAGTGACTTGTACCTACATAGCTAATAAATGTCAGTCAGACAAAGCAAATTGCAAGACAGAAAGAATAAAATGTTATTAAGTCTATTTGTATAGATAGCATATAAAAATAACAAAAGTAGATTCTTTATCTTTGTAATGATATTTTATTTTCTGGTTATAAACGTAATATATATCCATTATTGAAATTTGAAAAGAAGATGGATTTTTACAGTCAAAACAACTAAATACTGAAACTATCATATAAAAGGAAAACATTTAGAGAGAATATCATGGGCACTTAACCATTATCTATTCTCTCAAACTTTCTAAAAAAACCTATCCCCATTAACAGAGGGAAATAGTAGCAGGTCAACAATATAAATCATCACCCTAAAACTACAGAATATATTGTTTTTAAAAATCCAAGAAAATATCATAAGCATTAAAAAATTTCTAAGAGCTATGTTGTTGAAGTTGCAATGAAATGTCAAACTAATATTTAAATAAAACAAGAGTAATCATCATTTGAGGTAGAGAATAATGAAAAAGAGGATAATAAACCAAACCTGCACTGGTAGGGAAATTCATTGCTTCAAATGTTCTTTTAAAATTATTATTATAAAAATAGAAAATGTAGGGAACATTCATTTTGAATTAGTGATTTTCTACATATCACACATCTGGAAAATATCAGAGGACAACATTTTGAAAGTGACAGAATTATCATAAATATCTCAATCAGGGGCACCTGGGTGGCTCAGTCAGTTAAGCATCTGACTTTGGCTCAGGTCATGATCTCAGGGTTCTTGAGTTCGACCTCCCTCTCTGTTGTCAGCGCAGAGTCTGCTTCCGATCCTCTGCCTCCCTCTCTCTCTGCCCCTCCCCTGCTCACACACTCTCTCTTTCAAACACAGATAAACATTAAAAAAATATTTTTTTAAATCTCAATCACATGTGAGTGATATATTAGAATTTATTTGGTAGCAAGTAACAATAACTCAGCTCAAAGCAGATTAAACATGAGGAATATTTTTCAATGAATCTTGAGAAGATAACAGACCTGAGGAGAAATATAGGAATCAGGGATATTGGGGACCATGAGGACAGAAGGCATGTACTTGATGCTTCCAGCTGACTCCCTCTCTTTCCTGTCACTTTTATATCTTCTTAGAGTCATTTCTTCATGTGGCTGCAGCAGAACAGCACAGAAAACTGTAGATTTTTACATTTATAGATTTGTGACCTAAAAAGTAGTGAGTTTTTCTCACAAAGTAGAGTTAGAACAAGTCCATGAAAGAATTTTGAAATCTTACTTGAGTTATTTACCTTGTCCTTCAGACAAGAGTTAAGTTTTTAAAAAAAATAGTGGGGAGATCATTCTAGAAAGCCCAAACCAAAAGATGACACAAAGTTCCCAGAAAATGAAGCCACATGATAGAAAATGTAAGATTCTAGAAGTAGAAGCCGAGTTCCAATCCTTAGGTTGAACTGGAAGGGATATTATGTTGAGACAAAGAAAAAGTACCAAAACCTTTCATGAAAATAGGAGGACATAAAAATATGATATAAAAATATATGTAAATATAAAATAAAAATATAGAATGCATTCCAAATGTGCTTTTATATACATACTTATATACACACATGTACATATACACAAAGACAGGAAACTACGAGTTTAATAAATAATGAAATAAGTGGTCCCTTGTAGTAGCTATTTAGTAAATTAATTATGATGAGAAAACACACTCAGTATCTGAAAGAAGTAAATACGTCTAGAGGCAGAGATCAAAAAACAATTATTTCTCGAAAATTTAGGAAACTTAGAGATGGATAACTCTCAATGTGATACCATATACATGCAGAGTTGCTTTAGGCTTCATTTAAAGATCTGAGGCTTCAAATAAAAGCCCAGATTTCACTGTCTCCTTTCATCTGCCTCTCCCCTCCTCTTGAACTTATTATAAATGATTCCGCTTCAATTCAACTAAGAAGCCCCCAGGGATGTCTCATGTGCCTTTCTATTCAACCACAAGTCTAGTAAACTGTCCAGTTAGTTACTCCATGGCATTAGCTATTTCTTTTCTTTTCTAATCTGTTGTTGAGAACCGAGAGCTCCATTGAATTTTCCTCTGTCTATCAGGGACTGGAGTCTCTCTCTGGACATCTTCCAGATGCTCCCATGTCATCTAGGAATTACCTTCTTCTGCCAGAGCCCCCAGGAGCTAGGAATCCAGGAGATAAAAAGCTGTATGCTTTCTTTTTCAAAAGGAACAGTCTTATAAAGGATACCAAAGTAGTGAGGTTCATATCCTAATGTCTTACCGACTTTACGAAATAAAACAGCTCTTTCAATTCTTAACTTGTAGTCTCCCTATTCATCATAATACTCACACATAAATCCAGATGGGATCTGGACAGTGAAATAAATCTGAAGGACAGATAATGTGCTTTCCTCAAAGGTGACTCTCCTCTTTGTCAACCAACAGAAGATATCTGTTTATTTCAATGGAGGTGAGTTCACTGTTATTTGCTCCTATTTCCTTTGGAATGACTGTTCTCTCAGATGCATGCTAAGTGCAAGTTTTCTGCATAGCAGTAACCTGGACTTCAATTTAGGTGTTCCGATATTTCACTTATTTCTCTATGTACTGCTGGCAGTCATGGATAATCTATTTTAAAAGGATAAACAAATAAAAGACCAACAAAACTATATTCAATTAGAGAAAATTGGATCATCATGAATTGGACTAGCTCTGTTTCTGACCCTTCTCCATTTTAGGGAGACTTTCCATTTCATGGAAACTTTCCTTGTTTTAATATTCTCCCAAGCCTCCAAATGAAGCTATCACATACAGTCTAGAACAACACAACACAGCACTAATTTAATTCTATTTTGTCTCATTTTGCTCTCCAGTTGGTTCCTGTATATCGATCATCTCTCTAACTAGACAATGAACACTGAACAGGCAGGAAATGTGTCTTACACTATTGCGACGTCAAAGTGTCTCATATGGAGCTGCATATGGAGCAGGGGGTTAGTAAATGCTTATTTCCATTCATATCTAACTTACATGTTGAGTCAGTCGTCCTCCTTTGCCAGGATTGGATGCTGAAATCATTAATGTAAAAATCAATTTATATTAGAAATTTCTCAAATCATATTCCTATTTTATTACCATGTAATTTTCTGAATACGGTAGAAAAATCTCTGCCTGTTAATGAATTCTGTTTCAAATGCTCTCATTATAAAACTTTCAAATCTCATTAACTAAACCAGGCATTAAAAAATACAAGGATAATAGAATGAAATGGGAACTGTTGATATGATTAGATTTGGGTAACTTTTTTTTTTTTTTTTACTGTGGGGAAAAAATACATACTGCCTGAGTAAATGATAATTCAAGCATAGGAAACATACTTTATAAAGTGTAAGGAACACACTTCTCAACATGTTCTAGAACTATCAACAATTTTCTCAGCCAACCACTTCCTAACTAGAATTATGGATAGAAGTATCAAAGTGTGGTGTATCTTAACAAGGGCATGCTGCTATTAGCATTTTTATGATATGCGTTTTCAATAGTGATATAGAATGAAAATATGCACCTCATAAAGACACCCTTTACCAATTCCAGTCTTCATGTACAGTCACCCAAGACTTTATTCAATTTACTTACTGGAAATTTAAACTCAAGTTTATTGACTGCTATTTACTCTATACACCTTACACACTTTTCTGGACCTGCAGGCAAGAAATAACACTTAAGCAAGTAATGTAGATTTCTAAAAGTGTTGGCCTTTCCCTAAGCATTTTTCTTCTCTTCCAGTCAGATACTATATTTTCTGGAGGCAGAAAGGAAACAAAACAAAGCAAAATAGATGAATAATAACCCATCCAGTTCTGGCATATTTAAATCCATTAGAGAATCTAAAATATCAGAACTAGAAGCAATCATCAGATCATTCTAAACCTATCTACTATTATAACTGAGAGTAAAGACAGTATAGAGGTAGGATTCTTTACTCAAATCTGCTGCTAAAATTGAAGGCAGAACAGTCAGTCATTGGCACACATGGTAATACACTTTCTAACATTCTTCAGAAGCTGAATGATCAATAAAACAATTAATCCAACCCTTAATCTGCACTCTTTTTTTTCCTATTTTCTGAAATCACATCCCAATAGGGACTGTATCTGTTCAGCCCCTAAATTAACTTCTATTTGTGCTTTTTTTTTCCTGACACTTCCTGGTGCTCCTATGGTTAAGAACTTAGGTTAGAGAAGTAGCCTGAGGAGATCCAACACCTATACATTCATCCTGCCCCAAAGATATATATGAAATCTTGACCAAATCACTGTACCATTTTGGGTCTCACTTTCTTCACCACAAAAAAACAAAAACAAAAACAAAAAAACATCCAGGGAAGGTATGTAGGTTTAATTTGCACTATTCTAATAGTGGCCTTTCGACTAGCAGCATTGGCGATACCTTGGAGCTTGTCAGAAATGCAGAATCTCAGGCTCTGCCCCAAACTACTGAATTGGGATCTGCATTTGAACAAAATGTTCAGGTGATACATGTGCACACTAAAGTTTGAAAAGTGCTGTGGGAATTCTAAAAATGTTTTTCTTCCTATTACATACCATTTATGCTTTTTAGTAGAGGGGTAATTCTACCACATCATTTTTTGCCCTTGTGAAAAGACATACTATTGGGATACACAGAGGCGGGGAGGTTTTTCCAGAGCCCTTCAAGCCTTACCATCAGGTTCTCATCTCTTCCTCCATGTTGTCATGGCTTTGAAGCAGACCTTTCTCCCATTTCAGTTTCAGTTTCTGTCCACATAATACAGTACCACTTTCTATAAGCTTTGTCTGCATGATCTCATCCAGCTGGGGGATCCTCCTGCCAGGCCAGCAAAGGACCAATCACATTATCCCTTTTGAGGACAGCACCCTGGGATGGTAAGTGACTGGGCAAAGGTTACCTGGCAAATGGTAGGTGGAAATTAAAACCGAGGGAGATGGCTTACCACCTGGCGAGGTTCTGAAACCATTAGAGCACTTTGGGCATAATGCTGCTCTCATCTGTATTATATTTCATGCACATTTCCTGCCCTGCAGCCATTGTTGCCATTGTAATTACAGACTCATATTCAGCTGCCTTGAGAATGCTGATGGTTGTAAAAGAGAACACTCTCCACAGTGGGTGGGAAGGGCTGGGCAAATTGCAAATCTCCTATTGTGTAAGTCTGGAAATCTATGATTTTGGCTGACTCCTCACCACAAAGAAAGACTTCATATGAACACTGTGCCCCCATCAATGCTTTTTTGGTTAATTTTGTCATAAAAAGGTTAAGCAGAAACAAGCAGGCAGAAGATCTGCAGATCCAAATGAAAAGCAAGTAGAAAACTATTCGTTTCTGGATTAAGAATAACAGACTACATTGGTCAAGACTAATACCTAAAATTAGAAAAATGTTGCCTTACATGATTTAATGTGAAGCATATTTTTAAGGAGGCTGTCTACCCTCAACACCACTATCACTCTACCTGAAACTGGACCACAAGGCACTCATTCCTGTGAATCAAAGAATCATTTATTATATAAAGATTCTTTTAAACAGTGGCTTTTGTTTGGTGTGTCTTTTTCTTCTATGAGGAAACATATTAATCCCCAGTAAAGGAAAAAAAAATGTCCTAAAGGATAAGGCACCCTGTCTCAATGGACCAGAAGAACTCTCACCAATCAATCAGTGTCCTTATTCCCACTGAGTCTGAACAAAGATGCAGAATCTTTCTTAACACAGGAAAGCAGACAGCAAGAGCTACTGGCAGATTAGAGGTAATGTAATAAGACTTAGAACTCATTCTTGATTTGAAGAAATATTAATTTTTCAAAAATTAAAGTTTCTGAATGGGGTAATGGCATTTTTATTTATGTAGTGTTTCTCCAATTTCCCTTGCTGCACTGCCACACCTATACTCCCAAATCTTTATTAACTTAATAACATATTTTAAAAAAAGGAAAATAAATACAGATTTTCTTTGTCCCTACATTAATGCCTTGGAGGAAAGAGTTTTGTTGCTGTTGTTGTTTTCTTGTTTGTTTTTAAGATAAAATTCAAGTAATGTAAAATGGTTCAGTCACTTTGGAAAAGACTTTAGCAGTTTCTTAATAAGTTAAACAAAAATTTACCACACAACCCAGCAATTCCACTTCTAGGTATCTACCTAAATGAAATCACATGTTCAAATAAAAAATTTCATGTTAATGTTTATAGTACCATTATTCATAATAGCCAATAAGTGGAAACAACCCAAATATCCATCATCTGGAGAGTGATTTGGAGAAGTGTGGTACATCATCCACACAATAGATGCTACTCAGCAATAAAAAGAAATGAACCATTGATGAGTGCTACCACAAGGATGAACCTCAAAAGCATTATGCTAAGTGAAAGAAACCAGGCACAGAGACCACAGTTTCATTCATCTGAAATGTACAGAAAAGGCAAATCTATAGAGACAAAAAGTAGATTAGATTAGTGGTTGTCTGGGGCTGGGGATGGGAATGGGGATTAACTGTAAAAAAGCATGGGGATCCTATTGGGATGAGGAAAATATTCTAAAACTGATTATGGTGGTGGTTGCACAACTTGGTAAGTTTACTAAAATTCAAATGGGTGGCTTTATGAAATGCAAATTATATCTCAATAGAGTGCTAAAAACATTTCAGATGATAAGGATAGGGAAGTAATATAGCATTAAGTGAGAAGGGAGAAGTTAAAGACTGGGAGGAGTTGGAAATGTGTATTGATAGCCATCACTAGCAGCAGAACAAATCTATCTTCTTCCTGAGAGATCTACTACAGTCAAGAGTACTTGCCTTATTTTAGAAGGAAGGATGTGCATGTGACAGTGCTAACAAAGACTGAGGTGGGAGAGTGCCACAACAAGGAATGTCCTTTGTTGGTCTCTCAGACCTGCCAGTCATGCAGCTCCTTTTCTTAAGGATCACTCCCAGGCCCTATGTCATATTAGTCTTTCTCACTGATTCTCAAACATAAAATAAGATTTCTTAAAAATAAAAAAAAAAAATTTTCCTCTGTAATGCTCTCCCTCATCTTTTCTATCAATCGATCCCATTAAGACCATAGAATTCTTACCCAGCTGAAGGAAACTTTTCTTAGAAACAGTCAAAAGTACATACACAGATTGGGGAGACACTTGTTCAGAGTCTGAGCTCAGGAGAATAAGTCCAGATCTTACCCTGTTAACCACTGATCTATATTCCCTTGTTAAATTAGAATACACATTTGGGATTTGGGTTTTAATTGAGAAGCAATGGGTTTTGAGAATTCAGTATGAAAATAGCATGAGTGCTTTGTAGCTATGTGAAGAATGAATGGGAGAGGGTAAACGCCGTCTTGACTTGAATGAGGAATTCTGTCATTTGTTCTGTTGCAGTGGAATGGAGAAAAAAGTGTAGGCATTAAAGTTGTATTGGGGATTTTAAAATAAATATGGTTTAAATTCAGGGGATATCAGAGAAACTTGTGCAATTGGTTAGAATGAGGGTACTATTAGGGCGCCTGGGTGGCTCAGTTGGTTAAGCGTGGGATTTCAGCTCAGGTCATGATCTCACAGTTTGTGGGTTTGAGCCCTGCATCAGGCTCTGTGCTGATAGCTCAGAGCCTGGAGCCTGCCTTGGATTCTGTGTCTCCCTCTCTCTCTGTCCCTACCCCATTTACACTCTGTCTTGCTCTGTCTCTCAAAAATAAATAAATGTTAAAAAAATTTTTTTAAAAAGAATGAGGGTACTATTAATTGAGATAGAAAAACATGCAGGGTGACCAGCTGTTATGGAAAAGATTATGAGGTCACATTTTCACAGGCTGATGTCGAGACAACAATCCAGTAGAAATTCTTGAAAGGAAGTTTGCTAAATATGTCTAGAATTACAAGGACAGTTACTGGTCTGGAGATTTAAATTTGAGAGTTAACAATATGTAAAAGGACAGTTGAAGGTATGTGATGGCCAGAATATATAAACCAGGAGAGAAAATATTAAGAGAAGATATTAGTTATGTCTGGACTTTGTGTCAGTCTAAGGAAAAAAAAAATAAGAGAAAGTGACCAAAGAAGTAGGAGGATTATAGGGGGGCATGGTGATATGGAGAGCAAAGGATGAGAGTATGTTAAAGAAGGAGTGGCTTGCATTGTTGATAACAAGAGAAAGGTTGGAAACTGGGCAATGAATTGAAGACAAGAAGGTTAATGGAGACAGTGGAGCCATCTTTGTCAGAGTACTGGGAGAATACAAATTGGAGAGGTGGAAGAACTGCCTGATGAGTGTGCAAGTAGAGAAACATGGTTAAAGAACACTGGAAAAAATTGACCACAAAGGGAAATTCAGAAATAATGGCAAGGCTGGAGGAAAAACATTGTGTCCAGTTAAGACTTTATTCTATACAGAAGTGATTGGCTTACTCTTAACAGTTAGTGGGCAGATCTAGGGGAGAGGAGTAGATGTAATTTACAGTGTGAGGTAAGATGTGATAGGTTCTGTAATGTAAATGAAAATACTCTATTTAGATAAGAGAATGGTCACCTCCATTTTTTATATGAATGACAGCAGGGAAAGTTAGGTTTGGAAATCTGATCTGCAGACAACCATTGGAGTTCCTGTCTGATGGGGTCTGCTTTCTCTGTAAAGGAGGATGGTAAGGTTTGAAATAGGCGCTGGGTAGGAAGAGAGTATGAACTGGAAAAAGAACTACCATGTGTTTTGTGGCACTGTTGACAGCCCAAGTTGAGGTTGGCAGTCATGATTTATTGGCAGTAGATCTATCTCATTGTGTGATTTTCCCTAGCATCACTGAATTGCACTGGTACGAATCAGAGAAAGTTGCCTGTGGAGATGCCAGATGCCTGTGGAGTTGGGATTCTGATGTAAGATCATTTGGTTCTGAAAGTTTGGAAAGATCATCTGGTTCTGAAAGTTCCCTGAAACATTGATAATCTTTCAGAACAAGTTTTGGGTTAAGAGTAACTCCTCTCTTGTTGTTTAATAGCAAGAGTTTATGGGTGCAAGCACTTTGAAATTCATGCGTGCCTCTGTACTTCCTGGTTGTCCATTTCTGTGTCTCATTCACATTTCTTCCTGATCCAGGTGTTCTAACATGGCCTCTTCTGTTGGCCCTGCTTTCTGCAAAGAATAGGTTATGTACATTAATTTAAACTAAGGTTTCAAAGCCTAAGAATTACTTTTTATGTAACTTGTGTTTGAATGGGACAGGATTCCTTTTATGGAAAAGGGTCAGTGATGGTGAACACAGATACCAGACTGGGAACTTCCCTATATATTAGGGACTACCACACAGACCATCTTGGGGATCTTCAAGAACATATCAGCACTGCATATGGCACCTGTCAGGCTGTCTGTGAGTCATTTTATAGTTGCCTCATAATATGACACAAAAGAGAGTTTCTAAAATATTTAGAATGATTAGCTTTTGTTGCAAAATCACACACTCACTGTATGAAGAGAAGAAACAGTGATTTAGTAATAGCTAGCTGTATTACACTTTATTCTCACTTTCAGCCTGAAATCTCTTCAAACTGATATTTTGCATACAACTAAGAAGGGGAAATAGTGTGGCAAAACAATGTATCAAAGTGGCAACTGATGTTAGATTTCACTGCACCCAATCTTTCTCCTAATACAAGTATCAAGCATCTTTAACAGAAAGTCTTGTAAAAGCTACTTCAACACTTCTCTTAATTCTTAAGACAGTAAGTGAAATAAGACTGAAATAAGTGAAATAAGACTGAAATAAGTGAAAGAGACTACTGAATGTTCTTTCACCGGATTGATGGAGCCCCTCTGGATTGACTGACTTTATACAATGAGTGTCTTTGTCTTTGAGAAGGTTGTATTTTACAACCACGTTGAAATAAAAGGTAATGTACAGAAAACTGGGACAAGTAAATACATTTTGTCTGATTCATATGGACAAATCGGTTCTCCTATCCCGTGTGAAAAAAGCCAGTTTTGTTTGCATTAATTCACAAATACATTTCAAAATTCCTGGTCTATAAATGTGTCTATTCTTTGGATTTTCCTTCAATTGGTTGTAACGTGTGTGTGTGTGTGTGTGTGTGTGTGTGTGTGTGTGTGTGTGCGCATGTGTGTGTTTCTCTCCCTTAACTAAGGAGTTAAATAAAAACTTTGATATGTGTCATTTTACATGTGTCTGAAAGTCATAACTTTACCTTTTTTGAAAACTGTTTTAACAAAAGCAGAACATTCCATTTTGGAACATCTCAACAACTATTAAAATCAAAAGGAAATGGAAATTTTCCCTCTAAAATCCTGGGTTTACTAGTTTGATTAACCCCCCGCCCCCCAAGTGTATCATTCATCTCCCAGTCACCCAGGCTTTAGCCTTTTCCCTTTCTTTTTTTTTTCTTCCTTTTTCTTCCTTCCTTCCTTCCTTCCTTCCTTTCTTTTCTTTCTCTTTCTTTCTTTCTTTCTTTCTCTTCCTTCCTTCATTTCCTTTTCTTCCTTCCTTTCCTTTTCTTTTCTTTCTTTCTTTCTTTCTTTCTTTCTTTCTTTCTTTCTTTCTTAATTCTTTCTTTCCTTCCTTCCCTTTTTATTCTCTCTCTCTTTCTTTTTTTTGAAACTCTATCATCTTATTCTCATTTCAATTCTAACTACTAAATTTAAGTGACTGTATCTCTAACATAATTATAATCCCTTTGAACTGATACTTTGCATACATCTAGAAGAGCAAATAGTATCAAATATGCTAATAGTATGAAAGTAGAAAGATATCCATCTCCCATAGTACAGCTTTTAGGATATCCATGAATTATAATAGTCCATAAATTGGTTATAAGCAATTAATGGATAATTTAATTTAAAAGAGAATTTAGTAAATCAAGATAAAGGATAACCACAAAATGAACAGTTTTCAGGAGACTGAGCTTTGAAAATCAGATAAAACTAATTAGGACCCAGGGTCCAACTATCAGGTTTCGGTACCATTGGGGTTGTTTGCACTCTGCTTAAGATTCAAAGGTCTTAGAAATGGAACCAACTTAGAAATTTAGCCAACTTAGATTAGCCATGTCTTGGCTAGGAAAGAATAATGACCCCCTGATATGTATTACATCACAATTTATGGACACTGGGTAGATAATTCTCTGAAGGAAATCAGAATGTGGCGGGAACAGGTTAACATATACTGAGTGACCAAAAAGAGACAACAAAGACCATTAGAATTACCATACCCTATCTAGACTTCCTTCTTATCTTTCACTATGCTTTCAATAACTCTAAACTGCACCCAATTTGTCTCTGATACATGATCACTGTTTTTTGATCTATATATTTTTGCCCACAATACGCACTTTATTTGTAATGCCTTTTCCCTGGTGATTTTATACCTAAATTCTATCTATTCTTTAACATTTACACTAAGTTCCCTCTCTTTAATGAGTGTTTCCTCATCTGAGATGCCCTTCTAAGAATCATATTGTAAATATTTGTATACATGTACTATCCCCTTTTTTTGTGTGTACTCTCCAGCTGTACAGGTCTTATTCATTTCTCTTTCCCCTGCAAAGTTTAAGAAGGAGATGGCCACATATTAGATATGTAACAAATGTCAAACATACGAATATAGCAATAAGCAAGCACATGTTATTCTACTAATTAGGAAAATAACTAAAGGGAGTATCATATTTTTTCTGTATATTTAAAAGGATGTTATGTTCTTGTTTAATCCATTCTGTCCTCCCTTTTAGTGCAAGACATTATGTCCAGCAATTAGGCAGTGAGAGACAATGAGTGAGATGTTTTTCTGTGCCATGCAGAAGCAATTGCCAACAATAAGAATTAGCATTTTCCTTCCACCAGAGCCCTCAGCAGCTGCAAAGAGTGACTCACTGATTGGCATGTGACAGTGATTACATTATCTGGTGATAAGGGGGTCACAATTAAATAAAGCCCTTTGCCAATGTGTGTGTTGCAACTCCAATCCAGATGAGCAATTCTCCCCTTTCCCGCTGAGCTAATGCAGATCGTGGAATAATGGAAGACAGAGACTTCTGCCACCCTCTATCATTCCAGCAAGGTTCTGCTCTGTAATAGGTAGTAGTAATTCAGTTGTAATTAAGCAAAGCCTGATATATTATTTCCTAATGAACCCAAGTGAAGTCATCTCCCACTTCTTTCCATGCCTCTAATTAGGCAATAAGGACTATATCACAAGCAATAAAGATCACTTTGCTGGGCTAGTGATGAGGGATCAGAGAGCACACAGGGAGGC
The DNA here is from genome assembly GCF_018350215.1 of Panthera leo. Taxonomy (NCBI): domain Eukaryota; kingdom Metazoa; phylum Chordata; class Mammalia; order Carnivora; family Felidae; genus Panthera; species Panthera leo. The sequence continues at coordinate 64,245,273 of NC_056690.1, forward strand.
TCCAATGGCCCAGAGTGAAAGGCAGGTAGGCAGCAGTTCTAATGCAACATCCTCCATTCCTCTTGCCATCTGCTCCCAAATTACCTAGGTGGTAAGCACTGATGAGGAACAAATTAAACTGAAGCTAGAACAAGAAGCTTGAAGCCATCAGTCACAGACCCAGCAATTTAAATTTCTAGGTGTGTTGGTTTGTTGTATAATTATTCTGATACTATATTTATTTCCAATATTTTTATATCTGCTATTTTGTTCAATCCTCAGGAAACTCAAGGTGATTAGAAACAGGGGTTTTTATTTTTCCTGTCTTATGCACGAAGAGATTGAGATTCCAAACCTTGAAGTGGCATACTCAGTATGGGGAGGTTACAGCATTCACAGCTGTCCACAAATGAACCTTTCCATCAAGTCCATCCCAAAGCTCTCTAGATTGCATTTGATTTCCTATGATATCAACCAAGAGGGATTCTCTCCTTGCTTTCTTGTAGATTCCTAAGTGGGAAAATAGCAGTTATCTTTCTTTACTTCCCTTCAGTTCATCAAATGCAGTGGTAGACAAAAAAAGGCCTCAAGTCCTTCCCCTGTTTTTATCATATATGTGAAAACCAGGCACTGTCTATAGTACACTGTTCTGATTCTGGATTCTAGGGGACCTGTTTTGCAACTTTAGGTTATTCGTAACTGAGAGCAAAGCAAAAGTAATTTGTATTTATAGACACATGAATAAGTATTGTCCAGTGGCAGGGACAACTCTATTTCCCTCCTGTGGAAAGGCCAGTTTTCCTTCAATTTATACATTCATGGCAATATTTTGATCTACAAATGTGTCTACTCGTTGACTTCTTTGAATTGGTTGTAATATCTAGTATACTCATGTGAGTTTAAAAAATATTTAACCCATATTTATTTTGTATCTATATAAGGGTTGTTATTATACTCATTTTTTATTATTATCTCTAATAAAGGTTTACATATTACTTTTATACTACAAATACAAAATACAAATACAAAAATACTATACAGAGTTGATCATTTGCAATAAAGAATGTATGTCCCATAAGCAAAATATTTTTACTGCCTGACCCTTATATAAAAAGTTGTAGATTCTCTTAAAAATTTTTCTTTAACATTTTATTTTGGGAGACAGAGAGACAGAGTGCAAGCAGGGGAGGGACAGAGAGAGAGCGAGACACAGAATCCAAAGCAGGTTCCAGGCTCTGAGCTGTCAGCACAGAGCCCGACACAGGGCTCGACACTATGGATGTGAGATAATGACCTGAGCCTTAGTTGGACACTCAGCAGATTCTCTTTTAAAACAGATATTCAGCTAAGCCCCATGCATCTGAAGAAGCCACTTTTAGTTTTGTTTTTTTGTTTTTTTTTCCTGTATGGTCAGGCACCGGGAGGGTGGCATAAAAGATAACCAGTATAATACTTCCTCACTTGTTTTTTTTAGTAATTTAACTAAAAGAGCTATTTTGGAATATGAGATCTGGTTTTGGATTGGATGTTAAAAGACTTGCTATGATTAGCTGTGAGACATTTAGCAAATTTTTGTATATCTGGGCTTGAGCTTTTTCATATGTAAAATGGATGTATAATTTTTAGTCTCATTTTAATATTCTTTTTATGTTTATCCTTTAAAGATTAACCAAGACTGTTTTTTTTTTTCCTTGTTGAAACTACTTTTTGGAGGCAAATCAGAATAAATCAGATCGGATCATTCTGTCCTGAAACAGATGGAACTTGTGTTTAGAGCCTTTTATAAAATGATCACATTGGGTTACAAAATCATGTACTTCCAACTTGTTCCCACTTCAGAATGACTGAGCTGATAGACATCAAGCAGAAAGGCATCAACGTTACTGTTGAAAACGGTGTAGCAATGGGGCCTGAGTTGGACTTCAGACATCTTGGCAAGAAAATTAAAATCTAAGTTTTATTTGTAAAACATGGCTAAGAAAATATTGCAATTCATCATTTCAGCTTATGCATGTATGGTAAGCAGTGTATATACTGTTACTTTATCAGCTCAAACTCAGGTTTTGGGGCCCTTCTACTGTCACCTCGACTTCCCCTTCCTCAGCTGGGACCTCCTTCTCAAGTCTCAGTACCAAGTCCTCTTATACTATATTCTGAGCGGCAACCATATCTATCCTCCCCTGAAGTTCTTTTATTTAGTCCTGCTATGAATTGTCAGTGTCTCAATTACAAAATCAAATAACTCTTACCTGACATATACAAACTTCATTCATTCATTCATTTATTCAACAATTACTTACTGTGGTAGTACATTCAGGTTGCTATAAAAAAATACCATAAACTGAGTGACTTATAAACAACAAACACTTTTCACAGTTTAGGAGGCTTGGAACCCTAAGACCATGTTGCCAATAGACTGATTGTCGGGTGAAGACCTGCTTCCCCATTAATGACCATCTTTCTCACTGTAACCTCACAAAGTGGAAGAAGAGAGGGATCTCTCCAGGGCTTGTTTGACAAAGGCACTAATTGCATTCATGAAGGTTCTGCCCAAATAACTGATTTACTTCCCAGAGGCCCCACCTCCAAACACTGGAGATTAGGTTTCAACATACGAATTCTGGGGGGAACACAAACATTCAGTCCATATTGCATACACATCAGTAAGCATCTGGGATACACTGATGTGCAGTAACAAATGTACCTGTCTTCATAGAACTTATGTTCTAATGAGGGATATAGCTATTATGCAAATAAGTAAAAATAAAGGTAAAGTTGCAACTGTGAAAAATTACGTATAGAAGAAATATAAGGATCTATGAAAACCAGAAGGTAGAAATTTCGCTAGAAAGGTCAGCAAAGGCCTCCCTGAGGAAGAGACTCTTGAGCTGCTGGGCTCTGAAAGGTCAGTAGGACATTGTTATGTAATAAAGGAGAGAATTTTTTGGGAAGAACAAAGTGCTTGTATAAGCAGCACTGAAGAACTGAAGAAAGGCAGAGAGGCTGAGATGGTATGAATGAAGGACTATGTTTAAGATGAGTCAAAGAGGTAGACTGGTTTTGACCATGATAATATGGAGGTTTAGAAGCCATTTGAAGGGATTTCTGCCTTGTTCTGAAGGATGATGTTACCTAGAGAGAAGGTTTTCTTGGCCGTGGTATGGAGAAGAAACTGAGGAAAGTCAGAGTGGAGCTGAACTGATGAGCTACTCATTCATCACAGCTGGGCAGGCAAGAGAAATAGCAAACACTATACAGTGCTTGTTATGTGTCAGACATTATTCTAAGAGATTTACCTGTCCTCATTCATATTCCACCATTTTACAGATGAACACACTAATGCTGGAAGCTATTTTTCCAGAACACACTGTTAATGAGTGGCAGAGGGGAGAGTCACACACTGCTGGCAGTCATATTCCAAAGTCCATGCTCTTAACAGCTATGCTTTGCTTCCTGAGAAATTTGGCAGAACAGCTATGAAAGTTGATTTCAGCAATCTCAGCAATACATACACATAAGAAATGTAAGAATGTGTATACCTAAATACATACACACATATGTTCATACACACTGATGTATCACACTCAAATGTCCCATCAGACAGTCTGAAGTTACAGATAGAACCTTATGGGGCAGGCAAATATGAAAATCAGAGAATGGTTTAAAAATATATACTGAAGAGAATAGGTCAATACTGAAACATCTTTACTGCACAGAGGAGGTCCTTGGGGGTATATTTCTGATTGTCTCAATGTGAAACCTCAGCAAGCACTAAAGGGCATTGGGCATGTAGCACTTAGGAAAATCAATGCTTGTTGCCTTCCACCTGGATTGGTGTTTACAGTTAATCCACCCCAAGTCTCCCTTATGGGACAATGAGACCCAGGACTTATTAGCTATGAACTTGAAAAAGTTGCTTAACCTCACTAAACTTGACCTTTCTTATCTCTAAAATTAGTCAATATGGTTTAGCCCAAAAAGCTGTTGTGAAGCTTCAAAGAAAGGGCACATCTGCAAATGTTTTAGTTCCTTCCTCATTGCCTATTTCTAAAATTGTCTTCCATACTGATTTCCTCCCTCTCTTTCTCTCCTTAACCCTCCCTCTCCCTGCTTCCTTCTATCGTGCATTCATTTCCTCTTTCAGCTTTTTCTAAGAACTTTTTAAGTAAGTTAATAAAGAGGATACAGGTGTGGATTCCTTAAGTGATTTGTTATTCTTTTCATCCAACTATCTATGTCCAAAATTATTTCCTTTTATCTATCTATTGAGAGACTGAAAAATAAAATACAATATATAAATTCTTATGTTGGTACTTTGAACCAAATTGACTTAATTTAAAATTAATTATAAGGACCTTAAAGGCAGATTGAGAGACATACAATACCATGTCCCTTTTTTTCTTTCTCCTTAAAAAGGAGAATAAAAGGTACCTAAAAGGCTTCTGTCTCTTCATTTTTATGAACACACTTCTTTCAATCATACTTTGGTGTTTCACTCAAATTATAATACTTTTCAAAAGACACTCTTTTTTCAAACAGGGCATACTTACTACTGAATTTCTGCTTTACAACTATGATATTCCAAATATGACCTTCTAAAAGAGAATGATTATTTTACAAGCACACTGGTACTAAGTAGATAGTGTTGCTTTGCTAAGGATTTGTATTTTATTTACATGAGCTCTGGCATTTCATCCTCTCCTTACTGATATCAGCGTTGGCTAGGAATTGCTGCTGGGAAACCCCTTATCTTCCTGGAGCTGCACCCTTTTACCATGCATTATGAATAATTGAATTAATTATTCAAGACTGGATTTATGTCTTCACCAAGGCAAACATGCTGACCCCTTCACTAATCATCAGGCCATCTTTAAAAAAGCTTCAGCTGCTGACCCAGCCAAATGACGACCCTTGAGGTCTGAGTTTATTTTAGGGACAAGCCAAGATCCACAGGGTCTATTCTGTCAGCTGAGCTGACCTTGAGCCCTGACCCTACTGCCTTGCTTTTGAAATATGCAGAGACTCTCCATAGTGTGACATGAGCTCAAGCATTTGCCCAATTAAAATAAAATATTTTAAAATAAAGTAAGCCAAGAGAATTTTTTTCCTGCAAAATGTTAGTTAGTTTGTACAATTCTTTTAACATGCTTGCAACAGGATACTAAATTCTGTCCAAACCCTAAAATGATATATTTAGTAAAAATTCCTTGACACATTACACTTGAATTTGGAACATGGGAGGAGATCTGCTACTTCCTACGTACAGCCTCACAAGTCACATCACAAGTCAATTCTTAGAAAATACATTTTCAAATCACATATTTTATGAAGTATTTTTACCTAGAATATACAAAGAACTCTTGCCATTCAGAATATAAAGTCAAATAACCCAACTAAAAATGGGTAAAAGATGTGAACTCACATTTCTACAAAGGAGGCAGACAAATACCAATAAGCATATAAAAAGATGCTTAACATCATTAGTCATAAGGGAAATGCAAATCAAAACCATAATGAAATACCACTTCTCACTCACTAGAAGGACTCTAGTAAAAAAGACAGATTATAACAAGTGTCAGTGAAGAAGCAGAAAAATTGGAACTCTTATGCCTGATGGTGGGAACATAAAATGGTGAGATCACTTTGGAAAACAGTGTGGCAGTTCTTTGAATGGTTAAACACAGAATTACCATATTAACCAGCAATTCTACTCCTAGGTATATGCCCAAGAAAATTAAAAATGTATGCCCACATTAAAACTTACACATAAAGGCTCGTAGAAGAATTATTTACAACAGGAAAAAATGTAGAAACAACCCAAATATCCAAAAATGATTAAAGGATAAGCAGAATTTGATATGTCCACACAATGCAATATTATTTAGCAATAAAAAGGAATGAAGTACTGATACATGATGTTACATAAATAAACTTTTAAAACATTATACTAAGTTAAAGAAATCAAAGACTACATATTGTATGATCCTATTTATATAAAATGTCCAAAATAAGCAAGTTTATTGAGACACGAAATAGATTAACGGTTGTCTAAGGCTGGGTGGTTTGGGAGAAAATAGGCAATGACTACCATTGTGTATGGGTTTATTTCTGGGGTGCTGATATTTTTAAAATGATCACAGGGAGGTTTGCACAGCTCTGAATACACGAAAAATCACTGAATGTATATTTCAAATGGGTGAATTGTTATGAAATGTGAATTTTATCTCAATTTTATCTCTATTTCTTTGGCACAAGAGATTTTACGCAACACTTTCAATGTGTTCTTAGATTCTTCTGATTCTTACTTTGCTGGTGAGGCTTCCCTGGGCTCCCTACCTAAATATACTACCTGCCTTATTCTTTTCCTTATCTTGCTCTATTTTATTTTTCTTCAAATACTTGTCATAGTTCATTGAATCCAAGAGACATTATTCATTATAATGCTTTTTTTATTTTTTAATTAATATTTATTTATTTTTGAGAGACAGAGAGAGACACAGCATGGGCAGGGGAGGGGCAGAGAGAGAGAGGGAGACACAGAATCTGAAGCAGGCTCCAGGCGCTGAGCTGTCAGCACAGAGTCCGACACGGGCTCGAACTCACAAGCCCTGAGATCATGACCTGAGCTGAAGTCGGCCGCTTAACTGACTGAGCCACCCAGGCACCCCAAGACATTATTCATAATAAAACACATTCTGGTATTAGAAAGCTTAGATATGTGTGATTAGATTTGCCAAAATATGGTGTGTGCTTCTATGTGCACATATGTGTATAAATTGGATTATATATATTAATTGGATATTCACTGGAGATATAGTTATTAAAGTAACTTATTTTTGTCTGTCTCCTCCAGCTTCACCAGGAACATTGCTAAGTTCATCAGTCTAACCTCTTGGCTAAGAACAGTGCCAATGTGTATGTGTGGCATGTAATAGGTTCTCAGTGAGGATCTGTTGATTAATTAGGTGAATGGATGGCCCTAGGTGAGGATAGTTTACCATTCTTTTTTTTTTAATGTTTATTTATTTTTGAGAGAGAGACAGAGCATGAGCAGGGGAGGGGCAGAGACAGAGGGAGACATAGAATCTGAAGCAGGCTCCAGGCTCTGAGCTGTCAACACAGAGCCAGACATGGGGCTCAAACTCATGAACTAAGAGACCATGACCTGAGCTGAAGTCAGATACTCAACCTACTGAGCCACCCAGGTGCCCCGGCAGTTTACCATTCTTAATGTACTATACTTACTGCCTTATAGGAGCAACTGAGAATAGATTGGAAGTGGAAGGCAATGATTTGGCAATATTTATGCTTGAATTCTCTGATAAATTATCTCCCAGTTAGCATAGCTACTGGTTAAAGAAGTCTGAACACAAACAGAGAACCTGTTATAAAAAGGTATATGAACTTTCCTTTATACCACAGCCAGTACAGTGAGCAAATCCTCAGCAAAACTGAATTATTAACTTTGAAGTTCAAGATCTCCCAAGTTAGTGCACTTTGGCCTCCAGGGATCTTATTCTTATTCACTCAGGATACTTTAGACATGTGAAAGGGGAACAGAGCATGCACACGTGTGTGTGTGTGTGTGTGTGTGTGTGTGTGTGTGTGTGATGGTGAGTAAGTCCAGCTTTATGATAGATAACTTGCCTTTGTAGGCACCTCTCCAATGAAACTCATTACTATTATGATGTTAGAAATACTGTAGCTGATGCTTTTAGTCTCATCTCATTCCTTTCTTCTCTAAATAGGTCCCATGTTAAAAGTGAAATTAAAAAGGGCAAGATTTTAAATTAAAACATTTAGTGTCAGTGTAGGAAGGATATTTATGAGATTTCAGTGATATTTCTGGCTTTCCTGAAATAACACCATATAGGCAAAAACTAGTGCAGAATATCAAAGTTAAGATTGTTTTGATACGCAAACTTGACTGTTGGCTTTCTCCTGTTTCTTTGCTTCATTCCAAGAATGGAATCCAAGTAATCTCTTCCAGTTCTTTTGAGGGTTAGAAGACCTAGTCCTCTCTGTCCTTGAGCTATTTGTTTGCTAATTATTCACACTCTGGATTCAGTGGGTTCACTGAAACCCAGTGAAGAAGTACACAAGGAAATTAGTTTTTCAGGAAAGAATAAAAGGAAACAAAGAGTTTCAGGAGAAGTAGAATGAAAAGGCAATCCTGAAGGAGATGCATTGAAAAAGAAATTGAGCCTTTCCTTTGTTAAGAACCTTGAGATTTATCTGCTGACTGCTGAACAGGTATGCGTGTTTCATGCTATAAGTCTTTTCTTAAACCTTTCTAGTTTTCGCATGGAGACAATGGTATATACTCTATTATAGACACTCACCTAGGACACTTGCAAATTCAAGAAAAGGGGCTGTGGCCCTGGATACCTAGAAGAGCATGGAAGGAGAAGAGGGGAAGAACCTTCTGCACCTATGTTTGGCAGTGCTGAACTAAAAAAAAAACAAAACCAAAATTTGAAATTCAGTGAAATTTGGAGTTAAATAGTGACATATTCCTCATAAAACCCATATTTCTTTGGCTCAAGGTTGTCCTTGAAGCAGAGAACAAAGTGGAACAAATTTTTTATCAGCATTTGACATTTCAACAAAGTTATCTGAATTTCAAAAAACCAGGTGTCATAGTTTATTAGGGATGCCATAACAAAATACCATACACTGGGTGGCATAAATAATGGAAATTTAGTTTTTCAATAGTTTGGGAGGGAGAATCAAGGTGTTTGCAGGTTTGTGTTCTTCTGAGGCCTCTCTCCTTGGCTTGCAGATGGCTGCCTTCTTCCTATGTCCTCACATAGTCTTTCTCTGTACATGCATCAGTGGTGTCTCTTTGTGCCTCTGAATTTCCTCTTTTTACAATGACACCAGTCAGGTTATATTAGGGCCCATTCTAACAGCTGCATTTTAACTTAATTACCTCTTTAAAGGCTCTATCTCCTACTCACCTTCTGAGGTGTTGGGACTTCAACATATGAATTTTGGAGGGACACAATTTAGCCCATAACAGCAGTACTCACTGTTACTGATTCATGACATATTCCAACTACGCAGTTGGATTCATTTTAATTTTTTCTCAAAAATTTTCCAAAATCTCAAATATTCTATAATTCTATCTTCTTGAATCAAATCTACTATAAGTCTGAATGTAATTTATCAATTTTAATCAATTCGTATTATATATCATCTAGTTTAACTTTCTCACCTTTTATATATAGGTGAAACCCAGTTACATACATATATAATGAATTCCATTATCTAAGGTTAAAAAATTAAAAGCTATGAAATAATGCCAGAAATTTCAGACTCATTAATCTAGACTCTTTTAAGTCTGTTAGTTTTTTCAACTGTTCTTTTTCTATTTATTTTTTTTTCATTTTTCAAATTTTAATTTAAATTCTAGTTAGTTAACATACAGTGCAATACTGGTTTCAGGAGTAGAACTCAGTGATTTATCACTTACATACACTGGGCAGTGCTCATCATAACAAGTGCCCTCCTTAATACCCATCATCCACCTTGCCCTTCCCCCAACCACTTGCCTTCATCAATTGTTTTCATCATTTCATCATGTTGAAAGTTGTGCTATCCAAGTTTCAATGAACCTGTAGCAGAAAACAACTCATGATTCAAAAAGACAAATCTCTGATACTCCTTTTACTCCTCAAGAATGGGGCTACTAACATCTACCCAGTAAACTTTATCTTCTTGAATTGCGCTCCTATGTTTCAAATATTCAGAATCCTATACGTTTTGAGAATATGAGCACACATTTTGGAAAAATTCTAAATATATTTGAACATTTTTTACACTATCCTTTAAAAGGAAGAAGGTAAAACCACTTTTATTTTTTGTATCTTACAAAGACTTCAAAACAGTATATGGTATAGCAGCATGTTGGCAGTTGTTAAAAGTAAGAACCAGGCACCACTGTGTTCGTTACACTGTTTTTCTCTATTTTTGTTTGAATGTACTCATAATACAAAATTTCTTTAAAAGATCTGAATATTGGGCTCCTGGGTGGCTCAGTCAGTTAAGTGTCCAATCTTGGCTCAGTTCACGATCTCACAATTCATGAGTTCGAGCCCCACATTGGATTCTGTACTGACAGCTCAGAGCCTAAAGCCTGCTTCAGATTCTGTGTCTCCCTCTCTCTCTGTCCCTCCCCCACTCATGCTCTGTCTCTCTCTCTCAAAAATAAATAAATATTAAAAAAATTAAGAAAAAATTCTGAATATCACTATTTAATTACATAATAATATGAAAGCCTATTTGTCTAGTTTTACCATAAAATTGTATTCTAATTAATGAAGCCAAGGCATTCTCTATGTGTTCTTTAACATTTTCTATAACCTTATCTTTGTAACAGAGACCTATAACTCAATAAATTAAAATGTATGATTTTCTGTCTTCTCTGTATGATTTAAGTGACCTGTCTCTTTCTTCAAGAACTGATAAGCACATACTAAAATGATGGCCTTTACTCTGTGTTGATGACTAATCTAGCTCAACATTGTTCCTTACTTTTGAAGTATCTGTATTCCATTTAAAGTAGACTGAAAAAGAGATCACTGAATTTCTCAAGACAATTGCTATGAGAAGTGTCTACTTTTGAAAAGTGTTTCTTCCCTTTGGGTGAGAAAGAATTTTATTCTATAACTATGTCCCTCATTTCCTAAAGCAGCAAGTTAGGGGAATAAAAATTTAGTGCTTTATACATATGAATATGTGTATATATGTGTGAATATATATGCAGATGAGAGAAACCTTGGAGTAAGTTCTGCTCTCCATCTATTCATTTATTTGTTCATTCACTTAACACCTCTATGCTTATAAGCACTGTCCTAGGCAGTGGGAATTGAATAGTAAACAAAACACTAAATTCTCTGTCCAAGTATAACATACTGGGAGGTAAGGAAGAAGAGAAAATGATTAGAAAATAAACAAGTAAAATAAATGGCATGTCAGATGGTAATAGCACTATGGAGAAAAATAAAGCAGAGAAGGGAAAATGTGAGGAGACAGAAACTCTACTTTAAGTATAATAGTGAGGAAAGTGTCACCAGTGAGGTGACATCTAAGCAGATACCTGAAAGATGTGAGGTTATTAATCATGTGCACATAGCCACAGGTAGGTGTCTGTTCCAGGCAGGACAAGCATGTATGAGTTTCCTGTAGGGAAGTGGCCTGATCAAGAAACAGAGAGGAGGTGATCATGACCAGACCAGGGAGAGATGTGGAAAAAGAGGTAGCAGGATTTGGGTTTCTTCTCCAAATCATAGGAAAGCCTCTGGCCGCTTTTGAGCTGAGGGATGTCTTATTTAACTTTAGTGACTGAGTACGTTCCAAGTAGAAGGAAGAAGTAGACACATTATGAACACATGCCTAGAAAGATTTCACTGAGGCATTCGAGGTGACTGCGTTGATCGAACAATTGGGGTGATTTGTATGTAGGAGTGGCCAAAAGTATGTTGGGGTCTGCTGTGTGGCAGGCATTACTTTGAGTTAAAGGTCCAACAATGTAGACTCTTTTCAGTTAATTTACAAAAGGAGGGAAGCATCCAAAATTTCGGGTTCTGGATGACTCATTCTTACCCTTTAGATGTCATCATAGAAACTCCTCCTACTCAGGTCTTCTCTACTTCAAGGACATATATTCCCCAGGTATACTCTCCAGATACATCTTACAGTTTTTCCTTTATGGAACCTACTACAATTTTTAATTATTTATAAGGGGACTAATATTTTTATGATTTCCTCTTTTGTATGAGTACCAGGACTCATTTGTGGTGCCCATTTGCAGGAGATTTAATATTTTTAACAAACAAAATGTAAAAGTAAGTATCAAGGTAATATTCAGCTTCTCACATAAAAAAAAAAAAAAACTAGTAAACCAGTTGAGTGTCAATTGAGAGAACTGTCCAGGAGTCCTTAATATTCCATATTTATCATATAAAGGGCTAGGTCTGGGGCTCATTGCACAATGGAGAGAAGAGCCCACTCCAGGGGAGGATTTTGTAGCTCTATGCATCTGGAGAGTATCTCAGGTGAAAGGAAAGAAACATTTGCTCTTTTCCAACTCTGGAGAGTGAGGAAAGGCCAGCCAAGAGTCAAGAATGTGCTGAGGGCTTGCCCTGTTACCTGAGGCTGTCACATATAGACCTGGAGAGATGCCATATCCAAGTGAATCTGACAACCTATAATAACCAAGCAGAGAGAGGGCTTGGTGTTTATTTCCACAGCTTTTTTTATTTCCTCTGTGGCATGGATGTAGAATTGAAAGATGGCTAGCCTCTCATGGGGCCTGGTATGCTGGGGCAAAGTGCCGACTCAGTGGAGGCCAGAGAACCAAATGAAGGAAAGATGGAAAGGCATGAATATAGTCAGTGAGAATCAAGGAAAGGTATAATTAGCAAGGAGGAAGATGGTAAATAATTTTCTGGGGCACTGAGATGGGCATAGGAATGGGCCACAGGTTCACTAGTCATAGACTTCAGCATCAGAACCCAGCAGGATACAGAGCTACTAGCTAGACCAGAGGCCAGAGCATACCAAGAGCCAGCACATGACCTGGGCCTCCTTTCATCCCAACCCAGGGACACAAGTCTGCGTGAATCCCACATTCTTTTCCTTATTCTTATAGATTCCATCTTGGAGAGGGCATCAAGGGGATATTATCTGAGAGATGGAAAATGTTATTCAACAGAGGATACTATTGAGTTGGGTATCATAATAAGCTTCAAATTATATTGGGCATTTAATTTTTCTACCAAGACAGTGGGTGAGAAATGCAGGTGAAAAATCAGAAATATTATAGACAAAATTTAAAAAAATTACATTGTCTTCACATATTCACATTTTAGATGAGAGAATTTCACTGTTCCATTCCATACGTTTATCTGTGCGATTATCTATTTAATATGTGTCTTCCCAGATAAGTTCCATGTGAGGAATATTACATTTACTGTGATACTCCAATGCATAAAACACTCTTAGGAGGCACTGAATTATTTGATGAATGATAAATAAATAAATGAATGAATAATTGAAGAATTAATAAATTAATGAAGGCACGTGAAAGGAACTTTACATTATATTTCTGACACATACGTCTAAAATGTTATTGGACAACAATGGTGGCTAGGAACATGGGGAAGATTATGACAACACTGTCTGCTTTATCAGAGTGTAAAGGAAGTGACTTAGGTCTCAGTCATGGGAGAGAAGCCACTCTGTACTCAAAACCCACATACCCTCATGGGGCACCTTCTCAGACTGAGTGACACAGCTTAGACCCTGCAGGGAAAAATGCCATAGGAGCTTCTATGTTTAGCAGCTTTTGTTTCTCCACATCATTATTTTTTTTTATCCTTTACTAAGAGAGAATTAATAACAAAATAATGTATGACATTTCTTTTGTCAGAACAATGAGCAAAGGGGTTGGATGGGAATCCTCACAATTTATCTGAAAGTATTATTTCAGGGGGATTTTTTTTTAGTACCAATTCTCCAAAGAAATAGTCTCAGCAATTAATTCATGCTTTATAAATTTAAAGCATACTAATTAGATATCCATTGGGGGGAGAGAGGAAAACCTTCTAAGAAACTAGTGACTTCAAATACAGTGTACATAAATTAACTCCCCACAAAAATCTCTTTTAGAAATACATCATCCCATCATGTATATACTGAGTGACACATATATTTTTGAATTCCATCACCTATTTGCCTGAATGTGTATAGAACATGTGTTAGTTCTAAATATGGATTTTCTTTTTTTAATGTTTACTTGTTTTTGAGAGGAAGAGAGACAGAGACAGAGACAGAGGGTGTGAGCAAGGTAGGGGCAGAAAGAGGGGGGAGACACAGAACTCGAAGCAGAGTCCAGGCTCTGAGCTGTCAGCACAGAGCCCAAGGAGGGGCTTGACTGTGAGATCATGTCCTGAGCCAAAGTCAGATACTTAACCAACTGAGTCACCCAGGAACCCCCAAAATATGGATTTTCTTGTTACACATGTGCTTATATCAATTAGCAAGTATTTATATAGACATTATTCCAGATCTGCCCCATGCCACACATTATGAAAGATACAGTAGGACAAAAAGATGTTGTCTCTATTATCAAAGGATTATATCCTTCTATAAGAAATGGGCCCACATGCGTTCTATAAACTAGAACATAATCAAATGTTAAAATCAAGATATTTCTACAGAAGTGGGAGAATCACTGGGAGCTTAGTTACTAGAGTAACTTCATGGAGGCACTCAAAGTGAGCCTTGAAGGGTAGACTGCTTTAGACAAGGAGAGCGAAGAAGGACAGACAACTCTGAGTATAAACAACTGAAATTTATTTCAAAATTTGTTGTTTGTTTATTTTAAGGACAGAGATTATAGCATGTTATACTGTAAGAGCAGAACACTGGTATCAAGAGAACCATGCATGATAGTGATTTGGTGGCCACCATTCCCTAGGTAGCATCACAAGACCTCTTCAGAAATTCAACAAGAAAAAATTGACCATGGAAACATGTTCCAGTTTACACAATCTGAGTTGATTTTAAAATCACCATGTCATGTTCTCAGGTGCTTAACAAGAACTACATCTACAATTCTAGGTTTCAGAATGGATACTCTTCCCCTTTACTGATAGCAAAACAAATACCAACTCCAATGTAGAGGTGCTTAATGCATGTGGAGAAATCAAGGACTAATCATATGACAATTCCAATGCACAGAAAGCCATTAAACTCCCTATAGACCACTGGACTTTAAAGAATTCAAGTGAAATAAGATGGTGCCTAAGGCAAGATTTAGTGATACCTCTGAAGTCTGAGTGTACTTTGTTAATTTCAGAACCTTGAGTTACTAATAATATCTCACATGTGTATAGCAAGTCAAACTTCTCATAATAATCATTTGACTCAACATTATTCTTCTGTGCAAATCATTATTTCCATTTGACAGGCAAAAACACTTAGAAGTTTAGGCAGGGAATCTATAATAGCAGCACCCACCTATACCCTACATCTACTCATACTATACTCTTGCTATATGTAAGAGTATTTTTTTTATCATGATGGCTATGGTCCTTCTAGAGTTGCTTCCAGTGTTTTTCCTGCTCTTTACGTGGCTGCCTTTGCAGATGTTTTTAAGTAGTGTCTATCCCTATAGTAAATCCAATGGTGTTCTGCTGAATGCTTAATAACTGACAATGTGGGGAAAAAATTTGAGTACTGATTTATAGCATTTACCAATTTCTATGGTGCCATATTTTCCATTATGGCTAATATAAAGCTACCAAATATAATGTCACTGAAATCATAGTTGTAAAGAGAGATAATGTCAGCTGGCTGCAGTATGACACTGGTTGGAATATTCCTTACTTCTTGAGCCTTGTTATTTCAGTTCTAGATAAGCTGTTATGATTCACCAGGACTGAAAAAACCTGATTATCTTCTCAAGGTTTCATTTTGCCCAAGCCTCCGTCCATAGAATTTAGTAATGTTTAATTTATTATAATACTGCATACTTGGTTTCAATCATACTAACTCCTCTTTCTATTTTCCCTGATTAAAAAAGAAAACCAAGATTCCACTTACAGCTCTCCTCCAGCCTCACTTTGATAGCCAACCCATTAGCAAATCCTAATTTCATGATCCAATTTTTTTCCTTGAATTTATGTTCAATTAGCATTTTGCTATTTCTAATTTTTTATCATGATTTCCAGTTCAGGCTGTTATAACAAAATACCATGGACCAAGTGGTTTAAAAAGCAGACCTATATTGCTCACAGTTCTGGAGTTTGGGGAGTCCAAGACCAAGATGCTGACAGATTTGATTCCTGGTAGGAGCTCCCTTTCTGACTTGCAGCTTTCTCATTATATCCTCCCAAGAGACAGAGAGAAAGCTCTGGTCTTTCTTCTTCTTATAAAGAAGTCACTAATCCCATCATGGAGGCTCCACCCTCATGATCTCATCTAAACCTAATTATCTCCCAAGGACCCTACCTCTAAATACTATCACATTGGGGACTAGAGTTTCAACATATGAATCTGGGACATAAACATTCAGTCAATAAACACAGTATACAGGGTCATTCTTTGCTCTTTTTCTGCTCTCCAGAAGCACTGTTTACTACTCATGTCTCATACTTTACATTGTGATGCCAGACTGGCTGTAAAGACCCAACATATATTCACCCTGTGGCCTCCTTGAGGCTAATACTGCCTAGAACACACTCTGTACAGTCTTATCTCCTTTGCCTGTAGAATGACTCCTTCATCCTTTAATATCTACCTCTGGTGTCCACTCCTCTAGAAAATATTCCCTGAATGCCGTCCTCTCGTTGCTGGCTTAAATATTGCTCTGTATACTCATGCACAATTTGCAGATTCCTGACCTTAGAATATTTCAAAGAAGGATGTTTATAGGTCTCCTTTCCTTAATATTTCTTAAACTCTTAAAGACAGACCATGTATACATATACAGTATGCGCTTTTATACTTCCAAGACTAAGCACAGAATTTGGCATATGATAGTTAAATAATGTCATTAAAGGATAAAGAAGTATCTCAACATATGCATTAAAGTCAGAACAGTTGTATTACAGAGCTATGAGATGGAAGCAACAACCCAAGAATTGGCAATTCCAACTTGATTGGATCACAACTGCAGTTTATTTTGCCTGTGGATCCTAAAATATACCAGCCCATTTTCAGTATTTGTAAATTAATTTTGAATGTGGATGAAGGAGAGGCAGCATTAAGAACTAGGAATGAATTGCTTTGATCCAGTATTTGAATTCCTAGCTCATGTTCTTGCAAAAAGTCTGATGATGGTATGGTACTACAACTTGAAGTTATAGTTATATTCCAGACTTTTAGGAAGGAGGGTCACTTGACGTCCTCTCAGGTTCTTAAGTGTCCCAGACAAAGAACCAGAGAAACCTTCCTACTCTTAAGAAGTGGTCTCACATAATGGTTAAAATGGAGAATTGGAGTTAGAAAGATCAAGGCTAAAATTCCTTGACTGCCATCTATATAAAAATATAATTTTAAATTAAGTCTCTTGAACTCTCCAAGACTCAGTTTTCTCATCTGTAATTTGTAGATATGTTCCTCCCAAGCTTATTTTAACAATCAGTTTAGATAAAGCATGAATATTGGTCTAGGTTTTTGACTTCAAGCCTCAGAAAATGACTCTAGTTAAGTAGTAAAAGAAACAAGTTGAAAAAAATAAAAGAAACAATTAATACTACTAGAAGCAGAGTTGGAAGGCCCAGTCCAAGGCATACCTTGGAAGGGTAAGAAGCAGCAAGTACAAAGCCACCAGGAACTATCTGACCAGAATGCCATCACTATGGATAATACACCTAGCACTCTTCTACTTCTGCATTTACTCATTATGAATTCTAACCTTCTCTTAGGATTTGTGTTATCAACCCCAGATTCAAAGTCTTGGGTAGAAACATACAGCTTCCCATGACCCAATCATGTTTTCACATCATTTTGCCAAGAGTGGAAGAGAGATGGTTACTTTTTTACAGCTTCTCTAGTAGTTGGTTGAACTCTATTTCTCACCAATACCAAACATAATTGAGGATTCTTCCCAAATAGGAAGGAAGGATTAAATTCTACTCAATAAAAATTTTGGCAAATGGCTACTATGATCGATCTATGTGCCTGTCCATCATCTACATGTACTTTTCTTTCCCTTCATATACAAGATTACTCCTTCCTTCTGTCCCTCTTAAAATCAAAATACATACTCAACGCTTCCTCAAGGCAAATAACTCAGATGCACAAGTTACCCTATCCAACTCTTAAATCCATGATTTGGGAGTAAAGCATCCTTACCCATTTTAATCTTCTCCTGATATTTTGCAAAATATTGATTAAAGGATCAATGCAATTAACACTTTATAAAAATATAGTGACTAAAAGTAATAGAAAAACAAAATCAAATTACTATGAATGAATAAATAAATGTGAGAAAACAACAAAAAAAAAGGGCAGGGGGCTTTAAGAGACACTACAGTTTCTGTGTCTGCAACTAGTCACAATGGAACTAGTACTATTTATGACTCTTGTCTTCCACTCCCATTTAATGACTTTCTTTTTTTACGTAGCACCTCAGCTGATCAGGAGGATTTAATCAATGGTTGAAAAAAACTTTTATTTCTGAGGAATACAGTCTTGCCTGTAATAGGTTGAAGAGTCTTTGAATGACTTAAATAAAACCTTTTACAAGAGTATAATGCAGAGAAAAATGCATATAAATGAGTACTTCAGTAGCTTTTCACAAACTAATCCCACTTATGAACCCAAATTGAGATTGAAAGATAGACTCATAAGCTCACCAGAAGTATAAAGTTTCTTTCCAGTCATTACTACCTCCAAATATTCCCATACACCTAACTAGTAACTGTAGATTAGCTTTTCCAGTTGGTCTTCCATTAACCTTTATTACTGGACCCTGTAGTAGAATCCCTAAGTTCCATCCATAACTTCTCCTTGCAACACTGTGTTGCAGAAACCTGTTTTTTTGCTCGACAGTAAAAATCAGTCACTCCAATTGACACAATGCCCTCCTTTTTCTACCTCTTTGCCTATTTGCATGAGGAATACTGGAGCATATTGGTAACAGTGAAATATTATACTTGCCAGGTACAAGTTAACTGCTTCTTCTGTTGTCTATCAGACTAATGATCAAACATTCGTCACTAGATGCTAGGGGCAATGCAATTTTGTTCTAGTAAGAAATCCACTTTTCCTATTGGTGTTTATCATGTAATCCACTGTTATTCTTCAATGTCACAGGTGTCTTTTATATTTGGTCATATGAAGATGCAACAAGAATGTGGGAATTATCTTCCCTACACATCATATAAGTCTTAACAGTTGTATTCACCCCTGGGACTCCCCCAGGCACCTGAGAATTTATGATTTTGGTAGGAATGGAGATCCAGTGGTTTATGTTCAGCCATTTCTATAAAACCTTACTCCATGAAGTAGAAGACTCAGTTTAGTAAGCCTACTACTTGTTGTGCATAGAAACTAGTGTTCTCAGAGCCAAGGTGCAAACTCCTGACATTTTTTAAAATGTTTATTGATTTTAGAGACAGACAGACAGACACAGAGAGAAAACGCATGCACAAGCAGAGCATGGGAAGAGAAACAGGAAGACAGAGAACAGCAAGCAGGTCTGTGCCATCAGTGCAGAGCCTGACATATGGCTTGAACTTACCAACTATGAGATCATGATCGGAGCTGAAATCAAGAGTCAGATGATTAACCAACTGAGCCACCCAGGGGCCCTTAATGTAAGATAAGAAACCATCAAAATCCTAGAGGAGAAAACAGGCAACAATCTCTGACCTCAGCTGCAACAGCTTCTAACTAGACATGAGTCTGGAGGCAAGGGGGGATGGAAAAAAAAATGAACTATTGGTATCTCATCAAGATAAAAGGCTTCTGTGCAGCAAAGGAAACAACAAAATGAAAAAGCAACCAATGGAATGTGAGAAGATATTTGCAAATGACATATCAGGTAAAGGGTTAGTATCCAAAATCTATAAAGAACTTACCAAACTCAACACCTGAATGCTCAAGAACCAGGAGTGCCACTTTT
Organism: Panthera leo; assembly: GCF_018350215.1. Taxonomy (NCBI): domain Eukaryota; kingdom Metazoa; phylum Chordata; class Mammalia; order Carnivora; family Felidae; genus Panthera; species Panthera leo. Next base: position 64,264,894 of record NC_056690.1, read on the forward strand.
TGAGGGCAGTGGAAGATGGGTGTCTCAGTTCAGATAAAGAGAGTAAATGTGCCCTTCCTCTGCCTTTTGTTCTATTCAGACTCTCAACAGATGGGTTGATACTAAACTGCATTGGTGAGGGCTATCTTTTTCACTCAGTCTACTGATTCAATACCTAATCTCTTCCAGAAACACCCTCACAGATACACATGAAAATAATATTTACGAGTGATCTGTACATCTTTAGCCCAGTCAAGTTAACACATAAAATAAACCATTACAAGTAAAAATTTTATAAAAATTATTTTATGCTACTTCATAGTATTTTATACTACTTAATTAGATAGCTGAGGAATTTGATCTTTTTTCCCCCTTCTAGCTAGTTTCATTCAGAAACAGCAATTATATTCTGCAATAATTGAATTTCTCATGTCCCTTATGCTGTTCAAGGGACCAGCATCCAGAGCCTTGTCCTCAGTGGACTTTTGATTCCATATGAATACAACTGATATTTCTGACCCTCCTTTTCACACTACATATCTCATTTTGAAAAAAAAAAAAAATAATGGAATATTCACTCCATTTTATCCCAGTTAGGCAAGAAGGCAAATCTGAAGCTCTCCACATTTTCTTCACAGGTCTGATGTCTATATGCCTTTTTCAGTACTGATTTCTGTTCTTTTAGGTTTCTAGTTTATAAGTGATAGAAACAAATATGGCTCTCTTGAGGGTTTGGAGAAGGATGAATAAAAGAGAAATACATTAAATCATGTGGAAGGATAATAAGGGATCATAGAATTGAACAAAGGTTGAAATCTACACTTGAATAAGGCTCAGAATCTAAGGTGATAGCTCTAGCAGGCCAAGAATAAAAAAGAAAGCAACTTTATTTCAATATAGAGTCTAGTCAAGATGCTTCCATGCTTTCAGCAAACCATTTTTAGACACAACACACTATCAATACCACTATAACTTTAAATGAACACTAAACATCATTTAACTTTGTATTATTTACTCTATATTCAAAGCCTTTTGTAAGAGCATTGAAGGGATAAGACTGAGTCATGTTTTTATATTCTGCCTGATAAGGGCAATGACAGAAAGGTCCTTTTCTTTTGGCTTTTGTAAAAGGAAATGAGACACTGTGGCCCAAATGAAAACACACAATGGTATATTCCACAACAATAAAAAATAGAGATGTATGATATACAACCAAATATTACAAAGGCTCCCATAAAAAATAGAGAGATAAAGACTGGTGCATAATAGGGCTCATAGTTGCTATTTTTGGACGTTGAGGTATAGAAAATAGGCCACAAAGATTAAAAATGCTCAGAAGAGGAATAACTCGTTTTTAAAAATAAGTTGCAGATAACTCTATTTTTCAAGATGTTCTAGAATCATGATATAGTCTATTTTTCACTACAGCACCTGAAAAAAGCTGATACACTGAGACTTGGTTACTAGGGTTTAACTGCATATTCCAGTTTCATCACTATGCATTTAGAATTTACTAATGAGATTAAAAAAGGAAAAGGAGGAGCACTTTATGTGTCATTTCCTTTCCTTTCCTTCTCTCTTAGTCATAACAAAATACCATAGACTGACTGAATGAAACAACAGAAATGAATTTTATCACAGTTCTGAGGGCTGGAAAGTCCAAGATCATGGTGCTGACCAATTCAATTCCTGGCAAAAGCTCTCTATTCCTGGCTTGCAGATGGCTGCCCTCTTGCTATATCCTCACACTGAGGAAGACAAAGAGTGTGCTCTCTGGTGTGTGCTCTGTCTTACCCCAAATACAGTCGCACTGGGAGTTAAGGCTTCAAAATATGAATTCTGTAGGAACAAAATTCAGATCATAGTACCTTCCCTTTACATTCAAGACACAAATGTACTTCTACCTATTCATCCTGCTAAGCATAAAAAGTCTAGAAATTATAGATAAAATAAATTAAGAAGACTCTGAAAGGTAGGAAGAAGGCAGACTGGCTAGGACATTAGGATGCAAGGAATGACATAATGGTGAGCTCCCCGAGTCTTCTTATTGCTTCAAACATCCCAGACGTCTGAAACAAAACAAAACAAAAGAAGTCCTAGCAAAGAAATAGAATATATAAAGAACTAAAAGGAAATTTAGAACTAAAAAATACAATAACTAAAAATTTTTTTAAAATGCACGAAGATAGCTCAATAAGATAATGAAAAGCATAGAAAAATAATCCGTAAACGTGGAGACAGAACAATAGAAATCTCAAGATAAAATACACTAAATGAAAAAAAAACCCGAACAACTCAGGGAAGTCTTGAGACTATAATAAATGAACTAACATCCATGCTAATAGATTCCCTAAAGAAGAGAAAAAAAAGGAGGGACTTAAATAGTATTTGAAGAAATAATAGCTGAAAATTTCCTAAATTTGTTAAAAGACATGCCTACAGATTCAAAAAGCTGGATGAACTCTTAATAGGATAAACTCAAAGAAATTCATGTCAACATACATAATGGTCAAAGCTCTGGAAACTAAGGACAAAAAAAGAGAAAAATATTGAAAGCCATAACAGGTAAGTAATACTTTGCATACAGAAAAAATACAATTCAAATCCCAGCTGTTTTCTTATCAGAAATCATTCAGGTTGTCAGTAAGTGATGACATTTTTCAAATGTTGAAAGAAAAGAATTGCCAATCCCAACTTCTGTATCTGGAAAATTATCATTTAGTGATGAAGGGGGAAATAAATTCATTCTTTTTTTTTTTTTTCATTCTATTTATTTTTGGACAGAGAGAGACAGAGCATGAACGGGGGAGGGGCAGAGAGAGAGGGAGACACAGAATCGGAAACAGGCTCCAGGCTCCGAGCCATCAGCCCAGAGCCTGACGCGGGGCTCGAACTCACGGACCGCGAGATCGTGACCTGGCTGAAGTCGGACGCTTAACCGACTGCGCCACCCAGGCGCCCCTAAATTCATTCTTACGTGAAGATAAATGAAAATAATTTGTATCCTGTAGACCTACCCAGAAAGAATCTATAAAAGAAGCTCTTGAACAACAGCAACAACAACAACAACAACAACAACAACAACAACAATAAAGTATACAAAAAGCAATCTTGGAGTATTAAGAAGAAAAAAAGAAAATGGAAAAAGCAAAATTACAGGTAAATACAATAGACTCATGTTCTCCTTGAGATTTCTAAACTATATTCAACGTCTGAAGTAAAAAGGATAATGTGGTCTCAAATGTGCTGAGAAAAATTTTACTTTTATGACAGTTACATTATAAATGGAAGACCAGTTGACTTGATAAATTATGTAGTGCAATGTAATATCCACAGCAACCACTATAAGCAATCTATACAAAAAAAGTCTATATTTGAAACACTATAGACAAACCAAAATAGAATTTTAAGAAATGCTTAGGTAGACTACAGGAAGGCAAGGAAAATAAAAGAGAGTTCAAATAAAAATATGAAATAATCATAAAACACAAAGTAAAACGCCATACTTAAGTCTTAACATTATTAATTATATTAAATATAAATGATGTAAATATACCAACAGAAATGACAGACTGGATTTTTTTAATGGCCTAATTCTAACTTGTCTACAAGAACCCACCCACAACACAATACGCATTTTTTTCAAGTGCCACAAAATGTTTACCAATATAGACCATATCTGGGACCATAAATTAGTCCCAACTAAAATAGCTGAAATTATACATAGTATTTTCATTTACCACAATGGAATCATAATTAGAAACAGAACTAGAAATCAATAACAGAAAGATAAAAGGAAAATCTCATAAACTAAAAAAATAGCAAAGTCTTAATAACCAAAGTATAAAAAAGGAAAAAAAATCAAAGTAATTAGAAAGAAAACAATGAAAGGCAGAAATCAGTGAACTTATAAACAAAAGAAAATCAGTAAAATAAAAGGTGGTTTAAGAAAAGATTAATACAATTGACAAACCACTAGGAAGACTAACAAAGGACAAAATACAAATAACCAACATTAGGAATGAAATAGGGATATTGCTGTAGACACTGTAGACATCAAAAGGATAATAAAGGGAAGTTCAAACAACTGTACACACATACATTTTACCACTTAGATGAAAATGACTAGTTCCTTAAACTGCAACTCACACAATTTGAAATAGATCATTTGAAACGCCTTATAACTATTGAAGAAATAAAAATATAAATATATATGTGTGTGTGTATACATACACACACACATATACATATACATATATGCATACAAATAGATGTGCTTGCAAGAATGAGGATTAAAAAAAAGATCTATCATAACAATGCTAGTGATAATATTAAATGGTACAGACTTTCTGGAAAATAACTTGTCAGTTTCTTAAAATAAAGTACAAAACGAAACAAAATAAAACAAAACAAAACACCAGCAATTAACTTACCTTTCAAACCAGAAATACCACTCTTCTGTAATTATCTCAGAGAAATGAAAACTATGTCCACAGGAAATCTCATATTAACATGTTCACAGCAGCTTTATTTGTAATATCCCAAAACTAGAAATACCCAAAATGTCCTTAAATAGATGAATGTCTGAACAAACTGTGGCACATCCATACCGTGGAATACTACTAGGCAATAAAAATGAGTAAACTATTGATACATTTAACAGCTTGGTTGGACCTAAAGGCATTACGCTGAGTAAAAATAGTGCCCATCTCAAAAATTCATATTTTATGATTTCATTTATATACTGTTCTCAACATAACAAAATTACGGAAATGAAAGACAAATTAGTAGTTGCCACAGATTAGGAATGACTTGGGAGAAGAGAGTAGTGTGAGTGTGAAGTGCTAGTATGAGAAAAAAAAAAAAACTGTGTGTGAGGATGGAGTGGTTCTTTGATTGCAGTGGTGGCATAATCTACACATGTAACAACATGACTTAGAACTTTACATGCATGTGACACCAATGCCAATTTCCTAGTTTTGATATTGTATTCTAGTAATGTAAGATGTAATTAATGGGAGAAAGACACTATAAGTTACATGGGAGCTCTCTGTATTGTTTTTGCATGTTCCTGTGAATCCAGAATTTTTCAAAGTAAAAATGTTAGAAAAAGTAAGGAGAGAGTAGACAAGGTTGTGTTGGGTGCATTCTAATGTAGATATCCATATGCACAATACAGCTTGGGATAAACTGTGACTTAAAAGATGAGTACAAGTACAATGAATGATGCAATTGCAGATGAACTGAAAGTACAGGCTGTTAATAGATACCTGTGTTCCATGCATATGTTTGCATAAAAACTGGCAATTTTTTGGCAGTTTTTTATAAAACTAAGATACTTTTTATATAAAACACACACACATTTCCTTCACGTAAAGTAATCATACTCTTAACATAACTTACCAACTGTATCCCAGATGAATTGAAAATGTATATCCATGTATAAACTTACACATAAATTTTTATAGCACCTTTACTCCTAATTGCCAAATCTTGGAAGCAAATAAGATATCTGTTTTAGGTCACACTGTGTTCCCCCAAAATTCATATGTTGAATTTTAGTACCACAGAGTGTGACTATATTTGGAGATAGAACATGTAAAGAGGTGATAAATTTAAAAGAGATCATTAGGGTGGGTCCTAATCCAATCTGAGTGGTGTCCTTATGAAAAGAAAATTTAAGGGCACCTGGGTGGCTCAGTTGGTGAAGCATCTGACTTCGGCTCAGATCATGATCTCACGGTTGGTGAGTTCAAGCCCCGCATCTGGCTCTAGGCTGACAGCTCAGAGCCTGGAGCCTGCTTCAGATTCTGTGTCTCCCTTTCTCTCTCTGCCCCTCACCCACTAGTGCTCTGTCTCTCTGTCTCTCAAAAATAATAAGTAAATGTTAAAAAAATAAAAAAAGAGAAAATTGGGACATACAAAGAGACAACAAGGGATGTGTATGCACAGAGAAAGACCATGTGACAACACAGTGAGAAGATGGTCATCTGCAAGCCCACGAGAGAGGCCACAGAAGAAACCAAACCTTCCAACACCTTAATCTTGGATTTATAGCCTCCAAAACTGTAAGAAAATAAATTTCTGTTGCTTGAGCCATCTAGTCTGTAATATTTTGTTAGGAACACTCTAACAAACTCTTTCAGTAGGTAGATGGATAAAGCATAGTGCATTCATACAGTGAAGTATGAATCAATGTTAAAAAGAAGTGAGCTATCAAGTCATGAAAAGACACGAAGGAACATTAAATAAATATTGCTAAGTGAAAGAAGTCAATCTGAAAATACTACATACTGTATGATTCCACTTATATGACATTCTCAATGAGGCAACACTAGAGAGACAGTAAAAAGATCAGAGGCTATTAGAGGTTCAGAGGGAGGCAGGGTGATATTAATAAATGGAGCACAGGTTTTTTTTAGGCCAATGAAACTATTCCGTATGTTGCTATGATGGTTGATACATGTCATTACATAGGTCAAACTACAGAATGTACAACACAAAGAATGAGCCCTAATGTAAACTATGGACATTAGCTAATAATATCAATATATGCTCATTAATTGTAAGAAATGTAGCACTCTAATGCAAGATGTTAGTAATAGGGGTAATGGTGGAAGACGGGAGAGGAGGGTGTATGTGGGAACTATGTACTTTCCACTCAAACTTACCATAAACTTAAAACCACTCAAAAAAAACAAAGTATATTAATTTAAAAGGTGAATTTATATAAGCTATCCTCTGCAAAATGCATTTACTAATACTTACCACATTCATTGTATGTTGAATGAATGAACTTAAAATGTAAAGTTGAATGGTCTTTTCTATGAAGAATAAAAATAAGATTGCATAATGTTCTACTTAAAAGTTCATAGTTTCTTAAACTAATTAATTGAATAAGTTCCTACAATCATTTTGAAGACATCTGTCTTTTCAAAGATATTTATTTTGTTCCTTTCTTTGTTTTCTTTTCTTTTTTGTTTTCTCTTTTCTTCTCTGTTCTTACCCTTCCCTTCCCTCCTATGCCCTCCCCTCCCTTGCCCTTCCCTCCCTTTACCCTCCCTTCCCTACCTTCCCTTTTTCCCTTCCTTTCCTTCCTTCCTTCCTTCCTTCCTTCCTTCCTTCCTTCCTTCCTTCCTTCCTTCCTTCCTTTTTAAGAACAAAAAAGAACATTTATCTCTCTCCAGGAACTTGCAACCACTTTTAACACAAATTTCCCTACTTGGTCAAGCTGCCAGGTACTGCTTTGATCTTACAGTTTCTTTCAAGCTATTCTCCCCTGAACTTCATGAGACATTCTCCTTTTTTTTAGGAAACTTTTTCCCCCTCTTCTTTCCTTCTTCTCCACTTTCTTTCCCCCTTTCATTTTTTATCCCTCTTCTCATCTCTTTTCATCTTGTTCCCAACAAGAACAATAATATTCCTTTACCAGGATATAATTTTCATTTAATAAACAGGGATAAGAGTGAAAGTAAAAATTACTTGCAGTAACTAATTCTGTGAATGACTGTATCTCTGATGGTTATCAGAATGTGTCCAGACAACAAAGAGAAAAATAAGCCTGTGAAAAAGTCTTAGGAGGGGAACCCTAGAGGTAAAATATGTTGTGTTCTCAATTTTACTCCTCCCATTAAAAATAGAAAACACACACAGAGATCCAAAAACCCACATAATATGAATGAGCAATGTGTAAACACAAAATCACCTTTTAATCTATGAGACTATATTACAGTTTTAACTTCACTATACAAAATTTTTTAACATGTCATATCCCATATGATATTTTAGAAATCTATTTACTATTTAAGTATGTAGGAAGTCTGATATGTGAAGGCATTTTTTCTTGGGTTCTAACAACTGAAATTTAGTAAATCAGTTAATACTGGGGCAAGAATCCTTCTGATCAATCTGGAATTTTCAGCTTCATTTAACTAGCAAGTAAAGACTGTAGAGGTTAATAATTTATGGCCAAAAATTTTGGCAGAAAATATATGTATTAGAAGCAGTCTATGACTAATGTTAATACTGATATGATCAGTGACTCTTCTGCCTTTATTGAATTTTATGATAAATGGGAATCATTTAATTATGTAGGAAGTGTGACCAAATATGGTCATGTAAAATAATTGGTAGAAATTCAGAAGACTATTAGGTATAATCTATTAATCAAGGATATTCTTGAATAGTGTTTCCAGTAGTGGTCATAGGTTGTCCAAATCCAATTTATTTTTCAACACTGCTCACACTTGCCAAATAGGAGGACAAAGCCATAGAAGAGACGATGCTAATTCCCTAGATATGGGAATTAATAAATATATGATCATTATTAGTACTGAGATGCCTCCTAAAGCACTGAAGGGTTTAACAAGTCAACTGCAGTGCCTAATTCACATGTGAGGATACATTAGGATCATCTGGAATTTAAAGTCACCTAAAATCAAAGTGGCACTGGTATCTGTATTGGTTGGGGGTGGGAAAAAGAGGGAATAAGATATCTGTGCCATACTGAACTCTAAAATAAAAATCCAGGGAGAATCATTCTAAACAAAAAAAAAAGAAAGAATGTTCAGAAAAGTGAAAACATCCAAGTCTAGCATCAGAATCTGGGGAGGAAGTTATGGAAGAATGGCAGAATATCTGGCCAACTAAAGGAGAATAAGAACTCTAGGTCAAAACACAAAAAGCCTGATGGATCTTTGCATAATTCCTAAAGGAAGGCAGGTCTGACTCATTTTATCAGCACTGTTGATGTCTTTTCCCTCAAAATAATTTGCTTGTGCATTAACTACTCTGCTTTATCCTGCTTACTGTGATCCTTTTTCTGTGAACTAAATCTTAAGCTCTCCAATAGTTCAAGAATGGCTTTCCCATGAGTTTTTCCTTCCTTATAGATTTGGTTTGGATATATGATCTTTTGGAATTGACTAAAAAAATATATCACCTTTCATTCCAAAACTGTTTTCCTTCTAATAATTTTAAGCATTAGGTAAACTATAAAATCTGCTATCAACTAGTTCTATAGCTCCCTTAATTTATGACCTATGTGATCAAACTGAATTCACTTAACCTATCCTATATCTCTATTTTAAACTTAGGGGTTTTCTTCCAATCCTTTCAGTAAAAAATGAGTAAATGAATAAATAAATGAATATAAAAATAAATCAATTTAAATTTCAGTTAGATTGAAGTAACATATTTATAACTTAAATTTTCTGGCATCTTTTCTTTCCATAATATTTTGTTGTGAGGGGTGGGAGAGGAACAATTATTCTTCTATATTTCACTAAAGAAAAAAAATGTAACATTCATTATTTGCTCCATATAACATAATATTTAGAAATTATTACTAAGAAACTGAATTTCTTTTGAAAACTATTTTGATTATACCTAAAGAAACTTTACTTTAGTTCATTTCTGCTACTGACAAAAACAGTTTATTTAAATCATAAGTTACCTTTTCTTCTCTCTTCTAATATTAAGGCATTTTTATAGTATACAGAACTCTAATTTGGCAATTATTTTCTTCGGGCACTTTAAGTACAACATTCCATTGTCTTCTGACTTCAATCTCTTCTTTTAAGTCTAATTGTTTTTTTCTTTTCCTAAGGGTGATAAATGATTTTAAATTTTACTCTCGCTGCTTTTAATAGCTGTTTCTCCTTTAAACAAAAAATTTTAGGAAGCTTTGTTATAAATGTGTTTTTTCTTTTATTTATTATGCTTAGAAACTTTCAACCATTATCTCCTTAAAGTTTGCTTTAGCCTCATTTTTTCTTCATTATTTCTGGAATTCTACACATTTTTTAGCACAAAAACAAATACATGTATCAATGGAACAAATCAGAAAACCCAAAAATGGACCCACAAATGTATGGCCAACTAATATTTGACAAACCAGGAAAGAATATCCAATGGAAAAAATGCAGTCCTTCAGCAAATATCTTGGGAAAACAGGGCAGCGACATGCAGAAGAATGAACCTGCACCACTTTCTTCTACTATACACAAAAATAAACTCAAAATGAATTAAAGACCTAAATGTGAGACCTGAAACCATAAAAACCCTTAAAGAGAGCACAAAAACAGACACAGAAATCAATGGAACAGAATAAAACAGATTAGAAAACCCAGAAATTAACCCACAAATATATGGTCAACTAATCTTTGACAAAGTAGGAAAGAGCACCCATTGGAAAAAAAACAAAACAGTCTCTTTAGCAAATGGTGCTGGGAGAAATGGACAGCAAAGTACAGAAGAATGAAATTGGACCAGTCTCTTACACCATACACAAAAATAAATTCACAATGGATGAAAGACCTAAATGTGAGCCAGGAAACCATGAAAATCCTAGAGGAGGAAAGCAGCAACCTCTTTGGCCTCGGCAGCAGCAACTTCTTACTAGACATGACTGGAGGCAAGGGAAACAAAACCAAAAAATGAACTACTGGGACATAATCAAGATAGAAAGTTTCTGCACAGTGAAGGAAACAATCAACAAAACTAAAAGGCAACTGACAGAATGGGAGAGATATTTGCAAATGACATAATGGATAAAGGTTTAGTATCCAAAATTTATAAAGAATTTACCAAACTCAACACACAAAAAACAAATAATCTAGTGAAGAAATGGGCAAAAGACATGAAAAGACACTTTAACAAAGAAGGCATCCAGATAGCTAACAGACACATGAAAAGATGCTCAACATCATGCATCACCAGGGAAATATAAATCAAAACCACAATAAGATACTACCTTACACTTGTCAGAATGGCTAAAATGAACAATTCAGAAAGCAACAGGTGTTGGCGAGGATACAGAGAAAGAGGAACTTTTTTGCACTGCTGGTGGGAATGCATACTGGTACAGCCAGTCTGAAAAACAGTATGGAGGTTCCTCAAAAAATTAAAAATAGAACTACTCTATGACCCAGCAATTGCACTACTAGGTATTTATCCAAAGGATACAAAAATGCTGATTTGAAAGGACACATTCACCCCAATGTTTATAGTAGAACTATTAACATGGCCAAAGTGTGGAAAGAGCCCAAATGTCCATTGATTGATGAATGGATAAAGATGTGGTGTGTACACATGCCTGCGTGCGCACACACACACACACACACACACACACACACACACACAATATGGAATATTACTCAGCGATCAAAAAGAATGAAATCTTGCCATCTGCAACAACGTGGATGGAAATAGAATGTATTATGCTAAGCAAAATAAGTCATTCAGAGAAAGGAACAACATATGAATTCACTCAGACGTGGAACTCAAGAAACAAAACAGATGAATCCGGGGAAGGGAAGGAAAAATAAAAGTAGAAAGGGAGGCAAACTATAAGAGACTCTTTTTTTTTTAATGTTTATTTATTTTTGACAGAGACAGAGAGAGAGACAGAGCATGAGCGTGGGAGGGGCAGAGAGAGAGAGGGAGACCAGAATCTGAAGCAGGCTCCAGGCTCTGAGCTGTCAGCACAGAGCTCCACGCAGGGCTTGAACCCACAGACCGCGAGATAATGACCTGAGCCGAAGTCGGACGTTCAACCGACTGAGCCACCCAGGTGCCCCTATAAGAGACTCTTAAATACAGAGAACTAACTGAGGGATGCTAGAGGGTTATTGAGTGGAGGGATGGGCTAAATGGGTGATGGGCATTGACGAGGGCACTTGTTACGATGAACACTGGACATTATACGTAGATGATGAATCACTAAATTCTACTGCTGAAACCATTATTACACTATATGTTAACTAACTTGGATTTAAATTAAATTAAAAAAATAAACATCCTTTAACTATATCATCTATGTCTTTCCCTTATCATCTGTATTTCTTTCCTTTAGTCTCTTCCTACTTCTTACTATTTTCTTTTTTTTCTAATCTTCCAATTTACTAAGTTTTTCAGTATAATTAGTATGTAACTTCAGTTTTTTAAGTTAGGTAATTGTTATTTAGTTCTTTTTACATTTTCTAATTGTCTACCAATTTTATTCCTGTATCTCAACTAATTAAACACATTAAGACATGCATCTGATAACTATATTTTCTAGATCCCTCAAAGATCTATAAGTCTGTTGCTCTTTATTTTAAATCATGTTTCTTGTTTCTTCATGAATATGGTTATTTTCTTGTATGGTGGATAGTGTATCTAGAAGCAATGCAGAATAAAAATATAGAAATAAAGTATTATGATGTCACTTTACATCAGAAAAGGTGTTTGTTTTAGGAAAAAATACAGGGGCACCTTAATACAATTTCAGGGATGGGAAGATGATTCAGAGCTGGTCTTCAGTCCTTGCAATGGCTGTGCACTCTGGTTTACAATTTTTGCTAGGTTGAGTCTTTTAAGGACACAAAATGTGGTATTTTTATCAAGCCCTGTCCTCCTTGGAAGGTCATGTTTTGTCACCCTAACTCTTAAGATGTTACTAAAAGCTCTGATGAACCTCTTAGCCTCTTACCCAAAATTTGAAGACTTGGTAGGATGCATCTAGTAAAAAAGTAATCCCCAGTGCCAGACTATCTTCTCTGTATCTCCTTCTTCTGCATGTTGAACCCTAGTCATCATTGTATTATCTTCATTTGATATGTTCAATTATATACACTTGGTATTTTAAATAGATTCTCTACTTAATGAGAGTTTTGCATTTAATAACCTCATTTTTTATTACCAGAGGTATGCAATCTGGACATTCTATATTACTTTTCATGATTTATTTTTATGTTTCTAACCAATGCCAAATTGATTTTATTATGATGGGTCTACTAATATCCACCATAGTAAAACTTCATTGGAACTCCTACTTTTAATGTACATATCTTAGCTACTATTTTGCATTTACTTTTTCATGTAAATCTTAGAGGACAATTTAATCCAATCTTTAAAATCTGTTATTATTCAAATTGTAAGTGTAATATTATTTTTTAAAAATGAAGTAAATGGTACAAATATTGGTATAAATATGTTTTGTATATTTTGTTTTGAGTTTGGAGTTATACATCTTTACAGACTGACAATTTTAAAAATATTAAAATTTCTTAGGCTAATATGATTGGCTATAATATAAATGTACACAAATCAATACTTCATGGTATTCTAGTACAAAACATCCACCTAAAATAAAAATCCCACCCTCCTAAAATCCAATTAGAATTAGCTAGAAAAGCTATAAAAACCATAAAAATATATTAAGAGTGAAATACATAGGACCCAAGTGAAGAAAACATAAGGCTTTAATGAAAGACTAAAACAATCTATAAATATAAAATTAAGAAAAAGTAACATTTTTGAATGAGTTCTGTAAATAGTGAAAATATTAACCCTTCACCCATCATAATGGTTGCAAGTATGTTTAGGTTGTTTGATTCTTTTACTTAATTTACCAGTTTGTATCTTTGTATCATATAGCATTTTTTAAATTCAAAATTTTGGTATCATCTACTCAGTGTCATTTGAACTATGGTGCCATTTGTTTATTCGAGCCACATTGATACAACTTTCAGGAACTCTTACAATATTGTTCAGTCAAAGGCCTTTGACACATGCTATTTCTCTTTCTTAATTTCTGTGCTGTCAGCACAGAGCCTGACGTGGGGCTTGAACTCACAAACCGTAAGATCATGACCCGAGCCGAAGTCGGATGCTCAACCGACTGAGCCACCCAGGCGCCCCTCAACCTATATTTCATAGCACTAAAAAGTCTCAGATGTTCTAGGAAGTTTATATAAGAGTGATATAAAATATTAATTTCATTAAGATATATAATAAAGCATCTAAGTAGTTGCAAAAACATTTTATATTAAATGTAGTTATGAAAAAGGAATAAAAGTAGCAGACACTTATAAATACTTGTATCTTCTTATATATATTAACAAATTTAATCCTTCAACACTATTCGGTGGTCACCAATATTATCTCATTTTATAGCTCGGAAAACTAAGACACAGAGAGATAAAGTAAACTTCCCCTGAGTCACACAGCTAGTATGCAGTAGAGCTAGATTTTATTCTTAGGCAGTCTAGCCTCACAATCTGCTCATAACACCACAATCTTCCTGTCAGCAAGGGGAGACCAAAGCATGTGGAGGTAGAGTTAGCAAACTGCAATCCCTCTCTTACCCCACCATGACCTCTCACTGCCCAACCCAAATCCCAGCTGGTTCTTTGTTCACTTAAAGAGTGTTTATTGAGGGCAGAATAAAGAAATGGTTAATAACATTGGCTCCAGAGTCAGACCTATCATTCCTTCCTCGATTCCTTGCAACTTTTTGAGACCACATGTGATACTCAGCTTTTGCATGCCTCGTTTTCACATCTATATTTCACAAAAATATAAAAACAGTACCTCTATCTCTGGATTTATTTAAAGCATATGTAAAAGAAGAGTCTCTAAGCATACAGTATGTTTTAAAGTTATCTTACCAGTTAATTTTATGACCTTCTAGATATGAAGTTTACACAACATAAATGTGTAGAATGAAGGCAAATTTTCATGGAGAAGGAATTTACATAGGTCCTTGAATGAGGGAAAGGTCTTAGGTTTGTACATAAATTAGCTTTTTTTTTTTAAGTTTATTTATTTATTTTTGAGAGGGAGACAGAGAGAATGAGTAGGGGAGGGTCAGAGAGAGAGGGAGAGAGAATCCCAAGCAGGCCATTAGCATGGAGCCTGATGGGGGGCTTGAACTCACTAACTGTGAGATCATGACCTGAGCTGAAACCAAGAGTCCCATGCTTAACCAACTGAGCCACCCAGATGCCCCAGAATTAGCTATTTCTGATTTCACCTATTTTCTGTTGTAAAATGGAAATCATCACTTGGTTTGCACAAGAAGAAAAAAATAAAAGGATCTTTCCTCAAAACAAAACAAAAACCCTTCTGAGTTTACAAAGATCCCCTTCTTCAACCTGCATTGCACTTAAATGGCCCAGAAAAATAACTATTATCCCACCAGCACTCACCATGTTATTTGCCTTTTCCCACTTTATTGATTTACCTTTAATGCATAATTATCCAGTGTGTTTAACATTACTAATTCAGGCCCAGTTTAACTTCCCGTTGAATGAAGACTCTTACATTATTCTCTTCTCCCGCAAGCTATTTCTCTCTTCCCTTTTCTGATTTCCTTAGCACTGGTTACGCTAAATTAGAACTTGGGAAACTGTCATTTGTTAATGTAAATGAACTGTTCCTGTTCAAATTTCTCAGGCATCAAGCACCCATTTGTTATTGTGGCCACTCTTCCAAGCACCAGGGTGTTTTATGTGTTAATGACAAAACCATCATTCTCTATTTGCCAACTTAAATGGGACACTGAATGATGCTAGGACTTGATAGATTATAACTGAGAAAGACACCCAGGCATCTGGATAACAATGGTGTGACAGGCTAAAATGAGATAAAATGACAATAACAACATCATGTCAAAACAAAACACAACACATAAGGACCAGGGATCTAGAAGTATAGGGAAAATGCCCACTGGGTGATGTTCCTTGGGTGGCCTCTGACCACAAAGAATTTACTAGCACAAAGATAACGTTAAAAACTTCACTAACCTGAAAGCAGAAAAAAGGTCAAAGAACTCAAATATCTCATCCCAGCCCTCTTTTTTGCCAATTTGGTCACTTCTTCCTATTTAGGGACAACATCAAGCTAGTATATAAGGTATTTGAATCTATCAAGACAATAAGCTTTTTGTCATGGGCTTCAACCCTGATTATGTTTGATTTTTTTCAAAAGGAATTTTCATTTTAATTGGGGTCTAACCAAAACCTATGACAAACTGAAAGGAATGTAATAGTAATAGTGGGAATTTTAGTCTATTGCTTATGTGGCTTCAGGTTATATAACACAAGAAAAAAGGGAGAAAGCGCTGCTTTAGATATGGCAAGGCTGCTGATAATTTCTCACTTCAAAATAAATAAACAGCTGCCCAAAAAATCTTCAAGTTTTTGTTTTTGTTCTTTGTAGAGATGACATATAAGAATTAAAATAAATGTCCTACATGTCCATAATAGAAAGCAGAAATTCTTTGGGAGAGGTTTCCATTCTATTTTGAAGATTTTTATAATCTGTGAAACAATGTTATATACATTTACCTAATAATTACTCTTCATGTATAAATTTGAAATTGTTATTTTTAAACATGAACAAGCTGAAAGAAAAGTGAATAACAAGCAAATAACTGCTTCTAATATATATATAGTCTCTGAGGCCAGCTTGAACCACAGGCTTATAAAGTCTTTAACTATGTTCTGTCTGGGATTCCCCTTCTGTGACAATCAAAACTTTTAGACAGCCCAACACAAAACAGAAGCACAAAACAGAGCAAAAGGGATGAAAAGGAATGTCCTGTTTCCACCAAAGATGACAAGCAATGGGAACCAGTAACAAAACTGGGGTAACAAACTGAGAATAAATGGCAGAGATACTCAAAGCAGTGCTGAGCTCAGGCTTGTCGCATTGGCATAGAACCATGAAGGCATGAACAGCAAGGCACAAGGGACCTTTGTGGATATCTCACTTGGTCAAAGGCTAGAGGCTGTGGTGACAGGCAATGCAGACCATGTCTTGGAGTGGAGCCTCCAAGAAAACTATGGAAATAAATATGATCCAAATAAGAACAAATGGGCTGTTTATTTAGAGCTTGTTGTAACAAAAATGTCAGCTACCATCACTTGCATTTGGTGGAGCTATTCAAAGGTATGTAAGGGAATGGGAAAACTTGATGGCAAAAACAAGGGAAGGATTCAGGAATGCTCTAATTAGGCACTGATGGTATTGGGAAGGTGGAGATACAGTGTCCTATGTGTTTGTTTGGGGAAATTAAGTGACTTTCTCTGGTTGCCCCTGAGTTGGGAACAGGGACAAATAACAGGAAGACTGGAAGTTGTTGACTGGTAATGTCCTGACCATTCAGGGCCAATTTTTGCAGAGGTGGTGGTGTAGTTTTTCAGCAGGTTGCCAGAGAGGTTGCAGTCAGGGTTTTATTTTCATATGTGTGCTGGCCATTTGAATATTCAGTCTCTCATAATTGTCAAGTAATTCCCATATTGAAGTGATGAACAATATTGAACTTTACCCAAGCCCTGTGAATCTGGAATACAACATCAGTTAAAAAAAAAAAAAAAATCCCCTAATTCTTTGTGTTCCAGAAACAGCTTAATGCAAAGAACCATCCTTCCCCATATGACTTAAGTTAAGATTCATGCATGCTCCCCTTTACCATTGAGAAGGCCAATGACTCTCCAAATTCCCATTCGGTGCCTAATAATGATTAGCTGAATTGTTTGTATTCACTGGACCAATCTGGACAAAATACCTGCTACCTTGACTTGATCACAGCTTAGTTAAGGTTCTCTCCCTCTTCAGTCCCATGAGATTCACTCACCCTGACTCTCACCCGCTATACAGCCAAGCAGAAACTGACTTCAGGAAGAAACACTCCTTCATCAACCATGGTTCACCATTTCATCCTACTTTCCCACAGCCAGTTCTTCATAGACTTACTCACTTCTCCCTGCTCTCTTTCTCTCTGCTCTTTTTCTGACTGACCTTTGAAATCCTTGCTTGTGATCTTATGGTGGAAATATTCTTCTTATTGCAATAGTTCCTTCCCACCATCACCCCTACTTTGCAAGTCCCTTTCTCTCCACTTGCTATAATCAAATTGATTCTGCATGTCATTTTTATGTGACATTTTGCAGTTTACTTTTTTTTTTTTTTACATTTTGCAGTTTAAAAATCTTCAGAATAACTTGATTTAACTCCATCACAGGGAAATCTGCATTGTTTCCTTACTTTTACAAAACTAAAAGATTTTGATATGACAAGGAGGTGATCTATCCAGCTTATTATCTGACAGCCACTTCCCATCAGCTCAGGCACCCAGCAGCATGGAAATTACAAGTGCTTCTCTGTCACAAGAACTTTCATCCTTCTGATTTTTCCTGAGTGTATGTTCTTATTGCTGACTAGATCATCTTCCAAGTAGGTATGGGGATGCACTTCTTCCCAAAATCTTCACTGGTAGAGGTCTTTTAGAATTTACTATGTAGTCAGAATGTTTTATCCATCAATAGGAGATGGAAAAGGCAGAAACTGCAGGAGGGATGGTAGAGGCACAAGAGGAATTTTTTGAACTACAAATGGCGGCTATCACAGCTCTGATTTTGAAGTATAACTGAAAATCATTTAGCCTAAATTGTATTTGCTAGAGGCAAAGATCTTTGACAGAGTAAATCCTGTAAAGTGGCAAAATAAATACAATGAGATCACAGTGCGGTGATAAGAGAAGGGCTCAAAGGAAAATCAAATGACAACATAATCAGCTTAAGTAATGGGGCCAAAGGTCTATTCCTTATCTGAAAATATCATAAATTCTCTGGCCTTCAGTCAAAATTATTGCTTTATCGCTCACCTTTGGTACATTTCTCCATCTTTTGTTCCATTTCTGTTAAACTACTGTCATTAACATGTCACAAATGTATTAGTGCTCTTCTAAAAGTAAACTCTTTATCAACCATTTTATAACCTATGTAGGGAAAACAATAAGGATAAGGCTGTGGAAGAGCTACTTACTAATCTAGTTACAGATGCCATACACATAATAAGAGTGGACATAATTAAGTATTGATTTTTAAATATACTCCGATATTAATCCATGCTATATGTTGTTTTTGTTTTGTTTTGTTGTTTTTACTGTAACTGGATTAACATCAAAAAATAATTCACAGAAGCAGGCTTTGAAGGATGATGTGATGCTAAGAAATGGAAATACAATGTAATTTATTTAGGTAATTCCGTGAGGTGTAGGTGGAAAATTGAGAGGTGCCAGCAGGTCTAGAATAAGATACAGAATGAAAAGTAGATTCCAAAATGGATAGCAGTATCTCATTGCTGGGAGCCCTTTATGTCTCCTGTCCTCAATTGTGATATATCACTCTTTATCTAACATATTATGCTGGATGCTTAAGTCATTTATTTTCTCACATTGGCTATAAAAATGATCAAGGCTAACTTTTCTTCCTAGTACTATTTGAATCTAGACCCATTTGTTATGATATATAGTGCTTTCACTTAATTGCAGTCTTTTTTTTTTTTTTGATCCAAGATGTGTTTAGAAGTATGTTATAAAATTCTCAAATGTTTCAGAAATTTTTGTCATTATTATTATTTATGCTTACTTTTAGTTAATAAATTAAGTCCAGAGGTTAAACATTATGTTATCATTACTGTTTAAAATTTAATTTTCCTTTGTGGTCTATCTAAATGTGTTTTTGTATTTTTTTTTCAAAGAACGTGACTGACACTTGAGAAGAACATAAATGTTTTCTTTGTTGGTTAAATAATGCTATTCTTTATGTTATTTATATCTTTTCTGTTTCTACTACTGTTTGCTTGAATTTTGTTGAATCTGAGAAAAAGATGTTTATCTGCTCCTAGTTTTTTTTTATCAATGTTTTCTTTATTTTCATGAAGTTAGTTCTTTAAATGTTAGATGCAATAATTTGATATATGAAAGTTCAAGAACACACAATCATTAATTTTGGATTATTTATTTTTATATAAGCAGTTAACCTTTTAAGTTCCAATCTGTCATTTATTTTGAGGATATGTATATATGTACACAGTCCAAATAATTGAAAAAATCTTATTTTAGCAATTATTTGAAATATTTGCTTGTTTTCTACTATATAATCACGTCTTATTTATACTACTAACATTCTGGGCTCTCTTCTACCCTACTGATTTAACTGGCTAATTTATAACAGTGCCCTGCCATTTGGATTAATGTAACTTTACAATATATTTTAATATTAGGCAAGGCATATCTCCCTTTTTAGTTACCTTTTTTCCATATTTTTTGCCTTTTCTCTCATTTTTATATTTAGTTAAACTTAGAATAACTTTATCAAGTTGCAAAGAAAATTCAGTGGGTTTATGAACTATATTATACTGAGCTGGTATTTTTATCAAGCCACAAACTCTTTCTCAGACTTTGGGTTCATACTGAGTTTGAATTCTGTGTGGAAATAAATGAAAGGCACCCAAAAGAGAACAAAGACTATTATTTAGAGCTTGCTATATAACAAGGCAGTCAGCTATCATCACTTGCATTTGGCAGAGACTCAAAAGCAGGCAGAGGAGTGGGAAAGCTGAATATTATAGAGAAGGCTTTGGTTATGCCTTAATTGGAGGATGTTGGCATGCACTGTTGGTGGGACCATAAAGTGGTACAGCCATTAGGAAAAACGGTATAGAGGTTTCTTAAAAAATTAAGGTCCAGCAACCCACTTCTGGGTATATATCCGGAAGAATCTAAAGCAGGATCTTGAAGACATATTTGCTCATCCATTTTTACTGCAACATATTCACAATATCCAAGTCGTGGAAGCCACCAAACTATCCATCAACAGATGAATTGATAAAAAAAAAATGTGGCATACACATACGATGGAAAATTATGCAGCCTTAAAAGGGAAGGAAATCCTGCCATACTACAATGTGGATGAAACTTGAGGACACTATGCTCAGTGAAATAAGCCAGTAACAAAACAGCAAATACTCTATGATTCCACTCACACGAAGCATCTAAAGTAGTCAAGATTACAGAAACGGAAAGCAGAAGGTGATTGACAAGGGCTGGGGGAAAGAGAGAGGGAATTGGTGTTTAGTGGACATAGAGTTTCAATGTTGCAAAATGAAAAAGTTCTAAAACTCTGTTGTACAGCAATATAAATATACTCAACACTGGTGAATGATACACTTAAAAATAGTTAAGGTATAGGGGCGCCTGGGTGGCTCAGTCAGTTAAGTGTCTGATTCTTGACCTCTGGTTCTGGTCATGATCTCACAGTTTGTGAGATCAAGCCCTGCATCTGTGTTGTCAGTGCAGAGCCTGCTTGAGATAATCTCTCCTTCTGTCTCCTCCTCTCCCCTGCCCGTACTCTCTCTCTCTCTCCAAATAAAATAAACTTAAAAAAAAAATTGAGCACCTCCCATCCTTGCCACTATCACCATCCTTGTCTCAGTCACTATTACTCCTGGTTTGGATCATGGTGGTAGCCTTGAAACACATTTTTCTGCTTTTATTCAGATGACTTTTATGCAGAACCAACTTTATCACATTCTAAGTGCCAAAATCTTTCTTTATGGGGAAATTCTGGAAGGACAGCCATCAGTAAGAAAAAATTCTAGGATATGCAATATCATCCCCATTATTGGATATTCTGTGGAGAGTTAAAAAATACAGCTAGATAGAAAATCAATGAGAGGGATAATAATTGGATTACGAAGTATTGTAGACTATAAATTTGAAAATAAAATGCAATAGATTTTACAAACAATAAGAATGTCATTTCCTAATAAACTTATTAAGTAATATACTATAAATCTTTAATTAGAATGATAATGAAAAAGTTATAAATAATTGACATTTAAAGATCTCCAAGATATATATTTTAAATGGAAAGGTATACAACAGTATAAATATCATATTATCAAGTAAAATTTATCTATACTCTTTCTTTCTTATGTTGGCATTGTCTGGGATTGCCACCATGGTTCTAGCCTCATAGAAATAAATACTCAGGATAAAACATGCCTTGAAATTGTCAATGGATTTTTTTTCAATGCCAATTCAGTTTATTGAAAGACCATGGTCTTTTACTTAAAAGAAAATAATTTTCTTAAGTTTAAAATTTTTCCTGGAAAAAATTCCTTTCATCTCAATTTTCAAATGTGTTTACATAAAATTATACATAGTACTTTTTAGTAATTTTCTAGAAATATCTCTTGTCATTATTTCCCTAATCCCCTTCTTCATTTCTAATATTGTTAGTATGTGCTTTTCTTTTTTTCTGTCAATTTTACTAAATTTCATCTATTTCACAAGGGTTTTGAAAAAACCATGATTATATTCTCTCAATCTTTCAATGTCTACACTTTTTTTTCACAAAAATATAACAGCATTTTTAAAGATTATATAGGTTAATATGGAAAACACTTAGAACAATGACTAGAACATAGTAGTTACTATACAATATTTTAAGGATAAATATGTAAGCATAAAAATAAAGTTTTTTAATAGAAGTTGGAAAACTGATACTAAAATTCATATGAAAATTTTATGGGCACTGACTAGTAAAAACAGTATCAAAAGAAGAGAGTAAGGGGAATATAAAAGGATTTGCCCTACATGATTCAAGACTTTACAAAATACCAGCAATTAACTGATGGGGTACTTAAATCAGGACATAAAACATAGACCAATGGATCAGAATAGGGACTCCTGACAGTCCCATGCACATATGAGAATATGGTTAATGACACAAATGGTATTACAAATCAGAGAGTAAGAAGGAATTGAACAAAAAATGGCATTGGAATTTTTGGCCATCATATATAAAAATACTAGATTCTTCCTTCAAAAAATACAAAAAAACCCACAAAATTTCTAGAAAAAATAATTGATAAACCTGAAATAGATATTTACATAAAAATTATTTAGATGATATTTTAATGTCATTATGGTAGAGAAATATTTCAAATATAAAAAGAGAAGTCATACAAAAAACATAAGGGAAAAATGTGCAAGTTTAAAATATGTCACTAATATATTGAAAGATTTGAAGTTAATTTTTGTTGTTGTTCAGCTAATAACACACGGAAAAGACAAGCCACAAACTGGGAGGATTATTCAGTGCTTTTAACTAGGATATTGATACAATGAAAAAGACAAATGTCACACTAGGAAAAAATAAATAGGAATAGGAAATTCAGTTATTAGAAAATCAAAATGACCCATTGTAAAATGTGACTTATTTCCATGGCAAGAATGGAAATGCAAATGAGAACTACAATGGTATAGCTATTTCAGATCCCCTCAATTCTTAAGAGTGAAAAACATCTGACACTATCAGTGTTAGAAAACATCAGGACACATGGGTTCTCTCATTCACTACCAGTAGGCACGTGAATCAGTAAACTGTGCAGAGAGGAATTTGGCAATGTCTGGTAAAATATGAAGATTTCTATCCTTCAATGAAGCTTTGTTTTTACTGGCATAAAGATTGGAAAAATTATCATTGGGATTTAGTCAATAAGTTATGGTGTATTGATTTTTTGGAGTGCTTTAAAATGGCTAAAATAAATCACTGTATCTACATATATCTATATAAAAATACTTTTAATGCTGGGTAAAATATCACAGGTACTGTGGTTATGTTTGCATCATTATCTTTTAGACACCATAGCAAAATATTTAGACATGAAATGAATGATGTTGGAAATTCATTTCAAAATAATCCATTTGCAAATGGGAATTGGATGGAAGGGATGAAACAAAGTGATGAGTACTTTGTGTAGGTATTAGCTGCATTGGCATTTCTTTTCTCAATTTTTATATATGTTAGAAATCTTCCATAAACATAAAGCTACAAAAGTGAACAATGTGTAAAAAATATATCAAATTTACATAAAATTTACAATAAAGAAAACTGATTTTATTCATTGAAACTAAATTAAATTAGTTAGTGTAATTAAATATGGATTTCTGAAAATTGTTATCCAGACTATATTACAAGTGAAAATTGCATATATTGTGAAAAATTGCCTATACCTATGAAACAGACACAGATATACCAAGGACAGGAAGACCAGATTTCTTACAATAGTGGTGCCACTCAAGACAGACAAGATATAATTTTTTTCTGTACAGAAATTTTGTTATTTTGTGTTTTTTTAAGCAAATATTATAAATAACATGAGATTCTGCATGCTTACATAATCATCCAAAGATGACAGTCCCAAACATTCTTCAGAAAGAATATGCTGAAATTACTTTTTATGACCAATATTAGTTTATCTTCCTTCACCTAATATCTTTGTAACTGCCATCATAGAGCATGCAGAATCTTTTTAATATTGCTTAAATATTATGACTTAAAGTTGACATATACCTTATCTAATGCATTTTTACTCACTTAAAACCTGGAACCTAATGAGAAAAACAGACACTATTGTTCATCATAGGATGATGATACACCTCCTTATTGGCTTAAGGACTAATAAGGAAGTGAAATTGTTCTCTTCTTGTAATAACACGATTGATGGTGGTTTGTGTATATGAATATGAAGGTAGTGGGGGAAAAGGAAGGAGAGAGAAAATAAGAGAGACATCTTGGTCAATATTATAGACATCTTACTGTTATTCAGGCTAAACATTTTAGTGGCTGTGATCATCTAATCTAGCTGTAAATTGTCCAGTGAGAGCATGGTAGGGACTGGCTTGACCCAGAAAAAGTAGTATAAAGACAATATTGCTGGCATGAGCCTCTGAATTATCACTATCTTTAGGGGCATCATTTCTCTTGGCTTGGTTATATGAAAGGAAATTAAGCCCTTGGAGATTTTTTTGTGCCTTTTTTTTCTTTTTTAGGCTGAAAGCAACAATGGCAGATGATTGAAGAGCAAAGACCCAAAGACTCTTCAATTTTCCAAATTGCTTTAATTTGATGGAGAAGGAATGCTACATTTTGTTAAATTATATTATGATAAAGAGAAGCTAGTTGCTTCTCAGCATGAATCTGAAAGCAAATTATTTCCACAAAAAAGGACGATGTATTTAACTAGACAAGTAATTACCTTGTGGTGCTACTATCTCCCCTGCCTCAGATTAGAAAAGAATTCAATTATCACATCATTAGATCAAAAAATAATTTTAGTGATATATTCCAAGTGAATTAATTTATTTCTAGCCAGGTTCCAATGATTTTGGATTAACCTTCATGAATTTTGCTGATTGAAATTTTCAGTCAATGCCTTTACTTAAAAATCAAAATGTTATTTATTTTATGTTTGATTAACATTTTCTTCAATATAATTTTTTTCTCAAATTATAGTTACATATATTTAATTTACAGCATAATTGGATTTCTTATGAAGTTTAACCAAATTACTATATTACTCTATTTCTAGATAATTCCATTTTCTGATTTCCATTATTTTGCAATAAGCAATAGATACAAATATATGATGAATGATAAATAAATGATAAATGTGTATTATATATATTTGAAGTATAACTATATGGTGAAGGGAAGAGAGAATAAGAAACATATATCATTAAGAGGGTAAATGGCCATAATTACACTTTTTTGTTGTTTTATATTTTGTCATATTTATTTTCAGATTTTCATTATAGAAGTTACAAGTGCAGTTCACATCTTTTTTTTATATACTTTATTATTCAGGTATAAATGATATATAACAAACTTTATGTGAAAGGTTTTACCTATATATAGGTATATTTTTTATAGGTAAATTTTTTACCTATATATAAACTATACATATGAGCTTTATATATACTGCATATATGTATATCACATTACATATTTTGTATATGATATATAATTGTATACAACATATAATATACATTATATAAACAATCTTGCCAATAAAAATCCCTCTATACCCATTACAGAAATGAGAGAAAACACAATTTATCAGTAAGAATTATACATTTGTATGCATGTAAAGATAGCAAAAAAAGTGTCTATAAAGACTGAACAAAATTTCATGTACATTTATACAAAAAAGTAAAAAGTAAAAGAACAATAAAAACTTCTCTAATCTTCTCTAATCTAAGAGACAAGGGGACTCACTTCGTGACTGTCTCCAATACCCTCTTGAGGGAATTCTAAGTTCATCATAGATACGATGGTCCAAAGATCCAAGGTCTACTGACCTTGTATTGTGATTAAAAGCTCAAATCTTTTATTGGACGTATTATGTTTTTTTTTTTTTTCTTTAGGAAACGTACTGAGGAAGAGAGAGTAGGGGGCATGTTCCTCCTTTTCTTCATTCAACTAAGCAAGCGTGGTCATCTTACCCGTATATTATATTCACAAATAAGATAGTCAACATACCTATTCTCCAAAAGTTTCGACATCTCCATTCAGATTCCCTATTACTCTCCCTCCCCTCTCTATCTCCTCTGTTGTCAAGCAACCAAATTTGCTTTCTGTTATTTTAGATTAGCCTACATTTTCTAAAGTTTTACATAAATGGAATCTTCTAGTATATACTTCTTTGTATCTAGTTTGTTTCATTCAGTATATTTATTTTGTGATTTATTCAAGTTGTAGTGTGTATCAACAGTTCATTACATCTTGTGGGGTAGTATCCCATTGTATGGATAAACCATAGTTCATGTATCCATTCCTTGATGGACATTTGGGTTGTTTCTGGTTTTCAGCTGTTACAAATAAAGCTGCAGTGAATATTCATACACATATATGCTGTGTATGAATATATATATCTGTGTGCACATATATGCTTTCTTGTATCTTAGGTAAATATGGCTAGATCATAAGATAAGTGAATTCTTAATATTTAAGAAATTGAAAAACTATTTTCGAAAGTGGTTGTACCATTTTATGCTCCCAAATGCAGGGAATGGAATCCCAGTAACTCCACATCCTTGCCGATACTTTTTATGTTTAGCTTTTAAAATTTTAGTCTTTCTAATAGGTGTATACTAGCTTATCATGGTAATTTAATTTGCATTTTCACAGTGACTAATAATATTGAGCATTTTTTATGCTCTTATATGTCTCCATCTATCTTTTTTGGTGAAGTATCTTTTCCAATATGAAATCATTAAACAATAGTTTCTTTTATTATTGACTTCTGAGTGTTTATATTTTCTATATGGAAATCTTTTATCATTTTTAATTGGAAAATATTTACTCCAATTTGTAGCTTAACTGTTTTTTGGAAGTGCAAAAGTTTGGTTTGTTTCTATTTTTGTTTTATTTTTAATGAGGTGCAATATATTGTTTTCTTTCATGAATTGTGACCTTGGTATCATATTTTAAAATCCTTGCCTAATCCAAGGTTGCAAAGATTTTCTTCCAGTAGTTTTGTTTTTAGATAGGTTGAGAAATGGTATCACAGTGTAGTTTAATCAACATGTATGTTACTAAAAACCAGACTAAGCAGTTTTTCATAAGATTAAGGGCCATCTGCAATTATTTTTCTATATACTGACTGTTCCTATGTCTTCAGGCATTTGTATAGTAAATAAATTTCACATACTATTCTAACGTTCAATCTGGGTTGGTTCCCAAGTAAATTCATACAATAATACAAAGAATAATACAGAGCAATTAGAATATACAACATACGGAATAATGAGAATCCATAATGTTTATGAAAACAATTTTTACCATCACAATCCCAAACATTTTCAGTCATGGTTAGAACTGTAAATGTAAGAAGAATCCACAAGTCATGCTGGTATGTACTGGCAAACATTGAGAGAAAAAGAAACAGACAGCAGAAGTGCTTTCCATACTTCCAGTAACAAGAAACAATATTTCTCCTTACAAAAAGTACAAGAGAAAGTTGAAAAACATTTATAGACCAGTTAATATAAAGGCACAATGCAAAATAAGTAAAGATAGAGAGGATTAGGGCAACTTGTGGATGGAGAATAGCAGTAGGAGATGAGGCTAGAAATACGTATCACTGCAAAAAAATGGATTCTGTCCGATACCCAATAAGGATATGTCATAGGCTTTAGATGTGTGTTTGGACATGGTTACATTTTGAATTTTGGTATATTAGTTATTGCTGCTGACTGACTAATGCTTAGCTGAGGTAATTGCTGATGTTCACCGATCTTCACTGTATTCCATGATGTTTCCTGCATTAGTCTACATCCATTTCTGAGGGTACTATCTATGTCATAGGAAGCAGTATCATAGTACCACTGAAAGAGGGCTATATTAATAGCTGGGAAGAAGTACACATTCAAAATTTTTCCCAATGAAAAAACTGTAGGTTTCCTATAATTCATCAGTATGTATGTATGTATGTATGTGTGTGTGTGTGTGTGTGTGTGTATATATATATATATATACACACACATATATATGTGTGTGTGTGTGTGTGTATATACACATATATATGTGTGTATATATATACATATATACGTGTGTGTGTACATATGTATATACACGCATATATGTGTGTGTGTGTGTGTGTGTATACACACACACACACACACACACACACACCCATAAAACCTTTACTACGTATAAGCCCTGGGTCAAACATTGAGAAGAAAATACTTTCAACAATTTTGTTTTATACATGTGGAAAATTAGGCATGCTTATGTATATATAATACATATATACATATGAATGATAAATAAAATACATACATACATACATACATATATAATGTTAATTAAGATTTCTTTTTCCCATAATGTTGAAGACCAGATAACAAGACAAAGTCTTGCCTCAATACATATAAGTACATTGAATAAATACAACAAATATGCTTTAAATTCATGCTGCTTTCAGAGGAAAGTAAAGGATTTTTCCAAGCAATTAAAAATGGAGAAGAAATTGAACATGAGCGAGGTGAGCTTGTGCTGATGCTTTTATTGCCCTGATTGAGTAGGGGAAGGAGAGAAAAGAAAGACAGGAGAGGAGAGGTTGTTGGATTTAATAACCAAGAAGCTTGCATTTAAAGGATCTTACACTCAACTGAGGACTGTGCAACTGGTGTCATCCATGAATAAGACACTGAAAATGTTAAAGGTATAAAACACTAACTGATGAATAAATATGAAAAACCAATGCAGAAAGAGATTACAAGAAAGATCACCTATTTCAATTTGGGATCTAAAAAAGGAAAAAAAATCCTTATGCTAAAAATTCATAATAACAGGTTTGCTGTCCCATGGGTTTGAGGCCTTATACTGCTTACATATCTACTTATAAACCAGTAAATGTATGTAAAAATTGCTACTGGAATGGTTATATCCCAGTAAATTCTTTTTTTTTACTTTTTAAAAAATGTTTATTTTTGAGAGAGAGAGAGAGAGAGAGAGAGAAAGAGAGAGAGAACTGAGTGGGGGAGGGGCAGAAAGAGAGGGAAACAAAGAATCCAAAGCAGGCTCCAGGGTCTGAGCTGTCAGCACAGAGCCCAACACAGGGCTCAAACTCACAGAGTGTGAGATCATGACCTGAGCTGAAGTCAGACACTTAACTGACTAAGCCACCCAGGCACCCCAATCCCAGTAGATTCTAAGCCTAAAATCCTAAATTATAAAAATAGTAGAAAAAAATCTAACATGTGTGAGGATCTATAGTCTAAGTAAATAGCAATATCAGACCCTTAATCATTCTATACAATATAATTATCAGGAATGGACAATAACTTACCTGTGCTTAAAATTGTGAAAGAAGGAACTAAAGGCACACAAAAAAACAATATACTAACAATTCCAACTACCAACAAAAACAGCTGAATTTGAATGTATAACAAACAGAACTTCTAGAAATGATCAATGCAGTTTATAAAATGAAAAACTTAGTTGGTGTCTAAGCAGTTAATCAAACATAGTTAACTGAACAGTTAAGGATTACAGGACTTATTAGAAGAAATCATCCAGAATACAGCACTGAGAATTGGAGGAGAAATATGAACCCATCATAATAAAACTGTGGAACACCAAAGATACTGAGATCTTAAAAGCAATTAGTGAGCAATGAATGACAATACTGACAATGTACTTTCACAAAAAAACTGATAGAAGCCAAAAAGCTGTGGATATGTTTATCCTAGAATGTATATCCTAAGAGCAACTACAGGAAGCAATCTAAGAAAGAATGAAGCCATAGGTGGGCAAACCCTCAATTTGACCCAATTTGCCTAGCCTTTCCAGCATGAACTACCAAAGGTAAGGCAATTCCTTCCCACTCATCCTGGCTCAATATCAATTAATCCCCTAGGTTTTCTCAATTTGATTGCCAGCTCTCTGAGGTCATGAAACAATATCATATACATACTTGCAATATTCACAGTACAATATAATACTAAGTAATTACTAATACTATATAAGTTAACAGCTCTGCTCAGAGAGCGAGAAGGCTGGAGGACGAGGGAGAGTTGCTGAGCCCCGTGACGACAGAGCTCAGTTTGGCGGGGAAAAAATGGGCTCGCCAGCGCCATATCCCTCGCCCATCCCCCAGCCAAAATCCCAAAGGGAACCGGTTCCTGCCAGGGAACTTGCCTGCACCATGCAAACACCCAATGCCGTGCCATATATATATTATAAACCAAACATGATATATGTATATATAGACATTACTTAATAGTGCTTATCCATATATAAATGTATAACTTTATACTTTTTTACTCCATAATATTTATTAAAATATTTACCTATCAATCAGTAACAGTATACTTTCATTTTAAGTGCTTAGTTATTTTATAGGCATGTTATAACTATGAAACTGATGATTTCATGGACTTGAAGTTCCAATTTTCCCCACTCTTATGAAAGTTTTGAGACATTTTTATTTCATAAACATTATCTTTCCAAGTCATCATAAAATTTTCTTAGAATATATTCTAAAATTGAAATTTCCAGGTTAAATTATATGACCATTAGTAAAGCATGAACAAAATTTTGAAGCCATTTTTATTCTTAAGAGCAGGTAGAAATTCTAGAGATGAAGGATTCTACCACTGGCAAATAAAAAATCAAGATTTTTGGGGCACCTGGGTAGCTCAGTCGGTTAAGCAGCCGACTTCAGCTCAGGTCATGAGCTCGCGGTCCGTGAGTTCGAGCCCTGTGTCGGGCTCTGTGCTGACAGCTCAGAGCCTGGAGCCTGTTTCAGATTCTGTGTCTCCCTCTCTCTGACCCTCCCCCGTTCATGCTCTGTCTCTCTCTGTCTCAAAAATGAATAAATGTTAAAAAAAATTAAAAAAAAACTCAAGATTTTTTTCTATATCAAGTTATTCTTAAAATGTATTTCAATTTTGAACTCTACTTTCAAAGAACATCTGCAAATTTTCCACATTTATAATTTCTCATTGATTGAAAAAAATTGGTAATAATTTGTTTTCAAAGCTATATTAGATTATTTTCTAACTATCACGTTCTGTGATTATACATCTGAGAGTCTGGTATGTTTCTCTTTTTTTTTTCTCTAAGTGAATTCAGATATGGTATAATTTTTAGACCTGCCTCAAGAAAATCAAACAAAAATGTCCTTGGCATTTGTTGACTTAGCATAGACCTTATCATCTCTGAGAATGAATTAAAAATGCTTTATATTGGCTTTTCTTGGTTTAAATAATAACTACTATCCTAATCAAACAGAGCCATTTCACTTAGAAAGAAGCTAAAAGAAATTGCATCCAAAAAGCTGGATTATTTAAAAGAAAAAAAAGGACGAATTTTGTATTTATTCAGTTAACCACTTACTGAAGTATGCTGTTTTATTTTAATCTAATGGTATTTCACCTTCTTTCTCTTTTTGTCCTGAACGAGGCAATTATTACCCCAGATTGCTACATGGCCTGGGAGCACCAGGAAGACTCTGAACACCTTACTTCTCTACCACAAGATCACACTCAACAGCTTATTAAGATTCTAGTATAGCACCAATGACTAATGTGCAGCAAAGGCCTGGAATTTACTTCCAACTCATTTAATTACAGAAATCAATGAACTCCTGGAGCTGTACCAGGTGAGAGAAAATGAACCTGGCCCAAATGACATTTCGTTTGTGCTATCAAGATAGTTCAAGCAACCTTGCTTTAAGAAACTACTACCATCCACAAGACCTCAAATTGGCAAAAATGATGAGAACAAAAAAGTCTGAAATATTTGCTTTTGAATGAAATATATGACCCAGGTTTGCAATTATATTAAGTTAAAATGAAGTAAAACTTTTGTGACCATAATTCATAGTAAGAAATATAGTTTACATTACAATTTATTACATACACACACACACACACACACACACACACACACACAGTAATAATCAATAAGGGTTTCTGAAGAAGAGATAAAAAAAAGTATCAGGTAGCCTGGTGTCTGGCATGTGGCAGATTACCTCAGTGCTATATACTAAATTATTCTAGAATCAAATCTAGAAATATGCTCGTATGTGTGATTTCACTACAAGGTATAAAGGGGAAATTTTTTTAAGGTAGCCAAAATATCTGAATACCAGACACTTACAAACTGACTGAGAAGGAGCAAAAAAGGGCATGACAGCTGGCAAATAAGTATATAGAAAGCTCACATGTATTTAGAAAAAAAACAAAGACAGTGAGCTAGGGTGGTATCATAAGAAGTAGCATTTGGACTGAGTGGCTAAAGAGAAGGAAAAGAGGAGAGCTTTGAGGATTAGAGAGAGATCAAGAAGTAAAAGGCAGTGTTTTCTAATAGCAGCAGTGAAAACAGGAGAAAGAGAAGCAAAGATTTTATATCCTGTTAATTAGCCTTCATAGTTTTCTTACTGATAAAACAGAATGATGACTCTCACCTCTTAGAGTCTGTGACTCTTAAAATTTTTTAATGCTTTAATATTAAGAAATGAAGCACTTTGCACAGGGTAATTTGTCAATAGTATTAACATTACAGTTATTGTCCTTCTTATCTGTATATACATAACAGTCATATTACTCTATTTTGCTTATCTCTCCATTATTAGGCCCTGAACATGTACTCCACTTCATTGCTGCAATTACAGTGTTTGCCAAAGCAACAGTATTTCTGTAGAAGATTACTCTTATCATTCAACATGAGCTAATTTCCTTGGAGATAAATGGAAATTACGTTCCAATAGATGGAGGATGTCCAATAATTACCCTTCAGAGCCATATTGATTCATATATTAAACCCTTCCTTGTAATTTTTCTCCATATTTCCTCCCTCCCTCTCTCTTTCATTCTTCCCTTCCTTCTTTCTTTCCTTCCTTCCTTCCTTCCTTCCTTCCTTCCTTCCTTCCTTTTAGTAGTAGCATTCTTTCCATCACCCACACTACCTATCTTGGATAAATTGTCACTGCAGGGGAACATGGGCATGGCAGGAGTCCTGTGACCTCAAATAAAATAGAAATGATAATCTGAACTACGGACAGTGGCACATATGTGCTATCCCAATACTATAATCACATAAAGTGTTTTACTTTTTGGTTTCCTTCATTAAATGCATCTAAAAATTATTTTGATTTTGGAGTTTTGTCGAAAGATGGCAGCATAAGAGGACGCTGGGCTCACAGCGTCCTACTGATCACTTAGATTCCACCTACACCTGCCTAAATAACCCAGAAAAACACCAGAAGACTAGCAGAACAGAGTCTCCGGAGCCAAGTGCAGACGAGAGGCCCACGGAAGAGGGTAGGAAGGGCGGCGAGGCGGTGCGCGCTACACGGACTGGCCGGAGGGAGCCGGGTGGAGGGGTGGCCTGCCGGCCAAGGAGAGCCCCTGAGTCTGGCTGGCAAAAGTGGAGGGGCTGGACGGAGTGTGTTCGGACAGCAAACGGGACTTAACATCTGGAAGGTTATAAGTTAACAGCTCTGCTCAGAGAGCGAGAAGGCTGGAGGACAACGGGAGGGAGAGTTGCTGAGCCCCGTGACGACAGAGCTCAGTTTGGCGGGGAAAAAATGGGCTCGCCAGCGCCATATCCCTCACCCATTCCCCAGCCAAAATCCCAAAGGGAACTGGTTCCTGCCAGGGAACTTGCTTGCACCACGCAAACACCCAATGCCGTTCTTCTGTGGATCCATCCCTCCGGTGGGTCTGACTCCTTCCCGGTGCCACAGGGCCCCTCCCGAAGTGGATCTCCGAAGGAGAAGTGAGCTGAGCCTGCCCCTCCTGCCCCCCGAGCACCCTGCCTATCCACCCCAGCTAATACGCCAGATCCCCAGCACCACAAGCCTGGCAGTGTGCAAGTAGCCCAGACGGGCCACGCCACCCCACAGTGAATCCCGCCCCTAGGAGAGGGGAAGAGAAGGCACACACCAGTCTGACTGTGGCCCCAGCGGTGGGCTGGGGGCAGACATCAGGTCAGATTGTGGCCCCGCCCACCAACTCCAGTTATACACCACAGCACAGGGGAAGTGCCCTGCAGGTCCTCACCACTCCAGGGACTATCCAAAATGACCAAATGGAAGAATTCCCCTCAGAAGAACCTTCAGGAAATAACAACAGCTAACGAACTGATCAAAAAGGACTTAAACAATATAACAGAAAGTGAATTTAGAATAATAGTCATGAAATTAATCACTGGGCTTGAAAACAGTATAGAAGATAGCAGAGAATCTATTGCTACAGAGATCAAGGTACTAAGGAATAGTCAGGAGGAATTAAAAAATGCTATACACGAGCTGCAAAATAAAATGGAAATGACAATGGCTCGAATTGAAGAGGCAGAGGAGAGAATAGGTGAACTAGAAGATAAAATTATGGAAAAAGAGGAAGCTGAGAAAAAGAGAGATAAAAAAATCCAGGAGTATGAGGGGAAAATTAAAGAACTAAGTGATGCACTAAAGAGAAATAATCTACGCATAATTGGTATTCCAGAGGAGGAAGAGAGAGGGAAAGGTGCTGAAGGGGTACTTGAAGGAATAATAGCTGAGAACTTCCCGGATCTGGGGAAGGAAAAAGGCATAGAAATCCAAGAGGCACAGAGAACTCCCTTCAGACGTAACTTGAATCGATCTTCTGCATGACACACCATAGTGAAACTAGGCAAAATACAAGGATAAAGAGAACTTCTGAAAGCAGCAAGGGATAAACATGCTCTAACATATAAAGGGAGACCTATAAGACTCGTGACCGATCTCTCTTCTGAAACTTGGCAGACCAGAAAGGAATGGCAGGAGATCTTCAATGTGATGAAAAGAAAAAATATGCAGCCGAGAATCCTTTATCCAGCAAGTCTGTCATTTAGAAGAGAAGCAGAGATAAAGGTCTTCCCAAACAAACAAAAACTGAAGGAATTCGTCACCACTAAGCCAGCCCTACAAGAGATCCTAAGTGGGATCTTGTGAGACAAAGTACCAGAGACATTGCTACAAGCATAAAACATACAGATCACAATGACTCTAACCCCGTATCTTTCTATAATAACACTGAATGTAAATGGACTAAATGCACCAAGCAAAAGACATAGGATATCAGAATGGATAAAAAAAAAGACCCATCTATTTGCTGTCTAAAAGAGACTCATTGTAGACCTGAGGACACCTTCAGATTGAGAAAGACGGGATGGAGAACTATTTATCATGCTACTGGAAGTCAAAAGAAAGCTGGAGTAGCCATACTTATATCAGACAAACTAGACTTTAAATTAAAGGCTGTAACAAGAGATGAAGAAGGGCATTATATAATAATCACAGGGTCTATCCATCAGGAAGAGCTAACAATTATAAATGTCTATGCGTCGAATACGGGAGCCCCCAAATATATAAAACAATTACTGACAAACATAGGCAACCTTATTTTTAAGAATGTGGTAATTGCAGGGGACTTTAACATTCCACTTACAGCAATGGATAGATCATCTAGACACACGGTCAATAAAGAAACAAGGGCCCTGAATGATACACTGGGTCAGATGGACTTGATGGATAGATTTAGAATTCTGCATCGCAAAGCAACAGAATATACTTTCTTCTTGAATGCCCATGGAACATTCTCCAAGATAGATCAGATACTGGGTCACAAAACAGCCCTTCATAAGTATACAAGAATTGAAATCATACCATGCATACTTTCAGACCACAATGCTATGAAGCTTGAAATCAACCATAGGAAAAAGTCTGGAAAACCTCCAAAAGCATGGAGGTGAAAGAACACCCTACTAAAGAATGAATGGGTCAACCAGGCAATTAGAGAAGAAATTAAAACATATATGGAAACAAACGAAAATAAACAATATAGAATCTAAAAAAACGGTAGAGCAGATCAACGAAACCAAGAGTTGGTTTTTTGAAAAAATAAACAAAATTGACAAACCTCTAGCCAGGCTTCTCAAAAGGAAAAGGGAGATGACCCAAATAGATAAAATCATGAATGAAAATGGAATTATTACAACCAATCCCTCAGAGATACAAGCAATTATCAGGGAATACTATAAAAAATTATATGCCAACGAATTGGACAACCTGGAAGAAATGGACAAATTCCTAAACACCCACACTCTTCCAAAACTCACTCAGGAGGAAATAGAAAGCTTGAACAGACCCATAACCAGCGAAGAAATTGAATCGGTTATCAAAAATCTCCCAACAAATAAAGAGTCCAGGACCAGATGGCTTCCCAGGGGAGTTCTACCAGACGTTTAAAACAGAGATAATACCTATCCTTCTCAAGCTATCCCAAGAAATAGAAAGGGAAGGAAAACTTCCAGACTGATTCTATGAAGCCAGTATTACTTTGATTCCTAAACCAGACAGAGACCCAGTAAAAAAAGAGAACTACAGGCCAATATCCCTGATGAATATGGATGCAAAAATTCTCAATAAGATACTAGCAAACCGAATTCAACGGCATATAAAAAGAATTATTCACCATGATCAAGTGGGATTCATTCCTGGGATGCAGGGCTGGTTCAACATTCGCAAATCAATCAACGTGATACATCACATTAATAAAAGAAAAGATAAGAACCATATGATACTGTCAATCGAGACAGAAAAGGCATTTGACAAAATACAGCAACGTTTCTTAATAAAAACCCTCGAGAATCGGGATAGAAGGAACATACTTAAAGATCATAAAAGCCATTTATGAAAAGCCCACAGCTAACATCATCCTCAACGGGGAAAAACTGAGAGCTTTTTCCCTGAGATCAGGAACACGACAGGGATGTCCACTCTCACCGACGTGGTTTAACATAGTGCTGGAAGTTCTAGCATCAGCAATCAGACAACAAACGGAAATCAAAGGCATCAAAATTGACAAAGATGAAGTTAAGCTTTCGCTTTTTGCAGATGACATGATATTATACATGGAAAATCCGATAGACTCCACCAAAAGTCTGCTAGAACCGATACATGAATTCAGCAAAGTTGCAGGATACAAAATCAATGTACAGAAATCAGTTGCATTCTTATACACTAACAATGAAGCAACAGAAAGACAAATAAAGAAACTGATCCCATTCACAATTGCACCAAGAAGCATAAAATACCTAGGAATAAATCTAACCAAAGATGTAAAAGATCTGTATGCTGAAAACTATAGAAAGCTTATGAAGGCAATTGAAGATTTAAAGAAATGGAAAGACATTCCCTGCTCATGCATTGGAAGAATAAATATTGTCAAAATGTCAATACTACCCAAAGCTATCTACACATTCAATGCAATCCCAATCAAAATTGCACCAGCATTCTTCTCGAAACTAGAACAAGCAATCCTAAAATTCATATGGAACCACAAAAGGCCCCGAATAGCCAAAGTAATTTTGAAGAAGAAGACCAAAGCAGGAGGCATCACAATCCCAGACTTTAGCCTCTACTACAAAGCTGTCATCATCAAGACAGCATGGTATTGGCATAAAAACAGACACATAGACCAATGGAATAGAATAGAAACCCCAGAACTAGACCCACAAACGTATGGCCAACTCATCTTTGACAAAGCAGGAAAGAACATCCAATGGAAAAAAGACAGTCTCTTTAACAAATGGTGCTGGGAGAACTGGACAGCAACATGCAGAAGGTTGAAACTAGACCACTTTCTCACACCATTCACAAAAATAAACTCAAAATGGATAAAGGACCTGAATGTGAGACAGGAAACCATCAAAACCTTAGAGGAGAAAGCAGGAAAAGACCTCTCTGACCTCAGCCGTAGCAATCTCTTACTCGGCACATCCCCAAAGGCAAGGGAATTAAAAGCAAAAGTGAACTACTGGGACCTTATGAAGATAAAAAGCTTCTGCACAGCAAAGGAAACAACCAACAAAACTAAAAGGCAACCAACGGAATGGGAAAAGATATTTATAAATGACATATCGGACAAAGGGCTAGTATCCAAAATCTATAAAGAGCTCACCAAACTCCACACCCAAAAAACAAATAACCCAGTGAAGAAATGGGCAGAAGACATGAATAGACACTTCTCTAAAGAAGACATCCGGATGGCCATCAGGCACATGAAAAGATGTTCAACGTCGCTCCTTATCAGGGAAATACAAATCAAAACCACACTCAGATATCACCTCACGCCAGTCAGAGTGGCCAAAATGAACAAATCAGGAGACTATAGATGCTGGAGAGGATGTGGAGAAATGGGAACCCTCTTGCACTGTTGGTGGGAATGCAAATTGGTGCAGCCGCTCTGGAAAGCAGTGTGGAGGTTCCTCAGAAAATTAAAAATAGACCTACTCTATGACCCAGCAATAGCACTGCTAGGAATTTACCCAAGGGATACAGGAGTACTGATGCATAGGGGCACTTGTACCCCAATGTTTATAGCAGCACTCTCAACAATAGCCAAATTATGGAAAGAGCCTAAATGTCCATCAACTGATGAATGGATAAAGAAATTGTGGTTTATATGCACAATGGAGTACTACGTGGCAATGAGAAAGAATGAAATATGGCCTTTTGTAGCGACGTGGATGGAACTGGAGAGTGTGATGCTAAGTGAAATAAGCCATACAGAGAAAGACAGATACCATATGGTTTCACTCTTATGTGGATCCTGAGAAACGTAACAGAAACCCATGGGGGAGGGGAAGGAA
Source organism: Panthera leo (assembly GCF_018350215.1). Lineage (NCBI taxonomy): Eukaryota > Metazoa > Chordata > Mammalia > Carnivora > Felidae > Panthera > Panthera leo. The sequence continues at coordinate 64,303,464 of NC_056690.1, forward strand.
AAAAAAAAAAAAAGAGGTTAGAGTGGGAGAGAGCCAAAGCATAAGAGACTCTTAAAAACTGAGAACAAACTGAGGGTTGATGGGGGGTGGGAGGGAGGGTAGGGTGGGTGATGGGTATTGAGGAGGGCACCTTTTGGGATGAGCACTGGGTGTTGTATGGAAACCAATTTGACAGTAAATTTCATATATTAAAAAAATAAATAAATTAAAAAAAAATCAGTCAAAAGACTCACAAAATAAAAGGATGTAAATATGACACTATATACTTAAAACATGGGGAGGAGTGAAGAATGGGTTCAAATGTAATTGACTATCAACTTAATATAGACTGTTACATGCATAAGATGTCATTTATAAACCTAATGATAATCACAGATCAAAACCTGGTAATAGATAAGCAAAAAATGAAGAGAAAGGAATCCAAGTATATCAGTAAAGTCAGTAGATCATGAGAGATGAGAGCAAGAGAAAAAAGAAACAAGAAAGAACTACAAAAACAATAAAACAAAGAAAAAAATGGCATTAAGTACATACCTCACAACAATTGCTTTGAATGTAAATGGACTAAATGTAACAAACAAAAGACAAGGGTGACAGAATGAATAATAATCAAGGCTCATCTATATCTAGCCAAGAAGACTCATTTTAGACCTAAAGACATATGCAGATTCAAAGTGAAGGTATGGAAAAGCACTCATCATGCATATGGATGTGAAAAGAAAGCTTAGGTAGCAATACTTAGACAAAATAGACTTAAAACAAAAACTATAACAAGCAGAACATCATAGAATTATAAAGGCAACAATCCAACAAGAAGATATAACAATTATAAATACTTATGCACCCAAAATGGGAGTATTCAAACACATAATGCAGCTAATAACAAACATAAAGGAAGTAATTGATAGTAATACAATAATAGTAGGGCATTTTAATACCCCACTTATATCAATTAAGTCCTAGCCACAGCAATCAGACAATAGAAAGAAATAAAAGGAATCCAAATTGGGAAAGAAGAATTAAAAATTCACTATTTGCAGGTGACATGAAACTATATGTAGAAAACTCTAAAGACTCCACCAAAAAAACTACTAGACCTGATAAATGAATTCAGTTAGGTTACAGGATACAAAATCATTACACAGAAATCTGATGCATTTCTATATAATAATAATGAAGTAGCATAAAGATTAAGAAAACAATCCATTTACAACTGTACTAAAAATAATAAAATAGCCAGGAATAAAGTTAACCAAGATGGTGAAAGACCTATACTCTGAAAACTATAAAACACTGATGAAAGGAAGTGAAGACGACACAAACAAATACAAATATATTCTATGCTCATAGATTGGAAGGAGAAATATTGTTAAAATGTCCATAATACCCAAAGCAATCTGCAGATTTAATGCAATCCCGATCAAAATAGCAACAACATTTTTCACAGCACTAGAACTAACAAATCCAAAACTTGTATGGAAACAAAAAAGACCCTGAATAGCCAAAGCAGTCTTGACAAAGACCAAAACTGGAGATATCACAGTATCAGATTTCAATATATAGAGCAAATCTGTAGTAATCATAGTATAATACTGGCACAAAAACAGTCACATAGATCAAAAGAAAACAGAATGGAGAGACCAGAAATATACCCATGATTACACGGTCAACTAATCTTCAACAAAAGAGGCAAGGTGGGGCACCTGGTGGCACTAGTTAAACATCTGGCTCTTGATTTCTGCTCAGGTCATGATTTCATGGTTTGGTGAGTTTGAGCCCCGTGTCCAGCTCTGCACTGATAGCATGGAGCCTGCCTGAGATTCTCCCTTTCACTCTGTACCAAACCTCACTCTCACTCTCTTGGTCTCTCTCAAAATAAATAAATAAATAAACTTAAAAAAAATGAGGCAAGGATATGTCATATATGAAAAACATAGTCTCTTCAACAAATGGTCTTGGAAACACCAGACTGCTTACATGCAAGAGAATGAAACTGTACCACTTTCTTACATCACACACAAAAAATGCAAAATTGCTTAAATACCTACTGGTGAGATCTGAAATCATAAAAATCCTAGAAGACAGCACAGGTAGTAATTTCTCTGACACTGGCATAGCAACATTTTTCTAGGTGTCTCTTAAGGCAAGGGAAACAAAAGAAAAAATAAATTATTGGGATTACATCAAAACCAAAATCTTCTGTACAGTGAAAGAAAAAACAAAACTAAGACAACCTAATAAAAGGGAGAAGACATTTGCACATGACACACCTGATAAAGGGTTAGTATACAATTCAACACCAAAAAAAAAAAAAAAAGACACATCAACAACAACAAAACTACACAATCCAATTAAAAATGGGCACATGACATGAACAGACATTTCTCCACAGAAGACATCCAGATGGCCAACAGACACACAAAGACATGCTCAACATCACTCACTATCAGGAAAATGCAAATTAAAACCACAATGAGATATCACCTCATACCTGTCAGAAGGGCTAAAATAAAAAATGCAAGAAACAACAAGTGTTAGGATTTGGGGAAAAATAAACACTTGTGCACTGTTGGTGAGAATGCAAACTGGTGCAGCCACTGTGGAAAAGAGTATGGAAGTTCCTCAAAAAATTAAAAACAGAATTACCCTACAATCCAGTAATTCTACTATTTACACAAAGACTATGAAAACACTAATTCAAAAAGGTGTATGCACCCCTATGTTTAGTTCAGCATTGTTTATACTAGCCATATTACTGAATCAACCCAAGAGTCCATCAATAGATGAACAAAGAAGAGGTGTTATACATATACAATGGAATATTATTCATCCATAAAAAAGAATAAGATCTTGCCATTTGCAATGACATAGATGCATTTAGAGGATATAATACTAAGTGAAATAAGTCAGTCAGGGAAAGACCAATACCATATGATTTCACTAATATGTGTAATTTAAGAAACAAAACAAATGAAGAAATATAATAGGAGATAAACATACAAAAAAACACTCTTAAATATAGAAAACAAACTGATGGTTGGCAGAGAGAAGGTGGATGCAGGGATGGGTGAAAAAGGTGAAAGGGATTAAGAGTATACTTATGATGAGTACTAAATAACATACAGAATTGTTGAATCACTACATTGTATACCTAAAACTAATGTAACACTTGTACTGTTCTGAAATTAAAATTTTAAGATATTAAAAATAGTAAAAAAAATAAAAATAAACTTTAAAAATAGGTGTAATAAAAACCATAGCAATTTATGGGAGAAATAGGGTTGGAACACAACACTTAAAAATGTTACCAGTAACACATTAAAAAAAGAGAAGGGAACCTAATAAAAATGGCAAAGCAGTTTAGGACATTTTAAATATTTAGCAAATATATAAATACTACAATAAATATTTCATCTTGAGAAAAAACTGAGGTGTTTGTACACGTGGACATTGAAAGGGTTGTAGCTTGTGAGTTACTGTAAAATGTGGAAGGATAATTATCTGAAATAAGATAGAAAGTTGTAACACCAGATGTATATAGATATGGGACATAACACACGGAGAATTCAGACAGCTGGTAGATGTGTGAAATGTGTATTCATATGTCACAATGCCACTTGCTTCTTCTAGGTGTAGTTTCTGTGTTTGCTTGGTGTTTCTCAAGGACAGCATTGCACATAAGCAAGCATGAAATCTGAGCTTAAATTGTTCTCTAGTATATCAGTTGTGTTGGAATAAATGTTTCAAAACAAGTATTATAGCAGAACTGACTGCACATCAACACAACTATTTCAAGCATCCATAATATGTTGGGCATCTGTCTGAGCAAAGAGGATAGAAAGGAATGTAAAAACATAATCTCTGCCCTCAAAGGGCTCAAAGTCTAGTAAAAACAATAGGCCAGTAAGAAAGACTATTATACCATATAACATAATGCTTTAAAACTGTTAGTATTCTGGTACTGTTGGAGTTAAGTGTGAATGTGACTGGGGGGAATGTGATTTGAGGAAAAGCTTTGGGGGACATAACTGGGAGAAATCCACTACCTTGATTTGTATTTCAGTGCTTCCACTTTCGTGCTTTGTGATCTTGGGCATGCTGTCACTGCTGTGTGCCTCACTTTCCTCATCCATAACAACAGATGATAATGATATCACCTACTAAAGGACTATTGGGAAGAATAAAGGAATTATTCTATGTAGAATGCTTAAAACAATGCTTGTTAGACACTAATTAAGCATTTAATTGATGCCACTGTAATCACTATCAATATCATCATCATCATTACTAGAATTGGACATCATTATTATTACTAATATGGATGAACTGGAAGGTCACACTAAGGAGCTTGACATTCTTCGTGGAAGCAATGGGAAGTCTGCACAGCAATTTAAGCTAGATATCACAACATTATTTTTTATAATAAAGCTTTGATAGTAGTCAGTAATATGGATCAAAGATAGGTAAAATGGGAGGTAAACATATCTCCTAACAATCCAAGAGAGAGTTTAGAAATGACAGCTACAGAGATGAAGAGGAGAGAACATATTAAAAAGGCATGAGATGAAACCTCTAGGCCTTTATATTTGACTGATTATATGCTGGCCTAGAGGGAAAAGGAATCTACAATGAGTCCCAGATTTTTGTTTAACTCAATAGTTCATGACATCATTCACAAGACTAGGGATACAGCTGGAAAAAATAGATTTGAAAAGGCAAATTGCAAATTTAGTTTTGGACTTACAAAAATTGAAGTGCCTGTTTGACAACACAATGAATAATTAAAAATAAAGATCTTTATTACATGAGAAAGCTCTTGTCTAGAGATCTGGAGACTATGAATTGTATAAATAGTGTACACATATGTAGTTCTAGCACTATAGTTGTGAGGATGAGTACATTTCACTTTCATATGCACAGTACATTTTGCTTTGTTTCTTTATTGGAGTCTTTAATTTGTAGATTCTACCCCAAAATAGTGTCAACCTGCTTCCTTCTAACCTATAGACAGAAAAGAAAAGAAGAAAGAAAAGAAAAAGAAAAAGAAAAAGAAAAAGAAAAAGAAAAAGAAAAAGAAAAAAAAACGAAAAAGAAAAAGAAAAGGAAAAGGAAAAAGAAAAAGGAAAAGAAAAAGGAAAAGAAAAGAAAAGGAAAGGAAATACAACCTTTTCTGGCGATAATAAGACTATAAATGTTAGATGTAATACATCTATAAAGTATTTTCTCCCACTCTCCCCATGCTTCTTACTGTTACCAGCAAAATTACAATACATGCTATTTTTCCATGTGCCAATTAATGTGTCACTTTCATGAGGATCTTCTGCCATTACCTCTACTTTAACGGTTTATTCTCAACTGGCTAAACCCAGATCAGGTGCTCTCTCTCTCATTCTGAGTGGCCATTTCCCTGATGGTGAGTGATGTTGAGCATCTTTTCATGCGTCTGTTGACCATCTGGACGTCTTCTTTGAAGGAGTGTATTTGTGTCTTCTGCCCATTTCTTCACTGGATTATTTGTTTTTTGGGTATTGAATTTGGTTAAGTTCTTTATAGATTTTGGATACTAACCCTTTAATCCGACATGTCATTTGTAAATGTCTTTTCCCATTCTGTCAGTTGCCTTTTAGTTTTGTTGATTGTTTCCTTTGCAGAGCAGAAGCTTTTTATCTTGATGAGGTCCCAATAGTTCATTTTTGCTTTTATTTCCCTTGCCTTCGGAGACGTGTTGATTAAACAGTTGCTGTAGCTGAGGTCAAAGAGGTTGTTTCCTGTTTTCTCCTCTAGGGTTTTGATTGTTTCCTGTCTCACAGTTAGGTCTTTCATCCATTTTGAGTTTATTTTTGTGTATGGTGGAAGAAAGTGGTCCAGTTTCATTCTTCTGCATGTTGCTGTCCACTTCTCCCAGCACCATTTGCTAAAAACACTGTATTTTTTCCACTGGATATTCTTTCCTGTTTTGTCGAAGATTAGTTGGCCATACATTTTTGGGTCTAATTCTGGTTCTCTATTCTATTGCTCTGTGTGTCTGTTTTTGTGCCAATAGCACATTCTCTTGATGATTACAGCTTTGTAGTAGAGGTTAACATCCAGGATTGTAATGTGTCCCGCTTTGGTTTTCTTTTTCAACATTACTTTGGCTAGTTGGGGGTCTTTTGCAGTTCCACATACAAATTTCATAATTGTTTGTTCTAGCTCTGAGAAGAATGCTGGTGCAATTTTGATTGGTATTGTATTGAATGTGTAGATTTCTTTGGGTAGTATTGACATTTTAACAATATTTGTTCTTCCAATGCATAAGCATGGAATGTTTTTCCATTTCTTTGTGTCTTTTTCAATTTCTTTCAGCATACAGATCTTTTACTTTGGTTAGTTTTATTTTCAGGTATTTTACAGTTCTTGGTGCAATTGTAAATGGGATATATTCCTTGATATCTCTTTCTATTGCTTCATTATTGGTGCATGGAAATGCAACTGATTTCTGGACATTAATTCTGTATCCTGCGACTTTGCTGAATTCATGTTATCAGTTCTAGTGGCTTTTTGGTGGAGTCTTTTAGGTTTTCCATATAAAGTATCATGTCATCTGTGAAAAATGAAAATTTGACTTCTTCTTTGCCAATGTGAATGCCTTTTATTTCATTTTGTTTTTTGTGGTGACAATGGACATTCTTTTCACATTTTTGTTCTTGGGGAAAGCCATCAGTTTTTCCCCATTGATGATGATATTAGTGGGTTTTTCATATACAGCTTTCATGATGATAAGGTATGTTCCTTTCATACCGACTTTCTTGAGGGTTTTTATTAAGAAAGGGGTGCCTAGGTGGCTCAGTTGGTTGAGTATCTGACTTTGGCTCAGGTCACGATCTCATGGTCCATGAGTTTGAGCCCCTCATCAGGCTCTGTGCTGACAACTCAGAGCCTGGAGCTTGCTTCAGATTCTGTGTCTCCCTCTCTTTCTGTCCCTCCCCCACTCGTGCTGTCTTTCTCTCTCTCTCTCTCTCAAAAATAAATAAATCTTTAAAAAACTTAAAAAAAAGAAAGTATACTGTATTTTGTCAAATGCTTTTTCTGCATCTATTGACAGGATCACATGGTTCTTACCTTTTCTTCTATTAATGTGATGTATCACATTGATTGATTTATGAGTATTGAACCAGCCCTGCAGCCCAGGAATGAATCCCACTTGATCATGGTGAATAATTCTTTTAATATACTGTTGAATCGATTTGCTAGTATCTTGCTGAGAATTTTTGCATCCATGTTCATCAGGAATATTTGCCTATAATTCTCTTTTTTAGTGGGATCTCTGTCTGGTTTGGGAATCAAGGTAATGCTGGCTTCCCAGGAGTCTGGAAGCTTTCCTTCCATTTCTATTTTTTGGAACAGCTTGAGAAGGATAGGTTAGGTATTAATGATGTTTTAAATGTCTGGTAGAATTCCCCTGGGAAGCCATTGAGCCCAGGACTCTTATTTTGGGGGAATTTTTGATAACTGATTCAATTTCTTTGCTTGTTATGGGTCTTTCCAAATTTTCTATTTCTTCCCATTTAAGTTTTGGTACTGTGTGGGTGCCTAGGAATTTGTCCATTTCTTCCAGGTTATCCAATTGTTGGCATATAATGTTTCACAGTATTCTCTAATAATTGTTTGTATTTCTGTGGTGTTGGTTGTGATCTCTCCTCTTTCAGTCATGATTTTATCTATTTGAGTTCTCTCTCTTTTCTTTTTGAGAAGTCTGGCTAATGGTTGATCAATTTTGTTTATTCTTTGAAAACACCAGCTCTTAGATTCATTGATATGTTTTGGATTCTATATTGTTTATTTCTGCTCTATTCTTTATTATTTCTCTTCTTCTGCTGCTTTAAAGCTGTTCTGCTTCTAGTTCCTTTAGGTGTGCAGTTAGGTTTTATATTTGGGATTTTCCTTGTTTCTTTAGGTAGGCCTGGATTATAATGTAATTTCCTCTTAGAACTGCCTTTGCTGAGTCCCAAGGGGTTTTGATGGTTGTGTTTTCACTTTCATTTGCTTCCATATATTTTAAAAAAATTTTTCTTTAATTGCCTGGTTGACCCATTCATTCTTCAGTAGGATGTTCTTTAACCTCCATGCTTTTGGAGGCTTTCCAAATTTTTCCTTGTGGTTGATTTCAAGTTTTATAGTGTTGTGATCTGAAAGTATTCATGGTATGATTTCCATTCTTTTATATTTATTGATGGCTGTTTTGTGACCCAGTATGTGATCTACCTTGGAGAATGTTCCATGAACACTCAAGAAGAATGTGTATTCGGCTGCTTTTAGATGAAAAGTTCTGAATATATCTGTCAAGTCCATCTGGTCCAGTGTATCATTCAAGATAATTGTTTCTTTTTTGATTTTTTGCCTACATCATCTGTCCATTGTTGTAAGTGGAGTATTAAAGTCCCTTGCAATTACCGTATTTTTAGCAATAAGACAGCTTATGTTTGTGATTAATTGATTTATATGTTTGGTTTCTCCAAGTGGGGGCATAAACATTTACAATTGTTAGCTCTTCTTGATGGATAGACCCATAAGGACCTTCTTCATCTCTTGTTATAGCCTTTAGTTTAAAATCTAGTTTTTCTGATATAAGTATGGCTACACAGCTTTCTTTTGACTTCCAGTAGCCGGATAGATGGTTCTCCATCCCCTCACTTTCAATCTGCAGGTGTCCTCGGGTCTAAAATGAGTCTCTTGTAGGCAACATATAGATAGATCTTGTTTTTTTTTTTAAATCCATTTTGATACCCTGTGTGTTTTGATAGGGGTATTTAGTCCATTTACAGAGTTATTGAAATTTATTATTGAAAGATAATACAATGGCACATATTGTGTTATCTATAGGTTTTATGCTTGTGGTAATGTCTCTGCTCCTTTGTAGTCTTTGCAGCATTCCACTCACAGAGTCCCCCTTAGGATCTCCTACAGGGCTGGCTTAGTGGTCATGAATTCCTTCAGTTTTTATCTATATGGGAAAGTCTTTATCTCTCCTTCTATTCTGAATGACAGCCTTGCTGGATAAAGAATTCTTGGCTCCATACTTTTCCTATTCAGCACATTGAATATTTCCTGCCACTCTCTTCTGGCCTGCCATGTTTCAGTGGACATGTCTGCTACTACCTGTGTCTACCTTTGTAGGTTGAGGCCCGTTTGTACCTAGATGCTTTCAGAATTCTTTCTTTATCTTTGTATTTTGCCAGTCTCACTATGATATGTTGTGAAGACCTATTCTTGTTGAATATGAAGAGAGTTCTCTGTACCTCCTCAATTTGGATGTCTGCTTCCTTCCCCAGATTAGGGAAGTTCTCACCTATAATTTGTTCAAGCAAACCTTCTGTGTCATTCTCTCTTCTTCTTCTGGAACTCCTTTGATATGGCTATTATTATGTTTCCTTGAATCATGTATTTTTCTAATTCTCCCCTCATGCTCTAGTATTTTCTTATTTTTTTTCTCAGCTTCATCATTTTCCATAATTTTATCTTCTATTTCACTTATTTTCCCCTCTGCTTCCTCCATCGTTGCTGTCACTGCATCTAGTTTGTTTTGCACCTCATTTCCAACATTTCTTAATTTGTTGTGACTATTAGTTCCTTGGTCTCTGCAGCAATAGACTCTCTGCTGTCTTCTACGTTTTTTTCAAGCCCAGCTATTAATCTTATGACTATTATTCTAAATTCTTGATCAGATATATTGTTTATATCTGTTTTGAGCAATTCTCTACCTGTCATTTCTTCCTGGAATTTCTTCTGAGGAGAATTCTTCCATTTCACCATTCTGGCTATTGTTATGTGTCCTGCACCTGAGAGCACTACTGTATTACAAAGGGGTCATACACTGTCTAGGGTCTGGGCCTTCAGGAGGTGTTTTTGGAGTGTGTTGTGTGCTCTCTGTTGTTGTAACTCTAGTTGCTTTATCTCCTTACTCTAGTGGTGGTTTGGATGCTCCACTAGGTGTATTTTGATTTTTTGTTGAAGTAAAACTGGAAAAAAATTAAAAAGGTGGTGGCAGTGTAAGAAGCCTTATCCCATACAAAGAGAGAAATGACAGGGGTGGGAAAAAAGAAAAGAAAAAAGAATTGACCAGGCAGAGAATCAGAGAAACTATATGGCTTAATCCAGAGAGAGAGAGAGAGAGAGAGAGAGAGAGAAATAAAGGAGATACAAAAGAAGTGTAAAAGAATAGATTAAAAATGTCTATGGCCCACCAAGTTGTCCCTGAGGGCCCCTAGACCCTAGAGATGTTTCTGTCACTCTGTAGCCTGTATTCCTGGAATTCCAAGACTTCTGGCTTCAATAATGCTTTGTTAGAGGAACAAAGGAACTTAAGGTCTCCCTACTTCTCGGCCATGTTGACTCCTCCCTAAAGCATTTTTTTTTAATGTTTATTTTTGAGAGAGAGAGAGAGAGACAGAATATGAATGGGCAAGGGGCAGACAGAGGGAGGCATAGAATCTGAAGGGGGCTCCAGGCTCCCAGCTGTCAGCACAGAGCCCGATGAATGGTTCGAGCCCACGAACCAGGAGATGATAACCTGAGCCAAAGTCAGAGGTAAAGCATTTTCTCTAAAATAACAAATACTAAAAGATGCCTACCAGTATTATATTGATCATATTCAATGAGCAATGTTTTTGCCAATGTAACATAACAAGAAAACAGTTAGAAGTTATACGGATATAAAGAATGAAACCAAATTGCCATCATTTGCAAATGGCCTAGATCATCTAGGAAAGTCATTAAAAATGTAGATTCTTGAATGTCAATTCCCAAGATTCTCAGTCAGCAAGTCTGATTTTCTCAGGTGCCATTTCTACTGATTTAACTGGTTTCCTGTGTATGGCCATATTTTTGTTAAAGAAACATAAATGCACCCTGCATGACTTGTTAGATTTTTGTTGAATAGCTGGACATTTTGACTAATATAATGAGGAAATTTTGAAAATTAGATTCTTTCAGGGCACCTGGGTGGCTCAGTTGGTTAAGTGTCTGACTTTGGCTCAGGTCATGATCTCACAATTTGTGAGTTCAAGTCCCACGTTGGGCTCTGTGCTGACAGCTCAGAGCCTGGAGCCTGCTTTGGATTCTGTGTCTCCCTCTCTCTCTGCCTCTCCTCCACTTATGCTCTGTCGCTCTCTCTCTCAAAAATAAATAAAATGTAAAAGAAGAAAAAAGAAAATTAGATTCTTTCTCCTAAGATATGTTGTTTGTGCTTACTGTAGTTTGTTTATGGACTCTTCTGAACATATCCAATAAAGTTTATATTTTTTGTTGTCCGCTGAAGTCTCTCTTCTATTTGCTTGGTGGTTAGCTAATGACTGGACAAACATTTCTTTAAATGACTGCAAGCAAACAAATCTTCCAGTCTTTGCCAATGGGCTCTGTTTCTGTGTTTGGGGCACGTGTTCAATAATCAGTAATTCAGTTCACAACTCTGGTTTACCTTTTGCTTCCTGCTTCCTTTAAGCCTCAAGGTTGGCAGAAAATGAGATCTTCTATATTTTCTGAGCATACATACAGCCCTAAACATGGGTGAGGCCTTCTAGATTCCCAGGAATATGTTGAGACTTTTCAAAACCCTTAAGAATTTATCTCATTCCCAGCCTTTCTTCTCAAACTTTCTGGTTAGTCTATTGTTTGTTCCAAATGTTATGTTACATCAGGCAGCAGTAACCTAAGATATTAGCCTATAAATGTCTTCAATATATCGGCACCCCTATATTTATGGTAGCATTATTTACAACAGCCAAGATATATTAACAACCAATGTGTCCATCATTAGATGAATGGATAAAGAGGATGTAGGATATTATTTAGTCATAAAAAAGAAGAAAATCCTGCTGTTTGTGACAGTGTGGACGGATCTTAAGGGCATTATGCTAAGTGAAATAAGTCAGACAGAGAAAGAGAAATACTGTATGATCTTGCTTAAATTTAAAATCTAAAACAAAAACAAAACCTCACAGGAACAGAATATATTGGTGGTTGCTAGACACTGGAGTGGGGGAAAAGGGTCGAAGAAATGGGTGACAGTGGTCAAAAGGTACAAATTTCTAGTTAATCATATAAGTAATTTCTGGACATGTAATATATAGCATGGTGACTATTAAAAAATAAAAGCAATTAAAAAAAGAGTAAGGAAGGAAATGTAACCAAATGTTAATGTTATGGGCTTAATTGTGTCTCTCTTAAATACATATGTTGAAGTCCCAATTCCTGGTACCTCAGAATATGACTATATCTGGAGAAAGCATCTTTAAAGAGGTAATTAAGGTAAATTTAGATCACATGGGAGGGCCCTAAATCCAGAAAAGAGATAATTAGAGAGATGACTATGAAATCACAGGGAAAAGGCAGCCATCTATCTACAAGGCCAGGAGAGAGGCCTCATGAGACACTAACTTACTGACACCTTAACTGCAGACTTCTAGCCTCTAAAGTTGTGAGCCAATCAATTTCTGTTAAGACACTCAGACTGTTATATGTTGTTATGGTAGCTTTGGAAAACTAATAGTTAATGATTGTAAAACATGGTAAAAAACAAAATGAAAACATGAATTTGTCAAACCACAAAGAAGCTTAAATGCCAGCTCTGCCACTTAGTAAGTCCATAAACATTCTTGGCTTCAGATTCCTAATTTTAAATGAGGATAAAAACCCTATTTTACATGCCAATTGTTTCTTGATGTCCTAGATGCTCTGTGCATCATAAGTGCTCTGATGGCATTAATAGTTCTGGCAGTAGTGGTAGTTTTGGCATAAGAAAGGTATTTATAAAAATTATGTATTTATGTGTTTTCCAACTTTCCTACAATGGTCATGCTTAACCTTTCTAATCAAGAAAAAGAAGTCAATGAATGCTATTTTAAAATATATTAGTTTTAAGAATATTTAGACAAATTCTCTTTAGTTAATCATTTGTGAAAAGTGTTATGTATTGAAACATATCAGTCAATGACCACTGGAAACAGACCTGCACTCAAACAGAGTTAGCAGCAAAGCAAAGTGCACACAAGAAGAGTTTTGAGCAACTTCGTAATAGGCGGTTAGGAGGTGCTTATTATAGGACCGGAAAATGTACAAGGAGATTTTAGGAGGGCTGATGGGAAACAGTGGTCAGTTCTGGATTGGGCGCTGTCAGGAAGCACAGGCAATTTTGTGATTGGTTTTCTTGGCACCCTGAAGTCACAGGTGGGAGGAGGATAAAATTGTTACTGATGAAGAAATACTAGTCACTCACATTAGCTGGAAGAGGGGAGTGTTCAGTTATTTTTTTGTTCTATGGTGTCCTTTCATCTAGTTTCATCACAGAGTCTCCATGCCACTGTCATGTTCCTTCGACTTTGTCTCAGTATTGTTTGTATTCTGTGAAAGTTTGGTTTTGTCTGTGCTCAATTCACAACACCCCAGCCTGGCTCTCAGCTTCTCACTGCTAGGTGCCAGTGACTTTGTTTTTGTTTTGTTGTTTTGTTTTGAATCTATCTTTCTTGTAGTCTGGAGACTGCTGATATGGATGCCCCAGAAGGAGTTATAGCACCATATTCTCAATCCCTTAGTTCCTCTTTGTAGCCAATAATCTGTATTAAATAGGCCTCCTTGCTGAGCAAATAGATTTCTGCATAATTGGTTCTCAGACATAGTTTTTGAGTAAATAGACTATGATATTAAAATCTTCTTTATCAAAAATAAGATTTCCCCTTTGTAATTCTTTAGGTTCTCAATTAGGTATTATTTCTTGGACCACATGAGGAGAATGATTTAGCATGTTAGGCAAACCTAAATTATAACCAGTAAATTATTTTTAAATAAAACACAGTAAATGTTTTCTTTGCAGAGGAGAGGTTCTCTCCTTGAAGATCTCTCCAGTGTTCCCCACTTGCTTTATATGCTACATAAGCCAGGGAGAAGTATGGAGAAGAAAGTCAAAGGGAATCTCATGACCTTGTCTAATTGCTTTAGAGTAGAACACTTGGATGCCCTATCGAGATCTCCCAGTGCTTATGTGTTGGGTTGGAGGTCAGAAATTAAAGACAAAAGGACATTTGAAGAGCAGGTGCTTTAAGCTACTTTCTCATAGTAAGAGACAAATACTCTCCCATTTTCTGCTTTCTAATGGTGGCCTGGGATCCAGCAAAGCTTCAAAAATTAGAGGACTCTCACAGGCCTTATGGAAAAAAAAAGCAGGTAATGAACAGAGGCAATTTTTAAAAGTCACAATCAGAGGGGAGAGATATAGAACTTGCAATTATGTGCTAGAGAATGTTGAACTATGAAGGGCCTGAATTCACAGGAGGGAAGTACCCAGCTAAGGACCTCACTAATGAATTCAAAAAGGCTGTTTTTGCTTCGAAAATGTCAAAGAATAAGAACCAGTTAAATCTTATAAGGGGAAACACAAAAAACCTCAGTGACTAATGATGGCAAGGATTTTTTGAGTCATTTAGATATTGATTTAGAGGGATTTTTATTGGATTAAAAAAACATAAATGCTTGCTTCTAGGGTTAACAGATTTGGGTTAAAAATCCTTATGAAGGTTCTTCAAATCAAATAATTGCTTAATCTCTAAGGTAAAGAATTAAAACCCTTGGATAGACTGAGAAAGACTGAGGAAAAGAGAATGTGAAGTAAGTTATTTGTATAGAGCAGTACAGAAATAAGACAGTAACATTTTTTGCCTTTTGAAAGCACTGGCTTCTTGAAATCCCCAATGTCTAGATTATGCTACCTCAGGTAAGATACAAGCAGAAAGCTCCACAGTTCTTAAGACTTCCAGGGTAATTTTCAGAGAACCAGTTCCATTCTTGAAAATGATTCACTAAGTGAAAATTAATTTCGTTAGTCTTAGGCATTGCCATTGTTCCCAAGAAGGACCAAGATAGAGAAGTTAAACAACATGAAGATACATGGCCATTCTTTCTAAAAACGTTGAGTTTTATTTTCCAGAGTTCCCAGCTATCTCTTTCTGCTCTATTTATCTCATCTCTGGGGAACCTTCCCCAAATACCTCAGGTATACAGCTACCTGTAAGAAATAGTCCCTCTCCACTATTAAATTCTGCTTTGGGGAAATGCTATGTTTAAAGACATTCACACTGAGGTATAACTGATCAAAACCAGTGCAAACAGTATTCCAACAGGTGGAAAAGCTTTGTAAAGCTGATGTATAAAGCTCTAATGGGGGGTGTTTCAGGTAGGAACCATTAGGTAGGACTGATTTGTGGTACCTGTATCTGAAATCTCACTAGCTTTTACAAGTTCTCTTGTCCTCCATGATAGGCTAGCTTCCTTCCCAGTTCCTGAGAGGCCCATTTTAAATTTGAATGGGGTAAGTGAGTTCAACCATAACAGCCCCTCAAGGCATGTTCATGGATTTTAAAAACTTTCCCTGGTTAAGAATAGGGTCCCAGGAACTGAAGACTATTGGATGCAAAGCATGCCTAGACGCAATTAGGGAGGAGAAAATTGGAAAATTAAGCAAAAAGGTAATAGAACTCAGCAAGACATTACCGATTACTGATACAGTTAAAAGAAACAGGAGGGAAAGACTTGAAAAGGGAAACTGCTGGGAAGTGACACAGCTGCTGGTTTTGACACAAATGATTCAATCCAACAAGCCAACTCTACTGTCATTGATTTGAAATCTCCAACCACAGCCCAGAGAGTGATTTATCAAGGAGAAAGATATCCAACTGGATTTGTAGGGTATGTGGGGACCAAAAAGAATGGGTGATAAGATCAGTTTGTATCCAGTTGTTCCAAAAGTCACATACAAGTCAGGGGCCAAGCTGAGGGCAGGTTCTAAACTCAAAAGGGGACTGAGGCACTGAACTATTTGCTATCATCGTGATTTGCAGAGATAATGCTCTTTTTGTTTTCTCCCCTTCAGATCAGGGAAGATTACTTCCATTTGAGACCAATGGCCTTTAAGTTTTTTCTGAGGTACTATCACTATTGGCCCTGTGATCTCAGTGGGGCAGTAGCTGAAGATGCAAATGAACAAATGAACATAATCACTCTTGGTTATTGGAAGATAAGGAAGATAGGAGAGTCCCTGAACCTCGCTGGCAGTAACTAACAATGCAAACAGCACACTAAATTCAATTAGCATTTTTGAGTATCTACCTAGAGCCAACCACTATCCTAGGAATATAAAGATGGGCACACAAAAAATCAGAAAAAATGATATGTGGGTAACTCCTTCTATTTCATTCTAATATAAGCTTTCAGAGGAGATTTAAATACAGCATTACAGGAGGACACAGGATGGGTTACTTCTGAGGAATGAGGATGAATAAGAGTTTCAGGAGGGTGCTAAAAAGATAACAGCGAGTATAAGCCTCATCACGTTCTCATTTATTCAGAAGAGCTCCATTACACTTCTCACCTTTCTTCCTCCTCTCTTCTTTTATTAAAAAAAGCTATTGACCAGAATCTTACATGAAAAGAGGGCGCACATTATGAAAAAAGGACAGAATGTTCTAATTGGTGTCATTTCTCTTCATTTTTTATCAAATAGAAGGAAAAAACATGGAGCGCCTGGGTGGCTCAATCATTTAGGCGTCTGACTCTTGATTTTGGCTGAGCTCATGATATCAAGATTTGTGAGTTTGAACCCAGCTCAGACTCTGCACTGACAGAGGGGGAAGCCTGTTGGAATTTTCTCTTTCCCTCTCTCTCTCTGCCCCTCCCCCATTCACATGCTCATGCTGGTGCTCTCTCTCTCTCTAAATAAATAAATAAATTTAAAAAAAAGAAGGAAGGGACACCCGGGTGACTCAGTTAAATGTCTAACTTTTGATCTCAGCTCAGGTCATGATTTCACAGTTTGTGTGATCAAGCGCCAGGTCGGGCTCTGTGCTGACGGTGTGGAGCCTGTTTGGGATTTTCTCTCTCCCTCTCTTTCTTCCCCTCCTTCTCTCTCTTTGTCTCTCTCTCAAATTAAATAAACATTAAAAAAAAGAAAAGAAGGAAAAAACATTAGAAATTTAATATTTGTTTATTTTTTTATCTAAAGAAGGCATTTTATATCAAGACTGCATCAATCTAAAGATTCTTCAATTCCATAAAGACAGTGCCTTTGGGTGAAGCAACTGTGATTTTTAAAGGACCTGAATGATTAGCACAACCCTGGACTTCGGAGGCTGTTTTCTGAAAACAAAAGCAAACACATAAAGCAAAAAAACAAAAAACAAAACAAAACAAACAAAAACCGAGCAGAGTGCCTCTAAACTGCTGCTCAGCATGTTCAGCCTGCTTACCTAGCCAAGCATTCCTTGCATCAGGCCCCCTATTGGTTTTATTTAACAAGAGAAGTACTTCTATTCAGTTTGGCACGCATTTAGTGATTGTTGGTTTAAGGGGAATTCAGTAGAACCAGCAGGACAGACTGCTCACAGTTCTGATTCTATGTTCTATGATTAAAGAGTTAATACTGAAGAAACAATGTCTTCAGAAAAAAAATTCACTGTGGCTATACAAACTGACAGCTGTCTACTTCTTCCATTTCTTAAACTGCTTCATTTAAAGGGAAAAGGCTTATGGACATCATTAAGGACTTTGTTTATAATAAAAGCATGCAATTTGTAGAAAAGAGTGTGTGTGTGTGTGTATGTATGTGTGCACACATACATATGTATATAAAGCTGGGTCAGTTTTTTAATTTGAAAAATGGTAAAGTTAATTATACCATAACTGAAATTACTTGGGATTAAAAAATAGTCTTTCTACAGTTCTCCTTTCCTTTTCCCTTTCCCCTTTCTTTTAGATACTCCATGTAATTCTAATCACCCCATTTACCTCATTGGTGAATGAGGGACCCTCAACCCAGAACAACGTGAGATGGCTTAACATATGACACCCAACACTGGACAGATTAGAGTGTCATCAGTTTATCAGTCACATATATTTACAGCCTGAGACAGGAAAAGACTGCGCTCCCACAGAGGGTGGAAGCTCTGTAGTAACCAGGGTTGGAGCATTGGCTAGATGACAGCTGGGTAGAAAGTCTTTCCCAATGGGTGGGGGTGATATCTGGTGAGTACAGGGAAATTCAAGACTTAAGAGTTTTGTGACCTCATGATACACAAAAATGTCAAGACAATACATGGGATTTTTAAGTCATGCAACACACATATCTACATGTGTCCTTTGGCTGCCCATGGTTCCCAGGCATTGTACATTCTAAGCTTGACCTTCTAAGGGAACGTGTTATGCTCTGATACCAAAGTTTTATTACTTGTAAAACTAAATTCTCCTTCATTTTCAAGAAGAAATGTATAAAAAATTAATTCTCATGGAGTAGTTTGCTACCCCACCTATGCAACCCATTAGGGAACAACTTATAGTATTTTAAAAAATACATATATCCTGGCATTCCCACTCCAGAAATTCTGATAGGCTTGAGGTTGGACCCTCAGTTATGCCTCAACAGAATATCCTTATACCCCTCTTATAGTAATTTATAGATACAGTAGGCAGAAAATCAGTGAAGATATAGTTGAACTGAACACTACCATCAGTCAACTGTATCTAACAATATTTATAGAATACTTCTAGCCAGGCTAACCAAGAAAACAACAGAGATGATAAAATTATTAACATCAGAAACAAATGAGAGGTCACGACTATTGATTCCACAAACACTGAAAGATTAATAACAACTATCTCCCCCACAAATTGGATAACATAGATGCATTCCTTGAAAGACACCAATTACCAAGACTTAGCAGCAGCAGCAGCAGCAACAACAACAAAATAGATAATCTGAATACCTCTATATTAATTAAAGGAATTGAATCAATAATTAATAACCTTGCAAAAGGGGAAACACTAGTGTCAGATGATTTCATTTGTGAATTCTACCAAATATTTTAGGAAGAAATGTTATAAAGTCTCTATATTTTCTTCTATTCCATAAGATAGAAACAGAGAGAACATTTTTTTTTTTTTTTTTTTAATTTTTTTTTTTTTCAACGTTTTTTATTTATTTTTGGGACAGAGAGAGACAGAGCATGAACGGGGGAGGGGCAGAGAGAGAGAGGGAGACACAGAATCGGAAACAGGCTCCAGGCTCTGAGCCATCAGCCCAGAGCCTGACGCGGGGCTCGAACTCACGGACCGCGAGATCGTGACCTGGCTGAAGTCGGACGCTTAACCGACTGCGCCACCCAGGCGCCCCGAGAGAACATTTTTTAACTCATTCTACAAGGTCAGTTTTACTGTAATACCAAAACCAGTTAAAGATACTACAACAAAAGAAAGCCACAAACCAGTATCTCCCCAGAATATAGATGCAAAAATCATCAACAAAACATATGTACCCAAAAATGTATAAAAGGAATTATATGTCGTGACTAGTGAAATTAGCTCCAGATAAGGATTGCTTCTACAATCCTTATTCAAAAGTCAATTAATTTAATCAATCATATCAGCATGCTAATAATGAAAAATCATTATATCAATAGATGCAGAAAAAGCATTCGGCAAAATTTAATACCATTAATGATAAAAACTCTCAGCAAACTAGGAATAGAGGGGCCTTTTGTGACTTGATAACATCTGTAATAACCCAAAAATAACATATTTGATGACAAAAACTAGATGCTTTCTCCTAAAATTGAGAACTAGGTAAGGATGATCACTTCCACCACTTCTATTTAAACTTGTACTAGAAGTCCTAGCTAGTACAATAAGACAAGAGAAGTAAATGAAACATATATAGATTAGAAAGAAAGAAATGTCTTTGTGCATGACATGATTATCTATACAGAAAATCCCATTAAAAAAATCTCTGAAAGTAGCAATTTTTAACAAGGATGCACAATAAAATGTTAACATACAAAAGGCAATGGCTTTCCAATGTAACAGCAATTAACAATTTGGGAGAAAATATTTGCAAAACACATATGTGACAAAGTACTTGTATCCAAACTATGCACATATTTCTAAAACTTGACAACAAAAGCACAAGCAACCTGATTTAAAAATGAGCAAAAAAAGAGTGAACCCTAAAGTAAATTATGAATTTTGGGGTGATTATGATCAGTCAACATAGGTTCATCCTTGGTAAATAACATACCATTCTGGCAAACAATATTATTAATGGAGGTGGCTATACATACGTGATGTCACCGTTCTCTCATTTCTTTTGTAAACCTAAACCTGCTCTTTAAAAAAAACAAAAACAAAATCTTTTAAAAATGGGCAAAAGATGTGAACAGACACTTTACCAAGGAAGATACACAGTAAATACACATTTGGAAAGATGTTCAACACTATATATCACTGGTGACTTTCAAATAATGCAACAAGGAGATACACATCTATTAGAATGGCTAACTTTACCCCTCTCAAAAAGACAATGCTAAATTCTGGCAAGAATTCTGAGCAAGAGAAATTGTCATTTTTACTGATGGAAATGTAAAATGATGAAGCCATTTTGGAAGATAGTTTGGCAGTTTCCTACAAATATAAATATAGTCTTACCATGTGCTCCCACAATTGTGCTCTTAGATATTTATCCAATGACTTGAAAACTATGTCCACATAAAAACCTGTACATGAGTGTTTATAGCACTTATATTCATAACTGCACAAAACTGGCAACAACCTAAATACCCTTCAATAGGTGAGTGCATAAACAATCTGTTATATCTATACAATGAAATTTAATCCAGCAATATAAAGAAATGGGCTATCAAGCCACAAACAAACAAACAAACAAAAAAACTGGAAGAACCTTTAATGCATATTTTTATGTGAATGAAGCAAGTCTGAAAAAGCTACATATTCTATGATTCAAATTATGTGGTATTCTGGAAAAGGCAAAACTATAAAGACAGTGAAAAATATCAATGGTTGCCAGGTATTCAGGAGGAGAGGGAAAGAGATGAATGCAAAAAGCAGACAGGACTTGGGGGATGGTTAAAGTGTTGTGTGATACTTTGATGGTGAATAGATAACATGTACTTGCTAAAACCCCAATACTGTATAATACAAAGATTCAGCCTTAATGTATAGAAATTAAAAAAAAAAATGAGAAGATCAGGGATCCCAGGAAAGAATGCAAAGTGTGACAACAGAATCTGACTATAATACATATATAAGAAACAACCTTACTGAAGAAGATGTGGAAAAGGTACTAACCTAAATAATTTTAGAGATGAATGTAATCTGTAAGGCTAAAGGCAAAAGGAACCAACTGTACATAAGCACTGTACTCTAGCTGATAAACTTCTTCTCATGGGATATAGGTTAGCAAATGTACTACTTACATTTATGCTGGAATTGAATAATTAAAGAAACAGATTGCAGACGGTTGGAGCCAGCTTTCTCATGGCTTGAATGGAAATGTACAGATAAGCAAGTGAAAGTGCTAGAATGATTCCTGTGGTAATAAATTAGAGTTCGAGATATCAGGGATTAGTAAACTCTGATAGTTCTTTGCATCTTCAGCTGGGAGGGCCTAAAAAGGACACCGCAGTAGCAATGAGCACACTTGAAACTCAGATCTCCAGTAAAAGGAAACACAGTTCCCTGGAGAAATGGCTGATTTTAGGCCTGGGGGTAAAAATATACAAGATGGGGGCGCCTGGGTGGCTCAGTCGGTTAAGCGTCCGACTTCGGCTCAGGTCATGATCTCGCGGTCCGTGAGTTCAAGCCCCGCGTCAGGCTCTGTGCTGACCGCTCAGAGCCTGGAGCCTGTTTCGGATTCTGTGTCTCCCTCTCTCTCTGACCCTCCCCCGTTCATGCTCTGTCTCTCTCTGTCTCAAAAATAAATAAACGTTAAAAAATTAAAAAAAAAAAAAATATATATACAAGATGGCCCTAGACTATCTTATAGGACCAAAAAGGAAAGAGGTGCCGTTCCCCCCCCACCCCCCCACCACAACAACATAAAATGATGTCATTACGGGAAAGTAACAGAGAAGCCAACAAAAAGAGCTCCCAATGTCCAAAGCTGGATCAGTTTGACCAGCAAAATAAAGTAGAATTAAATAATAATCCAAATTATAAAGTCATGATTTCATATCAATGTAAATGATTGAATAAATCAATAAATAAGGGAGAAGGGACAAAACACCCATGCAGAAAAATTCCAAAAAAATTATATGTATACTGGATTATAAAGGAGGGGGAGCATAATTCTCCATTCCCTAAGTGTGAGCTGAGCATAGCGATTTCCTTCCAATGAGTACAGAATAGAAAGGGGGGGTTGTAACTTTACTACAGAGAACCCTGACGACCCGTGCTTCAACCGGGTGATCTAGGTCAACATATATAGATAGTAAATAAAATGTGCTATCCCGAAACAGAAAAAAAAACATAAACTATGGACTCTATTCAAGAATAATGTATGAATATTAGTTTAATAATTGTAACAAATGTACCATACTAAGGTAAGGTATTAATAACATGGAAAATGGTGCACACAATAGGTTGGAGGTTATACATGGGAACTCTGTACGGTCTGCTCAATTTTTCTACAAATCTAAAACTCTTCTGAAATGTAGTCTATTTAAAAAACCATCTTACTTTTCTAGAATTTAAAAGGTTAGAATTTAAATGGTGTCTTAATTCAATAATTCTAGAGATATTTTAAGTGTATATAAAGGCTTAACGAAAAAGAGGATTATACATGATAGAATTTCAGACTGTTGGAAGTTTGGGAAAAATACATATAGAGGCTTTTCTGGGACTTGTCCTGAGCTCTTTTTATTTTCACTGTTAATTTAAACTAAGTCTATACCCTCACATGATTTTGTCAGTAGTGAAAGTCATAATTTTGAGTGACACTTAAATCCTGGGTGACCAAGACATTACATAAAAAAGACGTAAAAAAAAGTGACTCCTGGGGTTCCTGGGTGGCTCAATCAGTTAAGCATCCAACTCTTGATTTCAGCTCAGGTCATGATCTCATGGTTGTGAGACAGAGCCCAGAACAGGCTCTGCACTGGGCACGAAGCCTGCTTAAGATTCTCTCTCCCTGTTTGTCTCCCTTTCTCCCTGCTCCTCCCTTGTCGCTCTCTCAAAAATAAAATAACTTAAAAAAAAAAAAGTGACTCCTCCTACATTTCAAACTCCTAGAGGAAATGCTAATAGTTTCAGAAAGAGCAACCAAAATTTCCAAACACCTCCCATATATAAAAACTTACCTGAGGAGGCAGAAAACCAGTGGTTTGGGGCTATAAAAAATGTGGTATTAGCATCTACTTTTCATAATTAAAAAAAATAGTTTCAAGGAGAGTTTTGAATGAATTTCAGGTATTTTCATTTACTTAAAGATTCAGTGTTAATGAAAGGATATCCCAGACAACTCCTCTTGGAAAAAAAATAATTATACTATATAATTCTACTGATTCTGTAGCTTAGCTACTGAAGTAATAGAAGAATATAAGTTCTGTTTATCTTTGAAAAGAACCATCTTTGGTTACATTGACTTTCTCTATTGTATGTCTATTTTCTATTCCAGTAAATTACCTTCCAGTCTTTATTATTTCCTTACTCTAATGATCTAGAGTTTGATTTTCTCCTTTTCATGTTTTCTTACAATGAAATCACAGATAATTTATTTTAGACTTTTCTTCATTTGTAATATAAATCTTTAAAGCTACAAGTTTCTCTCTTTTTCACTGCTATAGTTGCACCCCACAAATCTAGGGTTTGAAGGCATTTGTGTCCAGATATTCAGCTGCCTCAGTAATGAGGATCTAGACTATCCTACGCAGTAAGCAACCTAGACCAGAGGAGACACTAGCCAATATGAGGGAAATCTAGAATGGGTAATAAAGGACAGAGAGGAGTATCAATTAGAGGCTTAAGAGCCAGGTACAGTGACAGAATTATACTTCCCTGCTAACCCTCCTTTTGTGAATTTTTTCAGGAAACAAAGGCAACCAGAATCCACAGCAGTTCTTTCCAGGAGAGATGAACTTAGACTATCAACTCAGTATATCAGAGTGTAAGGGATGAACTGTAGTTAGAGGGCATCTATGAACTCACCAGATCCCCTTCTCAGAGGAGAGTTGCTCAGTCCTCGGCTGTTGGGAAGGTTGCTGCTAAAGGCTCAAGCTGCATTGCTCACTGGAAATTGCCTTCAGTCAAATGGGACTGCTTTGCAAGTCCTTTGGGCCTTCTCTCCTGGGGCAGCCTGTATTCTGTGATTGGTTGATGCATGGGTACATAGGCCTGGCTCTTTAATCAGACCAACTCTGTAGTGTCAACCCCATTCCATTGGCTGATGCTCCCTATGACTGCATCACAATTCAACTTCTCCCACTGAGCAACATATTTATCTCACACATGGAAGTGTTGTTCCCTAACAATATATCTCAATAAGCCATCTTCACATAAGTCTTAGAATCTTACCTGACCTATGCCAGTAAGTCATTCTTCAATAGGAACACAAATTTTAAAAAGGAAAACATAATGAGAGATATGATTACAAAAGAAAAGCTCATATCACACTAATTAAGAATAATTACATTACCAACAATAATTGCATTATTTCAGAAAAATATAAGATCGATGACTCTATCTACAAGTATCAAGGCACATGATGTAATAGGATGATCTAAGGACTCTTAATTGGCATATGCATTAAATATTTATTAGAACATGTTATGTGTGTAAAGGACACCATTAGAATCACTACTGTGTATTAATAAGTGAAGGTGGGTAATTTTCTCCAGAGATACTCTGATAAAATTCCGTTTCTTGCTCTGAATAAGCTTCTAGTCTCTGAGTTCATCTGCAGATGCCACATTTTATAAAACCCCCTGAGCCTGGAATACTGTCCAAAAGCAATTCCTCATTTGCAGGCAAATTTTGTTTTGCAGATGGCTCTTGTGAGACATGGGTCAGTAAGAGTCTGGAGTGTGTGGTCACTTCATGGAACATTCCATAGCAGTGGACAAAGTCACCCTGGCTCCTGTTGGAACTGACAGTTGTGGAGCTTCCGAGCCAAATGTCACTTCCGAGCCAAATGTGGGCTAATAAATGAAGGCTGGGTGCTATAGGAAAAAACTGCTCTGTATCAGGTTGAGGTTCAGAACACTCTGTAACTCTTGTCATCACAGGAAAACTGTGCCCCAAAGTGCAATGCCCTGGTTACTCTGGATATGCATTCAGCCAGAGACAAATATGGATAATTAGCAAGTTTTTCTTTGATTACCTCACACCTTTATTTTTGCTCATTTGCCTCTTTTGTGGAACTACTTCTTTCCAAGAGTCACTGTCTTGATGATGTTTGCTTCAAAGACTCTCACCAATACCCTGGACTTTTCACTTTCTGCTTGTCTCCCAGATGTCAATTCCACTTAATCTATTACAATGATTTGCACTTGTTAGAATAGAAGTGAAGCATTTAGAATCAGAAAGTAGAAACATGACCAAGGAATGACTGTTAACCATGTGGTAGGACAAATCAGTAAATCCTGTCTTTGCCACCTTTGTTCACAGAGAGGACAGAACGCAGAAGGACCTGGCACTCATTAACTCTCGGTAGCGAAGAGCAAACTTTTTTAGCTAGAGTGGTTTATCTTGAAACTGCAGGCAGGATTTCTCTGGGCAGGGAACAGCCAAGAGCATCTAAGCAACATAATGGGGAAGGGAGTGGAGGATGGTTCAGGAGTCACAGACTTATTGTTCCTAAAGGACAAAGAAGTAACCTTTTTAAATAATACAAAAGTTAGTTCCTTCATAGAAAATTGTCCTATGTTGTCTCCAGGGGAAATTAATGTTTTCTACTATGTAAGGGGCCTAGGTTATGCATGATGGGGTTCCAACTGGGGAACTTGGTAATTCGTTGTCTGAACTAGAATGAAAATACCCACATTCAAATTTAATCATAGGTCTAGAGCAGTATGCCTCAAAATCCCGTGGTCAATTGGCCTAGGGTTAATTTAAGGCACATTTTGTGTTTACAAAACCCAGAAATATATCAAGAGACCAAACCTCTCCTTTGTGAGGTTAGGCTTTGGGAAGTATAAATGAATGTGTAAATTGGGGAGAAATCTATCCATATACTTTCCATACTTTTACCTGTATGTACCACCACTCTGTAGCACCACCAGAGACTTGCCTTTCCCTCTAAAAAAGTTCACCATATGTCATCATCTTGGCCTACAGGGTTTGATCTGTCCCAATATACCATGTTTTCTTGTTTGCTTCAGTAAATAAAAAGTATGGATCCTTTGGGTGTCTTACAGTAGTAACAGCCTTGGGTTATTTATTAGAGGCCAAGTGTCCTACCTCCTTGAGCAACCCTGGAGAAGATACTTGATATAAAAAACAGCAGAAATCCAATTATGTAGTTTCACAAAGATTTTCCCTGTTCATCTGGGTCCAAAGGAAAAATAATGTTATAAAATGTTGTGTAAAATATGATTACAAATGTATTTGTAACATTACATATTCATAGGAAAACACTAGGAGATTCACAAACATACAAGTTATCTCAAAATACCTAAATTTGAGCTCCTTGAAACTCCCCCTTCCACTATATACATACAAAACGTACATATTCATACACACACATATATATGTAAATCATAAAAGTATATATAATCTACACTATTAAATAATGTCTTATACATATATGTACATATGTTAATTATATTAAAATATAACCCACTTTACCACAGGGTAATGGCAACTCTATTCTTATACTTTTTAGGCCAAAATACTTGAAGTTAAACTTTCCTCTGTTCTCTTTCTTATTCTTGATTTTCAAACAATTTAAAGAATATTGTTCTCACCAAATTTAAAACATTGCCAGGATATGATCTCATTTCACAATCTCTACCACTACCATCCTCCTCTTGCTCCTACATGAGTCCCAAAACTTGTCTGTCAGCTTAAACCCTTGCTTATTTGCCTATTCCCAATTAAAGCAATCAGAAAAATCCTTTTTGAAGCCTGAAAACTAATGGGACCAAAAACAGCCTACGTTAGTCTAACTTAGACAATGACCTTAGGAATTCATTTGCGTCTTTGCAGAATAGACCTCTATTCAATTCTACCCTAGTGTTCCTAGTGACCTTGGTGCTGATAATTCATGAGGAAACAACAGGCAGCTACATTTTTACCCATTTTATAAAGTGGGAGTTCAAAAGCTTAGAAACTTATTTGAAACCCACTGCTCTAACTCTTTAACTTGCTACAGTAGGAGACCCAGAGCAGAGAATCATCTCACTCAGCAGACTGAAGGCCCTGTGTGGCCCAGGAATGCTGTCTTCTGCCCAGGACTGGTGGTCTTCAAACAGATATCCCAGTAACCGGAGAACCTTTGGAGTAAAAGCCTTCAAGATGCTTGCCTTTACTGATCACACTCTAAGGATCTCCATTCTCATGATCAGGCTAATGCCTGACCGAGAGCTATCTTAGGAATCAGCATCTCTCACTAGCATGAACTAAGAGTTTCTACCAAACCCACTTTTTAATAATATATATTCCTTTGTGTGAAGTCAGTGTGGTGACTAAAATAAGTTGCAGCTGGCCCTGGAATTCCTGTGGAATGAAGAACAGTCTACACTCTTGTGAATAATAATAGTAGTAGTACTGCAAGCTATTGTACAAACACTTAGAATGTCTGAACAGGGCTGTCTGTTACGCAGGAAGAAGGATGGGGAGCTATGCCCAAGATGTCAGTAAAATAGTTAAAGGGGAGTCTACTGGGATCTGACTCCCTAGGTCCATTTAAGTATATGTAATGCTAAGAAGATAAGGGTTCTATAATTTATATTTGAAAGGAAATTTTCAGATAATTTAGTCCAATATTCTTATTTAGATGATGAGGAATATGAGGCCCAGAAGGGCAAACTAATTTTTCCAGGTTTATCCCACTAATTAGAGATTGAACAGCACCTGGAACCAAACTCTCAGGTTTTAGTGTTTTCTTTACTGACCAATATAGTGAGACTTGGTAGGAATTTAGTTATGAGTGGTATTTTATAACAAATTCCTATGGGTTCCAATTATAATTTTACCCTTTAGTCCCAATTTATAAACCCATGACCCCTTATATAATAGTATTCAAATAAAATATGTACATAATTTTAATCAACTCTTTTAGAAATCTTTTTTCAAATTAATAGCCTCTTTATAGCTATATTATGTGTTTATATCTATGTATACTTATGTATGTCTATATACGTGTGTATATGTATGTATGTGTGTGTGTGTGTGTGTGTGTGTATTATCTCTCACATAAGTAGTCAGACTATAAAGCAAATATTTCTTCTTGGTATTTTAGTTCTTTTCTAACATTTTTAAATTTTTTTAAATGTTTTTATTTAATTTTTGAAAGAGAGACACAGTGTGAGTGGGGTAGGGGCAGAGAGAGAGGGAAACACAGAATCTGAAGCAGGCTCTAGGCTCTGAGCCATCAGCATTGAGCCTGACATGGAGCTTGAACGCACAAACCATGAGATCATGACCTGAGCTGAAGTTGGATGCTTAACTGACTGAGCCACCCAGGCGCCCCCTGTCTAACAATCTTAAATCTAGTTTCTAAATCAGTTCAGTCCATCCAGTATTTTCCTTTATATGACTGCTGTTTCATGTCTTTTTCAGGCCAATCTCATTTCTCTCCCTTTCTCAGTCTATCCCAGAAGCACCCTGTTGTACAATCATAAGCCTGAGATGCTATTCGTAAACTTGGATTCTGGGTGATCTGGGGTGAGTTCAAGAGTGATGTAGTGTTGGCCTGCTGGCTGCATATAGCTGTGCTTCCACAGGGAGTATCTAGAAATTCAATCACACCAATCCAGAAAGAATCAATCTAGAAAGAATGCTAGAGACATACCAAATGTAGGTACTTGTGGACCCATTCCACTTCCAGGACGGAGGACAGAAGCTAGAAAAGAGAAGCAAGCTCAGAACAATGGGTCACAGGAGGTGGAGCAAGAACTTAAGGTGGTTCACATATCCTCTCCTATAAGTGATGGTTGGGAGATCATAAGGGAGTTGTGCTAGTTGTTACCTCTGTTTACAAAATATTTCTGCTTCTCCTGTCCTACCCTCTTGAAAGTGGGCAGAGTATCACTTCTTGGGGAAAAAAAAAAACCCGTGCACTTCATCATGTTCCCATTTGTAGCTTCTTTGATCAAAGAAGCATATGCTTACTGGGAGCCTCTGTTAGCCTGAGTGACTACAATGAACATAGCGCCCCTTCCCCCATCCCTGCCTGGCAACTTCTACTGGACATGTAGCCCAGATGAGACATACACTTTTGTTGTTTCAAACCACTACGTTCCAGAGTTGTTTGTTATCTTAACATAAGCCACACTATCTTGATTGACATATCTAGATGGTGTGGATACCTTCTGCATGCTCAGATTCTTTCCCACAGATAAAGAAGAATGAAACTTTCTCTAAGTTCATCTCAAAGCATGTTTCTCTATGTACTAAAATTGCTGATCCAGACCTTTTCACCAGATATAGAAGAACAGAAAGTGAAATGGAAGTAGAAACCCAATTAGTGAGGTCAGACAGACTGACGATTAATAGGAGGATTCATGTAGGGGAAGTCAATGAGACTTGGGATGTCATTGGAGTGACCATTTCTATCTCCATGAATAGATCTGGATTATCCCTTAGAAGATTATCTCCAGAGGATGTCTCTCAGAATCTGTTTCTTCTCTAAGGCCAGTGCAAGCCACTGGCAAGGTATCTGAAATACATTTCCATGTAAAAAAACATTGAGGATCCTTGCACCCTTCTTTCTCATTTCCACCTTCTGATATTTTATTATGTCAGTATTTTCTGTTTCAAGGCACAAACAAGGAAGTCTATGAGAATTATTATCTAAAAAAAATTCACTGTTATTTTTGAGAGAGAGAGACAGACAAAATGTGAGCAGGAGAGGGGCAGAGAGAGAGAAAGACACAGAATCTGAAGCAGGCTCCAGGCTCCGAGCTGTCAACCAAGATACTGATGCAGGGCTCAAACTCACAAACCACGAGATCATGACCTGAGCCGAAGTTGAACGCTTAATCAACTGAGCCACCCAGAAGCCCCTGAGAATTATTTTTTTAAAAATAAGAAAAATAGGCACTTGGGTGGCTCAGTTGGTTAAGTGTCTGACTTTGACTCAGGTCATGATCTCATGGGCTGTGAGTTCGAACCCCATGTTGGGCTCTGTGCTGACAGCTCAGAGTCTAGAGCCTGCTTCAGGTTCTGTGTCTCCCTCTCTCTCTGCCCCTCCCCTGCTCGTGTTCTGTCTCTCTCTCTCTCAAAAAAGTAAACATTAAAAAAAAAGAAAAAAAAGAAAAAGAATATCATTTTTCCCAAATCTTCCCAATCTCCCAAGGGAAAAGACTGATTTTTTTTAGTCAAGACACAAAGGTCCGGGTCAAGGAACTAACAAATTATTTTATCTCACTTTGCCTTTACTTAACTGCCAACAGAAGATATATTTAGGTTATCGTTAAGACTTCAGTCCTAGCATTCTTCGACTCTAACCTATTTTACTACTCACTACTCTTGGTAAACAAGTCAGTTATGTTACATATTTGCAGAGTCCTTGAAATATTTTATGCTCTAATTTTGAAAAAGAATTTAAAAAGAGCTAATGTCAAACACTGTTTATGTTTTGAAAAAACCTAAAATGAAAAACTCAATCAACATAAAAGCTACTGTAGTACTTTAAATTGTGCTGTTCTTCTGAGCCTTCTTTACACAGCAGTTTGGATTGCCCCCTAAGGAACTATAATTGACAAAAAGCAAACTACATTTAGAATAATGATTAGAGTTACTAATATGTAATATTATGATTCCATCAAGCTCTGTCTTTGGCTTTGGCTGTTAACTGGAAAGGCAGCAAAGGATTCAAGTAAAGTTAACTTTGCTTTAACAAATTTAAAATTTTCAAAGATAAATAATATGACATAAATCATCTTTTCAAGTGTACCATCTAGTCTCCAGTTTTGTGGGACCATCACACATATATCTGAATTTGTGATGCATTATGTATAATATAAAAACTCAACACAGGACTTCTCTAGTACTTTTTTTTTTTTTTTTTTTGGTCACAGTCAGCAATTCCCTTCAAAGAGGTATCTTTGAGATTTTGGAGAATCCAAGAGATTGGAACTTCCTCATCTCCACCAGATTTGATGATTACTAGACTAAGCAATCAAACACTCATTCATGGAAATCCTGGGATGAAATGCGAGTATTCTTTCTGATTTGCATAGCCTAAATTCCTCTCACAGTAGACCCTGAGATTATATACAGAAAGCAGAAATTATGTATGGTGGGGTCAAGCAGGGGAAAAGGAAAAGTCAATGAGTGGGTACATTGTTTAGTTAGTTATGAGTAGTGGGTGCTCTATCCCACAGAATCCAAAAAATCTAAGAAACATGAATGAGATTTTTTTCATGCAGGGAAACAAAGAAGGAAACATTTATTCATCACCTCCCATCTTCTGTAATTGAAAAGTTACTATACAGGATACTTACAACTTTGCAGTTCCGGGTTGTCCATGCATGAGTTCACACACATGAGTAGATTCCTATGAGTGTCTTACAGTGCACATAAGAGAAGCTCTGGGTCAAGAAACAAGAGAACTTGAAGACTTTTAAGTTGCCCTCATCTGAAGATATTTGAAGACCATGTGGAATTTATTATTGAAACAACAGCTTAAATCAGATTTGAAGTGGTGCAGAAAAGGGGCCCAACACAGTCAAAGCCATGCACTACTCGGATATGTCAATACCCTCCATTAATTTCAATTCAGCAAAGTATCACATTCAAGATGGTAGCCAGTCACAAACTCTTCATATAATCAATATAAAAGAATGAGTAGAGAAAGCTACAGTCTTCACTGTAGCAACTTAATCCTGAAGCTATATTGGTATTTATCATCCCTACCCTCCCTCAATTATTCTACAATTCTCCTCACCCTTTACCAACACTTCAACTGGTCTAAGTGGCTTGCTTAGAAGGTGATCTGAATTTCAAGCATGATTTCTTAATTGTCTTGCTTTATTGGACTTGGTTGCTGCACCTTCCCATTAATCATTAGTACTAAAAATGGTGACACCAAGAAATGTCATAGTGAATCATCTGTTCCCATTATATAGCTATAATACTAGCTGCTCATAGTACTTAAAATTGATTGCTGATATACTTAACATAAGAACTTGATTTTTTTTTGTCCTGGTTTCTCCTAGCATGAGAAGCCTAAAGATAGTTCTAGCTTGAAGTTCTTTAGAACTCTTCTTGTATCCTCTGGAAGATTATTTCCCCAAGATCCAGCATCTATAAACCAGCACAGCCTAAGTTTACAGAAATAAATAGAAAAAGGTCTATTAAGTGAGTCACTAAAAATGATCCTGCTTCTGTCCTTTGGTTTCCAGATCTGTGTATTCCAGTTATTTGGGATGCAGCACCATATGAGAGATCTCAAGTCCATAGCAGCCTCTTCCACTGCCTATTCTGGTCTCTGGATGACAGCCAACATTGAGCTTTTCAGAGATCTCAATTATGTCTGCACTAGCACATTCATTACTGCCTAAACGGAAGGAATATCCTGAGAACCACCAAGAGAACTAAGTCAGCTGATGGGTTCTCCAGTCTCACACAATTAATTCATAACAACATATTGCCCTGAGCCTTCTGACCACTTCATTATACTAAGCCTTACAATTTCTGTGTCATCTCCACTTCATTAACTATGTAAGCAGTCATCATGTTCCAGCTTCAAAGTTACATCTAGTAATGTACTAGGACCAAAAAATCCTGTCAGAATATTGAATCTCAAGACAATGGAGGACATTCACATGCCAAGCCTTATATCTGCCCATCCACTTAACCAGTGGAAGGCTCTATAGAGATCCACTTTCATCCATGTTTTACCAATTACCTCTAGTATATATTAGTCAAGACTACAATGATTCAGTGTGGAGCTACGTCCCCAAAGAGCAGGGACTCTACTTCCTACTTGGGTTATACTGAGTCATGGTATTTGGCATGAAGGCAATATAGTGGAAACAGGGGTCGATCTTATAGGTGGCAAGCATCATTTTGAGAGGTACCTGCTTTAGGTGACTATTTAAGGATAACTTAACAACAGTAATCTGTCCTCCTCTATCAAGGGAAGGGAGATGCTTCTGTTGGCATAAGAAAATCAGGGGGCTTTGGTAATTTAAGAGTCTCAGGCTCATCTAACAACTATATTCATCCTAGGTTTTAGGGCTCAACTGTTTTCCTTTTAGATCCCCAACTTTGACACAAGGAACCTCAGGGTTGCACACTGAGTTTCCTTGGCAGCTCTACCATACTTAAAATTAAATACTAGGACTCATTTTTAGCAAAGTTCTACCAGGTACTATAGGGAGAAGGGCTTTCTGTAACTCTTCAATAGAAACACTTTGCTTTCATAGCTTTGGGTTGATAGTTGTCTAAGTCTATCATTTTCTTTTGTTATGGTTTCCAAAGCAGTTAACAAATTCCAATTTATTTCATAATCCATATGACTGAAGTTTTCCCCATAATGGCTTAAGGGCCCGGGCTATCATATAACCCAATGCCTCACATCCCACATGCATATTATCACAATTACACAAAGATAAAGGTCAATAAATATGATACTACATGCCATGAGTTAATTTCTAACCACACTCCTGGTACTAATGTTATTAGTCTGGGTTCTTGCCAAAACAGGCATGAACAAAGATCTGTGAATGGGTATAATATTTGGGAAAGTAATTCAAAAGAGCAGGATTTAGAGACAGAGGGAATAAAACAGAAAAGAGACAAAGTCAATGCAAAAATATGTAATCACTAAAAATGCTAAGAACTGGCTGTCCAATCCAGTGGGATGTAACATTTGAGAATCATTGGGCTACAGCAGGATTCTGTAAACTAACCCTGGTGACCACCGCTTTTGTAAATAAGTTTTATTGGAAGAGTCATACTCATTCATTTGCTGTTTGTGTATGGCTGCTTTCAACTAGATATTTGAATAGTTGTAACAGAGACTATATGGCCCACAAAGCACAGCATACTTACTATCTGGCCCTTTAAAAAAGAGTTGTTGACTTCTGAGCTAGAGAATCCAAACAGAAGGGGTAAGGAAGCACAGGCTAAATGTCATCTGATTATCACATACAGACAACAGAAGCTGTATGAGTTAAGAAAGAAGGAGATGAATGAAAGACAAACTACTCAAGGAAAGGCCCACCTGAGGCTGGAAAAGTAAGAAGCTGGATAAGTGGACACTTCAAATAATCTAAGAAGAGGTGGAGATCTATATGAAAATCAATCCCTGCTTTGTAAGAATAGCTGGTTTACATTAGGCATAGGCATATAAGGGAATTGAGTTCAGATTCTAGAGCTCATCAGTACTTTTTCATTTTGTATTCCAGTGTAAACCACCAACACCTTTTACTTTTTAAATTAAAACTCAGCCTCATGCTTTATAAGGTTAGGAAGAGAGTATTTAAAGTGTCTCTGTTCATTTATGTAATATCTGAATGATCTTGGGCAACATACTTAACGCCCCTGAGCTTCACTGTATAATATTCCTCTATAGTAGGATTCTTGTAAGGAATAAAATCATGTTAAATACACAAAATAATTGGCAGAATGTCTGTACATAGTAAGGAGCTGAGTCAAGCAGGGTTCTTAACTGAAAATCAGAAAACTCATTTTAACTGGTTAAATCACAAAAGAAATTTACTAAGGGATGTTAACTAGCACATAAAGATCAGAATGTCACAGTTCAAGTTTTTTTTTTTAACGTTTATTTATTTTGAGAGAGAGCTCACACACGTGAGTGGGGGGAGGGGCAGAGAGAGAGAGAGAGAGAAAGAGAGAGAGAGAACCCCCCAAGCAGGGGCTCAATCTCACAAACCTGAGATCATGACCTGAGGCAAAATCAAGAGTTAGACACTTAACCGACTGAGTCACTCAGGCACCCCGAATGTCACACTTTGAATCCATGTATCTGGGAACAACCCTCAGCTTCGTTGTGGATTGACTCCAGCAAAGATGTTTCAGGTCCTGCTGGTGGGCACAGACCACAAGCTGACACTGACAAAGGTGGCAGCAGAACTACACTGTTGGCCCTGGAAACTACAGGTCTCTACAGCTGCCCTCACCAAAATGTCATTCTGCTGGGTACATGCTTCCTCTGATGACTCAGTCCCAAAACAAGGTCTTGTGAGACCTCATCCAATTAGCAGAATTCAAATGCTGCATTACAGATTTAAAGGAAGCTGGCAAGTGAGATTTAAGGTTTCTTCACTGGGCAAGCATCACTGTCAAAGGAGGAAATTCCCCCAAATCCTGAGATTGTTCTTGAGGTGATAAACAAGTAGAAAACAAGACAAATGTCCAGCACAAGACTCATTATTTGTTTTGTTTTCATTTCTCACATCCCTATAAAACATGATAGCCTTCCCTCCTGCTAATACAACAGAATCTCCCACAGTGGAAGTTTCATTGATTCATAGTTTCGAACTTGCAGCCCATCATACTTTTCAGCTTTCTCTGTTGAAACTGTAGATCATCATGAGAAAAAAATACCAATGATGTATGAAAAAATAAAACTGTGCTACAGATGTTGCATTTTAAATGTAGTACAGGGTTTTCCCATTCTTTAATTCTGCAAAAATGTCGCCCAGGAAAGAAAGGTCAAGGCTAATGTTAACTTCAGCTACCACTTCATAAAGCTGTTCCCTCCCCATTCAAGTCCCTCTAAACTGTAGCTGATTTGTCACAGAAGCAATGATTAATGAGAATTTAACAACCACTCTTCCAATAAAGACTAACAGGCAGGCCCACTGCCCAGTAAATTGTGTAAATAACACAATGTTAAATAAGAGCATTTAAGATCTCAAATTTCCATTTACTCAATTTTTACAAAATTCTTTCATAATAATCAAAAAGCAGATCAGGAGACTTGTGTTCCATTTTGGTTCAGATCATCTCAGATGATGATGAGCTTGGGTCTCCAGGGCAAATTATTTAATAATCCTAGTACCCACTGTTCCCATTTTTAAAACTGAAAAATAGAGATTTTTTAGCTTCCAATATTTGATCCTATATCCATTAAGAAACTGCATGCATAATTGTTATTTTTTTAATTAAATGTTACAAGGAAACAGCTTGAGAATTATACCATAATAAATATGTGGCCAACTGATGATAAAACAAAAAACATAGAAATATTTAAGTAGATTATAAACTGCTTAGCCTGAGTGGAAACAAACATAACCTAATTCTTATGACACAGGATATGACTAACAA
This sequence comes from Panthera leo, assembly GCF_018350215.1. Classification (NCBI taxonomy): domain Eukaryota; kingdom Metazoa; phylum Chordata; class Mammalia; order Carnivora; family Felidae; genus Panthera; species Panthera leo. Next base: position 64,339,731 of record NC_056690.1, read on the forward strand.
TGGGCCATTCTGAGTACAGAGTATGGGCACTGTCCCTCTGTCGTCTGGCTTACTTTCTCCTTTCCAAATTGCTAACAAATGACCATACTTTGGACCAGAAGAAGCAGAAGCTTGAGATGAAAACTGGCTTCTGCTCTGTGGGTAAGGCTATAGAAGATGAGGTAGTTAGTTGACTTTTCTTCCTCTTTCATAGCCTTTTTTATATCATGAGTCCTTGGGAATTTGGGTAAAGCAAAGATACTGAGTAATTTCAGACTGGGATGATCTTTATCCCTGTGTTTCTTTAATGTGCATTTTCCTCTATCAAAAACCTGGAATTCTCTAGAGGTAAATACAGGTTTTCTTCTTCTTCTTCTTCTTCTTTTTTTTTTTTCACTTTTTAAAAATGGTTATTGTTGTACTCCAGGAAACTGAATATAAAGTCTAAGCTTTTGAAAAACTACTGTGTACTCTTCACAATTTAATGCATTACCATGTTATCAGTTTGATTTTTTAAAAAATATATCCATTTGAGTTAGGTCCAAGACTTTTATGCATGAAAGGGAAAAATTGGTCCCACTTTTAAATGAAAGCACATGCTAACTAAAACATTGTATGAAACATCTGTATAATGTACAATACAGAATCATTGACTCTGTGATGGGAAATTCAGACTAGACAATATGAACTTTTTAAAAGACTTGTCATCACCACATAGCAAATCTAAGGAATTACAGTGCAATAAGTCTATATTTATAATATACATGAGTTAATGGAAAGACATTATTATCTTATTATGATTATAGTAACTTCATGGAAAAGCAATATGATAGATATGTAGTGTGCTTCTTCCATTATCTCAGCAGTAAAAGATACTTGGTGGGCACCTTCTTCCAAACTGACCACCCTGGTGAACGTGAGATAATTAATCTTTTCTTCTCCCCTTGAGAAGTCATGATTCTCTTCTCCTTTACCAGGAAAAGGGAGGCCACCCAGCACATCCTTCTATGCTGTCACCTGGCAAGGTGGGGCTTTTAATTCATTTTCATGTTTATATGTGGTTTAGACCATATTTAGTTTTATTTTCTGTCCTGAAACTATAACTCTAGTCTGCTAGATATTGAAACCCAATAAAATGGCCTCCACAGCTTTCTGCCCTGAATCTCACCTCTAAAACAAAATATAAGTGGGGGTGATTTCTCTCTTCAATAGAAAATGTAACTAGAGATGAAACCAAGTCTGCTCTGCATGGTTTTTATGTTCATGTGGTTTCCAGGGAAACCTCACCCTGATATTTCTAAATGTTAGGATAGTAACTGGTACCCCCTCAGATTCTGTCTTTGAACAACTTAAAAATGTTCATGGCATCAAGGAAAGAGGGGCAAGAGCTATTGAAAAAAGAAAAATTTCATTTTTTAAAGATACATTTTAAATTACACCATAAAGGGACCACAGAAAGTGGGACTATCTAAAAGTCTAAGTGAGTGGAAGAGAAAGTGGTCTTTGTTTAGGTGAACAAACAAGTAAATCTTTATTTAGGGTAGCTTTTCAGATTTCAGAAGAAGACAATAACTTGCAAGTCTGATGTTTCAATTACCTGAATACCTCTATTGCAAATGAAGAAGGGTCACAGAAGAGCGGGGTGGCAGGTATATGACTCTGTTAAAGAAATGTATTTATTGAAAGAGCCAAACACATAAACTAATGAAATTAATTTATTTTAACCCTTTAATTTGCATAAATATAAACATATGTTAATGATATGAAATAGTAAAGGTTAAAAAAGTTACCCCAAAGCAGTGTAGCTCTTTACTTTATGTATTTTTTAAAATTTCACTTTTTTTGAAGTTTATTTATTTATTTTGAGAGAGAGTGAACATGTGCACGTGCATTGGGGAGAAGCAGACAGAGGAGGAGAGAGAGAATCCCGTAGAGTCTCCACACTGTCAGCACAGATTCCAACAAGGGGCTTAAGATCATATATGACCTGAGCTGAAATCAAGGGTCAGATGCTTAACCGACTTAGCCACCCAGGTGCCCCTGATCTTCACTTTAATAAAGAATACAATGGGGACGCCTGAATGGCTCAGTCGGTTGGGCGTCAGACTTCGGCTCAGGTCATGATCTCCCAGTCCGTTGAGTTCAAGCCCCGTGTCGGGCTCTGTGCTGACAGCTCAGAGCCTGGAGCCTGCTTCAGATTCTGTGTCTCCCTCTCTCTCTGCCCCTCCCCTGCTCATGCTCTGTCTCTCTCAAAAATAAATAAACATTAAAAAAATTTTTTAAAAAGAATACAATGTACTTTTTCTCTTTAATTTCTCTTTCTCTTATTATTTTTGTCTTGACTTTCTTTCCTTTCTACCTATTCAAAATCTACCTTTCATTTCAGGCCTCCCTCGCATATCATGTCTGTTAAATGATGCTTGCTTCAACCCTTTTCAAATGCACTTAAAATTGGTAAGATATTTTGCATTAAGTTTATCTTTGTAAAACACAACTTTCTAAATATTGCTCCATCTTCTTTGGAAGTAAAATGTTATCAATGGATAATATTCCTTCTCTATAGCTAAACCGTTCTCTGATCTTAACCTTGTATGGTTAGAATGTTAATTTAGAAATCAACTCATCAACTCTAAAAACATGGCAGTGATGGACAGGGAAAGTAGACTCAGAGGAAGTGAGAAAAAAGAGCACAAAGATTGCATCTGAGCTGTGTTATTTGATACTTCAATTAGCTCTGATCAAGAATTAAAGCATGGCAGGCTCCCATAAGGATTAGTAACTTCTTCCCTTGGGTAGGAAGTGAAGGATGGACGGGAGAAATATATTCCCACCTCTAACATTGCTTGAGAGGAAAGAACATTGGTAAAATTTCCCATTATATAGATTCAGGTTGGAATTTAGGGCAAAAGATTCATTCAACAACCATTTTAATATGGATTTACTATTATTATTACTATTACTATTATCCTTTTGGAAAGCATGGAAATGCTTGTTTGATTATTACCATTTAGCACAGTCCTTGGCACAAAGTAATATGTCCATTATATGTTTTTTGTTGAGTGAGAGAATGAAACAGAAAGAGAATTATAAGCTGTCCCAATCCTAGCTCAGGTTGCTCTGGAGGAGGTAGACTTTAACCTAGACTAAAAGCACAGATATCAGTTAGATGCTTGGGCATAAAGGGAGAAGTAATTTTAATCTGGACATTCTAAGCACACGTGGAGATGAAAACACCTGAAACCTCATGAATATCTCACTTGAATGTTTATAAAATTGATCTCTTCTAATTCTGGCAAACAATCTACATAATTTAGGATTTAAAATGAAATATTATACCTGGAGTTTTTATTTAGACATAGCCGTCATAAACTAACTGAATAATTGTGATCCTTTACATCATGCTGTGAAAATGCCAACCTTTTAATTCCTCCAAGCATCTTGGTGCAGATGGTCCCTTACTGCACAGCCAACAACTGTCACTTTATTTTACCAATATCTAAGAGACAGAATGATTACATCTACATCAATCATCTTGAATAATAGGGGGAAAATCATTGAATTATTACAAAATAAATGTCTCTCAGTTTTTAGAGAAAAGTCTGTGATTTGCAATATTTATTTGTGATAATGTAGGAGACAGTCACACATGTGACAATATTCTATTCTCTTGAGTCAGAGGTGGGACATGAACAAGTTTTCAGAGGATGAGCAAAAAGGTGACTTATTACTCCAGAAAGCTTTGGCTTTCTTTTTAGGATGAGAGAGTGTTCCAACAAGCATCAGGCAGAATTACTCAATTGTCTATCACTATGGCAGTGTCTCCATGTACCAAATGGCTTAAATGTGTTGATGGATGGGAAAGGAAAGCAAACCACTTATTCAAACATCTTGTTCTCTTGGGTATTTTGACAGCCTTTAGTACCTACATAGAAACCTCAGTTTCAGCTGAGATCATAGCTACAGGCTTATGTGATATAATTTTTCTGTCTTAACAATTATGTCAATCTAATCAGCAAGACTGACATTGGCTATTCTCTCACAAAATTAAAAAAGGGACTGATAGGAAAGAGGAAAATTATTTATTAACTTGTTGTCCCTCTCCACAGTTAGATGGGTTATACAGGTTCACAAATGCTGGCTCCAATTATTAGAGCCACTTAATAAACAACAATAAATTGGATTAGTGCATATTTCATCTGCTTCATCCTAACACAGATAATGTCTATACTTGAAATAATGCCTTCAAAAAATGATTCAGCTGTTTGAATGTTTTGTTTTGCTGATTTAAAATATCTTGCTCAAGGATTTCATTATTCTAATTAGCAGATTTAGTGCCCCCCACCCCAAAAAACATGGGCAATATCTTCCTATGTTATTTCCAAAAGAGGACCAAATATGGGCTAGATATACTCCTGGAACTCAGTAAATCATTTGGGTTGGTTGAGGACCGTGGTCTTTGTCTTTTGTCTGACATTAGTATGCCACTTTTCCAAATGCCCAATATATTTATCAAAATATCCTGACAATAATTGTGCTGTATGTTTTGTATTTGCTTTTTTATTTACTTCTTCATGTAGCACACTCATTTCGTTGTTTTGGAGTTATAGGGCAATGGAAAAACTACAATTTTCCATCTTATTAAAATTAGGAACTTTCTCAGCAGTAAGTTAAAAACAGCTGAACAAAAGCACTTCAAACTTGGCAGGTGGCTAGGACTCCTGAGGAATCATGTCACAGCTAAGTTTCAAAGAAATATCTGAAATTAAAGTTTAGATGGTTTTAAACATCCCTCGGAGTCCAAACTTTTGGCAGATATGAAGATTTAAGAAATCATTTTGGAAATGAGGAAACTAGCCCAACCCTCTTTTTCACCCTGCTTAGAAAGATTAAGGCAAGGACTAAATCAGCAATGGGGTTAGAAAAATAGAAATCCTACCATAATAAGTTAGAAATATCTTTATTCCTGTGGCTTAGTGACAAAGTGGCAGTGGTTGTGTGGTCAAACTGGAACCATCTTGGCCAAGAATTCTAGTACTAACCATTCTAATCATTAGCTACATAAATTAAGAAAACTCCATTATCTTCTCTGTTCAGTTTATCCTTATGTCCCACATAGATCACAGTATTATCAATTGGGTTTTAACTGTGATATCTTTGAAGATACTTTGAAAAGACAAAGGAACTTACAATCATCATTTGTAGTTTCTCTGTCTCTCTCCCATTAGCCTACCACATAGAATTATTGGATTGTCTCAAATTTCTTATTTGGTGTTGTTAGCAGACTTCACTTAAATGACAAAAGTCTGAGCTCACATCATTCCCAAATCCAGCAGTTATAATTATGTTTATTCAGTGCCATGGAAGTCAGCAATCCAAGATGAGTCATTTTAAAGGCTGATGTTGTCAAGATGATGAAATTAGTCATGTAGCCAATGTGATTTGGGTAATCAGATGATCAGAATATCTGACCAAATCAAACTAAATTCCAATTATTTCCATTTTCAACTTTGTTAGTCATTTGAATTTTCACTAAGATTATGCAATCCAAACCACACTAGCTTGCAAGGAAGAAATGAAGCAAACAGACAAATTAAGAACTCGGGTAATGGTAGCACACATTGAAAGTAGAAGTGTAAATTAAGAAGTTTTATGAGAAAAGTGAAACAATCATCATTACCACCATCAACAAACTTATTATACATAAAATGAGCAAGACATTGCAAAGCATAATATGATACTTAAAGAACTGTGAAGCATACAACTTGCACTTTAGAAGCATATAATATAGAGCTCTTAGATTTCACCACAGAAGATTAATAATTCTAAATAGAGTATTTGTTATATCTCAAGTGAGTGATATAGATGGTTGATGTTAAAGGAGCTTAGAGGAGTAACATAATCATTAGGAGCTGAGCAGTCAGAGAAGGTCTTAGAGCAGATCCTGGCTATAAGCAATTAAGTATAAAGTTATCCAGTAAGAATAATAACGTATAGATTATTTCCTATGTATGCCTCATACCAAAGATGCTAGGACCAAAAGAGTTGTCTGGGAAGTGGGAGTAAAAAACGAGTTAAGATAAAAGTAATCTACATGGTAATTGCATTGGAATTGCTAAAAATGAGGAATAGTTAGATCTACTTGCAATGTACAAGGGCATACAATGGCTTTGGATAGGATCCAAATTGGAATCAGTAGCCAAATTAACTGCGCCTAATTGCAAGGTATGGCAGTAGGTATCCTCTTAGATTAGAGTTGTGGTTCTAGGGTGGACTATTCAATTTTAAGAAAAATTCTGGCCAATAGGTTGGATGAAAAGAAATCAGGATTAGGCACTGGGGCAGAAAGTGGCTGGGCGTCAGGTAGTGGATTATAATCCACTAAGACTACAGTGAAGAAAGTAAGCAGTCCCCACTCATACAGACTGGAATGGGTAACACTAGAATATATACAAGATCTCATTCTAATCTCATTGGATACTGGATAATCCACTAACTCTAGTCAGTAGTGACCGGGACCTCCAATATGTTGTCAGATTTGGTTTCTCTTTGCACAAGAGTTCTGTCTTTTCTTGAACTCAGCGTTTTGAATTGTCTTGTACACATGAAAGACAGTAGGTTTGGGGCAGGAAAGGACTGACTTTAGAAGTGTTGTCCAGTTGGGGCTACTGTTGATTCATTCTGAATTGTCACTGAAATCCTCAGACAGCATTAAGTAGCAGCAAGGAGGTGGGAAGGGCTATTTGAGTTTATTCCTTCACTGCTAGAAATGACTTTTTATAGTTCATGGCTTACATAGCTCTGTAGCTAGTCTAAAGCCACAGTTACAAAGTTTTATATCTCATCTCCCAAATCACATTGATTCTATAGGACATATGTCAATTCTAAAAAAATTTTTAACATTTATTTATTGCTGAGAGACAAAGAGAGACAGAGCACAAGCAGGGGAGGGGCAGACAGAGAGGGAGACAGAATCTGAAGCACGCTCCAGCTCTGAACTGTCAGCACAGAGCCTGATGAGGGGCTTGAACCCACAAACTGTGATATCATGACCTGAGCTAAAGTCAGATGCCTAACCAACTGAGCCACCCAGGCACCCTGGACATATGTCAATTCTAGAGATTAATCACACCATAGGACTCAATTTTATAACACATTATAAAAGATTATGCTGATTAAACACACACTCCTCCACACACATATTTACATTGAAAATGGATTATAGCATTTTGTAATGGCCAAAATGACATTTCTAAGGCATTCCTAAAATGATTAACCTTGTCATTTTCTAACCCTTTTTGCTCAGCCTATCTATGGAGATCTGTGCTGTTAACATTTTGTTTTTTTTAAATTCCTGCTCAATGACTGATAGAATACAATGGAACAGCAATTCTTAGCCCACAGAGCTCAAGAGCCACTTAATCAGTAAGGAGTGCACTGGCAGTGCTATGGACTGAGATTCCTTTAAAATAGCTAAGCCACAACCCAGACCAACTGCTGAGTGACAAGACTGATGCATAAACCCAGAAGGAGAACAAAGCCTGCTATTCTTGCTCTCAAATGTGTGCTTTTCAAAGTTATTAATCCTATATGTGTTGGCAATAAACTTTTAATGATCTTCTTCTTGTATCACATTTAATCTTCATCACTCATGAAATGAGTTGGACATATATACTATCTTTATTCTTCAGGTAAGGAAAATTTGGTCAAGAGATTAATATACTCCACATTTCACCTCAATAGTGAGAAAATGGAAAATACAACACAAGTCCCTTACTCCCAGAACCACTCTTTCCATTGCAAGACAGTGCTTTCAAAATTTTCCCAAATATACTGGAGTCAACAATCACTGCTTAGATACCAATGCCAGTTTTTGACAGTTTCTCAACAGCACATAGGTACTAATCAACTGTCCCAAATCAACAGCACATAGGTAGTAATTTTTCTTACAATCTTGGTGGCAAAATGCATTTTTTTTGATCCAAGAAAATTCTAATAATTATCTAAATGTAGTTTATTAGGAACAATTTGACTTAAAGCTTTGAGATAATTTTTTTTTCACTCATAAACCATTCTCATACATCTAGACTTAAATATTAGCTGATACAGGAACTTCCTTAGTAGCAACTCTCTGAGTCAGTGTGTTATGTTCTATGTAGGAATGAGTAGTGGATAGAAATTTCCAAAGACTTGATTCCTTTACTCAAGGAATTGGAACAGATTTAGGTTGACATCTATGAACAAAGGAACATTTATAATGCACATGAAAAATGTAAATATAAATTGATAAGCTAAGCATTGATGAAATATGAAACATTAGAATAGTCATAATGATATTAAATTAGTAAAGGTAATTAGTAGGAAGAAATATCTGAGCCATGTGTCAAAGGAAATACAAAATTTGGATTTCTAATTTCTCTTTTTCTTCTTCCTTTTTTTGTGCAAGCTCTATACCCAATGTGGGGCTTAAACTCACAACCCTGAGTCAGGAGTCACATGCTCTACTGACTGAGCCAGCCATGTGCTACAAAATTTGGATTTCTGGAGCACTGTGTGCGTATATGAATTTCACACCAATGGAAGAAAATGAGTAGAGACACAATTATCAGCAAATTCTATGCCCAAATCAAGAGTCAGTCTTTAACAATGGTCACCTTGACCCACAGCAAACCAAACAACTCAACTTATACTCAATCACCTTAAAAGTGATTATTACCTTATATTATTACATAGAATGTTCAAAGTATAAGGAGTCAAATAAGATAGGCCTTGGTTAAAATCATGACTATCCTGACATTTAACTGTATACTTTACCAAGTAGCTAAAAATTTTTCAGTTTTCCCATATATAACTTATGAATAATTTTACCTACCTATCACACTGTGAGAAAATAGAGACATAATGTATGTGAAGTACTTAGCACAGATCCTGTCATCTTGGCTCCATACTGCTATCATTCAAGCAGATGTCTTATACCTTTTGGAGATGGTGGTAATTTTTTTCATTCCTTTCATTAAAAGTACTTGATGTACAAGACTGACACTCAGTTGAACTTTACAAATTCCAACTTTTGGACTGCATGCAATCAGTGGATTGGGCACATGGTATGTTAACTATTAAATAATGACTCTATATGCCTTATGCCAATTATCTAGAATTCTCTTTTTTTGAGCTAAAAATCTATATTTTTCTTTAAAAATGTGTTATATAATGTGACTCCTACCCTAGTTGCTCTCGTTTTCCACTAATTCATTTCCTACTAAGTGTTCTTCTTAATAAAATTAAAATGGTCATGTCATTTAACTAAGTGCTTTGCATGTACAAGCAACTTATTTACTTATGTCCTGCCTATAGGCATCGCAAAGGCTTTTGGAAAATAATATATTATGAGAATGGATACATGGCTACAGTATAACAAAAGAAATGTGTGGTCTTGTTTCAGAAGAAGATCTGGTGTGGACTCCAGTTGTTCTCTCCTTTCCACATCACCACCAGACTCCTAGGTTTCAGGATATCCTCTTAAAAATTGGTAGAATTGGAAAGTTTGGGACCATTGAAAGGCAGATGAAACGTACTGGGAACACTAGGGCTACCTATGTCTAGGGTCACAGACAGGCATCACTTCTGGATAGCCAGTGGGAGATGTTTCAGTGTTGATTAACTAAAATATGAAATATTATCCTTATCCTCAAATAGCTTTCAAATATGTTAGGACATACAGTCATTAATATTTTTAAGGACAGAAATTCCCTTCAGATATTAGATTCAGACTCAGTGCTGGAGGTGATCAGAGATGAGAAGGACTAATTTAGATTCAGTACCAAGACATCTGAGTTAGGCATGGAAGAATGAGTAGAATTCTCAGGTGTATTTCTGAGATATATTTGCTGATAAAGTTAGGGCTACAGAATATAGTAAGTGAAGGAAACAACATTTTTAAAAAGTCAGAGAAATAAGGAAACATGATGTTTTTGTTCATCTTTCCGTATTGGTTGGAGTACAAGCTTTATTGTGTGAGGACAGTAATATATATATATATATATATATATAAATATATATATATATATATTTATATATATATATATATATATGGTGAGGAAATATATATGGTCAGGAAGATGCTGTGCTGATGGAAAACTTTGCTTCATTTTGAAAGACAGGCTGAGTTTTATTACTTTATTATTCATTCAATATATAGTGTTTACTCTGTGCCAGGCAATATGCTCAGCACATTTTGGAAGATAATGTGGATTATTTATATCTATATCTGTATCTATATCATCTGTATCTATATGTATATCTGTATCTATACAGATTGCTTGTTAAAAAAAAAGAATGGAAGATTTGTTTACTTTTTAATTATTCCAAGTTTAGCTGAGAAACTAGGAAGTAGAAGTTTTCTTCGTCATTTGGGGCACTCATGAAAGGCACCAGGTGGCCATTCGTATCTGTTCATTTTTAGCTTCAAAGCCTGAAAAAATACCAGAGTCATAGCCTACAAGTCTTTACTGCCATTAATGTGACATATTTCTTCTTTGCTATAAAGGTTAAGAGCTGTAGATGTGAGATCCTCTGAAAAGTTTTAAAAGGTATCTGACATCTGCTGAGGACTTGTCACAAAATTAAAAAAAAAAAAAATCTTGGGGTCAGTTTTCAGGGAGTCTTCTGTGCTACCACATCTACACTGAAAATACCTCTGGAAACTACCTCTCCAGCTTCACACTTGATGGCAGTGTTCTGCAGCAAATCTGGAGAAAATACTCAGATGCATCCTAACAGCCTGAATTCAGATTTATTGGGAAGCCAGGCTCCATTCGAATGTGCACATTATTCTTATTGAGAGTCATCAATGCTTTGTCAAACTCTACAAATGTCTTTTAAATGATCATTAAAGTAAAAAGACAATGAAATGTGGGAGCCAAGCCTTAATGCAGTCATAATAATGTTCACCCCTAAATCTGAGTTCCCAAATCATCCAACCACAGAAAGAGCATAATTAGCATGTGAAATGTAAAGGAATGATAACAACCTTGGGGTCTTCCTTTGGATCCTGAGTCACTGCTGTTGATATGTTCCCTAACTAAGCTGGTATGCTGAGGACAGGGAATGAGAGGTTAGATTTTAGATGCTCTTTCAGCCTTTGTAATTGCGCCACTGTAGAAACCCAAATCTTGTTGGAGAGTAGGGTTGTCAAGGAGAAAAAAATCCAATGATAGGAAGACGTAATTGCCTAAGGTATATGTAAATATTTAAGTGTAAATATATGTGAGCTTGCTGTCTATTTATAGACACAGCCATGTGTGTATTTGCATCTCTGTGTGTGCGTATATGTATGCACACAAAGACATTAATTTAACTCACCCGGATACTTATTTCTGGATATGACTGTTGGAAACACATCACACAACCATCCAAATTTCTTTCCCAAATGCTGTTCAAGACTGTAGATAATTAAATATTTGTAGTTGCATCAGGAAAGCAGAATCAATAGCAGGCTTTCTAGTTAAAAGTTTGTACCTCTTCATAGTTTTGGCATTTGTTAGTTTCATATGGCATTGTTGCTGATCAAATTTATTAAATGTTTTACTCAAAATCATGAAGTGCTTAAATCTGGCTGTCATTATTATGCAAACCCTAGTTTCAGCGAGGCACCATTCCTTAGGTAGGACAAAGCTATGAAAGAAGCTACACAGCTTAAAGTAAAATGCTGATTTCTAAAAGATTAGTGTAACTTGATCCATGTAACCCCCAGTCTATTCAGTAAATACAGTCAGATTGTAATAGAATCAGTCCCTGTACAATAGCCATCTTTGCTTTCTTCCAAAACCACTTTCAACTTCAACCAATCATTTGTCCTTCTGGACACTCGTCATAAGAGAAATCAGAGGAAAGAATATTCATTAAAATGATCACTTTTCCTCAGGCTACAAGTTAGAAAATGGGTAACAATACTGATGGCTATCATTTGTACACGGATTTGCATGTTCTAAAGCATACTTATATAGTCTCTGTTTCTGTTTCTCTGTCTTTCTACAATTCTCTGTCTCTCTTTTTCTTTCTCCTTCTTTCCTCACAACAGCCTTACAGTACCAAAAAAAAAAAAAAAAAAAAAAAAAAGCAGGCTTTATTGTAATTCCTGTGTTGCTAAAGGGGAAATGAAAATATGAAGGAGTAATTTGCCTTAACTATGATTGAAAAACTGTTGAAAGGGATAATTAGGATTTGAAATCAAGTCCCTGATATCGTAAACTGTATTCTTTGGCAATCATAGTAACATGATCCGGTAAATTTGGTGAAATAATCTGGTGAAATTTGGTGAAAGTGAAACCTAATTACTTTCAAAGACTAACGTATTTGTGGCAGAGGCAGGACTAGAATCTGTTACCTTATTTTAAGTTTCATGGTCTTAGAAACACTTGAGAGTTTTCTCTCACTTTACTGTGATTGAGATTAGGGGATCCTAGTGCTTCCTTCCGAGCCAGAACCAGCCTGACCGCATACTTATAAAGGAGCTTCCAATCAGCTGGTACTGTCAAAGTTGAGCTCTAGTTTGAAGTGGGACAAAGAGGGTGAGAAGATGAAAGGAAAGTCCTTTCATCAGTGCATTCATTCTTCAGATCAGTAATGTTTATTGATCATGGACTGAGTGCCAGGCTCTGCACTTGACATTTGGCATTCGAACCAAATAAGAGAAGTCTCTTGCCTTTATTCTCCTTGTGTTCCCAAGATCTTTATAGGCCTACCCTCCACTTTCAGAGCCCTCTGACCCTCTCTACCATAATTCTTTCCCTGCTTGAATATATAAAAACTGATTTATACTAAGGTATTTCAGCTATAATAGAGGAGACATTTGAGGACAAGGGATACTTGAAACCAAACATGGAGGCTGGTCTGGGTTCCAGCTGTCTCAACAGTAGTCCCACGGATATCAAACAGAAACAAAGCAATCAGAAACACTGACAGTTCTCACACAGATCCAGGTCTATCTTTAATATTTGTGGGGCCCAGGGCAAAAGTATAAGTGGAAGACTATAACCCACTCTTTGCCCACTCAACACTTTTGTCCCACACTGCAAGGAGTCTCAGCCATGTGGATGCTAGGAACACTCTTCTCCTCTTCATCAATCCCCCCCCACCCCAACAACTGCTAAGCAACTTACTTTTTGCTGTTTTGCATGGGGGCATGGTTTACCTTGAGAGGATATTCTGAGAATGCTGCTCATGTAGGTCCTAAGGTGGGCCCAGGGTATGAGAAGAGAAGCAGGCCCATGGTCTAGAAGAGGGGAGACACATCTCCTTGATGCTGAGGTTTTCTTGCTTCATGGGAAGAGTTGTGGCCAGAGAAGGGCCAGATTGGAGGCTTCTGAAATACAGCCCCCAGGGCAGGAGTCCCTACTTCCCAGGTCTAAGGATGGTATTCTTCTGGTCTACTCCTGAAAAAAAATAAACAAAATTTATTCTCAGATTTGTCATTTTGTTAACTGTCTTCATGTTTTTAGGAACCTGAAAATTAATCACACCCACCCTCCCAGGCCTCCTCAAGAAACTTCTTTATACCCAGGTGCTGGTATTTATATACCTTTTGGGTCTGATCAGGCTTCACATAGGACTTCTAATAGCTTGCTACTTAGTATGCTTGTGAACCTATTGCAAAAGGATTGCCTAAGAAATGGAGAGTCTTAGGTCTCACTCCCAGATCTACTGAATCAAAATCTGCATTTTACCAAGATTCCCCAGGGATTCATATGCACAATAAAATCTGACAGGAATTGACCTAATTGACTTATTTTACAAGTAGATATAAAGTCCTTATATAATTTGTAAATATCCAATACTTTTGATTTGCATTTTCTTGATGATTAATGATGTTGAGTATTTGTTGTACTCAAGTACTTGTTGGCCATCTGTATGTTTTCTATTGAAAAACATCTACTCAGATCTTCAGCACGTTTTTTTAATCAGATTGTTTGGGTTTTTGTTGTTGTTTTGCTATTGAGTTCTACAAAATACAAGTATGGCAACGTTTTTTTAAAGAGAGCTTATAGAGAAGAGCTCAAGGCACAAATAAACTGGCTAATGGAAGATTTCATAAAGGATACCAATTCTGAACTCTCAGAGAAAAGAAGTATGAGGGAAGTGAGGAGTCACTGAATTTAAGAGGCAAACTTCAGAATAAAATAACCAAAAATGGCATATGCACCAGGTTGCAAGTAAATAAGAGTAACTGCACAATTAGGAAGCTATTTATAGTTTCGGTGAACTTAGTTTCTGTAGAGTAGTGGAGACTGAAATCAGATTATAAATTTCAGGAGGTAAGGAGAAAGTAGCATCTGAGGAATTAGAAATAGACAATGATAGTTAATCTTTCAGAAAGCACGGCTGCAAAGTAAAGCAGAGAGATAGGAAGGTGGTGTAAGGGTACTCATCCTGGGAAACTATTTTCAGGATTGGAGTTTAAACTATAAGAGCACCAATTAAATGGGAGTAGGGATAGAATAAGGTACTAAAAGATTCAGGGGCACCTAGGTGCCTCAGTTGGTTAAGCATCTGACTCTTGATTTCAGCTCAGGTCATGATCTCATGGTTTGTGAGATCAAGCCCTGCATTGGGCTCTGCGCTGACAGCAGGGAGCATGCTTGGGATTCTCTCTCCTCTCTCTGCTCTTGCACTTGCATGCTTTCTCTCACTCTCTCAAAATAAAAATAAATAAACTTTAAGAAAAAAGAAAATGCAAGAGGAACTGCTTTAAGAATGAAGATGGAAAAGTTGTCTATGAATAAAAGTTGCACCTAAATTTCTCATAGTGAAAGAAAGAATTCATGTGTGTGAAAGTGAAAGAGAAGGAGAATGTAGATGGTTTTGAGGTTGTAGGTTGGAAGTTACTGAGAAGGTGAGGCAGATTACACCTGATAAGTTCAGTTTTCTGGAGTAAGTAAGAGACACATTTTTTTGATTAAAGTGAGGAGAGGGCATTGATGTGGGGTTTACTGAGTTATTGAAGATGCTAAACTATACTTCTGCCTAAAGTTCTCTTGATTCTGTAAGCTGGAATTCTGCTCCTAACCTGCTGCTCCTAGGGGTCTTTAATTTTTATATCTGGACTACATTTAATTCCTACTGGTTCTCCTAAAACGACCTTTGAAGTGGCAGGTCATAAAAGAAACTTTGTTGACATGTGTCCTTTTTAACTTCATTGAGCTCCTAAGCATCTTCCTCCTAAAAACTTCACTAACCTGCTTCAGATTAACTGTCTATTACTTATCTTTGCTGCAAATCATATCTGGATAGATTTTATATTACTTTCAGCATTTTTACATCATATATCTGTAGTCTAATCAACTTAGTTTTTTGGGGTTTTGTGTTTCTTTGTTTTTTGCTGGAAGTAGAATCAGTGGTCTTATGGTAACAATTTCAAACCAAAAATGTTTGAAGGGAATTTAGGGATAATTGCTTTTAAAAGTAAAACAACAAAAACCATTTCATTTAAGTCAAAGTATGGCAATCAAACTGGTACATGTGCCCTTGTATACGAACAAGATAACTATCACTATGAACTCCCCTTTGAGCTGCTAATGCACAGAGAAGAGGATGAAATTGTGAGAAATTTAGAAGTTAGGCTGACTTAGTACAATCCAAAAGATCAATTTTGGATTTAAGTTTAAAAATGGGTTAGAGGGGGTTCACAAAAGGTTTTTCAAGTCGAGTTTAATGAATATAATTTTCACAGTTCTAAGTTGAAGACAGTCAAAGCTAGTTACTAAGATAATTAATAAGTTACCACCACATTACAACTGACAAAGAAAACTCCTTGCTCATCCTAGTCAATTATTAAAATAAATCCTGGCCCAGGATTTAAAATCCTATTATAAGCCCTGATTCCTTGGGATAATTCTTATAGTAAACAAAATACTCACATTATTGCTAGTCAACCTCTTTAAGAATTTACAAAAGCTAAAAAAAAAAAAAAAAAAGAATTTACAAAAGCTAATTGTTGCTCATTAAGTCAATCCAATTTTTTTCTTGGTATTTGAATATCCACAAAAATCTGGTCTCAATTTTCCTATTGATTAACATACAAGCAGCTTTTTCCCATATGCTTATCCATTTCTCTTTCTATGTCTTTGGTCATGTTTTTCCTGGAATGCCTACCTCAACATTGTCCTTCTCAAAGTCTTTCCATTCTGAAAGGATAAGCTGAAAATATATAAGCTCATGGAGGGTTTCTTAAATGATCTCAAAATCCATTTTATAAATTCTCTGAATTTAGCTACATCGGGAGATTATAAATCACAAATTTGTATTTATCAAAAACTTCATTTAAAAATAATGTATTTAGCTTTGGACATGTATTTAGTGTTGGACGGTCCTTGAGAGATCCCAATGTTCTTCAATGTTTTCCTTTTTTTTCCATCTACATATATTGTTTTCCAAAATAAATTGTAATTTAAAAAAAAAATCAAAATTATTATGGTTCCTGGAATTTTAGAGTACATAGGTTAATGCTGTGCATTAAGCACATGTTCAGCAGACACCTACTGGTCAAGTGATTGATTGAGTTGTTAAGTTCAGTGTCAGAGTTTGATTTGGGGAGTCACTTTTTATTGGCTGGGGGCCACTTTTGTCCAAATATTTAGTGATGCCAATAGGCAGAAAGTTAACATAAATATCTGTTCTGGCCTTTCATGGCTAGAGAGGTTTATTCACCTGAAACAAATACTTCCAGTATTCACATCTATGCTTTTCACTGTATTGAGTGTTCTAAGATGAAATTAAATCAATTAGAAGTGCTATTATATAAGTTCAACTCTTCTGAATTGTAGAATATTTCTAGAAACATTTTATCTATCTTAATTTTCATAGTCTTATGAGAATATTCTCAACAGAAAGTTATTCATTTTAATTTCATGAGTATCATTAAAAAAAAAAAGTTCCTCACAAAGTATTAGACTTTAAAAGCATCATGTTGAAGTAAGATTGACTCATTTACCAGTCAGAATAGATGAGGGAAAAAGCACAAAGTGAACAAAGCAGGAAGTATAGGCCAACAAAATCCAATTTCCTCCAGTAAATTACTGTGTGCAGATAACAGCAAACAGGTCATTTAAACAGACTAGATGAATCATTTATCCATTGTTCAGAGCCAGCAAAATTCATTGCTCTGTAGGAACATCCTGGTTATTGACAAAATTTTTGTGTGTGTCATTTATCAAGAACTTACTAGTTTAAGGGAACTAGTTTATGGACTTCTTCCCAAATCAGAAATGAGAAGACATCTTAGCTCAGAGGAAGTGGAACTGAGGGAGCAACCTAAAATACTTGTAGATGGCCTCAATCAGTTGGCCAATATACATCAAGGAGGTATTTTCTAGGAATTGTGAGAAAGATTCAGTGCCATATGTAAATTACATGAGTTTTAAAAATGTATTACCTATGCTAAGTACTCAATTATATATTCCTGTGTCATTCTATTTGTGTGGATATTTTATCTCCCTGACTTTATTATAAACATCTTATAAAATCAGGTCATATGTATTATCCTTCAATTGTATGTATCTCCAAGAATGCCAAAATCAGAGTAGAGGCAATAATAAATGCATTTTCATTGGTTGATTCAGATCAACAAATTTTCAGCAGGCTTTGTGGGAATCATCAACTTACCACCCTAGACTAGAGGATCACTTCTTTTGCAAGGTCTAGATAGTATTTTAGACTTTGTGGACCAGAGACTCTCTGTGGAACCTACTCAACACTGCCATTGTAGTGTGAGAATTGTCACAATGTAAACTAATACCTCTGGCTGTGAACCAATAAAAGTTTATTTATAAAAGCAAGCCACCTGTGGGCTGTAGTTTACCAAACTCTGCCCTATGTCATCTTTGAATTCTATGTAACTACTCCATTACAGGAGACACAAAAACACGGTATTATATAATCAACTATTGTTAAAAGATGGACCCATTCAGTGACTATCTCATACAAAATTAGACAAGCTAGCTGTGAAGTGAATTCTATGGTGTGAATGAAGAAAGGAGAAGCATCTAGAAAATCTAGTGAGTAAAAAAAAAAAAAAAAAAAAGAAAATCTAGTGAGTCAACCCACCATATTATTCAATATTTCCATCTTTGGAATCACTCATAAAAGTCACAGAACTAGCAAAGTTATATAAACAGGTAGTTTTTGCTAACCAGTTAGCAGGTTAATTATCTAATTAACCAACTGGCATCCATTTTTACAAAGAAATAAAACTCTATAAAAGAAACAAAACTGTGAAGAGTGGGCCTAAAACTGATGTTCTTTTAACACATATATATTTTGTTGCTTTCTTAAAACCAATATTTAAATAATATTGTATAGTCATTGAAGGAGGCAGTTGAAATGAAATACCCAAATAAATTATGGCATTTCAGCTATTGAGAGACTAAGCAGGCAATGATATCAATAACATGCTACTGTATAGTTATATTAATTAATGAGAATATTTCAAAAGACAATAAAAAAAGTCATCATGTTACAAAATACCATAAAAGATATCCTATATTTTTTATTTTTTTAAAATTACATCCAAGTTAATTAGCATATAGTGCAAATATGATTTCAGGAGTAGATTCCTTAATCCCCCTTACCCATTTATCCCACCCCCTCCAATACCCCCTCCAGTAACCTTCTGTTTGTTCTCCATATTTAAGAGTCTCTTATGTTTTTCCCCCTCCCTGTTTTTATATTATTTTTGTTTCCCTTCCCTTATGTTCATCTGTTTTCTCTCTTAAAGTCGTTACATGAGTGAAGTCATATGATATTTGTCTTTCTCTAATTTCACTTAGCATAATACCCTCCAGTTCCATCAACATAGTTGCAAATGGCAAGACTTCATTATTTTCGATTGCTGAGTAATACACCATTGTATATATGTACCACCTCTTTTTTATCCATTCATCCATCGATGGACATTTGGGCTCTTTCCATACTTTGGCTATTGTTGATAGTGCTGCTATAAACATTGGGGTGCATGTGTCCCTTCAAAACAGCACACCTGTATCCCTTGGATAAATGCCTAGTAGTGCAATTGCAGGGTTGTAGGGTAGTTCTATTTTTGGTTTTTTGAGGAACCTCCATACTGTTTTCCAGAGTGGCTGCACCAGCTTGCATTCCCACCAACAATGCAAAAGAGATCCTCTTTCTCCGCATCCTTGCCAACATTTATTGTCACCTGAGTTGTTAAGGTTAGCTATTCTGACAGGTTTAAGGTGATATCTCATTGTGGTTTTGATTTGTATTTCCCTGATGAGGAATGATGTTGAGCATTTTTTCACGTGTCGGTTGGCCATCTGGATGTCTTCTTTGGAGAAGTGTCTATTCATGTATTTTGCTCATTTCTTCACTGGATTATTTGTTTTTTGGGTGCTGAGTTTGATAAGTTCTTTGTAAATTTTGGATACTAACCCTTTGATATGTCATTTGCAAATATCTTCTCCCATTCTGTCGGCTGACTTTTAGTTTTGCTGATTGTTTCCTTCGCTGTGCAGAAGCTTTTTATTTTGATGAGGTCCCAGGAGTTCATTTTTGCTTTTGTTTCCCTTGCCTCGGGAGACGTGTTGAGTAAGAAGTTGCTGCAGCCAAGATCAAAGAGGTTTTTGCCTGCTTTCTCCTCGAGGATTTTGATGGCTTCCTGTCTTACACTTAGTTCTTTCATCCATTTTGAGTTTATTTTTGTATATGGTGTAAGAAAGTGGTCCAGGTTCATTTTTCTGCATGTCACTATCCAGTTTTCCCAGCACCACTTGCTGAAGAGACTGTCTTTATTCCATTGGATATTCTTTCCTGCTTTGTCAAAGATTAGTTGGCCATACATTTGTGGGTCCATTTCTGGGTTTTCTATTCTGTTCCATTGATCTGAGTGTCTGTTCTTGTGCCAGCACCATACTGTCTTAATGATTACAGCTTTGCAGTATAGCTTGAAGTCTGGGATTGTGATGCCTCCTGCTTTGGTTTTCTTTTTCAAGATCGCTTTGGTTATTCGGAGTCTTTTCTGGTTACATACAAATTTTAGGATTATTTGTCCTAGCTCTGTGAGGAATGCTGGTGTTATTTCGATAGGAATTCTATTGAATATGTAGATTGCTTTGGGTAGTATTGGCATTTTAACAATATTTGTTCTTCCTATCCAGGAGCATGGAATCGTCCATTTTTTGTGTGTCTTCTTCAATTTCTTTCATAAGCTTTCTATAGTTTTCAGTGTATAGATTTTTCACCTCTTTGGTTAGATTTATTCCTAGGCATTTTATGGTTTTTAGTGCAATTGTAAATGGGATCAATTCCTTGATTTCTCTTCCTGTTGCTTCATTGCTGGTGTATAGGAATGCAACCAATTTATGTGTGTTGACTTTATATCCTGCAACTTTGGTGAATTCATGAATCAATTCTAGCAGTTTTTTGGTAGAATCTTTTGGGTTTTCCATATAGAGTATCATGTCTCCTGTGAAGAGTGAAAGTTTGACCTCCTCCTGCCAAATTGGATGCCTTTTCTTTCTTTGTGTTGTTGATTGCAGAGGCTAAGACTTCCAATACTGTGTTGAATAACAGTGGTAAGAGTGGATATCTCTGCCTTGCTCCTGACCTTAGGGGGAATGCTCTCAGTTTGTTCCCATTGAGGATGATATTAGCATTGGGTCGTTCATATATGGCTTTTATGACCTCGAGGTATGACCCTTCTATCCCTACTCTCTTGAGCATTTTTATCAAGAAAGGATGCTGCATTTTGCAAATTCTTTCTCTACATCTATTGAAAGGATCATATGGTTCTTATCCTTTCTTCTATTGATGTGATGAATTACGTTAATTGTTTTGCGGATATTGAACCAGACCTGCATCCCAAGTATGAACCCTACTTGGTCGTGGTGAATAATGGTTTTAATGTATTGTTGGATCCGGTTAGCTAATATCTTGTTGAGGATTTTTGCATCCATGTTCATCAGGGAAATTGGTCTATAGTTCTCCTTTTTAGTGGGGTCTCTGTCTGGTTTTGGAATCAGGGTAATCCTGGCTTCATAGAAAGAGTTTGGGAGTTTCCCTTCCATTTCTATTTTTTGGAACAGTTTCAAGGGAATAGGTGTTAATTCTTCTTTAAATGTTTGGTAGAATTCCCCTGGAAAGCCATCTGGCCCCGGACTCTTGTTTTTTTGGCAGATTTTTGATTACTAATTTGATTTCCTTACTTGTTATGGGTCTGTTCAAATTTTCTATTTCTTCCTGTTTCAGTTTTGGTAGGGTATATGTTTCTAGGAATTTGTCCATTTCTTCCAGATCACCCATTTTATTGGCATATAATTGCTCATAATATTCTCTTATTATTGTTTTTATTTCTGCTGTGTTGGTTGTGATCTCTCCTGTTTCATTCTTGATTTTATTTATTTGGGTCCTTTCCTTTTTCTTTTTGATCCATCTGGCTAGTGGTTTATGAATTTTCTTAATTTTTTCAAAGAACCAGCTTCTGATTTCATTGATCTTTTCTGTTTTTTTGGTTTTGGTAGCATTAATTTCTGCTCTAATCTTTATTATTTCCTGTCTTCTGCTGGTTTGGGGTTTTATTTGCTGTTCTTTTTCCAGCTCCTTAAGGCGTAAGGTTAGGTTGTGTATCTGGGATCTTTCTTCCCTTTTTAGGGAGGCCTGGATTACTATATACTTTCCTCTTATGACCGCCTTTGCTGTGTCCCAGAGGTTGTGGGTTGTGGTGCTATCATTTTCATTGGCTTCCATATACTTTTTAATTTCCTCTTTAACTTCTTGGTTAGCCCATTCATTCTTTAGTAGGATGTTCTTCAGTCTCCAAGTATTTGTTCCTTTTCCAAATTTTTTCTTGTGGTTGATTTCGAGTTTCATAGCATTGTGGTCTGAAAATATGCACGGTATGATCTCAATCTTTTTGTACTTGCTGAGGGCTGATTTATGTCCAAGTATGTAGTCTATTCTGGAGAACATTCCATGTGCACTGAAGAAGGATGTATATTTTGCTGCTTTAGGATGAAATGTTCTGAATATATCTGTTAAGTCCATCTGGCCCAGTGTGTCATTCAAAGCCATTATTTCCTTGTTGATTTTTTGATTAGATGATCTGTTCATTGCTGTGAGTGGGATGTTGAAGTCTCCTACTATTATGGTATTACTATCAATGAGTTTCTTTATGTTTGTGATTAAATGATTTATACATTTGGGTGCTTTCACATTTGGTGCATAAATGTTTACAATTGTTAGGTCTTATTGGTGGATAGACCCCTTAATTATGATATAATGACCTTCTTCATTTCTTGATACAATCTTTATTTTAAAGTCTAGATCGTCTGATATAATTATGGCTACTCCAGTTTCTTTTGTTGACCATTAGCATGATAGATGGTTCTCTATCCCCTTACTTTCAATCTGAAGGTCTTTAGGTCTAAAGTGGGTCTCTTGTAAACAGCATCTAGATGGATATTGTTTTCTTGTCCATTCTGTTACCATATGTCTTTTGATTGGAGGATTGAGCCCATTGACATTTCGAATGAGTACTGAAAGATATGAATTTATTGCCATTATGTTGCTTGTAGATTTGGAGTTTCTGGTGGTGTTCTCTGGTCCTTTCTAATCTTTGTTGCTTTTGGTATTTATTTCTTTATTCATTCATTCATTTATATTTTCATCTTTTCTCCCCTCAGAGAGTCCCCCTTAAAATTTCTTGCAGGGCAGAGCACCTGGATGGCTCAGTTGGTTAAGCGTCCGACTTCAGCTCAGGTCATGATCTCGTGGTCTGTGAGTTCAGCCCCCCCCCCCCCCCTCCCCCGTCAGGCTCTGTGCTGACAGCTCAGAGCCTGGAACCTGCCTTGGAGTCTGTGTCTCCATCTCTCTGCATCTCCCCCATTCTCACTCTGTCTCTCTCAAAAATAATGAAACATTAAAAAATTTAAAAAAAATTATTGAAGGGCTGGTTTAGTGGTCGCAAACTCCTTTAATTTTGTTTGGGAAACTTTTTATCTCTCCTTCTGTTTTGAATGACAGCCTTGCTGGATAAAGAATTCTTGGCTGCATATTTTTCTGATTCAGCACATTGAATATATCCTGCCACTCCTTTCTGGCCTGCCAAGTTTCTGTGGATAGGTCTGCTGCAAACCTCATCTACTTTCCCTTGTAGGTTAAGGACTTTTTTTCCCTTTCTCCTTTCATTATTCTCTCCTTGCCTGAGTATTTTGTGAATTTGACTATGATATGCCTTGTTGATGGCTGGTTTTTGTTGAATCTAATGGGATTCCTCTGTGCTTCCTGGATTTTGATATCTGTGTCTTTCCCCAGGTTGGGAAAGTTTTCCACTATGATTTGCTCACATAACCCTTCTACCTCTATTTCTCTCTCTTCCTCTTCTGGGACCCCTATGATTCTGATGTTGTTACTTTTTAATGAGTCACTGATTTCTCTAATTCTTAAATTGTCCTCTTTTGCCTTAATCTCCCTCTTTTTTTCTGCTTCATTATTCTCCATAAGTTTTTCCTTTATATCGCTGATTCTCTGTTCTGCCTCATCCATCCTTGCCACTGTGGCATCCATTCATGATTGCAGCTCAGTTACAGCATTTTTTATTTCATCCTGACTAGTTTTTACTTATCTCCATAGAAAGGGAGTCTAATCTATTTTCGACTCCAGCTAGTATTCTTATTATCGTGATTCTAAATTCTGGTTCAGACATCTTGCTTGTATCTATGTTGGTTAAGTCCCTGGCTGTCATTTTTCCTGCTCTTTTCTGGGGGGTGAATTCCTTTGTTTTGTCATTTTGAATGGAGAAAAGGAATTAATGAGGTAGAAAAAATTAAAATTAAAAAAATAAAATTAAAAAAATATTAAAATTAAAAAATTAAAAACATACACTCACACAAAATCAAATAAACGATGCTAGATCCTAGGTGTTTTTTGGTCTGGGTGTTGAAAGTGGCTTGATAGATTAGAGAAAAAAAGAGGGAAAAAAAGAAAAAAAGAGCAAATTGTTTGAAAATTTGAAAAAGTGAATACACTGACGTAGACTAAAATGAAATGATGTAAGTAAAACAGAATTTGAAAAAATTTACACAAAAGTAAAAAACATAGTAGAAAAAAATTAAAGAAAAATATTTTTAATAAAAATTAAAATAAAAATGATTTTTTCTCTTTCTGTATTCAAGAAAAAGAAACGAAAAAGAGAAAAAAGAAAAGAAAGAACAAAGGGCAATCATTTGAAAATTTGAAAGTGAATACACTGAAGCAGACTAAAATAAAATGATGGAAGTAAAACAGAATTTGAAAATATTTACACAAAAGTAACAATATAGTAAAAAAATTAAAGAAAATTTTTTTGAAAAAAATTGAAAACAAAAATGATTTTTTTCTCTTTCTGTATTCAAGAAAAAGAAAATAAATGAAAAAGAGGAAAAAAAGAAAAAGAAAAGGAAAATTGAATAGATGGACTTGCTAACAGACTAAAATATGACTGAAATTACTTCATTTTTCTCTAGAAGTTACTTTGAAGCGCTTTATAGTCCATAAACTAAGCAGGCATTGAAACTTCTGTTCCTGAAGGTGGAGGTTGGCCCAGTTGGGCAGGGCTTAGTGTAAATGTTCTGTTCTCCACTAGATGGCACTTTTAGCCTACTGGGTTGGATTGTTGTGGCACTTGTAGGTGTGTATGCACATGCATGGAAGCAGTGAAAATGGAGTCACCCATCTACCCAGTCTCTAGTATCAGAACTCTGTTCACCCCAATCAGCAATCACACACCTGTCCTCTGTCATCAGCTTTCGTCCACTCCCCGCTTTTACACCATCCGTGACCAGGTCCCAGGTAGTACCTCTCTCCTGAGTTTTGTCTCAGATGCAGCTGTTTTCCCCGGCAGCTTTGACCCGTTCTGCCCCTCTGCAGAGCATCTTACTGAGCAATGGCCGAATGCTGGCCACACCCAGGAATGTTCATGGGACGTGCTGCTGCCAATGCCAAGACTGCAGCCAGGTGACAGCCCGCCCCAGGAAAAGTTCACAAGATAGTGTAGCAGCAGTATTTCAGGGATTATGGAAAATCACAACACACATCTGGCATCAGTCTTCATCCTTAACGACCTTATTCCAGCACCAGTGAATGTGGCCATTCTCTAGGGTCTGCTTGTATCAGGTGGCCTCACATCCTCTACCAAATGTCCTTCCAGCAGTGGAACCACTTCTCCCCTTTTGGCCTGAGAAGCTCCCAGACCCCACTCTGCTCCTGGGGATTTGCCCTTCCCACCAGAGCACCACCAGGTATTGTGGTGTGGAGTTTCAAATTCTGCACTCCCCCTGTTTACAGTTTTAATGGGATTTAAACCTCTCCTTTCACCCTTTTTAGTTCAGTCCCTGCAGCTGTTTCCAATTTTCCACTTTCTCTCCAGCTGCTTTTGGGGAGGGGTGCTTTTCCCATCTTCCTCCCACCCCCCACCCCCACCCCCCGGTCTCCATCCTCTCTTGGAATGCAAAAGCGGCTCCCTGTCCTCCGTGGCTTCTCTCTCCCCAAGTTCACCTCTCTGTGCTGTGCACCTGCTGAATTCTGTGGTTCAGGTTGTGCAGATTGTTGTGTTAATCCTCAAATCAGATTTCTAGGTGTGCAGGATGGTTTAGTGTTGGTCTGGCTGTACTTCATGGATGTGAGACACACAGAAAACTTTCATGCTGTTCTGCCATCTTGGGTCCTCGTCCTATATTTTAATATCATATTATTTATGTTTCAAAAATTTTATAAGGCTGTGTAACCCAAATAATTAAAGTTATCTCTTAGATTATGGTATTGCAGTAATTCGTTTTTCTTTTTTTATCATTTGCTTCTGCGATTTTTTTTATTTTTCAAACACATTATGCTATTTCAGATGTATACTTTTTACAAATCAACTTAATGTTTGCTTAAGCTATCTTGGTTTTAGTACACTATACAGGAACAAAGTACATTGGAACCAAGAGGGAAGAAGCTGTTACTTCTTGCCCTGTCCCTGCCACACCCTCTATTGACAAAGTTTGATTTCATGCCAGTTGGCAAAGGAGATCCAGCAAAATAGAAGGGATAATTCTTTCTGAAGTAGGTTAAAGAAAGAGAAGATGAGTAAAAAGAGATTATTACTATACATAGTCTTTCTTTGATAATTTTTTTTTTTTGTAATTAAGGTGGTAGTGAAGGAAGAAATGGAGTGAAGAATATTCTTTTGAGAGTGGAAATAATCCACTATCCACTATTTATCTACTAGAGTAGAAAAACAGACAATCAGGATAAAGGAAAAATTTGAGAGCAAATCCTTAAGTAAGAGAAGGTAAGATATCAAGTGCCCTGCAGGGAAGAAGATGGGGTATATAAGGAGCAGGGTCATCATAGGAGCCAGAAGAAAAGCAAAGTATGTAAGTTCAGATGGAGTTTGGTCACACACTTGGGAGGTAGTATTTTTCTTATAATTGTTTCCAAGATCCCTGTTAACCCCTCTGAAATCTCTCTCTACAGATAATCTCTCAAAGAAAGCCACGCAATTCTCCAAACAGATTTTCAAAAAGATCAGTTAGGGTTGCCAATAAAAGACAGGAAGCCCAGTTAAATTTGCATATCAAATAAACAAAGAATAAATTTTTGGTATGAGTATGTTTCAAA
Source organism: Panthera leo (assembly GCF_018350215.1). Taxonomy (NCBI): domain Eukaryota; kingdom Metazoa; phylum Chordata; class Mammalia; order Carnivora; family Felidae; genus Panthera; species Panthera leo. Next base: position 64,366,353 of record NC_056690.1, read on the forward strand.
TATTGAATGAGACATAACATGTTAGTGTAAGTAAATTTGGTATGATACAATATTTTTAGTAGAATGCATATTGGGATGTACTTATACAAAAATATTATTAAATATTTATCCAAAACTCAAATTTGACTGTGTGTTCTATATTTTTATTAACGAAATCTGGAAATCTATCCAAGTAGAGAGCATAAGCAAACTCTGGTAAGTAGAAATAAGTATCTTTTAGAATATTATCAGTTATTATCAGGTTGTATACAATCTTATGGGGGCAGTGGAAAAATGTGTAGGAAAGGTGTTAGTCACAGAAAGAAAAAGAGGTTACCCATGAAATGCAAGTTTTTGTGATTTAATACTTCTGCAGGGTACTACTCTGATGCCAGCAAGTGTCTAATGCTAATTAAGAAAGCTAATATCAATGTGCAGAAGACATAGAGAGACATTTTTCCAAAGAAGACATACAGATGGCCAACTGACCTATGAAAATATGCTTAGCATCACTAATCATCAGAGAAATGCAAATCAAAACCACAATGAGCTATCACCTCAAACCTGTCAGAATGGCTAAAATAAAAAAACACAGGAAACAACAAGTGTTGGTGAGGATGTAGAGAAAAAGGATGTGCACTGTTGATGGGAATGTAAATTAGTGCAGCCACTGAGGAAAAAATTATGGAGGTCCCTCAAAAAGTAGAATTGCCATATGATCCAGTAATTCCACTACTGGGTATTTACCCAAAGGATACAAAAACAATAACATGAAAAGATATATGCAGCATTATGTTTATTTCAGCATTATTTACAATAGCCAAAATATGGAAGCAGCCCAAGTGTTTATCCATAGATGAATGGATAAAGAAAGTGTGATATATATTTTTCAGCCATAAAAAAGAATGAAATCTTGCCATTTCCAACAACATGTTTGGATCTAGAGAATATAATGCTAAGTGAAATACGTCAGAAAAAGAAAAATACCATATGATTTCACTCATATGTAGATGTAAGAAACAAAACAAATAAAAAAAGAATAAGAGTCAAACCAAAAAACAGACTCTTAATTACAGAGAACAAACTGATGGTTACCAGAGAGGAGGTAGGTGGGGGTAATGGATGAAACAGGTGAAAAAGATTAAGAGTACATTTATCACGATGAACACTGAGTAATGTATACAACTGTTGAGTCAGTATATTGTACAACTGAAACTAATATAACACTGTATGTTAGCTATACGTAATTAAAATTTAAAAAGGAGGCTAGTATCAGCCAAAAGTACCTTAGTTTGAAAATCTTTTGTCATATTTTTATGAGTATCGTGAAGGCACTTAAATTAATTCAGTGCATTTTGTAAGTACTTTACATTTTCCAGAGTAGGAAACTGAGCCTTCAAATGATAAGTGACTTGCCCAAAACATTGGAAGGAGGTCTGCTCACCACTAAAGTTGATTCTATATTACAGCTTGCTGCCCCTCAGCAAGACATGTTGGAAATAAGACAATGGGACTTATTTGAATCACAGGGTCCTGTCAGAGGGATTAGGCTCCTCAAGAGCATTGTTCATCTGGGAGGCCTAGTTCCTGGCAGAACTGGAACTACAGAATAGTGACAACAAGGAGAAGAGGATAGACATTCACAGAAAAAACACCATTTGAATTTCACAGATCACTAAGTCTCTCTTATTTTCAGCTTCTCTTTTACTTTCATCTTCTTCTTTTTTTTAATGCTTATTTATTTATTCTTGAAAGTGAGAGAGAACAAACAGGGATGGGGCAGACTGAAAGAGGTAAACAGAATCTGAAGCAGGCTCCAAACTCTGGGCTGTCAATATAGAGCCGGACACAGGTCTCCAACCCATGAACTATGAGATCATGACCTGAGCTGAAGTCAGACATTTAGCCAACTGAGCCACCCAGGCACCCCATCTTTTACCTTCTTTAAACTATATTGAAATTATTCTAAATAGGGAATTAGGCTACATGGGATTTATGATGAATAATACTTACACTAAGGAAAACCATACTTGATTTGGTACAAAACTAAATATTTGGAAATGGAGAATATGCCAAAGGTAGGACAACTTATAATAGCTACAATAAATATTTAGGAGGAGTTTAAAGGAGGATGGCAGGGAAGATTGGGCTTGGGTAAGAGTGCAAGGTTTACTGGTAGTTAGAAGCCTGGTAGTAGGCTTCATTAATCTATTCATTCATTTCAAAAATATTGAATTACCACATATTATGTGCCAGGACTTGTACTAGCTGCAGAAATTTTAAAATTGAGTAGGTCACCATTCCTGGCAAATTCAGATGTACCCAAAAAAGAAAAAACAAAGGCACAAAGAATTATTTACACTACCTTCAAAGAACATCAAATAACTCTGAAATAGTTGCAAGATTTCTCCAAAAAAAAATCTATAAATCACTATCGAAAAATATTAAGGGGCGCCTGCATGGCACAGTTGGTTAAGCGTCCTACTTCAGCTCAGGTCCGTGAGCTCAAGCCCTGTGTTGGGCTCTGTGCTGACAGCTCAGAGCCTAGAGCTTGTTTAGGATTCTCCTTCTCTCTCTGCCCCTCCCCCACTCACACTCTCTCTCCCTCTCTCTCTCTCAAAAATAAATAAACATTTAAAAAAAATTTAAAAATTATTGAAAAATATTAAGGTCTAAACAAATGAAAAGATATACATTGCAAAGACTCTGAAATGGAAGACTCAAAAATATAAGGACATTTTTTTACAAAGTAATCTATATATTGCAATTCGAATCAAACTTGTAGCCATTTTTTTTTTTTTGTTTTTAGTTTTTATTTAAATTCCAGTTAGTTAACATACAGTGTAATATCAATTTTGGGTGTACAATATAGTGATTCAACACTTACCATAAAATACCCAGTGTTCATCACAAGTGCACTCCTTAATCCACATCACCTATTTAACAAAATTGACAAGCTGACCCAAAATACTCATATGGAGGTGTAAAGGACAAAGAAGTCTATGCAATCTTAAGAAGGAAAAAAGTGAAAGATTTGTGCTATGAGAGACTTATTGCCCTATAGTAATTAAGACACTGTGGACTTGGTGCAAGCAGAGTCAGATACACAAATAGAACAGAATACAGAATCCAGACTCATACATATACAATGACCTGATGCATGATAACAAACAAACAAACACCTTTATTTAGTGAGGGAAATGGCCTTTTCAATAAATAGTACCCTGTCAATTCGGTATCCACAAGAAAAAAATGAATACTGAATTTACGTTTTATATTACTACCTAATTCTATTCTAGATGAGTGGTAAATATAAAAATAAAAGGTAGGGGCGCCTGGGTGGCTCAGTCGGTTAAGCGGCCGACTTCGGCTCAGGTCATGATCTCGCGGTCCGTGAGTTCAAGCCCCGCGTCGGGCTCTGTGCTGACAGCTCAGAGCCTGGAGCCTGTCTCAGATTCCGTGTCTCCCTCTCTCTGACCCTCCCCCGTTCATGCTCTCTCTCTCTCTGTGTGTCTCAAAAATAAATAAATGTTAAAAAAAAAATTAAAAAAAAATAAAAGGTAAAATGAAAAAGTAAAAACTTCTAAATGTCCACCAAATGACTGAATGGATAAACAAAAAATATATAATCAAACATTATTCTGTCATAAAAAGTATGATAATGAGGGGCGCCTGGGTGGCTCAGTCGGTTAAGCGTCCGACTTCAGCTCAGGTCACGATCTCGCGGTCCGTGAGTTCGAGCCCCGCGTCAGGCTCTGGGCTGATGGCTCAGAGCCTGGAGCCTGCTTCCGATTCTGTGTCTCCCTCTCTCTCTGCCCCTCCCCCGTTCATGCTCTGTCTCTCTCTGTCTCAAAAATAAATAAACGTTAAAAAAAAAAAAAGTATGATAATGAACCTTAAAGACTTTATGCTAAACAAGCCAATAACAAATTACGTATATTATTTCATTCCATTTTTATTAAATGTCCATAAAGGGCATATCTATAAAGTCAGAAAGTAAATTAGTAGTTACTTAGGGCTTGGGGATATTAGGAGTTAGAAGAGCAATAGCTCAAGTGAAGGGGATTCCTTTTTGAAGTGGTAAAAATGTTCTAAAATGGACCGTGGTGATGGTTGCCTATATCTCTTAATATACTAAAAAACAGTAAATGTAAATGAACCTTTAAATTAAAAAACAAAAAATTAATCATACCATTACACCATTAAATGGGTGGATTGCATGGTATGTGAATTTTATTTGAGTAAAGCTGCTATTAAAAAAGAAAAGTAAAAACTTCTAAAGAGCAGTAAACAAAGAAAAAATTCATGGCCTAGGGCTGTAGCAGATTATTAAACCATACAAAAAACACAGTAGACATAAAGGAAAAAAATTCATAAATTTAACTACTTAAAAATTAAACTTAAAAATTTTTTTTTTAATTTTTTAATTTATTTTTGAGAGAGAGAGAGACAGAGCATGAATGGGGAAGGAGTAGAGAAAGAAGGAGACACAGAATCTGAAGCAGGCTCCAGGCTCTGAGCAAGCTGTCAGCACAGAGCCTGATGCAGGGCTCGAACTCACAAACTGTGAGATCATGACCTGAGACGAAGTCGGACGCTTGACCAACTGAGCCACCCAGGCGCCCCTAAAATTAAACTTTTTTTTAAATTAACATATGCCATTTATAGTGTATAAATTCAATGTGCAAAGTAAGAGAAGGCATTTGGAATGCATATATACATAAAGGAATCATATTCATAATATATAAAGAACTCTCAAAACCAGTAACAGACAACCTATTGGTAAAATGAGCAAAAGTGTTGAATTTTACAAGAGGATATCCAAATAGTAAATAAACCCATGAAAGGACCCTTATCATCCTTACTGATAAAAGAAATTCAAATCAAGGTACACTGCTAATACCACTCAATACTTACCAGAATGGATAAAATTTTAAAAATTAACAAAATGCCAAGTGTTTGGGGGGCCTGGGTGGCTCGGTTCACTAAATGTCTGACGCTCAATTTCAGGTCAGATCATGCATGATCTCATGGTGCCTGAGATCAAGCCCTGCCTCAAGCTCCATGCTGGCAGTGTGGGGCCTGTGTGGGATTTTCTCTCTCCCTCTCTCTCTGCCCCTCCAGTGCACACACGGCGTGCTCTCTCTCTCAAAATAAATAAACATTAAAAAATAGAAAAGAAAATATCAAGTATTTGTAAGTATATGGAACATTCAGAACTCATGTACTGCATCTACCTGTCAATATTTACTGAACTTGTTTAGACTCATAATTCAACAATTCCTCACTCCTGAGTATATACCTAACAAATACATACATATTTATCAAATGACAAATGCAATAATTTTCATAACAGCACCATGTATACTATTTCAATACAGGAAACTACCTAATACCTATTAAGCGTCAGACCTGAGAAATAGTCGTGGTACCCTTACAAAACAGACGGTATGAAGCCATGAGAATGGGTGGTCTACAACTACACCCATTAACATGGATTATCATAAACATAATAAAATATAATACTGAGAGAAAAACCGAAGCACAAAAGCACATGGATTGTATGCTTATATTTATATACATTTCAAAACCAGCTGAAATGAAACAATGACGATGAAAGTCAGGCTAGTGATTATCCTTGGGAGGAGGCAGGGAAAGGGGTTGCTAGCAATTGGAAGAGCAGGAAGGGGGTCAGAATGTGCCATTTTGACAGAAGCCTTATTTTGAGCCAAAGGCAACTGAGAAACAGCAGACACCGGAAGAACGCTCTGCCCTCCTTTATGCTTAAAAACCTTTGTACAGGTTACAGAAATTTGCATTTATAAAGGTATTTCTTCTCCCCTATCAGGGAAAGGAAAACAACTCTTATCTGCATTACCTTAGCAATCAACCCTTATTTACCACACAGTTCCCACCCGCCTTCTCACAAGTAACCACCCCTAGTGGATCGACCCTCTTACTACTGGTTCTGGCCCGATACCTTGAGGGCAAGGAGGGCTTAGAGAGAGGACGAGCCCGCAGACCAGGAGCGGGTGGCGGGTTTCCGGAGCCCGGTACTCACCCAGGAGACTCGCTCCTCCAGGCACCGCAGGACACACACCCCCTCACCGCAGGGTCTCGGCGCTCACACGAGGCAGGACTGGGTAACTGCGCGCATGCGTCCAGAGGATCTGAGCACCACGCGCTCGCTCCCTGCGCGCTGGAAATGGCTCCGCGGCGGGCCGGCGGGCAGAGCGTGCATTCCGACCTCCGGGAGAGGGTGAGGAGGTGAGGAGCCTCTGCTTGCAAGGGTCCAGATCCCGGGTCAGCCAGTCGCGTCCCCTCCGGGACCTCCTCCGGCTCTCCAGCCCCCGTGACCCTCTCGTAGTCCAATCACGCCCTGCTCCTCATGCCCGGGGCTGAGCAAGGTTCCCCCCGGATGGAGGTGGTTCCTTCGGCTGCTACACAGCTGCACCTGAGGCGTCCGCCAGGGCAGCAATCGAGGCTCACGCAGGAGAAAACGGGATCCAGAGAATGATTCCCAAAGTAAGTAACAGTTTTCTTCACCAAGAGCCTCATGATTAAAACCACTGATTCATTAAGCCCCCTGGGCTGGGGTAGGATTACTCAGGATGGTCACCTGAATCCTCATGGGATTTTATGAGGTACGTTAGCCGACTGCTGGAGTGTGAACACAGTTTCCTGCCGCCAGTGGCACAGGTGCCTCCTTGTGAGGCAGTGATAGAGTCCAAGGCCATCCCATTTCGGACGACAGCTTTCTCTGTTAGAGACATCCCAGGATTTGATGAGGACAGGCTTTGTCAGCTGTCATTGAAGGCTTGTGGGGGTTACCTTAGTAAGGGCTTTGAAGTGTACTGTGACAGCCTCCGGGCTGATAGAACAAAGATGGCGGCCAAATGATCACAGTGGAAAACAGAGCTACCGGCTAGCTTTGAGGAGAGGGAGGTTGGCAACTTTCCTTACTGTGGGCCAATTCTCTCCTGTGCCCAGAAAAAATCAGGGTGCAGTGGTCAAGCCACCCAGGTGGAAGCCACAGTCAAAAGTTTGTGACACGCAACCACCTGGTCCTATTTGGGGGCTACCCAGTAAATGCCTAGGTGGTGTGACCAGTCAGTGTCACACCGGTCTGCCCCCCTTAACGTGGACAGAAAGACCGTACAGTTACAGTGATATCCATCCCATATCCCAGGTACAATGGGTTTGTTTAGAGTGGTTTTTGTGTTGCAAACATAGGAGTGCGTGAGTGCTAACCAGGGCTAAGCTGCATGACTGTATTACCTGAAACTGGATTTGCCTCTTGCTGGGTGTGGAGCCAAAAGACATAACCAAGCCAAAAATAGGAAAAGGAAGGGTTTTGTTTGCAACAAGAGAACGCTGTGTGTATTTCCCAAAGCAGTGTCTCCTTGAACAACAAAACGGGAAGTTTTAAGCTAAGGGTGCATACATATTCATGATCATTCAAATGTGTTAAATCCTGAGACGGTACCTTAGTCCACCTGGCCAAAATGGTTTTGCCTGTAGTAATTTAATACACTGCTGTAATATTCCTTCCTTCCCTTCAACCAACCCTGTTGCCTATAGGTTAAAGGGGGGGGGATGGAACCTTCATTCAAGGCTATGTTCTTTTGCCCCGCCTTACACATCATGACCCTTAAAATGTGACCCTGATGACTATTCAACTAAGGTATGTCTACATGGTACTAAGTTTCTCTAATCCTCTAAATGGTGGTGGCCTGGTTTATGTGGCAACAAGGAAAAGCTTGTGTTAAGCCAGATGCAGTGTCCTCACAAACCAAGGCATGTTTAGAACCCTCACGTGGAGGGAGGGGGATATATAATCAATTAGCCAGTTTCTCACCATTTGGAAACTCCAGTGGATGGCCCCAGATTCATTTGGCAATAGCCTTGGGTGTTGTTTAGAACACACAGGAGGGAAAATGGTCAATCTTTCTTTTGTAAATTTAATTTGCAGTCTCCAATAATATAAACTAAGAGGGTAAAGGAAAAGTTCTTTTTGTATTCCATATAAGAACACCAGAGAAGTTTCTAGAGTACTTTAATGATCTACTTTTTTAATCTTGGAAGTGGTTACATAGGTGTGATCCTTTAGTGAAAATTTATGGAGCCGTATACTTACGAAATTATGTGTAGTTTACTTTAATAAAAGCATAGTTGAAACATGAAAGAAAGAAATATCGAGGGCCGTCCAGGTAGGAAATAGCATTAGTAAAGACAAAGAGGCAAAAAAGTACCAGCCTTATTCAGAACCAGTGAGGACAATCTGACTGAAGCCAAATATTTACAACTTCCATTATTACCAGAGATGAAAAAATGAAAAGGACTATTTAACCAAACATTTCATGTACCTGCTAAGAAATTGCCTCCTCTATTGAAGAGGCTCTTAAACTATTTGGGGGTTGTTCTCTGAATACCAGATACAGTATGAAAACAAGGAAGTAGATATATACTTACAATTTGAATTTCTGTATTCTTTATCCATCAGTTTCAAGTACTTTAGCTCTTCCTTTGATACTTGAGATGTAAATACAGGGCAAGATTTCTGTGTTCTCTTAAGAGAAACCTTTGTATAACAAAGGTAAAAATGTCCTATTGAGTTTAAGCTAAAACAATATCTTTCTAATGGTGAAATTTCAGGCTTTCCCAAACCAAAAAGGATAGATATGAAGGACAGGATTGAGGGATTGGGCGAGAATTCTGTAGTAAACAGATGTTCCTAGATTTCAGCAAAAATTCTAATCATAGAATCAAATCAGACCAAGGATGAGAGCAGGTCATCTTTGGGGAAAAGGCACCAGAGGGATGCTGCACTGTGTTTGACTTATAAGGGCCAGGTGGGTGTATGCATTCCAAGGATTCAATAACTATTATTGAATCCCTGATTGTATTTGAATTTGTAAATCTTTCTGGGTGAATGGTATGTATACCTGATAAACAGTATGACCTAGATAGTCTCTCTATTGCCCTCTTCCATATTAGATATGTGAGGCAATTGCTAAGACATCTTCATCATTCCCAAACTTTTTTTCTTTTCCAAAATTATGTAGAGACACTTGAAAAGTAGTTTCAACTTAGAACCAAGAACATTCAGGACACAGAAGTCAATATATTTGAGGATTCTGTTTAGGTATTCTATTGAGACACTATTCAAGGTAAGTGCCTTCCATGAAAACCTGTCTCCCCAAGGGAGCTCCTTTAGAAACACTTGTTCCACCTCTTCAAATCTAAATATTCATCTGCAGTGATTCTTTTTGCACTTAATCTCATTTCTTTCTATGCCCGAGATTTAGGTACATCTTACATGCCCCATAAATGTTTCTGAAAATTGCCTGTGAATTTAGCATCTTTAAACTGGGTTCTTTTTATGTGCACTAGGGAAGTTCACTATTCATAGAAACCCTGAGGTAAACCTTTTTATGGGGCACCTGGGTGGCTCAGTTGGTTGAGCATCCCGACTGCAGCTCAGGTCATGATCTGGCAGTTCGTTGAGTTCCAGCCCCACATCAAGCTCCCTGCTGTAAGCCTGTCAGCACAGAGCCCACTTCAGATCCTCTGTCCCCCTCTCTCTGCCCCTCCCCCACTTGCATTCTCTCAAAAAATAAATATTAAAACTTTTTATGATTTGAATAAACATTTGATAAGGAAATGATCACCTTTTCATTATGCCTGGCTTATGAGTAGTCTGTCCTTAAAATGAGAGTTAAACTGAATTGATGTTTTAACTTATACCTAGTTCTAATTCCTCTCCAGATTTCTCCATACTTCTCTTCAGAAGAATTGTTTGCATGATGTGCACCAAATTCTTATCAGGAATATTAATAGTCTAGTGTGTTCTACTACTATTATGCCTCGATACCCATCCAATCAATGGATTCATGATGATAATGATGGTAGATCTCAGACCTATCCTAGTCAGCATGCTTCTTGGACTCGTTTTCTCCAGCTTCCATTTAATACTGAGCTACCCCAGAAATACAACTGATACCTTCAGTTAGGTTTTCTGAACTTTGCATTTTGTTGTAGTTGATCCCTGTAGTAGAGACTGTCAGTTTTATTTCAGTATCTATCCTCTAATACTTACTCACCATTGGAAACTCCAATTTTTATGTGGGCAATAGCTTCTCAAGAAAAAAAAAATGTGTGTATATATATATGTATGTATATATATATGTATGTGTGTATATATATATATACATGATGCATTTCTCTGCTTTCCATGCACCTAGGCATGTCATGTGACTGAAGTACTGCCAATGGGTTGGAAGCAGAAGTGTTGTGTCCAACTTGTGGAGAGTGTCTTTAAAGCAGGGTGGCATACATTAGTTCCTTCTTTCATCTTTTCTGCTGGTTAGAATACAGACATGATGGATTTGATAAGGGAGCCAAATGCTAAGTATTACAGGGAAATAAATTAGAAGGAAACTCAGTCCCTCTATATTTATTTGAAAGGAAAAGGAAATACATTCTCTTTATTTAACCCAGTAGTATGTTGAGGAATCTGTCACAAGAATCTAATAGTAATTGATGCATTTCTATTCCCCACTTGTTAGGTGTGTGACTTTGGCAAGTTACTTGTACTTTTAAAGACACGTCCCTTATGTGTTGTTGAATGGAAAACATACAGCACTTGTCTTGGCTTGTGTATGAAATGTAGGATTATCTATGCAAAGAGATTACTTTATGTCCTAGCTTATAATAAGTACTCAGTAAATTCTAGTTTTATTATTTCATATTTTCTATAGCTTAACTATACTTGAGCTCAGGATTACTAATTCTGTTGAATAAATATTCAACCCCTGACATCTGTTTATAGCTGTCCACCTTGATAGCCCATAAGTACCTCAGGCCCATCATGTCTGAAAACCAACTAATCATATTGTTTTCAAGTTGGTCTTTTCCTGAATTTTCTTTTTTGATGAATGTCATTACCATCCACATAGTTCTGCAAACAAAAGAATACCACTTATTTTAGGCTATTTATTATGCAAACTATAGTCCCTAGATGATCTAGGTCGTCTTTATAATCTTTTATATCTATTCACACTCCTCTTTCACTTTCCTTGTCTCTAGTTTAAGTATTCATCTGACTTGCATTACTGCAGGGCTCTCATAATTGGTCTTTCTACCTATTTATCCCCATCAAGAAACCTTTCTATAGATGGGTATTTAATCAGGCCATCATCCTACTTAAAAGCATTTCCAAGGCATGCTTTTGGATACAAATAAAATCCAAACTTCATACCACAGTCTGAAAAGTTTATGTTCTATTTCTTCCTAACTTTCAGTTTCATTCCCTGTCTCTTTACCAATCAGACCCTTAATTTCAGCCATAAAAATAGCTAGCATTTATGGAGTCATGCACTTTTCTGAGCACTTGACATGAACTATCTTTTTTAATCTGCTAAACAACCTTATGAGGGAGATATCATTATTATTGCCAGATGTTATTGCCAGATGAGGAAAGTGATACATAGAGATATCAGAGGCTTATTTAAGTTTGCACAGCAAGCAAGTGGTAGACCAGGGATCAGCCTAAATGGAGCTTGAACTCCACCTTGGGGCTTTGCCCCTTGCCATACTAAACCCCATATGCACTGTGCAATTTATTTTTCCATTTCTTTTTCTAGAATGCACCCCGTTTGGGGAACATGTCTCTCAACCTGGGAGATTCCTTAAATTTTTTTTTCAGTGGATCCTCCTAGAAACGAGGACTCTTGCAGGAAGAGTTAGGTACACCTCCTTTATGTTCCCATAACATTGGGCATTGTGCTTCCGTCACCCTTACCCTCTATTGTTACTATTTCTTTGTCTCCGATCAGTGTATAAGTATAGATGAAATTTGTGTTATTCAGTTGAGTGTCCTAAAGTATAAAAGAGTGCATAGGACATATTAGATATTTTATAATCATTTTCTGAGCAAATTACAAGAATAAGTAAATTGGTGAATGAAAGAAACACGCAGATGCAACAAAATAAAACTATATTATGCCATAGGAAAAGCAATTTACTGAGAATATAATTTTTTAAATGTTTATTTAGAAGGGGGGGGCAGAGAGAGAGGAGGACAGAGGATATAAAGTGGTCTTTGTACTGACAGCAGTGAGCCCGATGTAGGGTTCAAACTCACAAACTGTGAGATTATAACCTGAGCCAAAATTGGATGCTCAACTGACTGAGCCTCCCAGGCACCCAGGCAATCTAATTTTTAGATTTAGCTTTGGAGTTAAAGATCTGTATGGATTTTATGAGATGTCTTTTAATGTCCTAATTTGGTTTTTGAAGCAACTTATTATGAAGAAAAGCAGGTCACATGAAGAGGTTAAAAAATCAAATATGAAAAGTTATGTCAAGACAGAAATACACCCTCCAAACCCTCTCAGCTGCGTGGAGCAGATGCTCTTCTTGGTGGAAACAGACACTGAATGATGTTGTATATGAGAAGACTTGGATCCTTTCCTCAAAAATCAGCTTTTAATAAAAAGGACAGTCTCTTTCAGGGCCATTGAGCATAGGTTCACATCTTCACCACAGCAGAGAGGCAGTAGGGATTTATTGATTACACAGCTGTTAAGTTCCACCTACCCAACCCCAGTCCACTCAGTCTCCCCATGCCTGCCTTGTCTACTAGGAAATTACCAGCCAGTTCCCTGCCTGACTTCCTGAACTGTATTCATTCTAGGCTTGGTCTATCACAGTAGCCACACTTCCATGTCTTTTGACTGTCACAGTCCATCTCTGCTTTGAATCACCATGCCTAAATAAAGCTCTTCTCAGGGCTCTCTATCCCCTGGACCACTCAACCATGTACTTTTTAAAACAGAGTATACTCAAGTAGATATTTTTTTTAAGTTTATTTATTTTGAGAGAGAGGGAGGGAGAGAGAGAGAAAGAGAGATTGAGAGTGTGAGCAGGCAAGGGGCAGAGAGAGAGGAGGAGAGACAGAATCCCAAGCAGGCTCCATATGGTCAGCACAGAGCCCAAAGCAGGGCTCAATTTCATGAACTGACCTGAAATCAAGAGTCTGACACTTAACAAACTGTGCCACTCAGGTGCCCCTCAAGGAGATCATTTTTAAAGTGTCTTACATATCTAAGTGATGTGATTTACTTAGCCACCTTAGGATATGATATCTAGGGACACTTTGAATTCCATTAATAGATGACTTCCAGAAAGGATTTATTATCTCTCCCTATAGGTCACATTTTTATATTTTAATAAGAAAAGCAATCTTAGAATTACAGTGAGATCTTGCCCAAAATAATATCTAGAAATGGCAGTTTAAGAAGCTGGGGAAAATATCCTGTGCTTTTGGCCTTAGCTTATTGTAGCACTAATGTGTTTGTGCTACTAACCGAATTACCACTGGCATTTAATCAAAGAAGGAAAAGATCAAATACATACAAATTGAACTAAACAAGTGAAATTATCAGACATGCTTAGAAGGCGGCTGAGAAATGAGAACACAGATAGCAAGCTGTGAGCGGCCACATCAAAACCATAGAAGAATAGGTAGGGAGTGGAAGAAGCATAACTTCATGGATAATAACCAATGGCCTAAATACAATAGTACTTAGCCCTGCATTTCAGAAACTCCTAGTTTGAATTTTCATGGCACACCTGCAGAAGACTTGAAAGGAATTTGGAAGATAAAGGTGCAAATAGAGAAACTCACAGATAATTTACTGGCTCAGGAGTTATTATTTTGGTCAATGCTATGTTTATTTTTATCTTCTTCATGAAAAATGAAATGAAGCATAAAATATGGAAAATGGAATTCTTGGCCTCTTGGTTGAGTTTCAAATGCTCTTCAGGCCATTACTCCCCATCTCCTGATAGGCCTTCATTGCTACTGTGGTGGGTTCAAGGAGGAAGTGCTTCTCCCAGGAGTTACGGTGGAACCTAGAGACTGAAGATACGCAGCATGAATCTGTGACACATGGATTTAGAAGAACAAAACCAAAAATTTCATAAAGAAGATAATTTCTTCCTATGCTAAGTGAGAAAGTGGTCTTCATTGGAGTGAAGGCATAGCGTCTCAATCAAGGGAGAAGTATGACTAGTGCAGGCTCCATAAATGCCATATGCTGATGTATCAATACCCGAGAATAGTCTCTGCTTAGTTCTTAGATAGTAAGAACTCTTTGAGTAGCATTGGTATGTCCCCTTCAGTTGCATTATTGTTTTGGTTTATTTCTATGCAACAAGCCACCTCAAAATTTAGCAGCTTAGAATAACTGTTTATTATCTCTTTGGTTCTGTGGGTTGTCTGAGCTCAGCTGGACAGTTCTTGCTCAGGGCCTTATATGTGGTTGCAGTCACACAATAGCTGGGGCTGGAGTTATTAGAAGGATGGACTGGTCTAGAATATCAAGATCTATCACTTACATGGCTGGACTTGCTGCTGACTTTTAGCTGGGAGCCAGGGATGTCTACAGGAGTCCCTATACATGCACATTGGGCTCCTCAACATGATCACTAGGTTCTCACTGTTACTACCACAATATTCTATTGGACAACGGTCACTGGCCCCACCTCACCCAGATTCAAGGGGATGAAGAAGTAAACTCTGGCTCTTCATGGAGGAGCAACAGTATCATACTGCAGAATAAAGTGAGTAATGGGAGATATTATTGTGGTCATCTTTGGAAAATATAACCATCAGCAATTATTGACATACAATCGTGGGGTTGTTAAGCTTTCAGATAGCATGTACCCAGACTCTTCAGTTCCTCCATATGTTAGAGCCTCTCCATTTGTCTTCGGAGCCCTTTCTGCGTTAAGTGCCCTATTCCATAAATATTCTGGGCTGTCATGTTCTTTTGGACATCAGTCTTTCAGCCTCTTCCCCTGTCAAAGCTCTCCTATCTTGCATTCTATTTCCTCAAGGTAAACATGAGTGATGTGGGACACTTGATTTTCTTCTATATTAGAGCCTCTGTCCAGATATCTACTGAAAAAAAACTATGCTTCCAGAAGATTTAGTACAATGTGACTGTTAAAAGGTAAACTGAGGTACATTAAAGTTTTGGAGCGTTTTTTAAGCAAACATCTATTCCAGTCAGGCAGTGCCAAACCAAATATGATTAGGAGTGCTCCACCTGCAGGAGCTAAAGAAAAGGCTTTTATCGAACAGGTGTAGAAGCCAAACAAAGAAGTTATTTGATTGGCTATAGCTTAAGCTGTTGCTTTATTTGGGAAAGTCTAGTTGTCTGTTTATCATTAATTTAGATTTCTTAACTTTAAGGCATTTATAGGAATTGAGTCTGGCTTCTATTTTGGTTTATTTATGTAAGCTACCAGGGTATTGGAGACACCTCAGTCTAATGGTCTCCTTGTTTAATTACTTTCACAGGGAGCATGTTTTTCATTGCTGGCAAAGATTTAGGCTATAGAGGGCTGCAGAGAGCTCAGATGTATAGTGTAAAAACTTCAAGAAAATACCCTTTGCCGTTTAGTTTTTAAAGTTTGGAACAATGCCATGCATAAGAAGCCAACTTCTTTAATTTCCCATGATGAGACTATAGCCTTGACAGCCTTACAAAGCCCTTCAGAGGCGAAGTTGCCAGGGCATAGCAGCTCCCATCCCGAAAGTGGGAGGAGGTGGAGGTGCCATACATGTGCACAACCAAAACCTTTTACTATAGATGCAAAAAATTCTGTCATCAGACCTACTTGTATTTCCCTCATGTCTCCCTAAAAAGTCCCATTATTAACCATGGAATAGGAAATAACAACCATTATACAAAGCAAGACAGTGTAGTACAATGGTTAAGCATCACCCTTGGAGCTGAAAGGCCTGAGTTCAAATCCCAGCCCTGTGACCTACTCTTTGGAAGTTAAGCATCTCTCTCTCCTCCTTGGTTTCTTCAACTGTAAAGTGAGGGTAATGATAGTAACTGTTTCCAAAAACTAGCTTGAGAATTTCATTTACCTGACATATAGAAAGTACTACAGATATTTGCTATTATGCTTATTTTGATCCTTGCCACTTTTGAAGTATCTCCACGATATTAAAGGAGAATAGTAGATAGTGTGACCAATATGAGATTAGATGATATGCATGCACCCTTTTGGTGTGCTGGCTGGTTAATGCGTTACCCCTCCCAGGGAATATAATGCAGTGGAAGCCATCATTGTATCAATATGTTCCTGCTGGGTCCATGGCTCTTTAAGGAAAAGAGCATATGGTAGAATTTCAGGCACCATAGGAGGTCAATGAGAGGAATATTTCTGTTGAAGGGGAAGAAACTCTTTTAAAGTTGCTGATTTTATCTACTCATCAAATTCTCTGTTCTCTTTAAGTATAAAAATAAAATTATTTGTGTGTTTCTTTCCTTTATTCATTATAAAGTTTTATTCTATGGCTTTTAGTTTCTAAAAACACCACAAAGGCAGTGACAGAGGTACCTCCCAAAATGTGAAGAAGATCTGACTAGAGATAAATGGAAATTCAAAGCCTGTGATCCCATAATCAGGAAGAATATGTTGGCTCCAAAAACTAATAGAACAATGAGAATCGGTAGAAAAAGATATATTGTTTTAAGGAGTATTCTGACTTGGATAATTACTAAGAGCTAAGAAGAAAAGTAATTATGCATCAACATGACTGCTATTTGAAAACAAACAAAAATAAAACCAATACTAAAAACCCAACAGCCAAAAAAAATAAATAAACAAATAAAAGTTGTTTTCAGCCACCTATTCTGTTATAGGAACTATTTAACTTGCATAACAGACTTAGGAGATTTTATTAATTCAGTTTTACTTTGGAGGAAATCAAGACACAGAGAAATCAAGTAACTTGCCCAGGTCCTGCAGGTGGTGGCTTTATATGCCAAAAGTCAGACTCAAATGTTTCTGACTCTATGTTCCATCTCTGAAACCCTATCCCTTGCTCACACATCAGTGCTAACAACACAAGTCCTGGTTTCTCATCTTGGCAGGAATGGTGGTCCATAGTCTATCGTAAAATATTCTTCTGCCTTATCTTTCATTACCTCCCAAGACCAACTCTCTATTCCAGCCAGAACAGTCTTCTTACAGATCTTGTTAATCTGATTTGCCTAGCTCTGTCCTCTGTCCCCTTGTGTTTCCCACCAATGATATTGTCCTCTCCTCCACTCTGCTAATTTAAACCTTGACATTCCTCAGAACATCTTCAACATTATCAGCTCTGTGCACCTTCTGAACTCCCAAATTCAGTCCATTATCCCTCCACTGAACTCAGTGTGTCATTACTGGGGTTCAGCTTGCCCCAGGTCCTAGCATTTTCTGAAGTATAGACCTTGCCTCCATGAATAGGGCAGAGTCTTAGGTTTCCTCTTGGATCTTTATGTAACACATAGTAAGTCCTTAATAAATGCTGAGTAATTGACTATTGGTCAGTTCTTGAGCAGTTCTGTGACAAAAAAAACAAACAAACACAAAAAACAAAAAACCCACCACAACAACAAAACCCAAGGCTTGGGATTAGTCTGTCACTGATAAAGAATTTCATGAGAATTTCATCTTTGGGAACAAAGATGTTTGGAGGAGTTTGTAGGAAAAGGTCCATCTTTAGAGGAGAGCACATTTTCTTACAGAAAATGCCACAGTAGTACCTAGGTGGGAGAAAGCAAAAAAACTTTATAAAAAACTTTATAAGTGCAAAGTGCAACATAAATGGATGTGACCTAGATGTGCTGTTGGTGTTATTTAGTGTTCAGATTAGGCAAAAGTGTTGAATCAGCATTGGAAACCAAGAGGTAAATTGACAGGTCTTTGCCAGATGGCCTTCAAATTTTCTATGACAAGAATAAAAGCTATGGCTAAAGTAACCAATACAGAAAAAAAAAAAAAAAAAAAAAAAAAAAAAAGATAAGGCCCAATGACTTGAAAATCTTCACATGCTTCAGCCACAGATATATGAGTGTTACTGTCTTTTATGCACTGAAACAGGCTTGTACTTAATCTTTCTGCTACTTAATCTTATTATCTAGAAAACAAAGAGCCTCAACTGTACAATTATAAAGTTTGGTTCAGTCATTTTGAATAATCTGTATTTTCCAACAGGCTTAATCTCAGACAAAGATCTGAAGTAGAGAATCTTTGTAACTGAAAACCCCTGCCTACTTTTCTAGAATCTACATCCCCCAACCTACCTCCCATCTTCCCAAGGTAGCAAATGCTGTCATGCTGCCCATGGTGTATTGCTAACAAATCCGTATCTGTATTTTGAAGTTTGCAACAACTTTCTTGGGTATTGTCTTTTGTGGCCTTCACAGATATGTGTGAGACAGAAACAAACCCCATTTCCAGATGTGAAAATTGAGGGCTTTTTAAAAAAATTTTTTTAGATGTTTATTTATGTTTGAGAGAGAGAGGCAGAGCATGAACAGGGGAGAGGCAGAGAGGGAAGGAGAGACAGAATCCGAAGCAGGCTCCAGATCTGCACTGTCAGCATAGAGCCCAATGTGCGTCTCAAACTCCCAAGCCATGTGATCATGACCTGAGCTGAATTCAGGTGCTTAACAGACTGAGCCACCCAGGTGCCCCTGAAAATCGAATTTTAAGGAGGTTAAGAAACTTAGTCATTGGGATTTGAAGTCTTGGAGCAGGTAGTTGAACCCCCAAATCCTTCTTTCTTTCTCGAGACCATGTTCTCTCATAGGATCCAGCACTGTGGGTGATGTTGCAAACTGATCTAATTGTGCAGGTCTATGCCCTCTGTCCCACAGCTGTGCTGTCTTGCTCTTCCTCTCCAGTTCTTCACTCTACTTTCCTAAAATCTCAAGCATAGCACAATAGGGTCTGTGTTCATTCAATAATGAAACAAAATTATCCCAGTAAATATTCAAAAGGGTAATTTCAGAGTCAACATATGAGGCCTAAGAAGTGTAATGGTAAATTTGGAGGCTTTAGGGCCTGATTCAGAAAGGAAGTAAGGCAGGCAGAGGGCTTCTAAGTTTTATTTTGAATCTCCAACATAATTGTTTTGCCTTCAACCAACGTACAGTGGCAAGAGTTGAAGATGGGTAAGAGTGGAGATTCAATGGATGTAAAAGGAAAAGTGCTGTCTTTAGGATTAGATAGGTATAAACATATAAATATGTAGATTTTTTTTAATTGGGCAAGATTGTAAATTCCAAGTACAACATACAGTACAGCAGCATGTGGTGAAGTTCTAAACTCTGAGATGTCCAGCTAAAGTGTTCAGTGAGAAGTTGAGAGAAGGGATCAGGGTGACGATCAGAATGAGTTTCAGGAGGTGGATTTGCACTGAGTTCGAAAAGATATGTACACTCTGGAGGTGGTGGTGATGCTGGCACTGGGACTGACAGAGTGCTGGAAGACGAATTCACAGTTTCTGTTGAAGAAGGTACATATGATCTTCACCTCATCTGCCTCCTCCTACACTAGTATGGAAGAGAGAGTCGAGGTACAGAGAAAGGAAGGGGAAGGTATGCCCCTGACATCTTGACACAGGGATTCTGAAAGCAATATGGAAGAAATCTGAGGAGACAGGGAGGGAGTGCCTGTCACATGTGTTAAACTACAATTTCCCAATAACACTACTTTTCCATTTGTACTTTATCTCCTCCCTTGTGTCCCAGGCCCTGTGCCAGGCCCTGGGATGCTCCAGTCTTGAAACACTTCAGAACAACCCTTTACTGCTCCCCAGGGAGACAGCTGAATTCTCGCACATCTGTGCATTTTATAGAAACTGAAGCATAGGCAAATTGGTTTGTTTTGAGTGGGGAGGGAGATGTAGGAGTGTCCAATCTTCTTTACCTTTACAAGATTCCTTGAATACAGTTCACTTCATAGCCCAAATGGCTGGTTTATATGGGTGGACATAACAATCCAAACACTCTTAGAAATAGGCAGAAGAATAACTAAGGGGACTTGGAGGGGCCCAACCCCCTTACCTTCAACTGCTGACACTTCCATTTTCCACTTCATTTGGGGTAACACCTTCTCTCTCTCTCAATCTCTCTCTCTCTCTCTCTCTCTCTCTCTCTCTCTCTCTCCCACCTCTCCTTTTTAGTTTTAATTAATAGGCTTTATTTTTATAGAAGTTTTAGATATACAGAAAGTTGATCAGAAAGTACAGTTCTGTATGTCCCCCTTATCCCCAGTCTTCCCAATTACTAACATCTTACCTTAGTGTGGTGCATTTGTTATAACTGTTGAACAAAGATTTATATATCAATATCATATATCCAATATTATAGTATGACACAGAATAGTTTCACTGCTTAGAAACAAAGTATTTTTGCTAAAGAACCTCTTCCTGTTATAATTAAAATATAAACTCTGTAGCCAAACAGACATGAGTTCAAATTGGGGCTCCTGGATCTGTGTGCCCTTTCTACACCCAGCTTCTCCTTCAGACACCTGAGGAGTGGAACCATTCTTTTAGTTGGTAATCATGAAGAAAAAAAAGAGATGACATTTGCCAAAATTCTCATTTAGCTACTCACCAGTATGATAATGAGAAACCATAATTGTGAGTGGCTGAATGAGATGTTATAGTAAAAGAAAGAAGAACCTCTGTCAAGAGTTAGGGCATGGCAGAACTGGAGAAAAGGCCAGTGTGTGTGTTTATGTGTGTGTGTGTGTCAAAACAGTATTTGAGCAATTACAGAGAAATAGGAGGACCCTGGGGACTGGTGGTTAATAAGGTAAATGTGATGGGTGAAGTTCTCAGAAATAGAACTAGTACATCAATAGACACAAACATATGCTGTAAGACTAAAAAGATACAAAATCTGAGAGTAGGCAATAGTATAAAAAAATCTCAGTTGTATTTCTTATTCAGTGTTTACCTTTGACATATTTAGATCTTATTAAAGAGAAAATTCTGTTTTATGTTGTAAAGGTATGCTATTTTTTTAAGTTTATTTATTTACTTTTGAGAGAGAGAGAGAAAGAGAGTATGCATGTGGGGGAGAGGCAGAGAAAGAGACAGAGGGAGACAGAGAATCCCAAGCAGGTTCTGCGCTGTCAGCATGGACCCCGATGCAGGGCTCAAACTCATGAACTCTAAGTCCATGACCTGAGATGAAATGAAAAATTGGATGCTTAACCAACTGAGCCACCCAGGTGCCCCTAAAAGTAGGCTATGTTTTATTTATTATTATTACTACTGTTTAATTTTAGGATTCTTATAGTAACATACTTTTTTTTTTTTGGTTTTAGTAATTTACATAGACAAATCATAACAAATACCCCATACCAACCAGTAGTGTGTTGATTAATGTTCTTAAAAGAGAAATCACTTTAATGTTGGTCTATTCTGTTCACCCTACCATCCCCGGACCCTTCTTTGGAGGACATGAATTGATAAGCTACATCAAACCCTATGGCACTATATTCTTAGTGTTGGCCTATCAGACAAATATCTAAATAAAAGGTTAAAACAGAAGAAAATATTAACAGGAAGTTTAAGTGTGTTTGAGGGATTGAAAACTGGCTTCCTGTATTATTGTGTTAAAGTCCCCCTTTCAATAGAGCTAGGCACTTGAGGATCAGGGAATCTGAGGGAGGTCAGCAAAGTTCTTTCACTAGTGTTGAAAATAATGAGCAAGAACATCAGGATTCTACTAGTTCTCAGGAACCATTACTAAGTTCAAAAAAGTAGTTCTTGGTATTTCAGGCTTTGATGACCCTTCTGCTCTCTCCTGAAAGATTTACCATGTGCAGCTCGGTAATCTACTTTATTTGTCTATTATTTTGTACCAAGAAAGAATCTCTAATTTGTGCACACCAGTGGCCATAAATAACTGATAATATCTTCAAGCTTTTAGAATTTTGTTTATTGTGTGACCCATCGGAATATTTTTTTAAAGTAGTAGAGTGAGAGGAAAGGTGTTGGTATTGTAATTGTAGACTTCAGTTGTTGGATCGCAGAGAGGACATTTGAAGAGATAGGTGGAAGAGACAGGAAATGAGAAATGAGGAATATCTGGGGTCCCTGAAATCAGACCACCCATCAGCATGTCCTCCACAGTTCAGAGAAGTGAATCCTACCTAGATTCTACCTATCTACATTACACCTGTTCTCCTTCCAATGATGGTTTACTTTCACAGAACCCCACATTTAAGAAACGGGGTTTAAGGTGTCTGACTTCAACGTTTACAAAAGAATGTTTTGAAGGAATTCTCTTTCCAACATATAAAATGGCAGGCTGCCTTAGAGAGGATTTGGGAAGAAAAAGAAACAATTTTTCTTATTCTGTTAATGCATTGCTAGTGTGCTATTGCTGCCAAGTGTCCCCAGGGGTGTGAGGCTTTCTCTCACTCTCAGGGCCATTTTTTTGATGCTGTTGCACAGAGACTTTCTAGCATAGAAGGCCCTGTCTTATGAATGTGTACCTACCTACCAAGACATTCCCACATACATAAGAAAGGATTATTTAGGACTGGTTCCCATTTTTCCGTTTCAAATCTGGGCTGTGGGGTTTTTTAGTTGCTGTTCTTTGATTTTATGCAAGGACAGCAGCATAAGGGAAGCTGGGAAGCTGCTCCACCAGGCTTCAAGCATATGCCTGAATTTGTTTACCACAAACAAAATCCTCTCAGCTACTTGTTACTGTCACCATGGCAACAAGATTGGGGTTACTTCTATCAACAAAGCACCACATAAGGCAAAGGCGGGCAGTTAATAAAGAAGAGCAATGATAATTATATAGCAGCCAGTTGCCGGCTCAAACACAGAGTCCTTTTTCCAAATTGTAGTTCCATTTTCTATGTAGAAATGGAAATTATAACTTAATATGCTTTGGAAAGCCATTCCTGTATTTGTCTAGGAGATGGAAAAATAAACAGCTGGAAATTCTCCACAGATCTTAACTCAGCTCCACAGCATAACCCTATTAGTAGGTTTATTTGCCTCAGTAGCATAAAACTGCCTCATTAATGAGTAAGAATATAAACCAGGAATAGCTATGGAAAAATTGATTTCTGATTTTAAATACAAAATATTGAAATGAGGACCCAGAGAACAGGAATGTACTTACTGAGGAAAGTGAGATTAAGTAGACAATTTCCTGTCCTTTTCATTGAGATAAGTAAGTTTAGGCAGACTGAATTCATAGCTGATAAATTGTATCTACTATTAATCAACCATCACACACTCTATCCATTTCATAGTTCCATACTTTAATTGCAATTGGGTAGAACTCTACTGGAGAAATATAATGAAGGATACACAGATGTAAATATACAGATTGATTAATTCACTAAACTTTAATTGGCTACTGACAATGTATACAGCAGGCTAGGCATTATATTAGTCCCAGAAGACATTAATATGAATAAAATAGAGGTCCCATTCTCAAAGACCTTGATAATATCACTGGATATGCAAACAGCAATAATTTAGGCAGGATGATATGGGTAAACCAAAGTCCTAGGAGTGATATTGAGAAAATGCAGAAAAGCGAATGCTAAATATTGTTAGGAAATTTTGATGTAATTTTTGATGTATATTCATCTTGGCCTTAAAAGATCAGAATAATACCTACAAGTGGAGAATGTGATCTCAAAGGTAAAATTGACAAAATATACTCATAAGTCTCAGCTCTAACTTTTATATCTTCACTTCCCCCTCACCATAAATATCGTTGTTAACTACCTGACCTTTCCTCTTGGACTGAGACATTTATCCAGGCATAGCAAGATGTATTAGCAATTGTGCAGACTCTACCTTGGTCCATGTATTAGTTTCCCAGGGCTGCTGTAAAAAATTGCCATAAAGTGGGTGGCTTAAAACAACAGAAATTTATTCTCACAGTTCTAGAAGTTAAAATCTAAAATCAAGGTATCCACGAATATATGCTTTCTCTGCAAATTCTGGGGAGAAACCTTTCCCTACCTCTTGTGTCTTCTGGTGGTTATTGCTAGTTCTTGGTATTATACCACTGTAATCTCCATCTCCATCATCATTCAGCCTTCTTCACCTGTCTCTCTTTTTGCCTCTGTATCTCCTTATAAGTACACCAGTCATTGGGTTTGAGACCCATTGTAATCCATCTGGCAAAGACTGTTTCCAAATAAGGTTACATTTATAGGTACTGGGGATTAGGATTTCAGTGTATCTTTTTTGGAAACACAATTCAACCATAGCATCCATGAGAAAGCATAGGGAAATTCTATCTATAACAGCCTTGGCCAGTGAGACCTGAATGCCTTCTGGGGGCAAGATGATGTTTAAACATTTGAAGTTCTCTTTGACCACTCCTAAGGAGCAAATCACCATATTTGGGAAAAGGAGGTGGTCCCACACAAGAAGTAGCATACCAGGAGCACACATGGTGCCTCTAGAAGGAAAGTGTTTTTTTGCAATTGTTGGAGACCCCAAATGAGAACTTATCAGTTGAGGGGGGGAGGTGCAGATTGACAGTGTCTCCAAAGTGGGTTTTCAGACAGCTGGTAGGCTTATGTTATCCCAGTTCAGTTGTAATAATTGAGTCTAATTCTGGTTTCTGGAGGGCTGCCTAAGGACAGTCAGTCCATTCTTTTCTGTTCATCTATGCTGTCAGCTGAGTGGCATTTGTATGCTCCCATGGAATGACTGAGAATGGGGTTAGAGGATATATCCTGAGGTGTTGGTAGGTGATCTACATGGGAGGTTCAGGATCCAGGGCCATCCTCAGCTATTTTTGACAGATGACTGATTAAAGTTAAAGGGAATGACAATCAGATTGCATTCAGAGCTCTACTGAATATATGGGGTATAGTGGACTCAATAGTTGCTTGCAATGGTTTAAGAGAATGGCACTGGGATGTTTTTCCTTGTAAGGAATGCTCTAAGGGCAACACTGAAATACAAAAGATTGTTAATGGCTCTCCTTCACCTCTTTCTCCTGAGATCTAATCTGTTTCATCCCTAGGTTTCTGTGTTGCTGCTTGCCACTGCCACAAACTGTTATATCATGTTCCAGTGGCTATAATTTCATGACACCCCCTCCCCCACCCTGCTCTGAATCATTCTCTTCTCACATCTCGACTTCTCAACAAGAAGGGCCAGGTGCAAGAGGAAGTGGGCATTTTTTATGATTATTACTATACTCATTACTATAGTGGTTCTTATTCATATAATCGAGAGCAATGCTGATCCAAGAAAAGAATCCAGGTGGCTGAATTGAAATTAGTTTTTGATACCTTAGGGCCCCTTTTGACCAGTTTGCTAGTCAGAGGATTAACCAACAGTTCAGCCTAGGGTTGCTGTTAGGGAAAGGAAAGAGGCATCATGACAAGAATGGTATAGATAGAATATCACATTTTCAAAATAAGTCTTTTATTCTTAGATGAAAAGAGAAAATTCCTTTTTTAGGGACAGCCATACTCAGTGACCAGAAAATTTACTAAAGTGTGTAGACCAGGAGAAGCTAAAGGAGGTACAGTCAAAAATATTTTTGTGTCAATATTTTAGAAAGCTGTTCCGATGCTCAATAATACCAAATGCCTCTGGGTGGCAGAGAGTATGGAATTTACATCAAATGCCATGATTATCAGCCCACTGTCAGACTGCAAATGGTTTGGAAAGCTTAAAATGCTAGTTTCAAAAGTCTCAAAGGCGTCAGATGTTTCGGTTACTCAAGCTGAAACAACAAAACAGTAACCAGAAAAAAGTGTCCTCAGAAGTGAGCTATCATTGAAAACCTCAGCAGCAGTCAGAAGTCTGATATAGTTAAGTTGCCAGGAGTAAATGCAGAAGGCTCCCTCTACCACAAGACAACTGTGTCAGATGTTTGCAAGAGTCACAAGACTAGCATACAGTGGACGGTCTCTTCTGGGCTGGTAGAAACATAGGACTTTTACTGTGTTCCAGTTTATGATGGCAGATGTGTTGCCATATGTTGTACCATGATGAATCTAGGCAACAATGATGCCAATCTGGGTGGTAGAGAGTCTCAATCAGCATCTTATTTTTGGCTAGCCTCATCAGAAAACAGGACTTTACTGTAAGTATTTACTTGAGTGACCCAAATAGTTCAGTTGGCAACCACTATTTGTTTTCATATTTTGTGGCCCCAAAGAGAGACATCTTTAATCTGCCAGTCTGTGGTTATCCAAGTGAAAGACCAGACCATGAGGCCATTGGTAGTCACCTAAGAATCAGTAAAACTAAACAAGGTTCACCAAGGAGAGTGTTGCCCAGAGTCATGAGAAATGTCTTGAGTTCTGCCCATTAAGTAGGCCAACCATGTCTGCTTTTGTTTCCACCTACTTGGAGTTGGGCTGAACAGCCACAGAAGCCCAGTGGACACCATTGGATTTCAATAAGCAAAACTATCAGGGAGAGAAGCCCAGGCATTTAGGGAAGTCTCTGTAAATGCAGGGCCTCATAAGCCAGTAAATCTGCCTGAGGTGGCCGAATGGTGATTTAAAGTTTTCTCCTAAGAAATAGCCTCCACTTTTCTACATAAAGCTGAAATGTCACTAAGATCAGGCCATTTGCTTTCTTGAATGTTCCATTTCCTTTTGACAAGCTAGTTTTTTTGGGTCCTTCCCATCCTGTTAGTTGCATTTGAATTGGTCCTCCCCCGATGGAAAGATCTCGCAAGATACTCACAAGCCTCCCATGGGCCAGGCATTTAGTTTTGACAAGAACCTGAGCACAGTAATAGTCACTTTTCAAAAAGGTTGTA
Source organism: Panthera leo (assembly GCF_018350215.1). Lineage (NCBI taxonomy): Eukaryota > Metazoa > Chordata > Mammalia > Carnivora > Felidae > Panthera > Panthera leo. The sequence goes on from NC_056690.1 coordinate 64,392,986, forward strand.
CCCTAGAGGCCATATTAGGAAGGCTACAAAGCCAAATGCTCAGGGGGTGCCTCTGAGTAGAGATTGCCTCCCTTTGTTGGAGAATCTAGTCAGCAAGATCATCCTTCACAAAGACTTTTGGCTCAAGAGTTCATTAGGCTTGCTGGGTGCCAAAGGTACTAACACTTCTCTTTATACGGTTCTTCCTGGCCATAATCCCCTGTGGCATTTATGGAAGGGGGATTACAAGCATGTAACATGTCAAATGAGCCAACTTTAATGGTGACAGAGAAGCTGCCAGTCCTCATGGCCTGCCCTGCCCTGCATCAACAAAGCTGCAGAGATGGAGTTGCCCAGGCCAGAATGCCAGATTCCCAGTTCTATATACCCAAAGTTCAGCAGTTTTTCAAGTATAAGTGCTTGTCATCTTATTACCTGTTTTTGATCACTTTCTAGAGCACCAGCATAGTCTTTTTGTCCATTTTTACCCTGTTTCATAGTTGCTTTCTAGAGAGATTTGCCAATATACTTACTCAGCCATTACTAGAAGTTAAAACGCTTTAATTTTGTAGTCAAATCATCCTTTCAGCTTAACAGAGTCTTTTGAGGCTAATAAGGTAATTATCTATGTCCCCAAATGTCTAGAAACCAGGGCATCCTCAGAGACTCTCCTGTAAGCTACTATACACTTGTCTGTACTCAAATATCTGAGAAATCTTGGTCAACTTCATTCCCCACCCTGCTGCTCATATTGTACAGAATAAAGATAAACCAAGCCATGGGCCTAATAGAATGAAAGATGTTTTCTAGAGCTGCCTTGGGATACTCTTCCCCTCACTTTTTTCCCCCCGGTTCAGTCTTCTGTGAAGACTTTACCATTAATTAAATCTTGAGTGTAACTCTTAGATATGCAATGGATGTGCTTCCCAGCATCCCAGGGCACTTCTTTAGGTGATGTATAGAATTCATGTTGCAAGGCCAGTAAACATGACAATAATGGAAGAGGCCCAGGGATCAAAAGTAAATCAGGGCCTGAAATAATGAACATGTGGGCAGTTTTTTAACATTCTGATTTGTAATCTTTCATATATATTTTTAATATAATGAAGAGACAAAAACAGCTATCTCAATTATTCCCAGCGGTGCCCTTGGTCTGGAGAACTCATCCCACCCACAAACTCAGTTCTATCACTTTCTCCTGACCCTCTAGCTGGCATGATCACACCATGTCCCCAAAGTGCTGTGCTTACCCCAACTCCTCTAATAACAGGCAGTCAGAATTTTTTTTCTTCTTGTCCACAAATTTCCCAGATCAACCATTAGCCAATTGAAGAAAATTTTCTTCTTTTCTTCCTTCCTCCCTCCTTTCCTTTCCTTTCCTTTCCTTTCCTTTCCTTTCCTTTCCTTTCCTTTCCTTTCCTTTCTTTTCTTCCCCTTTCCTTTCCCTTCCTTCTTTTTTTCTTTCTACACTTCTTCTTTACTTCCTACCTTCCTCCCTTTCTCCTTCGCTTTTCCTTCATTCCTTTCTTTCTCCCTCCCTCTTCCTTTCTTCCTCTTTCTCCTTTTTTTTTTCTTTCTCTGTCTCCCTCCACCCGCCCCCCTTTTTAAAGCAAAAGCATTGAAAACAAAACTTTGCTGAGATGTTATGGGAAAACAAAGAAATAGGCAACAGGAATAACAAAGCCAAATACAATTGTCTGATTCTGTGATGACTGATAACATAAATTATATGGCATTCAGACTCCTAGTTCAATTCTTACTCTGGAAGAGTTAGGTCCTGGTACATTCTATCTAGGGAAAGTCCCATAGAAATACCGTCTACCTAAAGGAATCTTCCTTTCTTTACTCCCTGTCCTGAACAACAGCTAAGGATTGACCACATGTTACTTAAGTTTTGGCTTCCATGGGCATCTGTAGGCTTCTCTAATTTCCAGCCTCTGGTTTGTCGAAAGACTTTGTCCCAAACACCCCATCACTTCCAGCTTCAAGCAAGTGCTTGACATCACCAGGTACTCCTTTCTCTGGAACTCTCTAGTCCTGTGTCCTTAAACTCTAATGTAGCTCTTTGCCCACTTTTTTCTTTTTCATCATCTGCTTTGCCTGAAATTTATTTATCTATTGATCATATACTAAATTTGTTGGTTTCCTAATTCTTTTTTTTCTCTTTAGCAAAATTTTTCTCCTCCTCCTCCTCCTCCTCCTCCTCCTCCTCCTCCTCCTCCTCCTCCTCCTTCTTCTATTAGGCTAGAGTCCTGTTATATGTCATATTTCCACTCACAAGGCTCAGGCTACTAATTTTCTTAAGGCACACTGAAGTTACTTTTTATCTAAGAAACTCTGATGCACTTAAAGAAATATTCTCATAATTGTAAGTTTAAGTATTACTAATATTTTCTCCCATTTTTGTGGCTTTTACATCATTTAATGATCTTTTGATCAATAAGTCAATAAAGTCTATTCTAATAAAGTCAATTTTATCAGTTTCTTCATTCTAATAAAGTCCATTTTATCAGTTTTTCCTTTGTGATTATATTTGTGCCCTGTATAAGAAATGTTTTGCTGTGATAAAAGTAATGACTATATACACACACATATATATTTAATATTATCTTCTAGAAGTTTGTTTTGTCTTTTCCTTTAGACTGAAAATAACCCTAGTTTTGGTGTTTGTTGATACTGTGACATAGAAGTCAGTTTTCATTATTTTTCATATGGATAGCTGATTGTCCAAGCATATTTATTGAAAAGAGAGTCCATTTTGCACTGCTCTGTAGTGTCAAGACTGTCATGTCCAGATACACATTGGTCTGTTTCTAGATACTCTTTCATTGGCCTTCTGTCTATTCTTAGCCTAGTAACACCTTGATCTAATTACTATAGCTTTGTAGTAAATATCAATATATGATATAACATGAACTCACTCAGTTTCTCTTCAAAATTTTTCAACCCTCTAGGTTCTTTGCATTGTTATGTACATTTTAGAATTAGTTCAAGTTACACACACACACACAAACACACATACACACACATACCAAAAGCATGGAGAAACCTTCTAGGATTTATACTGAATCGAGACTGGTTTAGAGACAATTGGCATCTTCCATTTCATGAATATAATGTATCCCCACTTATTAAGGTATTTCTTTTGTATCAATATTATTTTATAGTATTCTGTTTAGATATCTGCATATCTTCTATTAATATTTTTTCTAAGCCATTTGATTTTCTTCCAGTTAGAAATATTTTAAAAATTATATTTTCTTACTATTTGTTGTTTGAATGTAAAAATACAACTGTTTTTTTAGTATGTTGACCTGTAGCTAACAGCTTTGCTCTTCTCCATTCAACAACTTCATGTGTTAATTCTGATAATTTATCTGTAGATCCTTACATGTGATTATATCACCTGCAAATAATGACATTTTTATTTTGTTTTCCCATACTTACAAATTTATTTGTTTTTATATATTTATTCTAGCTAGGATTTCCAGTTCAATATTGAGTACAAGGAAAGTAGTATAATTCTTGTCACTCAGCATTGATCATTACATATGATGGTTGTAGATTTTTTTTGCAGCGGTGTTTCGTCAGATTAATGTAGTTTTCTTCTAAACCTAAGATACTAAGAGTATTTCTTATAACTAATGAATAAAAATTATAAATTTTTTTAATCATTGAGATGATTATATGATTTTTATCAGTTTATATGTTAACATAGGCCACATAAATGATTAACATTTTGAATCAAATGTGTGGACTAACTTTAAATCAGTCATGACAATGTTATCACATACATATATGTATACACACATAAAGATGTAGTTTAGTAACATTTTATTTAGATTGGCTGTAATTTTCCTCTTTGCTAATATGCTTATCAAATTTATATATAAAAATGCTTCATAAAGTGAATTTGAAATGCTTTCCTTGTTTTTAAAATTTTATGGAAGAATTTGGGCAATATTACCATTATTTCTTTCCTAAATGTTTGACAGAACTCACTGGTGGTGAATTTCTAATTTTCCATTCTTTATGCAGGTGTTTTGGAAATAGTATTTTTCTATAAATTTGATCATTTTAAAGTTGATCACCAAACATTTTGAATTATTTTGCATCAAGTTTTTCATAGTATCCTTTTATTGGCTGTTAATTGTACAATTGGTATTACACTCTTTTATTCTTGACGTTGATATTTTGTCATGATTAATCTTGTCTGAGATTATATCTTAAATGTTTCATTTTAAGCTTGTATTTATGAATTTCACTTAAATATTTGCCTTCATATTTGTCATTTTCTTCCTCACATTTTACTAGGATTAATTTTATTTCTAACTTCATTGATTTTCAATTTGTTCCATTTTTAAAAATGTGTTGTTTGATTCTACATGTTTCCCTTTAATTGTGGATTTAGTTGCATTACCATGCTGTGATATTATTCAACTTTTTCTGTTGCCCCAGATTTATTTTTTGATCTGTGGTTTATTATAGAAGTTTACTTGTTAATTTCCAAACATAGTATTATTTTCCAGTTAACTTTTCATTATTGATTTCTAGCTTAATTGCACTGTGGTCAGAGTACACACTTTATATGATTTTAATGCTCTAACATTTGTTGAGACTCATTTATGGCACAATCTAAGGTTCAATTTTTGGAAATGTTTTCATGTATGTTTGATAGTTATGCATTCTGGAGTTGTTAGTTACAATGTCCAATATATGCCAGTTAGGTCACGTTTTCTAATCATTGTGCTCAAATATTCTACATGTTTGCTCTTTATTTTATAAATGTATTGACTGGTATTGCTCAGATCTCATACCATTCATCATGTCTCTTCTTATCTTCTGTGTATTCAATATATTTATTTATTCATGTTCTTCATAATGCTTATTGTATTTTGACCTTTCTTCCAGTTTACTATTAACTCCCTTCAGTTGTGTCATATCTGCAATAAACCCAACCACTGCATTCTAAACTTTTGTTGCTGTATTTTTCAATTTTTGAGTTTTTATTTAATTTTTTGAATTTTCAGTTTTCTGCCAATAATATCCCTTTTGTCTCCTATTTATATGAACACATTAAGCATAGTATTTTAACATTTGAATCTGATAATTCCAATATTTGGAGTCCTTCACTGTCTCTTTCTACTTTCTGTCGCTTCTGCTCTTTTTCCTGCCCACTGCTCCCTCTCATCCCAATACAAAACTCATGTTTCCTGTCATTTAGTGTTCCTGGTTATTTTGGAGTGTGCACTTGATACTCCATTTGCAGATTTGTTTTAAGAAAGAATTTGAGGCCTAGAATGTTGTGTAATTTTTTTTAATGTTTGTTTATTTTTGAGAGGTAGAGAGAGGGCAAGCAGGGGAGGGGCAGAGAGAGAGAGAGAGGGAGACACAGAATCCAAAGTTTCCAGCTGGCAACACAGAACTGTGAGATCATAACCTGAGCCAAAGTTAGACTCTTCTACCCAGGTGCCCCTGTAATTGTGTGTGTGTGTGTGTGTGTGTGTGTGTGTGTGTGTGTGCGCGCCAGATGTGCACTTATGCACTAGGGTGTACTAGAATTCCTGCATTACCCCCATCTAATTTGAACGAATGAGATAATTCAGCATTGAACTGAAATGCCTATGAGGGTCTTTTTAAATTCTAGAGCACCTTTTCTTCTGTGGTGCAATCTGTCACAATCAAACTCACAACCTAGAGGCTTACCACTACTGCCTCCCCTTTGGAGGGGCCTGCACTCTACCACCTGCATTTTTAGTTGATTGGGGCTGCTAAGAGTACATCCTACACTCTTAGTTTCCTGGCTTTTCCATTTTTTGGCTAAAGGAAAAGTGTCCACAAATGTTAGGATTAATTCCCTGTTTATCTTTCTTTCCCCAAATCCTCATGTGATAATCCTTTACTATCATATTAGCTCAATAATGCTCACAAGCATTCTTTTTTAACATTTTGTACAGTTTTTTTTATAGCTGTGCTTTGTGAAACTATTAGTCTTAATTATTTAGTCCAGCATGCATGGAACAGAAGTGGTAAATTTATTTACCTATTTACTTATTATCTATTTCACACATAAAACATCTCAAATTTTCTGTTGCTACAATACTGAAGTCTAACTATCACAGCTCCAATCATATCAAGTAGTGTTCAATAAATATTTTTGAATGAATAAATCATAATCATATAACATTAGTTAAACATTAAACAAGTAAGGTTGGCATCCTTTCAAATTACTATTCTTCATACATTTGCAGTCTTAATAAATATACTAACTTGACTAGCATATGCAAACTTCAGCTTAATATGAAATTAGAAATTCCTGATTATCCACTGTGAATAAGTCACTTAATTTTCCAAGTTTTCAGTTTCTTTATCAGTAATAACACCCATTTCACAGGCTTACTCTGAGTGACAAAAGAGTTTGTGGAAACATCTCACATGATGGCCGGAATTATTAATTAATTTATTTCACGGTTGAGTTAATACACACAAGACTGAAGAAATAGGAGCCAAGTGTTAGGGCTGTGGAGGATTCACTCTTTTATTGAGGTCTGTTACGTGGTTGTGAATTTCATATATGCTAGTCTTCCTGCCAGGTGGGGAATGGGGTGTGAGGCCAACCTGAAAGGGAAACCTAAGACGGTTTTAGTAGTGATGGAATATTCCAGTGAGTTAATTTGAAACCATGTAGGGAATAAATTTAATGGGACATGATGATTGCACAGGTGTAGAGGGTGATGTGGAGAAAAAGAAAAAACAAAACAACTCCCAATTATTTTTCTTGAGATACCTTTTTATAAATACACTTAGGATTTTTGAATCAACTTTGATTTTACTATTGTTTTCTTCTGGTCCTCTATTCATGCTTTCTCAATTTGATTGTTTTACTGCTTATTTTTCACCATCCTCTTTCTGTTTCTTTTGAGTCTTGGTTTTTAAAAATCATTACCCATTTCATTTATTCATGTAATGAAACCCATCCTGCAGCCCAGACGCCATTCCAAAGACCTGCCACATTTCTAATTCATTATTATTTTCTTAATCCTAAAATCCAAATTTCCTCATGTCAGCCCTTTGCTCCCTCCTGCCACTATAGGCATTACAAATCAACTGTAATTGTTCCCACTGCCTTAAAGTCCTACCCAGCTAATCTGTCAAAGGAAGGCTGCCAGAGTCCCCCACCCCAGCTTCAGACATTGCAGTTCTCTTTTACTCACTCTGAGTGGCTGCCATTTCTTTCTCTCCTCTAACCTGGGGATTTATTCAAACACAGTTTTACTGAACACTACAACCTTCAGTTTCAGAGTAATTGCTCCAGTGAATCAGAGGAGAGTGACTGAGCATCCTTATTTATACTGCAGTGATGAGGATATTTACCTTCATGGGAGGATTTGCATTTTGAAAGAGAAAGTCTAGAAAGAAAATCAATGAAACACTAAAGGCAGCTTTTCCAGTGATGTGAGACTTTCTTAGAGGTGATAGTTTGGAAATTCTTTCTAGGGAGTCATTTAACCTGGGTGATGATCCACTCCATCTAGAAATAGGTAGAGGTGCCACAAGATCATTGGTCATCTTTTTCTACCCTACTGGGTAGAAAATAGGTTATCACCCTGACAATGATTTTCTTAAACTCAGCGAACCTGAGATTCCATAAACTAGCCTAGAGGAGTCATTCTCAAACTTTTCTGCACATTAGAAACCCCTGGGGAGTTTAAAAAAAAAAAAGATGCTAATGCTCAGGCCAAGTTAAATCAGAATCTCTGATGGTGGACTCAGGAATTGGTCTTTTAAAAATGTGCTTCTCAAATGTGTTGTTGACATGAATTACCCAGGGATCTCTTTAAACGGAAGATTCTGAATCAATATTTGGGATGAGTGTTGAGATTTTACATTGAGGGAGCTGGAAACCCATTTTTAAACTTGGCTGTACATTATAATCACTCTGGGGAATCAATGAATGAATGAGGAATGAATGAATACATATATACATACATACACACATAGAAATTAGAAAAAGATGCCCAGATTCCAGCCCCAGAGAATAACAGCAAATTACACTAATATTGTTCATATTAACCTCACCACTTATAGCTGATTGCCTAACCCAGAAAAGAGAAAAGAAATTCTCTGATGGGTACAATAGAGTAAGGTATGATCAGAGGCAGGGTTTTTCCTTTCTGTATTTGCAGCTCTTCCTGAGGATGAAGAGAATTTCACCAAAAGCCTATCAAATATTTGTGGGTATGGAAACATCAGCCTCAGTCAAAACAAATGCTCTCCCTTCATGTGCTTTGATAATCAGCTATGTGATATCAGGGAAAACAAACCCAACCTAGCATTCACCAGGTAATTTTCCACAAGTAAAACTGAAGCAATGAAGGATTGGGGAACATGTTTTGCCAACTTAAATTCTGTGCTTCTTTTTTATCTTCAGCATTTCAAATGGAATTTAAATTTTGGAGGGTTAGAGTTCACTTACTTTTTGGCAGAACAGCACTTCCTGTTTCTAAGAAAAAGGCCCCAGAATGCTTCTTTCACGTCAAACGCTATTACAAAACAGTGCTTGATGAATTGATGCAAGTGAATGAAAAACACATGGATTAAGTTCCATTAGCAGCCACATGGGTTTAATAATTAAGGGAAAATGGTTGACAAAAAAGAATGTTTTGAGTTTTGCCAAATTGAAATTTTGTTTAAAAAAAAAATGTGCTTAAAGTCACTCATCCCAAACCTGATGTATGCCTGTGAATACTCATCCCTAACCAAAACAACCCAAATCAAGTTCATAATTTGAGACCCAAGCAATAAATTCCGTCCTCTCAAAAACCAGTTCAACACTCAATGGATTTTGGGAATTGTGAAATCAATGAGCCATCCTCCTGTGAAAGTAAATAAAGGAAATGTCATTTAAAATAGAGTTGGGAAGTCCTGAAGGGGGTGCTCTAACCCAGGTATCATTCCTTGCAGAAAGAGGAAGGTAAGAGCTATTCTTGATGAGAAAGGATACTTTTGACATAAGAATTTATCTCATGCCTTGAAGAAAAGTAAGATCTATCCATGTCCCAGCAACAAGGCACTTGAGAAACCGCAACAACCCCAAACTCTTGTACTCTCCAATAAACTTTTATTCAGGAACAGTCCTCCCTAATTTCCTCCTAAAACCTGATAAAAGCCGACCTTCCCTTCATCTCTTTGGACTTGCCTGTGGTTTGCCCTACCTTGCTCTTTCTGAATCGCATTCCTCTATTTTTGAATAAACTCATTTTTTATTTAAATAAAACTGCTCTTTGCTCGGTTTAAAGTTAACACTCTTGTCATTGAACTGTCTTAAGTAATTTGTTATTTTGTTCACATCAGGTAACTCATAGTTTCTGACAATTGTGGATTTGGCTTCTCTTCATTAAGTACATTAAAAAAAATTTTTTTCTAATGTTTTTATTTATTTTTGAAGGAGAGAGAGAGACAGAGCATGAACAGGGGAAGAACAGAGAGAGAGGGAGACACAGAATTTGAAGCAGGCTCCAGGCTCTCAGCTGTCAGCACAGAGCCCGATGTGGGGCTTGAACCCACAAACTGAGATCATGACCTGAGCTGAAGCCAGATGCTCAACCGACTGAGCCACCCAGGCACCCCTCATTAAGTACATTTTAAAATCAATCTCATATACCTGAAATCAAAGTAAAAAATGCCTCACAAGTAATGGCTGTAGAACCACTCTTACCCTATAAGTACAGATGCTATCCCTTGATAGATAAGTAAAAGGCAAGTTATTTAAAACTGATTTATTTCCCTCATAATTATAAACAAGAAGGTGAGACTTGATTAGTGGTTTACAATTATAAATACTTTGGACTATTCAACCAGTAAAATTCTCTGTATTGTATCCCAACAGTAAAAGAAGATAGAAAAAGTAGCAGATAGTGAAATGAAATCCACAATTATGTCAATAATTACAAGATTGGGAAAGATGTACCTTTGGAGAAGTGTACTATTTTATCTCATTTCTATAGGTAATTATATAAACACTGAATTTAATGTCAACAAGAGGTAGTCTTCAATTTTCTATTATCCTTTCCCCCTATTGTTTAGAAATTTCTGCCTCAGCAAATTATAAGCATATCAAATAGAAGAGATCCAAAATTGTCTCAATATCTGTTCAACAAGGCTGTTCTTATGCCTTTAAAACAAACCAAAAAAACTATTGATTGCCCCACCAGTTGCCCAACTTAAACTAGAAACTCTAGGCGCACCTGGGTGGCTCAGTCAGTTAAGCATCCAACTCTTGATTTTGGCTTAGGTCATGAACTCACGGTTGGTGAGTTTGAGCCCCATGTTGGGCTCTGGGCTGACAGTGCGTAGCCTGTTTGGGATTCTTTCTCTCTCCCTCCCTTGCTTTCTGCCCTTTTCCTCCTCTCTGTCTCTCAAAATAAATAAATAAACTTAAAAAAAAAAGAAGGTACTAAATAAATATATATTGAATGGGTAGGTGAATGATTTCCCTATGAACATCTAGGATGTTACAAATTTAGTTATACAGAAACTTCTGCAGTAAATATTCTTATGCATGAATTCTTAATGTGTTTATTTCAGTGTCTTTATGAGTTCAATTCCTAAAAATAGAATTGCTTGGACCAAGAACACACATTTCACATTTTGATAGACATTCCAAATTATCATATAATAATGTTGCATCAATTTGTACTTCACACCAAATGTGAAGGAGAGAGCATATTTTCCATACTCCTACCAATTCTTTTTATATACTTAGAAGTTATTCATATTTCCTTCATAAATACCTGCTCAAAATTTTCTTTATTTCAGAATTTTATTTGTATGAAGTTTAAGATACGTGTAAATAAGTATGTAATTATAGATCTTTTAAAATACTGATTTTTTAAATGTTTACTTATTTTCTGAGAGAGAGAGACCTACTGAAGGTGAGCAGAGGAAGGGCAGAGAGAGAGGGTTACACAGAATCCAAAGCAAGCTCCAGGCTCTGAGCTGTCATGTCAGCACAGAGCCCGATGTGGGGCTTGGACTCACAGGCTCTAAGATCATGACCTGAGCCAAAGTCAGACACTTAACTGACTGAGCCACCCAGTGCCCCTTAAATATTGATTTTTAAGTGATATTTAATATAAGTCATTTACAGAAATTGCAAAGATATTTTCTCAGGTGATATTTGTACTTGTCAATGATTATCTTTGCTCAGAAATTATTTTATCTGTTAAAAAACTTTTATGGTTTGTTTATGTTTTTTAAATCTTGTATCAAAAATCTTTTCCCCTGAAACACTTAAAAGTTTGTTCATTTGTAGTATATTTTTTGTATTCTTTTGTTGTGTTTTTCTTTGATTTATCAATAGTTTTCATGAAAAAAGTTAAGGGTAAAGCTATTTATAATAATGACTTCATATAGTGAAATCTTATGTATACTCATGACTATTTATAGACCCCCTCCTGCTGTTCTCTTCTATTGATCTGTTAGTTTTCTTATGCCAGGGACAAACTGTTTTGATTACAGCAGTTTTATGATATATTTTAATGTTTTATACATTTCCTTCTTTTAATACAAAAGTACAGATATTTTTAAAAAAGAGTATTTTCCACTTCATTTGAAACATAGAGGTAGCTTCTATAGTTAAAAACCAACAAACGGAAATTATATCAATTGAGGTTACATTGAATTTATCAAATTATAAGGGAAGAGCTAGCATCTTTGCAAAGTATACCTTTCATATATTTTGGTTTCCCTTTACGTACTTTGAGACAATCTGGTATTGGTATTAATTTTACTTCTTGCTTTGCAGATGTATGCCAAATTTATATTTGCATTTCTAGAGTTGCATTATACAATATTGCCCCTATTTTGGTAACATTATCAATAGTATCTTTTTGCCTGTATGAACAAATGCAAATTTTTAAGCATGCTAAACCAGGACCATTCTAAAATAGCCCTAGCTTTCTTTTCTTACTGAATGTCATAGTCTCTCAAGAACACTTTTCTCTAATCTCTCCAAACTGTTCCCTAATATTTTACTACTTTCTACATATCCCTCGTACTAGCCTGGAAAACATGTTAATTTCTGTCCTGTAAGACTAATTCATGATTGTGTGAATCTTAGAACAAAACAATGTGATACTGCCTTTAAGTACAATAAGAATCCATAGACTGTGTAGATAGTATTACTTTTCCAATAGCTGGGCACATAATAGTTTCTTGTCCAATAAATATTTGTTAATTTAATAATAGATTTAATTATATATGTAAGATATATAGCTATATATCTTAGATTATTATAGTCATGGTTTTTATTTCCTTTTTTGCCAACGCATAAATAGTTAAATCAAAATAAGTGAATTTATAGATGACCTGTATCTATAGTTAAACAAAAAAGATTTTAAATAATGAACTAGAACCAAAGTAATAGTATTTTAGCAGTTACAAATCTTACTGCTTAGAAACATCTTGCTATCTTTTCTCAAAATATAGAACAGAAAAACTTGTTAAATCTTAGCCAAGAACCAGAAATGTTCATAGTATCTGAACTTTTGGTATTAAAAGATAAGGTTAAAAAGTACCACATAAGCCAAAATACATCTGATTATGCTTTAAGTAACTGTCTCTGTATAGTGGTATATTACCCTCCCCCCAAAAAAGTGTTATCTTTATTTAAATTTAAGTATAAAATGGTTTATACTACTAACAAGAAAGAAAATAGAATGAAAGACTGGGTAACCAATATTTTAGTGGTGCACAACTGCAATGCATATAGAGATAGCTCTCCTAAAGATATGTCCGTGCCATATTCCCCAGAAACTGTGAATGTGATCTTATTTGGAAAATGGGCCTTGGCAGATGCAATTAAGTTAGGGACCTTGAGATGAGGAGATAATCCTGGATCATTCGGGTGTGCCCTAAACCCAATGGCAAGTGTCTTTATGAAAGACAGAGGAAGATTTAACACAGATAGAAGAGGAGAAGAAACAGAAAGAGGATATGGCCATATGAAGATGGAGGCAGAGACTATAGTTGCTATAGGCTAAATTGTGACCCCCCCCCCAAATTGGTATGTTGAAGCCATAATGTCCAGCATTCAGAATATGACAGCGTTTGGAGTTAAGGCCTTTAAAGGGATAATTAAAGTTAAATGAGATCGTTATGGTGAGCCCTAATCCAATGACTGGAGTCCTTACAAAAAGAGGAGATTAGGATATAGGCACACATAGAGGGAAGACCATGTGAAGACAGAGGGAAAAGACCACCATCTGCTAGCCAAAAAGGGCTCCAAACGAAACCAACTGCTGACACCTTCATCTTAGATTTCTAGCCTCCAGAACTATAAGGAAATAAATTTCTGTTATTTAAGCCACCCTGTCTGCAGTACTTTGTTATGGCAGCCTTAGCAAACAAATAGAATAGTGATGCCAAGAAACATCTGGAGCCACCAAATACCAAATGCTGAAAGAGGCAAGGCTGGATTTTCTCCTAGAGACTTCAGAGGGAGTGTAGTTCTTCATTTTGGACTTCTGGCCTCCAGAACTGTGAGAGGATAAATGTTGCTGTTGTTTTAAATGACCAAGTTTGTTGCAATTTATTACTGTGGCCCTAGGAACCTAATACAACATTTCTTTTAGCAAGAAAATTCAGATGGTTTTAAGTGCCTATGTTTATTATTTTGAGGCATAGTCCATAGAAGATGATGAGCAAAAAGCCTCTGAGCAAAGCTGAAGCTAGAGAGGAAGATTAGAAGTCTTATTCAGGGCTTCTGCCCTCAACCTCTTTCTGTCCCCAGCTTTACAGTGCTTACAAACAAATGAAACAGTAACAACAAAAACAAAGCACTAAGTGCCCATGTAGTTTCCTCTGGAGATTTATAATAGTGAAATGAAAATGTCCTCAAAGTAGACTCCACTGGGTCTGTAATAGTGGTGATCATTTTTCATTAGCATTGCATGTTTGGTTATACAAAGCACTTTCCAAAATATTGCATTTGATTCAGTCTGTTTGCTTCTCCATTTCAAACCATTATTTCTTTCAAACCATAATTTCAAACCATTATTTCTAGAGCAGTTCTGAAAGAGTTCTGCTCCAGTTATTCCAGTTATGATACAGTCCACCCCACTGTGTTCTAGGCTCGTCTCCAATGTCATTTTCTCCATGGAGGCTTCCATGGAGATACCATTGTGCCCTTAAAAGCATTTTATTCAATTATTTCATTCTACATTTTATGTTCTCTAGAACATGAGATTTGAGAGCAGGAAATACATCTTACACATCAAAGTTCCAAAAACACTGTTTCTGTTTGTTTGTTCTTTGTAGCAGGAACTCAACAAATATTTTTGAATGAATGTATTTATTTTTTCTATATTCTTGTGATTTCAGTGAGACAGATATTCAAATTTTAGAAATCGAGCCAGAAAAATTACATGATTAGCCCAGAGAAATTAAGTTAGTGCAGTAGTTAGAATTATGCCATCATCATCTTTATTCTTTTTTTTTTTCTACAGACTGCTTATCTGTGGGTCATAGAAAGACAAGATGGATTTTACTGCAAAAAGGTAATGGCTCTATAAGCATTAAAGCTATTGGCATAATATTTTCATGGCAGTCTCTGCTTCCTGGCAGCAGGGACCTTTAAAAAAGTACAGTTAAAAGAAAAGGCAATTTGTAAGTAGATATAACAGATGACAAAATAAACAAAGACAGCACTATAAAAGATGAAAGGGGGATATTTCTGGGAGATAATAAACTGTTTCTGCTCTTCATTTTAAGAGCAATTCTTAATTAGAAACTTTTGCCAAATTTAGTAATCGTATGAAGGGTATAAGGGGAGGAAAAATAATTTTCCCTCTACCCTTCTGAGTTCTTGCTGAGACCCCTGTAATAAAAAGAGAAATTAACAAGAAAAAAAAAGAAACAAAAGTTTATTAACATGTATGTATAGCTCACATATACCTGAGGGACACTCAGAAAAAATGAATTAAACTTCCTAAGATGGCCCCACCTACCACCTTATATGCCATATTAAACTAAAGACAAAAGAAAAATGATGTGTGTGGAGGGGGGCAGAATTCTGGGAGGTTACTAGGAAAAGCAAATTAAATAAAAGCAAAGATTCTTATGCAGATTTAAGTCTGTGCTTTTCCACTGATAAGATTTTATTATGATTTAGAGTCATCCTCCTCATACTGGTGCTTAAAGGGAGGCACTTACAAACGGAGCTTTCCTTTATAAATGTAAATTTCTCTTACAAACCTGTAACTTCTAGTCTGTTTTCAGAACTTCTCCTGTCTTCAGTTTCTTGAAATAATCAGGTCAAAATAGGGGCGCCTGGATGGCTCAGTTGGTTGAGCATCATCTGACTCTTGATTTCAGCTCAGGTCATGATCTCATGGTTTGTGAGTTCTAACCCTGCATCAGGCTCCATGCTGACAGCACAGAGCCTGCTTGGGATTCTCTCTCCCACTCTCTCTGCCCCTCCTCTGCTCACTCTCTCTCTTTCTTTTAAAACAAATAAGTAAACTTAAAAAAATAATGATCTGCTCAAAATAATTCTTATGCTAAAGAGGCATATTTTGGGGTGGCATTTTCTGCTCTTCTTCAGGGCAAATGTATTTCATTCAAACAAGAGAACTCTTTTTCTCTTATTTTGTCAGTGAAGTAATTTGTAAACTAGCAACTTCTTTCTCAAGTCAGTACTTATAATTTCAGTGCACAGAAGTCAACCACACTCATGAATGTGCACATATACACAATGCACACTATAAACTTACACTGACGCAGTTGGAGAGTATCTCAGAGAAGTGCGGTTCCCATACTGCAGGTAAGAAGGAAGGAGAGTAAAGGCATTGCTTTTAGAATTAAACTTTAAACTTCATGGTTTTCTGAATTGATTGAATAAGGTTATTCATAAAGCATAAAGACATGGGAAAGATTTTTTTTTAAGCTCTGGGATGGGAAAAGATTAGGAAAAAAATCAATGAATTACTATTCCAATAGCAGTAGCCTCAGGCAAGATTAAGTCACAGGTAACAGTTTATTTACTATATAACCACACCTGCTCTTCAGCCAGGTTGGATCCTAAGTTTCTTCTAGAGGTCAAAGATGTCTAGCCTATCTGCCTCATTGGGCTTTCAGAGTGTTTGAAATGTCCAATATACAGCATGTATGCTTGCATTCATGACAAATATGTGTCTCCCGCACAGGCACCTTACTCTGTTTTCTCTACGCAGACTTCAGAGCAGCCCAGGGAGACTGCAGGCAAGATGAGATGGTGCAACTCATTAACAAACATCTAATAACAAAGTCACACACACACATAAACACACACACACAAAATCTAATTAGCAAGGTTACCTCTGGAGCAGCAGCCCCATGGAAGTAAACACAAGGTTGCATTTGTTTTCTGCCTAGAACCATGTTTTTTCCATTTCCCTTAGAATTAAAAAAAAATGCACTCTTCCTTCCAAATTATGTCCTCACTACATCACTGTTCCTTATGTTTCCCAGACCCTGGGATTCTTCTCAGTGCATGGAGGGAGTAACCAGAGACATATATACTTTGACTTCAGGGCTGCCCCCATTAAAGCACCCTCCTGGGAATCCACAGGCTGGGACTGCACACAGAAGCCACTTTGGGAGTGGGGTGGCCTGATGGTTGTTTCATAGCACAGAGCAATAGATCCCAACTGTTGAAGAAGGCAGTGAGGGCTGCGTTTGGGAACCGCTCACCCCATCCCAACTGAACCAGCAGGGGAGGCAGGAGCTGTGGAATGCAATTACATGGATTGGAATTTGGCCAGCCCACCGGGGTGAAATGGCACAGCAGCGCCTGCATCTCTCTGTTTGCTGGGCTGAAGGAGTTTACACGTCATTTACAATATACAAGAGAAGCTTCCACAGGCAGCTGTGTTTGGCCCTTAAGAGTCCGCAATAGAGGAAACTGGATTTTGCTTACTTATGAAATTCAAACTGCAAGAAACATGAAGGCTTTCCATTCTAACTCCTCAGTTAAGAATGAAGTTACCCACACAAGGTCACACAGCTGAGATGTAGAGTGTTTGAGGTTAGATTTCAAGAATTTCAATTTTAGGTCCTATCATTTTTCCACTGTCCCTTACTATAAACTGTAATTTGAGCACTTAAAAAATATATAACTCATTAGGAAGTTGGGCAGTCCTGGCATTAATATGAGTGGGTTTTTACTACCCTGCCTGTCTTTTCCATAATTTTGAAATGAGGGTAATGTCTACCTCGCTAGAAGCCTGGTTTAACTATTACACTTCTACCAGAAGACCAGGGAAAATCATTACAATCTGGGGGTAAACAAAGATTTCTGAGGTCACAGCACAAACTATAAAGGAAAACAATTAATAAATTGCACTTCTTCAGAATTAAAACTCTTTGCTCTTTTCATTACAAAAATGAAAAGGCTAATCACAGCCCAGGAGAAAAGATTTGTAATGCATATAACTGACAGAGAACTTGCATTCAGAATTTATAAATAACTCTTAACAATTCGATTATACAAAAACAAAGAGCCTGACAAAAATAAATGGACAAAGGACTTTAACTGACACTTCAGAAAAGATGTACTTCTGGCCAATAAGTACATGAAAAGATGCTCAACATGACTGGTCATGGGCAAATGAAAATTAAACCCAGAATGAGATACCTATTTTATACGAATTAGAATGTCTGAAATTAAGGTTTATAATACCCAATGTTGGTGAGGGTATGGAGTTCGCAGAACCCATAATATTTCAGGTAGGAGTGAGATGTTAAAAAGCAAGCAAACTAACAACTTTAGAAAATAGTTTGGCATTTTCTTACAAAGTTAAATATTTGTCTATCCTAGAGCTTTCACTCATAGGTATTTAGCTGTTATGTTTCCATAACATACACACAAAAAAATCTTATACATGAATGTTCAAAGCAGGTTCATTTATAATAACCAAAACATAAGGCAACCCAAATGTCATGAATTGTGGCATATTCTATGTGGTGCAGCTTTCTTAGCAATAAAAATGAACAAACTGTAGCTACACATAATATGGCTGAATCTAAATATTGGTTTGAGTGAAAGAAGCCAGGTACAACAAGTGATTCCATTCACATAAAGTTTTAAAGTAGACAAAATAAATGTATGAAAAATAAATCAGTGGTTGCCTGGGACAAACTGGAGTAGTTGGGATTAACTGTAAAGGGGTAAAAGAAAATGTTTTAGCGTGATATAATTATTTCATATCTTTGTTAGAGGAGTAGTCACACTTGTCACATTTGGTATTGAGACTTTACATATATCTATCTATCTATATATCTATCTATATATCTATATAGATAGATATATAGATAGATATATCTATATATAATCATGGAACTACATAGGAAAACTGGACAGTTATGTGCAAAAGAATGAACCTGGATCTCTTCCTTACATCATACACAGAAACAAACTCAAAATGGATCAAAGACCTAACAGTGAGGCCCTAAACCATAAAAATCTTAGAAGAGAGCACTAGCAGGGGCACCTGGGTGGTTCAGTCAGTTAAGCATCCGACTTTGTCTCAGGTCATGATCTCACAGTTCATGGGTTCAAGCCCCCATCGGACTCTGCACTGGTGGTGCAGAGTCTGCTTGGGATTCTCTTTCTCTACCCCCTCCCCATTTGTGTGCATGCTCTCTCTCTTAAAATGAATAAAAAAAAAAAAAGAGGAAGAGAGCCCTGGCAATGGCCATAGCAACATTTTGCTAGATGTGTCTCCTGAGGCAAGAGAAATAAAAGCAAAAATAAACTATTGGGACTACATCAAAATTAAAAGCTTCTGTACAGCAAAGGAAGCAATCAACAAAATTCAAATACAACCTACTTAATGGGAGAAGATATTTGAATGTATCATATCTGATTAAGGCTTAGTATCCAAAATATATAAAGAACTGATACAACTCGATCCAATAAAATATAGACAGAACACATGAACAGACATTTCTCCAAAGAAGATATCCAGGTGGCCAACAGACAGATTAAAAGATGTACAGCATCACTCATTATCAGGGAAATGCAAATTAATTAGCCATTCTCACACCTGTCAGAATGGCTAAAATTAAAAAAAATGCAAGAAACAACAAGTGTTGGTGAGGATGTGGAGAAAAGGAACCATTGTGCACTGTTGATGGGAATGTAAACTGGTGCAGCCACTGTGGAAAACAGTATGGAGTTTCCTCAAAAAAATTAAGAAGAGAGTTACCACCATATCATCCAGTAATTCCACTACTGGGCATTTACCCAAAGAATATAAAAACATTAATGTGAAAAGATATATGCACCCCCATGTTTATTTCAGCATTATTTACAATAGCCAAATTATGGAAGCAATCCAAGTGACCATCAATAAATGAATAGATAAAGAAGAGGTGGTATACATATACACAATGGAATATTTTATTCAGCCATACAAAAGAATGAACTCTTGCCATTTGCAGCAAGGATGGATCTAGAAGGTATAATGTTAAGTGAATTAAGTCAATTAGAGAAAGACAAATACCATATGATTCCACTCATGTGAAATTTAAGAAACAAACAAAAAGAGTCAAACAAACAAAAAGACTCTTAAAGAATAGACTGAGGGCTACCAGAGGGGAGGTGGGTGGAGGGATGACTGAAATAGGTGAAGGGCGTTAAAAGTACACTTACTGTGGTGTGAGCACTGAGTAATGTATAGAATTGTCGAATGACTCTGTTGTACACTTGAAACTACTGTAACACTATTAATAATACTGGAATAAAAAAAATTGGGGAGATTTTGGCAACCAAAAAAAAAAATAAAGAAAAAAAGAAAAATGTTAAATCAATTCTAGGAGTCTATAAATTGGCTTTCATTTAAAAGGAACTTCATGTTGATGCAAACATGAATGAAGCTGGAAGATATACTAAGTGAAATAAGCAAGGCACAGAAAGGAAAATACCTGCATGATCTCATAGGTAGAATCTAAAAAACCACAGAAGCAGTAGAATGGTGGTTATCAGGGGCTAAGAGATGGAGGACAAATGGAAAGATACTGGTCAAGCGTTCAAAGTTGAAGTTATATGGGATAAATAAGTCTAGAGATCTAATGAACAGCACAAGTACTACAGTTAATAATACTGTATTGAATATTAGACATAAGCTAAGAGATTTCAGATTTCATTACACACAAAACAATAACTGTATGACATACACAAAAATAACTATAGGAAAAGACATGCTAATTAGCTCAACTGTAGTAGTAATAATTTTACTATATATATATCAAATTATGTTGTATAACTTAAATACATTTAATTTCATTTTATAAATAATTAAAAATATTTTTAAAATTCATGGAACTATACCCTTAAGGTGCCTGCACCTTATTGTATGTGAATTAGGACTCAAATAATCATTTAGAAAGTCAATGTGGGGTACCTGGGTGACTCAGTCAGTTAAGTGTCCAACTTTGGGCTCAGGTCATAATCTCGTGTTTGTGGGTTTGAGCCCTACATCAGGCTCTGTGCTGACAGTGCAGAGTCTGATTTGGATCCTCTGTCTCCTCTCTGTGGCCCTCCCCTACTCGCTCTCTCTCTCTCTCTCTCTCTCTGTCTCTCTCTCAAAAACAAATAAACATTAAAAATAAAAATAAAAAATAATTATAACTAACTAAATGAATGAATGAAGTCAATGTAATGGTTTCATCCGTGACCATGACTGTGACACATGGGGTTTTAATGACATTGGTTCTGTTATAGTCTTTAAAATGGATGGTCAGCTCATGACTGCAAGTTTATTATCATGCTTCATAAAATATACAGAGCATTATGTACTGAATATTACATAATAAAATTTTTAAAGAAACTAAAAAATAAATTAGCCAAGTTACCATATATAAAGTGCTGATCAAAGTTGCCAGACTTTATAGAATGATTGCTATGTGTTAATCTTTTATAAGCTTTATTTTATTCAATCTTTGTACAAATGTGTAGGATAGTTTTAGTATTCTAATTATATTTTTTTTTTTAATTTTTTTTTTCAACGTTTTTTATTTTATTTTTGGGACAGAGAGAGACAGAGCATGAACTGGGGAGGGGCAGAGAGAGAGGGAGACACAGAATCGGAAACAGGCTCCAGGCTCCGAGCCATCAGCCCAGAGCCTGACGCGGGGCTCGAACTCACGGACCGCGAGATCGTGACCTGGCTGAAGTCGGACGCTTAACCGACTGCGCCACCCAGGCGCCCCAGTATTCTAATTATAAATATAAACACTGATCATCAAAATGTTGAGCCAGTTCCCCAATATAGCACAGTTAGTCAAAAGTGGATCCAGGTCTAACATGTTCTTCCTTTTACCCCAGCATGCTCTTGCTGCTTCTATTGCTTGACTCAACACATGTCAGTTCAGCCCTCTCTATAATACATTCTCTGGGGATTTTTTATTTAGTTTGTTTATTTAAACAATCTCTACACCAAACGTGGGCTCGGACTCATGACCCCAAGATCAAGATGAAGCTCCACCAACTGAGCCAGTCAAGCACCCCCTGCATTCCCTGCTTTTTCAGGGCCAAAAGTCTATAACACCTCTCCCCACTTTTGTGCAGTACCCACTGTGTAGCCGCACTCATTTACTTGTGTTCTCTTGGTCATGGCTACCTTCTGCTTCAGACACTTTTATTTCATGCTCAGACTGTTCCGATCATAATCTTCCTGTTTTCACATTTCCCTTTCGCAAATTTATTCCACATTTTATTCATATATAATTCTTATGCGCAGCAAGCTGATCACAAATATAAACTGGCTTTCAAATTCCTGAAAGATAAAATGTTCTTCTAATTCAAGCTTTCATAGGCCCTGCAATGGAATCCAAGCCAGTATTGCCTTATGATATATACACATTATGCCCAAGTCCATGTCTGCAAGGATCCAGACAGATCTCATGCTGTCCCTTTTGTATGCCTTTTCTCTTGTTGCCCTTCTGGAGAACTCTGCCTTTCTTTTTTCTGGATCCTTCTGTCATTCAGTTCTGAAGTTACCTCCTCATTGAAGCTTCTCTGACCACCCAAAACAAACCCATCCTCTTTAGTTTTTGTGTTTTACTACATTTAAACCATCCTCTCATTCTTTTATCTGTTTATAACATCTCTTAAGTTTCTACTCTGGGCCATCTCAGATGTGCAGTGTGGGACTTGAGTAGTGAATGACGTCTTGCTATCATGAAGTAATATTGCATTCTTGCATCTGTGCTGGTCTTATTCCTCAAAGTCAATTATAAGCATTTTGATGACTGGGATCTTATTTCAAGTCTGCATCACTTAATAGATATAATTCATGTTCACAATACATAGTTAAAGAGGGCAATCCAAAATGAATTATCATTTATCCTATTTTTAATACTCAAGTTTTACATGTATTTATCCGATACACTATTAATGAAGAGAACTACTTGAAGGCTATTGTGAAAATTTAAATAGTGGTTTTCCCTGGATTTGGGGGTCTTAAGAGATTTAACGTATAGTAAATATTTAAAAGAATGAAGTAAAAAAAAAAGAAAAGAAAAAGAGGAATCTCATAGTATTTGAGATCCTTATATTGTGCTTTTTAAGTTCCCCTGAACTTAAGAAAATGGCCACTTATCTAAAGGAAAATTTAATCTACTTAATAGCATAGGACTTGCCATTTGCCCTATTATCTAGTTTTCCTTGCTGTAAAGTCACGGGGCTAAGATAATACTTTACTCTCCCTACCTCATGAAGCCACAGTTAGTGATTGGTAAAATGCCATGATTTAATATACAGTAAAATGACATTGGGCAGGGGACATTATTAGGATATATAATAAATCTTATTGTCATTAATGAACAAGTAAGCTGAAATATAATAAAATCTTGTATAAAAGGGTAGATACTGATCATTTTATAAAAATTATTGTGATGCCTGAGTGGCTCAGTTGGTTAAGTGTTTGACTCTTGATTTCAGCTCAGGTCTTGATCTTATAGTTAGTGAGATTGAACTTTGCATCAGGCTCTGCACTGAGAATGCGGGGCCTGCTTGGGATTCCCTCTCTCCCTCTCTCTGCATCCCCTCTGTGTGCACTCTGAATGAATGAATGAATAAACAAATTAAAAATATTCTTTCTATATGATTCAGTTGTCCTATTTTTGACAAGATAGAACAATTCTTAGGCTTTATTCTATATATAATGTAACAAATAGGTATGACTTTTGACAGAGAATCATTATTATCAGTAATGTAGGCTAAAGTGAAACAATGTTGTTGCAGAAATGACAATGCTCTTATAATGAGATGATACCATATTTATCTGAAGTACAAAATAAGTTATAATTGTCATTACTATTGTAGGCAATGTTAATCAATGACATTATTATTAAACAGAATGACATACAGAAAACTCATGGAGATTGATTATTATACCAGTGTACTTTGAAAACTTGGTCTTAAAAGAGATTTTCATCTTTCAATTTGCTACTTATATGAGGGGAATTAATTGAATGGAGCAGCAGAACAGAGAATATAACTGACTGCAGGAGAGGTGGGAAGAGGTAGAGAGGGAGAGAGAAGATAAGTTCTGCAATCTAGGAAGTCTCCTAAATGAGGATTTAGGAGCCAGATCAAGATTCTGAACCACTTCTTTAAATGTTTTTGTTTGTTTTGTTTTGTTTTGTTTTGTTTTGTTTTGTTTTGTTTTTCTGTAGTACCCACTTTCTACTTTTCCCTTTGGTTAAACTAGCCCAATACCTTATAGCAAAATATTTCTATATTTTAGATTCATCCCTTAGGACTGGAATATCCGCTGTATATCAAGTCATATCAAAGAAGCTGTATTTATACAAAGACACAGCATCTTCCATAATGTCTTATCTGAATAAGCAGATTAAGTAATGCTGTTCACACTTGAGACCAAGAATTGGCTGCTTAAAAGGTCAGGTCAAATCAGATAAGTACAGCCAATGGGATAGTTAATAGTAAGATATTGGGAATATAGTTCAAAATCAAGTGAGTTCTAGATAATGACAGAAGCTGAACTTTCTATGTTGATTTTAAGTGTCTAAAATATATTTGCTAAGCAAAAGATTTAGATTGGAATAGAACAGTGCAAAATATTAAGAAAACAGGAGGGTAGAGATAGGAAGAGGCAGAGGAGAAGGAAAAAGAGAAGAAAAAGACAAAGAGGAACAAATGGAATAGATAGGAAAGTCATTTCCTAAGTCATAAATACCCAACATTTCTCAAAATATATTTTTATCTTTCCATGTATGTGGCCAACCCAAATTTCATATATTTTTTTCTGTAAACATCTAGGTAATGAAGTATTGGAAATATGAAACTTTAGGTTGCAGACCAAAAGACCACAAATTATCTGAATTGAGAAATAAATTTTCAATCACAAATGATACAGGTGCCCAAAACTAAAATTTTAATTACATAAAATTAAAATTACGTAAAATTAATTTTGCATCAATTAAATTAATTATGTATTACATAATTATTATATATGTATTACTATATATGGCATAAATTAATTTTATGTAGTTAAGTTATTACTTAAATTTAAAATTAAAACTGTTCAATTATTTATTTTTTTGCGTATATGTACTATTGGTGCTGGAAAGAGCCTAGTTAATTAATTGCCAGATAGATTATGCTCTTTTTCTTTTCAATTTTTTTTAATCTTTATTTATTTTTGAGAGAGAGACAGAGTGTGAGTAGGGAAGGAGCAGAGAGAGAGGGAGACACAGAATCCGAAGCAGGCTCCAGGACCTGAGCTGTCAGCACAGAGCCTGTGGGGCTTGAACTCACGAACCGTGAGATCATGACCTGAGCCGAAGTTGGCTCAACTGACTGAGCCACCCAGGCGACCCAGATTATGCTCTTTTTGAAAGTACAGCCATGCTCTGATAACAGTCTCTATTTAAGAAACTATCAGATAAAAATAATTTTCCCAGTAGTTGTGATGAAAAAAAGATGAATGAGAAATAATTTCTCAAAGAGCTTACACTTCAGTTTAACAATTTTTCATTCATTCATTCACAGATTCATTCAAACATTCATTCACTTGCTCAATAACATTTTTTGAGCCCCCACTATGAGGTATGCCAGGGTGTACATACTGAACCAAACACGATCCATTCTGTCATAGAACTATATTCTCACAATATTATATTTCCTTTTCTTGGCACTCTAGTAGATGGGCTACTATTTGACTATAGGATTCAATGGGAACTCATAGGAGGGAACCAAATCAAATGTGAGGAGTCCGGAAGTCTCCTTGAATAAGAGGTTTCTGAAATGAAACCTATAGACAAAACATGGAAAAAATATTAATTCAACACAATTAGTGACTACTTCTGGGATAAGATAGTACAGATTCACTTTTCTCTGCTGTTCCACTTTAATTATAACTAATGCCCTAGAAATTATCAATAGACAAAAGGATGGAAAGCTAGAAAGAAGAAGACTTGAGAAACAACATGATGAAGTCCCTGAGTTTTCTCTTTACTTTCTATATACCCCCTAACCCAGTACCAATGAAGCCTGCAGCCCAGTGACTGACAACAGGTTTAAACAACAACAAACATGTCCAAGGAAAACCTGCTCTCTCTAGCCAAAGAACTGGGAAACTCAGTGTCCAAGAGACCTAGAGTGGAGTCCTGGTTCCTGCTTCACCAACGAGGCTCTGCAGGCATTCTTACACATTGGCAGCAGCAGAGACCCTGCCATGCAGCCCCAGCTCCACACCTGGCCTGCTGGGCAAACTGATCTACTACTGGTGGCAGTGGCGATGGCAGCAGTAGCAACGAAACCCCAGACTTTCCAAGCCTCCACGCCACTGATCCACAAAGGGTACGGCTAGGTGGTCCCATCTGCCTGTAGCAATGACAGCAGCAGAGAAAAGAAGGATAATGTCTTGTATTTACTTAAATTTTTATTTCTGTTTTTATTTTTCCTTCTTGGCATTTTAAGGTTTGTTCTCTTATCATTTCCTTTCAGGTTAAAGAACTGTCTTTAGCCATTTATTTATGATAGGTCTGCTTATGACAGATTCTCTTTTCCTTCTTTATTTCTGCTTTATTATTGAAGGATTGTTTTCATTGGATTAGGAATTCAGGGTTGGCAGGTGCTGGGTGTATTTTAGCATTGAAAAATGTTGTGCCACTTCTTTCTGGCCTCTTTGGTTTCTGATGAGAAACCCTCTATCATTCCACTTGCTTTTCCTTTATATAGAAGTTATTATTTCTCTCTTTTGTCTCTCTCTGCCTCTCTCTATCTCTCATTGGGTGTCTCTCTGTCTCTGTCTCCCTCTCTGTCTCTCTCTCTGCTTTTTAAATTTGTCTTTAGTTTTCAGAAGCTTATGTATGTGTCTTGACATGGGTTTCTTTGAGTTTATCTTG
The DNA here is from genome assembly GCF_018350215.1 of Panthera leo. Classification (NCBI taxonomy): domain Eukaryota; kingdom Metazoa; phylum Chordata; class Mammalia; order Carnivora; family Felidae; genus Panthera; species Panthera leo. Next base: position 64,419,383 of record NC_056690.1, read on the forward strand.
TTTGAGATCACAGCTTCTTGAACCTGTAGGTTTACAGTTTTTGCTAAATTTACGAAGTTTTCTGTTTTTATTTCTTCAAGTAATTTTTTAGCCCTACACTCCTTCCCTCTTCTTCTGAGACTCTTGAGTACATGAACAGTGGAATTTTATTAAGGGCCTACCAATCTGTGTTCACTTTTTTTCTTTTACTCTATTTTCTCTTTGTTGTTCAGAATGGTTAATTTGTATTGTTTTATCTTCAAGTTCCTGCATTCTTTCCTTTGTCACATCCACTCTATTATTGAAAGTATATAATGAGTTATACTGCTCAGTTATTGTGCTTTTGCATTCTAAACTTTTTATTATTTTCTGTTTCATGAGACTTTCTATTTTTTAAGTGTTTTTATGTTTTAATTTTAGTGTGTGGATTTTTTAGTCTTTGTAAGATAATTCCAACATCTGTGTCATCTCAGTGTTGCCTGTTGATTTTTTTCATTCATGTTGAGATTTTTCTGGTTCTCAGTATGACAAGTGATTTTCAATGGAAACCTGTACATGAGAGTACTGTGTTATGAGACTCTGGATCCTATTTAAACTTCTGTTTGAGCAAGATTTCTCTGAAACTTATGTAGTGGGGAAAGAAGTGGGGAAGTGTTACTTCACTATTGCCAGGTAAGGGTAAGATGAGAGAGAGCCTTCTAGTTACTGTGGGGTGAGAATACCCAGTAGCTCTTCCAAATTCTTCTCTGGCTTGGAAGAGGCATAGTGCTTTGTTACTTTCCTCTCCACGGTCTTGGCACCACAGGGGCAGAGGAAGGAGGTCATAACCACCTGATGGGGAAAGAATGCCTTGGCCTCCCTAACCCTTTATTGGCCTTCTCTGACACCACCCAATAAGGTGGAGGTTGGGGCGACTCCCTATAGCCTGGTGAGTGTGCAGATCCAGGCTCACCATGTGTCTTTTGTAGGAGTGAGTAGGGGTGGGGACCACTGATTTTGTTTTTTTGTTTTTTGTTTTTTTATTTTTCCTGTGGTGTTTCACTGGAATAGAGTGATTTTTGTCTAAATATTTTATCTGCCTCTTTGCTGATCCCTAGCCTAGAGTGAGCAGACATTCACTAGAGTTGTTTGTTTGTTTGATTGTTTGCTTGTTTGTTTTAATCTGCTTACTTTGCCTTTTCCAGGTTGCTGCCTGGTTCAGTTCCAAGTCTGGAATGCATGAAGGAAAAAGAAACCAGGGGAATTCACCACCATGTTGATCCTTGTATCCCAAGGTCACTATCTAGTCTTTCTCTTTCTACCTTTCAGAGTCCTCTTATGTTTATTTTAATGGGAAAAACACATCTACTCCATCTTCCCTGAAAATTTTGTTCACCCACATGTATAATTTTAAATGTACCATCTATTGAGTGATCTGAAAGCATTCAAACAAAACAAAATTATTCCAAAAATATTTTAAATGGCCATCTATTTAAAACATGTATGAGCATGGGGCGCCTGGGTGGCTCAGTTGGTTAAGCATCTGACTTCGGCTCAAGTCATGATCTTGCAGTTCATGAGCATGAGCCCTGAGTCAGGCTCTGTGCTGACAGCTCAGAGCCTGGAGCCTGCTTCAGATTCTTGGTGTCCCCCTCTCTGTCTGCTCCACCGTTGTTTGTGCTCTGTCTCTGTCTTTCAAAAATGAATAAATGTTTAAAATATTTTTAATATATGAGCATTGTATTAGATTGAAGCATATGAAATTGTTGATATTCAATAGTTTTATAAAATGTAATTTTCATAGGAAAATTATTTGCTGCATTGCATTAAAATTTTTGATGTTACTAGTAATGTCATGGCAACCCACATCAGAGAAAGAAGGAAGAGGGGGGAGATAATCATAGATAACTTCAGTGATATAATAATCTTGCCAGGAACTCACAAATTAAGACATCCTTGGCTATTTTTATGTTTTAATGAGTTAAAACTACTTAAGAGGTTTGAGTTGGAAATGTCAGGCATTTCTATCAAGAAAAGCTATGTAGACTTTGCTTTGCAAACATCTAGGCAGCATTCATGCAACATAGACATCATCACATTGTTTATTATTAAGAAAATTTAATAATAAATGATAGTAAAATGCTCTGCCCTAATGAAATGAGGTTATTACAATAGCTTTCCAAACCATGGAAATAAAATGTCTTAAAAGGATAATACCTTTTTCCAATGTGAACAAATGTATCTATAGGCTAGTAGTAACATATATATATTTTCTTAAATCAACTGGACTCTTGAGGTGCTAAGTTAACTAAACATTGAATATATTTTTATTTGGTATAAGTGAGTTTCCTGGTAATGTTTCAAAGGCAGCACTCTACTTATAGAGGTAGAGAAAGGGGGCTTATTCAGTTTTCTGGTTAGCACAGACCATATCTCTAAGCCGTATCTGAGAGCCAGATATGAAACAAAGAACAGCATTCTTCCTCCTGAAAGGGATGACACTCTTTTCACAGGGAAAAGCATTACTTGTTTCTGATAATTCATATCCATCAGGTTCATAATAGTTAATATTTCCTATATTTGAAAAATATCTGTGTTTAGTGTTTAAGGAGCACCTTTACTCATTTTTGAGTTTCAACTTTTTTTATATTTTCCTAGATAATTTAAATAAGTTATATAGGGCTGTATCAGATTTCATTTAAAATAAATGGCTGCATACTCATACAATTTTATTTTTTAAATAAATAAATTATCTAACCAGTATCTCAAAGGTCAATAAGTATTTTCTGTATTTTTGGTTTAAACAAAGCTCACTTAAGAAAATTGCCAGGGTCAAGAGCTAAATGGTGTAAACATCAGGGAGGAGGTCAGAGGATAGATTCTGGACACATACACACTTTCGACTGGCATTCTTCCTAGAGTGGGACAAATTGTTCCCAACTCTTGCCTGGTGGTTACTGTCTGCAGTACAAAGCCATTAAATGCAGTAGTGACCTCAGCATCAAACCTCACCCAAATAGCCTCCAGTTTCACAGCTTGAATCTCCAATTGCATTGATTCATCTCCATCTCCTGTCTAGATGGTCTTCATAATGAGAGCTTTCTCCCCATGGACTAAACTTGATTTTGACAATCCCACTCTTGGTAATCACAGTGCTTTGAACTCATTCCCAGGCATGAATTTCCACTGACTATTGTCAGTCAATCTGTTCACTTCCAGCTGTTAAAGTTCAGAGTCATTGGACACAATTAAGAAGTAAAGAAAGAATCTTCTTCCATCATATAAATGGTGATGATGTAATTGGAAAAAATCACTCATCTGATTACAGAGTCCTCCAGTTTCATTTATAAAAATCTATCTCTCCAACTACTTTATAAAAGCTATAAGGGGAGCAATCAAGTGTTTTTCTTCCTTAAAACTCACAAAGCCTATGCATGTGGCTGGGGATAGTGTTAACAGTTAATTGATGCTTATTGGCTTCACTTAATAAGCCTTAGCTATTCAATTATATTTTTTGAGATTAATTATTTAAGGAGAATTTATTACTAGCCATATGTGTATTATTATCCTCACTGTGTGCCCACTGTGAGAAAAACTTCCAGGTACAAGGGATACCAAAGAGGTAAGAAAGGGAACCCTGTCTTCAAGCATCTTACAGACAAATAGAAGTAATCAGATGCAAGATATAAAGAGATACATTATGGAAAAGATACAGACCCAGCTAAAGTAGTTCAGAGAAAAAAATATAAAGATTCTTGTAACTGCATGTTTTTGGAAATATTTATGGAAGGGATGATCTTTGAATTGGATTTTTTTTTATAGCTGGATATGCAGAAACAGAAGAGAAGTGATTTAAGAAGAAATATTTATTGACAATAATTTATGTCATGCACTTATTTAATATCTACCTTGTTAATTAGGTAATGTTTTTGCTTACCTCCATCAATTATTTCTGACATGGCAGAAATTATGTGGGGTGGAGTTCAGAGATTATAGCAATATTTCCTAAAGGCCTTGATTAGCTATAGATACCAACAAGAAATGAATAAGGATCACACGTCAATTCTAAAAGTGTTATTTTTAAAATGTAGTTTTGGAGACATATTCATTTATTTTGCACATTCAAGGAATGATTACCAAGGCCATTCTATGTCCAAGGCGTATTGATTTTTATCCTACAGAGTAAGGCATTCATAAATTAATATATTTACCATATATTTATTTGGAAAAAATATATATATCAAATGAACTACAATGCTAAGTGTTAAGTAATACAATGGGGATATTTTCAGTAAATTTTTTATAGCATGCAGATGTGGGAGAAATGAATTTTGTATGTGAAAGTCAGGGGAAACTAGAAATAAGAGAACATATTTGAGTTAGATCTTAAAGAATGAGGACTCATTTAAGAGTGTACCTTGTGGGCAACATATACAGATTAGGACTTTGTATGGCAGAGATTAAGGCAGAAGCGAGGCATGGAGTCATGATCATCAGATTACCATCATGATTTGGGAAGAGCCCTGTGTGGCCAAAGATAAAGTTGGGTGGGACTCAAGATTTAAAATGCATGTAGAAACACATGTCGAGGGTATAGACAGGTCAGGATCGGAGATAATGTATTTCGGAATCAGAAACATAAAGACAGTACTTAGAATCATTGGTATGGATAAAAATGCTCTTGAAAAAACTTTTGACCATCCTGTAGAATCAGCATGCTTAGACACTAATACTGCCTCTGCTACTTATTAGCTCTGTGGGCAAGTTACATACCTTCTAAATTTCAGGCTTCGTTTTCATAAATGAGCATGAGAGAATTATCCACTTCTCTGATGGAATAATCCTGACTACCTGTGAGATAACCCATAAACCATAGCACAGGCACTAGTATAGAATAGAACTAAAAAATTCCTATTATTGTTAATATTGAAAAAGGCTAAATGTGGAATCCTAGAGAGAATTAACACTTATACAATAATTAATAAAAGAGCAAAAGAGAGGAAGGATTCAAAAAGGTAGAAAGAGCCAATGGGTGGGTAATTTCATAAAGCCTCATGGAAAGAAGAGTTCCAAAATGTGGAAGGAGAAGAGGATCACATTCTAACCCACAAGTCCAGAAAGAGGAGCCCTGAAAAGAAAGACACAGGATTTGACAGGTAGCTGGTCTTTGGTGACCCTTGGCTAGAATAGTTCCATCTGCATTCTTAGGATAGAAGTTTAATGTATAGTCTTGGAGGTAAGCAAGAGATGAAGTGAAATTATAATAGTTTGTTATTTAAGGTAAATGGACTGTAGGTTAAGTAGAGAGTAGGATGGAGGAGATAGTTTTGTTAGAATGTCAACGTCTTCTGACCACCTGGGTGGCTCAAGTCAGTTAAGCTTCTGACTGTGGCTCAGGTCATGATCTAATGGCTCCTGAGTTCAGGCCCCATGTTGGGCTCTGTGCCGACAGCTCAGAGCCTGGAGCCTGCTTCAGATTCTCTGTCTCCCTCTCTCTGCTCCCTCCCCACCCAAATAAATAAATATTAAAGACAAATTTTTTCTAATATTAAAAAAAAGAATGTAGATGTCTTAAATGCACTCTCAAGCAAAAGAAATGACATCCATGGAGGAAGAGAAATTAATGTGTAAGATAAGGTATTTGATAGGAAATGTCCCAAAGAAAATTTAAAAAATAAGACCAAAGGCACACGTAGAGATATTCTTTATGAAAAACAAAATAGTAGAGAAACCTTCTTGATTCAGACAAGAAAAAATGATTAAAATATGGATTTGAGATAGTGGAGGAGATGTAAATGACTTACTCCTAATAGCTCCTATTTCCTGGGATATTGAAGTCCAGGTGACTGAAAGTGAGAGATTTATTAACAGAAGAATCTAGAAGGGAGTGGAAAGGCTTGGAACTACTTACAAAGAAAAGGTTGTGAGTTCAGTTGTGAGCCAGTGTTTTGCATAGCACTTATGAAGGACTACATGATATTGGAACATATAAATAAAAAAGCAAGTCTATCAGAATGGATAAGTGGTTTTCTCTGGAAGTTCTAGGAAATTCACTCATATGAAGATAGAAAAATAACAATTGACTTGACCCAAGTGAGGAAAGATTTGAGGAACCCCCTGAGTGTTATCAAGGTATATGAGTTTCAGCCTAGGGAAAGGAAATGTAAGCAGCTTGAGAGGATGGAAGAGTGTAAGATATAGCCTGTGCCCTCAAGGAGAAGGTTTTGCTCTAGACAAAAAAAAACAAACAAACAAACAAACAAACAAAAAAAAACTATGATAGAACTAAAGGCAATATAATATAAAGAATATATAAAAAGTACTGTAAGGGTGATAAAACAAGTGTTGTAAGGGCTTAGAAAAAAAGTGAAATAAACTAGGGTAAGTAGAAAAGTTTATTTGATGAAAGTTACATTGATAGACTTTTAGGAAAGCTTAAGAGAACAGCCATGCTCTCCTATTAGCTGAAAGTGTTTCTTGTTATTTTAAACTTATATTATTTTTTATTCTTTACCTGTATTGTTAGGGTTTTGGGAAAATCAGTATCATAAAATCCAGCACTCAATGCGTTGCTAGAGAGAACTTGACTATTAGGCATCATGATGAATCTTCCCAAGAATGATTGGTCATAGCGTAGTTACCTCTGTTCCATGACAACTGAAAGCCAAAATCAATCTTAAGACTGGAAACAAGCATTTGAGTGTTAATGAGTCTATAAGATCAGAGCTTTGAAAATGGAAAGAGAACATCATCTACTCTTGAATACCAGAGAGGAATGATAGGATATGGGCAAGGTGCCAGGAAAATATCACCTTCTCTGAAAGCCACATGGCCTTCAAAAAAACTAAGTAGAGATTTTTGAAGCTAACTTTTCACCAGTCAGCCTTCATAACAGGACATGTGCTTCAGGTGAAAGCCAAGTGGAAAGAAATGAGTAAGAGCAAAGAAGACAGTTTTCAGTACTCAGAGAGAGATCCAGCATGGGAAAGAACTAGAGGTCATTGCAGCATAGTAAGAAGCTAATGGGAGGAAGAAATGTGCCTTTTTAATTCCTAAATTAAAGGATCAAAGTAAGACAAATATTAGGGTACCCATAGAAAAGAATTACCAAGCAGTCAAAGCACATAGGAATTCATCTGGGATGTCAATATCAGAAATAGTCTTAAAAGACACTCTGGAAGGAAGTGAGAATGGATCTTACCAGTCTTACATTGATGCCTAGTAAAACATATCTTCATCATCATCTGGGTACCTTAGCCTAGCATTCTATATAGATAAGTTGAATAAGCACTAAACTTGGGAAACTTGCATGAGGATATTTAAGAAAGGGAACAGAGAAGGGGACTAGAGGGAAAAATGCAGCACTGCTATGTTTTAGTAAATATTTAATATTTATAGTAACTTCCAGCAGATGTTCTATCTTTATGTATGAAAGAAACATGTATATATGCTTTCAGGAACATCTCTCACAAAAACTTCTTTCAAAATTATGGAGATTTATCCCTCTTCAAGATAAGCACACAAATGGACACACTGAGGTTGCAGTAGTGGATTGATAAGCTGTAAACACATAGTGGGATAATTCAGGGAAAAACTAAAACCAGTTAGATTAAAGCTAAGAGTGGAGGAGAGAAGGTGCAGAAAGATCATGCAAGAGTCATCAGACCCATTTGAAAAAAGTATTAACTTATGCCATTTCTTAAGGGAATTAGAGATTACTCATGAAATACCAACACACCTATGTAGAATTGGTGGAATCCATTGCCTTCTTGAGAAGAGATGTATGGCTCAGTCCTTTCATGTAGCATTTGAAAATTCAATTAAAAATGTTAAACTAACTCTAAGCCACTAAGAGTAATAGCCATAAAAATAAATCCTTCCCAATTCCCTTTGATCTCCTGTAAAGGCACTAAATGCTAAAAAAGTTCAACTCAAATGTATGCAGGATTTTCTCAATCACAGCTCATTTTTTCCAGTTTCCCAAATCTAAGCTGATGTTGTGACCCTGAAGGTCACTCAGGACACCTTTTTGTCACAATGTCACTACAGAGGAAAACAACATTGAGGGCAGCTTCTTTATGTTTTTCAGGTCTCTGCTGTGTTTGTCCCATACAAGAAAGGCAATGAAAATCTTTTGAGAGGTAAGATATAAAGAGAAATGGTTTATTAATAATTAAAACCACTGGGTAAACTACCCACTCAGACGGCCTCCTATGGATGTGAATGACATTCAGATTTTCTTAAGTCCAAATGCTGTTGATGCAGTGGTGTTCCGAAAGATCCTCCCATGGGTACTTCCTGTTTTCATCTTTATACTGAATCCATCACTATTCCTTGCACATACTATAGTCACTCTCAACAATGACTCTTTGGTCCTGTGGAGTAAGACTTAGTAGTTAAAATTTTACTCTTTGGAAGCTAGCCAGTCTGCATACAAAGCCAGACTGCATCATTCACTAAGCCTCACTTTCTTCACTGTGAATTGGGGCTGTTGTTAGCGGGAAGGAAGGTTGAGAAGATTAAATGAAATGAGGCCAGTACAGTGTTTGGGAAATCGTAAGTTGTGGTGGTTGTGGTTACATTAATTATTATTATAATTATACTTTCCACCAAGTGGGATTTTCCTTCTATTCTAACCTATCTGCATCTTACTAGTCCTTCAGCATATTGCTTAGTCCCACTTTCCCCAATTATTTCACTACTTTTTATATTCATTCTCTAACTTACACATTTTGTGAATCTACATAATTTTAACATCTGATAATATAATGTTATCCATAAATTATTTTATTAAAATATTTCTTTCTTATAGCTAGATAATTAATGAATTTCAGGCAAGGCTTACAACTTTGTATTACATATATTTGGATTCCTCTTAACAACTTGCCATGAGTAAGGTACATCATACCTATTTAATAAATATGGGCTGATTTAATATATTATTCTTTCATCTATGCAATGATTACTCTTTATTAGCATTGCTAAGAATAATGAATTAAAAGGATTTTGTCAACTCTCATAAATTCAGGATATGCCAAGGCATCTTCCTGTTGGAATTATTGAAAAGTTTGATGTTTGTTTCCTTTTTAAGAAATGCAGTTTTCTAACTCTTAATTGATTGTAGACTTCTGTACATCTAAGTAACATTAACAAAGGCAACTAAATCATTGTTTTTTATAAATTTTATGGAAGGAACCAGAAATATGAGGAAAATGGCATGGGGTACTATATGAGCCCTGGAAGGTAATGTCATTCAGGTGGAAAAATTGTTAAGGACTTTCTTCCTAATAAAGTGCCAAAAAAACACCTATTTCTCCTCTATTAGAGAGCATTGTACTTAGGAAGTAATTAGGGGAAAGTATGTCAAACTTCACTGACACCCCTAATTTGGAGTTAAACGAAATGATGCCAGTAAAGTGCTTGGGGAAGCAGACAAGAGGATTATCCCAATCAGAAAACTAGCTAGGAAATTAGACTTCCTTTGAAATGATGCTTGCAATGAACAGAAAGTTTTACCTTTGGGGAAGTGCTTTTTTTTGGAGGGAATACTCATCAAAGGGATGACAGAAAACCAGATCAGCAAGGCAAGGCCTCTTCTGCCATGAGCTGATGTCTGCATTGGCTAAGAAACTAGGGCTGGAATGCATGTCTCTTAGGAATCCACTCTATTGAGCATATGGGTGCACCGAAGAGTTGGCCGGCATAGTGGTGGGACTTTGTTGGAACAATAACTCCTCCCACAAAAACAGAAAAATAAAAATGCCTATGAAAAAATATAATCTAAGGAAAAACTCCTATAAAGATTTGGAAAATCATCACTCTGACAAGTATTTTCTAAAGAAACCAGAATTAAATTATAGAATATTTTATATGTTTATAAAATTAATTCAAGAGGGTAAAGAACGTAAGAAAGAATAAGCAATCATAAAGGAGGGACAATCTGAAATCATGAAAGACTGCAAAAAAATAAAATCTTATTTTCCAAATTAAGAATCAATGAAGGGCAGGTAATGAAGAACAACTTACAGTTCTGTCATAAGAAGCCCCTGAATATGGTTAGAGAGAAAATGAGATACATGAAGGGTAGATGCAGGATCTCCTGTAACTTAGAAGAACCTCAGAATGGCACACTTAAATAGACAAAGTTGAAGCAATGATGAAAGACTTGAACAAGCAAGACTTTTTAGGTGGAAGAAATGCCTGTCTGAGTCTGCAGATGACTATGCACCAAGTAATATTAAATAAGAGAGAAATACCAGAATGCAAGCTTAATTTTTTTTAATTTTAAAATGAAAAGAAAATTATATAAAACCAGGAGTGAAATACTTAAAGCAAATGATAATCATTGTCATCATCATAATCATCATCATCATCATCATCATCAATAATGACCATTAACAAAAGCTGGATTCAGATATTTTCTTGTACACTGACTATCAAAAGATAAGTAATATATGGTCACAGGTTTTGAAAGCAAGTGATTATGATCAAAACACTCCGTAGTCGGCAGTGTTGTTCAAGTATGAGAAAAACAAGATGTTCTTAAGCATTCAAAATTATAAAAGATGTCATATACATGCTCCCTAATGAAAAGAGTCATGACAGTCATGAGAAGGTATACTTTAGCACTCTGTGCAATGAAGAAAAACAAAGAACTCATGAAAGGAGTATCATTATCTATCAAATGCAGAATTGATGGTAAATAGTAGCCCTGAATTCAGTGAATATGCCAAAACTTATTCTAGAATTCAAATACCTGCTATATAATAGTTTAATATTTTTAATTTAGCTCTTAAACCCCAGATAATATGAACAAGAATTGGTAGTGGAATGATAGGAAGAAAAAGGGGAATATAATAATCCTGAGCTGGCTAAGGAGTTGGACACCAGAATGTCTAACTGTGGTGGAACATATTGGAAATATGTCTGTTATTCCCCAGTTGTATAGCATATTTAAGCAACTCAAATCAAAATAACCTACAAAGAGTATAAGAAACCAGTTTTTGAAACATAAATTCATTGAGGAGGATCTTGTCTTATGAAGTGTTATAAGAAAATACAAAGCTATGATAATTAAAACTGATGGGCACTGGCACATATAAATGAGAAAGAATATTTTAAAAGTGCAGAAACACAGTAATAATTTAGTATAGCATATTTCCCTTATTCAGAAAAATAATGGATCATTAAAAATTAAATACTGGGTCAACTGTCAGCATTTGTGGTTAAAAAATAAATTCTAAAACAAAAACCCCTTCTAGAAAGCATTATAGTATTATCTTAAAATATAAAAGGCAATCTACATGAAGACTTGAATATGAAACCATAAACATGATTGGAGAAAATGTTGGTAAGGATTTCTTCTATTTAGTTGTAAAGATCTTTCTGAGTCTGACCAACAACAAAATTATGAAGAAATTAATTGCTAAATCTGGCAAGAGAAAAACTAAAAGCAAAATTAAAATACAAATAATGGCAAATTAAGAGTACTTTCTATGTATGTCCCTAAGGAAATAATAATATTCTTAATAGATAAATAGTACTTAATCAAAAGTAACAATGAAACAAAAGAGTAAATCAACCACTCTTCATCAGTGGGCCCTTCTCTGTCACCCTAGATAAATTGTGTGTAGCATTCTAAGCATTCACATCTTCTAATACACTGTAATTGTGTAAATGTGTACATCCTAAATGCTTAGCACAGAGTCTGATGCATATATTAATTAATACATGTTGGTATTACTGTTGAAGACCATGGATAAGAACACACCAATCAGTACATAAGGCTGATGATTAAATAAATGAAAACTTATATTTCAGTAGAAATCAAAATGCATGTTAAAACTACAATTGAGATTATAAGTGACAGTGCTCACCATTGACAAAGATACAGTAAATAAATGAGCATTTTCTTACCATTAATAGGAATAAAAATTCATGCAGCTTTTCTAAATGTTAACTGTAAATATGTATTGAAAGATTTATATGCGTACTTTGACCCAGTAATTGTACTTGTAGGAACATTTCTGAAGAAACTAATCATAATAATATTTTGAGATTTTTCTTACTAGGATGTTTATATCATCACAGCATTGTTTTTAATGAAGAAAAAGTGATAATAATTTAAATGTTCAACCTTAGGTTATTGGTTAAATCAAATGAGATATATTACTGTAACAGAATAATTCAGTTTACAGTGTGAGTTTGTAGAAGACTGTTTAATGACATGTAATGTTTTTCATGAAATTTTTTTTTAAATGTGGATGATACCATATAATGGGCTAAATCTCATTATCCAGCAAAAATGTGTAAGGAGCAACTTTAATGTAATGATGAAAATGTCTGCAAATAGCCTGGTGTGATAATAAAAGTAAGGTACCAAAAAGACCCTTAGGCCCCCAATTGAAACATATGGTACTGAACTGGCATGTCCTCTGTCTTTTTTTAAAGCATATTTTATATCCTTTAGGATGGTTGTTTCTGTTAGGTAAGTTAAGCATTGCCCTTGCATTTTTAATTTGAACGATTGATTTAGTTAGAAGGAAAAAACAACTCATGTTTAAATAATGAATTCTGGGTAAATCTTTTCCAAGAGGAGGCTCATCACCAGGCCAGGGCTGGAAAGTTGTTTCTTTTTCAGCTGATGAGCAAGGGAGTGTTTCAGAATATTTGGTTTGGAGATCGAGCATTAATAGGACCTGAGTCCCCCACAAGAGAAACGCTTAGGGAAAGCCCAGGGAGAGGGAACAGGATTTATTTATTTGCTTTCTTTCCTACTTACTTACAGCCATCAATATTTCTGTTTGTGTTTTCTAGCCTCTGATCTAGGTTTTGTTTTTGTTTTTTTCAAGTGAGAGTCTCTGTTTTCTTTAGTAAGGATATGAGGAAGTAACTTAAATCATTGTTTGTTAAAATGCACAGATTTCAGGGCGCCTGGGTGGCTCAGTCGGTTAGGTGGCCGACTTCGGCTCAGGTCACGATCTCGCAGTCCGTGAGTTCGAGCCCCGCGTCGGGCTCTGTGCTGACAGCTTGGAGCCTGGAGCCTGTTTCAGATTCTGTGTCTCCCTCTCTCTGACCCTCCCCCGTTCATGCTCTGTCTCTCTCTGTCTCAAAAATAAATAAACGTTAAAAAAAAAATTTAAAAAAAAATGCACAGATTTCCCCAGCATACCCTTCCTCTCTCCCGTAGCAATTCCTATCCACCACCACCCAATAAAATAATCTCTCAAAGCTTGTGGTTGCTATAGTCTTCTTCTAAACACACATATCAGAGAAAAATCACTGGAGATTCACATTATTCTAAACAATTTATGAGAAAGTCTATCTGGCTGTATTTCCCAGTAGAAAGGATTAGGCCATTTTTATAAATGATTTATCATTGTTTTCTTCTGTAGGCACCAACAGATGAGACAGAAAAATCAAAGTTGACTATGAAAAAGTAATTATTATTTTTTTCTTTAAAGCATAAATGTGTATTTTATATATTATTGAATTTCATGAATTTAAGTTGTATTCTATGTACATATGTATGAATATGGACGGGTGACATTCACTTTAAAAAACTTTATTTTCAGTCATCTCATATTTGGAGATGTGACTATAGAAGGTACTAAATGGAAAATAGGAAAGCATGCCAACAACCAAGTTGATGGGAAACATCTGAAAGAAATTAGACACATTTTCAGGAGTACTTTTCCATTCCATCCCTGTGCCCCTGGCTAGTATGTTCTTTGTACACTGGATTCCAGCTTGGGAGAAGCTGCCAAACACGCAGGATCAGTGCAGGGACCTCATGTCTCCTTCATTGATCAGACACAGCCGAGGAGGGACTTGGGCCAAGCCCCCTGCCATGATTGCACGGGCCACTGATTCTAATGAGTGTGTACACACACACACACACACACACGTGCACACACCTTATTTGACTGCTTTTTGTAAGGGGGGCAGGTGGGATAGAGAGAGAGGTTATTAAAATTTTCAAGAGATAAACACTCTTGAATCAATTACACGATGTAAGTACAGGACTTGCCAAATTAAATAATAGCAGCAGCAAATGCCTAGGACTCAAAGTCTGTCTTGGAAAAGGCTGTACATTTTGTTTCAGTGTCTTCTCACTCCACTGCCCACCTTCAGCACTCACTCCTGCCACTTTGTCAGTCCACCTAACGTGACTCCCATTAAAATGAGACATTGATTACATAAGAATACCAGGAAAACTTGTTTCTCTGAGGTGTATGTAGTCTAGAAGGGGTCTATACCTGTCGTTTGTCGACATACTCTCAGATCTCGGATTCCTAAATTTCTCCCACTCTGCACAGACCCCGCTTGCAAATTCTGTTTCCTAACCACCCATGCCAACTTGCTTCAGGTTGCTTTGGCCCTAGGTAACACCAGTGGGAGATTGTAGAGTAGGAAAAGGGGGAAACAAAGGTGTTTCTTCTCTCTTTTTGCCTTCTGATGGCTTCTCAGGGAGTTGCTGTATCTTCTTTGTGACTCTAACTCTAATGGCAGTGCCTTATAGCATCAACCTCTTGGAGGTGGCTCCAGTTTCCTCCTTCCATTGCCCCATCAGGTCTGTTGGTAGCAGTGGTATCTTCCTCTTGCTAATCTCTGGGTCTGTCATCTCCTACTTACTCTTGTAGCTATTATCCTTGTAGCTAATCTTAATCTCTATATTTATAGAAATATATATATATATATATATATATATATATATATATATATATATATATATATATATCCTTGTAGCTAATCTTAATTTCTTATATTTAACTACCTGGGTAAATTCTTTTTCTTACTTGACCCTGACTGACACAGAGAAAAGAACGCCAAGTGTCAGGAATGCAAAGGAGTCAGCTTGCACTGGACAATTTGAGACTGCCTTCTTTACATAATCACAGTACTCCCTAACACCGCCAAGATTTGTCACCACTTGTTCCATCCCATATTCATCCCACATGGCCTCCTTGCTTAATATCTCAACTTTGATTAAGTATTTGAGAACATGAATTTTGAATCAGGCAATTTCCTAGCTGCATGACCTGAGTAAATTAATCCAGGACTCAGTTTTCTGCTTCAAAATGGTACCTTGCCCATCCTGATGAACTCCACTGAGATATTAGATGTGGAATCACTTTGTGAAATCTATAACTCTATTTAATAATGAGGTACATAAGGTACTTAACAAATCTGTCAAAATGTGTACCTTAGAGTATTTTGTACATTTAGCAGGGATATTTTTATAAGTACTATCTCTTTTAAAATTTTTTTAATGTTTTATTTATTTTTGAGACAGAGAGAGACAGAGCATGAATGGGTTGGGGCAGAGAGAGAGGGAGACACACAGAATCCGAAACAGGCTCCAGGCTCCGAGCTATCAGCACAGAGCCCGATACGGGGCCCAATGCGGGGCTCAAATGAGATCATGATCTAGGCTGAAGTCGGACTGTCAACCAACTGAGACACCCAGGCACCCCAGTACTATCTCCTTCTAAGGGGACTGACTCCTCAAGTATACTAAGGGTTAGGGTTATAATTGGGTTACCAAAATAGGAAAAAAAAGGTATTTGAAGAACATTTGGCGGGGGGAGGGGGGTTGGTGCCTGACTTGGACCTCAAGTAACTCAAACTATATAAGTGATCTACTCAGCCCATAAATAGACTGTTCTTGACTAAATGAATACCAAAAGTATTCATTTTTAGCTCAACAGAGGACTCAGGGTTATTCTCAGTATACTTTACACTTGGAAGGTTTTGTTTGTCTAGATAGTATATCAAGAACCCTGAGGTAAAATAAACAGGATCACATGTTTCTGAGGAACTTTATATGTCTTTAGAAAACTTACATGGTTAAGCCAAATTCACAAACATGACCATATGTGCAGTGAAAATAACCTTGGACTTTAAGGCAGAAAAGTGTGGGTCCAGTGTATAAGTCAGCTAATGTTGCAATAATGGCTTAGAAGAAAGTACCCCCAAACTCAGTGGCTTGCAGCAAATATATATATTTTTCTCATTCTCAAGTCTGCAGTTGCATGGAGCCCTGCTTGGCTTGTCTCCAGGCTAAAGATTGGGTTCAGCTCTCTTCTCAGATCTCATCATTTTTCTTAGGCCAGTGGCTACTCTTGGTGGTATTCTTGGAAAATGGTGAAGTGCAAGAGGGAGAAGAGAAACATGTGATACCTACAGACATTTTGGCCCAGAATAGTCAGTCTGATGCTTCAGCTTGACATGGTCAAGCTTAACATGGATGAAGCAGGGAATTCACTTTGTTCACTCCAGTAGGTTGCATCATGCAGTCTCATGACAGAGAACAAAGACATGTAATTCTAACAAAGGGAGAGCATGAAGACATACGGACAAAGATTCAAACTACCACACCTTATAGATTTAAATATATCACCAACTTTACAGTGGGATTTCAGTAAAGTTGGGCTTCCCTTTTTATGAAAAAGTAAGAGGAAATTATATTTGCTTAAATCTAAAGTCCTGTACAATTCTTCATCAATTTAGAATGTGTGACAAATTCATTCCTATGATTTTGAAACCTTCACGTTGTATAACAATGCAGGTTTTTACTCACGAAATGAATGAAATTAATACGATTGCACTGGAAGAATTAAAGAGAACAAGAGAACAGAAAACAAGCATTTTAAAGGATTTTTTATCATAAGTTTATATGCTTTTGTGATATTAATTACACATGAATCATTTTCACGTGAATACTAATAGAGTCTTGAAAAAACATTTACTTGGAAACATTTGTTATCCGATTAATTTGTTTTATTACATATAGATGATATTTTGATTAATTAGACATGCCAGTATTTCAGATGGCCCACACTCCAATTTGCTTCCATTTTCAAGGGCTGATAGTACAAAAATTCCTGTTTGTTCTTCTCCTCAGGAGACAGCCAGGCCTGGCACAATACCCAGAGCCTTGTATGAGATCAGGGCATCTGGTTTCCAGTTCTGGCTCTGCCATCTAATAGCCACGTGACTCTGGACAAATTGATGGTTTTGTGCATTTCTTCCTTTGCAAAATTAGGAGGAGTCACAGCTGAACCACTTCACTTAGAGGATTAGAGACATGATCAAAGGAGATTCCACAGTACTTTGACAAACAGCCCTAAACACATTGAACAGTTTTATCATGAGGGCATGTTTTAATTGCTTTTATTATTATCATCTAGGTATAGTAAGGCCAATAGATCAGGATACAACTGCTGTTGAAAAAATAGTTGATTATACTCACAGATCCCAAGAGAGAGTACATGTCACGCTAGAAGTTGTTGTTGGTGTTGGGGGAGGGGGCACAGGAGGAGTCACTGGAGTTGGTCATGAAGCAGAGGGAAAGAGGTGAACTGTGGGCAAACTATTTCATTGTGGTTTCCATGAGAAGGACTGGCTAAGTAGAGCCAGTCTGGATTGGCTACTTTGAATACTTTCAGCGGGTTCCGGGGCATAGGGCTTTCCCTAGTTGTTTGCCATTTGGACTTGGGGTAATTAGGACAAAATATGGGAATCCTGTGAAGGAGTAGTTGGGGGTATAGACTCTATATTGGATGGTTTATATTTAAAAGTCCACCTCAAGAGGACTCCCCCTGAGAAGTGGAGATGGTGAGGAAAGCAGTAGGCCAAAGCAAAGTGGACTCAGACATACTATTATGTTGTATAGAACAAGTTGTGTCCAGTGCAAGCATGCAGGGAAGATGTTACAGTATCAAGTTTACAGAAGTTAGAAACATGGTTAATATAGGGCATCATTGCTGTATCCTTCCTACAGTAATCTCCCAGATTGTTCAACTTGTTTGTGTGTTTGGGGACATGGTAATTATGTTACTTTAACCTATATCTTCATAGGGCTTCTCCATCTATCTAATACCCATTCTTTGTAAAAAAAAAAAAAAAATTAAGTTTTATTTATTTATTTTGAGAGAGACAGAGAGAGAGAGACAGAGGGAGAGAGACAGAGAGAGAATATGAATGAGCAGAGGAGGGGCAGAGATAATATTAATAACAATAATAATAATAGTATCCTTCATAATAATATCTTTTCCACAAAGAAGCCCTTCTGTGGAAGTGGCACAAAGAATCCACAACTGAAAAGCAAAGCTGTGGCAGTGAGCCCAAAGTATGAACTGGGGAGCAACAAGGGTCTAGATTCTAGCTCATGTATAGCCATAACAGGGCAAAGTAATTTTGTAAATACTGATTGTATTACTCATCGCTTAAAAAACCTTTTGTAGTTTTTGTCTTTGCCCTCACAATGCAGTCCAAACAACATGAAATAATAGAGAAGTCATTTTGGAATATGCCCAGCCTTCATTCCAGTTTACCAATGCAGACCATTATTTGCCATACGTTTCAGATTTCAGCCATGAAGAATTCTAACGTGACTTTGTAGTTCCCTGAAAATGCCATGTTCTCTCCTGACATTTGCTTCCTGAGAATTGGAATGAACTTTTACCTTTCCTGTTCTTCTCTCCCAACTCAACCTAGAATCCTACTGATTCCTGGGGCCTGAGCTTAGATGTCCTTTCTTCGATAAGCCAGTTTTGAACTTCAATTTTACACCTGGGCTTGATGTATGGTCTAATGGGCTACACATAGAACATCTATGAACTGAGGTTAATTGCCTGCTTACAAATCATTTTCCCCAAATAGTCTGCAAGTTCCATGAGAATCAGTTCTGTTTTTTTAATCACTGGTTAGTGTCAAATATCAAAACCTTGAATCTGGTACCATGGGAGTACTGAATAGTGTCACTCACTCCAGAAAAACTTACTGGATCCTAGGGCTGCGCTAAATACCTCTGTTCAGTGTTCTTAAATTTCTTACTTATCTCTCTTTCATAAATACATTTGAGTGCAATGCAGATGTCCCCTACATTATACCTCAAGTTTTGTAAGGATAGAAACTATGAATCATTCATCTTTGTGTCTTTAATTTCAAACACAGTGGTACAATTTAGGTACTCAGAAATTGTACCTGTTATAACTGTTATTATCATTATTATAGTAAATGTTTTTGAATAGATGGATGAATGAATAAACAAATGTAAAATAGGACATGACAGAATCTGAAGCAGGAATAATAACAGGGACAGACTCCGAAATACATGTCATGCCTCATTCTCATAGGGCTTTTTTCCCCTAAGTATCAAGATAAAATGAAATTGTTCACAAAAATCACCAAAAGTGAATAAGATAAACAAGGCATATTATAAAAACTAGAAGAGTAAAGTGAAAGTGAGAGAATATAATTTCTTGCAATATTCCCTGTACCTTACAATTTAGATTGTGCCTATTCATAAAGTTATAGAAATTTAATCACTATCATTTTTTTGAAAGACATTTATGTTTACTGATTATCTTTCCTACAATGACCAGAAAACCAAGGTGTTGATGTCAAAGTAGTGATGTCTACAGCCATCATGAGGACAAGATGTCTGATATATAGAAGGGATCATGTATATTACTTGATGGCCAGAGGCTGGCTTCCATGATGGAATAAAAAAACATATTTCAAAAGGATAATGAGATTCCAGGAGGAATGTTTTCTACTGCTTCTCGAAGGCCAACTGAGCTGAAGTCTCATTTGTTGTAGGTCAGATATTCAGCTAAAAGTACAAATATGTGGGGAAATAACTCACATTAAAAATCACAGTGAGGAGTAAATGGCTTATTTTAAAACATTTTTCAAAGCAAATTTTGATAAAGAAGGGAGAGAGCCCTGCACACTTGTCAGGTGCTCTCCTAGGATCAAAAGCTTCACTCTTCGATGCTTGAACTTCACTGTTGAATGAGAGCATACCCAATGGGAAGATCTTGCCATCAGCTCTTCCTCTTCTTACTGCTAAATCCTGTCAACTCCCTATTGTCAATGGTGTCCACCTGGCAGCCCTTTACTGTCCTACAGTCACCACTCAAGACAGAGCTATGGCTTATGCAAATCAGGTGTTTGGGCTTTCAGGACAGGATCAGGTGGTGGGTTGAAGACATGGCAGAATAAGAAAGAATGAAGAAAAAGCAAGTTACCAGACCCAAATGAAACAGAATTTACAATATTTTTTAACACTGTTCTTTTGGCCACCTTAAATTTCAAGGCAGAAAAAAGAAGGCACATTTCAGTTTTTTCTCTCATTACTTCAGGGTATTAACCTACTTTGAACTCAGTCTATCAGTTGATCTGGTTCCACACCCAAGAGGCATTATTATCACCCAGTTCAAAAGTGTTCAACATATGGACATCATCAAAACCCAAACTGACTTTATGTTCCTCATTTCTAGTAAACGATTAAAGAAATCTAATCAAGACACATGCCTGTGTCAGGGGCTAGGCAATGCACCATTAAATGTACCATTGAGTTGTGTGCAGAGCTTGCAAGACTCCACAAACTTGTTTTAATTTTACACAGACAAATTGAAAGACCCAGTATCTTCATTAGGGTTCAGCTCCCATTTAAAAGCAGCAACAACAACCCTCGATGTCATGATGGAAAACAGAAGCTGCATCTTCAAATCACATCCATATTGGCATTTCACAACTGTAGCCTGATTGTATTGTTAATTAATTCTCGAAATGCACAGTAAGCCAAAGGGACAATTTGAGAAGAGTACTTGTCATTTAATTAGTAAATTAAGTTTTTTTTTTTTTAATCTCAAATGTTTCTCTATTTAATTAGTATGTACTGTAGGCCAAAATCTCACACCAGCTGGATATTTTCAGGATAAATGGCTTTGCTTTTTATTTTCATTTATCAAGCCAGTAACTTTTCAGAAAGAGGTTGAGCTTGGGTGATAGGAAGGCAAGGGAATAAGATCAGAACAGAATGCTTGTTGTAGAGAATCTTTTATTTCAGGGAAGGAAGAGGAGGAAATTTCTATTTCAAGATGCTACTCTGACATCAATAGCCTTGAATAATACAGCTTGAGGAGTTTTAGCACTCATCCAGTCCAACTCATCTTCCCTTAGAATAAAGTTTTACAGCTGAAAGAAGTTAAATGACACATAGGGAGTCATTCACTAGTTAAGTAGAATGGCCTGAACTATTATCCAGGACTCCTGACTCCAAATGTAAGGTTTTTCAGATATCCTTGTATTCATGAGAAAGTGTGCAAGTGCAATTGTAGGGGTACATATTAAGGCATGTGGAGCACATGTAAAGAGGACTTTATGATTTGAACTGCTATGTTAAAATCTTACAATACTGAAATTTAACTGGATTCGGTTTGGCTTTAATGTGTTACCAATTAATAATTCATATCTCTAAATGAAGAATTAGTCAGCTTGTTTCATTTCACATTCTAGGAGCAGTTTTGTCATTTTGGACCAAGGTTCCATGAATGTTTCTTAATATAATACTAGGATATGTCAGCTCAGTCTTAACTCATTTTGTGCAGTGTCTCTATTTTCTTCTTAATTAAACACAGAAACTGCTGATTTGGGAATGAAAATAGAATCTGATGAAGTCTGGGTTTCTTCCCAGAAAATATTTTGTTTTTGCCTCCAGATGTCAAAAGTAACACATTAGTACAACCCAGATGGGGGAAGGGACAAATATTTGCCTCTTGCCCTTCCTAGAAGCCACCTTGGACTGGAGAAGATCACAGATT
This sequence comes from Panthera leo, assembly GCF_018350215.1. NCBI lineage: Eukaryota > Metazoa > Chordata > Mammalia > Carnivora > Felidae > Panthera > Panthera leo. The sequence continues at coordinate 64,440,958 of NC_056690.1, forward strand.
ACCCATCTGTTGGTCCCAAATACAGAGGTTAACACAGGATAAAATGGCTACAGCCAAGTCATTGCCTGAGCTATCCTTACCTCTCCCTGAGAATGGGTCAGGAGTAATAAAGGAGTTGAATATAATAATGTAAGCAAGTATTAGTGACTATAAACTACTGAAGAAGCTTGGTCGCCTAAATATAAGATAGTTTCCCTAGGATATACAATTAATTTGGAGTCAAGAATTCATATATGTATAAAATATTCAATAAAATAACAAATATATGCTAAATGTCCAATGTGAGGGAGGTGACATAAGGGCTTAAGAATGGAGAACATAGGCAGGTTATGTAAATAGAGGGCCATGTGGAGGCTGGCAAGGGTCAGGCTCTACAAGCTGCTTCACTCTCACCACCAACAGAAAAGGGAGTCTCGTTCCTTCTGTCCTTGCTGCCTGCTCATCTGAATTTTGGCTGATTGCCTCCTTAGGATCTGTGCAAGCTTATCATCTATGTCTTCACTTGTACAGGCCTCCAGTTTCTTATTTTAGATTAGCTTGGAGATGACTATTCTCCCCTAACTCGATGTCCTGATTCCAGCCCTGCAGCTCTATCTAGTGTCCAGTTCATCTCCCGTATGACTTATCCCACTGACAAGCCAATGGTACCCATATAGACACTAGTACTATTAGTGAGGTGCAAAGACAACTGCTTTTGTGCTCTCAGATTCCTGCAGAAACCATAGCTAGGCTTGCAATGAACTGTTCAGTGTTGTTTCTTTCTTAACCTGCATATCAATTGCTTCTATTTTGAGGAAAGATATTTTAGTTAAGTAATATCTAAGGATCCTTTCCACATCCAAAATATTATGATCCTCATGGAATCATTGGTCACTTATATATAAATGGGTCCTTTAACATGATTGGATAGTATTTTTAGTTTTTTCTTGATAGTGGTCATGATGTACTGGGCAAAAGGAACTGCTGTAAATAGCTGGTAATTTAGTAATGTGGTGACAAGAGCACAGAAGGTATAGGGGCAGAGAAGCATTCTCTAGTCCTATAATTAGGTCTCTTTTAATGAACCTTTACCTCCCAGCTGTGAAGTTCATAAGTTCTCAATTTATTCCCTGTCTCCCCTTAGGTGGGATAGGAAGACTAAATTGATCTGAAGTTCAGTGTTTCCCTTCCCTCAGGACAGTTAGGCTCTGGTTAGCTATAGTTGAGCCCTGAAAAACTAGAGGTTAGGGTTGATGACCTCCCGCCTAGTTGAAAATCTGCATATAACTTTTTCTTCCCCAAACTTAACTACTAATAGCCTACTATTGACTGGAACCCTTACCAATAACACAAACAGTAGATTAACACACATTTTGTATGTTACATATATTATATACTTTATTCTGACAATAAAGTAAGCTAGAGAAAAAAATGTTAAGTTTTAAGAAGAGGCAATATATTCACAGTAGTGCTCTGTATTTATTGGGAAAAAAAATCCACGTATAAGTGGATCCATGCAGTTCAAAATGTGTTGTTCAAGGATCAATTGTAGCTTCTCCAGAGAGCAGGCCTTGTTAAGAAGACACTGCTCTGGCATATTTCAAAATGATTTATTTCTCCTACCCCTACCAGAAAGTATGAAGGAATAGCCTGGTCGAGCTCCTAATAATACGGTGTTCCCTTATGACTGGGTCCCCCTGGAATTTGTAACTCAGTTGTCCACACTGAATCTTAGCAACTCAGGTTTTCCTACCCCAACTTCTGCTGGCAAGACTCTGTTCTGGGAAGGCTGACTCCCGTGTTCCTTGTCCGTGTTCCTTGGTAGCTGTAATTAGCATTGTTTCTTTACCTCTCTTATAAACCCAAGAAAAGTTGTTGATTTTTTTAGTTTATTCATCTTTTAACTTGTTGTTAGGACAGAGTGTTGACTTCCAAGATCCTTACATGTGAGCCGGAAACTGAAAGGTTAGATAGAATTTGAAAACAGATTATTCTCATAATTATTTTAAACATGGCTCCTGTGAGCTTCTTTACTCAATTAATTTGTGTTATTTCTTAAAAAAATAGTAACCAAGGTAAATTTCTGATTAAAATGTCAGAGATTTTAAAGTGGTTCAATCTGAATCAAAGAGGTTATTAAATGGAAAAGCTTAGTGTAAAACTGAGTTGTGCTTTCCAAGCTTCTTTTATCATTCACTGAGAGGTCCTGGGGTTACTTTATCTGTTGTTATGTCAGGCAACCTACAGATTAAATTTTGATTTCAAACACAAGTCAGGGCTCAGTTCCCTATTCCAGTAATTGCTGTAAGTCATCACATATAAGCTTTTATAACCTCTGAGCTTCATTGTTTCCATCTGTAAAATGGAGGTAATGGCACTTTCATTTTTTACACTGTATGATTATTCGGAAAGTGAAATGAGACAATGCAAAGTGGATAGGGAGGGCCAGATTAAGTATTATGCTCCCATCTCTTTTTGGACTATTTTTCTTAGGTCCATGATATACTGATCATATGTCTGATATTAACACCCACAACATTGCATTATGCTTACTCATGCATGCTATTTCTGTAGTATTTGAATTCCTGAAAGGCAGGAAAAAGAAAATGAACTATTTACCCCTGTAGCCATATAACAGCTGGCATAGTAGTTGGCACTACTATTAGATAATAAATGCTTATTGCAGTTTTTCCATGACAGGTGATATTTGAGTTGGGTATTGAAACTCCAGTAGTGTAAAATCAAGGATTATAAGTGTGCATAATAGTCAGGAGAGGATATGCTACAAGAACAAACACCCCCAATATATTGGTAGTTTATCATCAGTTAAATATAATAGTTCTTTCTCTTCCTCAACACAAAGTTTGATGCAGGTCCAAGTGACTTCCCAGGGCAGCTTTCCCATATATGTTGAATCAGCTTGCATGTCTGTTTGGGGCTCATGCCATCTCCTCACAGCTTGCCTTGTAAGCTTCACTAATTTTCTTTCAATTCCCTCAATGTCCCAAGCTCATTCTTACCTTAAGGTCTGACACTTGCTTTTCCGTGTGGAATACTCTAACTTCGATCTGTATATGGCTAATGCTTCCCAGTTCATGAAGCACCTCTTCTGTAAGACCATTCATGACAATGCAAAAGATCACCCATACACACCAGCCTCACTTCGCTCCATTATTTGATCGTACTGACTTCATGGCATTTATTAATTTTAATAATATCTTATACACTTATATGTTTGCTTATTTTGTTCATTGTCTCTTCTCCTCTCTCCTCTATATTCTAAGTCATAAGCTTTACAAAGCAGGAATTGTATCTGTTTGATTCACTAATTTTGCCCTAGGAGCTAGAATAGTACCTGGCAGCTGATATATAATTAAACAATATTTTTTAAGTGAATTAATTGTTTGCAATAGCAAAAAGATATACTAGAGAATTCTGAAATTACAGAATATCAGGAGGCTTCAAAGGGATGCAAACTTTTTTTCCTTAAGGTCCAGATAGTAGATATTTTAGGCTTTGCAGGCCAGATGGTCTCTGTCACACTAACTCTGCACTAATTCTGCCATTGCAACTCACAAGAACCTATAGACAGTCTGTACATGCCTGGGTATGAATGTGTTGCAACACATTTTATTTACAAAAGCAGGCAGCAGCTGGATTTGGCTAGGAGGCATAGTAAACTGACCCCTACTTCAGAGCAGGTTGAAAGTCTGAGGAGCTTAGGCCCTTGGGAATACGTTTTTAAGAGTCGGGCTACTTGGATTTAAGTCCCAATTCTTCCACCAAGCCTCCAAATCCTCTTTTATAAAATGAAGCTAATTATAAAAAACAACGTACCTCAGAATTAGGTGAGATCACACAAAAGGTGCTCAATAACATGCCTAGCATGGAGTGAAACACAATAAATATTTATATTATATTTAAGAATAGGTTCCTATGAAAATGTTAGAATAGATTAACTGACAAACAATGATGGCAATGGAAATAAGAATAGAGAAGAGCAGATATAATTAAGAAATTTGAGAAGTGAAATTGGTGGGTCCTGGTGACTATAGCCTGAAATAATGATAATGGTATCCCGTGTCATCCATTCCTTCCGCTTAAAACAACCTACTGAACTTCTCTGCCTATAGAAAGCTGATTTGCTCTTTAAGAGCCAGCTCCAATTCTGTACATCTGAATTGTCTTTCAGATTCCTCAACAGAGTTAATCATGTAACTAAACACAATATAAAGCTTTGGCTCTTTTTATTTCTGATCTCTAGTATATTTAGCCATTTATACATTTGTCTTCTTCAGTGTATTATAAAATCTTTAAGATCAGGGATCATTTGTGTTGTTATCTTTTTCTCAGTTTTTGTTATTGTATTCTCGATTATGTTTGGTATACTTAATTGTACATATTTAATAAATTCTTATGGAATGATTGAATGAGGCAATGATTGATTGTTTGAAGTACACAAGTTCAAATTGCATTTGCTAGAGTCGCCGTTAATAAAACATCCACAGACCAAACATTGTAGATCATAAACAATTGTCTGGTAACTTGACTTCTGCTGTATCCCTAACATCTGCTTGCAGTAATGCAGCCATCATCTTGGTTACTCACATGCTGTTCCATTGGGATATGTCTCTCTAGTCCCACCCCACAAAAACCCCATCGCCTGCCTTATATGAGACTTGGAAACATAAAAATAACACAAATATCCCCTCTTATGTATGATAATTAATGAGAACAAAATGTCTTGGATGAAATGTTACTGGCAAAATGAGGTATAACCAGATGTTGTGTGATGCAAGACCCGCCATAAAGTGATGAAGAACTCTACTCTGAGTCAGTCTTGTCTCCTAGAGAAATTTCTACTTTGAAAAAAATCAAGTTAAAAATTCAAAAAAATAAGTATATTTTTAAAGATTCTTAATTTCACAAAAGTAGAGGGATTTTCCCCCAGTGGTTTAAAAATGCAGGCTATAGCAGCCCAAACATTGTAAAATAAGTTGTTTTGTTTTATTTTGTTTTCAGAGAGAGAAGAATGTTAAAGAAAAGATTACATCAATACAGATTATTTTAGCATTTTTTAATCATTATAAAATTATACATACTTGTTTTAGATTACAGGCATACCTCAGAGATATCGCTGATTTGGTTCCAGACCACCACAATAAAATAAATATTGCAATAAAGTGAGTCAAATAAATTTTTAGGTTTCCTAATGCAAATAAAAGTTATGTTTACACTATACTATAGTCTATTAAGTGTAAAATAGCATTATGTTTAAAAATACAATACTTGGGGCACCTGGGTGGCTTGGGTGGTTAAGTGGCCAACTTCAGCTCAGGTCATGATCTCTGTTTGTGAGTTCAAGTCCTGCGTCAGGCCCTGTACTCATAGCCCAGAGCCTGGATCCTGCTTCAGATTCTGTGTCTCCCTCTCTCTCTACCCCTCCCCAGCTCACACTCTGTCTCTGTCTCTCTCAAAAATAAACGTTAAAAAATTAAAAAATAAATAAGTAAAAATGCAATCCTTTATTGCTAAAAGAGGCTAACCATGACCTGAGATTTCACTGAGTCATAATCACTGATCACAGATCACCATAACAAACCTAATACTAATGATAAAGTTTGAAATATTGCAACTATTACCAAAATGTGACACAGAGACATGAAGTGAGCAATTGCTGTTGGAAAAATGGTGCTGACAGACTTGTTCAATGCAGGGTTGCCACAAAACTTCAATTTGTAAAGAAGGTAATGTCTGTGAAGTACAGTAAAGCAAAGTGTAATAAAATGAGGCATGCCTGTATTTGAAAACTGCAAAGCTATAAACATAAAAATAAAATTTGCTCTTAATTTTAATAGCCAGAATTAATGATTGTTGCCAATTTTTTATATACTTCCTTTTACTCAGTTTGTATGCTTAAATAGAATACTTTTTTTGGTTGTGTTTTTTGTTTGTTTGTTTGTTTTTTGTATCAAAATCAAGGGAGTTGTATTTCTTTGTAGACGTCTACCTCTGGGCTGAGTCATGAGTCTTATTGTCCTAGGGAAAGTGAGATTGGATTTTGCTATGGAAAAAAAAAAAACAAAAAAAAAAAAACAAAAACAAAAAACTAAAACAAGAAACTGTGTATCTATTTTCAATGTAAGATTTTTGGAGTCCATTAAAAAAACAATCATTATAAAAACATGGCTTTTGGTTTGAACTTGCCGTGGCCTCTAGAAAGTAAGAATCCAGGGGTGCCTGGTTGATTCAATCATTTGAGTATCTGACTCTTGATTTCAGCTCAGCTCATGGTCTTACAGTTCATGAGATTGAGCCCTGCATCAGAACTTGGGATTCTCTCTCTCCTCTCTGCCTCTCTCTTTCTCAAAATAAATAAATCTTAATCTAAAAAAAAAAAAAAAAAAGAAAGAAAGTAAGTAAGAATCCATAAGGAAAGGAACAGATTTTCCAAATTTCTGCAGCTACTAATTAGCTTCATGACCTAGGTCTGGTGGTCTAGATCACACAGTTCTAATTTATTCCAGAACTCACAATATAAATTACAGTCATGGACATATTACCCCTCCTGGGTCCACTGGCCATGGGGAGGAGATAGAGCTAGAAGTTTAAAAATGAGTGTTTTTAGTCATTTCTCATCCCCACCTCAGATAGGTGAATTATAACATATCTAAAGAGGTATGAAAGAACCACAGAGTATTGGTGTTAAGTACAGAAGTTCTCCCCCGCCGCTTATGGTTTCTCTTACTATAGTTTCAGTTACCCATGGGTCAACCACAGTCTGAAAGTAGATGATGCTTCTTCTGACTTATAGTCAAAAGGTCAAGAGTAGCCTAATGCTACATCACAATGCCTGTGTCATTCCCCTTACTTCATCTCACCATGTCGACATCTTACCATTTTCATCATCACATGAAGAAGAGTGAGTACACTGTAATAAGATATTTGAACAGAGAGAGAGAACACATTTATATAACTTTTATTATTATTACAGCATATTATAATTGTTCTATTTTATTATTAATTATTATTGTTAATCTCTTACTGTGCCTAATTTTTAAATTAAACTTTATTACAGGTATCCATATATAGGAAAAAAAACATTATATATGTAGGGTTTCAGGCATCCACTGGGAGGGAGTACTTGGAACATATCCCATGTGTATAAGGAAGACTACAGTAGTATACTTACCAAGGATTCTACAGTAAAGCTAAACACAAACTAGGATTTTGGCTTTGAGTTGCATCTAACATAGCATGGAATATGAGGTAGCGGTAGGAGGCATTTAGGTATTGAGGCTGAAACAGATTCCATCATCCTTGGCTTTACCTGGTTTTAAGGGATCAATACATTTAATCTTTCTCTTTGAGGATATGTAGAAAACATTTAAATATAGGGGATAGATGAGCACCCACCTAGCATAAGAACAAAGAGGTTGCAATGCTGTTGCCCTTATAACTAAAGCAATGAATGGGACCGTAAACATCAATATGACCAGCAGGTTGCCCCTAACAACAAAAAAGAACAAACTATACCTCATATGGCACCCTTCTAGGAAACCAGTCATTGCAGAGCATGGGCCCCTGAAGGTCAGAAGATTCTTTAAGGATGAGGCGCCTGTGTGGCTCATTTGGTTAAACATCCGACTCTTGATTTGGTTCAGGTTATGATCTCATGGTTTGCAACATCAAGCCCTATGTCAGGCTCTGCACTGATAGCAAGGAGGCTGCTTGAGATTCTCTTCCCCCCCTTCCCCCCTGATCTCTCAAAACTAAATTAATAAACATTAAAAAAAAGATTCTTTAAGGAAATGAAGCCCTTTATCCTCCTATTTCTCTATATATCCAGCACCGTCTTGGACAAGAACATTTGTGAGTGGAAGAGCATTCATGCTCCACAGACAAATGAGATACTAATATCTGTCAAGTTTAAAGTAAATTATTTTCTTTCTAGTGTGGTGGGCCTGGTGAAGGATATTACATTGAGTATGGGAAATAATGAAACTTCCTTCATTTCCATACTGTAGTGTGAATAAATTAACTCTGCTATATGTATGCAATTTTCAAAATTGAAGACATACTGTATATTCTTCATTATATACCAGTTTTTCACTTATCACTATATTATGATCATTTCTACCTTGTAATTACATGTGTCATCAAAATAGCATTTTAATAACTGCATTATATGCAATCATATAGCTATATTGTGAGGTATTAATTGACTGCCCTATTACCCAGATTATATGTATGTTTTTCCAGAACAAATGTCTCTATAAATGCCCTTGTCTATAAATATTTTCCCAGTTATTGATTCTTTTGTTAAAAATAGAGTCCAAAGGATAATCTCTAAAAGCAGCTCTTCCAACAGTTTTGTCAACAACAACAAATCCCACATCAACAGAGGCAGCTAGGTGTCTGTTCATCATTTCAAAAAAAGAAAAAGAAAAAGAAAAATTATAGAGCCCTAAGATGGGCCAAGGAAGGATTCCTTGGTGAAATAGTATGAACATCTTAAATGACTATTAAAACACATTGCTAAATTGCTTCCTTGAAAGTATTTGCATTTTATATTATACCCCTAGTAATGGAATATGAAGCTGATCATTACACCATACCCTTATCAAAATTAAGGGTATCTGTGTATGACTTTTTTTCCTATAGTTGGCACATAGTAGGCTTTCATGAATATTGGTTGAATAAAAAAGCAAGCTCATTGTTACTTTAATCTATTTGCCTTCATTACCAGCAAAATTCTATATTTTATTTTTTTAATTATGATTTTCTGTTCTTCTCTATTATTTATTGTTCTGAAAGTTTATTGTTCCCCTTCATGCCTTCAGCTGAGTCCTCTCCTCATTTTTGAGTCTTTGTGCAGGTAAAACTTCTTGGCATCTCTTTTCTATAAGTTTGAATCCCCCTAGAGTGAATTTTAATTATATTATATTCATATTATTATTAATTATTATTATTAATTTTGTGCTTCTACTAGAAAATGAGACAATGTGTTATACTGGCTTTGAATCCAGAAAATCTGGGCTGAATCTTGGTTCTGGCACACTCCAACACTGTGACTTTGGGCAAGACTCTCCTCCTTTTTGTGTGTAAGTTAACTCATGTTTAAGTAGCTCATCTACCACATAGATATTGATACCTTAATGTATGCATTCATACATTCAAATATCTCTTGAGTGTGTATTATGGGCCAGATGTACAGATGATGCTTAGTGATTGTCAAATGGGTGAAACAAAATGGAAGCCCTAGAATAATCTCTGAGAAGCCATGTATTTTATATACCATGTACACTTAGGCTCCATGGCTGCACTTCTGACCACCATTAATAAGATGTCATTTTTCTTGCTTTCTCATTGGCAATGATATGCTTTGCTGAAGCAGCCATATATTTCCCACTGTGAGATTTCCCACTTTGTGAGATAGTTGGCTTATGAGTCCACTTTCAAGGAAGAAGCAGAATTAACTGACCCAGAAAGAGACCCAACATCTGACCTTGGCTTCATTAAGATTGTATGGTGACCACTCAGGCTGACCAATAACAGAAATTCTGCCCATTCAGCTGATGTGCCCCTAGGATGTCTATTTCCAAGCATATCTGAACCACGATAACTATTTCCCAGAATCTCCCCACCCCTGGAGAAAACTATTTGGAAGTCACAGTCAAACTTAATGCATTTCTACTTAGGGATTTAATGTCTGGCAAAAAATAGTGCCTTTATCATTTATTTAATACATAAATGGTTCTTATTCTTGTCTGATCCCCCAAAGCTTGGCAAAGTAAAGGCCATCCATTAATCACTTTGTCCTTCAGTGAAGTGCAGCCATCTAGTCTGTGAGGACTATAGCTTCATCAGTGAGGCATGTGGACTGACTCAATAAAAACTTGGAACTGGTCCGCTTAAGGGCACTATAATTGGTGTTTGTTGCAGGTACATATGATGGGATGGAAGCAAAAAAGAGACAATTTTCCCTTTAGATGTAGCAACCTTATTAGGTATGGAAGAGGACATACAGGTTTATAGTGGATGTGGCAGGTCCCAGCATGAGAACGAACTCCTTGGGGCTCTTCACTTTGTGCTGACATACCTAAGGTTCTAATAAGAGGAATCTGTGTTACTTCAATCTTAGTATATCTAAAATAGAAATTATTATCTTCCTCCAACCCAAATATTATTGCTTCTAGTTGCCATCAACTATATCATTTTCCAGACTTCAAGCTATGAAGGCTAGTGGTCTCTGCTGTGCATTTCCCTGTTATCTCTGATATTCATTGGTCAGCATATGACTTAAACCTGTCAATTTCTCTGCACTCCCCTGTTGTCTCCATTGCTAGCATCTGTTCAACTTGTGATGAGATTACTTCCAGCAGCCTTTTTAGGCCCTTCAGGTCATAATCATCCCACATATCATTCCTTTTATAAATAAATATCCTTAAATGCTCTTGCCCTTCCTCTGTACTTACACTTGAAAGAGAAGATGACTTTTCTAACACCCATGCCTTTATTTCTCTTTGGCTCAAATGCAAACACAGTATAGCACCAACTGTTCTATCTTATCTCCAACTATTTCTCAAAATCTTTCTTTTCCTATAATTAGCTGTGTTCCTTCTCTACCAGCCCTTCACCAATGAGTCATCATACATGCTCTTCCCACTAAAAGTTCAAATCTTGCTTCCTTCAAATTCCTGTTCCCACATTTATTCAAAAGACCAACATTAACTGAGTGATTCCTTTAACTAGAGCATGTTAAGCATTTATACCTGGCCATTGGGCTTTCATTTTGATAACTACAGATACTGTTGATACGTGCACATGGCCCAGATCCCAGTTCTCCATGCTGCTGTGATCTTTTCCCTGATGCTGGAGGCAATGACAGCTGATAGTTCTTACCTTAGTCTCTCTCCATGACTGCCCTTGGTTGAGGAGAGTGACTTTATCCAAAGGCATAGGGGAGGCTCACATGCAATGGCTGGTTGATACAGGAGAAAGGCCCTTGCTATTAAAGAGTAAACTAATAGTTTGGATTTCAGGAGGGTCAACTCATTTTCATTTTCAAGTCACAGTGACCTTCACTCCTACTTCAGTCTTGTGAGACTTTGAGGGCCTGGGCATTCACTGCTTTAATACCATGTCTATCCATGCTCTATTTGGGCATAGGGATATTCATGTGGAACACTGGCATCCACAAGACTGCCTTCATAGTGCTCCAGGTTTCTATTCCACTCTGAGATCTGCTACATCAAGGTGATACCATTTCCACTAATTGCAGAACCTCAAAGTAGCATTGCCTTTTGAATCATGGAGAACTTGTCCCTCTCATACACAATCACAAGAGGGAAACTTGTGGAAAGATAAATCATGATGATATCTATTCTTGACCTTTTTTAAAAATCATTATTATCCTTGAAAATGGAAAGTAAAATAAAGACAAATATATTGTGATATAATGCAGTAAAAAGTAATTTCATGTAGTATTTTATTCATTATTAAACATGTTGTATATAACTTCCCCAATTTGAATAAAAATATAGAAAGCACTAATACTGACCTAAAATGAATTTCTCCAAACAGGAAAGAAGAACAATGAACAAAATTTAGTTTTTGAAAACAAATTACCAAGAAACTTCATGCCCACAAAATCAGATTTTGTAGTTTGAGATGACCACCTTATAAACAGGGAAACCATATGTCCTGAGTTTCCAGTAATACTTTTGGTTTATACCTGCTATTCCACAGTAATTATTAATTGCATCTTCATTTTAAAATATTGAATTAAAATCCATATAAAATAAAATTAACCATTTTAAAATATACAATTCAGTGGTTTGTGGGACCTTCACAATGTTGTGAAAGCATCATCTCTATCTATTGCAAACATTTTCATTGTCCCTAAAGGAAATCCCATACCCATTAAACAGTCACTCTCCATTCCTCCCTCCCTCAACCCCTGGAAACCTCTAAACTGTTTTCTGTCTCTATGAATTTACCTATTCTGGATATTTCATATAAGTGAAATCATACAATATGTGATTTTTTGTGTCTGGTTTGTTTCACTTAGTACGGTGTTTTTGAGGCTCATCTACATTTCAGCATGTATCAGTAGTTTCTTTTTATGATGGGAGCATATCTGTTACGTGGATATATCCCACTTTGTTTATGCATTCATCCGTTGGTGGGAATTTGGATTGCTTTCAACTTTTGGCTGTTGTGATTAGTGCTATTATCAACATTATTGCACATATATTTATTTGGTTTATTAATTTTCCTACAAAGCCTATGATGTCATTTGTCACAGAAGTATTGAGGTATCATGTCATTATTAATGCGAATGATTAATTTTATCATTTGTCAAGGGAGGAAGAATATAATGCTAAGATTCATCCATGAGCTTATTCACCTTCTCAAAAGAAAGGGACAATAGTTTGAACTTAAGAATCTTACACTGCTATGAGAAAAAATGAAATTTTAAACATGCTGCCCCATGTGAACTGTCCTCTTTCAGATTTCATACTCTGTTCTCCCTCCCTTCAGCCTATTGTAAGCTTGTTAAGCTTGTTTGAAACTTTCCAAATGTCACTTGCATGTAGAAGGTACAGTGTTCAAATTGAAGAGTGCGATCCTCTCTTTTCCATGGAAAACAGTCTGTACTTCAAGGAAATAGAATCAACTTGTTTCTGACTTATGTGTACTTGGTCCACCAAGACATTTTCTGTGATTTCTTTGATGTTCAAGAAGTTTCAGAAGATTCCTTGGTTGAGAAGGAAGCTTTTGCCAACTACAGAGAAGGATTGCAGGTTTAATTTGTTTGAGAACAGCGTCAACATTAGCTTTCTTCTATTGAGGTTCCCTCTGATTAAATGTATAAGAATTAACTTGTATAAGAATTTCAGCCCTAAGGACCTTTGACTCTCTATGGATTTTGTCATTATGGTGCATCCTTGAGCTTAAACTACATCAACTGTGTAAAGAATTAAGGCATTCAGTCTGACTCAGAACAAAATTGATTGGTGTTTAAACAAGCAGGGAAAATGTAAAGATTTGGGGTCTCAGTGATTCTGGCTGATAATTAGAAGGAATTTGATAATTGTTTTATCTTCAGTCTCCTTTGCTCACGTTGATATAATATTAGGATTATCAAAAGTATGTTATGATTAATAGCATTGTATGAAAACAGATTAAACACTTAAAGCTCTCTGTAGCAGGCTAGGGGTGAAGTAGATGGAATATTTTCCTATTTTTTTTCTGTTCCCCCAAGAGGAATTTTAAGAAGATACCTTACACATAGCTAATGCTCAATAAATGCATTTTGAATTGGATTAATATTCTTTAACATCTTTCATCTCTCTCCATTTATAAGTGTTTTAAGTTTCCTAAAATGCAACCAAAGTACAAATATAGGTTTGTGATGAAAAAATCTTGAAAATTTTTGAAGATTTTCAAAATCTTTGCAATCTTAGCAATTTGAAGTTTTTTACTCTCACCATATCTATGGGAAGAGAGAGGCAGGAGGTGATAAATTTGGAAGGTAATCATTTTGGGGTTCTAATTTCTGTTCTGTTATATCATTTATAAGTTATTTAGCAAGACATCTCCCTTTCTGTGTCTCTATTCCATCTTCTACCAAATGGAGATAGTAATAGCTAATCCATAGGGCTATTGTGAGGTGTGTCATAATATCTCTAAAATTATGAGGCACATTGTGTAGCATAAGGTTAGTCTTACTAAATATTGTATTCTTCCTTATTTCTGACCACTTGGAGTGGGAATTGTGGAGTATTAAAATATTTTCTATTTTCTCCTCTATGTTTTTTAACAAAACAAAACAGGGAGAAATGTAAATATAAATGTTTACAGACTATAGGAGGACATCTTAAGAGTGTTAAATTCAACTCACAGAGACTAATCTCATGTATAGATGCCCTGAATTCTAGCTTTTGAGTCTATTTCAATTCCTTCTATCACTCCCTCTAAAATAAAGTGAATTTGGAGTAATTTAAATCTTTAAAAAAAAATAATGTCTTCCATGTGACCCATAACCAAGGTATGCAATTAAACTCACACAGTTAATTTATATAAAGCTAAAGCAATTTCTTGTCTTCCTAGATCCTGCTCAATGTAGAAGGAAGCAAAAGGAACCATTCTGAATTTGTGTTACACTTATTTATTCTGTTATTTAAAGTAAAAAATATATATAATGTATTAAAATATATTATATATTATGTTATATATAACATAATTATAATAAATAATATAATAAATATATACTATATATAATAATTATATAAATATAATATATAATATATAATTATTATATAAAGTTATATCTAATATAAAATATAAATATATATATAAATATATATATTAAATATATGATATATATAATATAATATATATTATATTATAATATTATATTTTGTATATTATATATAATATATAATATATAACATATAATATTATAATATAATATATGATTATATAATAATATATTATTATATATAATATATATATTATATATATTATATAATATAAAATTATATTAAAAATATATATATATATAATATAAAGCAACCTCCAAAAGATTCTCACTTTTTGTAAATAAAGTCACCATAATCAAAACTGTGGCAATACAAACTACTTGTTTAATGTTTTATACTCAGATTATTGATTTTGAATGTGCATCAAAAATAGACCCCTCTCAAAAGTGTCTGGTCATCATTTAAACTCACAGGCCATGATAAAAAAAAATCAGAAAGTGAATTTTCTGGGGCACCTGGGTGGCTTAGTCAGTTGACCATCCAACTCTGAATTTTGGCTCAGGTCATGATCCCAGAGTCATGGGATGGAGCCCAACATCCGAGCCTGCTTAAGATTCTCTCTTAAGATTCTCTCTCTCTCCCTCTACCCCTCTCTTCTGCTCTCTGTCTCTCTCTCTAACATACATTTTTTAAATGTTTATTTATTTTTGAGAGAGAGACAGAGAGACAGAATGAGAGCAGGGAGGGGCAAAGACAGAGGGAGACACAGAATCTGAAGCAAGCTCCAGAGCTCAGAGCCTGACACCGGGCTGGAACTCATGGACCACGAGATCATGGACCTGAGCGAAAGTCAGATGCTTAACCAACTGAGACACCCAGGTGCTCTTGAAATTTTTTTTTTAATAAATAAAAGTGAGTTTTCTGAAGTCTGATGAGAATATGTCTGTGATATGAGCCAGAATGCTGAGGTGGGCTGTCACTGCCTTCTCTCCATATAAAGTGTTACAGGGCAAGCCAAATTGTTATAACGGAGGTTGTTTGGAGGACTGGAATCAGAACATTTTGGATATTCCAGGATTAATCTCTCCCCACAAGGATAAGAGTCCCCAAGTTCGGGAGGTCAGGCATCTCTTCCTGGGCAATGTTTACATAGTCTTTGACCAGTTGGATTCTTTTGGCTTTAACTTCTGTTCCCTATTTTCTTCTATAATGGATATAATGTAGTAGATTAGGTTACTAGATATCTACTTAATAAATCACATTTTGCTCCTACTTTCTCTAAATTAGAGTTGTATGTTTACCCAAACTATTTAGTCACAAATTTATAGTCTCTGTATTTACCCTCAGATATAGATAATAAAATATAATGTGCATAGATAGTATCTCATCAGTTTTCTGAGAGCAAATTTATTTTCAATGCTGAAGAGAGGAGTATTGCCCTTACTTCAGTTACTGCCCCTGAATGGAACTAAAACCGCTTGATCAAGGTGTATACACATGAAAGATTCAAGGTCTTGTAACCTGATATTCTCTCCTATACATTTTAAAGTCATTTGTTTTGTAAATTTTAGATGGTAGCATTTCAGAGAGTAAATTGGGTATCTAAGAATAAATATATAACAGAGAAGTATTAACATCTCTGTTATAAAATCTGCTCCTATTAAAAGAAAGAAAGAAAGATTTACCCTCCATGTATATAAGGCTGTTTTTTGGAACTAAACCTTTACACAGCTCCAGGTTCCTTTGTTTCTAGGTTAAGTTCTAAATACACAAATACAGACTAACATCCTCCCTCTTTAAAACTCTCTCCCACTTTGAGCACTTAATTAATTATGCAGATATTTTTGAGGGACAGCTGTGCAAATCTCACTGTTAGCCTTAAAAAATTTAATTCCTGTCACTATCAGGCTTCTAATTTATCAATTCTAATTAAATCTTTGTTTCTCTTCACCTTGGTTGCTAAAATATGGAGCTCTAATCATTGAATCTCTTCTTCTTCTTCTTCTTCTTCTTCTCCTCCTCCTCCTCCTCCTCCTTCTTCTTCTTCTTCTTCTTCTTCTTTCTCTCTCTCTCTCTCTCTCTCTCTCTCTCTCTCTCTCGTGTGTGTGTGTTTCACTCTTGCTTTCTTCTTCCCCTCTTCTTTTTATTCTCCCTATGTTCTTTCACCCATATTCTCTTTGTCTTTCCTCTTTACCTCTCTCCTTTTTCCTAATAAAATATTTTTTTTAAGATTAAGTGGCAGACTAAAGGAATGTGACTGGAGTTACAGATATGGATAATGGCAGAAAGAGATGAGTAGCCAAATCAGATTTCATCCAATTATTGGAATAGTCTCCCACCAGATCTCCCGCTTCTTTATGACCTATTACCAACAGAGTAACAAACGTGATCATTTCAGAACTCAAGTCAAATCATAGTAATGTTCTGAAGTAATGTTTTCTATGGGTAACACATACCAAATATATTACAGTAGCCAAAAAGGCTCTGCTTAATCCGATGACCCTGCTATTGTTTCATCTTCTGCTTCTTTCCATCTTGTTCACCAAACCTCATCACACTCTATCTGCTCTTGTTTGAATATTTCAGACACATCCCTCTAGTGTTTTGGTACTTGTTTTCTCTCACATGTTTCCTGGCTCTCTCCCTCACTCTGTAAGTCCTTTGTGCCAAGAACACGTTTTCAGTGTCATCTGTCGGAAACCCCCCAACTAAAATTGCAAACTCTCAAACTTGTCATACGGACTTGGTTTTTCTCAGTTGCACCTGTTATTATCAGCATAACCATTTGACATGCTGTGTATGTGTGTGTATACACACACACACACACACACACACACACACACACATACATTTATATATACACATATGTGTGTGTGTATAATATAAAACCTAAGTTTTGTCTCTCTTTCCTCCTACTAGAGTTTGATATCTGTGAAAATGGGTGCCATTATTTGTTGGCATATTTTTGTCTTGTTCTGTTTCATAGTTCTGTTTACTTCCATATCCATTGCCTTAGGAGAGTTCCTAGTACTTAGTAAGCACTAAATATTTGTTGAATAAAAATGATTAAATCTTCAAAAATTATTTGGAAAGGAGATCTTCAAAGGAAAGACTCGTGGATCTATATTAAAAGAAAGTTGATATTGTCTAAACTGAGCTGATAATGTTTAATACAGCAGGCCAGGGGAGTGAGGCACATACATCATCTAATGAATCCTTTTAGTCAGAAACACCATCTACTTCATATTGTTCATTTCAAGTCATTTTATGCAGGTTAATATTATCTCATTTTATTTTCTCAGTCTGTGGGGCCATTAGTAGAAGGAACTCTTCTTCTGTTTGCTTAGTGCTAATAGAATGCTATAGTTATGGTAGATTCTCATTGATTATGTGGTGTCTAATAGAAGATTTTGTTAATACTAAAATGCATAATATTTTCCACCAATCCTTGATAAGCCCTATCGCCACTGTCTCAACAGTCTGCTTTATGAAATCTGTGATAATTTAAGGAATAAAATTCATTGAAAGAGACCCATAGGTTATAGCAAATGGAAGTTGGTTTCTAAAAGAATGACAGACATGATGATTTAGAATACACTATCTTTTTTTTTTTTTTTTTTTTTTTTTTTAATCACTGTTTACTATTCTCTTTACTCCGTTAAGATTTAAGTTTGGCTGGAATGTCTGGTGTGGCATTTGTAAGAGTATGTCCAGTTTTCATTATATTTAATTCTTCTTGGTAGTTTTGTTGTCTTGGTGGTTTCTGTTGCCTTCAGAATCTTCCACTGCATGTAAAAGAGAAACTTGAACCCTAAGGATCTTGTGAAATACATCAATTTGTAGCTAAAACTAAAAGGCAAAAAATCTAATTTCAAATGTAAGCTACTGCCAAACACAAATGGACAAATGTAAGCTTGGAACTATGTAACAGAATGTAGAGGGAAAATAATTTACTTCCTATTCTGAGAAAAATGCACAAAGGAAATTGTTTATCTTTATGGAACATAATTCACAGGGCCACATTAATTTTCCAATACTTGCCAATCCCGTCACTGAATCTTCATTTGCCATAAAGTGTATGAAAACAGCATAATCTGATTGTGTTTGTGCTTAGTCTTATGAATAGAAACTATGCATTTACATATAATAAGAGGTTGATACAACTAATTTGTCAACCAAAAAGAAAAAAAAAAATCTTTATGTTAGGGTTTTATGTCTTTGCCTGCTTCTTAAAGATTATTAAAATAATGACTAAGATCAAGTCTAAAGCAAAATTCTTGTTTGGAAATAAAATAAAATTGTCTCATAAATGTTATATAATATTAAGCAGATAGATGATTGTTACTGTTTTGTTTTACTGGGTATATGTTTGCATTTAATATCATGCTACAGATAAAGAATTCACATGAAAAGGGTCTAAAGGCAAATGATCTAATTGTGAAAGCAGAGTTAATTTTATAATACCGCTAAAACAAAATTTGATGGTGATCAAAAATATGAAAATGGAAACACAGTGAAGCTAATAAAAGGTAGCATGCATAGTTGTGTAGGTAATTTTCTTTGGTGGCATTAAAATGAAATGCAAAGCAAATGAAATAAAAAATCTATTCATGTGCCTTATGGAATCATAAATTGCAATGACATTACAATGAAAACAACATGATTTGCCCAGTCAAAGTCAATTATGTTAAAGGAAAGAGAGCAAGAGAGAAAGCTATGGACATCATAAACACTGTCAGTCCAAATCTTCATCTCTTTGGCATTTAAGCCAAGTTAATCTACTCTTTTACATAATTCTTCATAAATGTTCTGGGCTCAGGACATAGGACTGTGAGTTCAAAACTATAAAAATATCTGTGCTCAGGGACCCTTTTAAGGGTTATCTGTCTTTTGTATTTTTATCTGTCTGTTAGTTTTTATTACCAGGCACAGCTTTAATATAGACACACAATTGTATCTGACAATTATTAAGTTATTTTCTCCCATTTGGTCTCAAATGCCCTGCTAGTAAATGTGATTTACTCCTCCCCCTAAATTTATTACCTAATAAATGTGCTAAAACTCACACCAAATAGGAATAATAATCATGATGTCAAGTGCATTGAGACAGAAATTATGAGACCTGGGTTCTAGTAGTAGTTTGACAATGATGAGCTGTGTGACCTTGTTCAAGTAACTTCATGTACCAGTCAAGAAAATTGAAGTTACTTGATGCAGATAATCCTCAGTGACCAGTTGCAGCATCCATTATTCTATATTTGAATAGTGTTTACAGTTGTTAAAGATGTTTCATTTCCATGATACAATTTGATCCTCAAAACAACTGTTTACTAGACAGAAAGGATATTAAATGACTTGTTTAAGGTAGAAGCCTCATGATTAATAGGGTTGGTTAAAAACAAGATGGCATTTTGTTCACAGAATACTTATTGAATGTCTGCTGTCCTTGCCAATGGGGATAGGCAAAGAACAAAAGAGGCATGGTTTTTCCATCACAGAGCTTCCAGTTTTGTGTCAAGGATGATCTTTGTTCCAGATCCACCCTTTCCTGACTGCAAAAGGCTAAGAGGTGCCTACCAATGCTCCATCAAACACAATCTCAATAAGCTAAATTAATATAAAAAAATAAATAGTTACATTGGGATAACAAAGTCTCTTAAATGTTCTACAAAAAAAGAGAAAAACAAGAAAATAACTTTAATTAGTACAGGGTTTCACAAGCATATTTAATTGTAAACAACCCACCTACTTGCCTCTCCCTTCCAACCTAGTAAGTGCTAACACCTGGTGGAGAAGGTTTCCCATGGTACAGTTTGGGAGACACTTGTTTGAACTAAGGTCCTCATTAGCTGAGGATGGTTGACAAAAGGAATATCACGAGATATCAGTCTGGTTTGGAGCACTGCTGTGCAAGAGCTGATGGATTATTTAATGCATATGTTCTTCTTTCGAAAAAATTGCAAAGAATAATTCTGAAATCCTTTTAAAACTATGGTTTTCTCTCTCCTTCTCCCCTACTCACTATGCTATTCTAAGAGGAAAATAAACTCGATGGACTATTTCTGCCCAGGGAGCAAAATGCATTGTTTATTTTTCTGCAGAGTTCTCAGTCTTTGACAAAGAAACAGTAGATCTAATTAGACACATCTTCTGTCCATGTGCTATTCTTAAACAAAAATCCCTTTCTCCCTTAATTTTCCCTTCTTTTTTAAAATAGAAAACATGGTATTTTAAAAACAAATTCCTGTTTCTTTGACACCACCACCATTGTTTTAAATGGAAACATCTTCTTCAGAAGGGAAACATAATATATAAACAAGGGAAACATAATATATAAACAAGTTGCAAGAAAAACAAATGGTCAGCAGGTTACAAATATGGTAACCATGTACACATAGGTATCACAATAAAACAAAATAAAAAATAAATAAAAAGCATCCTTTCATTAAACTTAAATGGCCATTGTTTACACTAGGTTGTAGCAATTAAATAACTAGAAGCGAAACAAAATCAACATGTGCCTTCCATGTTTGTTTAGTAGTTTCTCGTTTTATTATTGGTGAAAATAAAAATAATAAAGAAATGTAATGAAATAGAATATTTTGGCCATGTTCCATGAACTTCATATTACTTTTTTCTTGTTCATTGTGTGTATGTGTGTGTGTGTGTGTGTGTGTGTGTGTGTATGTATTAATGTGTGTAAGACAAATGGATATGTAGGTAATTAGATACAAAACAGAATTGTGAGGAGAGAAAAGTCTGGAATATAAGCTGAAATTTTAGGATATATCACTAATTATGCATTAGTGGAGAAGAAGCACTAGACTTTAGTCTGTGATTTGCTAGTAGTCAAGTAATCAAATTGGACAACTATTTTAACATTCAGAATCACAGTGCATCACTTACAAAATGGAATTAGTAATAGTGCCACCAAAGTATAATTTTTCAAAAAGTTAAAAATGTTAATAATTTTATTTAACTCAATTTAATGAGGAAATCAGTAAATGTTAAAGGTGAATTTGAAGAATAGACACATATAAATACAATCAGTAATGATTAAATGAATTTAATAATAGAAATGAACTAATTAATATCCCATATGGCAATAAAATATAATGTTTGGAATAATCTTTTCTTTAGGATACAAAGCAGTTTTATCTCTACTGAACAAAATTAATTTACCTAATTGAGGACAAGAATTATTTGTCTATCAATTATCTATAGCTTAACTTCTATCCTTAAAGAGTTGACTCTATTTTATTCTTTCAACATTTAAAAAAATTATTATTAGTTCTAAATGATAAAATTGCAACCCATGATCACTAAGTTTTCTTAAAACTGTAACACGCTATATGATCTTTGAAAAGGATAAGATACGACATAATGGAAGTTCAGAGCTGAAAATATAAAATATGCCAGAAATCTTAAATATAAAAGGATAATATATGACATGATGGAAGTTTAGAGCTGAAAATATAAAATATGCCAGAAATCTTAAATATAAAATATTAAATACATTTTCAATAAAACCATAAATAACCTATTAACCCAATAAAACATGACTTAGAGATTATTAAAGATGGAAAAATTAGGCTGATTGTCAATTTGTATGTCCCTGAAATTAGCGAAGTAAAGATAAGAGTTGATCTAGTAAGATAGCACTGGGATATGACATCCATACATGAAGGTAATATAGGGATGTAGAGATAGAACAACACACATTTTGAATATGCCTTTATGAAAACCATCAAGTGAAACCATAAGAGTGAAGCAAATAAGCTATGCCAGTAAGGAAATATTTATTGAATTAAGGAATAAAGATGTATACATTGCAAACAGACCCATTTAAGAAATAAAGGGGTCACAAGGTCAGGTTCATATGAATACATCTCTGGACAAGTTGGCCAGGAAGGCAAAGCCACTTTGGTTCCATTTTATCACTTTTGGTTGATGCTAAATATTTTGTGTCAGATCTAAAGTTCTCTAAAGATCTCAGAAATCCAGCAGAATGGAATTCTTCCAAACCTTTTATGGAAAGGACACTACAGAGAATCTGTACTTGGAATCTTTCACTGTTTTCATTTTCTTTATCTCAAGTGTAAGTCTATGCAAAAATAGGATTTTTTGGGCCAATTTTTAAGGATTTTGTTGTTGTTATTGTGCTTAGTGTCACTAATAGTCTGATTTTAGAAAATGCATACAAATCCAGTTGACATTTTAAATTTGTTTCTTGGGCAAAGGACATGTTGCTATATGCAGAGTATGGAGATTTATCACTTAAGGATATTTTTGGTTGAAAATAATGGAAAATCCGACTAATCAACAAAAGGAGTTTGTCTCGCACAAGAGGTTAATGTGTAGAGTATTCACCATGGTGCATCTCAGTGATTTCAAGGGATTCAGTCTTTTTCTATCATTCTGCTTTACCATATGCCCATGCTTAGGGTGTAACTACATCCCTTAACATCACAATATCATTATTATACATGATATACATGGTAAGAAAAATACCATGTGTTTATTCTTAAGAGAAGGGAGAAAGAGGGAAGAAAGAAAAAAGTTGCCTGAATCGAGAAGGGAATAACTTGTAAAGAGAAGTCCCCAGCCCACTTTCATTCTCATCTTTATAGTCATTGCTTCTTATCACTTATTCATTGCTGCAAGGAAATGTGTGCTCCTTAGATGGACCCCATTTCCTGCCCCAAACAAATGAGTTTTTAAACAAAGCAAAAAATAATGGAATATAAACATTATGTAATTTACTGAGGACAGTGTTAGGTCCTACAGCTACATAAACCAAAATTAAGATTAAGGAGCATTATCTTTAAATATAAAAGACAATAGTATGAAAAAATTTCTGGGGAAGATTTAGAGACTGTCATTCATTGATCAAAAAATTGGTAGATTGTGATTATCTTTTTTTTTCCTTAATCAAGTGTTTTGTTTGTTGTGTTTGTTGTCAAATTTAAGTGATGGGAGTAAGAAAAAAGATGAGTATAAGAAATATTTATTATAATTCAGGAATGCTGTAGCATTGTAAATACTGTATTGTGTCTGTTCAACAAACTTATGAGATAACGAAGAGGGTGCAACATGGCACTCAGGAGATGATATTATTCAAAGTCTGTTTGACTTCGTGACTGTGGTCTTCACACCATCCTCACATCAAATATCATGTCCATTGAACTCATAAAAAATAGATGAAACTTATGCTGATTCACTTAACTTGATTTGTTAAGATGTTCAGTGAGGACAGTTGTACAAAATATGGAGAACAGAAGTGCCAAGTTAGGTGTAATTCACCAAAGTACTTATCAGTGACAGTTTATGGACTTCAGCTGTCCACATAATCTTAGCTATCTCAATAGTTCAAAACATTGGAATCTGTGGTGGTTCTGCCATTAATACTCAGAGATACTATGGTAATTAGAGTGTTATCAGTGATTTGTGTTTGAGCGGGTACATTCATACATTTCTAATAGTTTGTGCCTATATCTTTGTAGTGTAATGAATGGAAAATATATCCTGTTCAGCATAATTTTCTTGTCTCCTCCCTCTTGGAAACCAGAGACCTGTTATGTAGAAATACAATCCAGAGAAACTGCCAAGAAATCTGGGTGCATGTGTTTGTGTGTGTGGGCATGTGAGTGATTTGACTTTGTGTATATCATCTGCATATGCCTGTGTAGCTGTGATGTTTGTGTAGCATACCACTTGGCATGTGGCATGTGTACAGAAGAGGTTGAGTACCTTTCTTTAGAATAGTAATTATTGATAAACATGATTACCATTTTCTGGAAGCCATATTGAAGTTTAAGAGTGCCAGATTTAAAAAACAAAAAAAGCAAACAAGCAAGCAAAAACAGATATCTATTTCTTCCCACTGCATCATTTTCAGGAAGACCTTAAAATTCCAGGAAAAGGTTGCAGGATAATTTAAGTGCAATTCTATGAAAATGCTAACAGATAACACTCAAAGGGTTATCATGAGAATCAAATTAGTAAACATTTGCAAAGAATTTAGCACCTAGTATTTGATAAAAATAAATAAATAAAGCCATTCATATTTATTATATTTAACTATAACATTAAAAAAATATACCTTTGAAACTCTCAGACCTGCCTTGAAATTGGGCTATGGGCTTGGCTAGCACACTTGAAAGAAAATTTTTGCATTCATAGAAGTATTAGACGTTATGTTCATAATGAACCATGTGTTCCCTTTGGTAATACTGATCACAGAACTGTTTCTTTTTCT
This sequence comes from Panthera leo, assembly GCF_018350215.1. Lineage (NCBI taxonomy): Eukaryota > Metazoa > Chordata > Mammalia > Carnivora > Felidae > Panthera > Panthera leo. Next base: position 64,465,465 of record NC_056690.1, read on the forward strand.
GAGACCTCTCTCCTAAACCCAAGGAAGATAGAGCTTGATACTATCAAGAAGCATGAAGAGTCTTAGATTTTACCTAGCTTGAAAGCCAGCAAATTAGTCTGCCATAGTATCATGAGTGTTTGTAGAAAAGACATTTGGACCAGAGGGAAGGACAATTTATTTATTACTCATAACAATAATTGAGTCAAAATCACTGCATTTTTTAGCCAATTTGCCAAGGCCTGATTCTCATAGGATCACACAAAGAAGGCTAAATGATACCTTGCATGCACAGTGGGTCCTACCAAAATGAGCACTGACTTTAGGGAACCATAATTTCTTAAAATAGGTGGTAAGTATGACTGTCCTATATTCCAGAGGGTAACATTATTATAAAAACTCTCAGCAAATTAGGAATAAAAAGGAGCTTCTTTACTTGATGTATGAAAACCTATATCCAATATGATATTTAATAGTTAGAAACCAAATGCCTTTCCCCTAAAATTCAGGATTCTGGAAGATGTACTGAAGGTTCTAGGTAGGCAGTAAGCCAAAAGAAAGAAATAAAAACCAAGTAAAACTGTCTCTGTTGATAGAAGACTTGATTGCTTATGTAGAGAAACTGATGAAATCTGTAAGGAAGCTACTAGAAATAATGTGTTTTTAGAAAGATTGTAGAGTGCTAGATAGATATAAAAAAATGATACTACTATAGAGGTGCCTGGGTGGCTCAGTCGTTTGAGCAACTCACTCTTGATTTCAGCTCGGTCATGATCTCACCAATTTGGTTAGTGAGTTTGAGCAACACATCAAGCTCTGGATTGGCTGTGTGGAGCCTGCTTGGGATTCTCTCTCTTTGCTCCTCCTTTGTGTGTTCTTAGTGCTCTCTCTCTTTCAAAATAAATAAACTTAAAAAAATTATAATACTGTATACTAGCAACAAACAATTGCAAATGGAAATTTTGAAAAAAAATTCTGTAAAATAGCAAAAAATAAAAGAAATGTAGGAAATAAAAGAAAGATGTACAAGACCTATACACTCTTAACTATAATACATTGCTGAGAGAAATTAGAGATTTAAATAGATTAGCAAGATGGTAGAATAGGAGATCCACTGTTCACATCCCTCCTTCAGCAACAATTATTTGGTAGCCATCCATGGAAGAAAGTGCCTTTGTAGGAATCTGGTATCCAGGCAGGAGATTTTGAAACCCTAGAGAAGCCCAAGACCTGGGGGGGGGGGGGGGGTGCATTTTGAAAAGGCACGCCCATGCCTAGGTGGCAAAACCCCAACCCTGGCTCCAGCTACAAACTTGAAAACAGCCTCGTCTCCCTATGGAGTCAGCTATAGCCTCATGTGTCCTTGGTCCTGATGCTAGTACCATTTATCCGGGATCTGGCAGAAGTCACACCCACCCATGCCTCAGGGAACAGACCTAAGGACCTCGGACCTGGCTATGGACCATATGTGATTCCAGCCCCTCTTAACCATCAGTCATGTCCATTTGGTAACCTGTCAGGAGACATGCCCAACTGTCCCTCACACAGACCCTATGACCTTAGTCTGACCGTAGACCCTGAAATGGCCTGCATCTCAACCCCAAGACCTTCCTGGCCATGGGACAGAATACTGCTGCCCACCAAGGGACTCACTAGGATACACATCTGTCCATGCCCTGAGACAGGCCCTCTGACCTAGATCCAAATGCTAATCCTGAAACAGTCCTATAGCTCAGCTCCAGTTTCTTTTTGCCACAGGCCAGGAATAGTCCTATTTACCCAGGGACCTAGGGAGAGATGTTTCAGTCCAGCTGTGCCACCAGAATCAAGTCTACTAATCTTAAAGCAGGCCTGTGACCTTTCCAGCCCCTCAGCTCTGGTCCAAGGCAAATCTTGCCTGCCTAGGAACCAAGAGGAAGTCACAGCCATCTGTACACTTGGTAACAGGTTGCTATAAACCTCAAAGTAGACCCTTAAACTAGTGCTGGCCCTACTGACCAAGGTCCTGGAGGCAGTCCCAACCACTTAGGGACCAGAATTCACACTTGCCCTAGACCCTGACAACAGGCTTGTCAACTGCAGAACCCACTGCAGATGTAAGAGCTCCTAGAACGTGTGGTTTCTGGTCCAGTGTTCTCTCCATAGCACAAACAAGTCTTAATCTCTCTCTCTCTCTCTGACTCCTTTTAGTATACTTTCCACAAGGATTAGAATGATGAGGATGACAGTCAAATCAGAGAGACAAAATTAACACATCCACTCAATAAATATTGAGTGATTATTAGGCCTCAGGCACTGTGTAAGTTACTGGAGAAACAAAGCAAAAGAAGACAGATAACAACCCCTACTATTAAAAACATATAGTCCAATGGGTTAAACAAAATTATTAATGGCACAAATATATTAATAATTACTATAAGAGTCACAGGAAAATTCACAGGTACTCTACACTATAAATGTATATCTAAAAAAGGGTCTAACCACAGTAAGTGTTGGCCAAAGGCTACCCTGAGGAACAGATGCTTCAGTTGAATCTTAGAGAATGATATGAGGTATCCAGGTAAAGCAGAGAGGAAGAAAGCATTTAAAATCCAAGAGAAGCATAGGATCCAGAAATGAGAAAGTTAAACAGGAGGGTAGGGATATAAGTGATGAGAGGAGGAGAGGCATGAGCTATAGAACACGCAAGTCGCAACAATATGGAACAATATGCAAATGCAGCAATGGAATAGAATAGGGATTCCAAGCTGAAGCATCCAAATATAAAAACCTGATAAATGACAAAAGTGACCTTAAAAATTATTGAAAATAGAATGGACTCTTCAATAAACAGTGTTGGAGGTAATGGTTGCACATATGGAAAACAATAAAATTGATTCTCTAATTAACACCATGAATTCTTGGGTGCATTACAGACAAAAAAATATGAAGATAAAACTCATAATTCTTAAGAGAAAATGTAGAATAATATAACTAATGTAGAATAATAGTTATAATTATAATAAGAGGATTTTTAAAGTTATTGCAAAATAGTTTAGAGAAAATGTTTGAATGCATAAGAAAACAATACATCTACATACTTATCAATAAAACACTAAAATATAATTGAAGCCTCCTGTCGAGTAATTCTCAATCTCATGCCTTTCTCTCTTTCCATCAGAGCTTCTATCCTTAATATGGCATTTATCATTATCATGCATTTGCTTTCATTCATCATGTAGGTTTGTAGCCCTACACAAAATATTCTCTTGCTTTCCGTAATTTTAAACTTTATGTAAGTTATTTCATGGTGTATACTAAACTACATTTTATCCTGTAGATTTTGGGAGGAAAAATTAAACAAATCATTATTCAAACTGGTTCTATAGCATTATAAAGACAAGAAACTAACCCAAATTTTCTTGAACTGAATTTCAGAAACTTCAGAAGCTATCTTAATTTCATATTAGTAAATATTTGTAAATTATAATTAATATAATTTAGAAAAAAAGAATATTTAAATACATGTCAATATATTTGTTTATCTGTCTTTTAATTGACCTGTTTAACCCTTCATCTAGAAATGGACTTGTCAAATATGATAAACATCGGAAACTTCACTTCATTGTTCAATGGCTTCTTTCATACAAGCCATCTGATAAAATATATGACCTAGTTCTCACAGCCTGAGCTACTCATAGTTGTGTGGGGTCCTCAGCAAATACTTTTTTGTGTGAATCTCCTGTGTATATAAACGATCTGGTTTAAAGGGAATTATAAAATTCGTGGGCCCATTAGAGGTACAGTGATTTATTGATGAAAATGTAGAAAAATGGTAAAAGAAGACACGTTTATTTATTGTTTAGTAAGTGAAGATTCTTCATAGTTTCCAGGAGCCATCTTTTTCTGTTCATATTCAAGAATTATCTTTTTGAGTTTTTAATTGTCAAATGAACTGTTGTTAGCTAATTTTATATCTTTCACTGCAATAAAGAGCAACACTGTTGTCACAATGCCACCTGTTTAGATGACTTTTTGCCTCTGCATTTCCCTTTTATCATTCATTTAATGCTGGTTGCACTATTACTCATTATGCTGTATCATTCATTGAGCCACCATGAACACTGGCTTCTAATGACTCTTTCCAAGGTCGTTACTTTCTTTGTTGATGATGCCCTCAACTGCAAGTCTTACAGATCATGCAGGAATTATAAACTATGCACCTCTGCTCTCCACACTTGTCACCAATGGAAAGCAGAGATGAGAAGCCTATGATCAAAATTAATCCAGTCTCATGCATGCAAGGAATGTCTATTCCACTTATGGTACCTGGAAGAGTACATCAACACAACATTCAGTAGAGGCAAGAAAGGATAAGAATCAGAAGGAACTGTTCCGATTAGGGTAAATATTTCAAACACCCTTGGAGAGATAGGCTCAGTCCTCTTATATGAATCCCTTAAACTGAAGAAACATTAACTGTGGAACAAAAATAAAATCTGAAAGAATGATCTAGGTTCACACGTACTGAAAATACTAATACTTAAACATCAATAGTAATGCTAAGTATAGGTCAGCAAGCATAATGGTTATTCCAGTTCAAATATTTCTAACGTATTATAGGGTTTTAGAGCTGACGAGGAATTAAGTATCATTAGTGTAATCCCCTCTAGCATAGCAAAAGCCACTGAATCCTGTGTGGTAATGTTAAGATTATATTTATAAGCCTGTTTCCCAGTCTGGCTCACATTGTGTTTTATATAGCCTTATCAGAGGTGAATTGGTTTTTATACCTAAACCCTGTACTGTGTATTTTATATCTATTTTGGTGTTCAAATTCCTGCCTTTTAGGTCTAGAGTCCTGACACTATGCTTTACCTTTTCCTACTCAAAATTTACTCTCAGTAAGATTTGAAATCTATATTTCACTTATGAGTTTGAATTATGCCAACATTTTACAGATGTTGAAATGTCTTTTTTCAATTTTGTCTCTGTGGAGTTAAAGTATTTGTTTGATGCCACAAGGATTTCATGTGTGAACAAGCAAGTGAAAAGAACATTGGGAGAAAAGGGGATCTTGTCATGATTGCTCAGATCACACCTTATGGGCAGCCTAACAATCTGCTCAGGGATTATTTCTAGAGACCATTTTATAAAGAAGTTAATAAAAATGTTTATAACTGGGCTTTAACATGGGTTTCTACCTTCTCTCCATCCCAGGATCCTATTAAAATGGTAATAAAATATTAAAAATGTATAAGTCCACAATAGTAAAACACAAGAAGGGCCAAGCTGACAAAAGATTTCAACAGTATTTTGGAAAAGCAGATAGAGGGTGATAAGTGATGGAACAGGGCTGAAGGACCTGTAGGCCTTGTGTTCTGGCAGAGCAGGATATAGATGGTCAGGCAGCCAATGTTCCTTGTAAACCACTGGAGGAGACTGAAGTCTTAATGCCAAAGTAGAAGTCTGGAGTAAGAATTAAAGTATCAGGTGGATGGGTGTGTATATAGAATACTCTCATCACAACTCTATATATAACCACTACAAACATGGAAAATAACAATAAGAAAACTTCTATTGTCTGGGAAAGATACCTGAGGATTTTTGTCAGTGGAAATGGAACACTGCCAGAAAAAAATTTAATCTGAATTTTGATATTGAGATATCTCCAATATAAATGTCAGTTTATCTGGTGATAACTCTCAAGCAATGACCCCTACTGTATATACAGAACTATCAATTTATATGCATCACCTTTAAATATCAATTGAAAACTAGCTCTCTCTGGCCACTTGAGGAGATTTTCCAGTATGAGTAATAGAGGATACAATAAACAGAAAACATGGAAATAATGGAAATAATACAAGAAAGCTCTAATAAGTGATGTCATATTTATGCCATATATGTGTGTGTATATATATATATATATATATATATATATATATATATGCCAAAATTGAATACATACATGTATATATTCACATATATATCTAGATAGATAGATGATAGATAGATAGATAGATAGATAGATACATAGATAGGTGTGTGTACATATGTGTGTGTTTTACAGTTCCCCAAGACCATTTCCATTTTCAGTGATTCACTCGGATAGCTCACAGAACTCAGCATATAGTTGCATTTGTGGCTGTGATTTATTACAGCTAAAAGATACTGAACAAAATCAGCAAAAGGGCAAAGTTCGTGGGGTGAAGAGCAGAGGAAGCTAGGTACAAGCTTCAAAGAGTATTTTCCCATTGGAATCATGCAGGATGTACTTAATTCCCCCACCAATGAGTTGTAACAGCATGTGGGAAACCCCACTCGTATCATTTCTGGGAATAGTGGGAGCCCTCCTGAAATCCAAGCTCCCAGATGCCAGCTAACAACTTATCTTGTAAACAGGACACTCTAAAGATAGCATCCTGCTGTGTTAACTCTCTTCTGAAAGACATAGATATTTATAAAAGGGAGAGAAGAAATTTTCCAATAAATAATTGAGAGAAATTTCCTACAGCTCATTAATTTATTAAACAAATTACCCGGGCTTTTTAAGCTCAACACTATTTTAGGCACTTAGAATACAAAAATGAATAAAACATGGGTGCCTGGGTGGCTCAGTTGGTTAAGCATCTGACTCTTAGTTTTGGCTCAGGTCATGTTCTCATAGTTCTGTGAGTTCAAGCCCTGTGTCAGGCTCTGCGCTGGCAATGCGAAGCCTGCTTGGGATTCTCCCTCTCTCTCTCTCTCTCTCCCTCTGTCTCTCTCTCTCTTTCTCTCTCTCTGCCCCTTCCCCACTTGTGCTGTCTCTGCCTCTCTCAAAATAAGTAAATAAACTTTAAGAAAGTGAATAAAACAATGATAACTGACTGTAAATTCTAGAGTGATGAAATAAAAATGAGTAAAATAATTTACTAAATTGTCTAAAATTGATAAGGTAATAGTACTATAAGAAGTGTAGAGTAGAGCAAAGAAAAGTTGAGGTTTGTGGGGGAAGTTTGTGGCATTAAATTGTTAGAATTGATCTCCTTGAGAAGGTGAGCTTTGATCAAAGTCTTAATGTCAACAACTATGAAGACAGAGACTAAACACTGGATTTAGCACCATAATGAATATTGACGACTTCAACAGGAACAGTTTCAATTGAGTGTGGGAAGCAAAAACTTTATTGAATTTAAAAGAGAATATGTTTACAGTTTCAATTAAGATGGAGTAGTCATAGTTTACCCCATTTATTCCACTGAATGTAGCTGTAAAACTTGGAAATCATACATGGAACAGTCATTCTCCCATCTGCCTCCACCTGTTAGCTCTTGGCAACCACTACTCTACTTTCTGTCTCTGTCATTTTCCCTATTTTGGACATTTAATATAAATGGAATCATACAGTAGGTGGCCTTTTGTGTCTGGCTTCTTTCACTTAGCATAATGTTTTCAAGGTTCACATTGAAATGAATTCATACTTTATTTCTTTATATGGTTGAATAATATTCCTTTGTATGGATATACCGCTTTTTGACCATCTGTTCATCAGTTAATGACCATTTGGGTTGTTTCCAGTTTGGGGCTATTATGAATAATGTTGCTGTGAATATTTATGTATCCACTGTTGCATGGGCATATGTTTTATATTCCCCTGTATTCATACCAGGAGTGGAATTCCTAGTTTACTTGGTAACTCTATTTAACTTTTGAGGAAATGACAAACTGTTTTCTAAAGTGACTGCATCATTTTACATCCCTATCAGTAATGAATGAAGGTTTTAATTTCTACATCTTTGCCAACACTTATGATTGTTTATCTTTTTTATATTACAGCAGTCCTAGGTATGCTTCATTTATTTTTGTATTTACTTTATGCTTGCCTGAAGAGCACCTGGCATGGAATACACAGCAAATATACTTTGACTAAGTGAATGGATGAATGATTGAAATAAATACTATTCATGTCTGTCTAACCCATGTACAATTAAGGTTTTTATTTGAAGTCGCTCATTTAAAGATAATTTTTTCTTCTATTTTACTATTTTTGGCATTGAAATCAGTCAGCCTATTGGAAATACATTTTTTATAAATACCAGAGTGAAGTTCAGAATATTCACATTCATCTTGCAGGCATTTCCCATCATATATCATGGGTGCCACAAAAATTCCCAGCCACTGAATGTGGTATTTTAATAAGAATTATTTTAATCCACTCTGATTTCATCAGCTTATTTCTCTCCCTTTTTTTTTTTTTTTCAATTCTGTCTCTGATTTCAGCCATCATTTTCTGTTTTCTCTCAAATCACAGGCTTTTCAACAGGACATAAAAGAAAAGCAAAAGCAGACAAAAAGTCATTTTGAACGATAGAGCAATCTGTTCCCACCTCCATTCCTTGGGTCCCTGTGAAGCATTAACTGTGAACATTCTTTCAAAGTTAAAGAAGAGCTTGCTCCTTCTACCCCACTACAGCAATCACAACACTGGAATGCCCCACAGAGAGATATAAAGACAGATTCTCCATTTTGTGTAGCACCTACTTAATGGAATGTATTTTGTATTCCAGTTTATTGCTAAAGATACTTACCTTATAAAAGTTAGTAAGAACACCTTTATTTATGTCACAATATTCCCAATACTAGTCAAGACCAAATCTTGGCTAACACCTGCAGGAGAAAAAAATAACATATAGACTCATCTGCTTGCTTTTTTTTTTTTTTTTTATGGTTCAACTCTAGGGCTAAAGGGTTCCTTATTGATTACAGAAACAATTATCTTTCAATAATAACTCATAAAATGTCACTGATGACTTTTCTAATTGTTCTTCCCTGTTGATATATTAACTAATGATTTAGCAGACCATCTATTTATGATTTTTATCCAGTTGCCAGTATTTGATTAATGCACTTGGCTATTTGATCATACTAGATATTTTTAGCTTTTAGACAGCTCTGCCACATCTATCTAAACGTAATGACTGATCTATGTGTAACATAGGTTAAAGGACTTATAAAAACTTCATTGTTTACATAGGCCAAAGAATTTCTGCATTTGTTATGCAAACCATTAGGTAATTGCATCATTTCTAGTATATTTCAAATCAAACCATACTGAAAACCATTAACATATGCCTGTTTTCACAGGGCAAGGTTTTTAGTTAGCTTTTTTCCTTCTTTTTAAACATCTGTGTTTGTTTATTGGCAGTATAAATATTTAACGAGGGGGAAGAAACCTCAAACTATAAGTGAAATCAGCTTTCTCAGCCCCCTGTTGCTTGAAATAAACTTCATGGAACTTTTCAGTGTGAACATGTAAGAACACTGGGCTGAAGTTAACAAAAGAATGAGTAATCTTTTAATGTGTTGTTTATTTCAAAAGTAAATGAAGAAGTGGTTCTCTTCAGAAAGAAATTATATTAAGGTTTTATTGGGTGACTAATGTTCTATAGTCCAGGCTGTTAGCTTCAAACTCTGCCCCAGCGCTGTTAACCAGAGCCTCCAGGAACAAGCTTAATAGATGTAAAAAAAATAAATAAATAAATTATAAAAAGCTATCACAAACAACATCTGAAAGAACCTTTCAGTTAATTTTTTTATAAACACTGATTTGTACAAAATTGTTTAGTACCAAATCATTGCTATTTTTTTTCTTCAAGTTGGTACTGCTTTTCTAGAGTAATTATTATTTAACCATGCTAATTGGTTAAATCATAACACAATGTAGGTGGGATTTCAATAAGTCTTGCTTTGTGTGTATGCTAGCTAATCTTTTGTGACTTTGTTTTAGCAGAATTCTGTTCTAACTAGATGGAGGATGATGCTGTTAGAATTGGTGGCTCATCTGTTATAGGTCCCATGTAGGTGACATGTATATGCATGTCATACACACATGTCAGCCAGAAAGTCCAAATGTGGGTCTCAGTTTTTTTGGTATATGTCATATTCATCTTGGTTAGTTCAATTAAAAAAAAAAAAACATATAAGCTGAAATACACAAAGAAGATTTGGACTTTTCATACCATATATAACTATATTAATAAAAAGACTAATACTTGAAGGAAAATCAAGGAAAATTTGTGAAGGAAAATCAACTACAGTTAACACAGGGAAGAAAAAAAAATTTCCTCCAGGGAAGAGAAACCAAAATAAAACATTTTCTGCTTTTGATTTTCAGAGGGGACATTGCTTCACTCTGTAGTGTCTTCAGTATACTTAATCACTATAATGCTGCATCTGGTATTTATGTTCATAGATCTTAAAGAGGTAACTCCATTATTTCATAGTTGAAAATAAGGCTTAAAGTTTTCAGTATTTGTCTATGCAAAGTCATGAAGGGGGTTACAAGCTAAGTTGTTTATTTTGTATGTATGTTTTTATTTATTTGTTCATTTGACCAGCAGGGTACTTGTGATGCTGGTAGATATATGGAAGAAACATACGGTCTTTGAGATGTTAATAGATACATGGAAGAAAGCATCTCTAATAGTTGAATTGGAGATCCTTTGAGACTTATGCATGTCAGTTTCCATACATAAAATAATAATAAAAAAGGGTTGTTAAGTCTGTCAAGGTAGTTGACATGGGGGAACTTGAATTTGAACTTCAAAATCTATCCATTAACTACTAGGTTACAGTGCCTCAGTTTCCTCATCTGTAAGATGAAGTATTTGCAAGAGATAATCTCCAGGTTTCTCTTCAGAACTTAACAGTTTGTGATATATGTTCCAAGTATGTATTTGATAGAATTGTGTCTTCTGGGATCTTCTGTCAAAATGAATCAGTTCTTGTGAAACAAGTATCTGCCAAAGCCTAAAGTTATCTACAGTTGAATATGTCCCCTTACACATATAATTAATGTTGCATCTGTAATTCTCCTAAGCTCCATGACCAGAACGCGCTCAAATTCACTAACTGACCAGCCTTAAATCAACTGGGAATTTGCAGTCACTTATGAGGAAATTCAAAGCCCTAGATTTACAGGGTGAAGACAATATCCATAAAGTGCACTATGCCCATGATATACTATTCGAATTTAACTAAACATTTATTCATGGAAGCTTAGTGAGTTTTTTTTTTACAGATGTTTAACTTAAAGGGTATAAAAAGGCATACACTCTTTATGGAAGGTCTTGGATGGATTATCACACAAACTCAGGGGATAGGATGCATCACCTTCTAAGGGGGTTCTTTTTAGTAGCAAGATTCTGTCTTTTAATAGGATGCCACAGTGAAAAAGAAAATCTTTGTCAAACCAATTCACATATATTCAAATGAGGGTTAGACTAGAAATCTTAACATTTGTATTATAACACAAACCCTGACAGTAAGTAGTAATTAAAGCACTGGTAAGGCATTCAATGTCTTTGTGCCTTAGAGATCTCATCTATTAAATGGACAGGTGACATTTGACATACTTACCTAAAAGATTTTGGTGAGCATTAAACTACATCATCAATATGCTCAGGCAAAGTTTAAAGTGATACATGATGACATGTTAATATCCTCAATAGCCAACTTGTGAAGCTTCCTTCTTACATTTAGAAAATTAAAGCATTCCCTCCTCCAACAACTTCTTTTACACTTCAGGGTGAAAAGTGAATAGAAAAAGTACAAACTAGGGTCCCCTGTATTACTACAACAAAAGTGGTAAAGAGATCTGTTGGTGTATCTTAGAATGTATCAGTAATAATTCTCTCTCTCTCTCTCTCTCTCACATGCACACACACACACACAATCCTGTGTACCAAAACGTTTTGACAATTGTTAATTATAGAGCTGAATCCAGGCTGCTTTCTACACTGTTAAGATAAATATAGCCATCTTGACAACTTTCTATTAAATCCAGGCATTTTTATTTACATAAATGGAGTAAGAGGTTTTTTCCCCCTTTGCAATGATTTTATCTACTGTGTGAGATTTATTTCTCACTATCCATAATCCTAACTACCACCAAAACTCTTTGCTAATGATTTCAGTTACAGGCTCAGATTTGTTTAATTCTCCATTTTCCAAATCATTAAAAATAGGTCCCTTTCCTGAAGGTTTTCCAACAAAGAGAAACTCAGTTCTCTTTAATTAAATCCAGTGGCCTGAAACACCAGAGAGAAGTAAACTCAGGGGATTCCAACAGGAAGGACTGCTTAGATCAAAGGAAGTGTTCATGTGGTACCAAGTTCAGAATGGGAATTAGAAAAATCCCTGGAGAAAACAAAAAGTGTAGTGTCCTGCAGCCTTCCATGCTAAATTTGACTGCACCACTTATTAACTACATGGCTTAGTGCAAGTCATGTTTCACCTCTCTGAGCCCAAAAGTCCTCACTGGTAATAATGATAATATCCAACTCTTGGGCTGTTCTCAAAATGAAATATGATATGTATAATGAGAAGGAAGCTACCCTTTGGTCAGTGTCCAACACATGCCTCACCTTCTAGACTCTTAAATACATATCCCAATAAATTTTCACATAAGTCCTTGAAATATATGCTACTATATGTACTTTTTTAAAAGAAGAGAGTAAAACATGAGGAAGTTGAAAAATAATTATTACATGCATAAAGTCACACAGTTAGTTATTGGAACTGAAAACCAAGATTTAAATCTGCTATAAATAACCTAAAATGCATATTCTTTCCACTAATTAATGGTTCCTTATACAGAACTTCCGGTAAACATCACTGTTGTTCATTTAGAAATCACTAGAAAGAGCTGAGAAATAGATTTCAAAAACTCCCATATCTTCCAAGTATAAATACCTCTAGTACATTTAGGAGCAACAGCACCTAGATTATGTATCAATCTCATAGACATGGCATTGGAGAAAAAGAAGAGCCAACTTTGAGAGAACACAGATGATTACATACCCAAGTACCATATTGACTAGATGTGTCTAATAATTATGTGTAATTATTTGTGCACAAATTATTTAAATTCTCTGAATCTCATTTTTCTCATCTGTACAATAGGAATTCTAAAAGCCTTATCACAAACTTGTTGTGAAAATTAAGTGAGAATAATTGAATTAATGAGGCCAGCCAAACTGATATTTCTATTTCATCTCCCATTTAAAGTCCTATTAAAAGTTCCAACAAACAATTTTTTTTTTAATTTTTTTGAGAGAGAGAGAGAGAGAGCATGTGAGAGAGAGAGTAGGAGAATCTTAAGCAGGCTCCATGCCCAGCATGGAGCCAGACATGGGGCTCTATCCCATGACTGTAAGATCATGACCTGAGCTGAAATCAAGAGTAGAATATGATAGTTCCACAAAGAAATAAGACTAAAGAATATCACTTCGCCAACACCATGCAGAAGACTAATGGGAAGGAAAGTGCTGTAGGGCAAATCATGAATACAGAGGCAACAGATAAAAGACAAGAGAGGCATTCTGAAGAATTAAGAGGTTTGTACTTAGTGCCATGGCAAAATAAATACATCTCTGAAAGAGTTATTTCAATATACACTCTGTAAGATGAAAAACTGAGTCTAAGGAGGAATAAAATATTAAAGAAAAATATACGTGGATAAATCAAACTATAAATCTTATGTTTAGAAGTAAATATGAGGCATAATGAAAATCATATATATATTATTTTATGTGTGTATATATATACACATATATGTGTGTATGTGTGTATATATATGTGTGTGTGTGTGTGTGTGTGTGTGTGTGTGTGTGTGTTGTAGTTCAAGACCTCGAGACAGATCGTATCCTGAATGACCCAGTGATGAGAGAATACAGTTGCCTGTTCTTGAGATTTCGAGAGTATTCCAGTATTTGAGTCCTGTGAGTCCTTTTAGCAATTAAATACTTAATTAAATACTTAATTAACAAATAGTTATCACATTATGTATCCTATTTGTCTCAGTACCATGTTATACATGTTAGTTATGTTTAACCTCATGCTTTACTGAAAGCAGGTGTAAATCATGAATCAATCAACAATACTACCTCCAAAAAGCCATGGTTGCCAAACACCATTTATCTCTAGTTAGTACATTCTGTAGCTTTGGCCAATGGGCATTACCAGGCTTCAGACATTCCTGAGAGAAACATGTAGTGAATTCTGCTTAGCTAAGATTTACTCATTCCATATACTTGTTATCTTCATGTGAATCAATCAGAATTTTATTGATGTATGTATCCAAATAAAACTCAAGAAATACTGAAGAGCAGAAATCATACAAACTATTATTTGATCATAGTAAGAATCAGAAGAGAATAGCCCTTTACAGATTTAGAAAAAAAGTTTTATCCCTATTTTATCCACATACTCATCAAAATTATGTGTTGAGATTTATCACATGTTTTAAGGAATATATTAATTTTACTACAAAATCAGAATAATTATTTCAATAAGGCAATACAAAAACACTTCATGAAATCTGATTCCCATTCATGATAAAAACTTGGAAAAATAAGATTAGAAGAAATTCTCAAAATCTCTTAAAGTACATCTACTAGTATTCTACAAAAAAAATCATTATTATTGGTAACAACTTAAGCATTAAAATGAGAGTAAAAATGTCACTGCTAAGATTCATTCTTAAGAGGAAACCATAGTCAAGACAGACGAATAGAAATAATAAGCAACATACCAACTGGAAAGAAACAAAAATAACTTTATTAATGGACTCTACAATTGTATATCAATAAAAAATATGAGGATAAGTGATCAACATAATAAAAAATAGCAATACTAGCAGAAGTTTGTACAGTAATTAACATGTACAGGGTATATTGTAAGTCTCTAGACATATTAAAACACATATTCTTTATAACAAATTAATGAGATAGTTTCTATTGTTGTCCCATTTTACAGAGAAGAAACTTTGGTGCACACTGGCTACATAACACAAATTTTAAGTGGCTGAGGAACGAGATGAATTCAGGCAGGCTGGCCACCGAGTCTATATACTTAAACACCATGCTGCATTTTTCAGTGCACTGGAGACAACCAAATAGATTATGCAATTATAATAATATTGCAGCAAGAGAAATTATTAAAAACTCAATAATAAGTCTAACAAGAGAAAAGCATGAGTCATTAAAAAATCTGCAGTTATATCCAAGAAAATTTTGAGATAGAAAAAGCACATGCCATTCCAGCTAATAAAACTGTACAAATAAGCTGTATTAATTAAGTCCGTAGAAACAATATATAATTGATATCAGAATAAACAAATGGATCAATGAAACAATGAAAAATTAAAAACAATTATATATGTGGTATAGTTGTGGTAAAAATGTGATTGTATATCAAAGGAAAAATATATTGAATGGCATTGCCATAATTAAGTCTTTATATGTGAAGATAAACATTTACACTCTTTCCTTATACTTTACACAAATAAATTATAAATGGACCACATAACTAAAAATAATAAACATAAGCAAATGAGAAAATATGGAAGATTGTTTTAGTAAATGTGTGGTGAGAAGGTTTTCCTATATAAGACATGAAATCCAGAATCCATAAATCTAAAGGCCAGTATATTTAATTATTATATATTATATTTATATAATTTTTATACTTATATTTAAATACATTGTTATAGTTATATATAATTATTTAATTATAAAAAATCAGCATAGTGAAACATACCAAAAAGAAAAACATACTGTGAGAAAAAAATGGCAGAGTATGTAATAATCAAATTAATATCTAGAATATATAGAGGACTCAAAATCAATTGAGCAAAAAAGAAAGTTACAAACAAGAAACTTACATAAGGAAATATATAGCCAATTGTGTTTAAACAAAGATGTTTACCTTCTCTAGTAGGGGAATAATTTGTATTATTTTTTGCCTCTCAATATTAGTTTTCTATTGCTTCCATAATAAATTACCAAAACCTCAAGGGCTTAACACAACACAAATTCTTATCTTCTAGTTCTGGTAGTCAGAATAAGTCTGACACAAGTCCCACTGGGCCAAAATAAGGCTGTCAGCAGGGCTGTGTTCCTTTCTGGAAGCTATAGAGTATAATCTGTTTTCTTGCAGTTTCTAGCTTGTGTCTTCCTGATATGCCTCTGTGATTCAGCTTATGTTACTGTAGGTTTCATCTCATCTGAGGTCCAACCAGGAGGGGGGTTAGGGATAGGTACATCATATCAATATGTCAGCATCTTATAACTGTATATGTGATTGTCTCAAAATACAAAGACTTTATATTACTTAAAATACTGATAGTTTTAGAATTCTAACTTACATTATAATGAAATGCTGTCTTAATGGATTTTCTCTGTTTTTGTGTGTGACTCATTTTTTTTAACTTGTGTACAGTCTTTTCATTGAGAAGATAATCTTGCAGTTCTCTAATACCCATTGCACTACATTTAGTGCTAGAACTATATTAGAATTCAATATAATTTAATAACAACAACTACAGAATCTTGAAGTTGGAATTAGTCTTAGATATTGTTAGCCCAATTTACTCATTAGGGAGCTATTTGCATTTTGTGTGGGACAATCTTTTTTTGTTCAGGAATTTTCCACATATATTAATACATTTAACACACTCTTTAATTTCCTTCATTAGAATAGCCAAAAAAACCCAGAGATATTCCCAAATTTATCTTTCCAAATGGATAGTTGGGAAGATAGGCTGAAGAACATAAAGTAGCCAAAATCAAATTTATGATGAGTGTAGAGAAATAATAAAAACCACTATTAGACTCCCTCCCTCTCCTGTTTCCTTTCTATAATTTTGTTTCATAAACTCATTTTCAAAATGCAACCTTTATATAGTCAACTAAACTTTGTGTCTATTTTCAATATAATTGAGTGAACAACTCAATATTCCATCAGCTCTTGATTTCTTTATTTTACATATGTATTTTAAAATTATAGTACATATATGGAACAGTTTTAAAAATTAGTCTTAAAACTATTAGTATAATAGTTTTAAAAATTAGTCTAAAAATCGTGTTTCACTCTACCTTAACAATTACTGTTTTATTGATAGATCAATACTGTTTTATTGATAGATGTATTGACAAATCTGTTTAATTGTGATATAATAGCAAGAATTTGATATGAGTTAAAATGGATTGCTTGTCATTTGATGAGATAATTACTGTGAAAATTACTGTTTACCAAAAAATTATCATCCAAAGGAAAAAATACAGTAGTTGTTTTGCAGTGACACAAAGTATATATACACTTAAATTTGAACCAACAAAACATGTTTCTCGCCAACATAATACCAACCTTCTAGATTTTTTTCCATATTTGTGTGAGACAATAGCACCTAACATATATAAAATAGAAATTAAAAATCCAAAAATATTGCGTTATATAAATAAGGAATTTGTGGTCCAAGAAAAAAAAGAGAGAACTTGATGGGAAGCTGAAAGAACACAAATTAGTGATATAAAGCAAAACAGAAGACTCTGAGAGTCCTGGGGATATGCAAAGAGAAGTTTGTATCAACTTCTGTGTGTGTGTGGGGGTGGGGGAGGGACTCCTTCTATAGGTGATGTCAGAAAGTCTTTCAGCATTGTATACTTCAGTTTAAGTATAATCTAGAAAGAAAGAGCTCTGTATCGTGTGTGAATTGGAGGAACCAAGATCTGAGCCACTTATGGTGAAGAAGAAATACAGTGCTTAGCTGGAGCTGATCCAAAAAGATTTCCTCATAGCTATAAAATATTGATGTCCATCAGATACTAATGATAACATTCAAGAAGAAATCAGCTTTGCATCTCAAGGAATATCAAGACACATGTGTCTGTTACAAAACAGAAGCCAACAAATGCACAATAATCTCTAGAAACTTAGTGAGACAACACAGAAGCAAAGCCAGTCTACAGAGATCCTTTCAACAAACCAGGAGCAGAATGAAGGGGCTACAATCGCTGGTTAGATAAAAGAGTTACATAGACCAAGTAATTGTCAGTGTCTATATACAGTCTAACCACTTAATGATTAATATCAGTATAATATTTTATTTACTACTAATTAAACTTCTCAATAAAATTTCTTATAAGAGTGTCTTTCTAGTATTTTAGCTCTTGCTAGAAAGTGCTGGGAAAGAGGAAATATGCCTTCTGGCAAAAGTCCATAAGAATACTTACCCAAAGAAATGCATGCCATAAATACAACTAATTGGGGTGTTATTTGCATAGGTGAAAACAAAACTCCATTTGGTTTTTGTTCAATTTTTATTCAAAAGTTACTGCACCACAGATTTGTGTTTGCGGTGGGTTTTCTCCAAGCAGCTGCTTTTATTTAAAGTTAGGACAAGAATATACACTAAATAAGTCAGCAAAAATGAACACTCGTTCCAAAATGGTGGCCCACAAAAATACTTAAGGCTCAACTAAATTCCTTTCTTCTCAGAACCTCCCATCACCCAGCCCCAACAGGTACACTCTCCTGTTCTTGAGAATTCAGTACAAATAGTAGTAGTAGTAGTAACAATAGTAATGTCCTTGTCCCGTACTGTGTCTCCACTAGCTATAGTCACCCAATGGACTTCCTATGGCTCATGAACCCCTCATTATAGCAAAGCAGGAAGCTCAATGGATACTGTCTATCCATTTCCCTGTAGAACAGATACGTATTAAGAAAGGGAATTTATTTCCCCATTTTAAAATAAAAATTTTTTTAAACATTTATTTATTTTTGAGACAGAGAGAGACAGAGCATGAACAGGGGAGGGGCAGAGAGAGAGGGGGAGACACAGAATCTGAAACAGGCTCCAGGCTCTGAGCTGTCAGCACAGAGCCGGACGCGGGGCTTGAACTCACAGACCGTGAGATCATGACCTGAGCCGAAGTCGGACGCTTAACCGACCAAGCCACCCAGGCGCCCCTCCCCATTTTTTAAAGTACACAATGTCATCAAAAAAACATGGGATGATTGAAAATGTAGTAGGTAAGTCCTGGTGCTGGCAGGACTTATTACCCTCCTGCTGCACTGTAAGTCCCCTTTTTTAGGCTGCATGCTGGAGTCCCTCCCATGGTAGTGTTTTCTGTAGCTATTATCAAAGAAATAATAAGTATGGGTTGGTTATTTACCATACAACAGGCATTCTGAAATATAAACTTATTTAATCATTAAAATGAACTTTGTATATCTTATCCCTTTCTTAAAAGTGAAAAAACTAAAGTTAAGCAATATAAATCACTTGCTAAAAGTTGCAAAGCTACACAGAATTATGAAGGGAAAGACAGTAGCCTTGAACTCAGGTCTTATGACTGAAAGTCAGAACCAAGGCTTTGTCCTCAAAGTGGGGTTAATATTTACTCTGTGCTCTCTCAGTGCCTTGTTTCCTAGTGAATAATAAAGGCATACTAATAGTAGGTAATAAGAGTACCTACATCACAGTATTGGTGAGATGATTAGATGCTATGTTCAAATGCACAAATTATTTTATATACTTAATACTTTAATACTTAAATAGTAAGTATTTATAATTACAATTTGAAACTATCTTTTCCTCTGTTCTTCCTTTTAATCTAATAATCCTACTTTATGCCAAGAACTGTTCAAGATGATTTGTACCTAAATTTTACCTGTAAGACATACACAGACCTTGGAGAAGTATCTATGAAATAAAAATTATTGAAAATTTATATGCTGCCATGGAGACAGGAATATGCAGAGCTTGATGAAAAGTAAGTGAATGTGAAGTCTCAAATTCTGTCTGGGAAAGAAGATGGATTAAACAGGGCTTTATAAGGAACTTTGGCTTTCACTGGAAGTAGAGACTTTTCCCCCTAGTACTTTATTGATACTACTCTCCTTTCTTTTCGTATATATTATTTCTAATGGGAAATCTGCTATAATTCCTAACTTTGTGCCTCTCTGCATAGTTGTATTTTTCTCTCTGGGTTTTTTTAAGGTACCTTTTTTTCTTTCTTTTTCTTTATCACTTCTTCTAAGCAATTTGATTATTATGTGTCTTGCTGTGATTGTCTTCCATTTCCTTCTGCTTGGGGATCACTGAATTTCTTGCATCTATAAATTTATAGTTTTCATAAAATTTGGGAAAAAAATTACCTCTTTATCCCAAATTTTTGTTATTGTTGTTCTTTACCATTCTCTTTTGGAAACTCCACATACACATATACAGGCCACCTGATGCTGTTCCATTATTTATTGACACATTGGGGGTTTTACTGTTGGTGGTGGTGGTGGTGGTTTTGCATAGTTTTTACTTCCATGCCTTCAAGGTCAATATTGTTTTCTTTCGCAAACTTTAATCTTTTATTAATGAAATTCAGTGTATTTTTATAAACTTAGACATGTAGTTTTTGCTCTCTAGAAGTTAATTTGGATCTGCACTCTTCTCTGACTCTACTTAATATGTTCAATCTTTTCTTTCTTGAGTATGTGGAGTATAGTTATGATAATTTTTAATACCCTTGTCTATTGACTTTACTATCTATGATATTTCTGGACTTATTTCTAGTGATTGATATTTTACCTCATTATGTGTCATATTTTCCTGCTTCTTGCATATCTGATGATTTCTGACAAAATGCCAGACATTATGATTTTATCTTGTTGGGCTCTGGATATTTTTGTGTTCCTATAAATATTCCTGAGCTTTGTTTTGGGTGTAATTATGTTACTTAGAAATGGTTTGATCATTTATGGCTTGTTTTGTGCTTTGTGAGGCTGATCCAGAACAGTGTTTCATCTAGGGCTAATATTTTTTTTCCCAGCAACCAATACTTTTTTGAGTACTGTACATGAATTGAGTAATATTCCATGAATTATGAAGTTTTTCTACTCTGGCTTGTGGGAACAAAATTACTGTTTTTTTAAAAAATATTCATGTATTTATTTTGAGAGAGAGAGAGAGAGAGAGAGAATGAGCTGGGGAGGAGCAGAGAAAGAGAAGGAGAGAGAGAATCTCAAGCAGGTTCCATGCTCAGGACAGAGCCCGTCACAGGGCTTGATCTCAGGAACTGTGAGATCATGACCTGAACCAAAATCAAGAGTCAGATACTTAACTGACTGAGCCACCTAGCACCCCACAATTACTGATTTTATGGAAACTCAAGAGATCTTTTCTGTTCCTTTTGAGTGTCCCTCCCTCCCTTCCTGGGTGTGAAGTAGTTTTCATATGCAAATACACTAATCAGTACTCAGTTGAAAACTAAAGGGAAACCTCTGTAGATATCCAAAATTCTCTCTCTGCAGCTTTTTTCTGTCTGACACTTCCCTCTAAACCTAGGCTACCTTACCCTATCTTAATTTTTCCATCTGTCACCTCGGTACAGGGCAATTGTTATGCTCCACCTGGGTACCCTCTCTATGTGCTGCAGCCAGGAAACTCAATAGACTGTAGGATAGGGCAAATAATCTTTATTTCTCTTTTCTCAGAAATCTCTGTCATTTGCTACAGGATATCTAATGTCTAAAACAAAATTGTTTCATAGATTTTTTCTTGCTTGTTAGTTTCATCATTTAAGAGGATATATCTGCTCCCTATTGCTCCATATGACAAAGTAGAAGCTCCTGAGTATATTCATATTAAGATGCCTATTAGACATCCAAGCAAAGATAACCATGGAGATATTTGAATCTGGAGTTCAGGGTGGTTATTGATGAGATCATACCAAGAATGAGTATGAATAGGGGAAAGAGATACAAGAACTGGGTACTGGGTCACTATAGAACTTACAGGCAGGGTGCTGAAGAGCAGCTTATAAGAGAAAGAAAAGTAGGAGCTATAAAGTAATAGAAAAATGGCACATATAAGGTCTTTTGAGTCAAGACAAGAAAATACTTTAAGGAGGAGAGCAATATCAAATGATCCAGAAATTACAAGTATGATGTAAACCAAATAAGTTACTATGGACTGAACAACATGCAGGCAGTTTCTGTAGGGTATGAAGTGGAAGAAATTTGGTTGGAGCAATCCCAAGAGATAAATGAGAGAGAACCAGTATACAGAACTCTTTCAGGAGGTTTTGATGTAAAGAAAAGGTAAGACAAGGAAAAGTAGCCAGCAAGGGAGGTAGGGTCAAAAGAGTTTTTATTTTTTAAGATGGGAGAAATAACAGCATGAATATTTTGTGATGGTAATGATTCATTAGAGAAAGAAAAAATGTTACTATTTGAAAGATGTGGAGAGGGTATGGAAGCAGTCTCTTCTAGCAGGTCAGAAATGGTGAACATTAATGCACAAATCAAAAGTTGGTCTTAGCTAGATGAGTGGATATTTTATCATTCAGTGAAATATAGTTATCAATTTTTTATTGACAATAGCAGAAGAACTCTCGTAGGTTTGAGAGATGTGTTAGTATGAAGTATCTGGCTCAAGGAGTGGAGAAAAAAAAGGCCAGGGAATTATGGTCTGATTACTGGGCAACATTAATATCCCCTAAGTTTAGTGATTATGAACATTAAATGAGAACAGCCACATGGTTGTCCATCTTTCTCCACACCCATTTAGCTATGGAGCCACATGCTTATAGAATGGATTTAACCGTGGTTATAGTGTTGCCAGAGTGATGCAATGAAATAAAAACATGAAAAATACTTGAGAGGATAGCAAAAGAAGATTCATAAGGATTGACTGTAGAGGGTAAGCTGGATAAGGAAGTAAGAAAGGACATGAGAAAAGTGAGATATATTGAAAATCATAATATGTTAACAAATGCACATAATACAGGGATTCTATGTGCCTCGTGTATGTTAACTTTCACTTAGTATAAGAATCAATGGAAGGCAGAAATAGCCTGGTAAAGAATTGTTAGAATTGGGCTCACTAAAGAGAATAAGTTGAAAGACAGCAGGGGACAGCAGAAAAGCCTGATTGTTTAGTCTGTTGGTCATAGGTCTTCAAGCTTTAGCATTAGAATTAGTTGTACGAGTTGATAAAGCTCAGATTTCTAGACCTCCATCCCAGAGTTTCTGATTCAATAAGTCTAGCAAATTCTTAAGTGAAGCTTAATAGGTGCTGGTCCAGGCATCACAGTTTGGGAACCACTGTTCTATACCTATCATAGCTCAACATTCCACTTTACTGCCACTTGAGAAAGCAGGAGAAAAATTAACTCATATTGGAATGTGAGTAGTTGAAAACAACTGAAAATATTGGTTTTCAAATAATAAATATACACATGTTTGTGTGTGTATTATATATTGCACCAAGGATTCTTGTTGTCATAATTCTGTAATAAAAAAGACAATGGAATTTAAGTTGAGTTTTAGGTACCCTTAAAAAATTAAAT
This sequence comes from Panthera leo, assembly GCF_018350215.1. Classification (NCBI taxonomy): domain Eukaryota; kingdom Metazoa; phylum Chordata; class Mammalia; order Carnivora; family Felidae; genus Panthera; species Panthera leo. The sequence goes on from NC_056690.1 coordinate 64,488,597, forward strand.
GTCAAGCCTGGTACTCAACTACAGATCATGAAGTCATCTGTCTGTGCAAATAATTTTAAGAAAAATTTCCTTTGATGATAAAAATCTATTTTAGCTGTTAATTTGTATCTGTTTTCCTACTATATGGATTAATTTACTTACTTGATTTTTTAAATTTCTCTTAACATATATATCTGGAAGTTTTTGTCAGTCACTGGCACCTTATTTCCAATTGGGAGTCTGAAAAAAAATACTTGCTAAATATTCAACTAAGTTAATCACCAGAAAATAGAAGAGTGCACAGTGACCTAAGCAGCTAAAGAAGGGACATCAGTAGGAATGGGAATTACATTTTTAGGAATGGGCAATGGTACAAACTGGGGATCTTTAGGCACTTGCTCATAATTTTATTGCTGGACCTACATGATCTATCATCTAGGTCTGCATCTATTCAGTTCAGTCAAGCAGGGTGTGTAATATGGAGCTAGACACAAAATAGGACTTCCGTAATTATGAGACTGCTGTCTCTCCAGTGGACTAATAAATGGGTAGTAAACTATGGCCCCTGAGCCAAATCTGGCCACTACTATTATAAAGTTTCATTTGAACCCAGCCATACCCATTAATTCCCCTTTTTATTATGGCTACCTTCCTGCTATAGTAGCAAAATTGAATACTTGAGTTAGTATGTCCCACAAAGCCTAAAATATTTACTGACACTTTACAGAAAAAGTTTGCTGCCTCTGGACAAGATTATGGACAGCATGAGTCAGGTGTTTTGGATTCCTGTGTTCTTTGCATGTCAGAAACTAATCATTCTTAATCTAATATTTAAATCAATCCAAAAGCCAATAAAGCCAAGAAAATGCAATATAAGGGCATCTGATGTACCTTTTCATACTATTGCATCTCATAATCAAGTTAATGCAGCCTCTTAGGGTATGTATCCTAGATGGTATGTGTATGTTACTTTCCCACCACTCTGTACAAGTTTTTATTTTAGGTAGCATATTATAATTTCTCACAAATCCAGCAATAAAATAGGGATATTTTCTTTCTCTCATATCTTTCTCTCTTGAGAAGTTGGATATAAACAGTGATAATCTCACTGTTATCTTTAGATGTGGCAGTGACACTTTTAATTTTCCATCTATACATCCCAATTTCCTACTTATTGATGATGGGATATTATAGCATGGATGAAAAAGGAGTAAATCTTTATTGGCTTCCTATCGCGGGCCAGATACTGAATTAGTTAATTTATAAACACTATGTAACTTGATTCACTGAATAATCTTATGAGGCCATTTCTTTTTTTTTAATGTTTATTTATTTATTTTGAGAAACAGAGAAAGAGAGAGAGAGAGATGGAGAGCAGGGGAGGGTCAGAGAAAGAGGGAGATAGAAAATCCCAAGCAGGCCCTGTGCTTTCAGTGAAGAGCCTGACATGGGTCTCAATCCCATGAACCATGAGATCATGACCTAAGCCAAAATCAAGAGTCAGATGCTTAACCAACTGAGCCACCCTAGGCGCCCACCTTTCTTAATGTTTATTTATTTATTTTGAGAGAGAGAGGGAGCAGGGGAAGAGCTACGAGGCCATTTCTTTCTCTCTCTTTCACTATCAATTTCTTGAGGCTTTAAGACAGGTTAAGATCTAAGTAAACCGGATCCATGAGACACAAAGCCCATGTTTTCTTCATGGTGTATATTAACATACTTTGTACTAACCTTGAGTTAAAAGAATATCTGCTATGGGAAGAAAACTTAAGATTCTTATTTTTGTTTTTCACAGTCTCAAAGGTTAGGAGTCATCTATAATACATGATCATACATAATAGATGATAATAATAGTGGGGTGCCTGGGTGACTCAGTCAGTTAAGTGTTCGATTTCAGCCAAAATCATGATCTTGCGGTTTGTGGAATTGAACCACTGCAGGGGGATCTGCTGTCAGCACAGATCCTGCTTGAGATTCTCTCTCTTCCTCTCTCTCTGCCCCTCCCCTACTTGTGCATGCTCTCTCTGTCTCAAAATAAATAAATCAACATTAAAACAAAATAAAACAAAACAAAAACCAACCCTAATAGCAATTTGAGACATCATCAGAAGGCCCCATGATCAAAAGTAAGTCAAGTATTCATTTGTTGTTTATTCAATCATAAAAATATTTAGTGAGCTCTTAGTCTGAGCCAAGCCAGTTCTAAATGTTCAGAATTCAGTTTTGAACTTGCCATTGTTATGGAATGAATACTTGTTCCCACTCCCAAATTCATGTTGATGCCCTAATCCCCAATCTGTAGTTAGGGCCTTTGGGAGGTAGTTAGAATTAGAAATTGAATTAGGCCATGTAGGTGGAGCCTCCGTGATGGGACTAGTGTCTTTATAAAGGGATAACAAGCTGGGCTAGATCTCTTTACAGTGTGAGAACAAAGCAAGAAGATGGTTGTCTACAATGCAGGAGTAGCACTTTCTCTAGAAACCAAATATGCCAGTACCCTGATCTCAGACATTCCAGACTGCAGGACTATGAGAAATAAATTTCTGTAGTCTAACCACCCCCCACAACCCATGGTGTCTTGTTATAGTAGCCCAAACTAAGACAAACATTATCCCTATCCTTATGAAATTTTTGTAGTAAAGATCTGAGATTCTGTAAAGGCCTGTATGTCCTTTTATATTTATGTCAATTTGTGGGTTATAAAGTCCTCTTTTATGCTTATCTCATATGTGTGAAGTAGGTCTTGTTATTTCAAACATCTAATAGTATGTTGAGCCTTATATGTAACAGATCTGAGAAGCATATCCATAGCTAATATACAGAAGTGTTGGGATTAAAAACCTGAGTCTCAGACTCCAGAGCCAATATTCCATTCACTATACTGCAACAAACTCTTTTTAAAATGAAAATAATCTTACAGCTCACACTAAGCTATATATTAGATATTACTGGAAGTTATTCTAATAATAGATACATTTTGGTCTTAAAGGAATTCTGTATTTTAATCCAAATCCAAAGGGCAGAATTCTAGTACTAGAAAAGCTCCTAGAGATTAATTCACCCTAAATTACTCATTTTACAGATGAGGAACAGAAACCTAGAAAATTATAAGGATTACAGCCCATGAGAAAAAGAGGCAGTGAGCTTCCTAATTGCAGTTCAGCCTTCTTCCCAGTACCCTATGAAAACTTTTTCCTAGCATTAGTATTCCTACTATTATATTCTGCCTTACTGTGTTTAATGGGGTTGTGTAATCAACTTTTATATTCTAATAATCCAGATCCGTTTGCCTGGATGACAAATTTTGTCCTCATTTTTTCTTTTATTCATCAAAATGCCAAAGAAAGCCCATACTGAACTGTTACATATCCTAAAATGTTATTGCTCACATTTATGTTCTCTTGTTCCAGGAGGGAAAAAACGCTATTAAATTATAACGAATCTGTTTGTAATATATTCCACAGCTTTGCAATAGCCTGAAATGTGAGCTTGATGATAGGCATCTCCAAATAAACTCACATCATTTCCTCTGTTCTCTGCCTATTTGGACAGTTGGTCGATGTCTTCACTCATCTGTAAATACTATGTGGTCTGTGTTATACGGCACAGTTTGTTTCAAAATCTACAAGGGCACAAATCAATAACACTGCCTACCATTTTTAATACAGGATTTGAAAGGTACTGAAGAGTTTGGGCAAATTTGCTTTATTATAGTCATAATTTGGTATATGTGTATTGTGTATTTATTTACATACATGTTGTCATTCTCCCTTTTCATATTCTTATGGCCAGTAATAAACATTTCAGAAATATTACTATTCTTATTCATTTTTATTACACTAGTTAAGGAAAATATTTATATTTTTGTCACTGTAGAAAAGTCTCAACCCCAATTTCACTGTAGAGGCCAAAATGAATAGCTAGAGACTTTCTTAAATAAGACCTTCAAAGTCAGATGTTATGTATTCAAATTTCAGCTTAATCACTTATATTATTTGACTTTGGACATGTAACAGCCTTTCTGTACCTCAGTTTCATCATTTGACAAAAATGGAGCTAATAATATTACTTCTTAGGATAGTTTGCAAAGATTAAATGAGATAACCTATAAACACTTCTTGGCTCCACTCCTGGTACACAGCAAGCATTCAGTATACATTAACTATAATCATGATAATGATAACATTACGCATGACGATGGTGAGGATTATGATTTAATTTCTCAGATTACAAGTGTCCAAGGCAACAACAAATTACTCAGAATAGTATCCATAGCACATATTTAAGTGTCCTATGTCAGGGAACTCAGGTAGATTTCCAGTGACCATATAAGATCATTAACTATGCACACATCATGCTATGAACACACATGCCAAGAGCAGCATTACTAGTAGAGGAATCAAAGAATCCATAATTAATACGATATATTTGGAAAACTCACCATAGGTGTGGATTTGTGAATGTTGGCCATATATAGATTATATAGATCATCCCTTTCCTGATAGGCAGGCCAAGTGGGGAATATGCCAAGGAAGAGGTCCTGAATTATAGGAGAAAGAATACCAGATAATGTCCAAGGAGGAAGATGGGGGTGGGGGCAGGCAGCTAAAATAACACTGTGCACAGCAAGCTATCTAAGGTATGGGCATGACAATGACTACGGAACCTTGGTGGTGAGTAAACCTTGGTGGTGAGCAGGTTAGAGTGAGAAACAGAAGATGAGTGAGTTGTGATCTGGCTCAGTTCTAGAGAACTCCACTTGAAAGGGTTCCCTGCTTGCCTTTTACAAGGGCCACAGTAGGAATAACATGCGATGGGCAGAGTATGGATTGTCAGCTGAGGTCTGTATACATCCATTTATCTAAGACACAGAGCTTGTTAGTTGCTAATCTGGTTTTAAAATCCATTGATGCTCACTCATAATTCTGAACTTGTTCCACTAGATCGCATGAGAAATGCTGAATCAGACAAAGTCACTTATGCTAGAAGTACTTTCATAAAGATATGTTCATTTACTAACATGATTCCCATAGATCTGATGATCCTAGACTCTTTTAGCAAATTGTGCAAGTTAGATTAAAAATTGTCATTATATAGAAATTTAAAAAATTATCAGTTTCCATTAAATATAAAAGAGACATTAATATATATCTATGCTAGTCTTTTAGAGGTACAGATATACTTGAATACTTCTTTGGACTCATGCGCTTTTCTAATCTATTGGTTTCAATTTTAAAAACTTCTTTGCCTATAAATGTATCTAATGGCCATATTAATACCCACTGCATAACCCATTATGAGTCAGAAGACATCAAGCTTCTCAAAGGCCCTTCCGTGGCTTCTTAGGTAAAAATCAATATCCTTAGAAGGGCTATAATCCGGTCCATGAGCTGATTCATAGTCTCTGGTCTCTCTTGTTCATGGTGTTCCAATGATTCTAGTCCCCTTGATTATTGCTACTGAGGTGCCTTGTACTTGTTCTTTCCCTGCCTATCATTCTCTTCCTGACCCCAGATGTCCACATGGATGACTCCCTCACTTCCTGTAGGTCTTTACTCAGAAGTCACCTTCTCAATGAAAGTTCCAGTGGGCCCTCAAACAAACATTTCAGTGTACCAGACAATTCATATTTTCTCTCCCTGCCTTAAGTTTTTTCCTTTGTTCTTAACCATATATAATGTGATATATTTCACTTATTTGTTTTATTTATTGTTTTTTTCCTCCTACGAGAATATAAATTCCATGAGAGCAGGCTGTTTTGTTTTGTTTTGTTTTGTTCAATGCTAGATCTTCAAATACCAGAACATTACCTACATTTAATGAGGCAATAAAATAATATATAAAATACAAACAAACTAATATGTGAGTGAATTCTTGTTCCTTTAAAATTAAATTTAAAATTGTGTGAATTTCCCCACTAGAGAAATAATACAAAATTACTTTCAAACTATATAATATAGAGTTTAAAGAATTCTCTGACATTGAATTCCTTCAGACTGGCCTTTTATACTTAGCCAACTTAATTTCTGTCAGTCAGTATCAGTGCAAACATTTCTCTCTACAAAATTCTCTCTTTGGTAGAGGTTAGAAGAATCTTCACATTTTTTACATCCATACCGTCATTTTCTCTTTTGAAAGTCCACTCTTCCTCCTCTTCTCTATTCCAAATCCTGCCTCCTTGAAAGTACAGTACAAGTTCCTTCTTTTCTAAGAATAACTCTCCTATACCAACGAGCTAAATTACTCTTTGATAATCTCACTTTATTCACCTGAGATATTTCTTGTAGCACTGTCTTTTTCTGGATTTATGACATTTTGTTCATATATTTAAAACACTATTATTTATCTCTCATCTTAGTTCTCTTTTGAAATCTCAGTATTGTACAGTTGTGTGAAACCCTCTTCAGTGCCTAACATGGTGTCTTATTTATGACATGCTCAGAAAATATCTGTTGGTAGGTTTTTACTCATGGTTGTTATAATAATGCAGTGGTCTGGTTTAAAAGAGCATTTAAAATCAATAGGATAAGTAAATTGGTGGAATAGTCAGACTAATCAGAAGTTACAGTCTCTGCCAACAAACCTGTCTCTGAAAAATAATTATCCAGTTTTTCCTCAATTCCATTAGAGCATTTCTAAAGGATAAGTGAGTAGGCATGCTCTGAGTGTCCTGGAATATGAAGTGGGAAGTTTTACCATTGAGTCATAAAGGCAAACTTTTATTCTCTCCCAATTTCCATAGCTAAACTAAATCTAATTCCAGTGTTTCATGAATAAGAGAAGCTGGCAAAATTATTGGGAAGAATCTACTCTATTGCTTGTATATCAGCCTTTTAAAGGATACTTTAGTCCAGAGCCAGGAAGGTATATAATCCTTTAGAAAAGCAATGTAACAAACTCACCAATAAGACCACATACAATTGGGTACTCACTCTCCTGAGCTGTTTATCTCAATTTTACATCTTGCTTGTCATTTTGAAAGGCATTTTTCTCTTAAAATCCTATCTGTTTCTGAAGACAGGAAAGCTATATCCTAATATGGCGGCAATTGCTGTAAATTTTTGTTATTTACTGAAATCATACTATTGTGTCTATTGTTCCTACTTCATTTTCAAGAATAAATTGCTTGAAGTGTGGGTTAGTACATAAATATCCCACTCAAATTAAATGGTTGTCAAAAATGTTTTGGGGAAATTGCACTGAAGAATAAACCAAAACTGTGCGATTTATCATCAAGCCTGCTCAAGTGTAGCAGTACCTCAAAAGTCAGAGAGGAGGAGCCCTTCCCCAACCAGCTTTCTCAGTGAGTACGCCTTTGCGCTCCCATGTATACCTCGTGGAAAAGGAGTGTTAGGGCAGCAGTTAATGACTATTTAAAAGTGAAGTAATTTAATCTGAAGGAGGAAAAATTTCCATGGCAGTGAGTGTGCTCTGGAGCTTAAGAAAAAGGAATTGCCATTGACCTTGTTAGTTTAATTAAGTGATTCCCAATTAAGAGACTAACAGAATGTTGGCAGCTAATGACATTCAAACTAATATTGGCTTCAAAGGGCATCCTAAAATTCTTGATGATGATGATGATGATGATGATGATGATGCCAACAATGCTGTATTACTATCTACTATGAAGCGGTGCGTTAAAAGGACAGGGCATTCTAAAATATATACCTTTGATATAGCATTGGAGGAAAAGCAGCAGACACATATATTTTGTGGAAGGCTATATGTCTATTAGGGGAGGGACATGATAAATAGAGAAACAGAAAGAGAAAACTTGAAAGTAACCTGTCTTCTATTAAAAAAAGAAGAAAAAACACCAACAACAGTAATAAAACTGAAACCCTTATAGATTAAATATCTTATATAGTTGTTTATTACTTGGCCCAAAAAATATTTATTTTGTGCCTATTTGGTCAGCCAGTGGAGAGATAGAAGTAAATTGTGTTTATCCATGTTTCTTTTTGCTTCCTTCCCAGCTAAGACTTGCCCAAATTATTTCCTAGAGTAGAGATATCTAAAAAGCAAGCCAGGCAAATCCAAAAATGATCAGTGTCAAAATAAATTCTAGAGGATTTATAACAGTCTGTTCTCCAAAGATATTGGCTTCACATAAGCTACTGGGCAAACCCCCATTGTTTCCTCATGGTAATTCATTTTCATGCGCATGTGGCCTCAGGTCACTGTCTATGTGGTATGGTCCACAGACCCTAAGAGAGCTTGCGCCTAGATATCTTTCTGAAAGTTAAAGTTTTCCAAAGCTCTGTTGCAGCATTTATATTTTCTGAAAAGCATTACACTTTCTTCTAGGCATTTTTAACTAGGATTTTAAAATATATAAATATATTTCATATATATATATATATATATATATATATATATATAGCAATATATATACACATATATATAGATATACATATACATATACCTATATATCTATATGTATATCTATATCATCTATATATATATATACACACATGTATATATACAACCTATATATGTATATCTATATAGATATATATCAATAGGGTTTTGAGATTTAGACCAAACTATTTATCATTTCTGCATTCCCCGAAGATTTTTCAAGTGGTCTTCTCCAAATCTAGCTAGGAGTTCTGGTGGAGCAGGAGGCATTTCATTTTCACTACCATAGCTTTAGCTTCCTATTGAGGATTCTAGACCCTTTGATGGAGAAGGACAATTGCTTCATTAAATATATCAGGAAATCAGATATGCACCTGTCAATAAGAGATACCTGATAAGAAGAAGTAAGGGAAAGAGAGCTAAGAGAACTACCCAAAGCAGGGAGAATATTCCTTAGATCATCAGAAGCAATACATGAACCCTGTGTCCTGCAGGCAGATAGAACCACATTGACAGAGAATAAGGGACATTGGTGCAGGAGATAGAGAGACACAGATGAATAACCAAGATGCTAATCCTTAACATCCCAGTGTTTACATCCACACAATATGCTGTAATAATTTCCTGCACATTAGTTTCAACATTTCAGCCATATGCTTTTTAAAGACAAGGACTGTGTCTTTTCCTTTATCTGTCTATCTTCCATGATAAAAGAAATACATATATATTGTTATTCAATAACTATGGATGAGTAATATAAATTTATTAATAAAATTATAAAAAATTGTGTATGTAATGCACAAAGTATTTCTCTCTTCCACAGACATGGCAGACATTGTCAAACACTCAGTAAACTTCTGCTTGCAGCTGAGTCATGGTATAACCATCCTTCTCAACCTAGATGTTCCTGCTGATTAATCTACTTTGAATTAACCTATTTTCACCCTGATATTAAAAAGTTCTTCATAAAACATACACCGTAACTGGGGAAATCATCATATAGCCAGAAAATGACATTTTATGCACATAAAAGATTGAAAGGTCTGAACAGGATGAATTTGAAATTATCTACCCCCCCATCCTGCAACTCTCCCCTTACTGCCTATACCCTACATGAACAAGATAGTGGTAATACTGACTAACTCCTTTCACCTACCACCCGTATCCACTGGTCCAAGTTTTGTCAAGTCTTCTACCTACACGACATTTTGGGAAACTTTTCTCCACTTATGAAGTTATTTTCTTGATTCTGGCTCAAATAACTTTTCTCCTGAATTACTTAAATTATCTCCTTTTGTCCCTAGTTAATTTCTTCCTCTAATTTATCTTACATATAGTTACCAGAGTGGTCTTTATGAAATTTGAATCTTATTAAATTACTACTATACTTAAAATACACAGTGAGTCCTCATACTTTCAGAATAGTATTAAAATAATTTCATGTAGAATATAAGGCCCTGGAGGAAGAGGCTGCTGTTGTAAAAATCACCTGTTCTTTACCCACCTACATTACAATTCTTTAAGGCAATTTTTAACTTCTGTTACTCTTCTTGATACCTCTGTGAGTACTGTCGCTTGTACTTAAAATACTCTTACACTTTCTTCATTTGATCCACTGACTCATTAATGTGTTTCAGATTTCTGGGGATTCTAAAGAGCTCTATTAGGAGCTCGAATGAACAAGTGGGAAAAAAGATACACAAGTAGGACTCATATATGACCCTATTAAATTATACTTCAACCAGTGTGTTAAACTGTTATCCATTTTCATATTGGGGTTCCATTGTAGGATTGTGTTTAAATAAAGAATTTTTTACTCTAAAAACAAAGCAATGCCACTGAGTTTCCCTGACCCCTGTTGGATTTAGATTGCAGATTATCTTGGTTGGCCTACTTCCAGAATATAACAAGGAGGACATCTAAATGGTTTTGAAAATTTTTAAATTTGTGTATTGGTGAACTTGGGAAACAGAGCAAAGAATCTCTCAGTAACATAATGTCCTATTTAAGTATGTTTTCTAAGCATTTATTGGAAAATATTTCTGTTATCATTCTCATTACAGTGGCACATTTTGAGAATGAACTCTGAACCCCTAGGGAACCTATAGATGAGCTTTAGAGATTCAGTGAAACACTAGAAATGGTATGGAAAAAAATTTTATCCATTTCTGTAGGAAGAGGGTTTATAAGTTTATTGTAGTCTCAGAAAATCCAAGACAACAAAATCTTTAAGTATTTCTCCTTTATAAAGACAATTAAGACAAATATAATTGTAAGATTAAATATGTTTCTTTTTAAAAATATAAATTCAATATAATAAAAGGCAAGATAATATTACCCAAATAAAACATGTGAATACAAATTAATTGCCCCCAACATTTATAATTTATTTTATCTAATAGTATCCAGTTTTAGCTCACCTAAAGAAGGATTTTGTTCTATAACCTAAAGGACATGAGCATATAGTCTATACTTATGTAAAGTAAGAGATCTTGTATATCTTTGTGATACCTTGTGTATCTTCAAGAGATAGACAAGACTTAAGTGGTTAAATAGTATCAGTAAAGGTCAGAGCCAAGGACTCGCTTTATCACTAGAGCAGATAAGAGAGTATTTGAACATATACAGAGTAAAAGATGCATTTTCTCATATTCCAAAGAATGGAGAGAATTTCTGTAAATTTACTTTAGATACTTTTCATTAAATGTATAACTGAACATGGAGTCACGTTTAACTAAAACACAACATTGTTGGTTTCATTTGAATGATATCAAAAACAATTTTTTTTTATTATGGTGAAGGTATTCTATCCTTGAGTCATTACCAACAATCTCTCTTGGAAGACTCTACATCTCCTTGAGGGGATAGCTTTCTGGGCAATACATTTTTGCCTCCATCTCCCAACTGAGTACTACTTGTGCTGGGTTATATTTGATGACAACTTAAGTGGATCCTGCAAAGGGTCTATTACGTTCCCTTTCCAAAGAATTGGAGTACAGAAACCATAATAATAATCAATCCATCATAATTATGGGCTCTTGAAATGAAAAGTCAGGTTGGTGTGAGGTTAGGCAATAGGACTAGTAAACTAAGTCCATAAACAACTCTTGGGAAACAGAGAGACTGTGAGAAAATATTTGAAAAAATAAGCAGAAGTGCAAATGCAACTAAATAAGAGATAGAGGCAATGGTTTTTGTTACTGTTTACCATATCTAGATGCCTTGTGACACTTGATTATCCACAGGATTATCTGCTGTAGTCTTTAAATAAGCAGCTTTCTACTTGAGTCTTCTTGCATGTATTAAGTTCCTTGCAATTGAAAACATCAGGACGTTTCATGCTCTCCTGGCCTTGAGTACTAAATTTCTATGTAATAAAATTACAGAGGCGCCTGGGTGGCTCAACCAGTTAAGTGTCCGACTTCAGTTCAGGTCATGATCTCATGGTTTGTGGGTTCGAGCTTGCTTTGGGCTCTGTGCTGACAGCTCAGAGCCTAGAGCCTACTTTGGATTCTGTTTCTCCCTCTGTCTCTGCCCCTCCCTTGCTCGCACTCTGTCTCTCTGTCTCTCTTTCTCAAAAATAAATAAACGTTAAAAAAATAGTAAAAGCCTGAGAAGTCAGAGTCATGAAGAACTGGAGCAATAGCTAGAAGAAGAGGACAGAAAGGCACCCTTAATATGAAATACAAAACTATATACAAATATATATGTATCTGCATACACACACACACACACACACACACACACACACACATATCTACACACACACACACACACACACACACACACACACACACAAATATGCTTAATTCTGGAATTTTAGGTCATATGAAGTAGTCCTGAGAATGCCTTTCACCCCTCTGTAAGCCAAACAGATCCTTAATTAATGGTATTACAATTCCTACTACCATTATTACTACTGTTACTACTACCCATACTACTGCTGTAATAAAATGAATCTCTTTTATCTCACAGCACTCTGCAATGTGTGAGTGATGTCTCATCCAGCTCCTCATGTGATTCCCTTGGAAAGCCAGTGATGCCAGTATAGAAGACATTTTTATCCCTTTATACTGTCCAAGAGACTGAGCCTCACAATGTCAAACATTCTGACTCCAGATTAATTCTACCCTTACAGTTACATTACAGAAATAGTTGCATATCACTTTTCAGTTGAAATTAACATCCTGAAAACACACTGTCTTTAGTTCAAAGAGGTTCGGAGAAAAGGAAATCGTTGGAATCAGCAAAATCTATTCATTCCTAGAAGTCTCAAAACGCAGACCCTAGTGCTGTGGGAAAGAAAGGTTAGATATAACAAACCATGTGCCTGTTATCTATTTCAGCAGTGATCGTATACTGTATACCAGCCATATGCTCATCACTGTGCTAAGGTAATAAAAGGGAAGATAAACCAGCTTTCAAGGGATTTTCTATGGGAGAGCAACAAGTGAAAACCAAATGCGATCTGTATGGATTTGCAGAACTATGGATAAGAGAGAAAGTTATATGGGCTCCAAAAGCCAGCAAAGAGTATTAACAAAGACACAGGATGATATACAACATGAAATACATCATAGGGCATGCATAGAAATAGTTTTACTGTAAATATCCGAAATTTTTATTGATGTTGAAGAATATTATTTTAGAAATATGAATCCAATTATTGAGTATAATATGGCTGGAAAGAAAGATTAGCAAAAACAAGAACAGAGAATAATTATCAAGAATAATTGAAGCAAACAATTTATTTTAAAACAAAAATTTTTTAAATGTTTATCTTTGAGACAGAGAGAGACAGAGCATGAGCAGGGGAGGGGCAGAGAGAGAGGGAAACACAGAATCTGAACCAGGCTCCAGGCTCTGAGCTGTCAGCACAGAGCCCAATGCAGGGCTCGAACTCACGGAGTGTGAGATCATGACCTGAGCTGAAGTCGGACGCTTAACCGACTGAGCCACCCAGGTGCCCCTGAAGCAAACAATTTAAATCTGTGTTGGAAAAGAATGGAAGTAAATAGAATAAATAAAGAGGGAAAAGCACTAAAATCAAAGAACTTTCAAGTTAGATTTAATTTTTTTATTTTATATTTTAAATGTTTATTTTTTAGAGAGAGAGAGAGCATACGTGGGAGAGGGGCATGCAGAGAGGGGGACAGAGGATCCAAAGTAGGCTCTGGACGGACAGCAGCAAGCCTGATGTGGGGCTCAAACTCATGAACTGCAAGATCATGACCTGAGCTGAAGTCAGACACTCAACTGACTGAACCACCCAGGTACCCCTCAAGTTAGACTTCAGAGCTCATGATATTAAAGTCAATAATTTTACAGATAGAAATAGTACCCAATATCAGGTAATATGACAGAATTTAGAGTTGAGTTATTAGTATGTTACTCATTTCCCTCGTTAGAAATGTAGAAACTGAGGCCTTAAACTCTAAAGTTATTTTACACAATTTAGCAGTTTACCAACCATTTGGGGACCAGAACCCAGGTACAGTGACTCTTCTTCTGTTTAATCCCCTTTTAAAATGTATGTTGATCTGCGTACATCAGTGCTTTATTACAAAATATACATTTGAAAGTCATTGTATTTTGCAAAAGTCAAATAGCATTTTTATGCCTTTCTCTCATCAACCCACTGGATGATTCAATGTATCCAATCTTTATTATAATAGAAATTTTGTTACCAGACAAGTAATATGTAGTAAATATATTTTTCTTTCCTTTCCTTTTCTTTTTTTTAACATTTTGCTTACTGAGAAGTCATTCTTTCTCAGAAGATGCCCAGTGAAATTTGAATGCATGGATTTCCTTGACTTTGTAATATATGATATATATTATAATATATCTAATGGCAAATAACAGTGCTATTAAAAAGTGAATGGAACATGTGGAGTACCCACTTTCAAATATAGGATTTTAGAGCCCTGAAATATGAGCAGGAAACACCACAAATATATCTTTCACTCCAAATAAGTAGAGAGGATTTCAGGGATAGAGCTTATGATGTATCGTTATGGGGACTGTTTAGAGGTTAACACAACAAGGGGTGTTTCAGTACTTAATGTGGCAAGATTAAGATTGTTAATGCAATATTTTTCATTTCTCAGTATATCATGAAGAGTTATACAGCCCTACTACAGTTGTTGCCTAAGGCAGGCTGAAAGAGAGACATCTCATCAGGCTGAAACCTTTCTATTGAGGTCACCATGTAAACAGTTAATGAAGCAGAAACTCTCTGGGGATTCATTGACTGAGCACATTTAGATGAGTTCTATAGAAATGTTCAATCGGTGGTAGGGGAATTACTTCAATGATGCTTTAACAGAAAAACTGTGGACATCCAACCCTCCCTGCATTCAATGGGGTGTTCATAATTAATTTTCTATTTTCTGAGCACATGTAACAGTTTGACTATAATTTTTTTTTTATTATAAGCATTAACAGTTAAGCCAGAGGTCACACAACACATTAACTGCCCAGTCCAACTGAATAGAAGAGATCTGAGTTGTCAACTTCTTTTAGATTGGCTAGTCTCTTTCAGGGGAAGTAACCCCTGTATAATCCTGCCATGAACATGTGATGAATAATCATTGGTGTTTTATTTCCACCGTAACTACCATGATCATTCTTTCAAAGAATGTGCATTGGGTCCCTGCACCATTAGAAGTTCATTATACGTATGTAAATATCTCTTACTTAGCATTCAAAATGTGCCATGCACTATTGTAAATTATTCACAAACGTTAACTCAGTTTAGTAAAATTTGTTTGTTACATACTCTTGAATCTCTTGTCACCAAAATATCTTGGTCCTCCTGAGATACTCATATTTTCCTTGAGGATTTCAAGAACTAGCCAAGTTGTTTTCTTTCTCACCTCATCTACTGCCACATTTCTCTTTAATTTCAGTACACATGTTGATGATCCATCTGATAAACTGATAAAACCATTTTCAGCTCCTTCAGATAAGATGGTCTTCAGCTCTATCCATGAGTATAGCCATAATTGGATCTTACTTCAACTGGAAACATTTCTCCTTTGGAATTTTGAATATTCCCTTAAAGTGACAGCCTTCTCAAATTCACCTCTTCTCTTTTTCTGTCTCATGCATTGTGCTTATAATTTATCCAATCATGACCTCTTTCTGCTAATTTTTTCCCCTTTTATCTTAGTTGAGCTGCCTCCTTCTGGCTTCATTTGCTCCCCAGGACTACCAACTTTCTAAGAGCCACTGATCACATCTCAGGCTGAAAATACCTAGAATTTCATCATCTTTGTTGTCACTGGGTTGGGTTTCTAAAATAATAATTTTACACAGAAATTTGAACATGTACATAGCATGGTCATTAATCTCATACACTACTATCACTATCATAACAACTATACTACTTTTTCTACCCTACCGTCGCCCTCACCATTACTATTCACTTTGCTTTTATTATGTGTTACCCTCTATATTAACAGTTTTGTTTTTTTTTTTTTTATACTAACAGTTTTGATTCTCTTATCTCATTTAATTCTCACAACAACCCTGTAAATTTGATAATATAATAATATTCATTTTACAGATGAAAAAATGGAGGTTTAGAATATTTAAATAACAAATATGCCCTCTTTCTTGTTGGGATACAATGAGAAGTCAGGATTCTGTAACCCACAAGAGGGACCTCACCAGAACCAGACTATGCTGGCATCTTGGACTTCCATTCTCCAGAATGTAAGAAATTAATTTCTTTTTTTTTTATTTTTTTAATGTTTATTTTTGAGAGAGAGAGAGAGAGAGAGAGAGCGCACAAGCAGGGGAGGGGCAGAGAGAGGGAGACACAGAATCTGAAGCAGGTTCCAGACTCTGTGGGGCTGGAACTCACAAACCATGAGACCATGACCTGAGCTGAAGTCAGATGCTCAATTGACTGAGCCACCCAGGCACTCCAAGAAATAAATTTCTTTTGTTTATAAGCCAGTATGTAAAAAATTACATAGTGTACCTTTTATTCATATTTCAAAGAGATTCTTTACTTGAGATTAGAGTGTGTGATAGAATGAATTTTAATTAGTATTTCTTTTGTTTTACAGATTATTAGAAAATCTATAAACAAGTTATTGATAAAAAAGTCAAATAAGAATATAGGATTAAAGGGGAGCCTGGGTGGCTCAGTCGGTTAAGCATCTGTCTTGGGCTTACTCAGGTCATGATCTCATAGTTTGTGGGTTTGAGCCCTGTGCCAGGCTCTGTGCTGATAGCTCAGAGTCTGGAGTCTTCTTTGGATTCTGTGCTTCCCTCTCTCTCTCTGCCCCTACCCCGCCCATGCTCTGTCTCTGTCTCTTTCTCTCTATCAAAAATAAATAAACATTAAAAAAATTAAAAAAGAAGAATATAGGATTAAATAAAACCTTAAACTTTATGATTCATTTTTAACCAATAAGACTTGCTTGCTTGCTTGCTTTTTTTTTTTTTTTTTTGAGAGAGAGAGAAAGACAAGTCAGTGGGGGAGGGGTAGACATAGAGGGTGAGAGATAATATGAAGCAGACTCCATGCCTGTCATGGAGCTCAATGTCAGGATCCTGAGATCATGAGCTGAATTGAAATCAAGAGTCGATCGCCTAACCGACTGAGCCACCCAGGCTTACCCCCTATGTAGCTATTCTAAGATACATATAAACTATAAATTTTTATAAGGTCATAAAATATAGCAGGCTCAGCCTCTACTCTTGAGTAGTATGTACCTTACCTGGGTAGAACATGTAAGCATATAAGCACTCACATACACACACTACAGATACTTTGAAGATACATACAACACAGTTTATAAATATAGTTGTCAGCAGGTCAAGGTGACTGGCAAAAAGACGATAAGCATCCATCTTTTTATTTTAGTATTTTTGAACCTCTTTTATTATTATTGTTGTTGTTGTTGTTTTTATTCCCCCTTCCTAAGAAGTCTTTATACAATTTTTTTCTTCTTTTCTCCAACCATAAAATTTTAATACCAGAGATATGCAGTATATCTGTTTTTATATTTTGGGCAATAAGGAGGCCACAACCCACTGCGGTAGCTAAGGTTTTTTTCACTCCCCAAGAATAAATTTCACCCCCTTGGAAGGTGATATGCCCCTGTTGAAAATGCATGCTTGCTTTAGCATTATAAAATATGTGTGTTGGAATTTAATGCTGTATTCTCAAGCTCCATTTTATAATCATGTAATCCTACTTTATCGCCAACTAGAAATGTTTCATGTTTTTAATTTTTTTATGTGAATTTGATTGAGTCTATTAATTTATACACTTCATGTCCTTTATTAAAATTCTTATACCTGGTAACAATTGATATCAGCAAGTGCATATTAAATCGAATACTGAAAGTTCAAGTAGGTTAAAGGTATAAAAAATTCCCTTCAATGTCTTGGGAGTCAAGCCAGGTAGTTGCATCAAATTTCTAAAATACCAGAAATTACCATTGTCTCCTACTGAGGGCAAGTCACAATTTGAACAACTAGTAAAAAAATGTTGATTGCGTTTATCTGACTATAATTTGTATCAATCCAGCAGTATAATAAACATCAAAGTAACCTCCACATAATGGCAAAAACAAGGCATAAAATTCAAACTCAATATCCTGTAAATGTGTCCCGGCTGGAGCCCTGGAGATTGTCTCCAGACTTGTAACACAATCAGGTCTGGGGAAATACCAAGAAAATGTTTTCTTTCAATCACTTGTAATTGGCATTCTTAAAGTGAAGGGAAGAAAATAAAGGGGATGGGATCTTTCGATTTGCTGCTTTTGTTTGGAATTGCTCCAAATCACAAGTAACTACAGGGCAAATTGACATCTTCTCAGTTGAGTTGTAACCTTTTCCTCCCCCATTTCTTTCCAGGGTGTGTAAACAAACAGATCTGAGTCAGGACATTGAAAAGTTGGCCTCAAACAAATGTCTCATCCTGACATTTTAGGCTGTACATAATCTCAACTCACTTTTACACTTTCCAACAGTATTTCTTTCTTTCTTTCTCAAGTAAACCTTTAACTGTATTCTCTAAGTTTCTTTCTAATTACTTCCTGAATAAGCCATGCAAATTCTACCTTGGCAAACTAAGCTCCTTCTCATTTCCTGGTGTTTTTGGCATCCCCTCTCCTCTCTGCCTAGCAGAGGCACACTCATCCATCAAGATCTTTTACTAAGGCGTTTTCAAAAATCCATACATTGATACATCTCTTCCCTGTGTGATAGTACTTGCTTTATCTCAACTGCTCCATATATCATGTTATTGATGTGACAGATATTCAATCAGCGGATGTTTAGTAAGTACTTACTACGTGCCACACAGTTTCTAAGCATCAGGAATAGACTAGGGAACAAAACAGATGAATTCCTACTCTTGAAGGATTTATATTCTGGGAGGGGGAAATGAACAATAAAAATATAATAGAAGGGCACCTGAGTGGCTCAGTCGGTTAAGCATTGGACTTAAGCTCGAGTCATGATCTTGCAGTTTGTGGGTTGGAGCACCGCGTTAGACTCTATGCTGACATCTTGGAGCCTGGAACCTGTTTCAGATTCTGTGTCTCCCTCTCTCTCTCTGCCCCTCCCCTGCTTGCGCTCTGTGTCTCTCTCTCTCTCAAAGAAAAATTTTAAAAACATTAAAAAATTTAAAAAATATAATAGATAAAATAGAATGTATGAAAATAAAACTAAAACATAGTGTTTTTTTAACTACTCTCTTCCCCCAGTGTGGGGCTCGAAGTCACAATCCTGAGATCAAGAGTTGCATACTCTATCAACTGAGCCAGCCAGTTGCCCCTAAGACATAATATTTTATGTGAGAGGTCAGCAGCCTTTTTCTGTAAAAGGCCAGATGATACAACTATTTAATTTTGTCCTTGTGGTATGGAAACAGCTGAAACAATATATAAACAAAAATGAATGTGGTGCTGTTCCAATAAAACCTGACTATGAACACTGAAATTTGAATCTGATAAAATTTCCCCATATTATGAAACATATTTCTTTTGATTTTTTAAAAACATTTAAAAATTGGGGCACCTGGGTGGCTCAGTTAGTTAAGCATCCAACTCTTGATTTTGGCTCAGGTCATGAAGTCATGGTTAGTGAGATAGAGCCTTGTGTCAGGATTCCATCTCTCTCTGCCTGCTTGTGCACTGTCTCTCAAAATAAATATATAAACCTTAAAATAAGTAACTGAAAGAAGAGACATAGATTTCACTTGACAATAAGAAATTTAAGAAATATAATAGTTCTTTAAATTTTCTATCCATTTCAGTCTCCATCTCACTTATTATCCCGTTTCTTCACCTGGGATCCACAGATACAACCCTTAATCCTCCAAGGAAGCCTGTGTATAGAAGAGTATTTCACAATTTTTTAATTATTATTTTTAAGCCTATTTATTTTATTTATGCATTTATAAATATTATGCAAAGAAGGATTCTATAGCTTCACAAGACTGGTAAAGGGATCCTTGGAATGAAACTCTATGAAGATCATTATAGGTCAAGTACCAAGAGACTAGATGGAAGGATGGAATTGAATTTGGACCTTGATATTATTAACTGCTTCTTATTACCTGGTTGACCATTGGTATCTCCTGCATAAAAATCCCTTTGTCTTCTAAACAGATATACTCTAGGGACACCCAGCTCTTCACTTCCAGAATTAGCCCAGAATCTTTCTCCTTTGCCAACTCCAAACCATTCCCCTCCCCAGCTCCACCTCTTACCTTTCGTCGCTGGCTCTTAGCAATGCCTCCATCTGGCTCAGTAACTCCTTTTCATAATTATTCCCAAACTGTCTCTCCTCATTTTCTCCCACCACTGACTACCTGCCACACATTACTGGTCTGGATTTATCACAACCACTCAAAATATATTAATACTATCTGAGCATGTCTAACACATGTTTCATTGAATTGTTACATTAGGCATTGAATTACTCTCCCAATTCCATTATCTTATTTCATCCTATTAAAAGCCTATGATATAGCTAAGTTATTACTGTTATTGATATTTTATAGGTGAATAAACTGAGGCACAGAAAGATTAAGTAACTTAACTAAGACTGGATCTTTAATCCAGGTAATCCAGCTAAGTAGTCCATGCACTTAATAAATGTTCATGGTGATATCCAAGGTACGTAGTTATTCAGTACTTTTTAAAAAATTTTTTTTAAATGTTTATTTTTGAGAGAGAGACAGACATAGCATTAGCAGGGAGGGGCAGAGAGAGGGAGACACAGAACTTAAAGCAGGCTCCGGGCTCTGAGCTGTCAGCACAGAGCCCGATGCAGGGCTTGAACTCACGAACCGTGAGATCATGACCTGAGCTGAAGTCGGATGCTCAACCAACTGAACCACCCACACACCCCTAGTTATTCAGTACTTTTAAGAAGTAAATATATTTTGCTAGATTGAAGCAAAAAAAATATTTAAAAGATGATATATCATGATCAAGTAGGGTTTATTCCAGAAATGAAGAGTTGGCTTACTATTTGAAAATCAACAAGATAGTTCACAGTACTAGCAAACTGAAAAAGAAAACACATAATCATCTCGATTGATGCAGAAAAAGCATTTAACGGAAGTTTGTTATCCAATCCTAATAAAAATTCTAAGCAAAGTAGTAATTCCAGGGAACTTCCTTAATCTGATAAAGGACATCTATGAACACCTACAGCTAGTATCATACCTAATGGTGAAATTCTGAACATTTTACCTCAAGACCGGAAACAAGATGGGAATGTCTGCTCTCACCAATTATATTCAACATTGAACTGGAGGCTCTAGCCAGTGTGATCAGGCAATGAAAATAAATACATACTTCCAAATTTTAAAGGAAAAAGTAAAATTGTCTTTATTTCAGTATGATATAATATATATATGAAATCTGGAACTAAAAAAAAAAAAAAAAACCCTGGAACTAATAACTGACTTTACCATTCATAGTTATTATTCAAGAGAAAAGGAAATACATATCTTTAAAAGTCTAGTATACAAATATTCAGAGAAGCTCTATTTGTGAATGCCCAAAACTGGAAATGACCCAAATACTCATCAGCAGAGGAATGGATGAACAAATTGCTCTATTTTCATATAGTAGAATATTACTCAGCGATGAGTAAGAATAAGTTATTACTACACACAACATGTGTAAATTTCAATTAATTATGCTGAGTGAAAAAAAGAAGCCAAACCAAATAAAAGTATGTACTATATGATTTCATTTATATAGGAGTCTAGAAAATACTGACAAATCTATAGTGGCAGACAGCATCTTAGAGGTTGTTTGGAGAAGAGGTTTGGGACGGGCAAGACAGAGCAATTACAAAAAGGCATAAGGAAACTTTGGGAAGTGATGATACGTTTATTATATTAACTGTGGTGATGCTTTCACTGATGTATGCATATGCCAAAACTTTTTGAATTGTACACTTTAAATGTATAGAGTTAATTATATGTCTATTATACATCAATAATGCTGCTTAAATATATGTCTATATCTATTTTTATTATCAGTAGCAATTGAAATTAAACAAACATTATTTATAAGAGTTTGTGATTTGCCATACACTATGCAATGTCTAGCTCTATGGATTATTTACATATGTTGGAGTCATTATCATTACTTTAAAAATTGCCTTATTGTAGGGGCACCTGGGTGGCTCAGTCGGTTGGGCGGCCAACTTTGGCTCAGGTCATGATCTTGCAGTCTGTGAGTTCGAGCCCTGCATTGGGCTCTGTGCTGACAGCTTGGAGCCTGGAGCCTGCTTCGAATTCTGTGTCTCCCTCTCTTTCTGCCCCTTCCCCATTCACACACACACTCTCTCTCTCTGTCTTTCAAAAATTAATAAATGTTAAAAAAATTAAAAATTGCCTTATTGCAATGCATACACTGTAAAGAAAAGTTCACTGTAAAGAAAGTTCACTGTTGTACCCACATACACTTAATACCATGTAAAATAATTTTCCATTCTGATGCTAACAGTGTAATTGCTCAGATAACTGAAAGTAAAATCAAGGGTTCATTTTGTAAAAAAAAATAAATGTTAACTTTAGCTTAAATGAGCAATGACAATTAGCCAAACCTTTTGCCTAATATTCAGAATTAGCTTAAAAATGAACTGTAACAAGTGTGTAAGAAGCCAGGTTCACCACAAGCATAGAAGAGGTACTTACTTTGGTACTTAGGGACCTATAATAATTAGGATATCCAATAAATTCCTTCTTTAGGACATCAAAATGTAACCTGAGGACCGGAAAAACTACTATAACTTTCAGAGCTATATAACTTATTTCCAGGGATTCATTCCAAAATGATTTTATGTATCCCATGTCACTGGCATAGCTAAAAAATAATAATAAAACTTGTTTTCAAACTTTTCAAGGAACCAAAATTATACAGTTTAAAAGTTGTACAATTTCATTCTCTCCATGCATATGTATATCATAATAAACAAAAATTTAATTTCCTCCCAGTAATCTATTTTAAGGAGGAATGAGTATGAGTTTGATAAAAATTTCCATAAGCATCCTCAAAGCCTAGACTTTTAAACCTGAGGAGGCTTAGAAATCAGCTAGTTCAATTCTCCATTTTAAACATGAAAAATTGAAACCTACAATGATGTGCAAAATTGATATACTGAGATAACAGAGAATAAGAAGTAAAACCCAAAATACTTACTTCATTCTTTCTCTCCTGATGATTACAAGCAAAGAGAAAAGACAGATCTTGAGATTTAAGAACAAAATTTCCATGTCTTGAGTTTTTCAAATTATTATTCAATGAAGTAGGCTATCTGTTCCACAAATGCACGGCTTCTATATCTTCCAATACTACAGGCTTCATGCACACTTCATTTGTTAAAAAATGTCATGAATATTAAATAATTGACAGCTGCATACTTTGACCCATGCCTGAAGCAAGCACCAGGTATATTAGGAACACTATAGTTCTACAAAGAATAGAAGGATAGAGCTAATTAAATCCTGGAGAACTCATCTGCAGAGATTGAGATACCCTCTGGCATTTGTTAACACCAGGCAAAAGTCACTAATTATAGCTATACTATTCATGACACTGAAGTGCTTAGGACCAGCCTGGTGTGCTTTTCTATGCCTGTAATTTTTTCAGAAAAACTGAAACCATCAAGGAACTTGACAGGTGTCATTCTACTCAAATAGAGTTGCTTTCAACAAATCTAAAAAGGAAATGCATTTTCCCCATTAGATCAAATTAAACCATGAGAATGCGTTCCTCACCCTCTTGTTAGTTGTTAAGAAAAGGACTGTAGGGAACAACTCCTGCCTTGAAGGGTTGACACTTAGGCTGTTGGGCAGTGATCCCACACCTAAAGTATAATACATGACTATTAATTGATGGACATTGATGGAAACCAATAACATTTAATTTAATTCAGAAAATATTTATTGAGTCCTTGTAAGGGGCCAGTTGCTATGCTTGGTCCTGTGGATGAAAACTCTTCCATTTTGAAAACCTATAATCTTGTGACTTCAAAGTATACATTTTCATGACTACCTTTTACAACTAACTCTATATCTGCATTTTTTGAAAAGGCTAATGTGTATGCGTAGTTTGAAATGTCTTTGGAAGGATGTGTCTTCCCCAGAATATCACCATCATCTTGCATAGGATGATGCAACACTCTGAGCTTCTCAAGGATTATCAAAACTGTAAGGAACCTAAGAGATTATTTAATCACCACCTCTTATTGTGAAAAGAAGGAATAATGAGCTCAAACAACTTATCCACGTCCACTAATCATTTATAATATTGACGGCAAAGTTGTACAACTACTTTTTGATTTCTTTCCAGTTTTTTTTACTATTCTGTTTCAATTTTTGAAAAATTATTTTTCTTTACCTCTTTATCTCTCTCTCTCTCTCTCTCTCTCTCTCTCACACACACACACACACACACACACACACACACACACACATCTTCTTAAATATGGACAATTGGAGCTCCTGGGTGGCTCAGTCAGTTAAGTGTCCGACTCTTGATTTCAGCTCAAGCCATGATCTTGGGGTTTGTGAGTTCGAGCCCTGCATCAAGCCTTGCTTTGGACTCTGCACACACAGGGCAGCACCTGCTTGGGATTCTCTCTGCCCATCCCCCAGTCACACTCTTTCTCTCTCTCAAAATTAAATGAACATTAAAAAAAAGAAAAAGACTTCTTTAAAAAAGTATGAACAGCATATGAATACTTGCATTATTACTTCCTGGGATAAAATTTATTTTATTGTTCAATTTATTTCAAAAACTAGAAAGTTAGATAACTGTATATGAACAGTAACATATTTATACATAGTGAGTTTATGAGAAGGAATAAAGTAACATCTTGGTTAAGAGCAAAGGCTTTGGAGTAATTTCATTTGAATTTCAAC
Source organism: Panthera leo (assembly GCF_018350215.1). Classification (NCBI taxonomy): domain Eukaryota; kingdom Metazoa; phylum Chordata; class Mammalia; order Carnivora; family Felidae; genus Panthera; species Panthera leo. Next base: position 64,513,357 of record NC_056690.1, read on the forward strand.
CCCAGGTGCAACCCTACTGCTTATGTAGTGGTTCTGAACATTTCCACGCCTCAGTTTAATGTATGTTAAAAACAAACAAACAAACAAACAAACAAACAAAACAGGATGAAATGAGATTGTGTAGCTTTTTCTGAGAGCTTCCATACTTGGGGAAACAAAACACTTCCACTTGCCACCAAGCTGGGTTCCAAGCTCCAAAAAAACAGAAACTCCTTTGTTCAGGACCTATTGATTTGTTTCGTTTTTCATATCCTTTAACAAACTGGTAAACATGAAAAAAAAAAAGTAATGAGATTTTTTAAATGAAACACTTCTTGTAATCTTTGACATACAGTATGCACTCCTTAAATATTAAAAAACAAATAGCAGGGGTGTCTGGGTGGCTCAGTCAGTTATGTGTCCAACTTCCGCTCACGTCATGATCTCAGAGTTTGTGGGTTCAAGCCCTGCTTAGGGTGCTGCACTGACAGCTCAGAGCCTGGAGCCTGCTTTAGATTCTATGTCTCTCTCTCTCTCTCTCTCTCTGCCCCTCACTCTGCTTGTGTTCTCTCTCTGTCTCTCAAAAATAAATAAACAAAAAAAACCCAGCAAAAACTTTTTTTGATACACTGAAAAAGACAGTTTTCAGATTCCAATCTTCATGTGTAACTCCATTTCATTCTAAATAAAAACCAAATAAGCTCCATATTGTGAGCAACATCAGGATAAGATACAAAAACAAATATTTTTTGATAGAAAAGTCACTGATTATAAACTGATGCTTATATCTTACAGACTTAAAAGCTTAAGGAAAAACAAAAAAGATTACTACATCATGATAGAAACTAGAAAACATTTGAAAATCAGTATGGTGTAATCATACCACATCAAAACTTGTGGAGTGAAGATGAAGCATTATTTAGAAATAAGTTTTACAGGAGCGCCTGGGTGGCTCAGTCAGTTCAGTGCCCGACTTCAGCTCAAGTCATGATCTCGTGGTTCATGGGTTCGAGCCCCACGTCAGATTCTGTGCTGACAGCTCAGATCCTGGAGCCTGCTTCCGATTCTGTCTCTCTCTGTCTGCCCCTCCCCTGCTTGCGCTCTGTCTCTTTCTTTCAAAAATAAATGAACATTAAAAAAAATTAAAAACAAAAAGAAGTAAGTTTTACACCAAAAGGATTATATCTGAAAAAATTAATTAAGCTAAATATACAAGATATTTAAAAGAAAAACTGTAAATAAAAGGAATTAAAACAAAGAAAGTAGTAAGTAAAATAAATGCTAATGAAATTTAAATTAAAAGGAAAGAAAGGAATCAACAAAGCTAAAAGCAGGTGTTCTTTGAAAAATCTATTAAAACACACAAATTTATAGCAAAAGTGACCAAGGAACAAAAATGCAGAAATAAAATATATATATATATATATATATATATATATATATATATATATATATATGTGTGTGTGTGTGTGTGTGTGTGTGTGTATGTGTGTGTACACACACACATATATAATATTTTATATATTTTAAAGTATAGAGAAAGTATTATGAATTTGGAAGCATAAATGAATTAGAAGATTCCTACCAAATATAACCTACCAAATACTGTATAAGTAGAAATTTTAAATAAGTCAATCTTAAAGCAATTTAAGATTTGAATGATTTGTGAAAATTTTATCTATTGGCATAATATATAAAAGACTCAGAGTAATTTAGAGATAGTTCTAACTCATGATGAATAGATAATCCCAATATTACGTGAACTTTTACAGAAAATAGAAAGGGAGATTGCTCTATATCCCATTTTCTCAAGAATTAGATACTTGACTAAATAAACTCACCCGTACAACCTGTGGAACTAAATTTGTAATATTACACTTCCCTCAGGTAGTCTGTAGTGGAACAGTTCTAGACTAGAACATGCATTTCAGAAAAGAAGGATCCTTCCATATGCTCCTCAAATCCTGGGCACACAGCTAACTCTTCAACGTTAGACTAATATGTAATATTTTGTCATTGTTGTCCTAAAACTACTAGCTAGCCATAAATCCAATTTAAAACCAATTCCCTCTGCACGCTGTGATTTCAGAAATCAGGTTTTACTTAAAAATGGTCTCAAAACTTATTGGCTTAACACAAGCATTTATTATTTTTCATGATACTGAAGGTGGACTAAGTGACTCCGGGACTGAGTTAGCTTGGTTGGAATTAATGGTCTAGGACTGCCTCCCTCCCATGTCAGTTGGTAGGCTGGTTGGGCTACAGAATCTCAACTGGGTTGGCTTGACTCTGCTCCACATGATCTCTCATCCTTCAAGAAGCTTGCCTGTGCTTCTGCACGTGGCAGTCTCCAGGTTCCATAAAGCAGATAAAGGACTGATGTGCAGGTACTTTACAAATCTTACTGGCCAAAACAAGTTGGCCGAAGCAAATGCAGCCCAGACTCAGTGTGGGAGTGTACTACCAATGGGCAGAGATGGGGAGAGGAGAATAACTTATATCAAATATTTATACCAGTACCAAATAGAGAATATTTATTGATTTAAGGTTATATTAGGGCTGGTGTATTGAAGAACAATCCAATCAGCAGACGAAAGTGTTCTGTACATAGTCACTGTTGGGCATATTGATCTTATATCATTGATTTCAATTCATTTCAATCAATTCACTGGTATTCTCTCTCTGTGCTCTGGTACATACAAGAAAAGATCAAATATGTTCATGGTTCTCAGTGCACTGAAATTTAATTGAGATAATACACCACCATTTGAAAATTTAAAAAACCTCACAAAGCATTAATTATACCCAGCTAAAAGGAAGATACAATAGATTTCACAACAGGATTTCACCCACAGGAAGGGAGATCATAAACAGTCAAACAAAGGGACAGAAAATGCTTAAGTAAACAGATGACACTCCGGGTAGAACTTGAGGAATAAGTAGAAATTTTTTAGAGAAGAGAGAAATTGAGGGTTTTCCTCATGAGAGGAATAAAAAGTAAATGTTGTAAAAGTAGAAATAATCTTGTCATGAGATGGAGATTTGTAATAAATTGCTCCGACATACACTGAAGAAGTGAATGGGAATGAAACAGGTTCTGTTGGGTTATAGAAGATCAGGTTCTCTGTTCTTGCTGATGTCACCTAGACTAGAGTTGATGCTATAGGCCAGAAAACTTAACGTGTGCTCCTCTTCCCCTAGGTTTGTGTTCAGCTGTTTTAAGCCCAGCATTAAAAAACTAAGCAGCTTGAAGTCATGGGTAGTAACAGAGCTGCTTAAGTGAATTTACTTCTAATTAAGTGATATTTAGCAGAATCTAGGATACATGAATCCTTTGCTACTTGTCTCACCCAGTGCAGATTGTGTGATAATGTATGCAGAGGAGATGATCTTACATAAATCATACTTTATATTGATTCAAGACTTTTGTTCCCACATTCTATACAGGGTATCCCTCCATACAACCACTCCTGCTATTGGCTGCTGTTTGGAAGATACACATCTTAGGTCCTAAAATGATACCAAGAGGGTCAATATCAAGGAGTATAAAACACAGATGGTAATAAGGCCTCTTAAAGTAGGAGTATAAGCAGTGAAGTTGGCACTTAAAATGGACTTTTAGTTATAATAACAAACAGAAACTGTATGACATGCCTACAACAGACGTCATTATGGAAGATGATTTCAAAGTTGAGGTGGTAACACCTTAAAATGCTATTGATAATGCAAGGATGGTGAGGAATGAAAATGTCTTTAGAACTGACAATTAGGAAAGCAGCATGAATTTGTTGTGACTTAGCTTATGATAGACAAGGACGATTTTAAGGGATGGTGAGGATTGGAATAAAGTATAGAAAGTGGTTAGTATATCCTTAGGAATAGGTGAGAACATTATTGATTAGGGAATAGCATCAGCAAAAATCCTGAGAAAGGCATTAGAAAGACTGAATAGAGGGAGAAGATGAAGGAAGTGGTGGAGAAGGAAGTCAATTCCCATTTTACAATCAGTTAATGTTATTAAATTATTTAGTGAATAACTAGGATATTTGCATATGGAGAAATAGCAACAATTAAGAGATTTTACTGCATTAAAGTGAGTCAAGTTGACTAAGTAGTTTAAACATTTTATAAAATGTTACTTTCTGATATAGGCATTTTCTTTCACACCACTGCCTTCATAACTCATGATTCTAATTCAATGAGTATTTAAAGATAAATGTCACTGAAAATGATTTTGGCCTGTTGTTCCTTATTCTTACCAAGCTTTTGTAAGAAACACCTTAAATAAGTAAGTAAATAAATAAATTAGTAAATAAATAAATAAATAAATAAATAAATAAGTTAGTAATTTGGAACTGCCAAACTTCCTTCCTGGCATTGAAACAATTTAAAATCCTAGAATTTGAAGACATCATCACATCAATCCTTCTATCTTTTTGGAGGAACACAATTGACACTGCCCATAGGAACAAAGTTCTAAACGGCATTCTAAGGTATTCTCATTTTTCCATCTCTGAAACTAACAAATGATACTTTATCATTCACACTATCTGGAATTGCAATCTTTTTTTTTTTTAATTAAAACTTTCATACGTTCTCAGTTTATCCTTAACCTCCTTTGTAGAAAAACAAAATAGTTATATTGATGATAATTTACTGGGCTTTATTCTCCTTTTGTAGCCCAGAAACATTCAAAATTACTCAATTAAAAAATATATATGTAATCTTCAAGATGAAGAGGAAAATTCAGTTTTCCTTAACCTCTTTCATATTTTCCCATTTATTCATAGAATGAATGATTGGACATCCCATTGGCTTAAACGATCGTCTCCTTTCCAACCTAACTTTCAGATATAGTCTTGTATGACAACAAGTTTTAAAGCTATAGTAAATGGCCAACACATGGACATCACAGAAAGACCCTAAAGATTAGAGATCAAGGTCAGGGTGAGATCTATTCAGGTTACATGGTGACTGGATAAATTAGGTGTTTAGACTAGAAACTTGTTTCTGCCTATGCTGAATAGAATCTGGCAGAACATAATGGTCAATTTGTTTTTAAGTATCGAAAGAATATTGAAAGCATGGATAAATTATCTAAGAAGCAAGCCGTAGTGAAAAGTACTAGAGTAAATATTTGACAAACACATATTTGAAAAAAAGACTTTTATCTAGAGTTTATAAAAATGTCTAAAACTTTAAGAATCCAAATTTAATCAAATAAAAATTTGAAAAAATAGCAAACCTTAAAAAAAAACCCACTTCATTCAAGGAGAGGTTTGGCAAATAAACATAAAAACAATGGCAAAATTATAAATCATTAGAGTAATGCAAATTAAAATCACATTGAGACACTATTACATACCTATTGAAGATTTTGACAATGTGGGATATTGGCAAGGAACAAAAGAAGCTCTTACATATCACTTTTGGAAGTGGAAAATAGAACATTCACTTTAGACAAAATTTTGGCAGTTTCTTCAAAATTTAAACATCCAATTTCCATGAGACCTAGCCATCTCATTCCTTGGTTTTTTCCCAAAAGAAATGAAAACATACATCCCCACAAAGACTTGTCTTTGAATTTCCACGCAATTTTATTTATAGTAGTTCCCAAATGTAAACAGCCCAAATATTTAGCAGCTGATGAATGGAAACAAACTGTAAGATTGCCATACAGCTACTATTACTCAGCAATAAAAAGGAATGAACTACTGATGCGTATAACACTATGGAGAAATCGAAAATGTATTGTGCTAAGAGAAAAAAGTCACTCATAAAAGTCCACATATTTCATTCTGGAAAAGGCAAGATGATAGTCATATAAAGAAGACCAAAGGTTTGGAATTAAATTACCAAGGGGTAGAAGAGAACCTTGGAGATTTATGGGAAAAAATTTCAAAATTAATTATATTGTAGCTTTAAAATAGACAATTTTTTAATTATTTAATGAATAAACATTCATTTTGAGAGAGAGAGTTTGTGCTAGCGGGGGAGGAGCAGAGAGGGAGGGAGACAGAGAGAGAATCCCAAGCAGGCTCTGTACTGCCAGCACAGAGTTGGACATGGGGCTTGATCTCACGAACCAGGAGATCATGACCTGAGCTGAAACCAAGAATTAGAGAAATAAAACTGATAACATAATGGAAGGGAAGGAAAATTAAGATAAAAACAGAGAGGGAGACAAGCCATAAGAGACTCTTAAATACAGAGGACAAACTGAGGCTTGCTGGAGGGGTATTGGGTAGGTGGACAGGCTAAATGGGTGATGGGCATTAAGGAAGGCCCTTGTTGGGATGAGCACTGGTGTTATATGTAACTGATGAATTGCTGACTTCTACTCCTGAAACCATTATATACTATATGTTAACTAACTTGGATTTAAATAAAATTTAAAAAAATGAAAATGAATACAGTATGATTTCTCTAATTTTAAATCGATCCCTAATTTTACTCAGACCATTCTCTTCCCACTGAATTATTTTACCTAGTTTGATACTAATATCTGTTTCTATCTAATGTCTCCATTACATTGTAAGTCTGAAGGCAGTGAAATATCTTGCTTTTCCCTTCAGAATGTCTAGTACAATGCTGGTAGATAGATTTCACTCATTGAATAACCAATTTTTCTTTTGTGAAAGGATGTCGTGGGGCACTGAATCAAACTGATTTATCAGAGGAAGTATCTCTACTTAAAATATAAGAGGCCTAGCCCTGTGTGATTGCATAGGTTGTATACTTGAATTGTATAGGTTACAACCTCCTATGAAAAATATTTGAAAACCTAATATTTCAACTGTTTGCTCCAAGGAAAAATAGTTTCCATCATAAACATTCATTTAAATATATTTGCCTGATGGGGCACAGATATTTAAAAACCTTAAATTCAAAAAATTAAACTGAATGGCAAAGCAGTAGACCCTGGTGAGCTGTATTCCTGCAGCAAAACTTTCTGGGAGAAACGGTTGGCCTGCATCTTCAGTCATTTTTCCATTTAATGAATATTTCAGTTGTTTTATGCATACAGTATTACATTGGCAAATGCTTGTTTAATGGACTGGAGCTAATGAAAATCGAAGTCATGAACGTGTCAACTCCAATCCTGTAGTTCTTACATCACCTGAGTTTTCTCCAACTCCTAGCAATACATTTTCCCAGGGATCCTTAAAATCAGGTTAACTTACTTTCTTTGCAGAGTGGACAAAAGATAGAAGGATGTCCAAAAGCAGATGGCTGGACACTTGGTTCCAGTAGTCATCTAATTAGGGTTCCTAAACACTTGCATCCACCTCTGACTTGGAACTGAAATGCCCAACCCACTTTGATCATGACATCACCGTATTACTTGTTTTTATTTTGTACATTTTCTAATTACTGAGAGAACTGAAAAATTAGTCTGCCAAACCAACATAAGTGCTCTCCATGAAAGTATGGAGAATGTGAGAGATTCTAGAAATCTGGAGAATGGCAATTGCTTGAAATTCCATGAATTATAGATTTATGAGCTCAAAGGGATTCTTCAAAAGCATTTAAGAAAAGAAGCAGTGATTGTTGAGAGCCAGCATAAATTTACTGAAAGCACATCTTATCAGTCACTTAATTTTCTACTTTGACCAGGTTATTAGGCATATATGTATCATGAAAAGTCCCATATTTATTTTTTCACTGAGCAATTTAGCAGCTTTTATTTAAAAGAACAGGTTATGGATCCTCTTTACACTTGGATATTAATAACTGAATAAACCAAGCTTAAAAAGTATTTATTACTAAATTGCTGTCAACCTTAAGGATAGTTCTTGACACTGTGACACAAACATTTTTATCATAATCTGTATGACAATAAAGAAAAAATATGCTCAGAAAATCAGTCAGTGTCCTGATTTTGAAAAGGAGGATGACTATGTTAGATGACAAAATAAAAATCTCAAAAGATCATGGCAAGCCTGAGCAATGAGCTGAATCTGATGGCATGAACTTTAACAGGGATAAATGTGGGGATAGCAAATGAGTTTAAAAGATCCGCTGTTCAAGTTAAATTAAGACTGAGATAGGTAAAAACATCATCATGTTAAGAAGCAGCAGGCTCAATTTTAATCTAAAATTGCACTGTGACTACAAAAAAAATGTTAATAGAAATTTAGTTTACATAAGAGTATGTGTACAAAAAACTAGAATAGGAGGGGTGTGGAAGTATTGCTCTTCTCTGCATAAGAGAGTTACATGCAGTTACTGGAGCGTTGCATCCACACGACTCCTGAAACATAATGCTACGGGCACCAGTGACAGTCGCAACAAAGTTTATTACAATGAGAGGCAAGGCCGACCGATCAGGGACCAACACTCTTGATAAGAGTGTGGCCCCGAACAGCCGGGGTACAGAGTTTTTAAAGCCGATCACATCGTTTTATCATTATCTGGGAACAGAACAGAGAAACAGTTCCCAGATGAGTTAGAAACAGTTGCCAGATGAGTCAGAAACAGTTATCAAATGAGGTGATTATTTTAGACTTTCTGCCGCTAAGTTGCAACCAGTGGATCTCCTTGACCTTGTCTCTGATGCTCTTTTTTTGAGCTTTTGTTTCCTTCATTGGTAAAGCCTGATTCACAAAAGTATGAAGTATGATTTACAAGAGTAAAAGCAAGGCTGTTATCTTTTGACCTTCAGTGTCAGAACAAAGTTGTTATCTTTCAAGCTAAGCGTTAGCCCTACACTACAATTTAACCCTTACATGGAGCTGCTCTGTAATAGACACAAAGATCATGAAGAATGACCAAGATGTTAGAAACATTGAAAAACATGCCATGTGAGAAACAATTAAAGGAATTAGGGCATCCTTAAGAAGATGAGAGTCCAGGGGAGATATGACAGCAGTTTTAAAATGTTTAAAGAAATGTGTGAAAACAGACAATGGAGAAACTTCGGTGGTAAGAAACAAGGCAGCACAGTATAGAACTGCAATCACAGAGTGAGAGGTTGACTTTGTACTTAAATTCAAGAACAGAACCTAAATGAGTTTCAGAAGATTCTGTCAAATACTTGTTTTAACAAAGAGAGAAGAGAAATATCCAGAAGGAAAGAGTTTCTAACTTTGTCAACCTCTGGGAAGAGAATATGGACTGAAAAAAGAATATGCTATAGAGAGCTGTTGCTGACCTCTCAAAATACAAAAACTTCTATAGAGGTGGGATATAAATCAAATTAAAAGATGAGATGACAAAAAGCTGTTATTTTAAAAAGAGATAAAATGGGATGATTTCTCAGAATGATTTGACTCCTCAGTTGAGATGCTTTCAGAGTGAGCATCCAAGTGGCATGCAGCATAAACATCAAGAAACCAGAACTCGAGATGAACATAAGGGAAGGGAAGCAAAAATAGTATAAAAACAGGGAGGGGGACAAGACATAAGAGACTCTTAAATATGGAGAACACACAGAGGGTTGCTGGAGGGGTTGTGGGAGGGGGGATGGGCTAAATGGGTAAGGAATGTACTTCTGAAATCATTGTTTCTCTATAAGCTAACTAATTTGGATGCAAATTAAAAAAATAAAATTAAAATTAAAAAAAAAAAAGAAACCAGAACTCATTTTATGAGCAGCCATAGTCAGAATGACATTTCGCTAGGCTTATCTGGGTTACATTTTAGAATGCTTTTCTGCTCCGACTCACTTGCACCCAATCAACCATTTGGTCATCTCATAGGAAACCTGGCTGTGCAAGGCCTGCTGGCAGAGGAAGTTTGTCTATGTCTACTCAGTGAGACAGCTCATCTGTGACCTTCCACTTTAGGGGCTGCTGCAGCCGTGCTGGGGCAGAAATCTGGAAAGGGAAGCTGGGACTTAACTCAGAGATTTATTTAAAAGCAAATTATTGGGATGCCTGGGTGGCTCAGTCTGTTGAGCACTCGGGCTCTTGATCTTGGCTCAGGTCATGATCTTGTGGTTCCTGGGATGAGCCCCGCATCAGGCTCCATGTTGACAGTGCAGAACCTGCTTGGGATTCTCTCCCCTTCTCTCTCTTCCTTTCCTCCCACTCCCACGCGCGATTGTGCACACGCGCTATTTCTCTTTCTATCAAAAATAAATAAACATTTAAAAAATTTTAAAAGTAAAAGCAAACTACTCCTGTTTGGAAACAAAAGAAAAGATTTTTCAGGGGTATAGTACTGAGTCAGTGAAGATTATGGGGGAGCTGAAACCCTCTCAATTCATGCACTTCTTGGCACCAAAACTGACCCTATTCACTGTTCAAAACTGCTTTAGCCTGGAGTCATTTTGGAGAGGATTTGATATTTTCCAACAAGATTCAGGGGATAAGCAATGGCTTGATAGTTTACCACTGCCATGTACATCATTATTTTATTGCCATTTATATTAAATACAATGCCTTTAAACAAATAACTCTAATGATGGAATTTGAGGCAATGGTTTTGAGCCATTTTCTCACTCTTTAACAAATTATGTCATTTTGTGCCATTATCAGCCTAGTGGGATAGATATGTTCTTTCCAAGAGAAGCAAAATAAAATATCATCTGGTGAAAGTATAGAATTTTAGGTTTGGGAAATACCTTTAATGTTGAAAGAAGAAATGTCTAAATTTCTATGAAGATATGAAGTTTTCCCAAACAAGTAATATAGTTACATTTCCAGCTGTGTATTTTATTTCCTTATCTGAAAAATAAGTTTTTACTCTGAAATAAAATTTACAAGCTTTAACTGATTTAGAAATAAAATCCTTTTAGCATGAATTTCTCTTTCAAGGTCCTTACATGTGGGTATCCTGGTGCCCCAGTATGTTCAGCTCAAAATCAACTGACTAATACTGCCAAACATATTCAGCTAATACTTTGAAAACTGTGTGAGTGAATGAATTAAAGGGGTTTTCTGGTATCTTTAAATAATCATTCATTCATTCATTCATTCATTCATTATAGGAAGCAAATTAACTAGATGACTCTGCTTTCTAAGTATGTCTTTAGTTCAAAAGAAATCCAGATCATACAAGGTCAGACTACACAAGGTCATCTCTTGGTAGAACTGTGAAGTTGTAAAATTATTCAAAAACCTCTACATATATTTCAGTAGTCTTCTCCTTTCTATGGCTCCATACACCCCAGAAAACTAGGATATTACCACTGACCCATTTCTGTCACTCCCTCAAAACATGCTCATTTGTTCCAATCCTACCAGGGACCAAAGATGTGGATTTTTTTCAGCTTAAACTTTTAGCTTTATAGTCTTTTACTGTCACTTAAAGGAATGATGACTAATAGTAGTTAAATGGAGATTAATGTTTACTTTTTATAATTAACCATGAAGATTTATAATTTGAAGAGTAAGTGAGATGGTATAATTTTCAGAAGCCAAAGCAGAAAGAAAGGTTTGCAGCTGCAGAGACCATGTCCTTAAAATCTAATGTGAGCAGCTTCCTATGCATCAGGCTCAATGCAGGCAATGGGGCTTGGAGAAGAGATTAGATTTTCACTAGAAGAAGCCAAAATATTAATAGTTTCCTTTTCTGAGTGCTCTTATTGTTTGACTGCTGATTTTTCATATTTACTTACTTATTTTGTGACAGAGAGAGAGAGAGAACACAAGCAGGGAGAGGGGCAGAGAGAGAGGAAAGAGAGAATCCCAAGCAAGCTCCCCCCTGTCAGCACAGAGCCCAATATGGGGCTCAATCCCATGAACCATGAGCTCATGACCTGAGCCGAAACCAAGAGTCAGACGTTTGACTGAGCCACCCAGGCGCCTCAGACCACTGCTTTTTAGATCACCTTCACCATGTCATTTCTCTGTTCCTTTCTATGCTTTGAGTGTGTTTCCATGGAGAGCAAAAACCACCTGCTTGTTCTTTACCCCCAGCATCACTGAGCATCTCACTGAAATTCAACCTCATGCATGAATAGAATAGATAATAGTTAAGGGCATCAAGAAAATTGACGCTTCCCCAAACTCCCTTCTACTCTCCTTCAATCCTATCGAAAGAAAGAAAGAAAGAAAGAAAGAAAGAAAGAAAGAAAGAAAGAAAGAAAGGAAGAGAAAGAAAGAAAGAAAGAAAGAAAGAAAGAAAAAAGAAAAGAAAAGAAAAGAAAAGAAAAGAAAAGAAAAGAAAAGGAAAGAAAGAAAGAATTTAATTCTGCAATCAGGGATTAGATGCAAAATACTTAAAACATGGAACTTACATGAGGTAGTAACATACCACCCTAACTTGACAATGATTAAACACTGACCAAATGACTTTGGGTCTAAAGGTAGCAGAGCAGTGAAACACAGCAGATTTAAGTGAGCAACTAAAGCTATCAAATTTTACCTTCATCAAAATCCTACATTTTCAAGAGGAAAACTTGTAGCCAATATTGGTTTTATACTCCTATACACATCTAACACTAGCTGGCTTCATTCACATCTTTACTGACATGACTGATCAAGTGATTATATACATTTTTTCTATTGTTAAGTGAAATAAGAAAAATGGCTGATTTATTTAAAAATTTATATTATTCTTGAGAAAAACAATAATATGGAAAAAGTCCAACATGCTTGGAATTTGGTCCTTGTGTATTCAGGCATATATTTCAATAAATAACTTTAGTCGATTATTAGGTTTTTTTTTTTTATTTTATTATTTCCAAAGAACAGACAGCACCCGAGTGCAGTGAATGCATTTTCTTCTCTGACAGGATAGCTAAAGGCCCAGAAATAGAAATCCTTTGTTCCCTTGTCAGTAAGGGATAAAGTACATTTTGTAAGTTCTGGGGGAAAAAAAATTATGCCTTCAAATTTGTGTGCTGTGCTTTAGAAGAAAGTGAACTTAGTTGTTTACTAATCACACCTTAAAGCATTATTACTAGGAAAGAGTATAAGATCTTTGGAACAAGCATAAACCATGGGAGAAAAGAGCAATGTGTTACCCTAGATTTAGATTTTACTACATATAGCTACAACTCAACATACCTGTTTTTGCCAGTGAATAAATGTATAGACAGCTAGATGTAAAGACAAATATTAATCAATAAAAAATGGGAAGTAATGCCTGAAGGTGAAAGTACAATGCCAAATATTCAGTTGTGTCTCTCCAAGTAGGCTACAATGTGGCCAGACCAGATCTCACTTTGTCATCTGGCTTCAAATTGTTACTGCAAAGGGCTCCTTGTCATACAGATTTCTTTGTAAAAACTAACTTTTCTCTTTATGGGGATAGACATGGTCTCACAGGAATCCGGGCGAGGGGACAGACACAGTGCAGGTTCCCCATCCCAGTCTCCTCTCTCCCCAGCCCCCATGGACAAACCCACTCTTGTAGTAGCTTCCTCCCCTGAATTTCTAAGATATATTCCCCATTCTCTGATTCTCTAGGCTTTGGAGTTCAAGTACCTTTGCTGTCATTTGGTTCCATGAAATAGAAGTCATCTTCAGCTCTTTAGGAAGAAATGAGGAAATTTATTACTTTAAAAAATTCTTCTCATGAAAAGAGTCTCAGACAGGACTTGGATTCAAAAACTGAAAAAGCACCAGGAACTGAAGCCTCTTCTCTCAGCTCATCTGCTGCCTGAATACTGGTTTTTATTAACTGTACACTAGAGAAAAGGATGCCTCCTCCCTAATCTGTCATGAATGTACATGTACTCATTTGAAAGGTGTGAGAACTGGAATTTGAAGTCCAAATACAACAATTTCAGGGAGAGGAATTACAATGGAACATCTTTCATCTTTATTCTGGTTTCTAACAGCAACACAAAAGATGTAGTTGACTTATAGAGAGAATAATTTTTAAGATCTTGCTTCTCTTATATACCAGACTATTTTTAGTAGTAATCAAGAAATGAAACAAATGCTAATAATGGCCAGAAAAATTTGCAGCCAGTGGGAAAAAATGACTGTTCTTTGTGTATATAATCATGTCAGTGAAATTAATATTAAGCAAAAAAAAAAAAAAAAAAAAAAAAAAAAAAAAAAAAAATATATATATATATATATATATATATATATATATATATATATATATATAAAATGAAACAAATATCACAGTCCACAAAGGAAAAAAATAATGAATCAGTAATTTTAACTACATGATAGTTTGAAAAAGAGATAAAACATTTATACCCACATATTCCTATGTCTTGGTAAACAATAAGAACATTACAATTTCTGTCTTTGAGTCTTATACAAATTTCTATGACATTATAGAAATTTACCTTTCCCCTAATTGTGTTCAATAGACAACATAGCCAGATTTGTTAATCTACCTTTGTTTAAAGTCCATAAAAACATTTTTATTAATTTTAATTTCTAAAATTTATGTGAAACAATGGATAACACAAATAGCTGAGACAATTCTGAAGTGTGTACAAAAGCTAGGCAGAGCTTCACAAAAATTCCATTTCAAACTAAATTCCTGAAATTGCAAGTCTATTGAATCAGTCTTTAAGATTGATCTGAGTAGCTTTCAGATGTCTCTGGAACCAAACAGTTGAAACAAATAACATCTTGTGGTTACTTAGCTAAAATTGAAGTCACTCAAGTTCTATATTTTCTGGGTTTTACAATCACTGTACACTGTAATATCATTGTTTAATTTTAATCTGCTATTGAAATATAGGAATATATGGTCTTCAGGGACACAGTCACGGATTCTAAGTGCAGTGATTTTGAACAATTTTCAACTCTTATTTAGAAACAATTGCATGTAGCCGAATCCACTTGTTTTGAGCACTGCTGCTTAAGGGAGAATTAAAAAAAAATAAATTCCACTTAAAGTACAATGTTAATTAAAGATAAGAAGTAGCAATGTGCTAAATCAAAAGCTTATATTTATTATTATAACTCAACTGTAACCACCGCACTAGGTTAGACCTTAGAACAACAAATGATGTGAACACAGTCACTTAGTACAAAAGCATCTCTTGAGAACCCCACTCTGAGTAAGAGGATAGTTAAGACAAAAATTCTGATCTCGGTAGGGCTTCAAGAGGCTGCGTCACAGTAGCTTATAGTTTATTTCAGGGAAGAATGTATTAGACTTTCTATCCATAAGGGATTTCTCTATGTTATAAGTCATCTGTTATGTCCACTATACTCTGTGATTTTTTATTTTTACAAACATACACATCTTTTAATTTATACCTAGTTACCTTATCTCTATATTTCTACTTAAGGAGTTTTTGTTTTTAACTTTTTTAAAAATTGGTTATTTGTACACTCTAAGAATGTCTGTGTTGGCTTTCTCTCAAACATGCTATTTTCTTTTACTGGTTTTAATAGTTCTTAGTCCTCTTGGATTATGAATATTGAAAATGAATTCATTTTATATTTCTTATTGAATTGACTACAGCAGCCAATGCAGTGTTACTTAGAGATAGGGAAAATAGGCTTTTCTTTATTATCCTCAATTTAATGGGAATATTTAAAGAGTGTTACCATTGAGTCTATAATGCATGCTATTGGTAGAGATGTTTTTTTGTTCACATTGTAACTTTTTCCTTCTGTTCCCTGGTAGTTGAGAAAAATACATTTTTAATTATAAATGAGTGCTGAATTTTTCAAATGCTTTGACTATCTCTTTAAAAGACCATGTTTCTTTTCTGTTTTTATCTATGGCAAGTAATGTAAATAGATTTTATGGTGATGAATCACCCTTGGATTCCTAAGATATACTACTCAATCATGATGCATTTCTCATTATACTAAAGTATTTCTTAGAATTTTATTTAGGAATTTTGCATCTATGTTAGTAAGTAATATTTGCCTATAGTTTTATTTTATCGCATAGTCCTTTTTTTTAAATTTTACAATCAAATTATACACTCCTGATAAATGATTTGGATATATGTCCGTCTATTTTTAACTCTGAGAGAGTTTCAATAAGAAAGTCATTGTCTCTGCTTTGAAGTTGTGTTCAAACTCATTAGTCACACCATCTACTCCTGTTGTCTTTTTCCTTTTTTTTTTTTTTAAGTAAGTGTCTTTTATTACTGGTCTAGTTTCATAAATATTTATACTTTTATTAAGAGTTTCTATCCCTACTCAAACTAATTTTGATAATTATTATTTTGTTAGACAATAAATTATTTAATATAAATTTTCAAATTCATCATAAAAATTTATGATATTCTCTTGTATTTTAAAAATACTCAATTCTTTTTGTTTATGTTTATTTGTTCATTATTAATGTTGTCTTTTTGTACCTTTTACCATGAATTTTGTGGGTAGAAGGATACATATTTTTATTTACATTTACAGAGAAGCTGGTTGTAGTTTTCTCCTTTCCATTGTTTCTGTGCTTTAAATTTCATTAATACACACCTATCCTTTGTATTATATTTTCTTACCCAGTTTAACTATCCTGTTATTTTCCCAGCTTCTTGAAGTCAATGCATACACCTTTTAAAGCTGTGCTTTTACCTTTAAATGACTTTAGCTGCATCCAAGTATTCTTATTTAGTACTTTCATTTTCATTCATTTCTAAATATTTGGTAATTTCCATTTTGATATTCTTTTTAACCCATAAGTTAGTTAGTAATGTTTTTATAAGTTTGCAAACATTTGTGTTTGGGGGAAAAACTTAATTGTTGATTTCGAATTTAATTGATTTACAGACAGTGTGGTATATGTGCTATCAATTATTTGAAATGGCTTGAGATTTCTTTTGAAATCTATTATGTAATCTATTTATGTAAATTAGCCATATGTACACATATATTGATTAAGGTTGTTAACTGTGGTAATCAAGTCTTCTATTTACTTGCTGAATTGTTTATAAGCAAGAACTCTCAGTTTACAATAAAAATGAATTTAAAAAGTCTCTGAATTTGAAAATGGATTTACTAAGTTAATTGTAAAATAATCCTGACAGTTTGCCTTATGCATTTGAATGTTATTTTGTCAGTTTACATTATGATATTTTCTTTGTGAATTTTTTCTTTCATTATTATGTAATGTGATTCATTCATTTTAAGGAATTCTGCTTTAAGTTCTCATTTGCATGTTATTAAAATTTTTGCATCAACATTTTTAGGTCAGTGTTTCATAGATTAGTTCTCTCTATGCCTTGATTTTAAACATTTTTGTGTGGTTTTATTTCAGATGTGACATTATGCAGTATATGGCAGAAATTTTAAATCATTTGGGAGGGACAAATTAATCTCTATATGTCCATCGTTATTATTAATATATTTTAATTTATTTCTACTATTGTTTGGTGTGTTTTCTATTTTGAATTGTTTTCCTTTGCTTTAACTTCTTTTTTTTTTCTACCTTCCTATGTTCAGATGAATTTTTTTTATTGCATTTTACTCTGTGTACTGTATTTAATTCTGTTTTGATTTAGTAACAATAGATTATATTTTTAGTTAGTCAAGTTACCTTAATTATTTAGCACTAAAATTTTTAACATATACAGTGGACCCTTAAACAACAAGTGTTTGAACTGTGTGGGTCAACTTACTTGTGGATTTTTTAAATTTTTATTTTATTTAAAAAAAAGGTTTTTTAATGTTTATTTATTTTTGAAAGAGAGAGACACACAGTGCAGGTTAAGGAGGGGCAGAGACAGAGGGAGACACAGAATCCGAAGCAGGCTCCAAGCTCCGAGCTGTCAGCACAGAGCCCAACATGGCACTTGAACTCTGAACCGCAAGATCATGACCGGAGCTGAAGTTGGAGCTCAGCTTAACCAACTGAGCCACCCACGCAGCCCGGATTTTTTTTTTTTTATATAAATAAATACAGTACAGTACTGTCAGGGCATTTTCTCTTCCTAATGATTTTCTTAATAACATTTTCTTTTGAATGAAAACAGTATATAATACATATACAAAATATGTGTTAGTCATTTATGTTATCAATAAGACTTTGGTCAACAATAGGCTATCAGTAGTTAAGTTCTGGGAAATCAAAAGGTATATGTAGATTTTCAGCTATGTAGGGGTCAGCACCCCAAAGCCCCCTGTTGTTCAGGTATCAACTGCATTTTTAATTACATACTTCTAAAAATTTAAATTCCTTCACTTGAATAGGACCAGAAGCCTAAGCATGTTTCACCTACCCTTTGAAAACCTGTCTATCTTTTTATTGCCATCTATAGTTTTAGTTTTAAATTTCTAATACATAACTAATTAACTTTTTTACACTCATAGTTGAGTAGGCCTACATAATTGATTTACTAATTCTTTGCTTTTGTTTTCTTGTGCCCCATAACATTCCAAAGTTAATCTTTTCTTTTTTCCTTATTGAAGTGAATGTTTCAGTAATTTTGCTGAAAACAGGAGAAGGCTAAGTTCTGTTTTTCCAATATATCTGGTCATTTTTCCCCCTCATTCTTAACTATGCACTGTGTAGAAAACATCCCTCCAGGTCATCTGATTCTGATTCTGTGGATGGATTTGAGCCCTTTAATGGTTTTAAGCGAGTTTAGAACTTTGCAAATTGTATATGACTGATAGCAATATAAAATCACTCTTAATCTGTAGACACCCAAACTCTATCCAGTAGAAATTCAGTTGACTTCCTTTCCACACAGGTAGAAAACAGTTAAGCCTCCATTTGCACATTCTTTTCAACATTCCTGATCTATTAATGTGTCTGCTGTTAGTATTATCCTAGGAATTGCTTGTAACATCCTATTGATTACCTGATTAATAATGAGCTAAATACAGTCTTTAACACATGGTTATTTTATATCCCTACTAAAGTCATGCTTTCACTTTTATTTTGAAAATTATCCTTTAATGCAGGTATACAAACTTGGCAGGAATAATTGTGAGACCAGTTAAGTTTTTAAGTGTCTGTTAGACAACTGAGAAGAGATGTTGAGTGGGTATTTGGATTTTTAAATCTCATTTGGGAGAAAGGTCTGTTCTGTAGCCATGTATGTGGGAACAGTAAACTTCCAGATGGTATTTAAATTTGAAGAGATGAGCTCACCAAATAAATGTATGTAAATGGATAAGAATACTAAGGACTAAATTCTGGCATACCATTACTGTGGCAATAGAACAGCATTTTAAGTATGTTTCCACTTAAATTATTTTAGAGCATCAATGCATATATTTACCCTGTTACCTCATCACATTTAAAATTTTGTGGTATATGCAGCCACATTAGGCAGTAAATATTTGTTGAGTGAATCTATTTATTCATTTTATTATTTTTCTTTTATTCTATTAATATTGAATTAAATACTATTTATCTCTGGTCCATGTCTAATCAAGTCAACTTAAGAATTAGACTGGTTGATACATAATTTCATTAATTTTCTTCTAGGCTTTACTCTAGTATTTTGCAGATAATTTTAGGTTTATATGATAAAAGTTTGACTCCTTCTCTTAAAAGATTGTTTCATGTTACATAATCTTCTTCAGGCATGTAATTCTCTTAAACAGTGTATATCAGGCTAATCAATTCTATGTCAGTGTAACTATCCCAAGTGTCATTTACCTAATAACTTGATAGATAGGTAATTTACATCCTATTAATATGGTGTTTTATATACTTGCTTTAGCCTTCTAGATACAAATTTCCTAGATTCGTCCATTTTATCAGGAGAAAAATGATAGACAATTTATAAACACTCTTCTTTTTGCTAGGTTAACAACGGGGAGAAAATAAAACAGTCAAACTCATTTGTGACTATACGTTCCTAAAATGACGAAGGAAGTACTTTGCCTAGAAAATTAGTCACCAGGCAAGCACCATTGCCAAAAATTTCAGTATTGGTGTTGGTTCCCTAAAACTATATTGACTTCAAAGTGTACAGTTTTTAAGAGTCTCCACTGGAAAGGGCTATACCACAAATATTTATCACATAAATTTGCAAAAATCAGATCATCAGTTTACACATTAGCATCTCTCATGCCCCACTTGATAAAATTCTAACAGAACTGAAATTCAGGAACATTCTTGGTCACATAATAAAAAAGCAGTAACTCTCCCAGTCAGGACCCCATAGAAGAATCCACAAAAGTCTCCTAATTGAAGAAATATCCAAAATACTGAGTGAGAATTGATTTGACATTCAGAGTCAGGGAATGTTTTAGAAATAGAAGCATATGTAAAAACAAGACCTGAGGGGTGCCTGGGTGACTCAGTTGGTTAAGTGTCCAAGTCTTGATTTCAGCTCAGGTCATGATTTCACGGTCATGGGATAAAGCCCCACCTTGGGCTCTACACTGACAGTGTGGAACCTTTGGGATTCTCTCTCTCCCCCTCTCTCTCCCTGCCTCTCTCTTTTCCCCTCCCCTACTCATTCATGTTCTCTCTCTCTCTCAAAATAAACATTTAAAAAGACAAGATCTAATAATTTATTATAGCAAGAAGAAAAGGATGAGATAATAGATATGAAATTCAAGAAACAGAATTCTCATGTAAAATTAGGTAGGGCCCCTGCTGTCTTGTGTTGGTGAAATAAACTTCTTGAAGGCAAAATCTGTTCTTTTGATCAATTTCAGTTTGCTGTAGCTCTTGGTAGGTCCTACCACATGTGAATTTCCAGCCCATTTCCATTTTTATTGCAATACCAATTGTCCTTTAGGGTGCATCTTAATATCCAACTGCTTCTTCTTTAATAGATGTAACATGTTCAGAGAATGATGCAAATTTGGGGACTTCTTCACTTGTTGTTCATGTTCTTTCTTGTTTTTTATCTAGCAAATACTCTTCTTCTTCCTTGTTCGCTTTACCTGTTCCCTACCACAGGGATTATTCTTTTACTACCTCAGCCTGAGTAAGTCCTTCTATTTTTCTTCTAATAGTTTCTATACAGTTGCAACATTGCCTGGGCATTTGTCTTTGCTGCTTAGCAGAGTGTAAGCTGTAAATATGCTGTGAACATTTTCCCTTTGAGGCATCTAACAGCCTTCTCTATTTGGGGAATCCCCTACCTTATGAGGCTTAGTGAGGGAAAATATGCCCCCCTATAGAAGATAAAAATACTGGATCATCTGCTTTCCCAATTCCCTTGCCTTTGTGGCCTGGACAAGTGCACTAGATCCCACCCATCAGATACGCAGGCAAGATTTTGACTCAGGAGCTCAAGACTGACCTAGGACTCAGGAGGGACCTGAAAGGAGTTCTCTTTTTAACATCAGGAAGTAACAGAATCAGAGACTTCAAAGTGGAATTCCTAGTCCGTTAAACAGGGGAATTCACTTCAGCATCTGGTTGTGGTCCTGCCTGTTATAACTGAGCCTGGTTCTATACTGGTTCTACAGTGTTCCCCAAAATTCCATCAACTGTCTAAAAATACTTCTAACAAACTCTTTGTCATTGTAATCAACCAAATCTGCTAGCTTCCAGGGGCCAAAGATCATCTTTGTTTGTTTTTGTTTTTTTTTTTTTTCTCAGTGTCTCTCTCAACTCCAGTGTTCTCAAAATAAGAGTAATTACTCAATAAATATTTGGCATTCTCAGCCACCTCCATGGGGAACCTGTCTTTCAGGTAGTTGTAGACTTATACTGTGTAACTTCAAGTCAGTGATAAAACAGGGAAAGAGGAAAGGGAAATAGAAAAGAGGATGATAAGGTCATCCATGAGGTCCTTAGTATCCCAGTTGTTTGATGATTGCTACATTCACATTGACCTATAGATATGCAAATTTTACTTCATGGACCTCATTTTTCTTTGGCTGGAAAATCAAAATGCCACACACAACACTTGTTCTCTGGAAATTGAGCATAAGAGATTCTTCTGTCTTCATTAAGGTGTTAATGAGCTAGGTCAGATGTTTATAGATTTTCATCAAATTAATCAAAGAACCTTATAGTCAACTTGACTTCCTTTTTCCAAAGTTCATTAAAATATAATCTTTGGCAATAAATGGAGCATTGCTTATCTGTTGCCGGGATACCATTACCTCCTCTAGTCAAGAAGGTACTTATGATGGAGAGAGAGAAAAATAATGTTTGGCCATTTGCCCATCTGGAAAGTATTCATCGTTATCAGAATATTAGGTTTCATAAGCTACTGGAGCATGCTACAGCTAGGGAAAAAAATAGTCTAAAGAATTTCTTTTATAGTTGTGGAAAATTTGTCCTAATGGCAAGAACTCAAATATTTAAGTTCACATAGAAATTTAGGAGAAAATCTGGACTACTATATTGTATCGTATTTTTATCAATTTGTTTTTGTTCCTAAATAAAGGTTCCATTGTGGTTAGATGATCCTCATTGTCCACAGCAAAATATGTTTAATTTCTAACTCTGCACCCTTGTGCATAATTGTTCTTTTGTGCTAGAATATTATCTTCAATTTTCTCTCTGTATATCAAAATCAATCTTGTAAGTAGCAGGTGTCCTACACTGAGCCTAAAGAGGAATTTAGGGCTATCATGTTATGTCTGGCAAACCTGGTATGTCAGGACACTAGGAACCTATTAAGAAGAAAACCATTTACCCTCATAAAGAGTTGGACGTGTTCTCAACTCTAACAAATAATGTCAAACACCTTTCCAAAGGGGTTGTAACAATTTACATGCCTGTAATTTACATCAATCAGACTTTTCCCATTGTTCCACATCCACAGATACAATGGATTATGTGACCCTTTTTAACTTTGCCATTCTAAAGAATATGTAGTGACATCTCATTGTGGTTTTAACTGCATTTCTCTGATTCTTAATAAAGTTGAGTCTATTTCATAGATTAACCGGACATTTGGATGTCCTCTTTTGTAAAGTCCCTGTTTATTGTCTTGCCTGCATTGCTCTTTGGGTGTCATTTTTCTTCCTGACTTGTATAGATATTTTATATATCCCAAATATAAGCACTTTGCCTGCACTAGGTGTTCCAAATACATTCTTTTTCATATTTTGCTTTGTACTCTCTTAATGGCACCTTTTGGTGAGAAAAATTCTTGATTTTACTGTAGTCAAATTTGCTGATTCTTGATACTGGCATTGTTTCCTTTGTCTTGGTTAGGAAACATCCCATGCTCCAAAGTAGTAAAGAAATTATGTTCTAGGAAATCTAATGTTTTGCCTATCAAGTATTTTTAAATGTTTATTTTTGAGAGAGAGACAGAATGAGAGCAGCCGAAGGACAGAGAGAGAGGGAGACACAGAAACTGAAGCAGGCTCCAGGCTCTGAGCTGTCAGCACAGAGCCCAACTCAAGGTTCAAACTCATGGAACCCTGAGATCATGACCTGAGCCAATGTCGGACGCTTAACCGACTGAGCCACTCAGGCACCCCTTGCCTATCATGTATTAATTTTTAATATTCTTAAGCTGGCTTTTTACTAATTGTATGAGAAAGGGAATCATGTGTTTGTTTTTAATTCATATATCTCATTGCCCTAGCTTCCTGTGGCTCTGGTGGAATTATCAAATAGTATTCTTTCACTGAAAATTGCCCTAATTTGGATAATAAAATATATGATCACCCTCCACCTGAGCAAGTAATGTTTATTTTAAAAGACAAGCATTAACTCATTGCTCAGCAATAAATTTCATCTTCAATTCAGTTTCCATATATATGTTGTTCTATTCTTGGACTCTATTCCATTCAGAGGCATAATTGCCCATTTTTATACCAATATCAAACTGTTTCAAATCAGCTGTATAGTAAATCCTATTATCACTATAATAAATCATTGTTTCCTCCCATTTTGTTTATCTTCAAGATAGAGCACTTCTTTTTCCTTTTCCTTTTCACAAAATTTTACATATAATTTGTTAATTTTTAAAAGGTTTTCATTTTATTTGGGATTTACTTGGGATTGAATCTATAAATGAAGTTGCGTATTTCAATTCATGTGTAGATGATATTATCCACTTAAGTCTCTTTCAATTTTTCTAAAGATACATTATAGTGTTCTGTGTAGATGTCTTATCCATAATTCATTAGTTTAATTCCTAGATATTTGATATATTTACTTCTATTTAAGCTGGCATCTTTAGCTTAATTTCATTAAGTGTGTGTAACTAGTATAAAGAAATAAAATTAATTCTTATATGTTAACTTTAATAGTCAGCAGCATCAGTAAACATATTATTTCTAATAAATAAAGAGATTCCTTTGGATTTTGTTAGAAAAAATATGATAATACTATGATTTTATTTTCGAATTATTTTATCATTTCCGCATTTTAATTTTTTAATTTTTTTAATGTTTTTATTTATTTTTGAGAGACAGAGAAAGATAGAACATGAGCAGGGGAGGGGCAGAGAGAGAGAGAGAAGCCGGCGGAAAGACACAGAATCCAAAGCAGGCTCCAGGCTCTGAGCTGTCAACACAGACCCCAACGCAGGGCTCAAACTCATGGAACCCTGAGATCAAGACCTGAGCCGAAGTCAGACACTTAACCGATTGAGTCACACAGGTGCCCCCATTTCTGTATTTTTATTCCTTTATTATAGGGCCTAGATTTTATAGGTCAATGTTTAAAGAAAGAGTAATAGTGGGCATCTTTATCTCCTTCCTAGACTTATAGGAAAATATTTCAGTATTTCACTATAAAGTATCTGCTATAGTTTTCTTTATATACCCATTATGAAATTAAAGAAGGTCTCCTCTTCTCATGGCTTACTAAATGTTTATAAATAAAGGTTAAATTTTATCAAATTGCTTTTTCTCATCAATTGAGCAACTCTATGATTTTTCTCCTTTACTGGGTTAATATAATGAATTACATTGACTAAGATAAAGGGAGATTTTCAACCTCCCAGAAGATATGAGAAATAATAAGAAACCAAAGGAAATAACTAAGCAGTTCAATAATAAGCAGTGCCTGCCACAATTCCAGACATGCCAAAAGAAATCATGAGACTCAGTGGTTTGGAGAAAGGCAGTTTATCACTCACAAACAGAACCAACATCAGGAGATTCTGCATGTAGCACGTGTTTCATCCAGATGAGCCCCAATATATGAGGTGGCCAGCCCAGATGATTCCTATACACTCTGGGTTGGGCTGTAGCCAAGAAAACCAGGGTCAAGGTGCTCAGCATTTTTTGTAGCAAACAGTAAACAAGTCTCACTTCCCCAAGGAGTAACCAGTTGCATGGTAGTAATGTTAAAAGGACTCAGGATCAGAGAATGATTTGGCTTTGCAGCAAAGATAAGAGGGTTGGGGCCATGGACGACTGTTTTTCTCAACTGTCGATTTTTTTCTTTTTTAAAGTCCAATTTGACAATCGCACTCTTTTATTTATTATTATTATTATTATTAATTATTTTATTATTATTATTTTTATTATCATTATCATTACTGAGAGAAAGAGGGCACAAGTAAGCAAAGGCAGAGAGAGAGAAACGGGGCTGACCCGAAAATAGGCTCGTTCTTATCCAGTGTGGGACTCAAACTCACAAACTGTCTCACTCTTTTATTAAGAATATTTATTTACATCTAATGTAACTAGAGATATAATTGAATTTATACCTGCCATCTGTTTTTTTTCTATTTGACACAACTTGTTTTATTTACTACTTATATCCTCCTCTCTTGTCTTTTTACCAATTAATCAAATTTTAATCTCCTTTTTCTTCTGTTGATCTTTCAGTTATACATTTTTTACTATTTTCTAGTAGTTAACCTAGAGATAAATCTTTGATTCATTTCAGTCAATTAAAAATTGTTATTTTTACCGCTCTCCCGATGCTGCTAGACGTTTAGAATTTTTTTCTTTATTTTCCTCCTCCAATCTTGTTACTGTTGCCATGCATCTTAGACGTTCATTAATTTGTATTTTGTGCACCATGCACTAGTTTGTATAATACATAATGCTCTATATTAGTTTGCATTTTAACACCCCCAACAAATTATAGTTTATAGTTTAATGTTATTATGTTAAATAGTTTTTATTGAGGTGAAAGTCACATAACATAAAATAGCAATTTTAAGGTAAACAATTGTGACATTTAGTGTATTCATAATGTTGGGCAATCCCCACCTCTTTCTAGGTACCATATATTTTCATTAGTCCAAAAGAAGCCCTGTACCCATTGAACAGTTTCTTCATCCCTCACCCTTCTCCTTTCCCTGGCAAACACTAGTAGTAGGTATTCTGCCTCTATGGATTTAATATTCTGAATATCTTACATAAATTGAAACATGCAATATTTGTGTTTTTGTGTCCAAATGCTTCCACTTACCATAATATTTTCAAGGTTCATCCACATTTTATCATGTATTAGTATTTTATTTATTTTTATGGCTGAATAATATTCTATTGTAATGGATATACCATTAATGTATATATGTATCTATTCATCTGTTGATGGACATGAAGGTTGTTTCTACCTTTTGGCTTTTATGGATAGTGCTGCTATGAACATGTTTGTAATACATTTGTTTGAATATCTTTTTCTGTTCTTTTGGGATATACCTAGAAGTGGAATTGCTGAGTTATATGGTAATTCTATCCTTAAATTTTTGAGGATCTGCCAAATTTTTTCCATAGTGGCTTAAATATTTTACAAGCCCACCAGCAATGTACAAAGTGTTCAATTTCTGCATATCCTTGCTACTTATTTTCCATTTTTAAATTATAGCCACTTACGAGAGTGTGGAGTGAATCCTCATTGTAGTTTTGATTTGCATTTCCCTAATGGCACTGATTTCAGCATCCTTCCATGTGCTTGTGGCCATTTGCATATCTTATTTGGAGAAATACTATTCAAGTAATTTGCCTATTTTTAAATTATATTGTTTGTATTTTTATTATTGATTTGATATTTTTATTTTCAGATATTATTAACCTTTCTCTTATTCTTTCCTAAATTTACATGTTTTTGTCTGACATTGCCTTCCTTTCTGGCTTGAAAAAGTTCTTTTGTGTCTCTTTTTCTTAAGTGATGGCCTTCTGATGAAAAATGCCCTTAGTGTTTGTGTCACCATGTCTTTATTTCACCTTTGATTCTGCAGGATATTTTTACTGGGCATAGAAATCTAGGCTAGACATTTTTTTTTTTTAATTTTATTCAAGCCTTTAAAGACTTTTATCATTCTTCTTTCTCCCATTTTTCTTTCTTTATTTCTTTTTGTTCTTTTTTTCCCCTTTTGCCTCTTAAAAAGTTGGTTATCCATGTTATTGCTGCTTTTTGTATGGTAATTATTACTTCCCTCTGGGTACTTTTAAAATATTTTCTTTGTTTTCAGCTCTCTAAGATCGACTTGGGTGGTTTTTCTTACTAACTATGCTGCTTGGTTTTCATCGACATTCTTTAATCCATGGGTTGGCATTTTTAATCATTGTTGAAAACAATTTTGGCCAGTATCTTTTCAAATATTCTTCTGTGTATTCTTTTTCTCCTTTCCTTCTGAGAAGCCAATTCTCATGTTAGAACTTTTAAGTGCATTCTACAATAGTTCCCAATTTCTGTGTTATACACTTCATTTCTTTGTCTTTTTTACCTCTATGATTCACTTTATAATTTTCTATTTATCTAATTTTGTATTCCAATATTTGTAAATACGTCTACCAGATTCTTCATTTCAGATGGTTTATGTTTATCCTTATAGTATCCATTTAATTTATTCAAATAGATGTCTATTTGCTGTTGAAAATTCCATGTTTTCACCTGTTCTTCCCATTTTATCCTCTACATATTAAAAAGTTAATCATAGTGATTTTAAGAGTCCTTTAATGCTAACCCCTATATCTGGATTATCTGTTATCTGTAGGTCTGTATTAATTATGTTTTTCTTCTTGATTATTGATCACTTGGTTTTTATATGTCTGATTTTTCATTATATTCTGAATATCATATATATATGATAGAATATCATATATATATGATAGAATATCATATATATGTATGTATATATATAATGTACAGATGATGGTATCATCCATCAGTGAGAGTTCACCCTTTCATCTATTAAGCATGAAACTAGGACACTTATCACCTAAATCCATCAGAATCTAAGTTTCTCAAGGACAGATTGTAGTTTTATTGAACTTTAATCTGTCTCTGATTTGTCTCTGTTCTTACTGAATTATTCTCAAGAACTTTCACTTGAATATCTGGCAGATCTTTTCTTCCTCAGTATTGAAAAAATATGAGAGATTAAATTCTATAAAGTTTTCTTTTAGTAATTTTTAGTCTCTTGATATAAACAATTGAAAGTTTGGCAAAAATTTTGAGATTGACAATTTTTTTGTATGTGTTTTTGACATTCCAGTTTTTCCTGTCAGTCTTGCTTAAATCTTACATATCAAAATTTCTACTTGTAAAAAAAAAATCTACTGGTATCTTCAGCCTCTAGAAGGGCTTAGAGTCAGTTTATATTTTCAGGTGAAATGTGACTGTGAATGCTCAGTTTCAATTTATATCTCCCTCTATAACTTTATCTCTTGCATGTTTTTATTTCAGTACTTCTCTACCTGGATTATATTTTCATTCAAACCCCTGTAAAACTACAGATTTCACTCTTCCTTTGAGATATTTTAGATTAGTTTTTTAAGTGAGTTTTAAAAATTGATGTATATATAGACAGATAGATATGTGTGATATTTATGATACATATATATGTGCATCCCATAAACTACACTAATCTTAAGGATATACCTCAATAAAGTTTTATACATGTATACATTTTCTGAATCACAAAATTGATCAAGATGTAGAACATGTCCAGAACTCCAGATCCTTTTTTTTTTCTCATTTAATATTCTTAGGACCCTAATGAGCTTTAACACTTATGATTCTTCCCATCCAGTTCCCTCAGGACCACAAATCCTAATTTCCCTTCCTATTATATAATCCCAGAGCAACCATTATTTTGACTTTGTTCACCGTATCTTAGATTGATTATTCTTAAAGTTCATGTCAATGAAATCATGATACATACATTTTTTTCATTTTATCAGCCTAATATACATATTACATAATAAAATGTAAAGTATGTTATATAACATATTATGTTATATGAATAGGTATTAACTTCTCTATCTTCTTGATAATGATTTTTTTTTCTAATTTTAGACTGGTATGTATAAGGTTTCTCTGATCATTTTTATATATGACTTTAATGGGCATATGTCCTCATTTCTCTGGGATATTTAGTGAAAAGTGGATTTTCTAGTTCATAAAATAAGTATATGTTTGGCTTTCATAGATACTGCCAGTTTTCTAAAGTTGTTGTCCCAATTTACATTCCCACCAGAAATTCCAGTTATTTACATCCTCACCAACACTTGGTATTTTTAATCTTAAAAAAATTTAGTCATTCTAATACATGTGTTGTCTTATCTCATGATAACTAATGATGTGGAGTATCTTCAAATGCTTATTAGTCATTTTAGTTTTCTGTTTCTTTAGTGTCTATAAATTTTGTCTATTTTTTTTAATTGGGTTGTCTTTTTATTGGCCTGTAGAAAAATTTTAAATTTATTCTGGA
Source organism: Panthera leo (assembly GCF_018350215.1). Taxonomy (NCBI): domain Eukaryota; kingdom Metazoa; phylum Chordata; class Mammalia; order Carnivora; family Felidae; genus Panthera; species Panthera leo. The sequence goes on from NC_056690.1 coordinate 64,542,671, forward strand.
TATAAATCCTTGGATATCTTATTGCAGTCTATTATTTGCTTTTTATAGTCATAATGATATCATTTAATGAACACAGATTTTTAATTTTATTCAAGTTTAATTTATCAATGTTGTTCCCTATGGTTAATGCATTTTTTGTCCAATTTAAGAAACACTTGCTTAAACAGTCTTATAAATTCTGTGTTGTGTGTTTTATTTTGTTATGTTTTGTTTGCCAGTAATGTTTTTTGCTATAATTCATCTCACATTAATGTTCTTTTGCCTACTGCCGAGCACAATTTATTCATATTTTTGTTTGCTTGTTTTGTTTTTGAGAAATTGGCTTTTTATTTGAGGACTCACAAGTCTTCAGTTTTGTCACTCTGATCCTTCACAATCTGTCTCCCTCACTTTGCTAATTTCCTCAAGTAGCAGTCATCCTCCACCTGGACCAAGTCCTGATCCAAAGGTCATGCCCAGAATAGGTATTTTTCTGAACAAAGATGGTGGGGGGGGGGGGGCCGGGAAGGCCTTTAGTCATGGACAAACTTCTGGATTGTTTTTCCTTCTCTGGAATGTTAATTCATCTTGTCCTTTTTTCCTGCCACACTCTTATACTTTTGTAATTTGTCTGTCTTTGTATAGTGGGGAAAAGAAATGTTGCCTGCCATGATCTACTAGATCCTACTTAGAAGCAGAGGTCTTTACTTGCTTAGTTATTGAATTTGAAATAAACTCTGTATTGCTTGAATGAAACAACTCATCCTGTCTTATTATATTTTTTTATATATCTATGGATTTGGCATGCAGGTTATATTTTAGGTATAAGTATGAGTGGCTTTTTATATTCATTTCTTATAATGACATTGTCAGACTTTGGAATTAAGTGTATTGTGGCCTAATCAAACAAATTGGAATGTATTTCATCATTTTCTAATCTCTGAAAGACTGCATAATTGGCATTACTTCCTTCTAAAATAATTGGTAGAATTCTCTAGGAAGTCATCTGTGCAGGCTATATAAATTGTATTTTTGCAGGAATTATCTGTTTCTGAATTTTAAAATGTACTGGAAATAAATTCAGTGGATACCTTTTTACAGTCTGTCATATGTTTCTCTATATGTCATTTTCTTCAGGTACAGTGGTAATATGCCTTCTGTTTTTAATTGATCATTCTTTCCAGAAGAATATTAAATTGATTATTTTTCAGAAAATTACTTAATCCATTGGTTACTTGATCATAAGTTTTAATATATTATGGATAAAAATCCTTTGTATGATATTCTCCCAGTATATGGTTTGTTTGTTTTATTTAGTCTTAATGACATCTGGTACTATTAAGAAAGTAAACATAATTGTAAATGTGTTTTTAATTCGATTGATTTCAGCCATTATGTAAGTTAATTTTTTCTACTTTTTTGTGTTTGTGTTTAGTTCTCTAATATCTTCAAGCAAATTTGATTCCTAGGGATTTTACCTGCCTTCCTGAAGTTTGGCTACAACTTTAAATTAATTCACTTATCCATATATTTATATGGATATATAATATATATAACATTATCACAATTTTCTTGGCAACTAAGTAGGAAAAAGTTTTTTTTCATAATATCTAGATATCTAGTCTTAAGAGTTGCTCAAAACAGAAGACATTATTTTTACTTACCCTATCTTAGAATGATCTCCATCCTTTGAAGGCCGATATTAAATTCTTCCTGGATGACTTTTTTCTCAATTCATTTTTCCCTTTTTATTGTTTTGGAAGTTGTTACTTTTTCCCAAGTGGCTGTGCTAATATATTTCCATTTCAAACTTTGGAACTCTAAACTTAATCACTATTGACCTGCCTCCCAAACACTACAAGGTCCTTTAAAGGCCTTAACCCTGATGACTCCACTTCCTCTCTTATGAACTATTGATATCTAGTTTTTTTTTATTCTCACAGTTTTAAGTTTTTTTATTTGAAATGTTTTTAATCTTACGGGAAGTTTTCCGTGAGTAGTTCAAAGAACTCCCATATCAAAATTACCAGCATTTTAACCTACCTATTTAGCGAATCATTCTCCCGTTCTGAACCTTTTGTAAATTGTAGATATAATGCCTATAGAAATTTTCTGTGCACTTAATAAAAATGAAGACACTCTCCCACATAGAGTGCAATCATCAAAACCCTAAAGTTGAAATTAATACTATAATGCCATGTAATCCACATCATTAAGAAATTTTCCCAGTATCACTTGACAGGTCTAGTATTTAATTCTGGATTGCTTTCTCTATTTAGTAATCTTGTCTCTTCAATCCCTTCAATATAGAGCAATTCCTTTGTCTTTTTTTTTAATCTTCATGACTTGAACAATTTCTAAAAAAGAACAGGCTAGCTACCCTGTTAAATACCTCTCAATTTGGGTCTGAATTTTCCCTAAGGTTGTGCAACTATGGCAAGTTATGCATCTATGACAGGAACACTGCAGTGCATCCTGTCAATAGGTGCCTGATATCAATCCTTCCTGTTGCTGGAGATGCCAAAGTTTGAAACTTGGTTAAAATAGTGTCTGCCAGTCTTCTCCACTGTAAACTTAATAAGTATTTTATATTTATTATTAATAAATGTTTATTTTTTGCTGTCATTTCTGTAAGATGAAGCCTTTTCTATGTCATTTATTTATGTGTTCTGTCACTTATATATGAATGTGGACTCAGGATTTCTCTTTTATTTAATTAGGTATAATCTATGGCTATCATTATTTATTTTGAAGGTCAAATTGTCATGTGTTTGAACAGTGGGAGTCCTTTCCATCTAGTTTATTCCTTGAGTACTTTCTTACTTAAAGGCACAGTAAGCTGTTCTAGGATTCATCTTATACTTTTCCCCACTCCAGCCTTGGAATCAATTATTTCTCCAAACTCTGCTGATATCCTATAGCAAAAAATTGTATTTGAAAACCAGGATATGGTGTCAACTGTGCTAATTTCTCTTGAGGTACTAATGCTTTTAGATTTGTTGTAGTGGACAAAGTTAAGAAATACATCTGCATATGGACACATATACACACATATACTGCATCTGTATACATATCTATACATATTAAAATATTATAGGGGTGCCCAGGTGGCTCAGTGGGTTGAGTGTCTGACACTTGATATCAGCTCAGGTCATGGTCCCTGGTTTGTGGGATCAAGCTCTGCATCAGGCTCATGCTGGGAGTGGAGCCTGCTTAAGATTCTCTCTCTGCCTCTGCCCTTCTCCCTGATTCACACACTCTCTCTCAAATAAAAACAAAAAGTAAAAATATATATATTTAAAAAATAAAAATATAAAATATCATAAAGTTTATGCCAGTAACTCTAATTGCAGGAAGTTAAGTTTAGCTTACTCCTTTCCATATTCATAACTTTCTTCTCTGACAATAAACTATCTAAGTTCCATTACTTTTATATATTTTTTATTTGCTCAATTGCCTTGTAATTAACTTTTCTGCAAGTTGAATCCCCTAGGTGCTGCTGATTTTGTGGGCTACCATGTGCCAGATGGGAACCTTCCAGTCATGTAAACTCCAATGAACTGCATCATAGGAGCACTAGGGAGAAAAAGAGGAAGATAGAGAACCTAGTTTGCGCTTTTTTTTTTATTCTTAATCTACAAGTTAGGGATAATTGCTATCATTATAAACAATCCTATTTGTCAATATTTATTTGCTGAATATTTCTTCTGGCATTCCAAATCTAACTTCTGGCATCATTTAACTTCTGCACAAAGGATATCCTTTAGAATCTGATTTATTGAATGTTGGTGTTTTTCTGAAAACATTTTTTATCTCATTCTCTTGCTTAAAAGATAGTTTTTCTGATTATAGAATTTTAAGTCGACATCACTTTTGTTTAGGTACATCACTGATTTATATTATTATATAACCTGACTTCCATTGCTGATGTTGAGAAGTTGGTATTTGGTTGAATAATCATTCTTTCTCTTTTCCTTCTGGCTGCTTTTACACTCACATCCTATCCATCGACTTACTATAGTTTTCGTGTGCATCCTTATGTATTTTCATTTTGCTTTCATGATTGAGATTTTATTAGGCTACTTGGATTCAATAACCGTCTTTCCAAATGTTGCCCATATTTTGAATGCTAGAAATGTTTGAACACTATCTTCCCCTGTTCCCTGTTGTCTGCCTTTCTTCCTTTCTTTCTTTCTTTCTTTCTTTCTTTCTTTCTTTTTTTTGAGTTTGGCTTTGATATATATTAGAACTTCCCATATTGTCCTCCATCACGTCTATCACATTCTTCATTTCTTTGCCTCACTGTGCTGTGTTTACAAAAGTAAACACTGAAGATACAGAAGTATCTTCCTCTTCATTTATTCGCTCTCCAACTGTATCTAATCTAAATAAAATATAAGACTTTATTTCAATTGTATTAATCATTTCTAGAAGTCACATTTAGTTCCTTTTAAGAGATGCTTATTTTTACTTTATACCCTCCTTTCCTTTTTATGAGATGAAGACTTCATTTGCTTTCAAATATTCAATGTCGGCACTTTATATACTAACATTTTTGATATTAAAGTATTGTGTCATTCTATTTTTGGGGTGGTGTTGATTAATGGTGACTTGTTTCTTTGTGCAGTTGTAATTTTTGACAGTGAGTGTTTTCTCTGGAAATTAATCTTAGAGATTATTTGTGCTCTGGGTTAAAGTAGCATTTTCCTTGAGAATAAAGAGAGGATTTTTGTTTGCTTATGTCCGTCCTCTCTTGGGCACTATCTTAAACCATTCTAAATGAAATTCTCCTCTTTATGTTTTAAAGATCCTCACAAGAATTAATATTATAGATTTAAACTTACGCACATTCGGTCCTGTCATTAGAAATTCTCAGAGAAGACTATTTTTCTATCAACTCAGGATAAATAATGATTTAGTTTTTATCATTTTTTTGCAGCAGATTTATTTTTCATTTAGCCCTTAGGGATTTCTGCTTTATGTATGGGCTCTTATTGGATGTGCTGATCTGGCAATACTCAATGCCATATATATATATATATATATATATATATATATATATATATATATATATATATCCTTTTGAGGGCACTAAAGCAAAGTTTGAGGTCTCTAAGGTTTGGCATAAACCTTCAAGTAAAGCCAGCAGAGTGATTATTTCTCAGGCTTGGAGCTTTACTTTACTTTGATCACTGAAGATTTCTTTCTTTCCGGCTACTTTGGCAATTCTTTTAAACAGAAATACATGTATCAGCATTTTGGTTGTTTCGAATGGGAGAGTTGATTGGTGTATTTAGTCCACCAATAGCTAGAAAACAAAGCCAGTATTCAACTCAATGTTCTTTACACTACTTCCATTCATATTTGGCTAACACATTTTCTCTCATCTTCTGTTTGTTCATATTCCTTTGTCTTGGAATTCAAACCCATTCTTATTTTTTTCAGAAACTATCTTCACAGTATTTTCCCTTTTCCTGTATTTTATATAACTGCACCCCAGTCATATACCACAAAATATTTGTAGTGAGCATTTGACTTTATAAAGAACTCTGAGGTACATTAACTATCTCAGTGGATCCTGTCTACGCTGCTTTGAGTACCAGCATCGTCGCCCCATTATGGAGAAGATGAAGCCATGTATCAGACAGGACAAATGGGGCAACCAAGTTCATATAGCAAAAATGTATAACATTTAGCAAGCTCCTGTATGCCAAATGTAACTCAGATGCTAAGTTTTCTTCCAAAACTTATTTGATTTTTAGTTGTTCTGTTGGACTTTAAGAGATGTATTTAACTTGAGCTTTTGAAAGAAATTTTTATAGAAAAAGAAGAAAAGACCTATCAATGTTTCCAGATAAGGAGACTATATGTCTCACAACTAGATCAATGAATAAAAATGTTGGCTTCTCACATTATTTTATGAAAAAACAAAAGGCAAAACTTGTCAAGACCTTCTGTCTGTTCTTTATGTATGATCTTATTATTTGACTCCTCAAGGAGGAGTAGAAAAGAACCCTCACTCATTTACCTTCATAAACAAATTTCTATTTATCACAAAAATAACTTAAAACCTAGTAAAGATATTATTGAGAAAAAGAAAAGAATCATTTCACTATCTTCTTTTTATGCTTCCTGTTCTTGGTTGAGTTTGTATTAAATTAAATCTTTGATGTTAAGAATGATGGTTCTTTTTTATTTTTTATTTTTTACATATAAGTAAGGAAAACTTGTAGCTGTTTTAGTGCACAGTATCTAGACAAAGTTGTATGATGCCTCAGATACTGGCTTAGCTCCTGTGAAGTAGGTGCCTTTGGCCAAAGGATCCACCCATTTCCATTCTCCCTGTGACCCTCTTCTTATTATGCCACTCCATCCTGTCTGTACCAGTGGCTTGCTTTCAGCATCTTTTAAAATTAATATTTGGTAAGGCTTGATGATAAAGGCTCACAGAGCAACTATTGAAATATACTCCTCAATTGTCTGTCTGTAGCAGAAAACCTGAGGTGCCTGTTAAACTTGCCTATTTCTGGTCTACCCTACCCTTGGGCCTACTGAATCAGATATTGTGAATATGGGGTTCCAAAACCTGTACTGTAGCATTTTCCCAGGTGACCATTATGTACCACAGAGTTTGAAAAGCACTGATTCAAACGCTTGCATTCCTTGACCTATTTCACCTTCCACTTAACATGTCCCCATCCATCCAAATCACATACACAGACAAACTCACTAAGAAATTTGCATTCCAATCAAGGGCATAAATGTCCAAAATGAATCATTAAAATAAGGGATTACTTGTGATTTGTTCTCAGGTACTTTGGGGAAAATTAAGGAATATTTTTTCAATACAAGAAATACTCAGAATTCATGAAATTATATAATTGTCTATTCTTCCTACACATAAAATAAGCTCTGTGCCAAGAAGGCTTCTTAGCTCTTTACACTGTAGTTGCAGGTGAATGCAGTTAATCAGATGTTGAAACTGAGGTTGTGTGCGGAGTTTAGAGGTACCATGTGGAAGATTTCGGAAGCTCTCTTTACTGGTTTGTAATCTTTGTAATATTGTCAGATCTCAAGAAATCATAAGGAAGAGGAATAATAAGGAAAATAAGGTTCAAACATAGTTGGATATATAACTCAAATATTATTTAAAGGCCTTAGTAGCAGGGAGTCAGGAAGATGTAATAGGCAGAAATTTAAAAACAAAACAGATACTAGAGGGCAAAACAATATGGGGTGTTTAGAGTTTCTGGAAGCACCTTGAGGACTTCAATGGAGTTTTATCAGACAATCAGTGTGATAGAGGATGCATTTCAGTAACATTCAGAATGGCCATTTTGAAGACCATTTCTTGTACTCTTTAGGAAAATAAATTGTAACACTTCCTGAGTCCTTCAAGCATAGTTATTATCCAAGCATAATATATGAAGTACCTAATAAAGTAACACATACATGTAACTACACACAGATCAAGATACAGCACATCATCAACACAGTGGCTTCCTTTGTGCCCCTTCTGGTCATTATCCACGCCACAGTTAATCACTACTCAGTTGACATAAACTTGTTCTATTTGTTTTAAATTTAACTTGCATAATGGACGGACTTATATATGAACATTTGCAGTTGACTTGTTGGCTCTACATTATGCTTGAAGATTCATTCATGTTCTTGCATACAACAGTAGTTCACTCTCTGAAATTGCACACTATGACAGTTTATGAACATACAAATGCATTTTTATCCATTCTAGTGCAGATGAACATTTAAGCTTTTTTCAGTTTTCTGTTACACAGAATGTTCCTAGGAACATTGTTTTTGTATGTCTTCTGTTTCTCACATTAACGTATTCTGAGGGACTGGAATTGCTGGGTCAACAGTAAGAATGTTTTCACCTTTAGAAGACACTGAAAAAGTTGTTAAAATATCCTCACTTACATTCCTATAAACAGTTCTGAGAGTTGCAGCTGCTCCAAATCCTCCTAATACTTTGAATCATGTTATTATTACTGTCATTATTTTGTTTTTGTCTCACTTTTAGTTATTCTTTTTTCTGGTATTTTTGTTTGTTTTCATTTGTATTGTATCATTTCTCTTTTTTTATTTTCTTTTCAAATTTTTATTTAAATTATGGTTAGTTAACATAGAGTGCAATATTAGTTTCAGGAGTAGAATTCAGTGATTCACCACTTACGTACAACATCCAGTGCTCAACATAACATATGCCCTCCCCTCCTTAATACCCATTACTCATCTAGCCCATCCCCACCCACTTCCCTCCATCAACTCTCAGTTTGTTCTCTATAGTTAAAAGTCTTATGATTTGTTTTCCTCTCTCTCTTTTCTCCCTCCCATATATTCATCTTTTTTTGTTTCTTATATTCCACATATGAGTGAAGTCATATGGTATTTGTCTTTCTCAGACTGATTTATGTAGCTTAGCATAATATACTCTAGCTCCAATCATGTTGCAAATGGCAAGATTTCATTCCTTTTGATGGCTGAGTAATATTGCATTGTGTGTGTGTGTGTGTACACAGCAAACTTCCTTATTCTTCTTTATCCATTCATCAGTTGATGGACGTTTGGGCTGTCTCCATAGTTTGGCAATTAAAAATAGAACTACCCTATGATCCAGCAATTGCACTACTAGGTATTTATTTACCCAAAGGATTCAAACATACAGATTCAAAGGTGGTACATACTCCCTGATGTTTACAGCATCATTATCAACAATAGCCAAAGTACACCATTACGTTTTAATATGCATTTTTCTAATGACTAGTGTTGTAGAACACCTTTCCACATTTGAATTTTCTTTTTTGTGAATTGTCTGTTTAATCGTTTTGCCTCTTTTTCCATTAGTTTTCACTTTTAAAAATTATTATTGAGATGTAAGAGTTCTGTATATAATCTAGGTGTAAGCCCTTGGATATACATGTCATGCATGTAGAGCCCCTTGTAATTCCTTATGCATTTTAGAATCAGTTTGCCAATTTCACAAAAAGAAAATCTTTGGGATATAATTGAGATTCCATTGTATTTATATTTTTAATTACAGTGAATTGATACCTTTATATTTAGTCTTCCAATCCATGAAAATAGTGTTTCTCCAAGTGTTTAGGTGTTCTTACAACTTTCTTAATTTTATATTATAGTTTTTAGTGTAGAGGTTTTGCATATTTTCCCTTAAGTTGTTTAATAGGTACTTGATTATTTTATTACTCTAAATTGTAACATCTCTTTAATTTTTTCTATCTGATTTGTTGGTATAAATAATACATTGGTTTTGTATATTGTCTTTTATAAATTAATCTTGTTAAATGCATGTGTTAATTCTTAAAGTTTTAAAAGATTTTCTGCAAACTCTCTTGTTTGGTGGGTAAACCAACAAGTTTTTTTTTTTCCTTCCTTTCCACTTCTTATGCATCTGGTTTCACATTCTTGCTTATAGCACTAGCAATGACCCACAGTAGGTTGAATGAAAGTGGTGATACTGGGTATCTTTGTTTATTGCCATTCACAGAGTAAAGCCTTTCAGTACTTCACCATTGGATTTAATGTTTGTTCTATGTAATTTTTTTTCTTTTCTTAATTTTTTTTAAATTTATTTTTGAGAGAGAGAGAGAGAGAGAGAGAGAGAGAGTGCAAGTGGAAGAAGGTCAGAGAGAGAGGGAGACAGAATCTGAAGTAGGATCCAGGCTCGGAGCTGTTAGCACAGAGCCTAATGCGAGGCTTGAACCCATGAACCGTGAGATCATGACCTGAGCTGAAGTCAATGCTTAACCAACTGAGCCATGCAGAAGCCCCTGTTCTAGACATTTTCTTGGTATTCTTTTTTCAGATTAAGAAAAAATTCCTTCTTCTCTAGTTTTCTATATAATTATATGTGTTAATTTCTATACTTTTTATCTATTCATACAAACATCTTTTTTATGTTTTATATTAATGTGGTGAATTGCTTTGCGTTTCTAGCTCACATATTTGCATTTGTTTTGCTCATATTTTATAAGTAAAATACAATATAATGATAATTGCTGACTTTCTAATTGACTCAATTTTATTATATGTACTTATTTATCTTGGTATTCCTAAGGTCTATTTTTATAGATACTAGGATTTACTGATAATATTATTAGCTTTCCTTAGCTTTATGTTTGCATTACTTCTGTCATTCTTTTATTTTCAAATTTCTTTTTCCTCATAGTTTAGAATTGTAAGCCATATGTAGTGGATTTATTTTTATAGCCAGTTTGCAATGTTTGTCATATATTTTTACATTAAGTGTAATTATGAATATATCTGAATTATAGTCACTATATCATATGCCTAACATATGATAGGCATAGACATATGTTTCCATATGCCTAATTTATTTTGTTCCTTTTTCTTATGTTGCCTTAATATTTCATCCTATCCATTGCTTGATACTCCTGTTAAATTATAACTTAAACATTATGCCACTTTCTTTTTCTCTTAGTGGTTACCCTGGAGACAGGAACACACATCATTGACTTATTAGAGATTTACCACATCCTAAGTAATAGCTCACCATATAGACCTTTAGGTCCATTTATCTCTGCATTTTTCTATTGTTATTAGCTCTGTAAATTCAACAAATTTCAGGTTTGTATTTCAAATCCCAGAAAATATCATTATTATTGTTTAAATGGTAAATATTTATTTATAATTACCCACAAATTACTTTTACTTGTTTTTCATTTCTTTCTATATTGCTTTACTTCCCTCAGGAATCTTGTTTCATCCATGTAAAGAAATTCCTTAGACAAGGTTTTTATTTTTGTGTAGATCTGTTCTCAGCAATTATTTTTCCCAATTATTTGCATTTTAATTTCATTTTTGAAACTTATTCTTACTAGGCATTGTATTCTGACTTGGTTATTTTCTTTCTATGTTTTAAAACTGGCATTCCAGTGTTTTCTGGATTCAAGTGTTTCTATTAAAGTATCAGCTGTCTTGTTATGATATCTTGAAGATAAATATTTATTTTATCTGGCTGATTTCTTAAACTTTTTAATTTATCTTTAAGTTTCCAGAAATTTACTCTAATGTGCATAGGTGTATCATTCTTCCAACTCACTACTTGGTGACTATGTAGATTCTTCATTCTTTGGCTTTATGTTTTTCACTAGTAGTGGGAAATTCTTCACAAGTGTACCTTCAGATATTTCATCTGTCTCAAATATCTCTTCTGTTTCTTGCGTTTAAATTACTTACATTTTGACATTTCTATGATGCTCTATATGTTTTTATCCATTTGTTTGTAATTACTTTTTATAATACACTTTTTCTGGTTATTTTTGCTTCAAAAAGTACTGGTATTTTGTACTTACATGTCTTATTTTGGGATATTTTATTTTCTGCACTACACATTGTACTGTTAAGCTCATGTATTGAAATATTAATGGAAATTATTGATGTTTTAAATTATTGTATTTTCATTTGATTGTTTTATAGATACCAGTTTTCTGATAAAATTTAATATTTTATGAAATCTATTTTTAAATACAGATAACATCATATTTATTTTAAAGTTCATGTCTGAACACTAATATCTTCATCTTCCATTGGCCTAAATTTATTGACTATTTTTTTTCACTTGAATTTTGATCATCTTATTTTCCTAGTGTGGCTGGCAAAATTTGTTTTTATACTGTACAATATAAGTGAAAAAGTACAGAGGGCCCAAATATCATTATCTTATGTCCAGAAATAATATATGTGAGATAGAAAATGTATGGTATACTGCTATTTCATCTGTGATTAACACCAGTTAATATTTCTTCCATGGTTACAACTAAAATGTGGGTTTTTAAGAAGGATGGCTTCTATTTATTCATGACTTTTAAACTAAAAAAAAAAAGTCTATATAGACTTTTAGTCCCTTAGAAATTGCTTTTTTTTTTTTTTTTGGATGTAACCATACCTATGTGCAACTGAAGAGTCAGCAAATTGCTCAAAGGAAGTTATGTACAAAATGTTAAATTCATCTTTGAATGTTTGCTCTTCAGAATCTTAGCTCCCGAGTTTTGGATTATTTTGTTTCTTTTTCATACTTTCAAACAGTTATTCATTGATTTTCATTTCTAGTTCTTGCTATGAACATTCATCTAATAATAATTTATTCTTCATAGCAAAAGGAGGACATTGGTTTATGTGTATTTAAATTAATAATCCACTGTATTTTTCTCCAGAATAGCAACAACTATTTTCTATTATCTGAAGTTTATGAGCTTTGTTATATCCCTACTTACTTGTGAACGTTTTGCAATGTAACTGGTGTTGTTATATCTAATCTTGGAAATGTTTTGTTGTTGTTGTTTTACTTTTTTCTTTGTTTTTATTTGTTTGTTTTTTGTTTGTTTTTTACTGATACGTTTAAACATATGTTCATGTCCTCCATAATTTATGATTTTTTCTCCTCTGTAAATTTCTCATTTCAAAATGATTTATATATACTCTGTCTTCAGGCTCTATTGTCTATTAGTCAAACACTTCATTTAAGTTATAATATCCTTAGCTTTCATTTGATTGATGGCTTCTTTCCTTTTTTGCTCTTAAGTGGCTGATTCTTGTTTGTTTTGGAAGATCCAGCAACATCATCTTTGGCAAGGAACCTTCTTTGATATCTAGACAAAACATTTTTGGTAGAAAGAAGGTTGGTAGAATATACAGCTCTGTACAGGTTGTAACAGAATAGGCCATATGGTACTAATTGCCACTACAGTGGACAAAAAGAGCAAAACCAGTTACTGCTCACAAATTTTCTAAGAAAAATTCCCACAGTTTCTGTTAAGAGCTTTAATTTATGTAGTCCCAGACTCAAATGCCCAGTTTTGCAGAAAGGCAAATGCTGTGTTGTGATTATTATCCCCGACACTGGGGTAAAAATCTACTTCTCTCAGGAGGGCTACATCCCCTTACTGTAGTTAAGACATTCCTTGGCTGATGCCCCAGTTATTTTGAGGTTATCCCTGGTAATAGCTGCATAACAAAGGTAATTCACTGAAGTCCACTTAAGAGAATTACTGGTAAAAGAATAAAGCATTTATCGAAATCAATTCTCTCTGCCCCAAACCTCTCAATTATAACTGTAGCTGTTAAAGAAATTGCTGCTGCTGAATGAATAAAACAGATTTTAAACAGGGATCTCTGAAAGGCCTTTAATTCCAATCACATGCTGATTACTGGAAAGACTCCCCACCACCTTCATTTTTTGGCACTTGAACTTTCATGTTAAGTTTGAATGTGGATGGAAAGCTACAAAGGTTGGAAATACAGAAAGTGGCAAGGTTTCCTGCTGTTAAATGGGTAAATGTTCTCTCCCTAAGAGAAACTAGAGCTGTATGGTGACAAGAACAGTATCTTATACACATGTTTTGTCTATAGGAGGAGAATCAGTAGGTGCCCAGTAAATCACTCATGATGAGTATGTAATTGAATTGAACTATTATTTTAATATATTTTCTGGGAAAATTTCCTGGATAGAGATCTACACAGAGAACTCAGAACAGGCCCTTCCCCCAAAGAACTGAAATTTAAATGGAATAATAAAACATAACTTTAAAAGTTAGTGTTCAATATAAAAATATACTTCCTAAGTATTAAGATACTACAAAAATTGAGATGTTCATCATTTATTGCCATAGGGAAATCTTCATGAAGAAAGTGAGGACTACAATGAAAGATACTTGACCCCTCATCAAATTCTGACCAATCTACTATTCTTCAGTACCCTATAACACATCAGTGAATTGTACAAATCTTCCTAGTTTCCCCTGTTCCTCAACCAAGGGTTGTGAAACACCCATTAGACTTTCAAGGACAAGGATGATGTCTGTCTGAAGAATGTTGGTCTTTAATGTAGATATTCTTGAATTTGAAGTACATCCCTAACACTTATTTTACATCCTCAGACTGATTATTTAACACAGTGTTTGCTCAGGTACCTCATTTGTCAACTTGGAATGCCAATATAGGTCGGAACTAGCTTCATAAGTGTGCTGTGCATATTAAATTAAATAATTCGTATAATTCACAGCCTGACTCATGGAGATAACTCTAAATACTATCCATCTTGATTATCATTTTCATATAATATTTTTAGTTATTTCTTTTTTAAAGTTTTTATTTAAATTTCAGTTAGTTAACATACAGTGCAATATTTGTTACAGGTGTACAGTATTGTGATTCAACACTTCCATACAACACTGAGTGCTCATCACAAGTGTACTTCCTAATCCCCATCACCTATTTCACCCATTTTCCCACCACCTCCCCACTGGTAACCATCAGTTTCTTCTCTGTAGTTAAGAGTCTATTTCTTGAGGGCGCCTGGGTGGCTCAGTCTGTTAAACATTTGACTTCGGCTTAGGTCATGATCTTGCAGTTCGTGAGTTCAAGCCTCCCCCATTGGGCTCTGTGCTGACAGCTCAGAGTCTAGAGCCTGCTTCAGATTCTGTGTCTTCCTTTCTTTCTGCCCCTCCCCCGGCTCATGCTCTGTCTGTCTCTCTCTCTCAAAAATAAATAAACATTAAAATTTTTTTTAAAAAAGAGGCTGTTTCTCGGTTTGCCTCTCTCTTTTTTTTCTCTTTTGTTCACTTGTTTGGTTTGTTAAATTCTACATATGAGTGAAATCATATGGTATTTGTCTTTCTCTCACTGATTTATTTTGCTGAGTGTAATACTCTCCAGCTCCATCCATGTCTTTGGAAATGGCAAGACTTCAGTCTTTCTTATGGTTAAGTAATATTCCATTGTGTATATATGCCACCTCTTTTTTATGCATTCATCAGTCATTGGACACTTGGACTGTTTACATAATTTGGCTATAATGTTGCTATAAACATTGGGGTGCATGCATCCCTTTGAATTAGTATTTTTTGTATTTTGGGGTAAATACCTGGTAGTGCAATTGCTAGTTCATAGGGTAGTTGTAATTTTTAACTTTTGAGGAAACTCCATACTGTTTTCCAGAGTGGCTACACCAGTTTGCATTCCCACCAACAGTGCAAGAGGGTTCCCCTTTCTCCACAGCTTCGACAACACCTGCTGTTTCTTGTGTTGTTGATTTTAGCCATTCTGGCAGGTGTGAGATGATATCTGATTGCAGTTTTCTTTTGTATTTCCCTGATGATCAGTGATGTTGAGCATCACTTCATGTGTCTGTTTGCCATCTAGATATCTACTTTGGAAAAATGTTTATTCATGTCTTCTGCCCATCTTTTAACTGGATTATTTGGGGGGGTTGAATTGTATAAGTTATTTATATATGTTGGATACTAACCCTTTATCAGATACATCATTTGCAAATATCTTCTCCCATTCTGTAGGCTGCCTTTTAGTTTTGTTTAGTTTAATTTTGTTTCCTTCACTTTGCAGAGGCTTTTTTTTTAATAGTTCCAATAGTTTACTTTTGATTTTGTTTCCCTTGCCTCGGGAGACATATATAGAAAGAAGTTACTATAGCTGATGTCAAAGTAGTTACTACCTGTACTCTATTCAGGAACTTTTATGGTTTCAGCTCTCAACATTTAAGTTTTCAATCTATTTTGAATTTATTTTTGTGTTTGGTATAAGAAAATGGTCCAGTTTCATTCTTTTGCATGTTGCTGTCTAGTTTTCCCAACACCATTTATCAAAGAAACTGTCTTTTCCCCATTGAATTTTCTTTCCTACTTTCTCAAAGATTAATTGACCATATAGTTGTGGATTCATTTTTGGTTTCTCTACCCTATTCTATTGATCTATGTGTCTGTTTTTGTGCCAGTATCATACTGTTTTGACCACTACAGCTTTTTAATATAACTTGAAGTCCAGAACTGTGATGTCTCCAGCTTTCCTTTTTTTTTCAAGGCATTTTCACATAATATTGTATTCCAATACCTACCATAGTATTTAGCCAGTAGAAGGACCTCAGTAAATGTATCATATATAAATTAATGTATGAAGTGACAAAGATTTGGCATCAGATAACAAAGTCACCCTGAGGAAAGCAAGAACCAAGGCATTAGCATCACTTTATCAGTTCCTGGGAAGCAAAATCAACATCTTATCTTAATTTTCTATACTTATTTTAGCATGTTTAGATAACACATGTAGGTGAACATATAAACTTAGGCAAAGCATTAGCTATTTTTAAAATGTTAACTCTTGGGGCGCCTGGGTGGCTCAGTCGGTTAAGCGGCCAACTTCGGCTCAGGTCATGATCTCGCAGTCCATGAGTTCGAGCCCCGCGTCGGGCTCTGTGCTGACAGCTCGGAGCCTGGAGCCTGTTTCAGATTCTGTGTCTCCCTCTCTCTGACCCTCCCCTGTTCATGCTCTGTCTCTCCTTGTCTCAAAAATAAATAAAACGTTAAAAAAAATTTAAAAAAAATAAAATGTTAACTCTTAGTTAATAAATGTGCAATAAATGATAAAATTAGCTTCCACTGCTTAAATTCCTATTATGTGCCTCATACTTCTGCTAAGTCTTTTAAATATATCTTCACTGCAACTTTTTAAGTAAAGTGCAGTAAATGAATTGAAAATTGTGCTAAAATATATAACCTAGGAAAAGATTATAACAAGAGAGTCTACATAGATCTGCAGTCTATGAGACATCAAAGCTGGTACGTGTTAGATAGTTTACAGGCTGGTGATATAAGAATTAGATCTTCAGGTAGAATAATTCAAATAAAAATCCCAATCAGGTGAGAATTCTAAAAGGTTAAATTCAGGAAAGAAGAAAACGTCCTCCAGATATTCAAAGAGAAGTGTGTAAGTAATAAAAGTTGCATGAATCAGACAATTGGTAGAAGTTCAGGCATCTATGCCTAGTTTGGCAGGAAAAGCAGATGATCGAGGTGTGAAAAGCTTGTGTTCAGAGGTGAGAAATCTACTTTCTAAGCAGTGAGGCTACCAGTTAAAACTAAAGTCAGCATGAGGAACTTGATTTCTTTAGATTTCCAATAGGTTCTCAGTTACCTAGAATTCATTCTCAAAGACACTTTCTGAAGAAATTAAATACAGGGCCTCAATCAAGGCACTGGGGAACTGGGTGAAAAGTTCAGAGCAAAATGAACAACTGGGCCAACTGAAGAGAGGGAGAGATTTACATTTGTATTCTTCTTGGTCTAGACAGGAAGATGAAGGAGGTCCTGTGAAAGGTGTTGAGGCCTCCAGAAATAAGAACCAAAATGATTTTAATTGCACATATGGAAAATTTCTAGTTATAATTTTAGCACCTATATACTAATCACGTTAATTCTGTCCATAGCACATCTACCTTACCAAAATTGATAAGTGAAAAAGATACGTATTCTAATATTTAATTATCAACTATCAAGCTTCATCATGAAATGACATGTCAATCTCAACTTTGCCATTAATATTTTGTAAAATTCTTTTTTGTTTGTTTTGAGAGAGAGAGAACGTGTGTATGTGTGTGTGTGTGCACAAGAGGGGGAAGGGGCAGACGAAGAGGGAGAGAATCTTAAGCAGACTCCATGCCCAGCGTGGAGCTGGATGCAGGGCTTCATCTCAGGACCATGAGATCATGACCTAAGCCAAAATCAAAAGTTGGATACTTAACCAACTGAGCTACCCAGGCACCCCAATATTTCTTGAAATTCTTAATATTATTGAGTACACATGACAAGAACAACATATACAATAAACAAGCTAAAACAAACAAACAAAAAACAAATAAAACAAACCAACGTATTGAGCATCTAATAGGAAACCCAAGAATTTACCTTGATACTTCCACTTAGCTCTGTGATTTTAAACAAAGTTGTTTCTTGTTTGTTTTAGCTCTTTGGCCTTCTATTTCCTCATCTGTAGTAACTAACCATTACATACTATTTAGAATATAATAGGCATTCTTGTCAAGGCTTTACACAATTTAATTTATTTTGTACTCCTCAAAGCCCTAGATATAAGTAACACTATTGTCCCCATTTTATAGTAGACAAAACTGAGACAGAGGATAAATTATTAGCCTAGATTGCATATCATTGGCAGAGCTGGTGACTGAGCCCAGTGGTAATCTTTACCATTCTCAGTTTTTACTTTATGCTTTATTTGTACATTTATTTATATCTACAAAGCTTACACAATTTTTAGTCTATGTTAGTTAGAGTAATCCAAGAAGCAAATGTCAAGACAAGATTTATTGTGCAAGAATTTTATTAGGGATGCTTGCGTGAGAGAAAATGGGAGGGAGCCAAGAAAGGCTCTGAGGACTATAAAACTATGATACAAATCAGATCCCAAGTGAAGTTCAGAGGGAGTAAATATGGGGTGGAAGGATCCTAGACTGCTGTGTCAACCACAGAACGTGTGGCATAGACATTAGGGGAGCCCTAAGTTTCCCAGAAACAGGTCAGGCCTTAGTGTAGCCCTGCTGAAGTGTGGTCTCTTAGCAAATACAGACATAGACTCCAGAGTGAAGCTCTTGATCAGCTATACTCCTTAGAGTTGGAAGTCAGTGAGGGGAAGAGAATGAATTTTCGTTGCTGCCACATAGTTTAATGATACATCATTTTTTATTACCTTTAAATTATTTCTTATATATTAATCTTTTTAACCTTAATGAGGACAGAAACACAGAAAATGGTAAACACATAGCAGGTGCTGAATATTTCTTGTTTTTTTTACATGAAAATACTTGAATATTTTTTAATGGAATGGACTATTTAAGATAATTTCCATGTAAATGACCATATTAGAACCATTTTATATTATCTCACATTACAACCTTTCATAGAATAGCAGAAGAGAGGCTTCTGTGCAAAAATTCTGTTTTCAAACTTTAAAGGATTCTTTTGATATCATAGAGAAATTAGCAATTATTTATCACTAAGTGTCATCTTCAACAAAGGAAAGGGCTAAGGTTAAATAAAAAAGGTTGCATGATTTTCACAGCACCACACTGTGAACTAGTGTTAAAGCTGAAACATGAACTTCATGTCTGGTTTTCCAGCCCAGAAGTACACTATCATGCTGCCTCCTTCCAGGCCAGCTGTGTTACTTTATCTCTCATATATGAGATACTGATTTCTGGATTGAAATGTATGCATCCCTCACACTTATGCTTTAGCAGAGCAATCAAGCTTGACATCGTTAACCATTAACCTTTCTGTTTGCCTGGTACAGGAGGTGAGAGAGGGTAGCAGGCAATAAGCCCTTAGGGTGCTGGAACAATGCCAATGCAATTATGCTCCTCCGGCTCTCTGAGCTGGCAGCTGGGGCTGAGGTGGACAAGGAGGGTAGGTGAGGCATCCCTGGTCACCAAGATGCATGAAGACTTCAGTCATCTGCCAGTCAGCTAGGCCTGGCAACCTGAAAGCCCATATAGCCAGTTCAGCCTGGGACCCTTTGGAGGGGAGGAAAGAAGGACTGAGTACTGGGAAGCCAATAGATGAGGGCTGCTTATCTGAGCCCCACGCAGAGAGCTGCCCTCCACCTGTCACTCCTGATTACTGTGAGGAGTACTGTGTGCATGATTAAATAGTGATGGCAAGGCTGCCCCTTCCATAATCACATCTTCTGACCTCTTGACGGGGTGGCGGTGGTTGCAGATGGAGTCCCACAAACACATAACAAGCTTTTGCTTTTTTTTTTTTCATATAATGTTATCTCCCATGGATATATAGTTTAATCATCTTTTTCCCCCATTATATAAAATTCAACTGAAATTTTGAAAGACTTACGCTATAATTCCGTTTTCATATACTGAAACCAGTATCTCTGTTGTCAATACAGAGTCTGATGATAGATTCAAATCCAGGAAAATAGCAATATTTTCTGATTTCTGACCTATTTAGGATAATATTTTATTTATATATAATAAATATGTGTGTGTGTATATATATATCTGCACTTAACATGCATAAAACCGAAATGAGATATAAAAGCACAAATGATAGAAAAATGAAATAGAATATCATAAAGTATTAAGCTAAAGAAAGACTCAAAAATTATAGTAATAAGCACTAAGAACTAATGATAATGTTATAACAATAGTATTTGTCATTTGTATAAAGCTTAGGAATGTTATGGCCATTTCACTTAAGACTTTTCCTCACTAGAGCTTTTGGAGATGGGAACAAATTATTATTTCTACACTAAAGATCAACATGTTCTTAGAGTGAGATGGTTTTGTTCAATTTCATATAACTACAACATGGCAGAATTTGGAAAGAACTGTAATTGATTGACTCTAATAATATATGTCATGGGCAATAACAGAATTATCGAATGGAGTTATCAGAATCTTTCATGTTGATGTTGGGAGTTGAGAAAGTAAGGTCAATCAACAAATGCTCATAGACCACTTTTACTCTGGGTCCATTTCTGCATGGAGAGCACTGCAAGACCTAACATCAGAGAGAGAACATGCAGAGGGTGGCCAATTATTCTACGCTGAGGTAACTCCCCAGGCGGGCACACCGAAGGGCCATTTTCCTAGAGGTAGCTGGTTGATTACTTTAACTTCCTTGAAGGACAGGTCACAAAGCTATTCCTTGACAATTGAAACTTCTAATAGAATATTTTAAAGGTAAAAAGTTTGAATTTCCCAGAATTCTTGTGAGATTCTAAATAAATCCCATGATATAATTAGAAAAGAAAAAAGAGAAAAAACACAGTGTATTCATAAATGCTAGGTTTGTAGTTAGAACTCTTTGGTGCTATAGAAATCCAGATAATCCATTGTTTTATATTCAATAAATGCCCCCTATAAGAGATGTTACATTGATGTGGATCTGAAACAATAGGTAAAATTTAGATGAATAGGAAATAAAAGCACTTTAAAAAAGAAAGTTGTGTTCAGTGAGAATGGTTGGGTACCTTCTGTGTACCCAATAAAATTTTCTGCTGGATTTGGGAAACTATTTAGATGAAAGAATTTTGAGAAAGAGATCTGCTAATGTAGTGAATCATCGATTCTCACTACCCAGATCAGAAATCCAAGTGTTTCATCCTTTAAAGTATTGTGTAGTAAGTTTGAGGACTTGTCAAGGAATATCATTGTGATCTGACCTATCAATAGTTAGGACTAATAATCAACTCACCAGCTCAGGGAGAATGACCTAAGAGGAGTGCACCCTGCCTGTGTGGGAAGTTACCTCAGTAATACCCAATGGAGAGAGTAAACCTCAATATTAGGAGCATGCCTCTCCCATACTTTCATATTTCTGTACATGATTATTTCTTCCAAAATAAAGCACAGACAGAAAACAAAAAAGGCAGGCTAGAATATTAGCCCCACTATTTAATACTAAAAATAAAAATTGTGTAATTGGCAAATATTTGTTTGAAGAGTATCTCACTTTGCAGTGTTCACTCACCTGCCACTCCAGACTAGATGCTGAAAGTATTCTACACAGCCCTGTTCCTGGACTGTAGAAACTATAGTCTCCTTTTATACCCTGCAAAGAGTCTGATGAAAAAACTCTTCCTGAATGGCTTTTTTGGCTTATGGAAAAAGCTACTAGAGTAGCCAGTAGTGGCATAAGATCCAGTAATACTAGCTACTTATAGGATTTTAAACAAATTGAGATCTCTTTTGGTCTTAGTAAATGCTGGTGTTGGAGAAGTGATCTCTAAGGAATTTTCCATCTCTAATGCTTTATGATGGTACAGGAGAGATGTGAGTTACAAATGAATGAATGAATGAATGAATATAAAAGTTCTTCTAATAGCAAAATATATTTAATAAATGAACGTTGTGAAAATCATTCCAGGAAGTATAGTCATAATATCCTGAAAGGAACAGCATCCTGGGAAGAGAATGACCACAAACATTGTTTGCTGATCATTTGCTCTTTGATCTCTTACATTGAACCTGCTTAGCCAGGCCTGTTGCCTATTTTGCTGCTTCTGCATTTCAAACATGGAGGATTAATCTCAATGCAAAGACCTTGTGCAGCTACAGGGCTCCATCTCCAAAGATACTAGGGCAGGAGCTTTTTGACAAATCACCTCCAGCCATGGAAATTACAGAGCCATTCTTAGACTGATTTGCTTTTTCAAGACAAAACTGGAAATTTGCGCATCCTGTTACAGGCACTGTGTCCCCATGCCACACATTCTACCTCCTTCTTTACTGTTTGTCTCTGTTTTGCCTGTTATTTCCATCAATACGGAGCAAGGCTAACAATGCAGGCATAGTGCCAGCTTCCATTGCTCCCTGATGGTCTGATGGGCTTTGGTTATATGCACATGTTGAGGTGACATTTAAATGATGTTTGTGTGCTACACAGTCAGAAAAACATTTCCACACTGATTCCTTTGATCTCCTAAAAGCCAGCTCTCATAATACAAGAGGATTTTTTAATAGATATAAATAAATCCAGGTGGCTCCAGCCTACCCCATGGGGCCTCATGTAGCTCCACTGGCTTATCCAGGTTTGCCTTTCTCTCCATTTTAATGGTCACAATGATTACTTTTCAAATAGGCTTGAATTACAACTACACAATTTGAAACAAATAAACCCCCTTTATACTAAGATGGCAAAAGGTCAGTGTTTGAGTTAAAAAAAAAAAAAGAAAGAAAGGGGGAATCACAGTTTCTCCCATCAGAAAAACTCATGGATTATTAGCAGCCCTGAGGCAAAACAAAAGATTGGTTTGACTTCAGTTTAAACCTGGTGCCAGTATCAAAATACAGATAGCACTCTTAAATATGGAGAACAAGCAGAGGGTTACTGGAGGGGTGTGGGAGGGGGGATGGGCTAAATGAGTAAGGGGCATTAAGGACTCTACTCCTGAAATCATTGTTGCACTATATGCTAACTAACTTGGATGTAAATTAAAAAAATAAATTAAATAAAAATTTAAAAAAATACAGATAGCAACAAGTAGTAAATAGTGGATGGCAAATTCATTTGAAGCAAATTGGAAGGGGAGGGGATAACTCAGGAGGGTCCAAAACTCAAAGACTTCACAAGGGAGGCATTTGACATGGAGAAAAAGAGCATTTTTAGCAGAGGAGAATCTGTATGAGAAAAAAGAAGCAGACAAAAAAAGCATGGCATATTCTGAAAGTTGTGGCAAGAACATATGGTGGGGCATGTATTGGGTGAGGGGGTAAAATAAGGAAGAGGTAAAATAAACTAGTAGGGAATGTTTGGACATCTGACTGAGAAATGGGAAAGACCTTAATTAAAGATGGCAGTGAGGAAAAAACAAAACAAAACATGGCAGTGAGGCTGCAGATGACAGAAGAGTGAAACGCTATTTCTACATGAAAGGTAGGATTAGGAAAGCTTGAGTTGCAAATAACTATAAAAACTCTAATTGGAGTTATTGAGTGAAAAATAGGGCTAAAAATACAGGAGAAAAATGTGATTTGATAAAGTTAAGTTTTGTGTGCATTGCATCAGATACACTCATCTGGCCTGGATATGGAATACCTAAGCAGTTGCTGGAAATATAGGGCAGGATGTGAGAAGGAGAAGGGCTGAAAACTTAATGACAAAAATACAGGGCCAAGAGCTTAAAATTTGTGTAGCTTGGAAAGAGTTGGGAAGTTCCAAGGATAGACAGATGAGGGAAGTGATGGGTGTGGTAGGAAACGAGTGGTCAAGAATCAGGGAGAAACAGGCATGTGCAGGACATGAAAATGGGGACAGGAGGATGTTTCACAGAGTGTGTACCTAACATTGTAAATATCACAAGGAATTCCAGAAGTGTGAGAAAGAGAGAAAGTTGATAGGTGTGGTAATTAGAGTATTAACAGTACAAATAGTAGAGCCATTTCACGAGAGAGATAGGAAAAAGCAAAATCCCAGAACAGTGGGTGAGAGATCATGAACTAGAGATTGGAGTGTAACTCATCTTTAGAACCATTTCAAAGTGAAGAGAAGAGCAATAGGAGGATACCTTTGCAGTTTGAGGAGAAGAAGATGACAGGTGAGGAAAAGTAGAGGGTGAAAGGAAAATTTGAATATATCGCAAATGTCAATCCCAACCACCGAGCCTCCGATCATCTCTTTGTAGAAGTTTTGGAAGAGAACGTGTCTCAAGTATTCTAGGTTGTCACCTTGGCTCCCATTTCTCAAGTTGTCCCTGTTAGCTGTTAGTAACCACCTAGAAGCTTTGTGTACAGTTCTCCTTGGTATGATGCTGCAGCTTCCACCCAGGCTTTAAAGAAGAGGACATGGTGCACTTTTCCACATGCCCACAGGCCAAATGGATGAGTAAGTCTCTATTAAGATGTTGCAGTAACTCAAGGGAAACAAGAGAGGAAATCAGAATCTAAGCTAATGGGAACAAGCAATATGACTGTTAAGAAAACTTGATGTTACATCTGAGTTGCTACATTCTCAATACAAATGGGACAGCAAAAAGAAAAGTTATGTAGAACATATGGCTTGTGATTGAATTTATATTCTAGAGCCAGAAAGAGAGTCAGGAACCAAGATGTTTGGCAAAAGAAAGAAACAGACAGGTAAGTCTGGAACAAGCAGGCAGAAGGATTGATGTTGAATCAAGCAAATGGGTTAGTAGGAAAGGGTACAAAACCTCAGATAAGGATACTGAACCAAATGAGGAAATAAGTAGCAATTATCAGTACCCAATACTTTTTCCTCTGCAGAACTGTAGTTAGGCAAAACCCCAGGGAATAATTTAAAGTTTAAATGGTGGACTCTCTGATCATACCTCAAGAAGCAAGTCACATACACCCAAAGTACGTTAGAGAGAGCTGGTGTGGAGGCAAATACAGGCAAAGTGTCAATTCAAATTGCAGTGGATGAACTTTGAGAACACCTCTCTGCATGTGAAGAGTAGTGACACAGATGTGACCAACTGGTGGGGCCTTTGTAATAATATCAGTTTTGATTGTTCCTGTTATATTTCATTATGATTTCCTCTCTACTGATCCACACAATAACAATGTTAGCAAAAGCAAGGGTAGAAATAATAATCACCAATTGTAAATGAGAAGAGGGTGAGCTAGCATATTAAAGTAATTATCTCAAGGTCTTTAAATTACTGGCTGAGTCAAAACTAGAACACTTGTGACTCCTTGTCTAGGGATTTTTTTTTTTGGTGGTGCCCTATTTCTTTATAAATTTCAGTGATTAAAGCAAAATGATTGAGTAGCCTGATATGACAAATACAATTTTTTCTTCTTTCTTGTCTCTCTTTTTTCCTCAGGTTAAAGGTATGACAGATTCAGAATTCTACATTCCAAGGTAAAAAGCAATTCCTTTTCTTCTGCCCTCCAAACTTCTTAATGAGAGGCTAATAGGATCAAGAAGGATTTGATAAAACTGAAACAAATCCCATGAGAGTGAGATTTGTCTGCGTCTCCCTCCTCTGCTTCTCCTTGATCTGCAAACATTCCACACAGAAGGGCAGCAGCTAAGTCACATCTTCCTCTTGCTCAGATTCAGCCCTCCCCCTCTTTTTCTGAGGTCTTCCGTCATTTAGGAAATTAACTGAAATAATGAAACATTCCCTGTGAATAGTCCTGTAAATGCTACTAGTCTAGTCATTTAGAGCAATAGCTCTTCATCTCTGTAGGGGAAACAAGAAGTGAGTGGAGAGGGGTTTGAGGAGACAATAAAAATGACCAGCTAAATCTCAGATTTTTTTTTTAAATTACCAAAAAGAAAAGAAAAGAAAGATTAACTGTTTTCTCAATGGTGGAGCCTTCCAGGAGACCAAATAAGTCTTCTATAAACTGATTTGCCTTCCTGACTGTGATTTACCAGACTGACACCTAATTTGTTCTGAGCACAGTTGATGCCTCAGACACAATGGCGGATGACAGCCCACATAACCTCTCTTTCAGCTTTCATCTCATATATTCCATTTGAAGTTGAGTTCCGACAAGAGAGAGGCACAGAATTAATATTACCTTGGATCAGCTCAGTCTCCAGAGGGAGCAGCAAAAGCTTTTCTGGAAACAATAAACCCTTTAAACATGACAGGGGGAATGGGACCTTAGGAGGTCTCTGAAAGTATCCATTATTAAAAGAGGGGGGGAATCCTCGTGGACGACTTTGATTTTTTTTTTTTCACAGCAAAAGCAGTGATGAACTGGTGCCAGTTTTACATACAAATTTAAAGATCTGGGATGGTTTATGCTAAAAATCTCTCTTTCCCCTGTCCCTTAACACAAGCAGTAGGGAGAAAGAATTCATTATGAATTGGGTTTGTTATGACATTGATACTCCCTTCTTGTTTAATCTTCACTAAAATAAAATAAAAATAAAAATCGATAACAACTTCAGCAATAAAATTCAGAGGTAAAATACATTATACATGATCACATATATAGAGTCAAATTTAATTACCCAAATGTACACATAAGGAGTATGTATGAGTCTCAAGAAACAGAGAAGATTTTAATTGAAAGTTAACCATGTGAATTTCCATGAGATTCAAACAGGAAAAAAAATCACATACATATGCATATATACATATGTGTGTATTAATGGATTTATAGTTTAGAGTAGTGTGATACTTCATTACAAATAAAAATAAGTGTATTTACTCGGCACTTAGTACAGATGGTCTGATATTTTTCAAATCATTTTTTGTTTAGTAATTTGTAATAGCTTCTCTATGATATTTAAGGAAATAAAAGAGGTAGCTTCAGTATAATATTGTTGAACCTGGAGTCAAAAATCCTACTTGTGCAAATTTTCTGGGCAACAATAGCATTGTCTATAAAATGGATATGATAATATTTATCTCAAAACATCTTAGGAGAATCAAGGGAGTCATTTATAGGAGTTGTTATAGATAACTAGTGCTGAGGCACACTGGAACTCAGATTTAGAACGATGGGTACATGGGGCTGAGCATGGGCTTGGTTGGGCTAACAGGCAGAATGAAAAGGTCTTGAAGTCCAGCTTCTACATGGTGCTTATCAGTGCTATAAGAAGAAGGGCCAGTGTTGGTGTCTCACTAGAACTGGGGAAACTGAGTATTTTAATTATCTATTGCAGTATAACACTTTACCTCAAAATGTTATGACTTAGATCCACAGGCATTTATTATCTTACAATTTCTGTGGGTCAAGAATCCAAGCAAAATATAACTGCAAGCCTCTGACTCAGGATCTTTCACAGGCTGTAGTCAAGGTAATGGCCAGGACTACTCTCATCTCAAGGCTGGACTGGAAAGGATATGCCTCCAAGCTCTGTCACTTGGACAGTGGCAGGCCTCAGAACATCTTCGTCCAAGCTCATTTGGCTAACTGTGGATAAGCCTCAATAGACATAAGTTCCTGCCTACACACAACATGGAAGCTTGCTTCTCCAAGAGTGGTGGCTCAGAGAAGTCAGTCTGTTTGTAACTTAATCTTCAAATTCATATCCATTACTTCTTATGTATTCAGTTTGTTATTCATTAGGTCTAGCCTACACTCAAGGGAAGAAGGTTACAGAGGACCAAAATCAAACAAACAAACAAACAAACCAAAAAACAAAAACAGGGGCAAGGGTCCATGGGGCCATTTAAAGGCTGCTTACTACACTGGGTAACAATCAGAGGCTTGGAAGAACCTGATGGAGAGCACTCTGGAAACTCCAGAAAAGGTCAACTCTCAAAGAACAGGAAAGTAAATCATAAAGTTCAGGGGTTAGGACTTAAGTTCCCTGCCATCATGGCCCACAAAGGAAGGGAGATATTTTAAGCACTTGGAAGTCAGAAGGAGCTTTTAATGATTTTAACATTTTCCAGCCTCCCTTTGTTACTAGAAGACTTGTTATTTTTGAGAATCTTATTTAACTCAGTTTTAAAAATTAGATCATGGAGATATGTATTCCCTAGTTGAAAGCTGAGGAGAAAGTCTGTGATATGTCCAAATAGTTTGATACAACGCTAGACAGTGGGTTAAGCTAGGTCTGGAACCCAAGTGTCAGTGGGTTAAGCTAGGTCTGGAACCCACATGATTGCTAGCCTGCTTCCTTTTAAGGTTGCCACACCCTCCTTAATGTGAAAGACACATGACCATGCAGAGCAGACCATTCCATGGCATAAACATCTGTACTGATGCTTGGGGTTTATTCATCAGGCACAGGGGATCCTGGCAGAGATGTTTTTAACATCTCACTATGGAACCCATGAGACAGGTCATTCAATACAGAGTTTCTCAAGAAGTGCTTTGCAATTTACCCTCACTTACTAGGTGCAAGGAACTGGAATACAACTGAATTCAGTCAAGTGCTCAAATACCGCACCCCGAGAATTTTTCTTTGATGAGAAAGAAGGTGATTACAGTAAAATGAGCTGATGTTGGCAATTTTTCTCAAAAAACCACTTCCTGGCTATGACCTGAGGTTGGGACATACTAACTGAATTTCTTACACACTTAATTGATGTCCCTGAGGGATCACAAACTTACTCATTTATTCAAGGAAGATTCAGTGATATTAACCAGATAGGAATTAATGAGGCAAGAACATAGAACCACACATTTGAGAAAGTTTTCCACAGCCAAATGGGATTCAAGGTAATTGGGGTCTGGGGGTAGACCTGTTTCCCAGACTAAAGTAAAATAAGATGAAATCACCAGAGACTACCATAAAGGATGACCTATATGTGAAGAGCCAATCTCTTAAATATATTTAGTAGTTTTAATTTCTTCAGGTTAAAAGTAATACCATTAAGGATCTAAAATTCAGTTAAATTAAATTAACTGTAGTTTATTTTGTTAAGCCATGCCTTATTTTTTACAAAATATTTTTATATACATTATATCCAGCTAACTTCAGACATAGGCATTTGCCCATTACAAAAGCTTATTCGAACTTTTCCCAGGTGAACAACTTTGTCTAGATTTCTCTTGCTCATTACCATACTACCTAACCATACTTCTCCTGACACACACATACACACATGCTCTTCCCCTGGGCAACTCCTGCTTCCACTTCAGATCTCAGCTTAGCCCTTACTTCCTCTATAGTCATTCACATCCTGAACTGAACCTTAGAATCAACTTCAACTGGAAAGGCCATCCCCAGACCAATTATGTCAGGATCACTTGGAAAAGAGCCAAGCACCCATATATTTTTAAATTTCCCCAGGAGATTTCAATGTACATTCAAGGTTGAAAACCACTGCTTCAGATCTATAAATCTGAGTAATAAACTAGAATTGAAAGGTTTTGCATTGGAGCAGGCCTGGTTTTAGTCAGACCCAGGCAAACCAGAACTTAAATGTATTCTATCTTGTGAAGTTCCCAGATCCATTTACCTGGACTGTGAGTAGCTATTGAACAAGGACTACTATATGCCTTTTGTTTTTAATATCTCTATGGCATGTAGCTCCTCTGTTGGTGAGGATGTGGCGGAAAAGGGAACACTTGTATACTGTTGGTGAAAATGTAAATTGTTCTAGCCACTGTGAAAAACTAGCTGTACATCAGAATCTCTAGGGAAGCTTATGAAATACAGAAATTAGCTGGTCTGACTCCATACCTATGGAATCAGAGTTTGGGGATTCAGATAACTCTGATACTGTAGATTGAGGAGATTCATTTAAAAGTTAGATGACATCACTGTGAAGGGGCCTCGGAGTTCAATTACTTTGAAAACTTAACTAAAGCATGAACCACATACAAAACCCCCCGATAGATGCTTCAACATTTTCAGTGACATAATGTTCACCATTTTTCCTCAAGTTCACTTCCCTGTTAGACTACTGTGACATTAGCCCATTCTTGCCTATATTGTTTGAAAGCATATTTTTATTTATAACAAATATTTATTAGACCTTGCTGTCATCTCTCAAAAATATAATAAGTATGTGGTTACAGTAGTAAACATGATAAATTGCTTGGCCACAAGAAACTGAGGGGTGCAAATTAAGATAATATGTTAAGAATTACCAAAGGAGTTCCAAACAGGGTAATGACGCAGGCTTATAGAATAGGTATATGTCAGTCTCAGGGAAGTCCAGGAAGTTTTCCTAGAGTAACTGAGGACTAAGATGAGGGCTAGAGGGTTAATAAGAATCATCTAGGTGAAGCATGTGTGGCTAGAAGGGGAGAGGGCATAGCAGTAAATAAGGGTATTGCAGAACAGTATTTTAGGCAAATAGTTTCTCCAGAGATTAAGGTGACCAACAATCCTCATTTGCCCTGGACTTTCCTAGTTTTAGCAGTGAATGGTCCATAGTCCTGGATTAGTAGCCCTAGAGGTTTAAGAGACATTACTGTGATGGGATGACCAAAATTATTTTACTAAAAAGAACACTGTTAATAAAGTTCATCACTGATGCTTAGCCTTCTGTGAACATGCAGAGGTTAGGGAAGGGCTCTAAAAAGCATGGAAAAGGTGATTAAAGAGACACTAGGATGATAATAAAGACATATTTGGCCAATTTCACAATTTTTCTTGCATTATCTTGCTCATGCTTTCAAAATGACTGTGTGTATCATCTTTAACACAAATGCCATAGATAGGGACCTGAATCTTGTGCTAGACAGGTGCACCAGATCTAGTCTTCAGACAGACCTTGGAGAAATACTCAGGATAGGGGAACTCATTAAACCCAGAAACAGGTTTCACCAATCTCAGGTGATAAGAAAAGAGTTTGTTAAATTGCTTGGTCAATTTGAAGATTTCAGATGGAAGATTACCAGGAACAGACTACTCTGATCTCAGACTTAGAGAGAAGGCAGATGTGATGGGAGAAAGAAGACAGATGCGAAGTGATGCCCTAGAATTTCTTGGAACAGAGTTTAATGAAAAGTTCTTTTAAGTGGCCATGCTAGTGGGATTTTTAAAGTTGATTAGTTGACAAGACTACTTAGCATATTAGAACACTGAATACTCCAAAGTTAAAGATTAAAAAGAATTTTTTTTCTCCTACTCTCACTTAATTGCTTTTTGCAGCTTCCTTGAAACAGCTGTCTTCTTATCCTATCCTAATGAGGCACGACCGCTGGCATGGAATATTCAATGCCATTTTTCAAATGTGATTCATGGAAAAGTAAAAATCCCTTTTTCTATAATTTTCCTGGTTGACACAAGGAATTAGGAGACATTGGCCCAAGGAGAAACATTAGGAACTCACCTGGGAGCTCTATGACCTAAGAGAAAATGAGAATTTCATTGCACAGATTAGCATTAAGGTGAGAGGGAATTATTCTGCTATTTTTTAAATGGATATTTTCATTTTGAATAAGATTTACAGAGGGATGCCTAGGTGGCTCAGTCAGTTAAGCGTCCAACTTCCACCCAGGTCATGATCTCACCATTCAAAAGGTTTGAGTCCTGCATTTGGCTCTGAGCCTGCTTCAGATTCTGTGTCTCTCACTGCCCCTCCCACCACTCACACTCAGTCTCTCTCTCTCTCAAAAATAAACACAAATTAATAAATAAATAAATAAGTAAATAAATAAATAATAAAATTTACAGAGAAAGGACAGTGTTTAATCTGAAGGAAGTATTTCTATACTCTAGCAAATTGTGAAGTACTGAAGGAACTATTTCAGGTATGAGAGTAGGGGGCATTATGTCATAACAATGTAGGCTGATTCCAGGATATGTAACCTTATGACCTTTGTTATTACCAATTTACAATTATTATTATTATCATTATTACAATTATTAACAAATATTCACTCTGCATTGCATATGAACCAGACACTATTGACGACAGTGAGGATGCAACAGGCACACAACAGATTAAGTCCATGCCCTCATGAGGTACTACTATTTTATTTTTCATAATAATTGGGATGCCATAATCATAATTAATTTTTTCTTAATATTTCTGAAAGCAGAATGAACTGAGAATAAAGGAATTCATCATATCACCATTCAACAATATTGAGTTTTTCCTGCATGGCAGGTACTGCCCTAAGTGCTAGAATCAACACATTTTGTAGAGCTGTGCTGCAAAGGTTTAGTTCCTCAACTTCTTTTGAGAACCAATCATCCTGGCAACCTGTGACAGTGATATGAGTCTTCCCCTTGCTCTTATCATGATGGTTTCCCATATTCTTATTTTCTCTTTTTTTGTTACTTTTCTCACAATCTCTACGCTATAATCCTGATACTTACTGTTCTTTAGCTAAAGGTTTTCATATTTTAACTTCTTTACCTATGTCTCTACTTCCTCTAAATTTTTAATTCTTCACAGGAACAGTTTTCTTCCCATAATCAGAGAGAGGATCTTGATTGAAAATATCCTTCTAATCTCCTCTTATTTGCTGATGAAATTTGTGACGTATGAAAACTTTTTTCTTAGTTTTAAAAGTGTTAAATATCCTTCTAATCTGCATAATACGGCCCCAAACTGGCCAATTGCTTTGCCGGAGTTGTCAAAACATGGTTCTGATTCAGTGACATGCAGTTCTTTCTGTGCTCTGGTTTGGGAAGTATGTTTTTTCCAGTGGAGAAAACTGATGCAGTGGCCTCCAACAATATAGAGTTTTCTTGAACATAAATTTTGTGGAAAAATATCATGAAGAATTCATTTGTGAGGGATTCATTCCCTCACCAAATATTTACTGAGTGTTGAACCATATGCTGGAAACTGATCAAGACACTTGGGATACAGCAATAAAACAAACTAACCAAACAACTGACCATCTAAGTCCCTTCCCTCATGGAGTTTGCTGGTTTGCTGATGAAATTTGTGATGTGTGAAAACATTTTCTTGGTTTTAAAAGTGTTAAATTTAGTGTAGAGTGTAAGATTTATTTGCTGGCTTGTTTATTTCATTGCATATTTATTTCTTTTAAGATTTCCAGAGAAATATGAGAATGCTGTGTAGCAAATAGGAAAGACATTTCCCATAGTTTTGATCAAAGCCTCCTTCCTATTTTGAAACTAAAAGAACAAAACTGCAATATTTATGACGATATAAAAAATAGCCCATTCAGTCCTTTTTCCAGGCAAATGGTGGAGTTAAAACAACTGGCAACTTCTGGTTTATGCATTAGACTGCTTATGTGGATATAATCTTGTATCAATATGTGTTTGTATACACAGATATGCATATATCTTTGTGTTTTTTTCCTAGTAGGTGTGTAGCCACTTACTATTCTCTCCTGAAAGGTGAAAGAAAACTCAAAACTTATAGAATTGTCTCCCAAGCTCACTTAACATAATCTCAGGACAAGGGTCTTATGAGTGTTGTTAGTATTCTTGCTGTATAAGATGTGACCTTATATATATTTCTAATGATTGGCTTTCAATTCGTACTTATTCTGTATTTCAATATTCTTATTCAACTACATAACTGAGGTATCTATCTATGCACTATTTTACCATAAAATACTAAGTTGATGAAGCTGCTAAACAAGGAAATTTGTTTTCATGTGTGAGATGTCTATGATTAGAAATTTGACAGTTGGGATATCTTCTTGTTTTTATCATTTGGGCACCATTGCTTCAGTGTCATCTGGCTACAACCATTTAGAGAAGTGGGTATAAGAGAGAAACATAAAGCGGATCTATGATTGCTAGTTGCCAAAAGTATACATTCAACTGCTAAAACATTGATGGCCAATGATCTGCTACTTACATTATTTTATAGGTTCCTTAGTTTTAAAGCATTTACCTTAGTTTCCTTTGACTAATTATAGTAACAGAGTCAGTCTGATACATACAAAGATTGAGAGGTTCCCTAAGGGAGAAATTTCTAAAGCACTACGATGACTGAGGATTTAACAAAACACCTCTTTCAGGGGATAAATACTGACTACAATTCTTTTTAAGAGAGCTAAAGCCTTTATTTTCACTATTAGAAATAAGTCCAAAATGAGTCCTCCTTCTATGAGGGACAGTGGAGTAATTCACATTCATTTTTGAGGCATCAGGGCATATACCATATCTTTTCTCAGCAATGTATACTGATGTTTTATAAGGCATCATTAGTGGGAGGATTACATATTTTGGAAACACCAAAATTTGAAAAAAAAATTGTTGTTTAAAAAAGAAGAATTAGAGCATATGTGATTTCCCCACTTGTATTTTGTTGGTATCTGGTTCAATTGCCTAGATAATGAGGTGAGCCCTTTGTGTACAGGACAGAGGCACAGAGAAGCTTGTCTGGAATTGGAGGTGGTCACGGGGCTGTGAGGGAACTTCAGCAGTTCCCTGTCATCTTTCAGGTGACATTAGACTGTGGGATTTCCTAAATGCATTACATCACACTTTCATGGATTTATTTATAAAATAAATGGCTCCCTCCACCTTCTGTTCATGATATGGCCATAGTGACTCAGATATCATACAGCAAGCATTTTTTAAATGTACAATCAAGTGGGTTTTCTTCCTTTAGCTTAATGTAAAAATAACATGTTCATTTTAGAAAACTATTTTTTAAAAATGATAAAAAAAATAAAACCAAATAAACAGCTTCCTCAGGAGGAGAATATAAATACCATGCCTACCTACCTTGCTAGAAAAGAAACAATTGTAGGTGAGAGGAATGGAGAAGGTGGAACGGGCCCGACTGTCTCCCTTCCAACCCTCCACAACTCCTAGAGGAAGCAATAGAGTAGCGGGGAGAGTGAAGTTTAGAGGAAGCAATAGAGTAGCGGGGAGAGTGAAGATAATAAAGACCCAAAGCCCTCTTTCTTGAGGTAATTCTGAGAAGTAGCAGATCTTTCAGAAACTATGCACAGTGAGGAACAGTCAACTAGGGGTGACTGTGAGGCTTTTATTTTAGATTGGATTATTGCCCAGTTCCTTTCTCTCCTATAGCACTGTTTTATATCTGCATGCCTCCCCTGAGCTCATGGATATTGGAGTATATTAAATTTGGAATTGGGCTATAAAAATTGCTTTTTCCAGTGTGATGTTAACAACCACAACCTGAACAGTTGCTTGAAGATGTAACTTCTGGTTGAAAATGTCCTCTTACACTGCTGTCATTTGCTATGAGAATGAAAATTCCTTGGGTAAATGCATGGAGCTTCTCAGTAGTCTGAAGCTAAATCCAGCCTCATCTGAACTCATTGAACCTCGATGCTACAGATGTCCAGTCAATAGGCCTGAAACTATCTCCAAGTTCTCCAGCCACAAGTGAGATGAGGAGAGACCCAAATACTTCCCTGTAGCCAAAGAAGATAAATATGAGGAATGGGGGAGAGTACCTCCAGGTCAGTTAGGCTTCTAACAGAAACAACAATGTAAGTCACATTTTGTGTGTGTGTGTGTGTGTGAACTGAGAAGTTTAAAAGCTTCTTAACAACAAGATAATTACAGCCTCGAATTAGTGCACTAAAATAAACACAAAACTTGGTATACTAGAAAACGGGGGCAAATCAATTATATAAAATTAGGGTGTACTGACCTTCAAAGTTAGCTGGTCCTCACATGTTCTCTCTTAGGAATGTGAAAGTGAAGAAACCACTTGGTTTGGGTTAGAAAGGCAACAAATCAGTGCACAGAACTGGAGTTGGAAGTATGGCAAGCTTAGAACCCTATGAAAGTCAAAGCTATGATGGGCTGAAAACAGTGAGTTAGCAGAGATAGCTATTAGAAGAGAGAAGTGATTTCAACTCAGAAAAAAATCAGACACACAATAGGAAGAGACGGAATTAGTAGACAACCTGTACAGCTACTTGGGTTGCTGGCAGTTTCCTGATTATATTTCTAAATCTTTTGATATTTATTCTGGCAATCAAATATCCATTACTTAAGTAATTTGGCTGGTTCTCTGTTAACCTGAAATACACAAAACAAAACAAAATACCTCTGTTATTTAAGCACCTGACAATTTGAAATAAGGCTAAAAACAATAACTTGTTTATATTTTTATATCCAATAGTCTTTTTTTTAAATTTTTTTTAACGTTTATTTATTTTTGAGACAGAGAGAGACAGAGCATGAATGGGGGAGGAGCAGAGAGAGAGGGAGACACAGAATCAGAAGCAGGCCCCAGGCTCCAGGTCATCAGCCCAGAGCCCGACGCGGGGCTCGAACTCACGGACCATGAGATCGTGACCTGAGCTGAAGTCGGACGCTTAACCAACTGAGCCACCCAGGCGCCCCTATCCAATAGTCTTTGATTCTAAAATAACACATGACAACATGGCAAAGTTTACTCTGGGTGGCTGACAGACCTTTTTATCTCATTATAGATGGCACCAATTTGTTTCAAGGGCCTCTCTTCATGAGTAGGTGCGGTAAAGATTTGGGGTGATGGGGGGCTCATGGGGTCCAGAGCCGATGGCTAAGAAAGAATTCTTGAAGATGTCTTTGGTGCAAAAGGTGATTTCATTAAAGTATGGGGACAGGACCCACGGGCAGGAAGGGCTGCACTGGGGTAGTGACATGTAATTCGTTACATACCCTCAGATTGGGAGGGGTAAGAGTAAGTCTCCAAGGAATTTTAGAAGCAAGGTTTCCAGGACCTTGAAGGGCTAGCTATTGCTAGGAAAATGCCATTTATTACCATTTAATAAAACTTCAGTCATGAGACCCTTCAGATGTATATCGAGGGGCCATAAGCTTGGAATATGATTGCCAGCATGTATCTTGGGGCAGTTGAGATAAAGGAAGTTGACTTACAGGATCCTAGAGGTTGGGATAATGTTAAGCTAAGGTTCTCTTTTGCCCCTAGCAAAGTGTCATCATTGAGGTAGCTGAGCTTCTAGAGGGAGGTCACTCTGCTGGTTTCAAGAACTTGTTAATGGGCTGTAGGCAGTAAGGGAATTTAATTTTTCATTTGTCTTAGTTTTCCACATTATCATGGCAAGCATTTAAACTCCCTTCCTTTGTTCTTGGGTAGTTGGAGTATCCAAAGAATATCACACAGATCCCACTGGCGTGGGAGGGGGCATGCTAGCTTATACTTTGCCCCTCAGCCTGCCTCATGCTCCCTCATCAGGTCTGTGTGTTTTTCCAATTTCCAATGTGACTCAAAATTGTAAATTTTTTTTTGGCATCATCCCAGGACTGCATGCCATTTTAGCAGAAATGGTGAATCCATTTCTAGGGGATACTAAGCTTAGAAAATTCTTCTTAACTCAACCCATATTATCTCCTCAGGAGAATAGAAATGCCCATCTCCATTCACTAGTGCCATTCACTTCTTAACTATAAGAGAACTAAATGCCACCTCTCTGTGGTGTACAGACTTCTACCCTCACAAAGCAGCCAAAAAGCTAGGTCAACACAGGGAATTTGACCCCATAACTGAAACACTCTTTTAATTGGGGGTGGAGTAAGAAGGAAGGAAAAAGAAAAATTGCACAGACTGCCTATGGAGTATAAGCAAGCCCTGCAGATTCATTTACATATCTAAATTTAGCCAAATTTAGGCTCCTCACAAGCTCTCTTCCTTCCTTTAACTCACCACTTTAAAAGGATTTGCAAAGAGGTTCCCTGAAGTGAAATTGAAGCTGAGAGAAAACAGTGAAATATACTTATGTTTTCTCACTTGAATATTCTGAAGACATATATTTAGCCTATATTTTTAATTTATGATGTACTCTTAACAATGACATTTCATTACTTATATGAATGATGAAAGAACTTAGAATTTAATACTAATATTGGCCTTGCTGAATTATAGAAACAGTAAGATCATTGACATATAGTATATGACTATGGCAATGATAATTTAGATAAATTATGCTCTAAACCCTTCATTTGCTTAATTATCTGAATATTTCAGTAAAAATGGCCTGGATTACAACACCAAGGTCACAATCTATAACAAAAAGAAATGGTATGCTGGACTTAATTAAAATTAAAAATTTCTGCTCTGTGAGACACTGGCAAGAAAGTAAAAAGACAAGCCACAGACTAGGAGAAAATATTTACAAAATATATATCTGATAAAGAGTGCCTTTTTTGGGCATCTTTTGTATATTTGGATAACAAATATCCGAAGTAGTCTTTGGATACCAAACTCAGCAATAAGAAAACAGACAACCTTATTTAAAAAATGGGCCAAAGACTTTAACAGACATCTCACCTTAGAGATACAGATGGAAAATAAGCATATGAAAGGATGCTCCACATAATAAGTCATCAGAAAAATACAAATTAAAAGACAATGAGATACCACTACATACCTATTAGAATGGCCAAAATCCAAAAGACTGACAACACCAAAGGCTGGTAAGGATGCTGAGCAATAGAAACAGTCATCCATTGCTAGTGGGAATGCAAATTGGGACAGCAAATTTGGATGACAGTTTGTTTCTTACAAAACTAAACATACACCTTCCCATATGATCCAGTGATTGTGCTCCTTGGTATTTACACAAAGGAGTTGAAAATTATGTTTACACAAAAGTCACATCTATGTTTATAGCACACATCTATAAACACACAGATTTTTGTTTTATTATTATTATTATTATTATTATTATTATTATTTTAGAGATAGCATACAAGGGGGTAGAGGGGCAGAGGGAGAAAAAGAGAGAATCTCAAGCAGGCTTCAGGCTCAGTGTGGAATCTGACATGGGGCTTGATTTTATGACCCTGGGATCTGACCTAAGCCAAAATCAAGAGTCAGATGCTCAGCTGACTGAGACACCCAGGCATGCCAAACACACAGATTTTAAGAGTAGCTTTATTTATAATTGTCCCAAATTCAGTAGGTGAATGGATGAATAAGTTGTGTGTATCCAGACAATGGGATATTATTCAGTACTAAAAAAACATGAGTTATCAAAAAAGACATTGAAGAAGCTTAGATGCTTATTACTAAGTGAAAGAGGCCAGTCTGAAAATGCTGCACCCTGTATTATTCCAACTATATGACATTCTAGAAAAAGCAAAATGATGGAGACAGCCAAAAGATCAGCAGTTGCCAGGAAATAGGGAGTGTTTGGTGGAGGTAATAGATAAATAGAGCACAAAGACATTTTAGGACAGTGAAACTACTCTGTATGATATTGTAACAGTAGATACATAACATTATACTTTTGTCCAAATCCACAGAATGTACAACCCAATAAACTATCAACTTTGAGTAATCATGATGTGACAGTATGGAGGTTTATCAATTGAACAAATGTATCACTCTGGTCCAGGATGTTGGTCATGGGGGAGACTGTGCGTGGGTAGAGACAAGGGGATCATGAACTATTTCTGACCCTTATTTTCAGTTTTACTGTGAACCTGAAACTTCTCTAAAAATTAGAGTTTATTTTAAAAAGTGGTCTAGATTGAGGTGTGCATTTATTTTTTATTTTTTAACGTTTATTTCAGAGAAAGACAGAACACGAGTTGGGGAGGGGCAGAGAGAGAGAGAGAGAGAGAGAGAGAGAGAGAGAGAGACAGAATCTGAAGCAGGCTCCAGGCTCTGAGCTGTCAGCACAGAGCCCTATATGGGGCTCCAACCCACGAACCATGAGATCATGACCAGAGCTGAAGTCGGACACTTAACCAGCTGAGCCACCCAGGCACCCCATGCATTTATTTTTTTAATCAGCCTCCATTTGACCAATATCAAGAGTATGCTTAAATATATTTTGATTGTGGGGCACCTGAGTGGCTCAGTTGGTTGGGCGTCTGACTTTGCCTCAGGTCATGCATGATCTTGTGGTTTATGAGTTCGAGCCCCACATCGGTCTCTGTGCTGACAGCTCGGAGCCTGGAGCCTGTTTCAGATTCTGTCTCCCCTGTCTCAGCCCCTCCCATGTTCATGCTCTGTCTCTGTTTCTCAATAATAAATAAACGTTAAAAAAATAAAACAATATATATTTTGATAGTTGCTTAATTCTTCAGTTCATCATTTGAGTGGATAGACAGGTCAATCAAGCATCATGAGTAGTTTGATCTTTAAAAAGAAAAGGCCAATACAGAGAGGTCCTGTAAGCAGGAAGTTATTCTTTTATCATTATTATTCTTTCAATCAAAGGGACCAAGGGTAGATTTATTGCATGTTTCCAGCTCATTCACCTCAACCTTTCCAGCTCATTCATTCCAACCTTTGAGAGCATTTATAGGAATTCTCTTCACAGAGTCATGAGAGGTGAACTGCTAAGAGTTCTATGATTCTTGAAAAATATTGTATTTATTCTCTGCAGACTATAGATGCAAGTAAAAGATGCTAGCATTGTGATAGGACTACTGGTTGTAGGGCAGATGATGGAACTCCTGGGAGGTAGAAGGCAGTAGTACGTAGTTGTCAGAGAAGAGTCGAGGTGGCAATCAGAATATTTTCATACATAGATATCTTTGATGATGTCTCATTGGGATCATGAGGCCCCTAGAAATAAAATCCTGCTTAATCTGATTTGGATCATAGCTCCTCAGCCAATTCTACTCCAGCAATATCTATATCTTAAACAGTAAAGAAAAGTTTCTCTTGGGAAAAGAAAGAGGGGGGTGGTTTGGAGAAGCTTAAGAAAGACCTTTGCAATAATTTCCCAAGTATGTGCTTAAATTTTCCTCTGTGGTCCCCTCTAAAGTAATTGGTATTTACATGATACTTGTTATAGGTACAAAAGGGTGGCTGTGGACTGGAGAAGGAAAATACCCAGACATTTTTGGAATAATTGAGTCCTGAATTTGCATTACTGTTAATCTTTAGGGACTCAGAAAGCCCTAGTAGCCTACTGGTCAGAGTGACAATTTATGCGATTTAGAAGGTAAATGGAGTTTTGGCTAAGGTTTATTCAAAGCTAAATTACCACATGGCTGTTCCCCAGTCCTTAAGTATATAGTTAGACTAGATGTACTCAGCAAGTGACAGAATCCCTATACTGATTCTATGACCCATTAGATTGGAGCTCTGGAAAAAGCCAAGTTAAAAAAAAAAGAAGAAGAAGCTCTCTATTCTTATGAAAAATAATAAAACAAACACAATAGTACGTTCATGGGAGCTTCTTGGAGATTGGTGCCATAATCAATAATTTAAAAGATATGGAGTGGTTATCCATATCGTATCTCTGTTTAAATTACCAATGTGGACTATGCAGAAAATAGTTGGATCTTGATGAATGAGAACAATTACCATAAACTTAATCAGTTGGTGACATCAGTTGCAGTTGAACCACATGTATTCTCTTCAATAGAACAAACCAGCACAGTCAGTGACATCTGATATGTACTTATTAATAATTTGAGTACATTTTACAGTATACAAATGTGCATAGTTTAGATTTTACCTGACTTGGGCAGTGGTATACCTTTATTCTGTTATATTAAGATTATATCAACTGTAATTAGTCGGCAAGAAATTTTATATTCTCATATCCCACAGGACACATTGGTCTACTCCACTGATTTTGTCATCCATGAGACCTGGTAAGCAGAATGTAGAAATTAAGAAATTTCCTGTCTTGGTAACTTGCATTTGTTACATCCAGGGGTCAGAAGATAAGCCCCATAAAAATTCAGTGGTCTGTCACTTCGTGAAACATTTAGAAATTATTCATCTGTGGCTTGTCAGGATATTTCCTTTAAAAGAAAGAAAAATTGTAACATCGTGTAATGACAACTACTAAGAAAGTTTCAATTTTTTTTTTTTGGTTGGGATCTTAGGATTTTGGAGGCCATATATGATATATCTGATTGTTTTGTTTCTAGTGATTTATTAAGAAGTCCCCAAACTGGCAATTTTGACTAAGATCCAGGGAAAAATAAGGCTTTTCACCTGGTCCCTGATGATGTTCAAGCAAATCTGCCATTTGGCTCTTAAAGTGTCACGGCAGATTATAATGTTGTCAGCAGGCTCTGAAAAGCTCTGTTAAGAGTATCATAGTGTAGTCTCCTAGAGGTTAATAACAAACCTCTGTTTCCCTCAGCAGATAACGGCTATTCTTTAAAGAAGTTGTTCTCGAACTTTTTGGTCTCAAGAACCCTTTATGGTCTTAACATTTATTGAAAATACCAAAAAGTTTTTGTTTATGTGAACTGTATCTTTTTAAAAGTTTTTATTTAAATTCCAGTTAGCTTAAATACAGTATGAGCTTCATGTGTACAATATAGTGATTCAACACTTCCATACAACACCTGTTGCTCATCACAACAAATGACTCCTTAATCCCCATCACCTATCTAACCTATCCCCCACTCACCTCCCTTCTGCTAACCATCAGTTTGTTCTCTACAGTTAAGAGTTAGTTTCTTGGTTTGCCTCTCTCTTTTTTCCTTTAAAAAATTTTTTTAACGTTTATTTATTTTTGAGACAGAGCATGAACAGGGGAGGGGCAGAGAGAGAGGGAGACACAGAACTGGAAGCAGGCTCCAGGCTCTGAGCCATCAGCCCAGAGCTGGACGCGGGGCTCGAACTCACCGTCCGTGAGATCGTGACCTGAGCTGAAGTCGGACGCTCAACCAACTGAGCCACCCAGGTGCCCCTCTCTTTTTTCCTTTTGCTCATTTGCTTTGTTTCTTAAATTCCACATATGAGTGAAATCATATGGCATTTGTCTTTCTCTGACTTAATTCGCTTAGCATACTTTCTAGCTCCATCCATTTCATTGCAAATGGCAAAGTTTAATTCTCTTTTATGACTGAGTAATATTCCATCATATATACGTAATATACATTTGCATATATATACATATATATGGTGTTGATTTTAGCTATCGTGAGAGGTTTGAGATGATAATCTCATTGTAATTTTGGTATGCATTTCCCTGATGATCAGTGATGTTGAGCATCTTTTCATGTGCCTGTTGGCTGTCTGTAGGTCTTCTCTGGAAAAATGTCTATTCATGTCTTCTGCCCATTTTTAAATTGGATTATTTGTTTTTTGGGGTGTTGCGTTATATAAGTTCTTTATATATTTCGGATACTAGCCCTTTATCAGATATATCATTTGCAAATATATTCTCTCCCATTTCATAGGCTGCTTTTTATTTATTTTATTTTACTTTTTTAAGTTTTGCAGACAGAAGCAACCTGGCTGTTCTTAATGCTTAATTATTTATTTTGAGAGAGAGAGAGAGATAGAGCATGAGTGGGGGAGGGGCCGAGAAAAAGGGAGAGAGAGAATCCCAAGCAGGTTCTGTGTTATCAGTGCAGAGCCCGACATGGGGCTTGAAACCATGAACCATGAGATCATTACCTGAGCAGAAATCAAGAGTAGGATGCTCAACCAACTGAGCCACCCAGATGCCCTGAGCATGGCTGTTGTTTATTACTTTTCCTTTGGACTGAGAGAGGAACCAGTACAAAGTCCTTCTGGAGACCCAAGCCCCACAGCAAGACCAGGGGGCAAGAGGGGCTGGGCCAACAGGAAGCCCTGCTGCAGTGTTTCCATTGCAGAGAAATGCTCCTGTACCTTTGTTGTCTTGAAGTTTAAAGGACTTGTTTCATTGTGACCAGGGAGCCAAGGGGAACCCTGTGCTGACTATGGAGAAATCTCAGGTTCACATTGCCTAATAGGTACAGATGAGGGTCAGGAGGATGAAGATGGCCAAAGAGCAACATGTTCTACCAGTTCTCCTGCTGAAGCAACTTTAGTTTCTTCTCATAGTTGGAGGCTTTGTTCATCAGGCTGTTTTTCTCCTTCTCTAGAGACTTCTTGGCTGTTTGGGCTTATCTCTGCCTCAGAGCCTAGAGTTTACAGCCTCCAGGTGTCTACTACACTGTGACACCTTCTCCTCCATCTCCTCCATCTCTAGAGCAATGCCCAGATTCTCCCACTTCTTTTTTATCATGCTACTTTCCAGGATCCCCCAGACATTATTGGACACCCGTGGGTTGCCATTTTAGTTTTGTTATTTCCCTCACTGTGCAGAAGCTTTTTATTTTGATGTAATCCCAATAGTTTATTTTTGCTTTTGTTTCTCTTGCCTCAAGAGACATATCTAGAAAGAAGTTGCTATACAGACAATGTCAAAGAAGTTACTGGCTATGTTATCCTCTAGGATTTATATGGTTTCAGGTCTCACATGTAGGTCTTTAATCTATTTTTAATTTATTTTTATGTATGGTGTTAGAAAGTGGTCCAATTTCATTCTTTTGCATGTTACTGTCTGGTTTTCCCAACACCATTTGTTGAAGAGACTGTCTTTTTCTGATTGGATATTTTTTCCTGCTTTGTCAAAGATTTATTGACCATATATTTGTGGGTTCATTTCTGAGTTTTCTATTCTGTTCTACTATTCTAGTCTGTTCTACTAATCTATGTGTCTATGGATTGTATGTTTTGATACTTGCTATGTTAGAAACTAAAATTGAGGAAAAGTTAAAATACTTATTAAATAATTTATTGAGAGTAACAATAATAAACCCATTATATGACAACATAAATGATGTATTTTTTATGAAATGTTCACTGGTTTCTCACATTACTACCACACTCACAATACTTCTGACACAAGATGTGTGGAATATTTCT
Source organism: Panthera leo (assembly GCF_018350215.1). Taxonomy (NCBI): domain Eukaryota; kingdom Metazoa; phylum Chordata; class Mammalia; order Carnivora; family Felidae; genus Panthera; species Panthera leo. The sequence continues at coordinate 64,586,897 of NC_056690.1, forward strand.
TGCTCCACATCAAGAAATTCTCTGTGACCTCAGCTGGCTGTCCTATAATTCAGTTTAATTCCAACATAAAAGGAATTAGTGCAAACCCCACAGATTAAGGAATTAGTCCCATGAGACTGCCCCACACCTTAGAAGCCAATTGCAAGTAGTAAGCCCCTGGGTTATCCAGTTTCTGTCTACAAATTGGCTACAAATTGGACATTCCCATGACCTCCCTCTTGGACTCAATTATTTGCTAGAACAGCTCACAGAACTCAGGAAAACACTTACTTCTATTTGCCAGTTTATCATATGATAAAGGATATGATAACATTAATAACCAGATGAAGAAATATGTATGGCCAGATCTGGAAGTACAGGAGCCTCTTTCCCTGTGGAATTAGAGTACATCGTTCTCCCAGTATATGAATGTTTCCACCAACCTGCAATTTTGGGATTTTTATGGAAACTTTCTCAGGTGGCATGATCAATTATTAATTCCACTTCCAGCCCCTCTCTCCTCTCTGGAGAATGGAAGATAGGGCTGAAAATTCCAAACTTGATCATGGCTTGATCTTTCTGATGACAAGCCTATATCCAGAAGCCATCCAGAAACTCACTCAGGGTCATCTCATTAGAACAAAGGATATCCAGGCAATTCCAAGAGATTTAGGATCTCTGTTTCAGGAACCAGGGTCAAAGATAAAATATTAGAACAAAAGATACTCCTAGTGCTCTAATCGCTTAGGAAATTATAAGAGTTTTAGGAGCTCTGTGCTGGGAACTGGTCAAAGACTAAATGTTACCACCAAAGGTTCTCCTAGCATTGCTATTTACAAGTGTTTTAGGAGGCTTGTTTCAGGAAATGGGGATCATCTATCTATCTATCTATCTATCTATTCATCCATCCATCTTTCTATCTTTTTATCTTATTGTTTCACACTCAGCCACCTCTGTGCTGGTTCATTTGGCTCCTGAAAAAGAGATCAAAGTGAAAATAAAATAATTCATGGGTTAAAAAATATGGATGATCCCAACAAGGCCAATCTGGATACTACTACTGAATGCCCTGAATGCCCAATCTATCAGTATATCCAAGAAGACTAGTCATCTGCAGCTAGTCATCTGCTGCAAGAACAGTTACATTGGAAACCATCCATCATGGATTGGGAAATGATTTGTTCTCATTTGGGCTGCACTTACATAGCATATGGATTTGCACTGACTTCCTAAGACGCATCTACCAGCAATACTATCATTCTATCTGAATGTCTTATTCACCACTGTAATATCCTAGACTACACTGCTTCTAATTCAAGAAATTTATTTTGCAACAAAAAAGAAAAAAAAAGTCTAGTAATGAGCCTATTCTGAAGCAATTCACTGGTTTTACCATCACTAAGAAAAAGTTGGACTGATATGTATGGTCTGCCTTTTTGAGAAATTAGTTATAAAGCCAGTTAAGAGATGTTTTCTGACATACAATGCTTTTTTCCCATAATCAAAGTAGAGTGACTGAGAAACATATGATGGAAATGTGATATGTGCTTTTCAGTACAACATATAATGAACCATTCAGAGGATGCTTGTTTACTAATAATTTGACTTTAGAAACTTCAGGTGTAGTAGTCTTCATACCCAAGAAGGAATCTTTCTTTAGAAGATGATACAATACTTCATTTTAATTGTAGATTTGAATTGCCACATAGCATTTTTGGCTCCTCATGATTGTAGTGAGCCATCAGACATAGAAGGGGCAATTCTTCCCTTCCCCCTATGTCTGTTAGGATACTTACTCTTTTTTTAAAGTTTTATTGTTGAATTATAGTTGACATATCAGGTACTTAATCTTGACTCTAATGGAGAAATTGATATACTAGTATATAAGGGAGATAAGAAGTGTTTATGGAACACATGGCATATTCTGAAGTTCCTCCTCCTACTGCTGTGTTGTGAAGCAATATAAAAACTCACATATACACTGGGTGTTGTATGGAAACCAATTTGACAATAAGTTTTATATTAAAAAATTAAATAAATAAAAAATATTTCTGAAACCTTTAAAAAAAAAAAAGAAACTCACATATACATAGGGCAGCCAAATGTCCTGGTTTGCCTGAGACTGTCTTCATTTATACATCTTATTACTAACATAATTACTAATATCACTCTCATAGTCAAAAGTTTCTCAGGTTAAAATATAAAGTATATTATGATCTTAATCACATTGTGAATCTTCAGAATTTGTGATATGGATTGCCCCGCTAGTAAAAGACTCCCAAAAACTAGGTCTTGGTTGAGGACAAGAGGAATGTTGAATGAGCAGTGGAAAAAATGTTAAATATACCAACCCAGCTTTGTGGCCAGCTGCAGAAATGAGAACTCTAGAACCTACTTGTTTTCTTTCTTGCTCTCTTTCATCTATCTATCTATCTATCTATCTATCATCTATCTATCCAACTATCCATCTAGATATGTATTATCTATAGACATATATCTCCATCTATATATGTGGAAAGAGCTTTAGATATATACATATAGTATAATATATATAATATATAAATGATATAGACAGATATAGATATAGATGTATCTTGATATGCAGATAAACCTAGCTAATAATTTATCTAATATATATGTATGTGGGTATAATTTATTTTTTCCTACCGTCTTCCTATGGTAGGTATATAGATATAGATGTATCTTGATATGCAGATAAACCTAGCTAATAATTTATCTAATATATATGTATGTGGGTATAATTTATTTTTTCCTACCGTCTTCCTATGGCATGATGATTGTGATTAACTATAACTTAGTGCAAACTTTTCTAGCTGTAAAGATAGGATTGAAGTTAATTCTAATTCCTAGAAGAAATAATAGATGGAGCTTGGGCCATCCATTTGTAAGAAAAGGTAAGTGCATTTTCAATTATTTGAAGATTTGTGTTCTGTCAGGAAGCAGGTTCTTTCTGACATTGTTAATTATTGAAAAATTAAGTATGGGAAGAAGTATAGGGGAACTTCTTAAATATGTAAAGATATGTATATGTGGAAATAGAAACATATGGTCTTTTTGTCTCCAATAGTTGCTTACGAACTAAATGAACTTAACAGAATTTAATGAAAACAAAAACAGTTATTATTAATGGCATACCTTTTTTTACTCATCTTAACAAAGATTTTGCTAACCATTGTTTATTCTGTGGCCTGGCACATAAAAATTTGCATAATAAAATACATCATGAAAAACTATGGAGAAGGAAAGGAAGAAGAGAAGAGATATTCAGTGACATGATTTTCCTCTAATAGCTGAAGTTTCCACAAAGGAATTCACTTATTTGATGGATTTGAAGTAATAGAGGAACTGTGCATAGTCTTGAATTCAACTTGGACATCCTATGTCATTCCAATCACACAGAAGCTAAGTAAACTCCCAAATGTTCCATTTTAATGTCTATTGTTTGTTGCTCTATGGAGTGAAGGCTGAGACATAAAAAGTACTTGTGTCATTCCACACTTAGCCAGGCATAGCTAAAGGGAAAGAATAACTCAATTTGAAAATTGATCTCAGAACTCAGCTAGGACTAAAAGCTGATTCTGGGTAGGGTAGCCTTCTGGTGAGGGCTTAAAAAGTAGGAGACAGCATAGAGTTTAGAATCCTGACATGACAAACAGTGACAGAAGATTATACCTTAGTTCAGATAATAAGATCATTTTCATAAAATCCAAAGAATTAATATGTACAGAATAGTTCTGACAAAGTAGAATTAAATATTAAATTAGTAAGAAAGGGATACCTGAAAAAAAAACATTTTGGGAAAAACCCCCAAAACACTCCTAAATATCACTAGGTCAAAAATAACATTACAGAGAATATTTTCCACAATATTTTCAACTGAATGATAGCAAAACAAAACAAAAGAAAAAAAAATCCTTCCTCCTATTAGTTTTTTTTTTAATAGCTTTACTATAGTATAATTGAACAATAATTTGTTAGGTGAGACCAGAGCAGCATTTAGTCTTGGGCTAATTATTTCCCACTACTGAAGCAAGACCCTTCTGGGTTTTCTACCCAATGCCCTGTGAAGCATAAAGGTTTCCAGGATGACTTACAGAAACAAATATTATTCTTCTACCTGTGTCAACACCAGCCACTCTTACCTCCCTGGTCTTGGTTAGTTTCCTCACGCAATTTACTAGGCAGCTGTCTGCTGAATAGGTGAGGAGAATCCTCTATAGACCTCCAGAATTCTCTCCCTCTGAATTTCTCTTTTCTCTGGTGTGCTATGAGCATCAGCCACCTCTGTCTCCCTGGACTCTCTCAGATCTGTCTTCTCAACTAAGAGATTCACAGCCTTGGCTTCAGTTCCACCTTTTAGAGCTGTGGCTTAGAAACTCTTTAGGGCAGTCAGCTGGAACTATCATTTTATTTTTCAGTTCACAGGGATCCCTGCCCTTCATCACTAATGTGCAGTGTCCTAAAAGTTATTGTTTCATATATTTTGCCCTTAGGGTAGAGGAAGTGCACTTGTTTCAGGTGATAAGGTAAACACTATTCCTATTGCAATACTTTAAATTGGTTAGAAGCAAAAGACCACCTTCCATTAGTTTTAACGAAATAAAAAATGAATTACTAACTAGATACAAAATTTTGTATTGTGTGCTCTGATTCAAAACAATTTTAAGATACATTCAAGAAGTTTAATCTCTTGTAGGGAATATAAAGCATGAGGGTTAATCATTGAAATGCAAAGGCAAAAAAGGATAAGCACCAAATCAATGGGATAAAGGGATATGAAAGTTTAGATATGAAAGATTGTTCTCAGCTCATAGCAGTAGGGAAAGTTTAATAGAAGAAAACACTTTTGAGGTGGATGGAAACCATAGGACAACCAGGAGAGGTAGAATAGTGGTCATTACAAAGTAAAGATAGACTGGTAGAAAGCCAGGAAGAATGTCAGGTGACAGACACAAGAGTAGCAAATTCTATCAAACGTTTATGAAAGAAGTAATAAAAGTCTTTAACAAACTCTTTCAGAAAATACAGGAGGAGAAAGCCCTCCCCGACTCATTTTATGAGGTGATTATAACTCTGATACCAAAACCTGGCAAAGATAGTGCAACAAAAGAATATTACAAACCAATATGTGTCATGAATATTGACATAAAAATCCTCAAAACAGCATTAGCAAATTAAATTCAGTGATATATAAAAAGAATATTTTATGACCAGTGTTGTGTACCCCAGAAATACAAGGTTTATTCAGCAAGATTTATTTCAATATATTAATTGAAAAATCAATTAATGTAATTCACTGCATTAATAAAAAAAAAGGAAAAAGTATACTAGTTTCTCAACAGATCTAGAAAAAGCAATTGACAAAACTCAACACACATTCATGAGGAAAATCCTTACAAACCAGGGAAATACCTCAGTCTGATAAAGGGCATCAAAAATTCCTTTAGCATATAACATTCTAAGGAATAAAAAAGGGAACACTTTACCCATGTGAAAGGAAAGGAGGAAAATATGAATGTCATTAAGTGCGTATGAGTGTGTTCAATATTATTAGTTTTCTGGAAAATGTAAATTAAAATCACAATGAGTTACCATTACACATCCATCAGAATAGCCAAAATTACAAAGCAGCACAAACCTAAATTAGTGACGATATGGAGAAATTGGCACACTACCAGTGGTAAAGTTGGTATTCTATCAGTGGCAAAACCACATTGGTAAAGAGTTTGCTGTTTCTTAAGAAGTTACACCTGCCGTATGATCCAGCGGTTCCATTCTCATGTATTCACCTACAAGATTTGAAAATGTATGTTTGTACAAACATTTACTGATGGATATTCACAGCAGCTTTATTTATAATGGCCCAAACTGAAATCAATAGGGGGATAGATAAATAAATTGTAGTATATTCATACAAGGGAATAATACTGAGCAATAAAAATAGCCTGTTGATAAATGAAGCACCATGGAAAAATATGCTGAGTGAAAGCAAGCTGAACACAAAAGGGTACATTCTCTAATAACCCATTTGTATGAAGCTTAAAACAGGCAAAGCTAATTTATGGTGATAGAATGTTGAGCAGTGATTGGTGAACATACTGGGAGGGGAATAAATGAGCTTTTGGAGGGGGTATAAATGTTTGGTATCGTGATAGCAGGGTGAATTATATAGGTGTAAGCATTTATCAAAATGCATTGAATTATACAGTTGAAACCAGTACACCTCACTTTTATGTACTATACCTCAATTTAAAATAAACTAATAGAAAAAAATGACACAAATATTTTCATGAAAATGTTATATATATATATATGTATACATATGTACATATATATGTATATATATACACATATACATATACATTTCTGATATATTCCGAAGAAAGTAAGAAGTCCCTATATTGGATTGAAGCCTGTGACAGTACTTTCAAACATAAAGAAGTGCTGGATGCCAAATTTTACTTACAGAAATCATTGAGAACCGAGCAGAAGATTTATATTATGATATTCCATCAAAATAAGACCCACAGATTCTTTCTGAACAGGAAGTATCTTGTTAAAGTCATGTTTTTAGATAAGTATGTACAGTTGCAAGGGCATGTGTAGAGACTAGAATTAGGTAGAAAGGGATCTCTGCTCTACAAAACTACAACACATAGCTTCCTGTAAAGGAAAATCAGGCTGCTGGACAACTGCAAGCTGCAAAGTCCAAGGCCAAGGAAACAGTGCAGTGTATGAGCATCATGGAGCATAAACAAGTCCAAGGACATTCTTTCAGTGAATGAAGGACTCTATTTATTATTGAAATCTAGGAAAAGGATGGGTAATGGGCTAAAGCCAGAAAGTATTCACACAGGAGCAGCCAGTCTATATCTTAACCACATAAGCATTGAATTAGCCTGGAGGCACAGAGTCAACACCCAATTACTGAGGCAAGTGCAAAGAGAAGAGACATTGCAGTGCATTGAATTTAAATGCCTAATAAATAGAGATGCCCTTGCCTTTTCTAAAGATGCAATTAAGGACCTTCAGTTCCAGTAACCACATGCTCTGGAATTAAAATGGTTCTCTTTTATTTTTTTTTTTTCTACAGATGGTAGATGTTCCAGCACATGCTTCCTTCTAATACATTTTAAAAAGAGATTCAGTTCACCATTCAATCCATAGACAAGTATGGAGCATAGTTGCAATAAAGTCAATTCTGTGGGTATATAGGGGGCAGAGGGTTGATTAAAAATGATAATGATCAATATTATTCCTCCATGAAAATACAAAACATATTTGAGTTGAGGTGACAAAACTCATAGTTAATCTGTTTGGTGTTTGTTTGTTTGTTTGTTTTTTAACAAACCTACATAGCCAAATGAATTGTCCTTCTAACAGTGTCTTTGAAGCTGAATGTCTATTTCATCATTAGACCATTTTGAAACACCTTTAATAATTGTGCCAAGAACCTATGACATGTGATTTTACTAAGTATTCTGAAGAATTACAAATCGTGACTCTTTGAAGTGTCTTTGGTTTTTTTTAAGCAGTAAATAGTTCCTTCAATATAGATATTTCAGATAAAGAACAAGGTAATCCCATTATGGTTTTAAAAAGGGGGAAGAAAGGGAAAGAAGGTGTTGAGACAAACCAGTTTCCTTGTATGGAATATGTTCAGGCTCTGAAGAGAAATCCATTTTTAAAAAATGAGAAACTGTCCTATCAAATGTCTGGATGTTTCCAAATACCCAGCTGTTTGGCATTATGCAGTTCCTTCATCCGGTTGATTGAACAGTGAATGTTTCATTGTACATCTGCCTGTTTACTGCTGTGTAAACACTATCATTAGCTTTGTTATCATCGCTGCTACAATCTGACCACCTAAATAAATCCTCACATATACAGTTCATTAATGTTTTATACTTTTCCAAGGATTACTTATCTTCTGCAATCTTATCTTATCCTACAATCTTAAGTAAGTGTGTCAGGTATGACTTGACCCACTTTCCAAATAAGACACGGTCAGGGCCTTGATTTCACTCACTGGAAATTTGTGCAGGTTAGGAAAGAGGACAAGGAGATTGATGCCTGAGCTGTGAAGGAGTCCTGCCTCCCTGCTGATTTCCATATTGTCCCCTATGACTGACTTCCAGGGAGGATCATCTCAGGAATGGTCCTGTTCCACACTTGTGCTCCAAGTATTGTTCTCTATCTGTTAAAATTTCATCCCATTGTCCTCAAGAACTAATTTTTCCCTTTGCATGAGAGAGAACTGAACATAAAAAATATTTTCACCTATATCTCCTGTAGGCAGATAAATCATTGGAACTTTTCATTCTCTTATTTCATACTCTGATCTCTTTTGAAATTGCTTCTAAATCATTTTTATCACATAATTACAAAATATTGTTCTTTTTGACTTAGGTATCTGAATAAACCAACACTCATGTTTATTATTCTACTTAGGGGGAGAATTCCTTCTTGGGGATGGAGGGCAAAGAAAATTTAAGATTATGTATTGGAGTTAGTTCTCTTGAGTAAAAGAGCACCATGCTTTTTTATAGCATAGAAATATTTTTGCAAGTGAAATCATATAATAGTTACAGACCACATCAGTAGCTTCTTGTTAATTCAGTAATAAACAAAAGTCACAGAGGATCAAAGTTATTTGCTCTAAGATCTCCTAGAATGGAACATACATAATTGGGGATATAAATTGAGTGCCTCTGCCATGCTTCACCTTTACTCCACCCTTCTGTTTTCTGTTTAAGCCTGTCCATTCTCTGTCATAGATTTGTTATAGGCACAGTTTTAAAATTTAATTTTGCTAAATCTGGAACATCCATCTAGTAAATATTCAATTTAATTCTCAAAGGTATTTTTAGTTAACCACTGTTCTTTACCTTTAATGTCTAACTCTTTAGCCTAAATTTGCACTTAAACTTTCTCAAATCATATCCTGTACATCATATAAGCTCTTTAAAAAACAGCATGATAAATCTTATTGAGAGGGTGAGGGGGATTTAGTTCTAATCCATGTAACTAGCTGAATATACACATAAGTTTAGTTCCAAAATATAGAAAGATTTCCAACTAGCAACCCAGTGATAAAACATAATACTACCTTTATATAACAAAGGTATACCTCAAGCTGTACTATGACCATAGGAAGCCCTCAATGATTGCACCCTGCATTTGATGGACAGAGCTTAGGGAATAAAATTATATTAAATAAGTAAAATTGCTAAGATTTTATGAGTACTGATTCTGAGAGACTAACTGTCCTCATGACAAGCCTACTTTCCCTTATAAAGAGGAAAGGCAACTTGTCCAGCATCACTCCGTTGTTAGGTGGTGACAGGCTTATACTCTGAAATACAATGCTATACTGCCTCCCTCTTAGAAAAGAGACTGCCATTAGTACATCTGCTCAGGTTCTTATATATTTCTCCTAATTTTCCCACACAGTTTTTACTGGAATTCATAGAGCTTGTCCCCAGTGCCAGAGTATGCATCAGAGACAGAATTTGAACATAACTTATGAACTAATGCAATGTTTTGTGTATCCATTTGAGAAACATTTATAAAGTGCATACTATGTTCCTGGCACATGTAGGTGAACATTCTGAAAGGAAAGTGGGTGTACAGTTAGTCACAATACAATGCAACGTGGGTGATCACAAACCAGAGAGGAGCTTCAGCAGAGGATGGAATGAAGTCTCATGTGTCATAGAGCCTTCATGTCCACACTCAATGTCTACTTTCATTCCCTTTAGCACACTTGCCAAACTATTTCTAATTCTCCAAGCTGGTAATCCTGCCTCTGCTCTTTTTTTTTTTTTTTTTTTTTCCTAAATTCTAGGTCCTCTACCACAAGCTTTTCAATTCTCTTCTTTCCCTCTGACCATCACTATATCACCACCAGTCTTTCTTTCCTATTTTTAATTCCTATTTACCCTTCCACCCCAGCTATGGATAATAACCTTGCCCATCTCCTCCAGGTCCTCCAGGATCTGGCCTCATAATTGCTTCTTCTGATTATTTCCCCTCAGACTAAAAATGTACCCCAAGTATCTCATATGCTTAAAAATGAAAAACACAACAGCGATGATAAACTTTCATCTAGCCAGCTGAACTATTACTTTTCTATATATTTTTTTCTTCTCCAAGAAGCATACCCACAGAAGTGACTGCTGCCACTTCTCTCTCCATTGCACTTTTAATTCAAATCAAACTACACCAAGACTCTTTTCTCATCAGTTCAAATCCAATGTATTGTCCTCAGCCTCCATTCTGTTTTACACTTCATATACATGTCACTTTGACCCAATTCCTTCCTCCTACTGCCTTCATATTCCTAAATTCCATTAAATTTCTCTCAAGCAGTATTTTCCTGACTGATTCTAATGTATCCTCAGCACTCTTTAAATATCATTCTAAATATTTTTCTCTACCCCAAATTAAATATTGCTTCTGCTTAGAATGGACTTCCTGTTATCTGTCTGCTCAAATTCTGTGCATCATTCAAGGTCCAAAGTGAGTATCATCCACTCTGTAAATACCCTGTTTTCTCTTCACCAAAATTTAGTGCTTTCCTCTGTGCTTCCATAACACTTAGTAATATTTTTCACATTTGACTTTTGTTGCTGTTTCTTAAATTATGACACTTCAAAAGTAGAGAGAAAAAAATGTAACAACACTTATGCCCCAACAAATATTAACATTTTCTATATTTGTTTCAGATACATTTTTTAGGAAAAAATATACATATGACAAAACCCTCTGCTTTCTCAGAGAAAAACCACTGTCTTACAATGATTCTACTTAGAAGTAATAGACTATCTGTTCTATGTTTTGAATGCCTACATGTATGTATGTATGTTTATATATATTTATAGTACACATATAAATGCATGTATATATATATATGTGTGTGTGTGTATATATATATGTATAATATACCCTTAAATATGTAATACTGATGTCTCTGTTTAATTTTTTTCTATAAAGTGGTGCTGCACATATACTTTATAACTGTTTTTTTGTGAAACATGTTTACTAATTTTTATAGGTTGATATGGTAAAAAGGGATCATTAATTTTAAATCTACATAGGAATTCAATCACACCTACCCATTCATATATCAATGGACATTAAGGATTTTATTGTTTTTGTTTGTTCCATTTTACTCTTACAAACATTGCTAGGATAAACATTTTGTATTTGTTTTTTTGGGTATATGTGCAGATATTTTTGTATAGTGTATCTAGAGTGACCACAAAGTCTTCATATACTGATAGGAAGTGATTTGAATGCTCTCTTCTATTCTAAATGTAAAGTTGATTTTTCTCATCTGATCTTGCAGACACTTCCCCTGGAAGTCATTAAGACAGTTCCTAATAGCTCTTTTCAGATCATCGTATGAGCAAGGATCTCATGTATGGAGACTATGTAGTTGCTGTGTACAATGGAAGGGCATTGTTGAATCATTATTAAATGTTGCTAAATAGATTGGTCCTATTCAAACTCCCAAAAGGAATACATAAAAGTTCCCTTACTCTAAGTCATTGCCAAGAATTTGTATAGTCAGATTTTTAATTGTTTTGCCCGATGAATTACACAATTTATGAATCTCATTTGTTAGTGAGTTATTTTAGTTAGTAAGAATTTCACTTGGTGTAAGTGAAAATTAGCATTTTTTGTATATATATTGGCAATAACTATCTATATCTTAAGGCTTGTCTATCCATAATCTTTGCCTACTTTATACCATGCTATTATTTACTACTGAATTCCAGAACTTCTGTGTAGAGTCTGTACTAACACTTTGTACTATGTATAAATATGTACTTTCCTCTGTAGTATATCACATTGGTAATGTCATTCTGTCTTCATTTAAATGCAGTCAAATACATCAAAATATTTCTATATGATTAGACATATTTAAGTAATCATCTTGAATGTGATCGTTCTGAAGATATTTGGTAATAAATTATGTTATTTTATGTATTTTATAAAATTTTGAAGGTTTTTTTTTACACTTACATTTTTGGGGTCCTTGGGTGGCTCAGTTGGTTGAGTGTCCAGCTCTTGATTTTGGCTCAGGTCATGGTCTCACGGTTTGTGAGATCAAACCCTACATCCGGGTCTGTGTTGACATCGCAGATCCTGCTTGGGATTCTTTCTGTCCCTCTCTCCCTGCCCCTTCTCCTGTTTGTGCACTCCCCCCCTCTCAAAATAAATAAATAAAACATTTTTAAAAAGTTTACATTTAGGTTTTTAATGCGTCTAGATTTTACGTTGTTAAGATACAAATAAGTTGATTTGGGTTGGAGATAAAAGAATAGAAAAAGAATGGCAAATTATACTTTCATTTTACTGTAATCCATATCTCTATGAAAATCTTCCTTAAATAACAATAAGCATGTATTACTTTATCTTTTTAATAAAAATGAGATTAATATCCAAGCATTCATTTCCGAAGTCAGTAATATCAAACACATTAACAATGTTGATTCTTGATGCCCTGAAGAGAAGAAAAAAAATTAAATACTGTTCAATTGTAAGAGTTACACAACTGCTACAGAAAAGATGGGGGAAATTTTATGTGTAATTTCATCAGTGGGGGTGAAAAAAGATCACTGCAAGTCACTATATAGTCTTTTTCTTTTTAAAATTTTTTTTTCAACGTTTTTTATTTATTTTTGGGACAGAGAGAGACAGAGCATGAACGGGGGAGGGGCAGAGAGAGAGGGAGACACAGAATCGGAAACAGGCTCCAGGCCCCGAGCCGTCAGCCCAGAGCCTGACGCGGGGCTCGAACTCACAGACGGCGAGATCGTGACCTGGCCGAAGTCGGACGCTTAACCGACTGCGCCACCCAGGCGCCCCTATATAGTCTTTTTCAAATAGCAGTGACAGTGATCATAATCAAAATATCCAAGGGGCTCCTGGGTGATCCAGTTGGTGACCCAACTTTGGCTCAAGTCATAATCTTGTGGTTGGTGAGTTTGAGTCCCACCTCAGGCTCTGCACTGACAGCTCAGAGCCTGGTGCCTGCTTCAGATTCTGGATCTCTGTCTCTTTCTGCCCCTCCCCAGCTCGGGCTCTGTCTCTCTGTCTCTGTCTCTCAAAAATAAATAAACATTTAAAAAAATTAAAAATCCAAGTAATTTTGTATGCTTCATTCCTGAAATACAAATTTTTAAAAAAAATTCTATTCATTTATTGTGTGATGACTGTGAATGTTTTCCAGAAGATGGGTCCACGTCAGCTAAGTACTATATCATAGATTTTTTTTTTTTACATCTACCTTCTCCATCATATGTAATGTCCTTGAGAACAGATAAAAGAGTTTGGGAATTTTTGGAAAAGCCAAATTTCTGAGTGGAGTGAACATACAATGTAGGTGCTCAATAGTTTCTTAGCTGATTAGAACTGAAATCCTTTGTACCTATAAACAATGGGGCTTATAGAAGTAGGACAATGAGCTATCTCAGACCAAGGATAAGAAGATTCAACTCTATAAGAGTTGTTTTTATTGTTTTATAAATTCTTCTTTGTTTTTGTTCACATTCTTGGAATTTAAATTACTTTCCCCACTAGAACCCCCACAGTCTAGCTACATTCTACCTTTCTGGAATATTTCTAACTCACTAAGAATCCAAACAACATCTACTCCTAATTCTCTGAAACTATAGAACTCCACATATAGATCCTTAGTTTTTCTACTATATTCATTTGTTCCTCCTGAAATAGACCTATGATAGAGTAGTTTCCAATTCCATTCTACCATGTGCAAAACTCACTCAACCTCCATGGTTAGTTTTGTCAAGCATGTGCTTACCAATTACCATACTTTTCAGTGAAAAAGAAAGACCGTTGAGGATGATACTTTCCACAATTAAAAAACTGAAAAAAAAAGGTAACTGGAAAGCCTAGTTGTTATCTTTATTCAGATATTCATCTTCTTAGGGTCTCATTTTATTTATATAAAATGAGAAAGAGTGGAATACTCACTCTTATAGACCATTTCTAGAAGTAATATTCTATCCAACTACTCATTTAAGAGCTTGCTTTCATAATTTCCCATGTACTGTATGTTTACTTCACATTTTTATTGATCTTTCAGTTGTTTTCATTGTAACATGCTCATGTGTCATGCTATTCCTGATTTATTGCAAATGTTAGTTATATAAAGTCAAATAGAGCTATTGCTCTTAAAGGTCATGTTCCCATGCAAAATTCCTTCTTTTCACAAATACCTTTCTAGAGAAGTCCATTTATTCATGTAGATGTGGCCAATTATTACAACAGAGAGACAAATAAACCCAAACGAGCTGTTTGCACTTACACAATCACCAAGAATGAGTTGCCTGCTGCGCTCCTGGAAAATCTTGATATACTATTTTGTGATTGTTTCCCCAAATTCAATAAGATTTTTCTGTGAAATACTAGTACCTGGGCTGAATTGCATATTAATTTATAAACACAAATTATGCAGAAATAGAATTACTGTATTTTTATTCTTTGACTAGGTCATTTTTCTCTCTTAGCCACAATACCTTGGAAGAAAAAAAAAGGGATTTTTACAGAATGAAATTCTTTCATAAAACTCATGATTCCTCATATTTTTTTATACTATGGATTAAATATTTTCATACATCTTTCTTATACATTAGGACATACATAAAAATGCACGTTGATTTTAAGTGACAGAAATGAACCTCTTTATTTTAAAGTAAGATTATTGCAAAAAGTTCCATAACATTTGACATATAAAGAAAGTATTTATTTTCCTTGGATAAAAGAATACCTGCATGAATGAAGAGCTTTACTATGTTCAAAAATAGACCTAATTTCCTAAAAATATCCATTTTTACTAAATTAATCTATAAATTTGATACATATCAAAAATAATTGTGAAAGAAATTTTTTTTCTTTTTTTTTCAATATATGAAATTTATTGTCACATTGGTTTCCATACAACACCCAGTGCTCATCGCAAAAGGTGCCCTCCTCAATACCCATCACCCACCCTCCCCTCCCTCCCACCCCCCATCAACCCTCAGTTTGTTCTCAGTTTTTAACAGTCTCTTATGCTTTGGCTCTCTCCCACTCTAACCTCTTTTCTTTTTTTTTCCTTCCCCTCCCCCATGGGTTTCTGTTAAGTTTCTCAGGATCCACATAAGAGTGAAACCATATGGTATCTGTCTTTCTCTGTATAGCTTATTTCACTTAGCATCACACTCTCCAGTTCCATCCACGTTGCTACAAAAGGCCATATTTCATTCTTTCTCATTGCCACGTAGTATTCCATTGTGTATATAAACCACAATTTCTTTATCCATTCATCAGTTGATGGACATTTAGGCTCTTTCCATAATTTGGCTATTGTTGAGAGTGCTGCTATAAACATTGGGGTACAAGTGCCCCTATGCATCAGTACTCCTGTATGCCTTGGGTAAATTCCTAGCAGTGCTATTGCTGGGTCATAGGGTAGGTCTATTTTTAATTTTCTGAGGAACCTCCACACTGCTTTCCAGAGCGGCTGCACCAATTTGCATTCCCACCAACAGTGCAAGAGGGTTCCCGTTTCTCCACATCCTCTCCAGCATCTATAGTCTCCTGATTTGTTCATTTTGGCCACTCTGACTGGCGTGAGGTGATATCTGAGTGTGGTTTTGATTTGTATTTCCCTGATAAGGAGCGACGTTGAACATCTTTTCATGTGCCTGTTGGCCATCCGGATGTCTTCTTTAGAGAAGTGTCTATTCATGTTTTCTGCCCATTTCTTCACTGGGTTATTTGTTTTTCGGGTGTGGAGTTTGGTGAGCTCTTTATAGATTTTGGATACTAGCCCTTTGTCCGATATGTCATTTGTAAATATCTTTTCCCATTCCGTTGGTTGCCTTTTAGTTTTGTTGATTGTTTCCTTTGCTGTGCAGAAGCTTTTTATCTTCATAAGGTCCCAGTAATTCACTTTTGCTTTTAATTCCCTTGCCTTTGGGGATGTGTCGAGTAAGAAATTGCTACGGCTGAGGCCAGAGAGGTCTTTTCCTGCTTTCTCCTCTAAGGTTTTGATGGTTTCCTGTCTCACATTCAGGTCCTTTATCCATTTTGAGTTTATTTTTGTGAATGGTGTGAGAAAGTTGTCTAGTTTCAACCTTCTGCATGTTGCTGTCCAGTTCTCCCAGCACCATTTGTTAAAGAGACTGCCTTTTTTCCATTGGATGTTCTTTCCTGCTTTGTCAAAGATGAGTTGGCCATACGTTTGTGGGTCTATTTCTGGGGTTTCTATTCTATTCCATTGGTCTATGTGTCTGTTTTTGTGCCAATACCATGCTGTCTTGATGATTACAGCTTTGTAGTAGAGGCTAAAGTCTGGGATTGTGATGCCTCCTGCTTTGGTCTTCTTCTTCAAAATTACTTTGGCTATTCGGGGCCTTTTGTGGTTCCATATGAATTTTAGGATTGCTTGTTCTAGTTTCGAGAAAAATGCTGGTGCAATTTTGATTGGGATTGCATTGAATGTGTAGATAGCTTACGGAGGAAAGCAGCTAATTCTAAATATAATATGGAAGATCACAGAATCTTTCCAATTCAGGGTAACAAAAAGAGAAGACTTTCTAAGCTATCAAGACTTACAGTAAAGCTGCATAAATTATTTGTTATTAACAATAGGAAGCAAAATCAAGCAGTGGAACAAAGGGCATAAGAATAGACCCAGAAATTATGGATTTTGTAAATAAGACTAAAATACTTTTCCAAATCAGGAAGGAAAATAATAGACTATTCCTGATAAAATAGATTAACCAAAAACACAACTATGATCCTTACCTCATACCATGTACAAGAATAAATTCCAGATGGATTTAATATTTAAATACAACAATAAAATTTCTTAAAGGAGAGAAATATATAGAATAACTTTATAACCTCAGATAGAAAGGGATTTTTGAAAACAAGATGGAAAATGTTATAGAATATAAGCAAAATTTCATATTTTATTACATTAAAATATAATTCTTAAGTACAGCAAAATAGCATACCTGATTTTAAAATTAAAACTACACACAAGGAAAATTTATTTACAAATATTCATATGGCAAAATATGAGAATCCACAACATATAAAGAGCATCAACAAACCAATTTAAAACATGCAAACACTGAGTAGAAAAGAAATTAAGTAATGGAGATTAAGAGACATTTCAAAGAAAAAAATTATTAATAGCCAATAAATGCAAATAAATATATTCAACTTCACTTGTAATCTCTAAATGATTTTAAAACAATAGATGCCAATTTATATTAATTTGTTTGGCTAAAATGGAAAGAGGGGAACAGAAGATCATTATTAGGCAAACACTGCAATAATAACTGTTTTGGACAAGATGCATTAATAGATGCTAAAAAATAGGTAAAATTTTGAAGAGAAACAGATCTTGTACAATCTTAGAGTATCTCCCTCAAGGTATTTATTAACTACAAAGTGAAAGAGTAATTTCACAGTGGAGAAACTTAAACACCACCTTACCCAAGTGATCAAGGTTAACAACACCAGTAATGATATGCTGATATCATTAATCCCTTGATACTATGCACCATGGACATGTCAAGTCTGTGGCATTGTTGCCCACCCCCCCAAAAAAAAACCCCACATAGTCTCAGTCCAATCTTGATAAAACATGAGATAAACCCAAATTGAGGGATATACTAAAAAACAACAGATCAGTATTCTTCAGAACTGTCAGCACTAGGAAAAACTGTGGAAATGTTACAGACTGGAAAAGCCTAAGGAAAAATAGCAACTAAATGTAAGGTGGGATTCTTAATAGGATCTTAGAACAGAAAAAAGAGAAAAGATCAGAGGAAAAACTGGTGAACTTTGAATTAAGGTCTGTCGTTTAGAGAATTGTATTGTGCCAATGTTAGCTTCCTGGTTTTAATAATTGCAATATGGTTACATAAGATATTAATCTAAAAGGAAGCTAGATGAAAGACATATGGAAACTCTCATTTAATATTTTTGCAACTTTTCTGTAAGTATAAAATTATTTCAAAATTAAAAGTTAAAAAGAGATAATGAAATGCATGTAAAGAAACAAACTTTCATTAATTGTTGGGGAGAGTTTCAAGAGCAATTTTATAACACATGGGAAAGTTTAATATAAGCATACTCTTTAACCCAACACAGTCTCTTCCAGGCATATAGTTTAGGGAATTATTTTCAAATTTGAGTTGTAATCCATTAATGGGTAACTAAATTGATTTAGTGGTTACATTAGAATCTTTGAGAATTCAGAACATAACAATAGGAGAGAATAGAAGAGAAAAGATAATGTCAAAGCATATCACAGTAACAGAATTGTTTTGTGAATATAAAATTTGCGTATGTGTGTACTGTGCCAGCATGTACAGGAGACGAGAAGCACCTTAAACTTTTATATGAGTTGCATCTCTATTTCTGAGTGGTGAAAACCCTGCATGCAGGTACACCACACTGTTGTGTGTAAAGGATTTTGCTGTCAAATATATTTCTTATTGAGGATGGATATCAGCACCATTTGTCTAGAGAAGTTCTGGAACTTTTAAGAAATAGGTTAGAATAATTTGAAGGTGTATCTGACAGAGTGAAAAATATTGGAAACAAATGTGGAGCTAAAAAAGAATGATTAGTCAAACTGCTATGTATGTAGACAGTGGAATATTATACACCAAAAATTGACAAACCTGTTCCATTGTCTGCTTTTGAAAATTTTTATTATAGCATGACCCCCAATTTTTTTATGTATTGTCTATATCTCCTTTTACCTCTAACAGCATATTTGAGTAGCTCCAACACACAGTGGGTGATGTAAACTAAAATAGTTATTATCTTGCTCTTTACAGAAAAAATTTGTTGACCCCTGCTACATAAAAATAACAATAATAATAAAAGTGGAGCTACATATGTCCACATGGTTAAATCTGAAAAATACAATGTCCCATGGAAAACAGTTGCAAAATAATATGTCATTTTAGGACTTTTAAAGTGTATTTAAAGTATATAGTTTTATTATATTTATATAATAAATGTTTGTAATATAAATGTATAATATACATAAATATAATATTCATATGTGTACAATCAAATACATTAAATATATTATTATTTATGTACATAGTTTTTTTAAGTATATTTTGAGAGAGAGAAAGAGAGAGCATGAGGTGGGGAGGGGCAGAGAGAGAGGGGGAGAGAAAGAACTCAAGCAGGCTCCACACTGTCAGCCTGAGCCTGGTACAGGGCTTGAACCTGGGAACCTGTGAGATCATGACCTGAGCTGAAATCAAGAGTCAGACAATAAACTGAATGAGCCACCCAGGTGCCCCTATAAATAGTTTAATTGTAAAAAACATTCATGTGTTAATTTTTCTCCATAACAAATTACCACAAACATAATGGCTTAAAACAAAATCCACTTATTAGCTCACAGTTCTATAGGTCAGAAGTATGAACCTTCTGACTATAGGTCAGAAGGTGCTGGGTGACTGAATTCTTTTTTCAGGGTCTCACAAGATTGATATCAGGGTATTGGGTGGGGCTGCTGTCTTATTTGAGGCTGGAGTTTCTTTCCAAGCTTATCCAGATTGTTGGACAATTATAGTTCCCTGAAGTATACAAAGAGGCTGTCGTTTTCTTGTTCTATTAGCTGGAGTTGTTCTTATTGTCTGCATTCCTTGCCACATGGCCCCTTCTATTCTCAAAGCCAGCAAGGGAGCATCCCCAGCACCACCACCATAACTACAGTTGAATCTTTATGACATTTTGAATGTTTTTAACCAGGCTCCTTGATTATATCAGGCTGTTTGAGAATAAACTTTTTGTTAAAGGTCAGTTGATTTGGTACCTTAATTATATCTGCAAATTCCAATCACAGCAGCACATAGATTAGTGTTTGAATAATAGGAGAAGGTGAGTGTGTACCAGATGCTGGGAATCTTGGGAACCACCTTAGAATTCTGCCTATACAATGTTATAGAATGATAAAAACCATTTAATATTATTATTTACTCCACGAATGGTTAGATACAGACATATTTATTCTAAGAGGTACTTCGATGTCTTGAAATATATCTGTAATATTTCTTTCCTCAAATAAGTGAAAGAAATATGGCAAATTATTAAAGTGAAATTGTGTTACATATTTAAGACATAGATGTGTATCAAAGTGTTCTTTATCTTCTGTATGTTTGAATTTTCCCAGTGAGATAAAAATAAATTTGTCCTCAAGCTTCATTTCAAAACCCTCCTCTCAGCTGAGCATTTTCAACATTTTCTTCATTCTTGTTTAACCAAAGCCCCTTTGTGTTCTCATAAGTCTCTTATTATCAGAGATAATACAATCCTTTCTGAACATCAAATGCGTGTCATAGACCATTTTTGTGCCATTTACATATATTTCCACTAATCAATATATGAAATCTGTAAGAAAGATATGAATATCTATAGGCCAAAGTTAAAAAAACAAAGTGAGACCCACTAAGTTGAGTTTCTGATATTTTCACAAGTGCAGGAGTTTGGTTGAATTGAAACACTTTGTATTTTCCACTTTATCTAACTTTGTTGTTAATAATCAGTGCCTGTGTCTTCCTTGGTACTAAACTCCAAATTCTTGAAGATACAGTGTCTTGCTTTATTTTTCTTCATAATTCATAGCACCTAAAACAATAATGTTCATATAACAGGTACACCTTTAATCGATTACATGGATTACATGTTGTAGGAGGGTTCTGAGCATCAGGTAAAAGGATGCACTAAAAGACTGAAATTCCTTTATACATGGGACAAGAGTGGAGGTGGGGGCCGTGGAAGTGGGCAGGGAGTAGATAGAGGGTCACATTTTGAAATTGAGAGTCAATGAAAAATTCTGTTCTAATTCTGATGCTTGGAATCATACCCCCAAAAGATTGGAACATTGTATTACTTTTTTAATGTTTATTTATTTTTAAGAGAGAAAGAGAGAGAGAGACAGAGAGGACATGAACACAGGAACAGGAGATAGGCAGAGAGGGAGGGGGACAAAGGATCCCATGTGGGCTCCGTGTTGACAAATCCAGTCTGGGGCTTGAACTCATGAACCATAAGATCGTGACCTGAGCCGAAGTTGATGCTTAACTGACTGAATCACCCAGGAGTCCCCACTGCATTACCTTTTAACAATGAGAACTTCTTTTCCCTGCCCTGTTCTAGAGGCTCATCAGCTGTTAACCTTTTGCTTCTTACATTTCACCACTTTGTTAGAATCTCAAATACTCAATTCTCCTTAGAAATAATTGTCATGGTATTAACCATGAGTATTAATAACAACACTTACAAATTTCACAAAGAATTGGAACTTCAAAACAGCACACCAAAACTCTCACTGTAGAAAATGTGCTGTGAGAAAATGTTTATATCTACAGATATTTAATCATATTCATTTTTGATGAACCAGATAAATAGTCATGTAATAGTTGACAAGCTATTGGAACTCCTATTCTCAAATATAAATTTCTCTCCTAGCTACCAGCAAATTCCCCACGAGATACTCCTAAAAGGTATTCTGACTTGCCAGTTGCCCAGGCTGCAAATACTACAAGCTATACTAACGTATATCTCCCATACAGACCTCATTAAATGCTGCAGGCATGATATAAATACCAAGAATAATGAACCAAAGCCCAAAAACATGGATTTTAGAAATATGCTTAGGTACAACAAACTCTGAATTTAAACAGATGAAATAAGTTATCTAGACTTCATATGATTCAATCCTTAAGTCAGGATAATGTGTATTACCCACTATATTAATTAAGTTTTAGATGCATGCTTCAAAAAATAAGTATGACTGTATAAACAAGGCAGATTATTGTTTTTTCCTGCTCTCCTCTTTTTTCATAAATGAAGTCTGGAGCTAGGCTTTCTAGAGCCAGTATATGGCTTTATGAGTATTTCCGGGGCCTAGGCTTCTTCTGGGTCTAATATGGGCAGTTCATAGTCCTCAGTGTCATTGATTAAGTTCCATCCTTGGCATCTACATTCTTGGTAGCAGAGCTAAGAAAGAAACAACAAAATGTACAAATTAATGAAGTTATATCTTAATGAGTTTTCTTAGAACCTCTTACACAACCTTTCTGCTTATGTTGGCCTGATATTTTGCCATCCCATTTGTAAGAAAAGTAAGCAATACAGTGTTAGGGGGTCACGTCCAACTCAAAGTCAGGAATTCTACCTCTATGGAAGAAAGGGTGAGGACATATTAGTATATGATGAGCAATTCCAACTACATGAGTAAATCCAAGGCCTGGGCAGATAGTGAAGTGTAACTTCCACATCTCAGAGTTATAATTCTATAATCTTTGTCTATACAAGCATGTAAAAATCCTCACCATATGCACATGCACACATATATTTAACCTGCCTGTCAAATTTATGAATATGAAAATCTAGCATAAAACACAATCTTTTTGATATGCACAGCTTTTTAAAAATAACATTTCCATGAGGCACTAAAGCTTTAATATCTACAACATTCCTAAAAAGGGAAAAAAACATACACATACCACAGAGCTTAGAACCTGCTATCAATTCCATTCACAGTGGCAGAATGGCTCTAATAGCAAAGACATTTATGAGTCATAAATTACCATTTATAAATGCAATGTTTAGTGTTCATTTCAATGGACGACATATGGTCGCAACATTTCCAAATAGCTTGAACTGATAAATAGGCCACTGAAGTGGTTCAATTTGTTAAAATGCTAACACATTAACTCCTGCAGGAGTCAGGCTGCAGGTTTGCATCTGAAATGCTGAGCACTGACTTTGAGATTGCAAGATGCTACCTTTGGAAACTGGGCTAGGATTTATGAAGTGGGCCTTGCAGTCCATTTTTCATCATGATTTATATGATTCCATGTGGATAGACTTAGTGATCCATCAGGGAAGAACCCCACTTATTTCCCTTCAAGTTTCAGAATAAGACTGCCTCCAATACCAACAATGCCCTACTGTTTTAGTTGAGCTATATCTAGTGAACGTAAGTGGGGGCCAAGGTATTTCCAGATATTTTAATATAAATTAGGAAAATCCTATAGCCTTTCCAAAGGAAAAGTAAAGAACTAGTAGAGAGGAGAGATGTCTGACCTACAGTTAGCACATTTATATTAGAAATTAATTTAGAAGGTGCAGCATATAAGGAACTAAAAAGTAAATCACTGAACAAACTGAATAAAAAGGGGAAAAAAACCTTCTTAGATATGTGAGAGAACTTAGGTCACTGGGAAAACTGCTGAACCCAAAATTTGGAGAGATAGACAGGTGGATAAAGAAATTTACAACTTGCCAGAGTTGAGACTTCTAAGCAGAAGCAGTACTTGAGTAAGAAAATTTGAATTGTAATTGACAACTTTCTAGGGGCTCAGTGTGGATGAATCCAACCATTATAACTTCCAGGGGGACCCAGTCTAAGGGGAGCACACACACACTTTCTTGAGTTTTACTTTCAGTTCTACCAGATTCTTTCAGTGCGTTGTCAGAGAAAAATCCCCCTGTGCTTCCAGCAGGAGGAGAGGAGATGTAACCATTTTGAAATATGCCAGAGCATTCTGTTCTTAATAAGGCCTGCCCTTTGGAGAATCTTTTAATAGAGCCTAACCTCTTGGGGGTTTATAAGGGCGTAACTGACCTGGAGAAGATAATTACCAAACTCCAGCCTGCCCTCGCCTTCCATACAGGGAAGGGAAATAACTCAGCCATGTCTAGGGTTCCATGTGGAAGAAGGGTGATATTCAACTCTAGCCATCCTGTCCAGCTGAGATTTGCCACCCAGGGCACAGGCTCACTAAACAGCTGAGACCTAATCATAGGAACATCACCTCCCCTCACACCTTACCACTTTATTACTAATGACCTATTTACTTCAGTTCCTTGTACACAGTAATCATGTCTGGCTTCTGACAACAAATCACAAGGCATACTAAAAGGAAAACAACAACAGCGATAACACAGATTGAAGAGACAGAGGAATCATCAGAACCAGACTGAGATATGGCATGGACATTGATTTATCAGATGAGGATTTTAAAATAACTATGATTAATTAAAGGGCTCTAACAATAACAACAACAGCAACAACAACAGCAAAAATCAAAGCAGACACCATGTAAGAACAAATGGATATTGTAAGCAGAGAAAGAGAATTTCTAAGAAAGAGTCAAAAAGAAAGCTAGACATAAAACATTGTAACAAAAATGAAGACTGCCTTTGAGGGTTTATCAGTAGACTGGACATGGCTGAGCAAAGAATCTCTGAGCCTGAGGATTTTTTAACAGAAATTTCCAAAGTTGAAAAGCAAGCAAAAATGAGTAAAAAAATATGGGCCAAGAACATCTAAGAAATGTGGGACAGCTATAAAGGACGTATAATATTCATAACAGCAATATCACAGGCAGAAGAAGAGAGAAATGAACAGAAGAAATATTTGAAACAATAATGACTATGAATTTCTCCAAATTAATGTTAAGTATTGAACCACAAATACAGGAAGAAAACATTAAACAGGATAAATGGCAAAACAAAGCAAAAAAAATAAACAAAAAACAATAGCTAGTTATATCATATTTAAACTCGAAAAAAATCAAAGGCAAAGAAAAAGAATCTTGAAAGAAGACAAAGTGGAGGGGAAACAGTTGACCTATAGAAAAGCTAATATAAGAATTGCATCTGAGAAAACATGCAAGCAACAGAAAGTGGCATGAAATAATGTGCTGAGAGAAAAAAACACAAACCTAGAGTTTTGTATCCCATGAGTTTATTCTTTAAAAGTGAAAAGATAACAAGACTTTCTCAGACAAAAAGAGAGAATTTATTGCCAGTAGTTATGCATTGCAAAAAGTGTTAAAAGGAGTTCTTTGGAGGGAAGAAACATGATATAAGTCAGAAACCCAGATCTACATAAAAAAGAGAAGAAAATAGAGAAGGAATAAGTGAAGGTAAATGAAAAACTTTTATTTTTCTTATTCCTAACTGATTGAAGAGACAACAGCTGAGTCAAAATAATTATAGCGCAGATGTATTAAAGTATGTATATATAGGGACGCCTGGGTGGCTCAGTCAGTTAAGCGACTGACTTCAGTTCAGGTCATGATTTCATGCCTTATGAGTTCAAGCCCCGCGTCGCATTGGACTCCGTGCTGACAGCTCAGAGCCTGGACCTTACTTAAGATTCTGTGTCTCTGTCTCTCTCTGTCCCTCCCTCACTTGTGCTCCATCTCTCTCTCTCTCTCTCTCTCTCTCTCTCTCTCTGTCTCTCTGTCTCTCTCAAAAATAAATAAACATCAAAAAAATTTTAAGTATGTATATATAGATATATGTATGCTTATGTGTAAGTGAAATGAATGACATCAACAATACAAGGAATAAGGAATACTTTGTTATAAGGTATTTGCACTACCTGTGAAATACTATAGTATTATTTGAAAGTGGACTTAGAATAGTTGTAAATGTGTATTTCAGACTCTAAAGTAACCATTAAGAAAAATTAAAAAAAAAAAAAAAAAGAAACAACTGGTATGCAAAGAAATGAGAGAAAATGAAATCATTATGTTCACTTAAAGCCCAAATTGGAGAAAAAGAGAGGAAGATAAAAATAAGAACAAGGACAACAAATGGAAAACAGTAACAAATATGGTAGATATTAATCCAACTATATCAGTAGTCACTTTAAACAGCAAAGATTTCAGAGTGGATCAAAGAAACAGAATAGGCATATACTGTCAAAAAAAAACACTTTAAATATAAAATATTTACAAATTAAAAGTAAAGGAAGGGATAAAGTTACACCATGCTAATACTAATCAGAAAGAAGGCTAGATGGCTATATTAATTTTAGAAAGAGCAGAGTTCAGAAGAATGAAAGTCATCATGAATACAGAGGGGCATTACATAACAATAGAAGGACCAATTTTTAAAAAAAAGATATAACAATTATTAATAGTGTATGCTCCTAGCAACAGGGTATCAAAATACATGAGGCAAAAACTGATAGATCTACAGGGGGAAATAGATGAATTCACTATTGTTGTGGGGACCTCAAAACCCCTCTAGCAGAATTGACAGATTAAATGGGCAGAAAATCTGTAAAGAAATAGAAATCATTATCACTGTCAATCAAAGATATATATTTTATATCCTTAGCTTACTTTTCCAACAATAGCAGAATATACATTCCTCTCAAGATCATATGAAACATGTACAAAAATATGTCCAATTCTGAGCCATAAAACACTTTAAAAATTTTTAACGGATAAAAATTATACAATGTCTGCTCTCAGACCACAATAGAATTAAACTAAAAATCAAGAACAATAACAAAGTGCCTGGAAAATCCTTGGAGATTAAACAACACATTTTTTAATAATCAATGTTTCAGAAAAAGAAATCTCAAAAGAAATTTTAAAATAATTTGAAATAAATTAAAATGAAAATACAACACCAAAATTTGTGAGAGATAGCAAAATCAGTACTTAAAGGGAAATTTAAAGTATTGAATGCATACATTACAAATGAAGAAATATCAAAGATCAATAATCTAAGCTTTCAAAAATGAACTATTGGGACCTCATGAAGATAAAAAACTTCTGCACAGCAAAGGAAACCATCAACAAAACTAAAAGGCAACCAATGGAATGGGAAAAGATATTTGCAAATGACATATCGGACAAAGGGCTAGTATCCAAAATCTGTAAAGAGCTCACCAAACTCCACACCCAAAAATACAATTTTTTTAAACAATTTTTTAATGTTTATTTTTGACAGAGAGAGAGACAGAGCATGAGTGGGGGAGGACAGAGAGAGAGAGGGAGACACAGAATCCGAAGCAGGCTCCAGACTCTGAGCTGTCAGCACAGAGCCCGACGCGGGGCTCAAACTCACAAACCGTGAGATCATGACCTGGGCGGAAGTCGGACGCTCAACCGACTGAGCCATACAGGCACCCTTACTCCACACCCAAAAAAACAAATAATCCAGTGAAGAAATGGGCAGAAAATATGAATAGACACTTCTCTAAAGAAGGCATCCAGATGGCCAACAGGCACATGAAAAGATGCTCAACATCGCTCCTCATCAATGAACTACAAATCAAAACCACACTCAGATATCACCTCACGCCAGTCAGGGTGGCCAAAATGAACAAATCAGGAGACTATAGATGCTGGAGAGGATGTGGACAAACGGGAACCCTCTTGCACTGTTGGTGAGAATGCAAATTGGTGCAGCCACTCTGGAAAACAGTGTGGAGGTTCCTCAAAAAATTAAAAATAGACCTACCCTATGAGCCAGCAATAGCACTGCTAGGAATTTACCCAAGGGATACAGGAGTACTGATGCATAGGGGCACTTGTACCCCAATGTTTATAGCAGCACTCTCAACAATAGCCAAATTGTGGAAAAAGCCTAAATGTCCATCAACTGATGAATGGATAAAGAAATTGTGGTTTATATACACAATGGAGTACTACATGGCAATGAGAAAGGATGAAATCTGGCCCTTTGTAGCAACGTGGATGGAACTGGAGAGTGTGATGCTAAGTGAAATAAGCCATACAGAGAAAGACAGATACCATATGTTTTCACTCTTATGTGAATCCTGAGAAACTTAACAGAAACCCATGAGGGAGGGGAAGGAAAAAAAAAAAAAAAGAGGTTGGAGTGGGAGAGAGCCAAAGCATAAGAGACTCTGAAAAACTGAGAACAAACTGAGGGTTAATGGGGGGTGGAAGGGAGGGTAGGGTAGGTGATGGGCATTGAACAGGGCATCTTTTGGGATGAGCACTGGGTGTTGTATGGAAACCAATTTGACAATAAATTTCATATATTAAAAAATAAAACCTAATAAAATAAAACATAAAATAAAAAAAATAATCTAAGCTTTCACTTTGGGAAACTAGAAAAAGAAGAGCAAATTAAATGCAAAGTAAGTGAAGAAAATAAAATAATAAAAATCAGAGCATAAATCAATGAAATTGAAAAGAAAATCAATACAGAAAAGCAATAAAAACCAAAAGCTGGATCTTTGAAAAGATCCATGAAATTAACAAAGTTCTAGCCAAACTAACAAAGAAAAAAAGAGAGAAGATACAAATTACTAATATTAGTGAAAGAGGAGACACCACTGCATATTCTATGGACATAAAAATAATAAAGGAATACTGTGAACAACTGTGTGCCCACACATTTGATAACCTAGATGAAACCGACCAATTGCTTTGGTGCCACAATCTGCCAAGCTGACAGGAGAAGAAACCGACAATATGAATGGGCCTGTATCTATTAAAGAAATTAAATAAATAATTACCAACGTTAAAAAGTACAAAACACCAGACTTAGGTTTCACTGGTGAATTCTACCAAACACTTAGGGAAGAAATTACACCAATTCTCTACAATCTCTTCCAGAAAATCGAATCGGAGGAAATACTTCCCAACTCATTCTTTGAAGCCAAGAGATAAAATACTCAGAATACTCAATACAATATTTAGGGAGAAGAACAGTTAGAGGACTGATAGTATATAATGTCAAGATTTACCATAAAACTGTAATAATCAAAGCAATGTCATATTGGTGAAACAATAGACAAATAGACCAACAGAACAGAATAGAGAGCTGAGACATAGACCCATAAATATAGTTTACTAATCTTTGACAAAGTAACAAAGACAATACAGTGAAGAAAAGACAATCTCTTCAATAAATGGTGATGGAACAAATGGATGTACACATGCAAAACAACCTAGACACAAATCTTACACTTTTCATAAAAATTAACTTATTTTGGGCCATAGACCTAAACATAAAATGAAAACTATAAAATCCCTAGAGGGAAACATAGGAGAAAATCTAGAAGATCTTCGGTTTGGCAATTGCTCTAGATATAACACCAAAAGCACAAACTATGAAATAGTTGATAGATTGAACTTTGTTAAAATTAAAAACTTCTGTTCTGCAAAAGACACTGTGAAGAGAATGAGATGAGAAGCCACATACTTACAAAAGACATGTCTGACAAAAGACTGTATCCTATACATATAAAGAACTCTTAGGGGTTCCTGGGTGGCTCAGTCGGTTAAGCCTCTGACTCTTGACCAGGTCTTGATCTGAGGGTCATGAGTTCAGACCCTGAATTGGGCACCATGGTGCATGAAGTCTACTGAAAGAAAGAGAGAGAGAGACAGAGAGAGAGAGAGAAGAAGAAGAAGAAGAAGAAGAAGAAGAAGAAGAAGAAGAAGAAGAAGAAGAAGAAGAAGAAGGAGGAGGAGAAGGAGGAGAACAAGAAGAAGAAGAAGGAGGAGGGGGAAGGGGGAGGAGGAGGAAGGCAGAAAGAGGGAGGGAGGGAAAGAGGAGGGAGGACCAACTCTTAGAACCTGAGAGAGAGAGAGAACTCTTAGAACCCAAAATAAAGAAACAAGCCAATGAAAAAAATGGGCAAAAGAAATGAACAGACACCCCACCGAAGATGACATACGGATAGGGAATATGCATATAGAAAGAAACCCAATGCCATACGTCATTAGAAAGTTGCAAATTTAGACAATAAGATAGTACTACACACCTATTAGAATGGTCCAAATCCAAAATACTGGCAACATTAAATAATGGCAAGTATGTGGAGCAATAGGGATTCTCATTCATTGCTGGTGGGAATGCAAAATGGTCACTTTGGCAGATAGCGTGGAAGTTTCTTACAAAACCAAACATATTCTTAACATAGACCCAAGCAATTGTGCCTCTTGGTATTAAGCCAGGGTAAAAATTTATTTTCACACACAAAAAACCTGCATGTAAATGTTTATAATAGCTTTATTCCTAATTGCTAAATCTTGGAGCAACCAAGATGTCCCTTGGTAAGTAAATGAATAAAACTGTGGTACATCAAGACAATAGAAAATTACTTAGTGCAAAAAATATTTGAGATATCAACACACAAGGAAATACAGAGGAAACTTATATGCACATTACTAAGAGAAAAAAGCCCATTTGAAAAGCCTAAATATTATATGATCCCAACTATATGATATTCTAGAATAGACAAAAAAGATGCACGGTTTGGGGAAGGTTGAATAGCCAGAGAACAGAGGAGTTTTTACAGCAGTGTAACTATTCTATCTGGTAGTATGATGTGGATACATTTCTCCAAACCCACAGATTGTACAGCACTGAGTGAACCCTAATGTAAATTATGGACTTTGGGTGATAATTATGTATAGATGTAAGATGTAGGTTCACCACCTATAACAAATATACCACTCTCGTGTAGGATGTTTAGTAGGGATGGTTGTGAGTGGATGGGAACAAGGGGTATATGGAATCTCCATGTACTTTCTGTTAGTTTTTTCTGTGAATGTAAAACTGCTCTAGAAAAATAGAGCCTATTTTTGAAAAATGAACTTAGAAAGAGGAACAGACATTTGGCAACTTTTGGAGAAAATGTCATTCTAGCCTTGCACTATCACCATACCCATTCACTCTACCTCTGCTACTACCCTTTCTCATTTAATCTACTATCTTCTCTTGGGGTATCTGACCCCCAGCTAGGCCTCCTCATCTTTGTAAACTTTCTTGCCAGAAAGCCTGTGATTCATCCCACTATAATTATTGCATGATGTTATGAAAGCCTATTTTCTTTTTCTAGGGCCCATTTTTTCCTGAAGACAAGAACCATGCTTCCCTTTCTTCCATTCTTCTGTAGAGAGGCAGTATGGTGTGGTGTTTAAGCAAAAGGATTTGGGAGCCCAACTGCTTAGATCTGAATCCCAACTCGAGCACTGCACATGGTGCTTGGGAAATCATTTCATTTCTCACTGCTTGTCTCCTCATCTGTAAGATGGGGATAAGAAAATCTACTGCAGGGAATTGTTGTGGAAAGTAGGAGTAAGAATACATGTAAAGTGCCTCGAACAGTGGATGGCACATAACAAGCCATATAGAGGTCTTAGCTTTCATTATTGTAACCCTGCTCTTGGCCACAATGTTACCCTCCTTGGGAATACTCAGAAAGGCACTTTTCTTTCTGTCTTGTAAAAGGAAGGGTCTTGTCCCCTGATAAAAACATTATATGCATGTGATGAAGAACATTTGCAGGGTGAAGGGCTTTCTCTGCAGCCTCAAAATCATATTACAGGGAAAATTTTTTCTGCCTTCTAACTCTGAGACACTGTCTTCACCTGAAGTTTGAAAAGATATTAAATTCTTCACAGCCCAGTATTCTCTTTTGCCCAACCCAAAGTTGAAATTGTTCATAATGGTCTGTTCTGGCAGAAAAGAAATCACTTTATACGTTCAGATTTCATCAAGTGGATAGATGTGGTTGCTCCCAGCTGTGACTGATAGAAGCAAGAAAATAGGAGGTGAAGAGAGGAGTCTGTGAAGTCATAGACAAACGGAGTCCTTTTATAAAAGATCACGTGCTGGCTGTGTTCAAACCCCAGAGCAGTAATTCAGATGTCAGGTGGCTATGGGCAGATGTGGTCAGGAGAAAATATGACTCTAAAAACAGGACTTAGCATAAAGAGCCAGGACTAGGAACTAGGAGGCTCAGGTTCCAGTCTGGATGATGCTAGGCATTAGGCAAGTGGTCTTGAGCAAGTCACATTAATTCTTTGAATCAGAGATATTACAGGTTGGGTTCCTGAGAGGATTAAAACAGAGGTAATAGGTATAGACATGATTTGAAAACTACTCAGGAAAAAAAAAAGCAAATTTAAAGCAATATTATTTTTTCCATAAGAACCTATTTTCTTCTTATCTAGAAAGTGGACAGAGGTAATTTTTTAATTGGATAGGCCTTTTCTGTGGGAGAATAAAATATTATTATTATTATTATTATTATTATTATTATTTATTGTTATTCTTACTTGCTAACCCTTAGAGTGTTTTTCTGTATGTTCATTCACTCCATGTGCAATCTAAATGCTTTTTGCTCCATTGCCACCACCCATGTGGTAGGAATTTAGCTCTCTGTTCATTTGTGCTGTCCTATAATGTATAGGACATCTCTAAGAGGAAGCCTTGTGCAGAATCACTAACTTTTAGTCTACTCCAGCTAGGTTTTGCCTCCCTCCCCTCTTTTATAGTCTCCCAATCCTAGTCTGCTTCCTAGAGGCCACTTGGAGACATCTAACTACTGTCCCGGCCTATCAAAAAGACATGTGGCTGGATTGTTTGCTGGCTCTGGATGCCTCAAATGTCCCAATATTCTGGGTCTCAGAAAGCATGCAAGTTCTGAGAAGAAGCACCAGAAAAAGCCTCCCCCTTACTTCCCTCAATTCTGTGCTGAATCTCATCCCTCAGATCCAGAGCAACAATCCTTATGCCTTTAGTCTCACAAATTTTCTCTTGAACAGATCCCACTATATCTGTCTCTATACCATCTTGCAATGGCAACTAAAACTTAAAAACCTGATAGAGAACAGACACTTCATTTCCTCTTGGTTCTACTTTCTCTTTACTTTCCCACTGTACTCTACCAATTTCTTTCAACTACAAAAACACCCCATGCATATGAGTGGAAACAAATGGACATGTAAGAACAGAACTGACGTGGGAAGAGTGTATATTGTCTAAACAAATAGTAAAAGCCAAACACATTTTGTTATAAACACATATGTCATGGATGCAAGTATACACACACAATTATACTATATACAAAGAAAAGGTGTTTTTTTTTCCTTAACTGACCTAATCTTCCTCACAACTTCTCCATCCCCATTCTACTCAAGAAGCAAGAAAGCTTGACTTTGTCGATTAATGATATCCAGATCACTCCTGGATTAAATGATTTGTTTGTATTTAAATATTCAATGAATCCAGTTAAGATTTCCTTTGTGTTTCAGAGCCAGTTTAATATTGTTTCTATTTCGATCTTTCAGATTCTTTTCAGATTCTTCTTTCTTTCAGATTCTTCTGAATCTTTCAGATTCTTTCAGATTCTTCTGCTTTCCCTGATCTTTTTCAAGATGGCATCTTGGTGTAGGAGAGGAAGGGCCAAGGACCTTCTGTCTGGATGAGATGAGAACACAGATTCAGTGTTTTCCCCTGAATCTTTTCTAATCTTTGTGGAGTGGTCTTGTTCCCGATGTGGTGACAAAGTGCAATTATTCCATTTGTTTTTTAGAGGTGTTATGATTGACCCACTAGGCACAAATATTCAATAGTAATCATTTATCATTTCTTTATTTGTTAAGAATATTTTCTCTGAATATAGAAATATGAATTGACAGGTTCTGGGTGTTTGAAGTTCTCTCAGATATGATTTCATTGTCTTCTGATATACAGAATTTTTATGAAAATCGGGGTGCCTGGATGGTACAGTCGGTTAAGTGTCCAACTTTGGCTCAGTTGATGATCTCACAGTTTGTGAGTTCAAGCCCCACAACAGGTTCTGTGCTGACAGCTCAGAGCCTAGAGCCTGCTTTGGATTCTGTATCTCCCTCTCTCTCTGCCCCTCTACCATTCACACTCTATATCACTCTCTCTGTCTCTCTCCAAAATATATAAACATTAAAAAATTTAGAAATTTTTATGGAAATTCTTAGAATTCAAGTTGATGCACCCCTGTATGTAATGTGTCATTTTTCTTCTGGCTGTTTTCAAGATTGTTTTCTTGTTTTTGGATTCCAGTAGCCTAATTATGATATATTAAATCATGGTATTCTGTATGTCTATCCTGCTTATGTTGCTGAGCTTCTTATTTTGTAAATTTATGTCCATGAACAAACTTCAGAAATTTTTGGCCATTATTTCTTCAGATATTTTTCTATTCCCTTACCTCTCTTTTTTATGTTTCCATGCCTCTAAGTACATGTATTTCAGGTGTTTTGTATTATCTCATGTGCTCCTGGAAATTTTTTTTTGAAAATTTTTTCCCTGTTTTTCATACTGAATCATTTGTATTGACCCATCTTCAAGTTCACAGGCTCTTCTGTAACTTCCACTTCTCTGTTTAGCCCGCCAAGTACATTTTTCAATTTTCCCATATTGTATTGTTCAGTTTTATAATTCCATTTGTATCTTTTCAGAGTTATTTTAATTCTGACGTTTCTTAGTTTTTTTCACATGGCAAAGGCATATTTTCCATTATATCACTGAACTCAGTTAAAATCACTGCTTTAAAATTCTTTTCTGCTAATGCCCTTATCTATATCATCTCAGAGATAGTCTACATTGATTGCATTTTCTCTTTAGAATAAGTTGTGTTTTCCAGTTTCTTTGAAGAAACAGTACTTTTGGATCATGTGTTTGTGAATAAAATGCCCTACAGATTAGGTTATAATCCCCCTGAGAGGATTGAGTGTTGAGTGTTGAATAATTTTATACCTTTTAGCAAACACTTAAGTTGGTTGGACTCAAAGTGCAAACTCTCTCTAAGTCTTCCTACAGTGGGCAGCATAACACATCTTGGTTCAGATATTTTATCTTTCATTGTGTTGTTTGTGTCCAGGTCATTCATGCAAGTTTCCATTACCAGCAAGAGGGTTGGGAAAAATTATGCACAGAATTTGGAGATCCCCCTCTCTGGCTCTCATTTTTTCTGGATTTCCACCCTCAATCTCCATTGACTATTGTTGCCTTTTACTCTATTTTCTGTTGTTACAAGCCAGAAAAACTGTGAGTTTTTTCATTTTTTTCTACTTACTCCATATGGTGCACCGAACCAGCTCTCAGTCTAAAAATTATGAAGCTAGAAAGCTTTCCCAGTGTGTTGATTCCAGTCCAGTATTTGTCTGATTTTGGTAATTCTCCCATGTTTTCAGGTAGGTTTTACTGTGTGTGTGTGTGTGTGTGTGTGTGTGTGTGTGTGTGTTGCAAAAATTTATAGTTGCTGTCTGCGGGACAGTTGGACTGATAAGAGCTACTCATCCATGTTGGAAAAATATATTTCCTTCTGTCAGTATTTCAATTCTTCTTTGCTATATTTTATGATGTTCTTCAGTGCTGTTGTATTTCTTCTATTTTTTCCTATAGCTCTATTTCTTTTAGCTTGATTTGAATATATATATTATTAAGTTTATTTATCCATACTAGTAGTCATTTTGGATTTAGATTCCTTGAATTAAGCTCTATGCTATGCTGACTTTTTTTTTCACACAATGTTCTTTTATTCCATTCTCATTTTTAAAGTTTTCTTTTTTCCTAAAATGTTTGGATAATGTCCATGCCATTGTTTTGTTATTCTCACATTTCATTTGAGTAGCCTAATCTGATGTTATTATTAAATCATTCTAATAGAGAATGATTTACTTCGTTTCAGGAAACCTCTATACTATATTCCAAGCTTTACTTACACAGGAGACTGGGATCATTTTGTTCATTCCACACTTTTTAACCTGAGAACAAAAGAAAAAGGAGAGATAGTTGCCAGTGGGGCAACATGCAGCCTTTACTGTAGAACTGGCTGTGTGTCTTCTAGAGTTTCTTAATGTTTTCTACTGAGCTTCATCCAGTGGGGAGTTAAGGTAAGCAGAGTGTCATCATCTAAGGGACGCAACAACCCAAACTTCGGATTATTCTTTAACTTCGCTGTGAAACCCTGGAAAATGGAGAATCCTAGTGGATTTTGTGGAGGACCTCTGAGGAGGTCACAATAATTCTAAGTTTCTGTTCAAGAGTATTTTTTTTGTCATTGTGCTGTTGACTGCATTATCATACTCATCTTGCTTAAATTCAGTGTGGGAATTTTTAGTAAGAATTCTCAGGATTTGCTTGAGCTTCATTTCCTTTCTTCTGTGTTTCTTTGTGAGGATAAGGGAGTGGGTATAATGTGTGTTGCTTTCTAAGCTGCACCTGGATTTTCACTTAATTGGACTGACATGCTTAAAAGTGTATAGTATGTGCAATGACATAGTGTTGATTCTAATCATTTTATTCCTGATTTTACTTTTTGCTATTTTTGTTGTTCATTTTACAAGATATGGAATGTAGGAGGAGAAAGTATTATGACTCTTCTACTTTCTTATCTATAAGCTTTTTGTCATGGCTTATTAATTTTTCTTTCTATCTTCAGTTTTGTTTTCTCTTCTTAAATTACCCTCCACATCTCATCTAAGAGATTCTAATATCTAAATGTAATTATATTACTAATCCACTTAAAATTCCCAATGACCTTAATATAGCAACAAAATCACAGGCCAACAAAAAAAGTTAAATTTGACTCCATTAAAATTAAAAACATTTATCAATCAGAGGGCACTATGAAGAGAGTGAAAAAATCCAGAAAGGGAGAAAGTATTTGTAAATCATACATCTCATAAGGAATTACTATCCAGAATATATGAGGAACACCTATAACTCAACAACAACAAAAAGGAAAATAAACCAAATTAAAAATGGACAAAGGATTTGAATAGACATTTCTCAAAAAATAACAGTTATACAAATAGCCAATAAGCACATGAAAAGATGCTTAACATCACTGCTCATTAGGATAATGCAAATCAAAACCACAATACGATACTACTTCACATGGCTACTATAAAAAAAAAGGAAAATAACAATTATTGTAGGATGTGGAGAAATCGGAAACTGGAAACCTAGTGCATTGCTGGTAAGAATGTAAAATAGTGAAACCACTGTGGAAAATAGTGTGATGGTTCCTTCAAAGGTTAAAGACAGAATTATCATATGATCTAGCAAATCCACTACTTTGGTATACTCCAAATAATTGAAAGCAGACTCAAACAGACTAGTATGATATTCACAGCGGCATTATTAACAATAGCCAATAGGTAGAAACAACCCAAATGTCCATCAATAGACGGTGGATAAACAAGATGTAGTAGATATAAATGGAATATTATTCAGCCTTTTTAAATTAAATTCTAATGCATGATGTAACATAACACAAATCTTGAAAACATTTTGCTGCATGAAATAGGCCAGACACAAAAACGCAAATATTGTGTGATTCCACTTATAAGAAGTAACTAGAATTGGCAAACTCATAAGCACAAAAAGTGTAATAGAAATTGCTGGGGCTGAGGAGGGGTAGGATGGGGAGTTTTTGTTTAAGGGGTACAGACTTTCTGTTTAACATGATGAAAAATTTCTCTAAAAAGATAGTAGTGTTGAATGTAATTAATGGTACTGAATTATACCCTTAAAATAGTTAAAATGGAAATTTTTATGTTATGTGTATTTTACTACAAAATATATGAAAAAGTAATTCCCAATTACCTATAAAAAAACAACCTTAAGGTTCATGTTCCAATCT
Organism: Panthera leo; assembly: GCF_018350215.1. Classification (NCBI taxonomy): domain Eukaryota; kingdom Metazoa; phylum Chordata; class Mammalia; order Carnivora; family Felidae; genus Panthera; species Panthera leo. The sequence continues at coordinate 64,624,173 of NC_056690.1, forward strand.
CTTCATGACCTACCTGCTTACCTTCTTTACCCTCTCTTACTGCTTCCTTCTCAGCTCTGTCCCAGCAGTATCTCAAGAATCCATAGGGTCTGAAAGAATGTTATATTGCTTCAATCTTTTGTTCAATCTGTATAGCAGCACTTTCAACAATAACCAAACTATGGAAAGAGCCTAAATGTCCATCAATTGGCAAATGGATAAAGAAGATGTGGTTTATATATACAATGGAATACTACTTGGCAATGAGAAAGAATGAAATCTGGCCATTTGCAGCAATGTGGATGGAACTGGAGAGTATTATGCTAAGTGAAATAAGTCAGGCAGAGAAAGACAGATACCATATGTTTTCACTCATATGTGGATCTTGAGAAACAACAGAAGACCCTGGAGGAGAGGAAGTGGGGGGGAAATTTACAGAGAGGGAGGGAGGCAAACCATCAGAGACTTTTAAGGACTGAGAACAAACTGAGGGTTGATGAGGGGTGGGGGAGTAGGGAAAGTGGGTTATGGGCATGGAGGAGGACACTTTTTGGGATGAGCACTGGGTGTTGTATGGAAACCAATTTGACAATAAATTATATTTTAAAACAATAGAAGCATACAAGAAAGAAACAAAAAAATTAATCGTCCTTATTACATGAAGAGTCCAATTCACCTTTCAAACACAAATTCATATTAATTTTTGCTTAACAGGCTTCCTCCAAACATCCTACTAATTTGACCAGAACTTGACCACTATCATTGGTAAAGACTGCTTTCCTACTATAAACATCATGTTGGGGGTGCCACATGACATCAGTCAGTAGAGCATGGAACTCTTGATCTTGGAGTCATGGATTCAAGCCCCATGTTGAGAGTAAAGCTTAGTTAAAAAACAAAAAACAAAAGACAAAAAACAGAAACCAGGGGCACCTGGTTGGCTCAGTCGGTTAAGCGTCCAACTTTGGCTCAGGTCATGATCTCATGATCTCGTGGTTTGTGAGTTCAAGCCCCACGTTGGACTCTCTGCTGACAGCTCAGAGCCCGGAGCCTGCCTCAGATTCTGTGTCTCCCTCTCTCTGCCCCTCCCCCACTCATGCTCTGTCTCTGTCTCAAAAATAAAATAAACATTAAAAATTTTTAAAAAATCATGTTGTTTGCTTGAGTGCTGTTGATTCACAGCTATTGCTGAATAACACCTGATGGAAGGGAACCAATTAAGTACCATCAATACAATTTCTAACTTAAATAAAATTTCAGTCTCTTACCATTTATCATTCTAGACTATGTATGCTTAAGAAACTGATAAGTCATTTTTCTGGACAGTAGAGAAAGCCAGTTTTGACATTCGTGGAAAAACAGAAAAAATACAAAAGATATAGATAGAAATAAAGAAAAAATGTGGAAGGTTCAGGTCTCTGTTTGAGAGCACTCTATAGGACTAGCTGATCCCTCTTCTTACTGGTTGGTTCCATCAGCTAATAAATTAGCTCTGCACATAAGCTACTCAGATTTAAGTTTCTTTCATTTGCAACCACAATGACTACCTTCAATTGCTTCTATAATTATATAACTATGACCTCCCAATATTATCTCACCAAATTTTATTTGGTTTTGTCACTGCTAGATGGTGAGTCCATTAAGAATATGTCCTTGCTTCTTTCATCTTAATTTTTCCAGTACCTACCACATTGAATTTCAAAAATAATTAGTTTCATACCTTTAAAATTGTTGTTTTTCTTCCTAAGTCATAAACTGTGTTCATGCAGCTTAGTTCAATTTCAGAAATGTACCTTTACTATGCACCCCCATGATAAACATTGAGAATGTAAAGATAAAAATATAACTTGATCTTTAATCAAATCTAGAGCTCAGTGAGAACAGACTGATACCTACACACAAATAATTTTGATACAATGGAAAAACAATAAGATGAGGTACAGGTACTGTATATTTGGCATGTAGCTTTGGATAATTTCATTCAACATTTGTAAGCATCAATTTTGCTAACACAATTAAACATTATTTTGTTATGATGACATAATGGAATTTATCATAATTTACTTAATCATCCTGCTATTGTTAACATTTCCACAGTTTCAGTATTTACTCATTTATAAATAATATTAAGCTGAATATTTCATTTCACTTATAATTTCTTCATTTCTAATTATTTATTTAAGACAGATTTCTGAAAGTACAGGCATGCCTTGGAGATACTGTGGGTTTGGTTTCAGACTACCATAATAAAGAAAATATCGCAGTAAAGAAGTCAAATGAATGTTTTGGTTTCCCAGTGCATGTAAAAGTTATGCTTACACTATACTATAGTCTATTAAGTGTGCAACAGCATTATATCTAAAAAAAAGGTACTTAATTTAAAAATACTTTGTTGCTTAAAAAATATTAACCATCATCTGAGCTTTCAGTAAATTGTAATCTTTTTGCTGGTGGAGGATCTTGTCTCAATATTAATGGCTGCTGACTGATCAGGGTGGTGGTTCAGGCACTTCTAGTTCTCTTGCTGTTTCTGCCACATCTATCGTTACTTCCTCTACTGCGGTCTTGAACCCTTCAATTTGTAAAAAAAAAAAAAAATGCAATATTTGCAGAGCACAATAAAGCAAAGCAGAGTAAAACAGGGTATATGACCTGTAGTCTTATTCAGTCAATAGCTAGATCAGCTGTCAAAGATGTCAAAGATACAGGTAAATTTTAAGCCTAAATTTGGGAATAATTGAGGCCTATAGAATTTTTTTTTTTTAAATTTTTTTTTTCAACGTTTTTTATTTATTTTTGGGACAGAGAGAGACAGAGCATGAACGGGGGAGGGGCAGAGAGAGAGGGAGACACAGAATCGGAAACAGGCTCCAGGCTCGGAGCCATCAACCCAGAGCCTGACGCGGGGCTCGAACTCACGGACCGCGAGATCGTGACCTGGCTGAAGTCGGACGTTTAACCGACTGCGCCACCCAGGCGCCCCAAGGCCTATAGAATTTAAATGACTTGTCTAATGTTGCAATGTTTGTTGTTTTTAATAAACTCCCCTTGTAGTGCTGCCTCTTCTTTTCCCTTGTGCTTGTAACTTCTGCCCAGCACTCATCAACCTTTCTTGCTTTGTTGCCTGTAAGAACTTGGCGCCATCTGGTTTAGTTATTATCAGCAGTGGTGGCTTAACCATCCGTTCACATGGCACTGTTAATGGGAGCTGTCCCTGGGCCTGAGTGAGGGGGGGCTGCCTCCTTAGTTAATAATGCTTTATCTTAATTAAAACACCCTAATAATTACCATTGCACCATGCCATATTAATATAGGAAAGCTTTAAGCTTCTCCAATAACCACACAATGCAAGGTACTATTTCTCTTGCTTTTATATATAATTAGACTTGGTTTTGATGAAACTGTCTTTATTTCAGTGGTCACAAATGAACTCACAGAGGGATTGTGAATAAATTTTTTCCATGCAATTGTTCAGATTCTTCACTTGGAAAATATAACCAGATATGCATAAGTTGAAAAGGGCAGGGTAATCTCTCACCTGCAAACAAAAGCTAAGTGTCCTCTGAAAAGAAGGAACAAATAAATCATCGAGTAAATGAACATTGCAATTTTTGGCAACAAAATGGACTTAATTTTTGTTTGGTTTTCAAGGCAATATATCCTGTTAAAGAACATTACAAAGAGAAATATCCCCAGCATCCAACTCAGTAAAGGGGATGCACATGTTTATCATTCCTCTCTTGTGCCCACTGCCTGAGGCAGTGGAAGGATTTTCCTGCTGTCCCTTTGCCTTATCTCTTCCAGTTTTATATCTCTATCCTCAATAGATTCCAAGACCCACGGTAATGAATACAAATATGCTTGCTATACCAGGACTGTGAAACCACAGTTACTGGTTCCCCCTACTCTCTCTGACTCAGTGGAATATATCTCAATGATATTATTCAATAAAGCATCATCTTATAGTAGTAGAAAAACAGCCTGGCCTTTAGCCATCTTCCAACTACTAGCAAAATGTTTCTTTAATACTGAAGTAAGCTAATGAGGAACATATTTGCAGTAGATTTAGCCCCATTTTTTGATGTAAAAATTTTTTAGATGTTTATTTATTTCTGAGACAGAATGTGAGTGGGGGAAGTGCAGAGAGGGAGAGGGAAACACAGAATCCGAAGCAGGCTCCAGGCTCTGAGCTGTAAGCACAGAGTCCGACATGGGGCTCGAACCCTTTGGACTGTGAGATGATGACCTGAGCCTAAATCAGACACTCAACTGACTGAGCCACCTAGGTGCCCCTTGATGTAAAATTTTTTAAGTTTATGTATTTTGAGAGAGAGAAGGGCAGAGAGAGAGAGAGAGGGAGGTAGAGAGAATCCCAAGCAGGCTCCATGCTAACAGCATGGAGCCTGACATGGGGCTATCAATGTGGATGAGGCACAAACCCGTAAACTGTAGGATCATGACCTGAGCTAAAATCAAGAGTCAGATGCTTAATTGACTGAACCAGCCAGGTGCTCCGAGGTTAGCTCCATTTTTAATGTATGAGATCAGGGAGACACCCATTTCTGGACAATTAAAGTAAAGCAAAGAACGTGTTTATTGTTTTGATATCATAGCGGATTTTTTTTCTTCAGCTTTCTGAACTGTTGATTATTTAATCACTAATTGTTGCAGATGTACTGTAGCACTCAAGCGTGAAAGAGGAGTAAGAGGTCCTAGACAAAGGAGGATACAAGAGATACAAATGGACCTCTGTTCCTGTGAATTAGTCTTTTACAACACTTCCTTGAACACCATTATACTACTGTTCATTTGTTTGTCTTAAAAATATATATAATGTATTGGGGAGCCTTGGTGGCTCTCACATGTTCCTGAGATCTCACAGTTCCTGAGATTGAACTTGAGCTCTGTGCTTGCAGCATGGAGCCTGCTTGGGATTCTCTCCCTGTCTCTCTGTCCCTCCCCTGCTCATGCATGTGCATGGCTGCATTCTCTCTCCGTCTCTCTCTCTCTCTCTCTCTCTCTCTCTGAAAATAAATAAAACTTCTAAAAAGTTTTTGGAAGAAAAAAAATATATAAAATGTCTCAAAAATACAGCACAATGTAGGAGGACTTGGGAATGTATCACTTAAGAGGTAAAAACAATCTTCCTAAAGGAATTGTCATTCTGATAAGTGACAAAAGTTATCAACCAGAACTCATCACCTATTAATTATTTTATACTTTCCGTGAGTTAAAAGTAAAATCAGTGTAATGCAATTGTACATTAGAAAGCTTACTACCAGTCAGGGAAAGTTTTCTTGAAGAAGTAGGTTTGGAAGTGAGTTTTAAAAGATACACCTTAATAAGGAGTATTGTAGACAAAGGTAACAGCATTGCATCAACACCAAGGTGGGGAGAATATTGGCATATTCAAAGAATTAGAAGAGTGACAATGTTGTAGAAGCAAGGAAGCAAGGGAGATAGCTGCTAGAGAGGAGTCTACAAAGTGGGCAGAGGACAAGATCCCACAGATATTCTAGATCTTTATTCTTGAAGCAATGGATAACCATTGAAGAGTTTAAGAAAGGCAATGACATAGCCTATTTTCCTACATTTCTTTTAAAACATCATCCTGAGCACTGTGCGAATAACAGATTTCAGACTGACAAGTTAAGATCAAGTAAGAAAAGCTAAGACTTGAGAGAAGATGGCGATTTATACTATGATAATAGCAGGGGAATTGATAAAAGTGGATGAAATTTGAGATACATTTGGAAATATTTATGTTTCATGGTGAAGGGGGATGAGGGAGAAATAAGAGTCGAAAGTGACCCCTGAGTTTCTGTCTAGAACAATTGCAAAGATGGAGATGGTAACGGTTTGTTGAATCTTTAGTCAAAGGCTCTAGATTGCTTGTTATAGAACCCAAGCCAGCATAAGAAAAAAATGTCGAATTAAGAAATGTATTGACTATAATAACCAAAAGTTTAGAAGAACAGAAGTAGAATTTATTTCATGGTTGATTGGAAGGCAATATTGCAACACAATCAATTTCCCTTTCAGCTCTTATTACCGATTCTCTCAAACTGGTGATTTTATTTTTCCTATTGGGTAAAGGACATTCTTCACATCATGAGAGACTCATGTATAGATATATTTTGAATCCAGACAACCATTAGACACTGGGAGCTTCTATTTTGCCACTTTTAATATGGTAACTCTCAGGGAAAAAAAATCCTATTATCTTTTTTTCTTAATTGAAGTATAGTTGACATGCAATGTTATATGTAGTTAGTTTCAGTATGTAACATAGTGGTTTGACAACTGTATACATTATGCTATGCTCACCACAAGTGTAGCTACTATATGTCACCATACAATCCTATTACAGTACCACTGACTATGTTCTCTTTGCCGTACCTTTCATCCCTGTGACATTCATTCCATAGCTGGAAGCCTGTGCCTTCCTCTCCTCTTTACCCCTTTGGAATACCTATTATCTTTTTCTCTTCCTATATTACCTTCCTCTGGCCAGGGGTGCAAAATGGTTACCTAAAAAGAGAAGGAGTGGACAAGACTACTGGGTGATTCACAGTGAAACTTAAAGTCATCACAGTTTGTATTTGCCAACATGGAATTGGTGAATATCCAAAGATCACCTTGAGGGTTGAGAGTTCTGTAAATATTAATTTTTAGATACCTGTAAATATCTAATTGGAAGTGTTGACTAGGCAGCTTGATTATTGGATCTGTAGCTCAGAGTTGAGATCTGGGCTACAGGTAACAACTTTGGAATGAATCATATATGGATGGCAATTGAAGCTATGGCATTTAAGAGATAACAAAAAGAAAGAGTATAAAAAGAAAACAATACAGTTGAGATGGACGTTGGGGTAACATTTGAGCTATCAAGCCAAAGAGGCTGAGAAGTAGGAGTTAGAAAAATATAACAAAGGTCAGAAACCGAAATAACCCTTTGCAAAAAGGAAGGTGTTATAAACAAGTACATATTGTAAAATATCACATAATGTCTGAAATGTATCCACTGAAATGTATCCAGTGAGATGAATGACATTGTGTTGGTGGAGTGGTGGCAGTGGAGAAGTCTCATTAGAAAATGGAGAAAGTGAGAGCCAATAACACTACAAGAGGTGACTTTGCACCAGAACATGAACAATTGGGCTTAACTAAAGCTGAATTGAGATCAGGATTTTTTCTTGGGATTTTTTTTGTAGTATGTGTGGGTACTTATGTGTATGTTTAAGGCAGAACAGATGGTCATACTTAATTGCTAATGGGTCTGTGAATATTTTGTTCTTCATTTAAAAGTTTACATTAAGAATACTAATGAGAAGTAGTAGAGTACAAGAAGCTGGAAGAAAGATATAAGAAAAGCATAAAGACGAGAAAAAGATAATAGATAATTTTTCTTTTATTAATCTTAAATAAATTTTTATCCCAGCCATAAAGTTTGACATTTAAATATTTTGTTTTATTCATTTTGCTTTTGTCACCCTCCTATTCTCAATGATTTTTTTTTTCCAGTTCAGGATCTATATCAGAATGCCCATTAGAGCACATAACAGGGTGGGAGACAGAGCAAACATTCTATAATTTATATTGGGCTTTCAATTCTAGTTTGTATAAAAAACCAAAACACACAGCAATTTGTGCATATTTCTAACAGTCCATTCTTAATAGTTTCTAAAATGAAAGGGTGTTTGATCAAAAGAAATGATCACCCATTCTATGCACTTATTAATATTGATAAGAAGATTTATGTGTGTTTTAAAAATTGCAATTGCAAAAATAGAGCTCTGAACCTACAATTTCACATATGCCCAGGCAAGGACAATCTGCTAATAAATTTTTGTGTGAGAATCCTTTTGGCAGGGACAAATGATTGGGCATTTTAGATATGAAAGGTAGTCTCCAGGACCATGCTCCCTAAAGATTTATGGAAAAGAAATAGTCTTAATGCCCTTAGACATTGAACCAGTCAGAGAAGACAGGCCTAGGAAGAAAATAGTTGAGATTCAGGTAAGGGTAAAAGGGTAGAAAATACCGTGAAGAATTTGTAGGGAAATGGTATAGCTCTGAGCATTTGGTTACTTTGTGTCAAAACCTCCCGTAGACCAATGCCAGAGACTGAATCAGAAGGGTTGGAACAATATGTGAGTCAGAGAACACTTACATACAGTCAGGCATGCATTCATACACATACAACATTGCTTGTATTTCCCTTCCAGAATCTACAACACAATGCAGTAGCATTTTTGGCTTGACAAGTTTGTATAACATTAATTAAAGAGAAGATATTGATCACTGATAACAAACTGTGGAATGCAACAAGAAATGTACATATAGGTGGTCATAGGATGATGGCAGAAGAGACAGGGGAGAGTTTCTAAGTAAACTGTATAGTGTAGATTTGTCTTTTGGCATCTTTGGAGAAAAAAATATGTTCACAAATACAGACAGGATATAATGTGGTCTTTATTTAAAGACATTAGAAGTATTGAGCTATTGATAGTTAAGGTTCCCTTTCTGTGGCGTAAGGACAATTCCAATCTCACAATCCAACTTTAAAATCCTGATTTCTTCCCAGAACTCACCCCAACTTGAGCATTAAGCTGCAGAAACTCTGCAGCTGCATGCTGGAATTCACCATTTTTCCTCCAGGGCTACACACGCAAGGCTTTGGCTCTTGGTAGTTCTTGCCTTTACAGCTTGACTTTCTTCCTTCTTTCTCTCTTCATTTGGATTTGGAGACCTAAGTGTGTAATCAAAGAAATTCCAGAACTTCTGTAATACACTAAATAATGAGTAATAAGGTCCTCCAAAGAAGTTTGTCTGTGATTTTCAGATGTTGCTTTAGGTCCTCACAGTGTTCAGAAACTACAAAGCAGGACATTCTATACATTCAAATGACAGGGCCGTGTTAGCCTTATGTTCAACTCTATTTGTACTCACGTGGATCCCTATCCCTTCCTTCAGAGAGTGCAATTGGCTAGGAAGCTTTCTCTTCTGAAATCTCTGCAGGGGAGAAGGAATTCATATTATTATTTATAAGTTACATCAGGTGAACTGAGAGATATGATGGAAGATAGAAGGAGCGTTTTAGGGTAAAAAGAAAAAGGTTGCTTAATCACAAAAGATCAACACTGAGTAAAAAACACACTGGCACTAAAATTTTAGAAGAGCAGTGAGTGCAGAATAAAGGAATACTCTAAATAAGAGTGAGAGTGACCAGGGAAAGTTTTCAATAACTTGTAAGCAGAAATTCTCATCACTTACTGTATTAGGAAGGAAGCATGTCAAAAGGTACAGTGCCGATTCAACGTGAGAAGCAAATCAGAAGGAATGATGAAAAAATAAGGGGCTAACAGAGATTTGACCCTACTCAACTATGAGGGTTGGTGAAGCAGTGTTGGCTCAGCTGTTTCTTCTACTTTTGCATCTGACCCTGAACCTGAAGTCACAGATCAAGCAGTCAGGGAAAGAACATGAACATGAAGCAGAGACAACTGGAACCTATGCATGTCTCTTACCAGAACCCATGTTGGTCTCTCCCTGTTGGCAAGTCTTCAACTTTATTGCCACGGGGACCTAGAGCTACATCCCCACCTGGGCCAAAAAGTGGAGAAGCTGCAGTAAGAAGTTCTATGGAAGATAGAGAAGGCACATGCCTTACTGCTGCTCTCACCAGCAAGGTGAGCCAATCAAGCTTCACAAACCTGTGAGAGCTCTGACAGGGCCTGGCCTGTATTCACCTCCAAAGAATAGATGTCGCTTCTCTTCACTTCTGCTCATCCTGCACATCTTTCTCCCCTGGCCAACCCTCATCAGAGACCTATAGGGAATTAAATTCTGAGAAACATTGTTCGGCTTAACCAAGTTGAAACATTAGAAAGATGTTGGCATCTTCAAGCAAAAATTTTTACATCATGGGTATATTTCCATTGAAAAACAAAAATCAAATCTTTCTTGCAGAAAACATCATTGTTCCTGACATACCCTCAGGCTCCAGATATCATTGCCTTGACCTCCAAATGAGTGAAGCCCAGATGAATTGTGGTTAAGTCAGGGAAATGAGGAGTTTTGAAGGGTCTGAACTTTAAGGAAATTTACAACAGCTGTTTTCAGTTTATTAGGCAGAAATCCAAATTATTGAAAACCATCAGCAAGTTTTGTTAAGTTTACAAAATATCAAGGTAATAAGTATTTACCAAACCCGCCTGTTTTATTTAGTTACTTAGTTTCCTTTACTCCCACTTTGTTCTTTCATGATAGGTGTTTTTTAAACACATCAAGAGCTGATCAGGAAGACCCTTCCATATATAATTAGTACATAATTATCTAAATAATGGGAATGGGGAGACACTAGGAAAGCTACTCTCATGTAGCATTTTTCTGTTGCTATAATTCCACTACTCATAATTTCTTTTTTCTAAGACTATTTCACTTCCTGCAACGTTCTATTGAAATATGAATGGGGTTATATAGTTAGTAATTAGTTCATCATAGTTTTTCATCTAAGGGAAAATGAAGCAGGAAATAAAAAAAGAAAAATGCACTAGCTCTCTGAGAGGGGAAGAGGAATAAGAATCAGATTTAATTATATTAAAGGTAAAAGTCCTTAAGTTCCGCATTTGCCCATGGAAAGTATTATGCCAACAGTGATACTTTCTGTAAAAAGTCTTAAGGGCAAATGTTGCTCAGTCGGTTAAACCTCCAACTCCTGGTTTCAGCTCAGGTCATGTGAGCCCCACATCTGACTTTGTGCTGGGCATGGAGCTTGCTTAAGATTCTCTCTCTCTCTCTCTCTCTCTCTCTCTCCTCCACTCTGTCCCTTTCCCATTCACTTGTGCTCTCTCTCTCTCTCTCAAAAAAAAAAAAAAAAAGTCTTAAGGAAAGAGCATTCCCGCACATCAGAAGCTCCAGACAAACCTTGGTGAGTACACAGCCTGTGCCTGATACTGGTCCAAGGGCTGGAGCTGTAATTAATCAGGTAGAACTCATACCAACCATATGAGGAAGGCACTTGATTACCCCCATCTGACAGATGATGAAACTGATTCACAAAGGTGTTAGATAACTTATACAGGCCTATATGCCCAGTAGAATCCAGAGATGGAATCAGAATCTAGAAGAGTCAGAAGCTGAGAAGGAGTTCTATAATTTGGTTAACCTTAGTATTCAAGCAAATAAATTCAACAATCACCATTAAAATGAAAAAAAAAATAGCTAAGTAATTAGGAGTGAAGAGAAAGAGATTTTCATGCAGTAAAATATTTACAACTAAAAATATTGAGGAATTTTATTCGAATACGAATGGAATGCAGAAAAGATGGATGCTTTTCAAATGAGACCTGAAAACAAAAGTAAATCATGGGATAAAGGCATCAAGTACACAAAGTCCTGTTTCATGCATTTGACCCACTGTTCTTCCACTTGAAATGTTCTCTCCCCATCTCTCTACTCTTCTGTATTAGATTTATTTATCAAAGTCCAGTTTGAGAATGTGGACACAAGCCCCACCATCAAAGTGCTGGTAATGTTAACCAAGCCAAAGAACAGCAGTGTCCCAGTTATAGAATGATGGTATGAGGCTAGATGTAGAGTGGCAGCATGAACAATCCCCCTTCTCCTTGGCAAATAGAACCCCATTTTTGTCCAGGGCTAGTATACTCAGTGCCAGGTGAGATTTTCCCAGATTTCTTGGTAGATAGGGATAGCCATGTGACACAGTTATAGCCAATGATATATAAACAGGTGTCTTCTGGGTGTATTGGACATGCTTTTGCTTTTTTGTTGCTGTTGAGAGGAAAAGACGCTTCTGTATGGCATTGCTGCTCTCCACTTTTCTTGTTTTCAAGGCAAATGTTCTTTTTGGAGCTGCAGTGGCCATGTTTGACAGTGAGGCAAAAAATTAGTAATTCCCAATATGTTAACAATTGTGAAAATAAAACAAAGAACTTGCATTGCTAATGGGACTGTTGAACATATAAATCAATTCCAGAAGTGTTTCAGGCTTATTTGTAAACGAGAAATATTACTTCCCTTTTAAAGTTATTTGGGCCATATTTAATGTTAATAGTAATGGAGGTATTTCTAGCTTTTATTTTCGGGGATTTTCTGGACTGGACTGAAGAAGGCTCAGAGACCCCAGAAAAAAATCCTAAAAATGTGGGGGGGAGGGAGGGGATGATTTGTGGCACTTAGAATCTTACTCTTTCCCCTAACTTCACCCATCATTATTCTACTTTGTAACAGTTATGTGTTACTTTTATGCATAAGAGTTTATTTAAAGATTAATTTCACTTATTAGAAAATGTTTGGACTCATTTGTCTGGCTAGTTTCTAACTTCCCTTTCAGTTTAAAATCTCAATTTTTGAATTCTTTCCTGAAACTTTCCCTAATATCACTCAAAGTGATATTTATTTCTGATAAGTCAGAATACTTGTTTCCTGTATTATTGTTTCACAGTTTATTTTGACAATTTAGCATGTTCAATATACTTTATGCATAATCCATGGCAGATGTGTATTTGTATTAATCTAAAGAGATTGTTAATTAAAAGCCATGGAGTTTGAAGTAGTTGGAGGAATGTAGTCAGAGTCCTGTGTAAAAACACATAAAGCAGGGTCCCAGTGCATATGCATTCAGTTGGATTATATGTCATCCAGCAGCTTCTGATTCTTGTTACCTGTACAACAGAGATTTCAGGTTATATTATTCATCACATTCAGAGTACAGTGGATGCAAATTACAAACATTTCCTACCCTCAAGATCTTCATCCTCCTCTTTGAAGAAGAAGACTTCCCTGCAGTCATTTTTATCTGGATTTCCCACATACCTCTAGTTGACCTTTCATTTATTCCTGATGTAAGGAAGGCTTTAGGCATGGGGTTAATAATATTATTCCAGTATAATAAGAGTTATTTTTTCAGGTTGCAGAATTAATGTGTCATTTTTCTTTATGGCTTCTGACTTAATATCTATTAACGTTGCTGATCATTGGTTTCACAAACTGCATCCGAATGAGTTAGTAGGTTTCTACCTTTATGCTGATAGCACAAAAGGCTAGATAGGTAATGTCAGAGTATCTGCAAGAAACAAATAAAGAGATCAATACACTATGTAAATAGCTTTCACACAGCATTTTATTTTATTTTTTTTTCTTTTATTGCTGAGTTGGTATAAGCAGAACTGTGGGTCATACGGAAGCACAACAAAGCCACTCACGGTTGAAATGATCAATGATAGCATTTTGGAAAAGGTGCTCAATCAGTAGCAGGAGAGGCCTCCTATTCTGGGGTTCAAACTTCTGTTTATTTGTATATTTGAGGAATATTTATGGAATGCCTTTTATGTAACAACTTTCGTTGGCACTGAGGAAACAAAGATTTACAAGACAGTTCCTGCCCTCCAGAAATATGCAAGGAAAAAGAAAATAATAAAACCTTTCTTGAGGTAATACATGTCTAGCACTGTTACAGAACAAAGGAGAAGTTTAAAAAGAACAGCTAAAATTATTAGTGGCCAAAATCAATACCCCACTCACTGAGGTCCATAGATGTACTCTAGCCTCCTCTCCAAGTAGCGGTGCTAATTATTTCAAGCATAGTCCTAACAAGCCTGTAACTCATTTCTTAGAATTTCGGAAGTCATAAGAGGCTAATTAAACAGAAAGGGGAGGCTGAACAGGCACACAGACAAATAAGGAAAGTGGGCAAATGAAGAACTGATAGCAAAACAAAGTTATTGGAATCCCACATGCAATAACAAGAAACAAACACACACAAAAACTATATAATTCAGAAACTTTTCAATGTGGGGCAAACACTACTGCATAGCTGGGAGCCTGCAAAGTAGACCAAAAGGGACATCCATAATAGACAAGAGTCAACTAGTATTCAAGGTTTTTTGTTCACATGTTTATTTCATTTATTCTTCACAAAGACCCTGCTGAAGTAACTCATTCTAGTTAACAAATGAGGAGATGAAGTCTCTAATCAAGAAACATATTCAACATGAATCATGAATATGAAGTTCAAGATGTTAAATTAATTTAAATATCTAATTTTGATTGCATCTTTGAGTTTCAGAGAACCACTCTGTTGAGGGGTTTCATGATTATAAATCCCTAAATGGCATTTAAGAGTTTGCTAATGCTCTAATCTTATTAGAGGTAGATAGTCTTAATTCAGAGAACAGTTAACATGGCCAAATTAAAATATATAAAGAAACCAAGAACTTTCTTCAAGAACAGCTTGTCAAATATGATGCTGATCTTCTCAAGGACATAAAATCCTACTGATTTCACCCTAGATCCTTAAGACTCAGCAAAATCCCAAGTAAAAATTTAATATTCAATCAGCATGATTTTGAAATGGCTGATTACTGTACATTATGGGTTTTTTTTGTTTAATTGTCCCCACACCCAGTGATCACAGTAGATTCTTTCCCTCTTTTTTCTTTATGCTCCTCAACTCCTCCTTCTTCTTGCTCCTCACATGGATCATAATGACAATATCCCCATGCCATATCCATCATAGTGGTCATAGACAAACGCTCTCTGTCCCAAGTGGCCTTTCTGTACCATAACACCCCTGCATGGTGAAATTAGAGAGTGAGGAAATCCTCCACATACCTCATGTGGACGTTAAATTATCCTTAGATATTCTTTGTAACCGTTCCTTTAAAAAGTTATCCCAAATCGTTCATCTCAGTGCTTAACATGACATGATTAAATGGCTCCTTTTAGAAAATCTGGTTTTTAATGCTCCAATTTTATTGCACATTGAAATTCAAGTTAACTTTATTGTGTTTTGATCTTCTTTATTTTCACACAGCATATACTTTATTTCTGAGTATCTTGCAGTGGTATGTGGACGAGATTGTACTTTACAGGAATGCCCTAAAAGCCCTTCGAAGGAGTCAGAGGACTCCACATATCTTATTCACGTATTTGTGTTTACAGTTAAAAGCAAGGGGTATGGGGGTGAGAGTGACCTGTGCTATTTATAAGCTTAAGGACTTGGACATTCTGCTTGACATTTCCAAGTGTCAAGCTTTTCATTTATGGAAAGGGGATACTTACCTCACAGGTTGATTGCAGAATCACATAGCATAGCTTATATAAAGCAGATACTGAATTCCCAATAAAAGAGTATTATTAATTATATCATAATTTTTATTATCTAACACAGTGATTAAATAATAAGGAACTCAAAGACTTAATGATGATGATGATTAAATCTCAACAGATATGAAAATCCCATTCCATGATCTTTACTGTATTAACTAGTTGTACTCATCGTTCCAATTCGCCAGAAAATTCCACACTGGCTTTTGAGTTCTGGGTGATCCAGTTGGCTCTCTATTAAAACAATGATGACATAATTCAGGTTATTTCATGTTTCTTTACTTCACATTCCACTCTTCTGCCTCATCTACCCTCCCAACTGCTCTATGCCCTCCTAAAATTAATAAGGTGGCTGCTAAAGGACCCTGCAAAGTGTCCTCCCCATATGTCAAGTATAAAAAATATGTTGGGCTTATAATAAAACAAAACATGCACTTGATTTTCAGTTCTTCCTTAAGCTGGCTCTCTAACTAGGTAAGATCAGTAGCTTTTCAGTGCCTTAGTTTATATAAATACAAAAGGGTGTAAAAATCCCTGCTTTCTTTGCAAGAAATTTGTAAGGATTAAATGCAGTAAATATTTTGGTGTGCATGAAATGCACATGGTGTCTATGATGATCTCCAAAGATTAGGCATTTTGTTATACTGCATGCTCCAGATTATAGCTTTGTCAATACCCTTCTTTTAATTGATTCTATGTGCATTTCCTCAGTCTCTACTTAATTATTTTTATCTATAACATTAACTAGTTACAGGTGCTAGTAGTGTTAATTGGTACTTACTTGGTAAAAGATATTAACACAACCTAGGTAAAATGTTTGGATTTTGATAGAAGGCTTCAAGGTTCAAAATGTAACTATTGGGAGTGGATCTAGTTTAAAAAAAAACCCAAACAGTTGTGTCTGAGCTCAAATTGGGAAATATATTTGACACATGTGGGGCTTCCTGTGTTGAATCAGTTTTATTGTAAGCTTTCTATACATAGGGGTGGCCCTCTGATTGGGTATAAAACCTAAACCACTCTGCCTTGCATTAAACCTTACGTCTCATTCTCTATCAATAGGAAAAAAGCAGCAGCTTTTGATTTCATGGGTTGTCTGCTGTATGATGGATGAAGTAAGACGCACAATGCATCATGAAACCATGGGGGTAGGTTGACTTCAAGTCTGATTTAGATACAAAAATTAAAAAAAAAAAGTTAGCTGTTTGGTACAAGACACCTTATGGAACATGTTAATTGAAGTGTGTCTGGATGTAGCCTCCTCAGCCACTAGGGGTCAGAATTACACAGCACACTCACAGAACAAGAACGACCGGTGGGCCAAAAAGGAGGGACTAGAAATCCCCATTTGGAAATGGTTTTGAGCATTGTGTGCAGAGAGTACACTGAAAAAGCATTTGCCATATGCCTGCCAGGTCTAATTATATGTTAAAGGCTAAGAACATGCAATTGGCATATAGACTTGCTCAGCCTGTTTTTCCAGATTTATTTTTTCTATTCCCTCCTAAGATACCACTTGGAACTCTATTTGAAAGAGACTCTCCCTGACTTTAGGGGTCAGATTTCTGACAGCCACCATGTCAAGACAATTTGACATTGAAGAATTCAAAATCTTATGGAGAAAATAGGATTAAGAAAGGCAATATATATGGTTAACCTATGGAAAACTGTTATAAATACATCTATCTTCCCAAAACCAAAATGATAAAACAACAGTTAAAATTTTGTAAATAAGAAAATGTGAATGGTATTTTATATATTTTAAAAGAATTATGGATAGAATATTGTACATTTCTAACTACTATCTCTTGACTCATTAGAAGCTTTTCCTGATTGCCCTACAATTTCAAAGAGGTCCAAATAAATTGTTTTCATTAATTGCAAATAACAAGACATTAAGATATAAGAAATGTTTGTCTGCCTGATACACAATGTCTTCTGGTTGATTACTGGAGAGGATCTACTTCTGTCCCTCAAGTTTCACTGTGGAGCCTAATTCCGGCCCTTCGAGGTTTTCTCTGTTACCTACTCCACATTGGAGCAGCTCTGTCTCCTCACAAAACCTAGTCACAGAGAGCTCTTGTAAGATCTAAATTTTTGCCTCTCATTTTTCTTTTTCCTTTTCAGAGGCTTTTTGTAAAAACTTAAATTTTTGACATTTGCTTTACTTTCCTTTTCTATTAGCAACCAGCAGTTTCTTTTTTCTCCTCTTTCTCTGACTGTACTCAAATAAATCACATTTGTATTCATAGTTGACAAAAAGTTGTTCAGACAAACATTTACACAAGCAATTTATATCTATCATAGATTATAGATAGATAGATAGATAGATAGATAGATAGATAGATAGATTAAAAAATATATGTAGGGGCACCTGGGTGACTCAGTAGGTTGGGTGTCCGACTTCGGCTCAGGTCACGATCTCACCGTCCATGAGCCCCACATGGGGCTCTGTGCTGACAGCTCAGAGCCTGGAGCCTGCTTCAGATTCTGTGTCTCCCTCTCTCTCTGCCCCTCCCCTGCTCAAGCTCTGTCTCTGTCTCTCTCAAAAATAAATAAACAATGCAAAAGTGCAGAGGCATGACTAATCTGTCATTCTGGAAAGAACAACATGGCCAGGGCATAGCATGTTAATAGAGAAGTAGAGGGAGAGGAGGCTTGCAGTGTAGACCACATCTCTGCTCTTTTAACTGCCAGTGCTCTCTGTAACTGTAAGGAAATGGTGATGGTGTTGCACAACCCACTCCCAAGAAGGCAACTTCACTAGGTACATCTGTGGATGACCTGTGGATGGCAGTATATATGTGTGTGTGTATACATATATTTCTCACTTCTGATTGTTTTTTATAACTCTAAACATAGTAATCATAACTCTAAACTAGTAAATTTGAACCAGAAAAAATTGATTGAAAGCATTTACATTCTCTTTGGACAAAAATAAAGCATTGCAGAACCAATCAACACAAACAGGAACTACATTTTTACAGATATATAGGCAGTGAGGTGGCCTGGTATAAGCACAGACAGGTAGAAGGCGGGGTAACAGGTAAATCGCTTGTGTTTAAAAATCCATAAAAGAAAAAGAGTCTTTGAAATTTACTAAGACAAAGAAAAAACCCTAAAAAAGAAAAAGCCTAATGGGAAAAATTACAATGAATATGAAGGCAATTTACAGAAGAAGAAATACTGAGCCCAATATTGGAAAGAAAGAAATGCATTGGTAATTGATGAATGAAAATTAGAACAGCAGTTAAATACGATATTAATGATTTTGTATGATTTCAATTATAGAACAAATAAATGCCCATGCAAAATAGTATACTCTAGGGGCAACTGGGTGGCTCAGTTGGTTAAGTGTCCGACTTTGGCTCAAGTCACAATCTCATTAGGTTCCCTGTCTCTCTCTCTCTCTGTCTCTCCCCTGCTCTCATGTGCTCTCTCTCTCTCTCTCTCTCTCTCTCTCTCAAAAATAAATACACTTTTAAAAATTAGCATACTCTATAGCTCTTCCCTATACTTTTAATTCCCACATTTTCAAGTGTGGAATTTAGTCCTCTGGACTTTAATCTATGAACAAAATATATATGTAAGCACATCTGCGTATCACTGAGATCAGTGGATTTGTGGTGTTGGTGGCTATTATTTTTTCTGAAGGGAAAGGCTTTGTTTTTTCTTTTACATAGCATAGAGATTTTTTAAAGGACCTTTTTATGCAAACTCATGTAAATCTTTTATGTTTTCTAAAATTACAAAGCACAGATGCACCTATAATTTAATTAGCTATTC
Source organism: Panthera leo (assembly GCF_018350215.1). Classification (NCBI taxonomy): domain Eukaryota; kingdom Metazoa; phylum Chordata; class Mammalia; order Carnivora; family Felidae; genus Panthera; species Panthera leo. The sequence goes on from NC_056690.1 coordinate 64,643,070, forward strand.
TTTGACTGATAGGTATTTAAGTTCTCCATAATGTTTCGTTATAACACAATGATGAAATGATTTTCACACATTACTATTTGAGATAAAATCCTTACCCTTAAGATTGTCCATAAAAGTAACTAATTGATGATATTTGGCATTACTTGAATATAGTAAAAAAAATACCTTCTCATATTCACTACTAGTGGGAGAATAATTGGCAATAATCTCTTTTGAGGGCAATTTGGCAGCATCTAGAAAAAGAAAAAAAAAACTTGGAAGGAAACCCACCAACCTCTTAACAGGTTATTTCTGGTAAAAGGAGTTAGGTTACAGGAGATGGAGTAATTTAGAAAGAATTTAACATTTTATTCTATATAATGCCATATTGTTTAATTTTTTACAAAATTTTGTATCCCTTTGCAAATAAAATAAAATAAGATAAAAAGTAAGAAAATTCTATTATCAAATGCTCCTTTTCTATACATATCATATACTTTCTTTTCTTCTTGAAAATTTACAAAGCTCATTAGCACATTTCAATTCTAAGAAGCCCCAAGTTATTCAAATTTTGTGTAATTTATTCAAATTACTCTTATTAATCTACCCATAAGTATTTCTGTAAAACCCTTTAGAAAGCTATGCGGTTGTTGAAGAATATCTATAGAGAAGAAAATTCTTCCCAAATACCAAATTGCTCAAAATCAATCACTCTAACCATTCCATGAATATCGGGCCCATGCCTTTAGATTCAAGGGCAAACAACCTCTAAGGGCAAATGACACGTCCCAGGTTGGCTTCAGTAATTAACTCTGTGCTTGATGAAGTTTGTGTTTTAGGGCAGTGTCTAGTCCTAACCACAAGTATTATGGTCTCTACAGGAATCTGAGAAACCCTGGAGTTCAGCACAGTGAAAATCACTTCTGCTTCAATGTGGCATAAGTGTAAGGTTTTAAGCATGAACAAGACACAGTACAGTTTCTTCTTTTTCTCAAACTACATCTCCTTTTGGCTTGCCTCCCCCCATCGGCTGCTGACATTCAAATTGACTTTTCGCATTTATAATAGCAGTTTCTGTCTTGTTTTTACCATTGTCCACTGAGACCACTGCTGTGATTTTCTGCTGATGCACAAGATAGAAGAAAGTGTCTGGGAAAATGCACCACTTATTCCAGTCATTTTGCTAAAGGACACTCAAGTGTGGGCAAAGTCGTCAGAGAAAATGACAGAAAGCTGCATGCTGCTGTCAGGAATTGCTTCCTCATCAGTGGCTCAATTTTCAGAAGTGAGACCAAAAACCCACATGCTCTCCAGTTTTCAGACAAGAAAGAAGTGAACTACATGACATCTAAGCTAAAGGAATGAGCAAGACTACAAAAAAAAAAAAAAAGGTAACAAAAAGGAAAAAGAGAGAAAGAAGAAAGAAAGAAAGAAAGAAAGAAAGAAAGAAAGAAAGAAAGAAAGAATGCAAGCCCCTGTGATGCAGATCCCTAGGCTGAAACACTAAACTTTTGAAGGACAATATTAAACTTGATTGAAATGTCACTCAATGATACTGAAATGTCTTCTGTGTACTTCGTGCTCTGTGTGTTCCAGGCAATGAGAGAAGGTAGAAAACCAAGGTGGAGAGTTTAGGAAGAGGAAAAGAATAAAAGCCACGATTTCAACAGAGTATTTTGTAACCCAGAAGATAAAACATATAGGGAAAAAAAGAGAGATGGAAAGGGGGGGTTTAGTTTCACATTTTTCAAACTATGTTACACTAAACAACAGTTTCTTAGATGCTAATAGGTATTATGACAAAAAAAAAAAAAAACAAAACAAAACGAACAGAACTCAGAATCAATAATAATAATAAAAAAAGACTCTAAGGTCAATTAAATGTCAAGCTTCTCAGGGCCTATACTGTGTAAATGTGTTTCCTGACTTGCCATGAGGGAGATTTGAAATTTGCTACATTTGAGAATGGGAATCGTTTTTATTGACAATAAGTCTATTAACATTGGGAAACTATACATTTGAGAAGCTGATTAGGCGACATCAGAGGCCCTTAGTTCTATGTCCATTCTGTCTAGTTACGGCACTTTGGACAAATCTCCATCCTTCCCTGACTGAACTGTAGTCTTCCCATCTGTAAAATAATAAACTTGTCCAAGATGGTCCCAGAGGCCTTGTTATCCTATGATTCAAACATGATAGTATATTCCCAGGTCCTCATAGGTGTAGCACAAACAAAAATATTATGTATTGGTTAGGTAATACTGTCTCAAGGCCACACCTTCTGGGAGGGTTATAATGTCAATGGAAACAAACTAGCAAACATGCAAAAATTACTTTGGATCTGAACTTTGATTCTGAAGACCCAGTGGATTTAACAGAAAACCTCAGATTTGATATTTAGTGGCTATTAAAGCTTCTCCTTGTAGTAGTTGGATGTCTCTGGTTAACTCCCCAGTAAACTATAGGTCACTACTGAGGCTACGTAGACCCCTAAATGTGTGGGGCTTCTTTTTATGAAGGCATGACGTTTCTCCTCATCCTAATGGGAGATATCAATGTTAAAATATTTGGAGTTTCATGTTTTGGCTTCAATATTTACAAATGACAAACATTTGGGTCAATAAACATACCTTAAATTTAAAAGAGTAGAAATTGTACAAAGCACGTTCTTAGACTATCAAAGAATGAAATGGAAAATTAATAACAGAAAGATATCTAGAAAATTGCTTGATACTTGGAAATTAAAAACATATTCCTAAATAACACATGGATCTAAGCAGTCTCAAGGTAAGTTCAAAAATATATATTGAACTAAGTAAAAGTGAAGGTATTACTCATCAAAAGTTGTGGTTTACAGCCAAAACAGTGCTTTAAGGGAAATTTATAGCATTGAATGCATATATCAGGAAAGAAGAAAACTCTAAAATCAATAATATAAGCTTCCATTTTAGAAAACTAGAGAAAAATTAGTAATTTAAACCTGAATCAAGTAGAAAAGAAGAACTAATAAATTTAGAGCATAAATCAATAAACCTGAAAACCAGAAAACAATAGAGAAAATCAACAAAACCAAAAACTGGTCTTATGAAAAGTTCAGTGGATTTGCTAATACTGTATGTATAGATAGATTGGGGGGGTAGGTCAAATGAAACAAAATGTACACTATTCATAAACTTCACAAAAACCTTGTAGAGTAAGGCCTGTAATTATTTTCTATAATGTCAGATAACGTAATGGGGATTATATAGTTAACCAGATTGTTCTATTCTATAGTACATATCAAAGGCAGGAACAACTTTAAAATATGAAAAAGCCAAGTATAATTTCATAAAGAGGACAGATATTTGCTACAGTATAAAAGCCAGTCACACATGCAAAGATGAAAATTTTTTACCCCTGCTCTTTTGCCCGAGATTTTTCTCCTTGTGCTATTTTCTTGGTACTGAGTATTATTTACATACCATTTGTGATCATGTAATTTTTTTAAATGTTTATTTATTTATTCTTAGAGAGAGCAAGGAAGAGGCAGAAAGGGAGAGAGGGAGAGAGAGAATCCCAGGCAGGCTTCATGTTCAGCACGGAGCCTGACACAAGCATTCACCTCATGACCTGAGATGAAATCAAGAGGAAGATGCTTAACGGGCTGAGTCACCCAGGTGCCCCTGTGTTCACCTAATTTAAACATGAATTTTTACTAGTGGTGTAGCCTATTGTGTCATACAATGCCTAACAGGAGATAGGCACAGGTAACTGTTAAGACTGAAAATAGACTGATGAAATCCAAGTAACATTTCATGCTTTTTAGCTGCAAACAACTGAAATCAATAAAAGCTAATTTAGGAATTTAAGGTACTAAGTTACATGGTAGAAGACAGCTCACACTATCTTTAGGAGGTTGAACAATTAGGCTTGGCATCTACTATGTCAGGATAAATATGGAGTCATGCCACAGAGTTAGTTAGGAGCCACTGAATGCACAAACGTATCTGTACCTTCTTAAAATGCATCTTATCTGTACTTCATAAAAATGGAGCCGGTCTATTTTCTCCTTTTCATATTTAGCATCCAGGTCTTGGGAATGTATGCCACACAAGTGGACTTACAGCATGGCATATATCTGTGCTCTAGCTGCAAGAGGATGGAACAGTGAGTGTCGGGCATGTTCAGTCTCTGCAGTGGGATGCAAGCTCAGGTACTTGAAGAGGGAAACTTCCCTTCTCAATCAGAGGAATGGAGGTGAAGTTTTTTGAGCCCAGTAGTATTACAAATGCCATTGCAATTCTAATTTTATTAAGAGAATAATGATTTTTAAAAGGAGTTAAATCACATAATTACATCATGTTGAAACTGAAAAGGACAACTGTGATACTAAGGATGGCAAATTTTATATATACATATGTGTATATATATATATACTTAGTGTATATAGTATTAGTATACACAGTGTATATGTATAGTATACATAGTGTATATGTGTATTAGTATACACAGTACTATATAGTGTATATATATATATATATTCACACTAAGTATATATATATATATATATATATATACACATATATATATTTAGTAAATGTATATATTTTATATATGTCTATCACATGTAGGTATATAACATATACACGAACTATTGTTAAATGTGTGTGTGCATATATGTACATATGTGTTATATGCATGCCACCATTCTGACTGAGCCCCTTGCAGATAGAGCTAAATGATACTGAATTTTTTTTCTGCCCAGCCCAGATATAATCCTTATGAATACTATGATACAAGTACCTAATCCTAATCAATCAGAGTTAGCATTTAAGATAAAATCTACTTGCAAACATAAAATCACATTATTGTACAAATGAGAAATCAGAGATTCAAAGGCCTTAAAGAACATTCTCAAGTTACTTATCAAGACAGATAGTTAATGGAAAACTCAGGGCTAATGGCTAATAGCTAACATTTATCTGGCTTCTCAATCTACCAGTCACCATTCTGAGTGCTTTATGTATAATAATGCATTTAATCCTCATAACAACCATGTAAGATAACCATTATTATAATTCTCATTTTATGAATGTGATGACTGAAGCACAGAGAAGTAATTTATAGATTCAGGATTTGCATCCAGATAATCTAGATCCAAAATCCATGTTCTTAACCATGATGCTAAACTTCTCACAAAACTTTTAAAGAAGTAGGAATTCTGGACTTAAAAATTACTCTCATCAAACTACTCTTTTAATCTAAAAATTAATTCTCTTATACACTCAGCATTTTCCTATAGTATCTCTTGGGTACTAAATAAGTTTCTTAATCTTCTAACTGATTTATTTCAAAAGTTCTGCTAATAAACACTCAGTTGCTAGAAGTTCCTTTTCCCAATAACCCCAAGTGATTTTTTTCACCATTCACAGGCTTTTGAGTATAATAAAAATATTGGCCACAGTTTTTCTTCTTCACCTTTGAATCAGTAAGACATTTTTACTCCTTTAAAACTTTACTCACATGTTAAAGAAGAAAAAAATCTCAAGACATGAATTGTGACTTATATTATCTCTGGTTATTAGTTTTTTATTTGTAAAAATTAATTAGAAGATATGCTTCAAAAGTGTCTTCAACTTGTGCAAACAACCTCTTAGTAAAGAGATTTTTAAAATTATTTATTTTTGAATATTCAAGATATTTAATCAAAATAAATATCCAGAATGAGTGTAGGGAAGTCATAGGCAGGGCTAGACATAGGGAGAACTTCAAAAATGGCACAAGGTCAATCTAAGTATTGAGGAGAGTAGTGATCAGCACAGGCTTGTGAGAAAACTATATGATACTTGGGTGGGTGAGTGGGTGTGAGTAACACTAGAAATATGAGAAAGAATAGTACCTACAGATTACCCAAGGCCAGAAATAGTTTTTGTTCCAAAGCCGGCCAAAAACACCTAATAATTCAAGGGGCATGGGCAGGAAACTCATAAGATCTTGCCTCAGTAGCACAGAATAAATTGGCCCTGTACTAAATGTTGTTCTAGTTTTGTCTAATAAGGCTTAAAAATAAAATTTGGAAGTTCAAAGTTTCCAAGTAATTTAATTGCATCTCAAAACAAAGTTCAATAAAGTTTATAGGATTACAAAAAATATCAAACACCCAGGAAAAAAAATTATAGTGCCTGACATCTACTCAAAAAATTATTAAGCATGGAGAGAAACAGAAAAACACTACACAAATAAAAACTCAAGACATGAAAACTACATTGTCTGAATACAATGTAACATTTATTTTTCATGTCATTCCATTTCATGTCATGAAAAATATCCTGAATGGGATTAATACAGATTAGACATTTCCAGAGAAGAGATTAGTGAATTAAAGAATAGCAAAGAGACTATAATAATGAAATACACAGAGAAAAGTGGTCCTTCCCAAAAAAGAACATAGCATTAATGAATGGTGGAACAACTCTAAGTGGCTAATATTCATGTGATTAGAGTTCTTGGAGAGGATGTTATGGGACAACAAACAAGCAAACAAACAAACAAATAATGGCCTTTTTCCTCCCAAATTTGATTAACACTATAAAACTCTGATCCAAGGTCAAGTATAAGAAACATTAAGAAAACTACACCATGACACATCATAATTATATCTATCATGACATATCATTATTTAACAATGATAAAAAAGAATATCTTAAAAGTTTCCAGAAAAATAAAACAAAAGAATGCAAACACAAAAATAAAGATAAGAATGATACCAATGTCATCATCAGGAAGAATTCGAGAGAGATGACAGTAGGTTAGCATCTTTAGTAGTAAAAAAAAAAAAAACCCTCAACCTAAAATTCTATACCTGTAGAAGACACCTTTCCAAACTTAAAGCAAAATAAAGGCTTTTTCAGAAATAGAAAATCTTAAAGAGTCTGACATTAGACCTACACTGCAATAAAGAAAAATGATACCAGATAGAAATGTGGATCTATACAAGGAAAGCTCCATATGTATTTATGTAAGTATATAATATTTTTCTTATTTTTTAAATCTTTTCAAATAAATTTAAGTTTAAACAAAGGTAATAGCAATACAGTATGGGGCTTTAGCATATGCATAATTAAAATGTGTAATAATAAATACACAAAACCTGTGAGGAGAGAAATAAAAATAAACTATTGCAAATTTCCTATACTATACATAAAGTAGTATAATATTAAAATAGCAAATAATAAAAATAGCAACTAATAAAATAGCAAAACAATGAGTTGTAGCATATAAAACAATAAAGGAGATGAAATATAATTATTTTTTAAGTGTATTTATTTATTTTGAGAGAGAAAGAGCATGAGCAGGAGAGGAGCAGAGAGAGAGAGAGGGAGAAAGAGAATTCCAAGCAGGCTCCATGCTGTCAGCACAGAGCCCCTTGTGGCGCTTGATCCCATAAGATCATGATCTGAGCCAAAATCAAGAGTCAGACACTCAACCAATTGAGCCACCCAGGTGCCCCTAGAATGTATTTTGGACTGAATGAAATAAACATAACATGAAATTTGGGGGGATGCTGCTAGAAAGGTACTTAGAAAGTACCTTTCTAAGTGCTTTATAGCACTAGCCAACTATAATAGAAAAGAAATAAGGTTTCAAATTAAGGACCTCAGCTTCCACTCTAGGAAATAGAAAAGCAAAAACAAAAACAAAAAAAACAAAAAGGAAGCCAATTAAATGGAAAGAGAAAAAAAAAATAGAAAACTCACTGAGATAAGAAGCTGTATCTTTGAGAAGATAAGTAAAATTGGTAAACCTTTAGGTAGACTGATGAGGAAGAAAAAGAGTCACAAATTACTAAAATTAGGAATGTGAGAGATGACATCATTATAGATACTACAGATGTTAAATGATACTCAGGGAACATAATGAACAGCTGTATGCCAATAAAGTTGATAACTTAAATGAAATGAATACATTTCTTTAAAGACACAAACTACCAAACCCTATTTACTTAATAAGAAATAGTAAACTTGAATAGTCTTATATTTAGCAAACAGATTATATTTGCATTTTAAATCTCCACGTGGAAGGAACTCAAGGCACTGGTGGCTTCTTGGGTCAATTTTACCAAGTAGTTATGGGAAAAATGGCAATTTTACCCCAACTTTTTAAGAAAATGTAAAAAACAATCCTTAATAACTTATTTTATTAAGCCAAGTTTTCCCTGATAAAAGGAGTAAAGACATAAGGTAAAGAAAACTAATGTCTGATATCCCTCATGAATATAGATACAATAATCATTAAGAAAGCTTTGAAATTGAATTCAATAACATATAAAATTGTTGTATCATATTGTTATATAGAGAGCTAAATAATTTAATATATATAAATTTATATTATATAAAACATAATATATCATGACACAAATGGAATTGCTCCCAGGAATGCATATTTAGTTTAAGATTTTAATTAACCAATGTAATATACCATATTAACAAAATAATAAAGGGAAAAAAACCACGATGATCTTTATAGATAAAGAAAAGCATTTGACAAAATTCAACATTCATTTCTGACAAAATTCTCAGAAAATTCAAAATAGAAGAGAATTTAATTGGCTTGTTAAAAATATCTGTGAAAAACTCATAGACAATATCATATTTAATAGAAAAATATTGGATGTTTCCTTTAAAGATTAGAAGCAAGTCAAAAATGCCCCCTATAACTACTGCTATTCAACATTGTGCAGGAAGTTCTGGCCACTATAATAAGGCAACGAAAAAGAAAGAAATGACATCCAGATTAGAAAAGAAAAAGTAAACCTATTTGCAGACAACATTATTATCTGTGTTACACATCTGATGAAACCTATTTAAAATGTTACTAGAACTAATATATGAGTTTAGCAATGTTAAAAGATATAAGGTCAATATGCAAAATCAATTGTTTAAATAGTCAGAAATTGAGAGTTTGTAAGTACCTCTTTAAAGTAGCATCAAAATATGAATTATTTAAAGATAATTCATATTTATCTGAAAAAAAGGTATACGAGGCTTGTGAACTAAAAACTACAAAATATAGTTGAAAGAAATGTTAAAAGAGCTAAATAAGGAGATATACAGTGTTTATGGCTTAGAGGATACACTATTGTAAGATGACATTCTTCTCAGATTAATTTATAGATTTAATACAATCTCAATATCCTTCCAGGTTTTGATGTGGAAATTGACAAGCTGATTCTAAAATTTATGTAGAAATGGAAAGGACTTAGAATAGCCAAAACAAACTTGACTATAAATACAGTAAAACCTTGGTTTGTGAGCATAATTCATTCTGGAAACATGCTTGTAATCTAAAGTACTTGTATATCAAAGCAAATTCCTCCATAAGAAATAAAGGAAACTCAGATAATTTATTCCACAACCCCAGAATACTTGTATAAAAATGATTATGATACTGTAATATGATACAAAAAAATAGAGAAAATACAAACATAAAGAAAAAATAAACAAATTAACCTGTACTTCATGGCTGGTGTGAGGGAGACAAGAGAGAGGAGGGTTATTGTGTAGGACTCACTATCTATTGGCTCAATGGAATCCTTTTCTGCATGGGGGCCACTGTATACACTCACATGGATGTTGACTATAGTACAGTATATAAACTCTTGTCATACACTGTATTTAATGTGATTGGCAATAAGGCAAGATATGAAAGGGTCTATATCCGCATGCAGCCTGACCTAGAATAAAGCGAAGCATTCCTAAGCTTACTCTTGTATGGAAAAGCAAAGCACTACCCATAGGTGCTTTAAATTGACAAAAAGTACACTAGTGCCAGTGTGGGTACCTTCTAACGTTCTGAAAAATCACTGATTTCTGCCAAACACTGCAGCCTGAGACCGAGAATCTGAGCACAGGAGACGATCACCCACAGTCCTGCTGAGAGAGAGAGAGAAAGAGAGAGGAGAGAAAGAGAGGAGAGAGAGGGAACCATTGGCTCAGTTGTGATCATGTGATGTTCAGCATCATGTATTACTTGTATTGCAAGACACTGCTCATTTATCAAGTTAAAATTTAATAGAAATGTTTGCTCATCTTGTGGATCACTTGTAGAACAAGTAACTCGCAATCCAAGGTTTTACTGTATTACTGTAAAGCCGGAAATATCAGAGCAGTGTGATATTGTCATAAAGACAGACAAATGGATCAACAGAGCAGAATACAGCTCTGAAAATATGAACCACCTATTCAAGGAGGTTTGAAGATAATTCAATGAAGAAAGTATAATCTTTTAAAGAAGTGCTGCTGAGACAATTTGATATCCATATGCAAAAGCAAAAATTGAAGTAAACCCTCATACTATACACAAAAATTAACTCAAATTGGATCATTAGATTAAAGGCCATATAACTAAAATACCTGTAGAAGGAAATATAGAAAAAAATCCCTCTGAGTTTGTGTTAAAGACTGCTTATGTACACTACTAAAATACGCAAAGTGCAATCTGTTAAAGACAAATTTTATTAAGTTAACCTTGTCAAAATTAAAAAATTTTCCACTTTGAAAGGCACTTAGAATTAAAAGGAAAACCACAAGCTGTGATAAATTGAGTGTAGAGTATATTTAAAAAAAACACTTTAGATCTCAAAGTAAGAAAATAAATAATAAATGGAGCATAATACATAAATAGAGCTAAGATTTAGCTACTTCACGAAAATGAATATACAAATGACAAATAATCAAATGAAATAATTACCAACATCATTAATCATTATGCAAATCCATATTTAAACCACAATGAGATAAGACTAAACACTTATTGGAATGCCATTAATTTAGTGCCATACCACTCTTAGTGAGGATGTGGATCAACTAGAAGTTTCATGAAGATATTTCCTTGAATATCCACACATCAGAAAGGGCCTCCTTGACTGCCCTATATCAAAAATTTTTTCATATATGAAACCCTTGGCCTAAAGTTTAGTGAATGACATTCAGATATCCTCACAAAATCCACTGCAATCTTCCAGATGACCTTTACCTAATGATTCTCTCTGTGCTGTCTCAGTCTTGAACAAGGGGGAAAGAAGTGTTTGATGCTATATTCTGCAGACTTTTGCAGATAAATTAAAGTGTAGTTCTCATTTCCAGGGCAGGACTGAGAAAAGGTTCTAGTCTATTATTTCTGTTAAATTATGCATATAAATTTAAATACATGCTATTTTATCATGATAAGTGCCTTTTATGTAAGCAGGATTCATGACTGATGTGCACAACTGTTTATCACTGACAACCTTAAAGGATAAAGCATAAAGATGGCCCGTACTTTTTCAGGTAACATTTTTCAACTTTACCAATTTCAGATGAGTCAGGGTAGTTATCCTTCACATAGGTCTATGAGCCATAGCTGAACATATCACTGTTTCTATGTCTAATGACTTTTTATCCTCCTGAGTAACTGCTTACAAACTCCTCTTGCTCAACTTATTGATTTAAGTCAATGAAACACAAGTTATAGGAATTCAATGGGAACCCAGGGATGAATAAATTTCAAGGATGGGGCTCAGATATTGGTCCTGGATCCAATCAGTACCTTGTATCCCTATTTTGAAGAGAAAAACAGTGATAAGCTTCTGGTTTTGTTTTGTTTTGTTTTGTTTTTGGTTGTTTTGTGGGGGATAGGGTGGTAGGTGACTTCTAGACTCTGCTTGAAATTCCCCTGAGAGGCCCCAGAACAGTTTTAGTAACTCTTGGAGCATACTTCCAAAACACAGTTCTAATACAATATTCATTTTATAAACTAAGAAAAGTTAAGTGACTTATAAATATTCACATAGCTAGCAGTAATTTTTCTAATAAGTTGTCTTCTACAACTAATCTCCTCTTAACATTCAGTGGGATGGACGTACTTTCCATGCAGGCCTTTCAGATTCAGCTCACTTCTCATTGATTCTAAGTGACTTATGCCACCAAAATAGGATACACCTACCTCTGTAAAGAAGAGGCATCAGACTGCCCAACCTTCCAAGCAACTCAGGCCTTAGGGAAATCTGATATTTTCTAGGTGATGGTAATCCTGCACCCTGAATCTTTGTTCAGATGGCATCCCTTAGTTTCATCTTACACTACACAAAGTTTACCCCCAACTGTTGCCTCTCTAAGATTCATTCAGGGACTTCTGTCTTTGTATACCGGAAATATTCAGATATTAAATAAGAATGGCAAATATGTCTAGACTGACAGGCCAACTACAACCTATTGGAAATTAGCTCACAGGGCTGTTTTTTTGTTGTTGTTGTTGTTTTCTTTTTTTTCTTTTTTTTAGTGTTTATTTATTTTAAGAGAGAGAAAGCAAGCAGGGCAGGGGTAGAGAGGGATAGAGAGAATCCCAACAGGCTCCATGCTGTCAGTGCAGAGCCCCGTGTAGGGCTCAAACTCACGAAATGAGATCATGACATGAGCTGATATCAAGAGTCAGAGGCTTAACTGACTGACCACCCAGGCACCCCTGTTTTTCTTTTTATTTTTTTTATAGAAGTATGAATCAGTATCCAAACTCACCAGAAAAAAGTTTCATGTCTGATTAGCAAAGTGTGCTATGACCTCTAGACAGTTATATTTTGGCACTCATGCCATCTATATGCCTCAGTTATCCAGGTTTATATAAGAACCCCTAGAAGGCAGAGCATTAGTACCATATAACTACCTTTCCTGATTCAGTAACTGGCTCCCTGAACTTTCACAATGACTACTGGCTCCATACTAGTTATTCTTCTAGGTTTTGTCTTTCTCACTCCTTACCCCACTCCACTCTCCCTCTGTCTTCAGTTTTAGGCCAACTGCTGCTGATTTTTTCTCTGAGTTTCGGTACATTTAGCCTCTTAACCTATTGAAGATAAAAATGTCATGACTCAGGAACATGGTATTCAACTATTTTGTGTTTGAATGACATGTGAACATTATCCAAAATACATATTCCCAAAGAATCTGACACGTTAAGTTTATAATATAACCTGAGGTTTTATTATAATAAAATAAAAAATAACCTGAGGTTTTATTATGTTTTGAAGTTGCCTCGGTAAATTAGTGACATAAAAAAAATAAGAAGCACTACCATAAGCCATATTTCTATTTAGATTTCCTCAAATTCACATATTTGAAAGCTTCTGACTCACTGGGACTCGAAAGTTTGAGGCTAGGACAGAGAATATGGATGTTGATGTGTATCAGCCTTCCTAAAAACAATATTACAAATGTAGTCAAATTGCATTTATGCAAACTAACTATAAAAAAGTAGAGGAGCTCTGTGTTATCATAAACTTGTTCGGATGACAAATAAAATTTGTTCTAGGTAAATTTCAAATGAAGGGTGCTCTAGATCTAATTGTCTACAATAACTTTGAAGTTTTTGTATAAATATTTATGTAAATATAAATAACTGTCATGATATATGCAGAATAATTTGAAAAGACTGTTAAGATACATTAGGGCAGTAGACCTTCAACAAATATATTTTTAATGAACTAAATAATAGATTTTGACTTTGTAATCATCAGACTAAACTTACTTTGATGAATAAACAAGAATATTTGCAATTGAAAGCAGTTCTGGGAAAACAGTCATAGCAGGATAGTACTACTAGGAGTACTAACACTAGTACCAGTAATATATGAAACTACATAGAGAAACAATATAGAGTGTACTTGAAAATATTAACCCAGAATGACCATAATCTTGCCATTTGCAGCTACATGGATGGAACTAGAGGGTATTATGCTAAACAAACTTAGTCAATCATAGAAAGACAAATATCATATGACTTCACTCATATAAGGTCTTTAAGATACAAAACAGAGGAACATAAGGGACGGGAAGCAAAAATAATATAAAAACACAGAGGTTGACAAAACATAAGAGACTCTAAAATATGGAGAACTAACAGAGGTTTACTGGAGGGGTTGTGGGGGGGCAATGGGATAAATGGGTAAGGGTCATTAAGGAATCTACTCCTGAAATCATTGTAGTACTATATGGGAACTAATTTGGATGTGAACTAAAAAAAATAAAATTAAAATTTTTTTTTAAATGGTAAGAGAATGGAAAAATTATAAGCAAAAAAAAAGTAAACAAAAACAACAAAGATCAAATTTTAACAATCATTATTAATGCAAGGGACCTTGATGGCTCATTTGGTTAAGCTTCTGACTGTTGATTTAAGCTCGGTTCATAATCTCACAGTTCATGAGATTGAGCCTCATATCAGGCTCTGCACTGACAGTGCAGAACCTGCCTGGGATTATCTCCCCCTCTCTCTCTCTGCCCCTCCCCTGCTCTTTCTCTCTATCTTTCTCAAAATGAATACATAAAGTTTTTAAAAAAGAATCATTATTAATGGTGGTAGTATTAGAATTGTTATTTGGATCCTATTGTGTGTGAAAAATGATATAAAGTAACATATAATTATTGGACATTCTAATTGTGTCATCCTCATTTCTCTTGAGAATCCAGATTCTTTCTTTTTTCTCAATTTATTTTTATTATTACTGAAGTATAGTTGACATACAATGTTATATCAGTTTTAGGTGTACAACATAGTGATTCAACAGTTTTATACATTCATTATACAGGGCTCACTACAATAAGTGTAGTCCCATCTGTCACCATACACCATTATTACTATGTTATTGTATTATATGCTATATTGTATTATATGCTATATGAATATTAGCATATTCCCTATGCTGTACTTTTCATCTTCATGGCTTATTTAATTTATAACTAGAACTTTTACCTCTTATTTCTCTTCACCTACTTTGCCCAGCCTTCCAACCCTCTCCCCTCTGGTAACCACTAGTTAGTTCTCTGTATTTATAAGTCTGTATCAGTTCTTTCTTTTTTTTAATTTGTTTGTTCATTTGTTATGTTTCTTAGATTCCACAATAAGTGAAATCATATGGTAACTGCTTTTCTCAGTCTGACTTATTTCAGTTAGCATAATACCCTCTAGTCCCTCTATTTGTTGCAAATGGCAAAATTTCATTATTTTTTTAAGGCTGAGTGATATTTCATTGTATATATATATATATATATATATATATATATATATATATATACATATATATACATACCACTTTTTAAAAATCCCTTCCTTATTGATGGACACAGGTTGCTTCCATATCTTGAGAATCCAGGTTCTTTATGTGAAACAAAGAACATGTAAATTAGAAGTTAAGCTAAAAATCTTACGGTCTTGAACCTGAAATAAAAATATCAATCTCAACTCAAAATATGCATATATATCCTGACCTGTTTCACTCAAAAGACCTAAAAACAATAACCAACCCAGTAGCCATGAACATGCCTAAATTCTTGAAAATAGATAGAAGATGGGAAGGCGGAAAGGAAGGAAAGAAGGAAAAAAAGAGAGGGAGGGACGGAAAGAGGGATGGAGGAAGAAAGGAAAGTTTTTTTGGAGAAATTTGATTTCCAAAATACTTTTGATCCAATAACAACAATCATTGCAATGTACTGGAACTCTTTAAATATGTTTACAATGAATTCCTAATGATACATATATTTTTGATTTTACCTTATGAAAAAGACAGGGAAGTGAGTATAAAAAAATCAAACATTTATTCTTACTTTTCTACATGCTTTCCTACATATTTTTCCACACTGTTCCACCAAGTAACCAAATAGCAAAGGAAGGAAGTGAGAGAAACATTTAAAATGATTAAAATGTTGCCATTTTGCAACAGCAGTTGATTACTAGATGCAGGCGTTGTCAACATTTTCTAACATTACCAAAAAAGACAGACATCGTGTTCTTTCTAGTCTTGCAATGCACTACCTACAATTTTGTCAAAGAAATACCTCCTAAATGCAATTCGGTCTCTGGCCTCTTGTGTTTGCTCACGATTATGCCTAACAAATATTTTTACCACATAATACACCAAAGTGAAAGAAGTAAGTTGAAAGCTACAAAACAGATTTCTAGTCTTACTCTGTTAGCTTTGGCACCTGTGAAATGAAACGTTTGAACTAAATGTTCTCTATGTTTGTATGTGTGTGCATGTGCATGTATGTGTGTGTGTGTTCCATTTCTAAAACATTCCAGAATTTTACTATCTTGTCAGTTTTATTTGAATAGTAGATGAATAATATAAAATGTCTATGTAGATCCATTTTTATCACACTTTGCACTATCAAAATCATTTCATACATATCATTCCATTTATTCTTCAAATCAGTGTTTACAGGCAGGTCAGAGCCATCATGGGCTACAAGGCACACTGTACTTGAACAGACTGGAGAGTAAACTGGTAAGGCTTGAAAATACATCTCTTATTACCCATTTAGCAAAATGAAAACAAAACACTTTTTTTCCCTATTTTCCACTTAAACTGGAGGAAATAAAACCACTTGCCCCTTCTTTAAAAAAGAGATTCTGATATCCACGTTCCCAATAAACAAGTTATACTTGAGTAAGAGCAAAGTATTTTTATTTTATTTAGTTTTCTTTTCTTTCTTTCTTTTCTTTCTTTCTTTCTTTCTTTCTTTCTTTTAAGGAAGGCAGCTTTAGGTGCCTTCTAGTGGATTTAAAAATCAGAATGGGTGAGAAATAAGAGACAGGAGACTTGGCAGCAAAAGAATTCTGAGAAGAAACAGGGATACAAAATACCAATTGGGTCCTGGGTTTTGGATATCTGGGCCCCATCCCTGAAAGTGGCCTCATAGCTCATATTTGGCCTGAGGAGGTCAGAGCCAAGACACTAGTGCAAGGATCCCTGTGAAGAGTGCTATCATAATGCCCAGAGGCTGTGCTGGATCAGAGAAAAATCCCCCATTCCTGGCCTAAACTCTTCTGGCTCAAGCAATCTGCAGTTCAGTGGGTGGGAATTTCATTGTACTTAGGCTTTCAGGTCTCACTTTCTAGAGACACAGTCTTTGAGTGGAAATACTGCAGTCCTGGAGCCTAACTATTTGGCTGTTCAGTGAGGAAGCTGTCCTGCTGCTTGCTGCACACCCAGATGCTTGTAAACCTTCAGAAACGACTCAAGGGGGTGAGTGTTGGAAAGCGTATTTATTTCTAGGGCAGCAATAGACCACTAGGAAACCCCTAAGCTGACTGTAGAGGATAGTATTTCTCCCTGTAGAACTGAGAATAGGCAGTGCTGGGTTAGGGAGAGGTGAGATAATGCTATGAAGTTGTGTCCTTAAGGGGAATGCCAAATTTGCAACTATTGCATCTCAAGAGCTTGAATAAGATCCAGGAGGCTATAGCAAACAGAAGATCCAGTACTGTAGTTAGCCTTAAGGCAACTTGGAGCTTCAAGTATAAGAATATATACAATTAGGTGGGTAGTAGTAGGGGCGCCTGGGTGGCTCAGTCGGTTGAGTGTCTGACTTCAGCTCAGGTCATGACCTCATGGTTCATGGGTTTGAGCCCCGTGTCAGGCTATGTGCTGACTGCTTGCTCAGAGCCTGGAGGCTGCTTCAGATTCTGTGTCTCCTTCTCTCTCTGCCCCTCCCCTGGTCATGCTCTGTCTTACTCTGTCTCTCAAAATAAATAAATGTAACAAAAAAACAAAACAAAAACAATTAGGTGGGTAGCATTATCTCTTTGTAGAGTTATAAAGAAACTTTTGTCATTTTTTAGAAAGGACCCAAGATGGTGGCTGAGTTGTAGGATTCAGGCAGCACTGGGTTCATGATAGTTGCATGGGGTCCTGCACTGAGAAGGGTTCAGCACTCAGTGTAATGCTCTTCTGTGGTAATCTTTAATTTCTTAATAATTTTTTAATAAGTCCCATGTTTTCATTTTTCACTGAACCTTACAAATTATGTAGTGCCTAATTCTTGGAGATATCTTAGTAGTAGATGCTAATATGATTATCAGGGTCCTGTATCATGGGGCTGGAGATTTGAGAAGTAATCTTATCCCAGTACAGAACTAGAATGCAACATAAGATAGAAGAGAAGAGAAAGTTGACTTTACAAATCTGGCTTATGTGATTGAAGTTAAGGAGTAAAATATACTTAGTGGATTGAGGACATGAAGAGATCCACTCAGGACTCACTTGGTAAAAGACTGAGGTCTGCAAAGATGAACTCTGGGCTGTATCTGCTGGTGAGAATGGAGCTGCTCATAAATGTCCTCTCCTGGTTAGGTTGGGACAAAGATTAGATGTGGGTCACACTGCAGATTATGATTATAAACTTTTCCAAAACGTGGGCTGTCCCATTCTTCTACGACAATCCCAAGTGTAAACTTTTCCAAAATTTCACCTGTATCTTATTCTTCTACAAATCCCATTTGAAATAATGCCTAGCACAGAGAAGACAAGCAGGGAATGGAATAAAACAGAGCTGTAAACTAAAGCCTTCAGTGGTTGCAGTTCTATAGTTTTGATGTTAGCAGGAACTTGCTAGATAGGCAGGACAAGTCTTATTTGTCCCCATTATGGAAATGGAAAATTCGTCTTTGATTGATTAAGGAGCTCAGCCAAAGTTACTTCAATGATATTAGCTGTTACCAGAATTCAGTTCTCCAGATTCTAGACCAATTCTGTCATGCTGTTTCCTAAATTAATGACATTTAACTGAACTGAAAATGTATCGCACAAGATTCATTTATTTGGTGATGAAGACCTGAACATCATTGCTGGGATCTTTGTGAGGAAACTCAGTGAGAGTGAGATTCATGTATCAAAACCAGGAAAGGCTGTGGAGTCTTCATTTCTGATGATTCTAGTCTTCTAAGACATGATAAAGAGGGAAATGAGCTATACAATGTTGTCTTCACTTCATTGTCTTTCATTATTGAGCAATTCAAACCCATGAACTTTTCTAGGTTAGAATATTTCTAGGACATGAGAACAAGTTGTGATGAATATTAAAAAAAAAGTCTAGGCTTCATCATTTTGTCATACTGATCAATTAAAAAATAGGCTCTCAGTAATTTCTTTTTCATTATTGCACATTACCAATCTTTGCAAAATATAGCCTCTCTTCTTATGGATTTAGATTCTGTCTGGTGAATAGAACAACTGAATAATTATCCAGTTAGTTGAATCAGTATAGACTATTGATCTACTTAATATTGCCTGAAATATATCTGTTAGATTAAAACTGATTGAGAGCCCAGAGGCTATTTGGCTATGTGAAAAAAACATGATAAAATTTATATCTTTAAAACTTATATCCCCACCAAAGACAGTGTGATTCTTCCCTGCAGAGTTTTGTTCTCATACAGGGGTAGGACTAGACTTATTCTGAGTGAGACTTCTTTGCAGATCGGAGCTTGCAATGTTGGCTGCATGTTCGAATCGCCTGAGAAGATTTGACACACAGCAGTGCTCCACAGTCGACCAATTAAAGCACAATATTTTGAAGATAGGCCCAGAAATCAATATATTTTTTAAAAAACTCCATGGATGACTCTAATACACAAGCAAGATAACCATTGCCCTAAAGTCTCTTTGACATCAGAACATTTAGAATAAGGCATACTCTCCTCTAAATGAGCATCTCCTACCTGAGCATGTATACTTCCATGCCATTGCTATTTGTGAAAATCCATTCAGCTTGAAGTTGGCTCATCTGTGGACCGTTCTTAGATGTGTCTAGTTTGTCCCTAGTGTAATGGTCCAGGTCAGGCAAAGTAGTGACAAGAAAACTCTGTCCCCCTCCCACCTCACTCTCTCCCTCTCCAGCTATTTTCAACCCACTTTTTCTGTAATTCTTTCTCTACCAGAACTGAAGAAGCTTTATATCCTCCAGGATATAGACCAGGATTCCATCCTCTCCCCTTGTAAGACTTGTTATTTCCGCTTTTACTAGCAAATTTGACTTCATTTCTCCCTTTGGACTTTGCTGTGGTTCCATTCAGCGTACCCCAACATCTCTGGAGATGCTTTGTTTCCTTCATGTTTGCCAGCAGAGAAACTTAATTCCAGTCTCTAGCCACATAACTGGCATTCACCTGACTCCCTTGGGGGAAATTATATAAATTTAATCCAGTCCAAAATCAAGGAACTCTTCAAAGGATCCGCAAAAAGTAACAGAAGAGGCAAACTGCTTTAATATATGACACTTAGTAAAGCAAAATTTAAAATCTCCTGACTTCTTACTTGAATAACAAAAACAGCTAAGTCATCAGCACAAATTATGATAAATTTAAGCTTTGAAGATTCTTACTCTATAGCTTAGAAAGGCCAAGAAAGGCAGGCAAACTAAGAAAACCCCTGCAGCAATCTTCTCATTCTACCTTAAGTCAAAAATCCAAGGTTCTTAGCTAGAAGACATACCAGTTTAAATACCACAGAACTGTGTAAAACAGAAGGAGGTAGTATGTATGATGGACAGAAGAGACTTATGTTGATTCTCTAAAATTGCAGTGGCCTATAATTCAGCATAGAAATTCCAAGGTAAAGTAGCCCCCTGAGGTATTTGTGAAACTGTTGTCAAGCTTAATGATGTCTAATCAAGGTAGTATGTAGAAGGTAGTGTTTAGGACTTAGTGGGCAGAAATACTGAGTCCTCCATGGTGAATCTATAGTGAGTAGTGCCCCAAGATATGCCTGGGAATATAGGTCACTGGTGTCAAAACCTTTCCCCGGGTGAAATAGAAAGAGAATGCAAGGTGGCAGGTCCTCAGCTAAGCGGAATATAATTCATAATATGGTTACCCTGTTTCTCCCAGAACAGGAATCCAAGGAAGAACGAGGGCAACAGGCCCAGTATAATTAATTCCAGATCAAATCAGGTAACTAAGTTTCCTAATGTTTTTAGTAGCTCAACATGATCTTGGTCTACTAGTGGTACAACTTGTAACATAGATGCTTCAATGATACCTATTTCAAGATTGAAGTTGCAGCTATTCATCATGAAGTTTTGGCTTGTCTTTTTCTCTCTACATTTATACACACTGTGGTTGCCGTTGTGTGAATATGAGCAGATTTCTTTGGAGAAGCATAGAAAGGGGAGGATATTAACATTTATCTAGTGATACAATGCATCAGATACTTCTAGGTATTTTATTGATATCATACCGTTTAATCCAAAGAGACAACCCCTGTGCAGAGTTGCCATTTCCATATTTACACATGAAAATACTGAGGCTGAGGGATTAAACATTTTTTTCCCAAAAATCAAATGAGTTTTAGATACTATGGTCAAAATTTAATGACAGAAATTAACTATGGGAAAATGTCTTGAATTATGAAAAAAAAAAAAAAAAAACAAGCATGTACTTTAAAGACCTTGGTCAAGGGATGGTATTCTTATATTTTCTTCCAAAATGTGACATTAATTTGATATCTTAACATTTGGGTCTTTTTCCCAAGAGTGACAATGAAAGATATGATAAATACAGTTAGGAAGATCTGATATATTACCTAAGGAAACAATGCATACATCACACATACATACATTAACACTAACCAACACTGCTTAAAATGGGGTGGAAATGCAGACTAGTGAGGCACAAAATACCTTGTGTGGAGCAACTATGCCCTCAAAATTCCAGTGAATGGAGGAGCCAAGGGTACTGCCCCAGTACTGAGTCTAACCCCTACTGCACTGATGATGAATTCAACTTAATTATATAGTGAGCACCATGTTTCTTGGCAGTGCATCAAGCACACATAATAAAAAAGTGAAAGAAACTTGGTAAAAAGTATATGTGTCATTAGATATTTGCTAACACCTGTGGAGATTCAAAGAAGAGATTGTATTTCTTCTTGGAAGAGTTAGAAAGATTGAGAAAATTAAAGTTTTATTGATGAGTTACTTAGCAAATAGTAAATTTTTTTTAAGTGGGCTTCACACCCAGCATGGAGCCCAACATGGGGCACTCATGACCCTGAGGTCAAGACTCTGGGATCAAGACCTGAGCTAAGAGCAAGAGTTGAATGCTTAACCTACTGAGGCACCCCACAAATAGTAGACTTTTGAATGAAGGAATGAATAAATGAATTTCATTTTGTAAGTGATGTAGGGATGGAAAGAAGAACATATTAAAGAGGAATTTATATTTATAACATCACAGAAACAGAAAATCACAATCTGTGTTAAAGAAAAACTAAGTTGTCTGCTAAGGTTGAAACTCTGAGTGTATGTGCAAGAATGGTATGTTTCTCAGTCCACTTGAGTTGCTATAACAAAACTAAAAAATTGAGGGGTGCCTGGGTGGCTCAGTCGGTTGAGCATCCGACTTCGGATCAGGTCATGATCTCGTGGTCTGTGAGTTTGAGCCCTGAGTCGGGCTCTGTGCTGACAGCTCAGAGCCTGGAACCTGCTTCGGATTCTGTGTCTCCGTCTCTCTCTGCCCCTTCCCCGCTCATGCTCTGTCTCTCTCTGTCAAAAATAAATAAACATTAAAAAAAAATTTAAAAAAAAAAACTAAAAAACTGGGTTGTGTTAAAAGAGAAAGAGACAGACAGACAGACAGACAGACAGACAAAAGGCCAAAAATGGAGTTACTTGTTCTAAGCCCCAGGCCAGCAAACCAAGACTTAATAAATAACCTAACTGCAGTTTCAACCTCTCCTAGAGATATAATCTTAAAATGTAAATCTAGAATTTCCTGGTCAGCATTAGCAAAGCCATCTGTATGATAGTCCCCTTCCATCGCCCAAAGAAAATGAAGTGACCCACTTTTCTTTTCCCTGTTCCTTCTACCTCTAAAAGTATCCCATTTTGTTCATCTCTCCAGAGCTTCTTTCTGTGTGCTCTGTAGGATGCTGCCTAATTCATGAAACATTCAATAAAGCCAATAAAATCTTTAAATTTCACTAGGTTGAATTTTGTTTTTCAGCACTTGTAAACAACAGAAATCTGTATCTCACAGTTCTTGACGCTAGAAGTCTGAGATAGGGTGCCAGCATGGTTGGATGAGGGACTTCTTCCAGGTTGCAGACTTTTCATTGTATCTGCGCATGATGGAAGGGACCAACAAGTTCCCTGGTGGGTTTCTACAGGGCTTTACCTTCCAAAGGCCCCAGCTCCTAATACTATCATGTGAGGGTTAAGGTTTTAACATTTGAATTTAGTGAGGGGCGGGCACAAACATTCAGAACATTGCAGTATGGGTCACAGCTAAAAATATAAGTTGCTATCTGTTGATGATGCCAGGCATGCTCCTGTCTCAAGATATTTCCCCTCACTATTCTCTCTGCCTGCAATACTTTATACTCCCCTGGTTCACTTGTTTTTCCCACTCAGATGGACTGCTATGCATCATTATTGTATCATTATTCCTTTTTTGACAATCCTTCCTAAAATAAGGCTTCATATCATTTATAATCAGTCCTGCTTTGTTTTTGATTAAAACCTGAATTATCAAGCTATCATCATTTATTTGTTTTTGTCCCTCCCATCACTGGAATGTAAGCTTCTTGAAGATAAGTGCTATGTCTGTTTGCTTTATTACTATACATCTTCAAGATCAATGCCAGACATAGTGTAACTTAACAAATATTTACTGAATGCATTACAATATCTTTATGATTTTGAAGTAGGAAAGAATTTCTTAAGATAGAAGAAGCTCACTATGAAGTAAAAGATTGATACATTTGATTATATTAAAATTTAAAATTTTGTGCTATAAAAACATCTTAAATAAAAAGAAGCAATGATCTTGAGAAGATTTTTTAACCATATAAGTAAGGAGTTATATAAAGAGGTCCCACAAAATAAAAATGAGAAGACAAATAGATAATAAGGGAAAAATTGAAGGAAATTATTAATAGACCATTCACAAGAGGAAACAAGAACATTCATAAACACATTAGATGTTTAACCTCACTGGTCATCAAGGAATACAAATTAAAATGGTTTTACCCTTAATAGATTGGAAAAACATAAATATATATGCTTTGGAGACAGAAAAATATGGAGAGAGAATTGGTGCAACTAGCTGGGTATTCTTGGGAGACTCTTGAATAATGACACAAGATGATGAGTATAAGAATATATACGGCAGCATCTGTCATTATTACAACATGTAGAACACTTTAAATGTCCAAAAATAGGAGAATAGATGTAAAAATGAAAATATATTCATGTTCATGTGATAGAATAAAAAAACAAACAAACCAAAAAACTAGTAGCTGAATGATATGTTTAATAGGCCAAGATTTCTGTATTTAAACATCTAAGGAATACTAGTAAATATCTTTATTTATATATTAATATGTAGTAATATTATAAAAACACTCAAGCAAAGAATAAATACAAAATCTTACCATTGTTATCTTGGGAGGAAGGTTTAAATAAAATCATAAAGAAATATATACTGAGTGTAGTTCTCTAGAAAAAAATTTGAAGAAAATAGGAACTATGGGTACATTGATGTACTTGCTATATCTTTCAGTAGGTTTGTACTATTTCATTAAAATTGTATGTGTGTGTAGTATAAATGTTGGTTACATATACAAACTTTAGATATAATCAAAACACGATTAACAAAATAGGTCACTTCCAATCTTCTAAACCCACTTAATTTCCTGCAACTATCTGATAATCTGAAATCATGTATGTGACTGATAACCTTTAAATTCTCTCTCTGTCCACACATATATCTATGGCTCTAACCATATCTCTGTATTTGTGCATTGACAGTACTAAAGCCTTATACTCTAGGTGATAATGCCCTCCTTTTTATGGTGGACTTTACAGAGAGGTAAGTACTCAGTTATCTAATAGTGTGGTTTGTAAAGTGATGATAATACATACTTGCCTCAAAGTAATCTCCCTGATACTTGAAATACCACAAGTACTGCTTTATTCCTTTAAGGTAAGTATCATCCCCTTCATTCTTTTTCATTGAAATGCAAATCTCTCTGGTTCAGATTTGCATTTTAATTAAGCCCCTAATGCTTCAGCATTAATGAGTTTATCTAAGACTTTCTTCTTGACAGAAAGGTACAAGCCTAACTGAAAGGCCTTTTGATCATTTTGGGAAAATGTGAGACATACATGTGTTACTAAAAATAGTGACAAAACACACAGATTAGGGACAAAGCTACATAAAGGTTTTACTCTAGAGGTTTCACAATCCTACAGAATACTGATGGGATCCATTACTTACCCTCTCTTTCCTATATTTTAGTCTCACACTTATTCTTGTCCAGAAGGACCTACCAACTCACTGGCTTAATCAACTTAGCAACAGAATGTTGCTTTTTACTTTTGATAACCTTTATGTTGTGCCCACTAGATTTATTCCTGGGTTATAAGGATGGTTCTATATTCACAAACCAGTCAGTGTTACACATCACATCAATAAGAGAAACGGTAAGAAACATACGATAATTTCAATAGACACAGAAAAAGCGTTTGACAAAATACAACATCCACTCATGATAAAAACTCTCAACAAAGTGGGTTTAGAGGGAACATATGTCATCATAATAAAGGCCTTACATGAAAAACTCACAGCTAACATTATCCTAAATGATGAAAACCTGAGAGCTTTTCCTCTAAGGTCAGGAACAAGACAAAGATGTCTTCTCACCATTTTTATTCAATATACTACTGGAAGTCCTAGCCTCAGCAAACAGGCAACAAAAAGAAATAAAAGGGACCTTCTTCAGCAAGCAAGAAGAAAAACTTTCAGTATCTGCAGATGACATGATACTATATATAGAACACCTGACAGACTCCACCAAAAAAACTGCTAGAACTGATAAGCAAATTCAGTAAAGGCGCAGGACACAAAATCAATGTACAGAAATCTATTGCATTTCTATACACCAATAATGAAGCAACAGAAAGAGAAATTAAGAAAGTCACCTCATTTACAATTACACCAAACATAATAAGATACCTGGGAATAAACCTAACCAAAGAGGTGAAAAACCTGTACTCTGAAAACTATAAAACACTGATGAAAAAAATTGAAGATGACATAAAAGACATTCTATGCTCATGAATTAGAAGAACAAATATTGTTAAAATGTTTATACTACTCAAAGCAATCTACAAATTTAATACAATCCCAATCAAAATACCAACAACATTTTTCACAGAACTAGAACAAACAATCCTAAAATTTGTAGGGAACCACAAAAGACCCTGAATAGCCAAAGAGATTTTGGAAAAGAAACGTCCAGCTGTATGCATCACAATTCCAGACTTCAAATTATATTACAAAGCTGTAGTGATCAAAACAGCATAGTACTGGCACAAAAATAGACACATAGATCAATGGAATAGAATAAAAAAAACCCCATAACTATATGGTCAATTAATTTTCAACAAAACAGTAAGGAACATCCTTCCTTTCTTACACCATACAAAAAATAAATTCAAAATGGATCAAACACATAGAAGTGAGACTTGAAACCATAAAAATCCTGGAAGAGAACACAGGCAGTAACCTCGTTGACATGGGCTATAGCAACATTTTTCTAGATATGTCTCCTGAGGCAAGGAAAACAAAAGCAAAAATAAACTCTTGGAACTACATCAAAATAAAATGCTTCTACACAGTGATGGAAACAATAAAACTAGAAAGCAACCTATGGAATGGGAGAAGATATTTGCAAATGACATATCTGGTAAAAGTTAGTATCCAAAATATATAAAGAACTTATATAACTCAACACTCAAAAAACAAATAATCCATTTAAAAAATGGGCAGAAGGGGCGCCTGGGTGGCTTGGTCAGTTAAGCGTCCAACTTCGGCTCAGGTCATGATCTCATGGTCCGTGAGTTCGAGCCCCGCGTCAGGCTCTGTGCTGACAGCTCAGAGCCTGGAGCCTGTTTCAGATTCTGTGTCTCCCTCTCTCTCTGCCCCTCCCCTGTTCATGCTCTGTCTCTCTCTGTCTCAAAAATAAATAAACATTAAAAAAAAATTTTTTAAAAATAAATAAATAAAAAATAAAAAATGGGCAGAAGATATGAACAGACATTTCTCCATGAAGACATCCAGATGACCAACAGACACATGAAAAGATACTCAACATCACTTACCATCTGTGAAATAGGAATCAAAACTACAATGAGATATCACCTCATAACCTGTGGGAATAGCTAAAGTCAACAACACAAGAAACAACAGGTATTGGAGAGGATATGAAGAAAAAGGAACACTCATGTACTGTTGGGAATGCAAGCTGGTACTGTGACTATGTAAAATAGTTTGGAGACTCCTCAAAAAGTTAAAAATAAAACTATTCTACAATCCAGGAATTATACTACTGGCTATTTACCCAAAGAATATGAAAACACTAATTCAAAGGGATAATTGCATCCCTATGTTTATTGCAGTATTATCTACAATAGCCAAATTGTGGAAGCAGCCCAAGTGTCCAGCAAAATATCAATGGATAAGAAGAGGTGTTATATATACACATTGGAATATTATTCAGCCATAAAAAAGAATGAAATCTTGCCATACCCAATGACATAGATAGAGTAGGGTACTAAATGAAATAAATCAGTCAGAGAAAGACAAATGCCATATGATTTCACTCATATGTGGAATTTAAGAAACAAAACAAATGAGCAAAGGGAAAAAAAGAGAGAAACCAAGAAACAGACTCTTAATTATAGAGAATAAACTGATGGTTACCAGGAGGGACGTGGGCAGGGGTGGGAGGGACAGGAAAAACTGGTGATTGGGATTAAGAAGTGCACTTGTGATGAGCACTGGGTGATGTATGGAAGTGTTGAATCACTATATTGTACACCTGAAACTAATATTACACTGTATATTAACTAACTGGAATTAAAATAAAAACTTTAAAAAAATGATGTCCCCACTAGTCAATTTAGTAGTTTCCCACAAAATATTGTGATGGAATTCCAAAAAATGGGCCTCAGTAGAACCCTAGATGTTCCTCATATTTTAGCAAAATCTTGCAATCTCTTTGAGCCTCTAAATTCTCATCAATAAAATAAGTATAATAATAATAATAACAACCATAATAATATATGAATGTAATAATACCTTAACATTTAGCTCACAGATTTCTATACAGGATCAAGATTGAAAAAGCCTATATAAGTATCTTGTAAAACATAGTGATTACTTTTATGTTAATATAGATGTTTGTCATTGCAGGTAATAATAAATTCATATCAAACTAGCTTAAACAAAAGGGGTAGATATTTGCTCATATTGATAGAAAGCTTAAGATTTAAAAGATTTTTCTGGTTTGGTTTGGTTTTAGAGGAGGAGGGGGAAGGGCAGAAGGAGAGAGACAGAAACTCTTTAGCAGGCTCCACGTTCAGCAAGGAGCCCAGTGTGGGACTTGGTCTCTCGACCATGAGATCATGACCTGAGCCAAAATCAAGAGTCAGAGGCTCAACTGACTGAGCTACCTAGGTGCCCCTAAAATTTAAAAGTTTTAGGCTCAATTCAATCAAAGTTTTGCCTTTATTACCCTATTATTCTTTCACTATCTCCACCATCCTCTGAATGCCAGCTTCATCCTCAACCTGGTATCCTCAGGTCACAAAGTGGCTGCCAGTAGCAAATTGACACACGTCCTTTCTCAAAAATTTCCAGGGAGTGTGGAGAGCGAATGTCAAATTCCGTAATCATCATATGTGTTTCTGGATGTCATACTGATTATCTCCTCTTGAAGCTTGCTGACCATCTCTGTGGCCAGAAGAGTGTCATACACTGATTGGCATAGACCTTCATTGTCCATACCATATGTGAGGTGAAATTACCTAGACTGGCTTAGGTCTGCCAGAACCAGTCTCTGGGAATGAAGTCAATCCTCCCAAATTTCAATGAAGGTGGGTGAAATGGCTATATCATTTATAATTTTATATCAATTGACATATACAGATTGTTTCATTTTTTTTTCAACAATACTAACTATATAATTATTATCATCACTATTACTGCCACTTACACTATACTACTATTATTATTTCTACCACAACTACATTATCTTTCTAGGAAATGAAAACCGATTATACATGTATAGCATTGTTACTACTTTTTCAACGACAGTGAACACACAGTTGATCAAATTGCATTACAAAATGAGGTTTCACTATCAGTATATGTTAGAATATTAGTTTTTTAACTCAAAGTTTTTCCCCCTTTTTCTTAATTAATCCTTGGGACACTTTGTGATGCTATCTTTTCATGAAAGTCAAAGTGATTATTTTCAAACTAACTTTGCCTCTTCTCTTCATTGACTGATGGGCAATTTGTCTTACATATTCACTGAAATTGCTTTGATAAACAGAATCAAATTGAACATAGTAGAGGAACAATAATTTATGGAACCTTAGGAATTATATCCATTTTTACTGAGCACCTTTCTTAATAAAATGAAAGAATCAATAAAGTATAATTTCTGGGGGGGTGATTCAGACTTCTGGTTTTAGGGAGTTCAGAACTCTGTCATGAGCCTTTTCTACTATGACAATTCTTATTCTATAAATTTATGGACAGGGAACATGGCTGGTGAGCAACTTGGTACATTAGGTTGAAACTTTGAATATTGATATTAACAGATACCACTTAAAGATCCAAAATAAGATGCTAAAACCCATAAGCAATATATTTTGAAGCATCTAATCTTGACAACAACCCTATGAAGTAGGAAAGAATGAATTCAGAGACTCATTCCACATCGAGGCACTAAGTCTTCTAAACAGTATTTATTCTGTTCTGGTTTTAGGGTGTTCAGATGTCTACATGTCTACATGATGTCTACAGATAGTGACAACCTATTCTTGAATTGGAGAAGATGATATATACATCCTGATTTTTTAAAAACAACAATAACAAAAGAATCTAAAACTACTTAGTGTGTTGAGTATTTTCAAACAACAACAGGCTGGAAGACTTGTTACAAAATGTAAGTGGTTAACAAACAAGTGATGAAGATACTAGTAGCATTACAGAGTTAGATAAATGTGTAAAATAAAAAGACTTAAATTTAAAAGATATTATGATGGAAGTGTTAATACAGTATGGAGACTGATTATATGTGAAAAAACAGAGGTAAAGGAAAAGAATCAGTAACGACTTCAAGGCAATGGGGCAGTGCGACAGCATCACGTACACACAAAGATAAATTGTACGGAAATACTTCTTTTTTTAATAAAGTTTTATTTATTTATTTTGAGTGAGAGAGAGGAAGTGAGCATGGTTGGGGGGAAAGGCAGAGAAAGAGAGAATTCCAAGCAGGCTTGTGCTGTCAGCACGTAGCCCAACAGGGGCCTCAATCTCAGGAACCGTGAGATCATGACCTGAGCCAAGATCAAGAGTTGGACACTTAACTGACTGAGCCACCCAGGCATCCCATGAAATGTTACTTTTAATAGAAAACCAAAGATACAGATTTTAACAGGGGCAATTTTAAGATGACAACAGATTTCAAGGTAAATCATTCTAACAAGTAGAAATACTAAAACAGGTTTTAAAATGATATATATTGGGGGTTCACTAATTTCAGAAAGTTGTAGTAGGCACCAATGTTTTTGTGACCATTCTTTTGTCATCATTTTTATGAGAATGGACCATTCACATGCATGATTTCACAGGATTTGTAAAATGTGACATTAATCTCACATTCTACTTAATTGGTTGAACTGTGGGCAACTAACAAAAGCTTGGCCAATCAATGTTTTCTCCAGAAATTTGGAGATGGGACTAAGCAGTTCCAGTACAGCATGGCTGATGTCCCTGAAAAAAAAAAAAAAAAATCAAATAGCCAGTGATTTCTATTTTCCATGGGGAACATTGGTAAACAAAGAAAGCATGCCTGGAGTGAAAGCAAGAATAAAACAGATGTCTTAAAAGAAACAGAAATGGGGGAACAGAGAAAGAGGATTCTGTGCCCTGAATCACTATTTCAGTCTATTTTTGAGGTCAAGATATAACTATGGTCTTTGAATTTTTGGAGACTTCATATATCTTTTTTTTTTTTAATTTTTTTTAATGTTTATTTATTTTTGAGACAGGGAGAGACAGAGCATGAATGGGGGAGGGGCAGAGAGAGAGGGAGACATAGGATCGGAAGCAGGCTCCGGGCTCCGAGCCATCAGCCCAGAGCCAGGCGGGGCTCGAACTCACGAACCGTGAGATCGTGACCTGAGCTGAAGTTGGACGCTCAACTGACTGAGCCACCCAGGCGCCCCATTCATATATCTTTTTAAAAAAAACATTTATTTATTATGGAGAGACAGAGAGAGACAGAGCATGAGCATGAGAGGGGCAGAGAGAGGGGGAGACACAGAATTGGAAGCAGGCTCCAGGCTCAGAGCTGTCACCACAGAGCCTGACGCGGGGCTCGAACTCACAGACTGCGAGATCATGACCTGAGCCGAAGTCCAGGGTTCAACTGACTGAGCCACCCAGACGCCCCAGAGACTTCTTATATCTTAATAATAAGTGGTTAGACATCCTACACCCTAGTCATAAATGGTTCTCTTTATGTAAATAGATTTGTCAGACTTGGCAAATAAAAATTCAGAACTCCTTAGTTACTTGTGAAATTCAGATAAACAATGAATATATTTGTTTTAGTATAATTATGTCCCATGTAATATTTGGGGTATAATTACACTTTTAAAGAAAACACCTCTAATAGTTGTTTATCTTGTCAAAAAATGAACTGAGGCATATTAAACATTTTAAGAGTTTATTTGAGCAAAAGTCAATTCAAGTCAGGCAGTCAATCCAGTCTAGTACAGAGAAAGGAGCTCTGAGGAGCTGTACAAAATGAAAGCCTTTTATAGTCAGTAGGAAACAGGAACAAGGAAGTTATCCAGGCCAAAAAAAAAAAAAAAAGGGGGTCAAGGGGATTGGTTATTACAAAATTTAGGAGATAGCATTGGTCTAATCAGGCAGATAGGTTACCTAACTAGTGCTGATCACACGATTCCTGATTGACTGGTCTAAGATTCCATTTCTGGGAAAG
Organism: Panthera leo; assembly: GCF_018350215.1. Lineage (NCBI taxonomy): Eukaryota > Metazoa > Chordata > Mammalia > Carnivora > Felidae > Panthera > Panthera leo. Next base: position 64,674,922 of record NC_056690.1, read on the forward strand.
CTGCAACTGTAATTAAGTCATGAATTGATGACTTGAGGCTTAGCCTAAGCAACTTCATTTTGGGTGTATTGTATTGTTTCTTAACAATCTGAATTTCACTTAACTGGGTAGCCTGTATTTCATCTAGCAATTCTATATAGAAGCCACTTAGAGTTGGTTACTGTTTTTTCCTAACCAAAATACTCTTCAAATGGAATTGTCACAGTTATGAGAAATGATGGTGTTTCTGAGGGAGGAAATAAGACAAGTCTGAGAACTGACTGTTAGGGAGAGAACCATAATCAATTGTGTGATCTCCTAATTTACTGACCTCCCCGAGTATTGGAATGTCTATCATTGGTCAAGTAATCATATTGTCAATTAAAAAAAAAAAAAGAAAGGAAAGAAAAACTGCTTATTTTTCATATAACTTATACATGAGCCATTCATCAACTTCAAAAACCTTGATAATAGAGACCATGTCCTTTGTGTGTGTTTCCCACAGCACCTAACTCAGGCCTGGCCACACAATGAACACTAAATAAATACTAGTAAGATTGAAGTTTTCATCATATAGATTACAGTCATAATTAGCTCTCTCTTTTTCTGTGCTGGCTTTTGCTTCCTATGCCCTAAACTACATTTGAGATTCTTTGAAAGTCGAGAAGCCTTAGAGGACCTCACAGTGTTATAATAGCATTAAAATGAAGAGGAAGAAAGAGGTCTGGGGAGGGGTGGGAAACAAAAGCCCAAAGAAAAAACCTGAAAGAAAGCCCAGCCTTTCCACTAAACGCTTCAAGCTCTTGCTTCAGCCTCTGCAGGCAGCAATTACATTCCGAAGGAAAATGTTTTACAATTGTAATTACACATAATAGGAGGAATGTATTTTTCCTTCATCCTACTCCCATGGCGAGTCAATTTAATTTTTAAATACAAGAGACATAATTGATTTTAGCCCTAGATTAGCACTGAAAATGATCTATATGTGTTCTCGCTAATGGAACAAGAGAATTGTCCTCCTTGGAGACTTTTACCCAAACCTGTTCATGCAACAATTACTAGAGTTTGACAGGTTAGTGTTCAATGGGGGGGGGTGCGGGAGGGAAACACCCCACTGATTAACAACTGAGCAAAATAATTAATAGTATGCTCTTCCCAGTTAATTATGGATTAGGCACAAATATATTATCATCATAGAGGCCACAAAGTGATGAGACTGCCTGGAGGAGCCTTGCCTGTTCCCCAGAAAATGGGCTTCCTCTGAGTGTTCCAGGGCAAACTCATTTCTCAATGGGGCTCTCATAGAAGGGGGTAGGTGGATCAGAGGGGGGACTCACTTTCTCCAGGAATGACAGACCTATCTCTTTTCTGGCAATGGTTTTCCCATCTGCCCCTCTACCAGACTGTCACACAGCTGATGGGTAAATAGAATAGGAATAGCTCAAGGCAAAGCTATGAAATAGATCATTTATACTCTGCCATTTCACTATCAAAATCTGCCTTTAAGCACAACTTCAGAGTCCAATTCCTGCTCTCACCAAGTTGTCAACTAATCTCCCCTAAAGCAGGATTAGTAACTGGGATATTAGCTTCTAAGACTGTAATTCCCAGGTGTGTTTGCATTTTAATCAATGACTGCAGAGAGGCAGATTTGGCATGGATACATTCCCAGGAAACAGTGTGGAGACCTAGGTTCCAGTCCAGATTCCTCCATTGACCAACCACGCAGTTTCCAAGCTATAAAATAGGATTATATCCACCTCATGAGATTGTTGTGAAAATTAAGCAAATTACATAATATGTTGTAAAAGTCACTAATATGGTGCTTAATACCTTTGAGTGTGTCTCACGTTCAGGAGGAAATCCTTGAGTCCCAAAGGAACAAAGCTACAGTGATAATGCTATGTGACCCTGGAAAAGTCACTTCATCTATTAGGGCTTCAGTTGTATCAACTTTAAAAGAAAAGTTGCTTATCTATATGATAGCTAAGACTCTTTCCCCTTATAAAGTTCCAAAATTTTATTTCTGCAAATGAATAGTGTTCTCCTTAATAGCAGAGGCTGTACAAACGCAAGGACCCAGCCCTCCAGTCATGAATGGAGACAATCTTTTCAAAGCATTTATTCAACTATGACTAACTCTTGAATATAGACTGTGTTGGGGTTCAGGGCGTTGCAGTTGGAAGAAATAGTGTGAGTAATGTGCTGGCATTTTTTGTTTGTTTGTTTTATTTTGTTTTGTTTTTTGGGGGAAATTGAATGAGGAAAAGTGTAAAGTAACAGTAAACTCTCAACTTCAACTGACTAGATAACTAATTTATAAGTCTTGCCTTTGTTGCACTGTTTGACAGTGCAACCCCCCTGATGGATTGGGATATACAGTAAAATCTCACCACCAACTGACCTTTCCTCTCTGATATCTCATATCACCCTGCCATATGATTTTACATCACTCAAAGCATGTCATTTTATGGACATTCTGAGACATGGAAAGATACATGTGTTTCTTGTATCTGTGTGTGTGTATGTCTATGCATGTGTGTGCTCATGTGTGCACTTTTCATATGTCCATGTGTCTGTGTTGGTATATTTCTGTGTGTGTGTGTGTGTGTGTGTGTGTGTGTGTGTGTCTATTGTGTCTGATTGTATTCCCAGATGGACTGCCTTTGGTAGATATAGGAATCACAAAGCTTGTCTTTAATACTAGTGGATGTGTAATATATGGGAAATTGTCTGTATTCCTAGGAAAGCACTAGAGCCTACAGTTCACTGACTAGCTAAATTGCTTATGAGTGGTTTGATGTACCAATAATGTTCAAACTCACACACCCAAGTACACTCACAAGAGTTTCAGATGGCAGTAAGCTGGGCCCATGAAACTCGCTCTAAGACAAATGGGAAGCCATGTAAAAAAGATTATTCTTATCCCAATTCAAATGACCAGATTCCTTCAAAAGTCAACTGATTAGTCCAATATCCAACTGATTAGTCCAATATTCCTAAGAAATACAGAAGATTATGAGGGCTGGAAAATTCTAAGACTAGCTAATTATGTATATTCTGATCAGACTGCTCATATGTAGGCAGAAACTGTGGTCATTTATTTGGCAGAGTATTAGAAGCAATTTTCTCCTTGAAGAACCTGAATTTCCTACCTTTCTCACCTGGATGGATAGGTTGAAGGATATTAATGTGTCTTTAATGGCTTAGAATTGAAATTGGATGGAAATAGGAATTGTTTGTGAGCAAACCCACATTTTACCATTTTACTGTAAGGAAAATTGAGCTCCCAAATAAATCAACCAAATGCTCTCTTGCCAGGAGTGCAGCATGGACCCTTATAACCCTGAACCCTTCAGTTTAGAACATCATTGACCTGCGAAAAACAAAAACAATGATACTGGAGTGTTTTATTTTTTTTCAACGTTTTTTATTTATTTTTGGGACAGAGAGAGACAGAGCATGAACGGGGGAGGGGCAGAGAGAGAGGGAGACACAGAATCGGAAACAGGCTCCAGGCTCCGAGCCATCAGCCCAGAGCCCGACGCGGGGCTCGAACTCACGGACCACGAGATCATGACCTGGCTGAAGTCGGACGCTTAACCGACTGCGCCACCCAGGCGCCCCAATACTGGAGTGTTTTAAATCTGTATTTGAAAGTGGGGGTCAAAGAATCCTTAATATCTGGGGTAGAATTAAACATGGAGTACACTCTTTGTATCATTTAAGCAAAAAATTAATTAAAATAGATTCGTTTTTTGAAATCATGGTTGGCTGGCCAGGTCAAAGTTGTGTAAAAAGATAACTGTACTCTGGAGGAGAGAAAAGAGGATCAGTGAATGAACGTACAGCCTGTCATGGGCAAAACATCATACCTATTTTCTTTGAGTGTGTATTCCAAAAGTAAGTTTCAGGATCACTTATGGCTTGCATTTACAAGATAATCACTACCAGACTCAAAGAAATACATTTCTTTCTCTAAATATTTTGCATTCTAGTTTGTTGGCAATCTGCCTCCTTGATATATCCTATATTTCTACCTTTCTGTGGCACTCAGCTTCCTAAGTAAGAATATTTGTAAACCTGATAGTAGCTAAGACATCTTAGGAATCCAGTTGATGATAATTTCCTTTGTCTCCCTGCTCCTGATAGAATATAAGCTTCTTAAGAAATAAGACTTACATCTTATTTTAATTCTCCACAGCTCTTAACATGATGTCGCCTAGATAATAGGCAATCAATAAATATTAGTTGAATCAATGAATACATGTCTATCCAGGGTTAAGAGTGCAAGAAGGCATTGAGTGGCCAAGCGATTAAGAGAAGCTTGCCTCTACAAGGGTGGAAACTGGATTATTGGCTTCATTAACACCTGAATGACTGGACTGATTGCTAGCCACCAAGATAAGAAATTTTCTCTGCCCCAGGTACTATGCTTAGCACTTTTCATAAATTATATATTCACAGGAAACTTGAAAAGTAACTTATTCATTTTATAGAGAAGAAAACTGGGGCACAGAATGATTAAGTAACTAGACCAAGGTCACATGGTGAGCAAGTTTTGGAGTCAGGATTTCCATCCTGACCTTTTTCAATGACAATGCAGTTGCCTCTACCACATCACCTCTAGAAAATTTCTGGCAAATAAATCAGTTTCCCATTGTGTCTATATCACAATAAGAACAGAGATATATTCCAGTTGGATTTAATTTGAGGAGGCTTTAATAAATGAACAGTTTACAAAGGCACTTAGGTAATAGGAATAGGGAAATAAGAGATAATGCAATATCTTGAGGTTAGTTACTCCTCTCATAAGGTTGAGGGTTCAAAGGAAAGAAATAGTCACTGGGATTTGGGGACAGTGCACCCCCTTCCCCACACCTTCTCACTTCTCTTTCCTCCTCCACTGCTGGAGCAGTGACCAGCAATTGATCATTGAACAATAGTGAGGAAACTAGGAGAATAAACTCTAATCTCCTGTTGGTGATTCCCATTGAACAAATCCAAGAGAAAGCCACAGGACAAAGTGTTCTATCTGTAGAGTGCCATGTAAGTCAGCTCCAGCTCCCCAGGTACAAAAGGGTAGAGAGTAGATCTAGAGAAGCAAACAGAAATTTTCCAGCAAACCCATGATGTAAAGTAAGAGAAAATTAAATTATGCTGTCTGTGATTTGAGGTCTTTGAAGTCAGGGAAATCTACAAAACAAGAGTAAGTCTTGGATAACTTAAAAAAAAGGAATCTATAAAATTAACAAAAAATAATTATAACTGCTGAGCTCAGTTTAAGTCTGTTTTTTTATGGAATGACTGGCATCCAGAGCAAATTTATAATGCACCCAAGATATTAATTGGAAAGCAGTTGTAACCAAGAATGAGGGCAGAGCAATAGTGGCAGCACATTTAGCACAGTGGGTAGCTCTGCTTTGTCAGATCAGAATGGCCCCCAGACTGGGAAGGATGCATTTCAATTCCACTTTAACAGCCATGGCACCCTGGAGAAGGAGTGGAAAAATGCCAGCTAACATTTTTAATTTGGCCCTCCAGAGTCGGTATAGATACCTTTTCTTTCAACTCCTTGAATCTCTGCTCTAGTCAATATACAGGCTCGAAATGTTCTCACTGACCCAAATTTTAATTAATATTACTTCTCAGCTGTGATACTAGATCCGTTTCTGCTGACCTTCGAATGCCCCTTACTTTGCATCCTGGGAGCCCCTGTAATCTTCTCTATCTACAGACTGCACTCTGGGCACCCAGCATGGGTCAGAGTGATGGGCATGGATTGGATACTGAATTGATAGAGACACTCAATATATGAATAAATAGCCAAATAAATAAACAAGCTGGAAATAATATGTCTCCCTCCAAATGAAGGGAGAATAGGAGTGAAAAGAAAATAAGAGCCAGCTTTTTGGTTTGAAAAACCTATATTTTTCAACCGTTTGTGTATTTTTGTTGTTAAGAAAATGTATTACTTACATTTTCCTAGTGTCACTGAAATATCTGAAGGCAGTTGAGATAGAAAGAAGTGGCAAGAGAATGTGAAGGAATTGAGCAGGTATAGAAACTGGGAGGAGAGAGATGAATGACTATTATATTTAGTTTTCAGTATTTAATTATTTTTTAGTGATAGAATTCTCTTTTCTTATGTTCCCATCTGTGATCCAGCCAGACTCCAGGGTTCACAGCGCTAGGGTGTCTTTCATATTCTTTGTTTATCCCCCTGCGAAGCCTATCACATATGTGATACTCCATGTAACTGACAAAAGGCAGTGGTCAAATCCTTTGCCCTTGCAGCTAATTGTGGTACATATGACTATACAGGAATTTCTCTGAGGCTATTTGAAAGCACTTGGAAAAGCAAGCAGTTGGGAAGGGTTAGTGACAGTCAAGCCTTTCCTGAATTTGATTTCTTTAAGGATGCAAAGGAATAAAATGGAGCTGGGATAAATGATTGAGTAAAGGAACCAGTGGACGGCAATTTACTATTAGAAGAGTTTTTAGACAATTTGTATGCTATGCTCCAACAACTGCTGGGACTTTTGTTTTATTATAGGAACTTCCAATCTATATAGAAACCAAAGGTTTAGATATGAAAGGGAAAATTAATTCTACCACAAGGTTTGCTCTGCCAGCTAAGCAATCTGAGGCAACCACAGATTTATATTCCAACCACTGCCTCTGCATAGGTAATTATATTAACAAGTGTTTTCAAATTGCCTCATTGTTTCTCAGAATCATTTATAGCTTCTTAAATTTTTAATAAAACACTATTTTTTAAGTGCCTGTCATTTCTCATGGACTACTATAGCTTTTTTGCTTCATGGTATGCATTCTTTGAAGAAAGTTCTGTTTTGTTTGTGTTGTTTTTGTTTTGTTTTGTCTTCCTTCTTGTGTATTCTATTTGGGATTATGTGGCTTTGTATACAGAATACAGAGAACTTCTAGCTACTTGTTTCATCAAATACCTAGGGGATATAAAATCTGGAGTTGACATCAAGCCTGTCAAGTTAGAATTAGCATGACACTGGGTTAGAAGAGAGTTGGGGTAGGGAAAAGCAGGGCTGAGAAAGTTATCATGTTTATGGTTGACCTTTCAGAACATTTCCTCTAGGAGTTATGGTCTTGCTTCTTATGCTCTAAGAAGAATTGACCCACACTGCAATGCACCTGTCCATTTTTTTTCTCAGCTTCTACCTAGACTACTGGATCACCAGTCAATAGCAGAGGCAAGCTATAACTTTTTCCTATGTGTCAGGACATAGCACAGTTTAGATTAGCACATTTTCTTAGTAAAAGTGAAAAATTTTCTGATATAGAAAATTGGGTATGTGTGGTTTTTAGTTATTTGTTGTCAACCACAATCCAGAAGCACATGATCCTGCTTATGACATATAGTCAGAAGGTCAATAGTTGCCTAACCCTACATCACTATGCCTATGTGATTCACCTCATTTTGTCTCATCAAATTTTAGGCATTTTATCATCTTACATCACCACAAGAAGAAGGGTGAGTACAGTACAATATGATATTTTGAGACAGAGAGAGACCACATTCATATAACTTTTATTATAGTATATTGTTATAATTGTTTTATTATTAGCTATTATTAATTTCTTACTGTGCCTAATTTATGAATAAGACTTTTTCATAAGTATACATGTATAGGAAAAACATAGTATATTTAGGATTGGGAGCTATCCACAGTTTCAAGCATCCGCTGGGGGTCTTGGAATGTATCCCTTGCATATAAGGGGGACTACTGTATAAAATTATACATAAAATAAAAAATTCATAAACCATGCTTATATAAATCCAGTGATAGATGGCCTATGTTTCGGTAGAAATAATTCAGTTGGAAATGCCTCAAGCTATACAAATCTAAAAGCTCTTTCAGGCATTTACCCTCTTCCCATAGTAAAAACCAAACATGAACTATATATGATAAGAATCAATTTCTTTTGACAAAGACTTAACTATCTCTCTGTAACCTAATTCCTGCACTTAACTTCCTTCCTTGCCACCATCCATTAGTCTTCTAGACTAATACTCTGTTACATGTGGTTTAATTCAGTTTCCTCTATTTGTTTTCTAACACTAAGGACAAAACCTTTAATTTTGGGAAGGTACGATTTTCACTAGAAATACTTCTGATTTGTGTTACATCTATCTCACACATGGAGACCTCCTACCTAAACTGCCCAAACCAATGCCATCCCTACCACTTACAGGCACACACACTCGCACACACACAAACACACATGCACAACATTCAGACCAACCACTGTGCAGGGCTTGAAAAAAAAAGTAGAAATTTAGGTCCATACTCTTTACATGGAGGCATTTAAAAGTAAGTCAAGCTAATAAAATACTAAATAACCATGTTCTATTCTCTAGCCTGGGCAACTGTGCTTTCATAATGATCAGGAAGAGCAAGTTTCAACTGAAAGTTCTTTAAATTCTTTGGAGTTTCACAGGAGAATGATAAGTGGAGACACAGCTTCTTGGTTCCTGACACACAGTTGTTCGTTTTCCTTCTTCCCATTGCTCTCCACCCCCACTCCTGATCTGATCTAGTCATAAACTGTCAAAAAGCTTATATCCACATTTGGGGATACCCCATCCTGCATGTCCGAGCTCTGTGCACCTTTTGCAAAAGGTGCTTTCTAGGTCACTCTTTGCACCTAGGAGTGTACACACTAGTTCCAAAGTGCAGCATTAGGAGTGGGGAGCCAGGGTAGAATGGGACCCTGGAGCAGACCCTGGAGCAACCCCAGAATTCTTTGGGCAGGATACGCCAGGGTCCCAGAATCTGGAGAGTTATCTAAAAGTGAGGGATATAGGCTACTGATGCACATTCTTTCTGAACCCATAGACTCACTTTAAAGAATGGAATCCTGGAAAAGGCTGAGATTTCTCAGATCTAAGAATGGAGTTTCATGTACAGACTGACACCTGAAAATTGTAGCTAAATGAAGTGACTTTTGTTCCCATGTAGAAAAGTCTGGATACTTATATATTTTAAACCTGGGCTAGTTTGTCCTGCAGTTCTAGGTATGTCATAGGCTGCCTTAACTTGAACATGGAAGAAATCCACATTGCACACTTCTATTGAACTCCGTCAGAACAATCCACCATACAGACAAGGTGTTAGAAAAGCATGTTTTCTAATAATTTTTAACTACTTGAGTTGCACTATATATAGCTGAAGAGTCTGCATCTCACAGGTTGAACTGGAATTAAGAGACTCTGATCTGTGCTTGGAACTGGCTCACATTCCGGTGGTTTTCCGAATTTGGCCTTATGGCATTTTTTTTACATGCAAAGCATACTGAACAAGAGTTCTGTTTTATAAATGCACAGATTCTTTCCCCCTCTTATCATCACTCTTTTTCCCGTAAAGACTTATAAAATAGGGAACCTAAAGTAGAAGATGCATTTTTTCCCCTAACTCCTTTCATGTTCATTGTTTAAAACATACATGCAGAGTATTATATCTTCTGGACGCTAAAGTCCTCCTCTTGACAGTGCATAGAGAAGATAGAAAGGCTTCCCATCCTCACTTCTTAAGACAAAAATCTTCAACTCAGAGAAACACCAGCACTATTTCCTAAGACACATCCAAAGATTTACTGCCACAATTGATTTCTAGTGTCCTCTAGGGAGCAATGGTGGTCTTAGGCAAAGGAATTTTGGACAATTGGTAAAATAAAGAAATGTAAACATTGTGTTTTCTTCTCCCCTCATTTACTGTTATTCCTCTTATTCTTTTGGCTCTTCCTCTGGCTTCTCATGATCCATAAAGCTTTCTACTGCTTCTCATGGCACAACTTCTTTTTAAAAATGTTCTTTTATCAGTCATCTACACCCAGTATTAATTTAATTGATTTATTATATTTATTCATTAGTTATTGGATGTTTTCATACACCAGGACCTTTACAAGATTCAGAAAATATGAAAATTAATGTACTAGTATATGAGGCTTTTGTGAATTACTAAAAATTGGGAAGTTTCCTGAAGAGAAACCATGTGCCATACAATTTACTGTCTACATAAACATGACTTGACTATCATCTTGTTTTCATTAGCATAACTTTACTATTCCAGGAGACTCTTTTCCAGAAAGATAAAAGTTCCAAATAACTTTATTGCTTATTCCTGAATCTTTGGAAAGATCTGTCAACTTGTCAACAGAAAGCATTAACTGATAGTTTACAGCCCAAGATTCTTTTAACCCCTTGCCTCAAATGTACTCCAACCCTAAACTATTATGTCATGATCCTTACTCAACCCTGATAAGTCCTCTGCACTTAATCAGATATAAAAATTTCAATAAGTTTAGTGGCTTTGCATGTTTCTCTTTTGAGGCAGTAGTCATCCTTACCTCGGTGGACAGGAAATTTAGCTTTGTCTTAACAACAGGCTGTTCTGGCAATATTTGGGAGGTGGGTATTTGATAGGTTATGTGAGTTCCTATTTTGGGGACCTATGCTATTGAAGAATTCAGGAACTCATTACTCTCCATTGCTTAAAGTGACCTAGATTCTTGGAAACTTCCCGGTTCATTTGCATTGAATGCTCTGGGATTTTCTGCTCAATCCATTTTGGGAAATGAGTGTCTGACTCTCTTGCTTATGTGTCAAGTCTAATGATTGTGTAACCATGTGTTAGATTTTCATCCCCTCAAGCTATTGAGATTGATCACAGATGGACAAAAATACCAGCTTCTCACAAGCCATAATGATTTTGTTTGTGAAAGGAGAAACAAATGAATCCTGAGCCAGCCTTTCATTCAAATGTATATGAAGAGATCATAGCCTGCAAGAACTTCTTTATCTCTGTATTTAAATATCACCCATCCCTCCTCCTGGCTACAGAAATAAGCAAAGTACTATGCCTGTCACAATTAGATTTGAATTCCCCAATATTAATGATTGTTGTCCTAAAAATGGTACATAGCATTGTCAACTGCTGTCATCTACAACTTGACGTGAATTAGTTTGTTAGGGATTTGCCATGTGGCAGGAACAGAAGACTAGACATTGAAAGGAAAGCCAGAATAAACAGAGATAGAAGGAGGAATAATCTGAAGTCTGCAAGCAGAAGAGCCTGAAAGCCATGAATGAATCTGATTTGGAGATGGAAAAAACTGACACGGCTTTTGTGCATACTTGCACCTCCACAATTTTCTCAAGGTTACTGTGGAAACCTTTTTAATATCCTCACTGATGAAGTGTTCTGTCCATTGGAGGTGAATTTGATTTGGGGAAATAATAATAAAATATATTAATCAAGAGTTAGAAGAAAGGTGACTTTATGGGATGTAATTTTGAACCGAAAAGTAACGTTGGAGAGAATTAATCAGATTATTTTTATTATTGTTGCTGTTGTAGTTTCTTGCCTTTGCACTTGCTTCAAAGACAAATAACACAGGCATACATGTGAACCTACAAAGCTGACTTCTATGAAGGGTACGCTTTATTTAGGATGTGAAATTCTCTTCACTTGTTTAAAATCAGCTTGAATTTTGTAGTTCAATTTCATACAAAAACGAAATTCAACTAACTGGGAATTTTTTTTAAGAATTAAAAAAAATGTAATGTTTATTTAGTTTTGAGAGAGAAAGACAGAGTGTGAATGGGGGAAGGGGCAAAGACAAGGAGACAGAATCTGAAGCAGGCTCCAGACTCTGAGCTGTCAGTGCAGAGCCCAACGGGGAGGGATGGGGGGGCTTGAACTCACTAACCTCGAGATCATGACCTGAGCCAAAATTAGACACTTAACCAACACAGCCACCCAGACACCCCACCTCCCTTTTTTAAGTCAAATTTATTCATATCAGGAGAATTTCATAAAAGATAGGATTAATAATATTATTTGGAAAATCATATTCTCTCAGTGGGTTTATTTACTAATGTTTAAACCAGGGCCTAGTTGTTATGACTCTTTACTTACTTTTTATATATGGTTTGGGGAATTCTCTGTGGTTTAGTTGTCTTCTTGTTGGAATACTTTTCCACAAGTGTTTTTATGGAGAATCTCAATTTATCTGAAGCCTGTTAAACATGAAGTTTTGCACACCTGAGATCTTTTATAAGGCTGTGAAAAAGCTTAAAATACCTTCATTTCACCTTTATATTTAAATAAGAGTTTAGCCAGATATAAACTTCTACATTGAAATCACTGTTTGGAGGCACCTGGGTGGCTCAGTCTGAGAAGCATCTGACTTTTGACTTTGGCTTAGGTCATGATCTCACAGTTCCTGAGATCAAGCCCCAGACTGGGCTCCATGCTGAACATGGAGCCTGCTTAAGATTCTCTCTCTCTCTCTCTCTCTCTCTCTCTCTCTCTCTCTCTCTCTGTCTCTCTCTTTCCCTTTGCCCCTACCCCACTCACACACATGCTCTCTCTCTCTCTCAAATAAATAAATAGAAATTACTGTTTTTCTCTTAACATTTTGCACATATTACTCTTTTACATTCTTATTTTATATGCTGCTGGTTAGAAGTTTGTCATCAATCTTGGGGCGCCTGGGTGGTCCAGTCAGTTAGCATCTGACTTCAGCTTAGGTCATGATCTCGCAGTTTGTGGGTTCATGCCCCACATCAGACTCTGTGCTGATAGCTCAGAGCCTGGAAACTGCTTCAGATTCTGTGTCTCCCTCTCAAAAATAAATAAACATTAAAAAAAAAACCTTTAAGAAGTTTGTCATCGATCTGACACTCACTCCTTGTACATTACCTACTCATTCATTCTGGAAACTTTCCAAATTCTTTCTTTATGTTTGGTGTTCTTAAATTTCAATCAAATATTTCTAAGTTAATAATCCTTCCCTCCCCCCTCTCCTCCCTGCCTTATATCTCCTGTTTGGTAATGTTGAGTACTTTTAGTCTACATTAAAGAAATATTTGTTTAATTCTGAGAAATTATCAACATGTTTTTCTTCCAATATTTTCCTCTTTATCAAATGAGGTTTCCCTTTTCTTTCTGTGAAACATTTTTTTTAAATTAACATTTCCATTTCTATCTTCTTTCCCTACTTTTTTCTTCTATAGTTGTTGTTTTTGTGCTTCTTCATATCTCACAGTGTTTCTTGATCTGATATTTAAATTTATTAATTGATTATTAAGCTTTATACACACTGCTATTCAATTAAACTATTGAATTCTTTATTTTCACTCAAATTTTTCATGCCAGATAGTGCTTTGATTTCATTAGGATGTTTATTATGCTAGTTTAAAAAACGGTCGTTAATTTTTCATTTGGTATGAGTTGTTCCAGTTTGTGACTTTTTTTATAATAGTGATGCTGCTTATATATTTGTTTTGTTTGTTGGTTGGCTTTCTATTAGCTCATATTCCTCTGGAATAATGGGGACTTGGCTTATATGAGTGAGGAAAAATATGAAGCTCCAGAGCGTATTTTGAATCCATTAATTGGTTTTGGAAAAACAGGAATGGAGGGAAATGTGCTTTAGCTTGAATGTCCTCTATTGTTAAAATCTGAACTCAACTAAACCTATTTGCATATGTTCCCCCACAGGTGACTTCCCCTCAGAGAATTCCTGTTACCCTCTGCTCCAGGGACTAAGATTTTTCCAAGAGTTGCTTCATATTTATAGTTATGTATTTCTTGGGAATATGTGGCTAGGGTTAGGTATGCTCAGGGATTTGTAGGTCTTCTTGCACATGTTGTCTGCTTGTAGTCCCCATGGAGGCTCTTCCCTACCAACATTATAGCTGCCATCCCTGGCTGGCATTGAAAGGTGCTGCCTCTCTTTGCTGATACCTCATAGTGACTCCAGCTGGTGTTGGAACTCCCAGGCATTGTAGGAGAAAGAAAAACACAAAACTGAGTTTTTCCCTGCCTGTTCTCAATGTGACATGTTGTTCTCATTCATTTTAAGCTACTGTTCTCCTGAAAAAAGGATGCAGCAATCTACTTTTTTCAGAAGTTTCTATAATTTTGTTTTCATAAGGTAAGCTATATCTACAAGAAGAAAGTGGACTATTGGCCTGCTAATTTAATAAGTCCCAAGGGCTGGTAAGGAAGAGGAAAATATTATATAATTTCCAATATTGTGTTTTTCTATTATCTATGTATCATTTTACTTTACATTGAGCTTTCTGTCAGACCACAGATCTATCATGAGTGATTATCAGATTTAGAGCCATGTCATGTCTCTAATAGTTTTAAATATGCTTGGATATTGAAGAAGCAGCATTGCTAATGGTTAAATGGAATGCAAATAACCACAAGAGTGAGTTCAGTGGAATCCCTATAGAAGGTCAGAGAGAGGGTTAATTGTTATGAAGTGGGCTGATAAAGGCATAATGATGTAAGAATAATATTTGCACACATAACACACATAAACAATATTTGCATGATCCTTATGAGAACCCTTTGACATAATAAGTACTACCATTCCCTGTTTATAGATAGTGAAACTGAGTTCCAGAGGACATAATACAATTACGTATTGTGTTGAGATCACATAGCATAGCTAGCAAGCACTCTCAGACTCCAAAGGCATTGCTCTTTTGAGCTTGCCATAGCCCCTATTATGAAGGAAATTCACCTTAACAGTTTATACATCTGAGTAGGTAAAAATGACATTTACAAACATAAACACAGTCACTTTGTGTTATGTCCAATCAAATCAGCCCATACACTGAAAGGAGAGGACCCCCACCACTGCAGTGATGACCACTGTCTCTTTTTTGTGGTAACAAACGTTCCCTTCACATTAGGGTTTAGATGATCAGGACTGTCCTATGAGGTAAGATAGAGTGGAGCAGTAGTGGCTCTTCCCAAAGAATGAAAGCTACTCTAACTCCAAATAAATGGAGCATTTCAAAAGTGAATTTAAGAAGATGAAAGTGTTTTAGATAAAATAATAGACTCAGGTAAGGAAACACAGCTCTGAAATTTATTTTCGGTATTGTCAGAGAGTTCTGGTATTACAAAGTTTCATGAGCAATGTTAACAGGAATGTCAGAAGGCTGGTCTGCTTGTCTGATTGTAGCAAGCTTCCTGCTGTGGATGTGGAATGAAAACGCCTGAATTTCCAGCAGAAACACTCATAATGGAGCATACAGTTATGGCTTCACATGAAAAGTAATGTATGGTGCAAAAGATAACGGAGAGGAGTACAATACGATCTGCACGCGTTCCTGGGTTTATAGCCAATCAAGTGGAGTATTAAAATCTGAGCACACTTAATTAAATGTCTCATTTTGAGTAGTGTGATGAATAAGGGTCATGAAATGGTTAGTGCTGAGAACTGAAAGTCAGATGCCCTAGATTCCATTCCAAACACCATCTTCAATTCAGAGTTGGGATTGAGAGGCATGAACTCAAGCTTCTGCTTACTCACACCTTGCCTCGAATCCTGCAACATAAACTCTAAGTTACTACTGCATCTTGTTGAACTTCACATGCAACTAGAAAGCATAACTTAGCTAGCCTGTTGGTTTTGAAGAGAAAAAGAGAAACTGAATCACTCAATTTATCAGAAGGTGTACAATGCCTTGTTTCTATCATTGAAATTTTTTCCTACTTATAAGACTTTTTTTCAAAAGGCAAATTACACATTTTTAAAGGTTGTTTGTTAAGGAAATGGGAAGTGTCTTGGTAACTGAAGTTGTTGTCTGCAAAAAATTGTGGGGGAAATATTAGAAATTCACCGTTTATTTTTTTTAAGTTTTTATTTATTTATTTTGAGAGACAGAACACACATGAGTGGGGGAAGGGCAGAGAGAGAGGGAGAGAAAGAACCCAAGCAGGCTTTGCATTGTCAGCATGGAGCCCAAGGAGGGGCCCAATCTCACCAACCATGAGTTCATGACCTGAGATGAAATCAAGAGTTGGACACTTAACCAAATGAGCTACGCTGGTACCCCAGGATTTCATCCTTTAAAGGGTCATTAACATTGAAAATGCAACTAGTCTAGTTTGAATATTTGTTTGAATTCAAATGTTAGGCTTCCAGAAAGCTAAGCAAATATATGATCTTCCATTAATCTCATCTAGGTGTTAGAAACTCATTTAATAAACCCTCAAGTTTCATTGGTTAAATGTCTGCCATATTTTAGATTTTGTGTAGGATTCTTGGTGTTTTAAATTTATATGTACCTGGTTCCTATATTCTTCAAAAGTTTTCTGCAAAATTTAGAGTTAACATAGTCACATGAAGAGATTCTTAACACTATAAGATAATTTAGGAAAAGTGTCTCATAAGTATGGCATTTAGTAATCAAACACGGAATCAAAACTATGTAATCAAAAATTACTTAGTACTCACTTTGTACAGGACAATGAGGGGCTGCTATGGATGATAAAGCAATTTAGTAGTGGAAATCTTGGTTATCCCCATTTCTCCCTGCCACAAGTGCACTTCCTTAGCTATTATGTAAATATTCAAATTGTTCTAAGTGCTTTTAGAAATAAAACCTTCGCTTCTATAAAGGCAAAGAATAATCCCTTCCTCTTGTAAAGCACTTGACAATTTTCAAAGCACTTTTATATTCATGATCTCACTTCATATTCACAGCAGACCTATAAAATAAGTAGGGCAGGTGTTACTACGTACATATATTTTCCACCTTAGAACCTGAGGTGTAAAGAGATTGCTAGTTTCCCAAAGACACAGCAAGTAAGTGATGGAAAAGAGATTAGAACAAAACTATTCTAACTTATAATATGGTGTTCTTTTTATAACAGTACATGAAGGAGTCGGTGTTACTTGAGAGAAAACAGAAGAGAAGAGAGAAAAGAGAAGATTAAGAGGCAGTAATCAGACAAAACTAATGACCAGCTTTTCTTGTCTCCAAATATTCTTCATTCCATCCTGCCCACCTTTGATTGCTGTTACCATTCTTGTTTGAGATCCACTTATGTCCTGTCATATTTATAAAATTTTTGCAGATCATTTCAGACTCTACTTAGGGCCCTTTGAATTTGATTAGCACTTTTCTATGAAATGGAAACAGGAATCCCTCCTCTGTTGGTCATTTGACTGTATATTCTCTCAAGTTGCTATTTTATAGTTTCATACCTCCATGATTAGATGATAAGCTTCCTGCAGACAAGTAGCAGAAAATAAACCATTCTACTCCTTTAAAATCTTTAGAGCTATACAAATAGAAATACACAGGAGGGAAAGCAGGTCTTTAAGAGATCTCACCGAAGCAAAATATAGTTTGCCTGATTTTATCCTGACCTGCTTCCTGTGTTTCCTACTTAACACATACTTTGCTAATACATCAATGTAAAGCTGTACTCAAACATGGTAGCCACTAGCATCTGTAGTTATTCAAATCTAAAATTTTAAAACAGATTTATTAAAGTGTAATTGACATAGCTTGCACACAGTTAAAATGTACAACTGGTAACTTCTGACGTATGTAGACACATATGAAACCATCACTACAATCAGAATAATGAACATAACCATTCCCCACAAAAGGTTTTTTCATGCCCTTTGTAATTTATCCCTCCCAATCCTCCAAGGCTGGTGCAGTGTGTCCACTTTATCTATACCTTTAGCAAGGCCAAGGGGGATCCCTTAAGCTTCTTGTCCCTCCAGCCACACTTTCTGAGTGCTGTGCAATGGGCATAGCCTGTGGGTGTTGGATTTAAGCCTACTCAATGCCCCTTACCAAACCCTGTAAATTTTGAGGCTTATTCCCATTTTTGCATGCATGAATAGTTCATTTTTTATTGTTACTTATTTTACTGTATTCCATTATATGAATCTACTACATAATTCTTTATGTAATCACTTCCTGGTGGATTATTGGGTTGTATCCATATTGGCCTATTACAAATATAGCTTCTGTGAATATTCTTGTACAAGTCTTTGTATGAAAAAATGCATCCATTTTTCAGTGGTGGGGGAACTATCTAGGAGTGGAATGGCCAGGTTACATGGCAGTTATATGTTTAACATTTTAATAAAATGTAATATTTTCCATAAAATGTAATATTTTCCATTAGCATTAAGTTGGCTTTGAGGATGAGATAGATTTATCAAGATAGTATTAATTTCTTGCTTTGTTATTGAAGACAGTTATAAGAATTGTTGGTGTCAATTGCTTTTTCAGCATCTGCAGAGATACAATTTTTCTCCTTAGATTATTAGTAAGATAAATTGTATTAATAGATTGGCAATATTGAACCAATATTGAATGTTCTCAGAATAAATCATTCTTAGTCATCATTTTTAAATGTTTTGCTGAATTCTGCTTTTCAACATTGTACTTAAGTTTTGCAAACATACATAAGTAAGGATGATGTGTGGAAGTTTTGCAGTTGTAGGGGTTTACTAGTAAAACTACACTTATTTCATAAAAATGCATTGATAGATGTACTTTTTTTCCTATGTTCTGGAATATTTTATGTGACATTAGTTTATCCTTTATATGTGAAACCAACAGAAGATTAAACTTTTTCGCCCCGTATTTTCTTGTTCAGATTTAGAAGGGAATCTAGTAAGAATTTCTCTATCTGCTGGGACATTTTTGATTGAGAACTGAAACCACTTGCCTCCATGTAGCTTAATTATCAGGGCTGAAGATGGAGACCACCTATGTCAATCTGACTTTACTGTTGGCTCAAAAAAATTCTTGCACAGGAAGACAAAGCTATACATCAACAAATAACTTATCCAGTTTTTTCACCTTCGCAAATAGCTATTCTGATAAACAATGGATTGTTTACCTGGGCAAGCAGCTTACTTAACAAACAGCAGATCAAGACTTGTTTCTTGGCTTTCATCTCATTGTGTCCAACAATCCTAACATATTAGGTTACAAACTTTGCCTAATCCCAACCTGTTACCCACCTGGATAGACCCATCTTAAACTACTTGATCCCAGACTGCAAAGCGTTATGCACCTCTGCCCTTGACCTCCCCATTTTGAGATATTACTAAGATTCGGTCAAGGCTGTATTTTCTCTTTCTACAGTCATTTAATGTATGTACTTAGACTTTGCTTAATCAGCAGGTTATTCTGGTGATCTTTGGGGGAGCGGACGGTTGATATCCGTTTTCATTGTATTATTCCCTTTTTATTGCTGTACTTAAAATATTCCCACCTTGTTTCTTGAATAGTTTGCATGGTAGTCTTACTTATTTATCTCTTTATAATTTATACTATTTTCTGTTTTTTAGCTACAAAGCTTTTTTTTTTTTTTAGTACATCCAAAACAGTATTCCATAGGCTATTGTATTTAACTCCTTTAACACAATTATTTTCTAGAAATTTCACAAAGCCAATTTCTACTTTCACTTGTCCCAAGAGTTGAATATTTACATTATTTTTATATACATAATTTACTGATTTTTAGTTAAAGGCCCTGTTGGCTTTTTGGTTCTAATTTCAATTTTATTTTATTTTGTATAAAAACACAATTTTTGAGATTTCCAATTTAAAAATATCTACTAAAGTTTTTTTTCTGTGGCATTATATATATAATATACATATTCATTCAATTTTTATGATGTTCATGCAATTTGGATAAAAAAAGCCATAGCCTCTATTTTCAAGATACAGAGATTGTTATATGTAATAATATACACATAAATTTATGACATTCAGTTTATTTATATACAACAAATTTCTATATCACATGTTATTTATGCTATAATATGCAATAATTGTTTATATAATTAAAATGTTTACCTTATTAATTTTACTATTAATGATTACCTTTACTTCTTTTACATAGACTCTGTTTGGAGTGACAGCTGTGAAATAAAATTTCAAACCAGTACAATCCTCCCTGTATTTCTATTTTTCTCCTCATATTTGGTGCAATTTTTGCTTTGTGTATGTTGCTGCTGTTATTTGATGCAGTGATAGTCATAGCCTAAGTTTTTATAAAATGCCTCTTGTCTTGATTGATGCTTTTTATGTGAATTCTAGTATTTAAATTTTTTTAATGTCTATTTATTTTGAATGAGTGTGCACAAGTATGTGGGCATGTGCAACCATGGAAGAGGCAGAAAGAAAGAGAGAGAATCCCAAGCACGCTCCATGCTGTCAGCACAGAGCCCAATGTGGGGCTTGATCCCACAAACTGTGAGATCATGACCTGAACCAAAATCAAGAGTGAGACACTTAACCAGCTAGGCCACCCAGGTGCCCCTATTTTTTAAAATTTCTATTTATTTATGACAGTATTGCCTTATATAAGTTTTCTATCATTTTATTTTTATATTTTAATTATAGCTTTGTTTTAGATATGTCTTGTGAACATATCAGGAAGCTGGGTTTTATGATTACTAGAAGAATTTTGTTAGCAAGTATTAATATGATCATAGATATTTTATCCAGTAATTATGTTGATAGCCTTCTAAAACACAGGCTTACTGCTATATTCCTGGAATAAATCTAATCTTTTTTGAAGTGTATTATTCTTTGATATCTGTCTAGATTCAATTTGTCCATTTTTTGTTAGACTCTTACATGTATATTCCTAAGTAAGATTGATCTATCCATACATTTGTATTCTATATATTACTTTTCTTACTTTGGTTAAGGTCTGGTATCCCACTCACAATGTGGGATAATTTATACAACATCAGGATTATCTGTTTTCTAATAGTTAGATAAAACTCAACTGTGAAACTTTGGTTCTAGAATAACTTTTAGTGTTGACCTTTCATTTTGTTATTGTTTTATGTTTCATTAACTTTCACTGCTTATTATTTTGCCATCTTTATACTTTCTTTTGACTTATGCACTGTATTCTTTCAAAACTTTTCAATGAATTTATTGACGTACTTTAAGATTATAAATTTTGATAATAGTTTTACATGTTCCCCTCTGGCTGTGGTAAGATATTTTAGCAGTTTGTTCTGAGGGTTGATAGAGGGAGGTAGGTGGGGGATGGACTAGATGGGTGATGGGTGTTAAGGAGGGCACTTGTTGCGATGAGCAATGGGTATTGTGTGTAAGGGACAAACTACTGAATTCTACTTCTGAAACCAATATTGCACTGTATATTAACCAACTAAAATTTAAATAAAAAATACAGGAGCAAGTCTTCCCAAGGTGGACTATTCCAAATTCAGAAATACTTATTTTACAAACCCAGTAAAACCATTACCTGCCTGGTAAATCTTAGAACAAAAGAGCATTGAGAGGATGAGTACTCCTTTCTTCACCTCTTCACCAATGGTAATGTCAAAGACATTAGACAGGTTCTTTGTCTTCCTCCTCATTCTTTTATTATTTTTCAGATAGCAAGAATAAGGGTAGAAAAAATAAAATATCTTTTATAGAAGTAAAAAAAATCATGTTTTAGCACACATTTTAGGGAGTCTATGAAACACATTCCTCCCTTATGCCCATTTAACCCAGTCAGATAATCCTAATTAATGTAATTAAACTATGGATCAAATTCACTTTACCTGTGTATAGTTTGTACTGGGGCATATGACCAAATTCTGGGCAATGAGATGTGAATGGATGTCTACTGGGGGACTTTGAGGAAAGGTTTAATTGTTCTTATAAAGAGAACTGCTGTAAGAAATAGTCTCTTTATGCAATGAATGCAGGCACATTGAAATACAATACCTGGAAATGAAGCAGACCCCTTGCAAACTTGGGAGAGAACTGAAAACAAATCCTACAATTTGAGAATAACATGGCAAATCAATCTAAGGAAACCCAGGGCCCTGATGATGTACTTGAACACCTGAAGTAATCCTTGAAATGCCCATCTCAGGATTCCTTGTTGTGGGAGATTATTAAAACAGTTTGATCCTGAAGCTTGTGATACTTTTAACCAAATAATCATAAATAACATAGGAGAATTTATTTGCTTTTCCATAATTTTCTAGACTGTTTGTAATTTCAGTTTTGTCTTTTCTTTTACCCCACGAAATATTCAGACAGAGAATCCTTAATTTGCAAGAGATTAATATTTGAAGGCTATTTTATATTAAGAATTAGATTAGATTATGATCAGAGATTATAGACTATAAGATTTTTCTTTTTGAAAATGTTTTATTTATGGACGGGATGTGAATGATTACTGTAAATATGTCCTAAATATAAGAAGAAATGTCTTTTCTCTTCTTGTATGATCCAATGACGTACATATTGAATATTTGTGTATGCCAACCCATAAAATCTCATTTATTGACTGTATTATTCTATGCCTCTGTGCCCTCACTTATTTCTTGTCTATTATATCTGTGCAATTCTTGATTGTGGTGTAATAAAATCTTCTCCCATAATTGCATTTTTATCAAGGTCAATGTGCATTTCTAATATTTTGCTTTATATATTTAGCTGCTATCTTCCTGGTGCATGCAACTTTATGACTTTTATATCTTCTTCGTAAATTGTTCCTTTTATCTTTGTGTAATGTCCTTCAATACCCTCCTCAGTATTTTTAACCTTAAATCTTACTTTCTTTGGTATTAAGTTTAATACTCCTGCTTTGTTGTGTTTGCATTTGCCTGGTACATTCTTCCATCTCTTTATTTTCAAACTCTTTTATTACATTGTTTATTTTTATAAGTAATATATAGCTAAAAGTTTACATTTTATTCAGTCTGAGATTTCTGCCTACTTGAGGGTAATATGGAAACACACTACTGAATGTTTACCACTTACTTTACTTTGCTATGTCCTGATTTTATTTTTCTTCATTTTAGCTTAATTCCTTTAGTTACTAGTCATTCTACTTTTCCCCTTGTTAAATCAGAAATTTGACTGATTTATTGACTTTTCATTCCTGCAGTTGCTTTCCTCACTTTCCCTGCATTTTCTTTTTTTTTTCTTTTTTTTTTTAACGTTTATTTTTTATTTTTGAGACAGACAGAGACAGAGCATGAACGGGGGAGGGGCAGAGAGAGAGGGAGACACAGAATCAGAAGCAGGCTCCAGGCTCCGAGCCATCAGTCCAGAGCCCGACGCGGGGCTCCAACTCGCGGACTGCGAGATCTTGACCCCAGCCGAAGTCGGAAGCTCAACCGACTGAGCCACCCAGGCGCCCCACTTTCCCTGCATTTTAATCATGCTCATTTATCTATTATTACCTTTAACAAATGCTTTTAATTTTTTCCCTATCAAGATCCTCATCCCTTACAGGAAAGTTTAGAATGCTTTTATTTCCCCCACTCCTTGATATTTTATGACTCCTGGGATCTGCTGAAATATTTTAATACTTTTATGTAACTGTAGGAGCACTGTATTTTTCCTTGTACTCTGTCTTTTCTACTTCACAAATCCATATTTACTAATTACATTGTATGTAATAATCTCTCATAATCAGTTTAGCTTTCACTGTATTTATCGCAAAGCTCTTTGTCTATGATTTCCTGCTCATTTAATACTTCCTCTACATTGAGATTTCAGATTCGATTCATTTGGTGTTTAATGTTCCTCCTCAGATCATTTCTTCTTATGGGAACTTGATGAATATATTCTCTGAATTTTTGCATATTCGCACTAAATTTTTTTTGATGCAATAGGCTAATGATATCTTGCTAGGAATAAAATTCCAAGTTCAAAGTCCTTTTAACTCCATAGAGCAAAAATGATCATTCCACTATGCCTATCAGCACACTTTTTATGTAAAGACCCAGATAATAGTTTGGGCTTTGCAGACCAGTCTCTGTCTCTACCACTCAACTCTGTAGTTGTAGCACAAAAGCAATCATCGGCAATATGTGAACAAATAGGTGTGCTATGATTCAGTAAATCTTTACAAAAACAGACACCAGGAGAATTTAGCCCATGGGCCATTGTTTGCCAGCCCTGTTTTAATTTCTACTCCCATGCCAGTCTGACTCCTTTTACCTTTGTAAATATTTTGTTCTTAAAAAAACAAAAAGTTCTTGCAAAAATGTCCCTTTATTATTTGATTCGGAATATTGTTAAGATATGGTAAGGCATGCGTCTTTTTGTTTACTGCTGCTTTGAAATTAAGTGATATTTCAAATTGCACAATTTTTTTCAGCATAAGAAAACTATTTTTTATTATTTTGATATGCATGATCTCTCTGTGTTTTAAAGTTTTCTTCTTCAATAATGGGAACTCCTGTTATTGGCATTTTAGGGATCCTGAATATCTGTCCTCCACATTTCTTTTCCTCATGCTTTCCATCATTTTGTATTTTTTCCCTACATTTTCTTGCACTTGACCTTTTAGATCATCCATTCATGTCTCATATCAGTCATCTACAGTTCAATTTAATGCTGCATAGTAAATAAAATCAATCACAAAACTTCAGTTGTATATAACACACACGCGCGCATGCACACACACACACACACACACACACACACTTATACACTTATTCAGCTCATATGTCTGCAGTTCAGTAATTTAGGCTGGGCTCAGTTGGGTAGTTCCTCTGGTCTCACGTCTATATGTCTGGTGATCATCTCTGAATTGGCTGACATAGGATGATCTTGGCTGGAATTACTGTGGTCACTTGCTCTGCTCTACATGCTGCATTTTCCAGTAGGGCATGTGCTCATAGTGTAGGCAGAGGAGAAAAGCACAAGTGCAAAGACCACAGCTTGTTGAGATTTCGATGAAAAACTGCACACCATTACCTTCACCTCATTCTATTGGCCACTCAGAAGCTCAGCCTGGATTTTAGTGGTGAGAAAATAGATGCCCTTTATTTTCTGAGAGGGACAGATTCATGTGGTAAATGGCATAAATACAGAAAGAGAAGACTTGGAGACATCAGTATAATCAATCAACCACATGTCTCAACACTTAAATGTATCTACTAAATAACTTTTACTGTAAACCATTACCCAGTCTTCTGGCAGACTTTTCATGTGTTTGTTTGTTTAATTTTCTAATTGATTCTCCATTAATGCTTCATTTTTATTGTTTGATGTTCAAAAAAATGCCCGTCTTTTACAACAGTTTTATGTTTTTTAAGCTGTCTGCCCTGGATGCCACAACTGTTTTTCTCTGCAGGTCCTGGTTGTTTGTTTTTCCCCAGTGAGAGTTGTATTCACTTTTTGGAGCCAATGACTGGAGAGGAAATGCTATGAGTGGTGGGAGGAAATATAATAATCTTGGCCTTTTTTGAGAAGTGATTTGCCAGATTACAATTTGCTATTTCCCTCTGAAGACACCAAGCACCATGCAGCTTCTCAGGGACCACAGTTTTACATGGTCTAAACTCTCTCCAGGAATCAGAGTCAGATATCTGACCAAGAGTATTCCAGATTCCCAAGTGGCATGTTGTAACCATTCAGATCCTGGCACAGCTGGAGACCATCTTCCACTTCTGGATATAGCTTGTCTCCAGAAGTTACCAGGGTACATGAGGTGATTGGTAGTTTTATTGCTACTAGGGAAGCAGAGAAGCCAAGATGCATGTTCTGGTACATCTCAGAGGATCTCTTGAGTGACAGCATTTCACCACTAAATAATATGCTTCTTCTTTATAACATGGTTTAGTGAATTTGGCCTTAGAGAAGAGAATACAACCAAATATCCCAAGAAATGCCCAGTCACCAGAAACTCATGTTTTTGAAAGGACTCACTCATGGGTTATCATTGCACTTAACTGGTAATTAAAACAGTTATTAGGAAGTCTACCAATTAAGGACAAATGGGTGAGCCCATTTAGTAGATGTTGAGACCTAATACAGCAATCATATATTGTTTTGTGTGTGGGGTTTTTTTAGTTTATTTATTTATTTATTTTGAGAGAGAGAGAGAGACAGAGAAAGAAACTGTGAGCAGGGGAGGAGCGGGGATGTGGGTTGGGGAAGAGAGAATCCCAAGCAGGCCTTGTGCTGTCAGTGCAGAGCCCAAAACAGGACTTGAACTCGAGAACTGTGAGATCATGACCAGAACCCAAATCAGGAGTCAGATACTTAACCGACTGAATCACCCAGGCACCCCTTGATTGTTTTATAAAATAATAATAATTACCTGGAAGAATTTTATTTTAGCAGCCTTAAGCATGCTCACCACAAATATTTTGTCATGTAAAATGTATCCCCACACATCAGTAGTTTTCAGCCACCATTTCTTATTGTTTCTCCAACAAATGAATGCCTTTTTCCTGTGATTTCCTGGTTACAAAGAGACATTAACAGGTAAGTAACTCTTTATGTAAGAGAAAACACAGGAAATTTTACTGTAGGTTTTTTTGATCCTTCACCTTTCCAGCTACTATCATAACCATTAACATCCACCTTTGGTTGTATCATTTCTCTATATCTGCCTATTTTCTAAAGATGACTGCTATCTGCAAAAGATCATCTTACATGCATCCGTAGCTTGATATCTTTTATTAGTAATGGAGGAAGATAATCTTGATGCCTTATATGAGTATTTGGTATGTTCATCATACCAAAGTAAATTTCAATATTTGACTCAGGCTAAGTGTGGGTCAGAGAACTGATTCTAGCATCTGCCATGCTCTTATGCAGAACCAAACTTTTCTATCACTGAAACCACCCAACACTTAGATTTCACTCTAGTTTTTGGTTGTGGGGAGAAAAGGAAGGGGGTAAAAAATATAATTGAGTCTTACCAAACTGTGATGACATACCAGTCAAAATTGTGTACATTTGTTGTCTTTGACCTTGTTTCAAAATCTCAAATGTGCCCCTTCATTTTCTTTGCTTCATTATCATCCACCGATGCCTCTGGTTTTGGCTTGCATCTTAGATTGATTTTCATATTAATAGATAAACATGGGTTGTCTTCCATTGAATAGGTTCCTGACATAGCTTGTTTTTTCTTTTTTCTGCTTGTACTTTCATCCTTTGTGAAACAGGATGTGCTGACCCAGCTTTGCCTTCCATGCTACCTAATCTCAAACTAAGCTCAGTCTTTGACTTGAAAATTCTGTATAGTCTTTGGCAACCATAAAGGTGTTACTCCACAATATGACACATATTAGAGCAGCAATCACCATAACATACAGATATTTGTATCTTCCAGTGTGCCTATAAAAACTAGTGTGAATACTAGAAACTATGTAAATATTTATTGAATGCATTCAGCTATTCTTCATGTATTTATAGAGATAATACATATGTTTTTAAAATTTACCATCAGAAGTTTATAAGCACATATTTACATATATCTACAAAACACATTAACATTTGTAAATTGTAATTTACTAATTATAGAAGTAATGTACTCTCAACATTAAAATATCTTCCATATTTGTTTTTCTAACAGTTTGATTTCCTTCTTGATTTTAAGGGTAATGTTGGAAATAATATTTTCTAAAAATATTTGTTTTTAGTGTAATTTGGAAATTTATTGGACTTCAGTCTTTAGCAAATAAGTAATTTTGAAATATCTTCCATGGATATTGCAAAACAATGTATATTCTCCATTGCTAAGGTACATTGTTTGAACTAATCATTGAATGAAGCTTTTTGAGTAATCTCGGTATTATTTATTTTTGTTCTTAATCTGCCCAAAGCTAAAAATGTCATGTTAAAATTATTCAATTAAAAACATTTCTATCAGTTTTAATTTTAGATATGGAAATATAAACATAACATACAGTTTTGCTAAAAGATGCTTTTAAGAAAAAGACAAAATCATGACTCATAAAAATATAAAAGAGATCATGTGTTTACTCGTATGATATGAGAGAATCAGGCAGATGTTATAAGTAGTTCAAAGGACAAGTCAAATATTGCAAATTTTATGTGGAGTAATATTGAGAAGAGATATAAATAAAGAAAACATTTTCCACAAGAATGGAGTGGGGGAATCAAATACATTCACTATCAGTCAGGACTGCATTTACACATCTCTCAGTTAATTACAACTCACAAAAGTTGCAAAATAGCGCAAAGACAATGAACTGGACAAGAACTTCAGCACCCGATAATCTGATAAAGATCGTGTATAGTTTTCCATTGAAGCATGTTATAACTATGTTAACATTTGTTAAGCAGAGTACAAGGCACCTGATGATGAGCCAAAGTTCAACAAAAGACCACAAGAGAAATTGGGGAAGTTTATTACTCACAAGTCCTGGAGGAAGTACACAGCATACCTCAAGGGGCTACCTGAGGAGGTGAAGGCAGGATGCCGGCACAGAGAGAGCAGAACCTCAGGCACACACCTTCATTAGATGTCTGGTTATAGAGTGTTCTGGGATCCCAGGCTATGGCTGGATTGGTCATTTCAAACCAAAGATAATGGGGTTTTAGTAATCTTACTGAAGGGGTGCCCAAGGGGAAGGCTCTGGGAGGCAGGAGATGTTGATCACAAAGGCTCATCACAAGGAAGTCATATCAGGAACCTATATTTGCTTGTGATCCTGTAGCTCCTTGTATGAAGGAGCTAGTGTCAGTTTAAGGTTCCTACAAGCCACTTGGCCAAACAAAATGGATGCTGAGGCAGAAATACCCTGGGGCAACTTAGTTAAACTCTCAACAAAACACATTTTTTTCTACAATCTCCCCCTTTTAAACAAAAAAAGTTTAAAAAACATTCTTGATCACAAAATAAGATTTCTCTCATCAGGTTTTGCTTGATTATTTATAGCGGAGCAGTGAATGTGAATTTGCCCTATGAGCGTTCTTAAATTTGCTTTGCTGAAAGTTTTAATAGGGAATGCCATATCGAACTTTTAAAAGCTGCTTGAGACAAGGAAATCTAGGAGAGTACTCACCACTCTATTTCACTGGCATCATTTACTTCTCCAGGTCCTCATTATTGTAAGCTTCCTATGCATACTAGAAGGGGACATTACTTATGCTCATCTGTAAACTGGGGATCCAGGCAGGCAAATGGTCAGTTTTCCTTTGATGGTTTTGTAAATAAACCTTAGTTCCTTAAAAGTATTTGGTCATGTCTCATTAAATGAGCATGTTTCTCAAATATGACATCCCTAGGTTACATAACCAATATTTCCAGTCATATCCTAGTAAAAAGGAGGAGAGATACTTATTGAACCTGTGCAAAAAGATGACATTACCTTGAAAATAAAAATATTTAGTATTTCCAAATTCTAGATGGGCTATACAGGGAGAATATAATATCATTTACAAATGTTTTATTTCAATTTACAGAGCAGAGTCTACTAAATTGTACTGAGTTATCTGTAGCTTAAGAAGAAAGAGAAAAGGTTTACTTTTATATCCCCAAAATAGAATATTAAAACAAGGTCATCAATATTCTTTTTTTTTTTTTTTTTTTTTTTTTTTTTTAAATTTTTTTTTTTTTTTCAACGTTTCTTATTTTTATTTTTGGGACAGAGAGAGACAGAGCATGAACGGGGGAGGGGCAGAGAGAGAGGGAGACACAGAATCGGAAACAGGCTCCAGGCTCCGAGCCATCAGCCCAGAGCCTGACGCGGGGCTCGAACTCACAGACCGCGAGATCGTGACCTGGCCGAAGTCGGACGCTTAACCGACTGCGCCACCCAGGCGCCCCAAGGTCATCAATATTCTAAACAAAACTATAATTATCCTTCAGTTCACTTAGTTCTATGTAATTAATTTTTGTTCCCCTGAATTTTTTGTCACCAGTCTCATGAAGTCATCTACTTCTCCACTAGAATCCTGGAAATCTCAACTCAGTTCACTGATAGGTCCCAAAGTTGTTAAAGTGGTGCCATCAGAAGAACGTATTCAAACGTACCTTTTAGAGTCCCTTTACATTTTCTGAGATATTTTATTTGTTGAAGATAAAGCAATCTGGTCTGTAACAGATTGTGAAAGCTTTCAGGAAAGCATCAGTATAAAACAAACAAATCTGTAGATGACAAAAATGTTAAAATGGCTATAGCTAATTTATTGATGATAATTTTCAAATGTGCAAGATCTGATGGGAGTTCATTACAAGAATAGTGCGAGTGACAAGGGAATTTGTTTCCATGGAATTCAAAACAAATAATAAAGTCAATTCCAAAATAGTTTTGGACAGAATAATTGTACACATAATGATTAACCTTATTTCAAAAAAGATAGTGAACATTACATCTAATTTATCAAAAAGAGAATGAAATATATACATTGCAGAGAAAATATATTGATATAACATATAATAATCCTGACATAATACACCATTAATATAGCAAGCATATAGTAAGATTATACCTAAAATAGATAAAACTTATTGAGTAAAGAAATTCAGTAAATCTAGAGTGAGTTCTAAGGAGCTATATTGTCTAGAGAAAACCCTGTGTTTTCCTTTACTTTACATTTCACTTCTGATACTAGATGAGTGGGTTTTGCACACATCAAGCAATTCTCTGACACCAGCTGGGTATTGTACAATTCAATTAAATTCTGGTACTATCTAGAGTTAACATCAGACCCCACAGTTTAGAAATCAGTCCTACTAGACTATTCCCACTTCCGACACCAATTGCAAGTCCCAGGGTGTTACTTGTAATTCTAACCTACCAGGTATAAATCAGGGTTTCCATGAACCACTTCTTGGATTGGTAATTTGCTAGAATACCCCCACAGACTTCAGGGAAACACTTGCATACATTTACTGGTCTATTAGAAAGGATATAATAAATGATATAGATGAACAGCCAGGTGAAGAGATATATAGGGTTGGGTATGGGAAAGGGGCATGGAGTTTCTATGCCCTCTACAGGAGTGCCATCTTCCCAGCACCTCCCTATGTTCGACAACCTGGAAGCTCCTTGAACCACATATTTTTGCAATTTTTATGGAGACTTCATCTTCTAGGCAAGATTGATTATTAACTCTATTTCCAGACTTTCTCCTCCATCCAGAGAATGGTGGTGTATGGCTGAAAGTCCCAAGCTTCTAATCATGGCTTGATATTTTGAGTGACCACTTCCCACTCAGAAGCTCCCTAAGAGTTGACTCAGAACAGGAGATGCTCCTATCACCCAGGAAATTAAAGGGATTTAAGAATTTTGTGTCAGACACTCCTATCATTTATAAAATTACAAGGGTTTTAGGAGCTTTATGTAGGGAATGGGGATCAGAACCAATATATGTGTTTCTTATTATTTCACATTTGTTATGCTTTTAATAACACTCATTGGTAAGCGATATGAAATCACTTGAAAATCACTGAAGTGGATTATATTGGATTCAAATTAAAGAAGTAAAGTTGCAAACAAATTAACATTTAAAAAAACAACTGAAATTATGCCCAATAACCTGTACCATTTTTGTCTACTATCATGCAAAGTAACAACAGGACTGTGATACATAGAAACACGTCAGGGAGAGTGAAAGCATTGACAGTTATTTAGAAACTTCCACTATAACATGCAATTTGTGAAATGTTTGTATTGATAACATTTTACCATTACAAATTTAACCTAGGGGAGACTAAGCATTTCTTTTATTTTTTATGAAGTATTTTTTTTAATTTAAATATAGTTGATATAAAATGTTACATTAGTTTCAGGTATACAACTTAGTGGTTCAAAAAGTTTATACAGTATGATATGTTGACTACATGTGTAGCTACCATCTGTCTCGTTGCTATTAAGCATTTCTTGGCACGACAGCACTTCTCATGCAAATCATCAATAGCAACATATCAGGTAAACTGAATTATTTCTAGTATCTCTATTTTTACAAGCTGAAAGGACACAACTTTTGATTTTCCAGAGGCTCTTTGTGAAATTTCATAGTTACAGATGCAAAAGATATCATGAAAGTTTTATTTTATTTTATATCATTTTACATTTAGGATTCCATTTGGGGAAGGCAAAAGTAAAAATTGTAAGTAGATTTTAACACCTGAGATAGAAATCAGACTGTGGATGCCTAAGAAACAATATCTGACTCTTTCAAAGTGACAACAAAATGTTAAAAAATGAACATGGAAGGTCATATTATTGTAAAGAATCTTAGCTTTTTTTTTTAGTTAGAAAACAGTTTTCATACATAATCAGAGATACAGTAAAGTCAGCAAAAATCATAGAAAGTTATTTGGGTAATACATTGAGTCTTTGTTATCTAGACAGATTACACACAAAGCAAAGGAAGGAAGGAAGGAAGAAAGGGAAGAAGGAAGAACCCTTTCCATAGTGTAGATGGAAGTAATCAATGGCAAAAGAAAAATGAGTGCATCAAAAATTGAATACACTTTGCTAAAATTTTAACAAATGTTGTAGATTTTCAAACTCAGGTATTACATTCATTTTAAAATTTTGTACTACATTATGCTCTTTAACATTCTGGAATAATTAGACTCTTTTCTATAGGATCAATTGCAGGGTATTCACAAGTTGAAAATTAATTTCTTTTTTTTAAAAAAAATGCTTATTTATTTACTTTTGAGAGACAGAGAGAGTGCAAGCAGGGGAGGGACAGAGAGAGAGAGGGAGAGAGAGAACCAGGCTCCACGCTGTCAGCACAGAACCCTGACCGACACTTAACTGACTGAGACACCCAGGCCCCTGAAAATTAATTTCTTATTACAAGCTGTTTACATGCAATACATCATCCTGGTTATCTTCAAATGAACCAATAAACAAATATTTAGAAGTTCTCTGTTTCAATTTTCAAAATGGTACATATCAATAACCATAACTCACAAAAACACTCTTTGGGTCCTCAGTAAGATTAAAGAACATGAAGGGATCTAGAGATTAAACAACAACCCACAAACCACTCCTTTAGAATAAAATTTCTCTCTCCTTGAAAAATAGAAATGTACACAATTGTGTTTTGCTGGAACTATTGCTCCTAAGCAGAAACTTTTAACCAAAGTTAACTTTTATGTCACAGAGAAAACTATGTATAACCACAAATGTTACACATCAGCATCCTGACAGTCCAGCAGAGCTCATAGATACACGTGGCAAAGCCATGCTTCATACAACTTCTCAAAGTAGCAACAATGAATATGTTCATTAAGACGTTCAGATATCTAATCTCACTATATTATATGAGAATAAAAAGCAAAAGCCTACAAATTTAAAAGTATTGTTTAGTAATCAATGTTTTGGTATTCTTAGTGAGAAATTATCTAGATATTAAATGGATATCTATTAATAACTCGAATTAATACCAGGGTAAAGTTTCAAGTTACCTAAAGGTCTTGAAAATTATCTTTGAAATACTAAAAACATAACTATTGTAGAACTGAAATTTTATCAGACTAATCAATTTAGTTAAACACAAATTTAAATTTTTTGCTAATTTTAAACATTAAGTAGAAGTAATGTTAACTTATTTGATTAGTAAACCTGTGTGAGTTTGACAAGAAAATACTCAACAGAATAGAAACATAGGAATGTATTATAGTTAACAATTACAAGTCAGAAAAAATATAATTGTCCTTATAAACTAGTCTCATTTGCCAAAGATTTACCTAAACTATGTGAATTTGGATTCTTAAAGCATTTTTGTTCATTTTTATAAAAAATAATTTTAAAATCTAGCACATAAAAGTATTAGAAGGTCAATTTCCTTATTGGGAGGAAACTCTAGTTAATTTAATTCAACAGAACTCCTTAAAGAGGGTATATAATCTTAATAATTAATATCACCCAGAAGTATAAAAAGATTACACACACAAAGGCCTTTCTGAATTATAGACACATAGACATATAGACATAGAGAAAATTTTAATTTTAAAATTTCAGCCATGGATCAAGAGTAAACACAAATTACAGAACTCATCGGTAGGTATCAAAGATCTCTTCTCTTCCCAGTGGGTAGAAATTCTTATTTGATCTCAAAATAGACAAACAGGAAAGACTAACAGGTTCTATGATATCTCTCACCTAGAGATAAGATCTCTGTAAACCATTAACCCCTTTATAGAGATAACCAAATGGTCAGACCATAAAACTCACTGGGGAATAATTTGTCAGCTGTAAATAAATGAAATACAAACCCATGCACAACTACTATAGAGCAAAATTAAAACTAGAAAAGCAGAAAGCAGAGTTCTGTTGTCACTGATTTCATCTCAAGGAGCCAAGAAAGATGCACCTGAGTTTAAATAATCCATGAATTGCACTTTGCTGGCAGCAAAGTTTATCAGTCTCTTGTAAATAAAACCATTGAATATCTCAATGGAAATCCTACAAAACTGTTAAAAGGTAATAGGACAAGATAAAATCACAACTCTCTTAACCAGATACCTACAGAAGGCAAGGTTCTGGGTAACTATGGACTCTCTACTTGAGAACACATTAGTCATACTAAGGAGTACAATAGGATTGGATGTCTGCTCCTAACTGTGCTGCAGAAAACAGGCAAAGGAAGAGAATGAGCCCAGGGCTTCAGATTCCCAGTTCAAGCTCTTCATAAGTAACCTGAAAAATTCTGTATCTGAAAAAACAAAAACAAACAAAAACCAAATCAAAACAAAAACAAAAAACTCACAACACCTCACCCAAATCATTATCCCCTGGAACTTCATGGATGGGGTTCTAAAAATCAAACCCAGAGTCCCAACCTATGAGTGGTGGAATTCCAACCCAAATTGAATTCCCAGTTTATCATAGCATCTTCTGTTAAAGCAAGTAATTTGCTAAGGAAGAATGAGGTTTTGCTCATTGAAATAGGGGCAGGTGGGGATACCCTAATGAAGCTATAAATCTTAAACCCCTAAATCTGTGGAGTCCCCTTTGCCCACAGATGCACTCCTTTTATCCGTGCCTCAGGAGTTTAGCTTTCCTTTGCCTAAAGAACCTGTAACGGCCTCCTCTGAGATAGATGCCTTGTAGGATATTGCTAATTTTTCTCAAGGCCTACCCTTGGCATTCCTCTTTGCTTCTAGATCTGTATCTAGATTTAGTCCCAGAGGCCCTAAAGGTTGAGTTGCTAAGTGTGACCCACAACAAAGTGCACAATATATGAAAAGAACTGCATGATTGTTCTAATGTATATAGACAGAAGTATGAAGAATATGCATGGAGATGGATGTTAAGGGTGTAATGATGGATGATAAGGATGCTAATGGTGGAAAGAACATAAAGCTGCATCATACTGAATTTTTTGGTATGAGTCTAAGCAGAGATTCTGGATTCAACGTCTTAGTTTAATGGGTTTTAAAAGGGCTCTATTAGTTTTGTTGGCTAAAATATGGACCTGAAGGAAGCCTACACTAAATAAAATTGAAATGCCAGAAGTTCCTTGTTATGTTGTAGAGGAAGGTAACCAAAACCTGGGAAAATGGAATATTAAAGTGTTTTTATCATGTAAAATCTGCTTATCAATCCTGGGAGAGTTCACAGGACACACCTTTCACCACTATGAGAAATGAATTTGTGGAGGGGGCCCCATATTGTTGAAGATCTCTGTGAATGCATTTCTCTGTAGGTCAGAAATTATAGTGGGACTGCTACCATCTAATGGGGATCTAATAGATGATATCATCTAATTACATAAATGGAATGGGGATAGTTGGATCCTGGGGTGGCAGGAGCCCAGTGGTAGTGCATAATTCCTAAGGCAAGGTATATATGACTATTGTAATGG
Organism: Panthera leo; assembly: GCF_018350215.1. NCBI lineage: Eukaryota > Metazoa > Chordata > Mammalia > Carnivora > Felidae > Panthera > Panthera leo. Next base: position 64,710,320 of record NC_056690.1, read on the forward strand.
ATGGCAGAGTCAAAGCAGTAATCAGAATAATGTGACTTGTTAGAAACTTATAGCATTTGGCTGGTTGATCATGGTGTCCCTAGAAAAGAAATAGATGGCCAATTTATTCCTATCTGATCTATATAAGAGAAAGGGTTCTAGGTTGTAAACTCAACTTGAATCATCAAAGCAGAGAGCCACTGCACCTCAATCAACTCTCAGACTTGAGCAAGTTTAAACAAACAGAACCCCTAGAAGGAAGGGGAGGCAAGGTCCTCTCAAGGAAGGACACTGCTCCATTGACAAAAATATATACTGTTAATCTTATCTTTCACCTTTCCCTAAAGAAGTTAGAAAGCACTGTAGTCTGGCAGTGCTTCTCTCTTAATGGAATAGACACTGATTCTGGACATGGATTTGCCTTCCATATATCCACACACCATTACAAAACCCTTTAAAAGTGGAAGAAGGAAGTAGAAGAGAAGGCCAGAGGAATGCCATCTGAGAATATCTCACTATTGCTTGTTTTGAACATGGAGAAAAAAGGCAATGAGAAAAGGAATGTAGGGACTTCTAGAAGCTGGAAAAAGCAAAGGAAAATTATAATCTTCAGAGCCTCCAAAAAGGAATGCAGCCCTGCCTACAACTTTCACTTCAACCTATTCAGATCCATGTTATGCTTCTGACCTCTAGAACTATAAGATAATAAATATATGTTGTTTTAAGCCACAATGTTTGTGGTAATTTGTTAAAGCAACAAAAGAAAACTAATGCACTATTCACTTAGAAGTTATTAATAACTATATATATATATATATGTATATATACATATATAAACATCTATATTTACATCCATTTATTATCTATATATATTTACATCTATCTATTTATTGTCTATCTATCTGTCTGTCTATGCTTTAAGAATAGTCATCATGTTCTATTCTTTGTATAGATCAAGATCTAGCACTATGCCTGTTACATAGTAGGTTATCAAGTACTGTATTCTGCCTTGGGCTGCATGAGAGAATGGAGAGCTCAATATTTTCATCCTTAAGATATAGGTTGCCAAATTGCTTATGGATATTCCTTATTATATAGTAGTTATTTCCATCTTCCTTTTTTCCCTTCTGTTCTCTCCCTCTTGCAACTCCATCTTGCAATAAATTTGGATTTCATCTGTATTTTCTATTGGGAATATGCTTAGTCAATCACAATATATCAGAGTGAGCAATGAAATAATCTAATAACCATTTAACATTTTTGAACATTTACTATCAGTTTTTTTGTGAATTAATTCATTTAATCTTTTCCAAATGACTTAGTGTTTAGTTTCCTCAAAGTTTTCTAGCTGACTTGTCTCCTTAATTAATTAGTCCATTTATTTCACAGCTTTTGAATACTGATTTTGTGGCAGATGCTGTCCTCAGTTTGGGGAGTACAGCACCTAACACAGTATATATAAAAAGCTAAAGGGAAAAGTAGAAAATCTTCAAGAAAATGAATGAAAGAAATAATCATTAGATATTATTAAATCGATGACCATGGGAAGCTCTTCTTTGTATAATAGCTGATGTTTCAAACACGTATTGATTCATCTTTATAACAATTATGTTAGGGGCAGGGGCAGGGGCAAGTCCAAGAATAGAGAAACAACAAATCTCAGGCATCTTTTCACGGCTCAAAAGACACATAAATGCCAAATGTTCATACTTGGATGGGCAATCTGTTCTCCAAGTGGCTGAAAGGGGAGCTGTGCTTTGATATACCCTACATTATGTGTTTCATTTAATCATTCATGGCAAAATATCTGATGTTAATATTTCTGTTGCTTACCTTCAGCTCTTCAAATTAATATTAGCTATATCACAGATCCTTTCCCTTTGGATGCTTAGCCTGTTTTGACAAGCTCACTGCAGAAGCCATTCTTCCTACATTATTTATTAAAGCATGATAAGGTGAAGTAATTACATTATCAGATATCTCTGTCGTATTTGAGCAATAAGGCACCATAATAATAGTATAAGACATCTTGGAAGGAGGGTATAATTACCACAAGGCAATCACACTCCTGGGGATTATAGGAACTTGGATACATGTCTTCCCTTATAATGCCCTAAGGATGTGATTATCTCAAGAAGAGAGAGAGAGAGAGAGAGAGAAAGAGAGAAACCCAATGAATAATGTTGTACTCTGCTCTACAAAATTTATAGGAAAGGGCAAAAGTGTATTTCATATGAGGATGTGATGTGGCAGTTTAGAATATTTGAACAGCAGTTTCAAATGAGCTGAACTATTCGTAGAAGCTAACCTGTCTCTTCAGAAAGCAAATAGGCCATTCTAAGTCATTTTGTAAAGCCAGATTGGGCTCAGAAATGCATTAGAATTTTAGCATGGTTTAAGTGTTAAGAAGTTGGTTTGATGGAACTACTAATTTCTAGCTGGCTCAGTGCACCAAGCTTTCTATTCTCTGGCTAGCTGGTAAGGTGTGGACTCATCAGTCAGGCTGCTATTGACATTTCTTGCCTGTTGGCACCAAAATGGAAAACAAAGAGATGCTTTTAAATTATCCCACCAAATCTGAGGAAACTGTGTTTTAGTTGTGGTTAAATTGAATTTCCAGGCTGAAAGAAATGTAAACAATGAGTAAAGCAAATGTCAACCAGCCTGGGGTTACATCTACCTCTTGAATGCTCCAGGAGAACTCAACCAAATCTTTTTATAACTAAACCAATTTTAGAATTTTCTGATCTACAAGAATTGAAAATAAATATTTCTAAATTTGCACTAAGGTTATTTTCTGAAGAATATTCTTGAGAGATTTAAGATAGGATAATAAAACCTAAGATAAATTATTGGAATTAAATTTTAAACCTTATCACAAAAGTATTTTAATCACCAAAAAACAGACCTTTTGTAACAAAAACCTTTTGTAACAAAAAATATTGAGATAAAAAAAGGAAATTCTGTTAATTACACAGAATTTATTTCTTCTAAAAAATGTTAATTCATTTATTTTGAGAGAGAGAGACAGAGCACGAGCAGGGAAGGGGCACATAGAGAGAGAATCCCAAGCAGGCTCTGTGTTGTCAGCACAGTGCCCAACACAGGGCTCAATCCCATGAACCTTGAGATCATGACCTGAGCTGAAACTTAGAGCAGGACGCTTAACCAACTGAGCCACTCAGGTGCACCAATTATATAGATTTTCAATCAAATATTCCAAAACATCTGGAAAGACAGAAATGTCTAGCTGTTGACTATTTCATTCTGGAGATATGTTCTGTGACACCAACACACCTAACAAGAAGGTAAATGTTTTAGTGCACTATTTTTGTTGTGAATCATTTATAAAATTTCAATGCCTAAAATCACATAAAATTCAGTAGCTTTATTAAATTGGCTTATTTTAGTGTCATCTAAATTCAGATATCATGTGGATTTGGCATCATGCAATATCACTCAAAATCATACTTATCTGTTATATATTTATTTTATATATTATAATATATAATATATAATATATAATAATATATTATAATATTAATAGTATATTAATATTAATTATTAATATAATAATATTAATATATAATTATATATTAATAATAATATATAATATATAATATATAATATATAATATATAATATATAATAATCTATTATATTAAATATATATATTTTATATTATCTATTATATAAAGTAGGGGTTCGTTGAGCAGTGAAAAAAAAAGTAAGAAAAAAATTGGAGCACCAGGAATCATGAATAAGGGAGATTCATTAAATATCTGTGATTGAAGAGTTCCAGGGTGTAAGATCTCCTTTCTGGTGTATTAGGGTCTTGAACTAAGTTATGAGAACACAGTAGGAAATCAGACATTGTTCTTGCCCTCAAGGAGATCAACATTCTGCTTATTACTCTATTATTTTTGAGTTCTCACTGCATACCAAATTCTTTACATGAATAACCGCATCTTGTTTTCACAACAACTCTATGCCATAAGTATTATTATCTTCATTTCAAAGGTGAAGAAATTGAGGTAGAGAGAGTTGAAGTAATGTGTTCAAGGCTGCACAACCTACAAGTCAAGGATGGGACTTTGAACCGACCCATGTGGATCTGGAACTCATATTTTAAACACATATGCCCTGCACTGCTTCAAGTTGGAGAACATATGTGAAAATTAAGAAGGGAACTAAATGGTTTCAGGTGTGTGATAAATGCATGTAAAAGACACAATGGGGGAGGGGAACCTACAGTCAATTTTATAGGGAGGGAAGGGAGAACCAGACTTTATACAGGAGATTTCTTCTTATGACAACTTATAAAATTGGTATATAGAGGTTAGGAAAATATATAGTTTGACTTCAGTATGACCTTTATTTAAAACAGGTTAATAGTATCATCACACAGGTAAATATAGTTGTGTGTCATGGTCCTAAGCCTCCCCTTCCTGACACGTGGATGACACTGTGGACTATCAGAATCCTTTCCATTAAAGATTAGTATAAAAAGGGAATCACAAACCAGCTACAAATTCTGAGAATTTACAACCAAGACAACTCTGAGGAATGTGCCATAGGTTGTATTACTTGCACTATATTTTTTAATGATGGATTTCTGCACAATACAGTCAGAGGCAAAGGTCAATAAATGATGTAAAATTAACTATGGACTCATATTAGAGGCAATAAAAGGTACTTTTTTTTCATTTATGCATTAAATGAAGAATATGTGCTGCTATGTAGATCATGCTAAATACCGTAAATGAAATTGGGATAAAGGTCCACGACGGCCTTAAAAATTATTGCTTCCCCATTTTAGAGGCCAAAAAAGAAATGAGTACAGAGTTGAGCTGGAGGATATTTTGGAAGGGGTAATTAGAACCGGGATTGCCCTGCTGAAATGAGAAGAATGTTTCAAAAAAGAATGGAATGTCCACATTGTCACTTGCTGGAGAAAGGGAAAATGAAAATCCAAAATAGGCTGTGCTGATTTAATGGTGACTGACAATCTAGACAAAAACTTCCAGGATATTTGTGGTATCCTGGAATCCAGGTTATAATACTTAATAGATGCAGTGGGGCTGAATCTCAGGGAAGGTTGGGCTGTCCCAAGGCAATGGTTTTGTGGAAAATGTTGAAAAAAGAAATCCTCCTGGATTTGACTTCCTTGGATTATTAAATAAATAAATGGGTAACTTAAATCTATATCATATTTTTTTTGCAAGCTTAATTTCTAAAAGGAGAATTCTGAGGGATAAATTTGTTTCCTCTCTTAAGATCCCAGTAAGAGATGTTTTATCATGATTACATGACTGTACACATTTCCAGGTACATTAGGATATTCAATAAGCTGTATTTAGAGAAAAAAAAAAAAACTACCGTCTGTAAGCTCTAAAAGAGAAATGATTATTCAATACATATTAAGTATTCATAATTTGTAAGGCAAAGCACTAAGTTTTGTGAGAAATATGAAGATGTTTACTTACTTCTAAGATTTATTTCCTGTTAACCCTTACAATGAAAGTGTGGCCATTGGTGGTCTCAGCTTAATATGAGGGAGCTTCTATTATATCCCCACCCATTGTGCTTTGCTTCTGCCTGCAGTGTCTCATGGAGCAAAGACCAAAGCTCACTTGCTCTGGCAGCTCAGTCTTTTTCCCCACAAAGATGAGCACAAGAAGTTAGGCAATTCCATGCTTCCAGAAGCCAGAGTGCTTTGAAAGTACAATCCAAAAACTAGTCCCCTCTTGGACAATACTCCTTAAGACTCAAGAGCCAGGAAGGAATTTTCTGAATTTCTACTAAGAGGGAGGAAATACAGCCAATCATCCTTCCTCTTTACCTCCTGAAAGATGATAGGAGAGAGGAGAAAGTATAGGAATTTCATGATAGGAACATCAAGGCAGATTGCTGGTCTCCATTCATGTGGTTTTTAAACATTTCAATATTTTTTTACATTTATTAGTATTTGGCTTGGTTATTGATTAAATTCATTTTAATTTGTTTTTTATTTAAATTTTTTTTTAAATTTTTATTTATTTTTGAGAGAGAGAGAGATGGAGTGTGAGCAGGGGAGGAACAGAGAGAAAGGGAGACAGAATCTGAAGCAGGCTCCAGGCTCCCAGCTGTCAGCTAAAGTCTGACGCAGGGCTCGAACTCACGAACTGTGAGATCATCACCTGAACCAAAGTCAGACGCTTAACCGATTGAGCCACCCAGGCACCCCTTTTTTTTAATATTTAGAAAGAGAGAGAGCGCACAAGCAGGGGAGAGGGGGAGAGAGAGAGAGAAGGAGAGGGAGAGAGAGAGAGAAGGAATCTTAATGAAGATCTATGCTCATCACAGAGCCCAATGTGGGGCTCGACCTCACGACTCTGGGATTATGACCTGAGCAGAAATCAAGAGTCTCATGTTCAACCTACAGAGCCAACCAGGTGCCCAAGGGGTTTATTATTTTGCTTTGTTACATATATATGCAAAATTGGATGTTAGTAATGGAGTGTAAAGTTTCCATTGCAATTGTACAAACTAAAGATTAGACATCTCCTGGGCCGGATGTTTAAACAGATGCCCAGATACAATTCCTGTTAAGACTCTGTACCAGTTTCCTAATGAATTGTTTATATAAAATGTGTATGTTGGTGCTGGAGAATTAAAGTTTTTGAACATTTATGATTTTTAGAAAACCCAGAGATACTGGTTAAATCATACACATATATTGTTAAAATATATGTTGGTGTTTCCCTACCAGAAGAAAAAGGCTTACGGAACTACAAATGTCATACTGAGGAGCTAGAGTGACTTCCTGCGTGCATGGGTTCTTTCATTGCAGCATGGGTTGCAATGAAGTGTGGGTGAGAAGGAATCCTACAGCCAGTAAAGTCACTGTGTGTCTGACCAGGAATCTATCAAAGATTTCTAGGGTCCTGAGACTTTTATCCCATCCTACTTACTTGTAACTAAAATTCTCATGAAATCTGGATCTGTGTTAAATTTCTTTTGAGAGTAATCATACTCTAGATTTTTATGAGCTTCTTTTCCTTTAAAATGAATCAAGTGTCTACAAGCAATTTTTAAAGCAAACAAGAATGAAGAACTGGCCAGAGGGTTCAGGGTTGAGGAGAAGCAATCATGGGCAAGAGGAAAAGAAGCCAGAAACCGAAGACAAACCTGTATTTAGCCTAGCAGTTCTCCCTGACTCTGCCTCATAAACACTTGGCAATTTGAAAAAGAAAAAAAAAATACTGATGCCTGGGCCCTCTCCCCTGAGCAGAACCTTTTTAGTATGTCACACAGATATTTCTGAGACACAGCTGGAATGAAAATAACTAATTTACATACCGATTCCTGGGCTTCTCCTGATGTAAGCCCAATGATTTGGCATTTGTTTCCACACCACATACAGTAAACCTTCTCTATAGTCTTCTAACCATTTTAATAAATATTTCACGTAAAATAAATTTTATTCATTTCTTTTGAAAGAAAATTACTTTTTCTCAAAACAGTGCTGCTCAGTTAAGCAGCAAGGTTGATAAAAGCATGAACTATGGAAACATAACTAAATGTATGCACTGTCACTGTCACTGAGTAGAAGGACCCAGTTAGCACAATCCCACAACGGAAATTCCAGCATGGGATCTTTTCCTCAAGAGTCCAAAGCTGAGGAAGAAATAGCTGAAAATGCAAGTCCTTATATCCTCCAATACATGTTTATGAAAAACCCTACAGGTTTTGAATCTCTTGTAACTGAGGGCGAGAAAGAGAAAGAAAAAAAAAAAAAAACCATAAAGGATTCTGACAAAACAGGCATAAAGATGGCAGATGTTCAATACAACATGGACTGCATGAGTATTAATCAAATCAAAACTAATGTTTTAACAGGTAAAATGTTCTCATTAAACTCTAATAAAAGTCTCCTCCCTGAAAGAGGTAAAACCATTTTTATCTTCCCAAGTCTTCAGGGGAAGCTCTGTTACCAGCATCAAATTCTTCTAATTCAGCTACTCCGTAGAGAAATCTAAAATTCCAAAGCAGTATTTTTTTTCCTGTGAATGCCTTTTTTTTTCCTCCTTAAAATTTACTCTTACATGTTGAAGACAATAGTATGGTGCAAGTGCAGTTGGAAGCCTTTAAGAATGGTCTGTTATTATTAAGCATTGTCTATAATTAATATCAATTAGAATCTATTAAATTTAATAGACTTTGAGTTATTGAGTTTAATTCAATTTCAATAAATTTCAATTAAGTACAATTTGTTTCCATTACTTTTATTAATTTCAGTCACTATCAATTACCTTCAATTAATTTAATTTACTGGCAATATATGTTCAGGTAATTCCCTATTACTTTCAATTAGTTTCTATTCATTTCAGTGGGCTTCCTTGGCTGCTAACTCATTTCATAAAAATAAATGTGAAGCTATAATATAGTTTCTATATTCTACAGTCATACAAACTAATTAGCTCCACATTCAAACTTGCCATAACACAATTAAGCCACTACTCAATCTACATACAATCTGTACTCACGTCTACCCATCTTCTCCCCAGGTTCATATGTCTGAGAAACCTGGCCTGCTGTGGAGAGTTTGACATGTGCAAAGAGATGTCAGATCATTTAACTGATTCATTGTTCACTTATATCTGCTTTGCATCTAGAACCTTGCTAGATGCTGGAGGTAATACAGGTAAAAGAGTGCATTTAGAAGGTTACAGCAGGATTTCCTATAATCAGTCCCATTGATGTTTGAAGGAAGGGGCTACAGGTGCCTTGTTCACAATGGTGCTCTTAGCATGAACATAATGCTTCACAGAGTGGGTATTCAACAAATGTGAATCTTTTCTGGGCTGTCCATAAAGTCAGTGTTGAGGTGGAGAAATCAGGATAATCAAGGCAAATTCTGAATTATATAATTAATTATGAACATGCTCTTTCCCTATGGAAGAAAGAACACTCAGACAATTATCAAATATTGGAGCTAGAGGGAAAAAAATCCCAGGGATCTTGTAAACTAACATTATTCTACAGTTGAAGTTTTTTTTTTGTTTTTTTTTTTTAATTTTTTTTTTCAACGTTTTTTATTTATTTTTGGGACAGAGAGAGACAGAGCATGAACGGGGGAGGGGCAGAGAGAGAGGGAGACACAGAATCGGAAACAGGCTCCAGGCTCCGAGCCATCAGTCCAGAGCCAGACGCGGGGCTCGAACTCACGGACCGCGAGATCGTGACCTGGCTGAAGTCGGACGCTTAACCGACTGCGCCACCCAGGCGCCCCTACAGTTGAAGTTTTTGATGTCAAATAAGTGATGCAATGTATGTATCACATTATCAACTCTACATGTAATAACTTTTGTTGTTTTATCTAGGAGAGCATTTACATTGAAAAAACTATCAACATACAGCTTTTCATAGTTTGCCGAGCACGTTAGCCTCTGGTAACACATTTCATGCTCTTAACAACCCTCTGAAGAAGAGGGTGCAAATTTTATCTGCATTGACAAACTGTCATATTGAGGTGAAATGGCTCATTCAGTTTTGGATAACTAGAAAATGGTAGGGTTCAGAGAGAAAAGAAGTCCTAATGACAGAAAAATCCAGACCTAGGTAGTTTTGAGGGCCCCAATTTAGGAACAGAAGCAGTTCATATTTATATATGTAACAAATCCTGCCCACTCACCGGTGAGATGAAGGTTACATTCTTGTGGTCCAAGCTATGCAAAGCAGGCACCTATGTGCCTGGGAGAGACACATAGAACAAATGACTCACTTACGAGGCTTCCTGTTCTCCACTCAGACTTCCTTAGAAAAGTGTACCTGTCTGAATGGAAGTGTCTGGATGTGTGACAGCTGGATAAAGCAGGGAGCATGAACAGAACATAACATCCTTCCAGGAGAGGGCCAGTTGCCTGCAGGAGGAGATGACTTTGAGCAGGTTTCTTTGGCAGCAAGGCAATGCTCCAGCCCAAGAGGACTTGGCTCACTCCCAGCACATCTCTGGCAGTAAACCCACTGTGAGAAAAGAGGGGAGGAATTCAAGGCTGAATCCAAATCAAGTTGCCAGAGCCCTTCAGCTAAGATGTGGGAAGTCCTGAGAAGGAAACCAGCAACTTTAAAATAAAAAAGGAAAATTGGCTGGAGGGAATGACAGAGTCATTGGAAATAAGACTGAAGGAATCTCAGCTTGGGACCAACCCACTGGCAGGGATGACCCTTCTCCATAGTGGCTTGCCAAAAATAAAACGGAGACAGGAGAAGGTATGGAGCATGAAAAAGTCAAACATTGAACAAATTGGGTCAGGGAGAGTAGACAACACTAATCTCTAATCACTTTGCCATTTGATATTCTATTTCTCTAGACCCATCCTAAGTTAATGTAATAAATATTTCTATAAATGTTTAATGAGTGTCTTTGTTACTCTCTAGGACAAACTGTCTTCCCTATGTAACTGTTGCATGCAACTCACACACCATGCTGTGTTCTTTCCCACACTGTCCCACCTCCAACTCCCACATATCTAACTGCTGCACATCCCCCAAGGCCTGCTAACGTCAAGTGTTAAAAGACTTTCAAGAAACCTTTCTCACCAATATCAGTGAACTTCAATGCAAAGAACTTCATCAAACATATATTGAACTCCTGGTATATGCCAGGCAAATGAGAATAAAATTGCTCCTTTCCTCCTAGTAATGAAATTGTAAGGTCTAGGGAGTTCCCTCACCTGCTGACCTACAAAGAGTGAGTTTCTTTTCCAGACCTGCCATGGCACTCAGAGTCTCCAAAACCCCATTTAAGATTTATAATTCTAGCGTTTGTGTAGCATTTTACATTTATAAATTGCATTCATATGTCATGTCTTACTCAATCATACACTATCTGTGTGTTTTTTCTAAATATACCCTGTGAATAGACTCCTTAGTCATTGAAAATAGAAGCTGTGTCCTTTCTTTTTCTTTACACTTCAATATGTACAGTACCTAAAAGATGCTTGATATGGGACTCATTAATCTATACCCACTACTAGCTGAGTATATTATCTATACCCACTACTAGTCTGGAAGAATGGATCAATAGATATCTTTCTAATTCATTTCAAAGCACTATGCTAAATGCTTAATAGTATGAACAATCTGAGGTCTCTTAAGTTGATATGATATAATGCCCAGAGATAAATGAAATGGTAGAGATTCTTCTTCCCTTAAAAGTATATTTCGATGGGCACCTAGGTGGCTCAGTAGGTTGAGTGTCCAACTCTTGATTTTAGCTCAGGTCATGATCCCAGGGTTGAGGCTCTGTGCTGAGCATGGAACCTGCTTAAGATTCTCTCTCTCTCTCTCTCTCTCTCTCTCTCTCTCTCTCTCTCTCTCTCTTTCTCTCTGTCTCCCTCTGCCCCTCTCCGCAACTCATATGCTCTCTCTCTAAACAAAAAAGTATCTTTCAAAAACATTTAATATTCTCTTTCTCTCTGATAATTACTCTTTTTTCCAGATTCCTACCATGTCATCCATTAAGCTGTGTTGTTATGTATTTGTTTGCATTATTCCATGAATATTTATTTTATTACTCTCTCTAGCTAGCAAACTCTTCAAAAACCCAATTTCCTTTGCTGCCCGTCTTCCCCTCCCCACCTTTCATAATATTGGGCCCAATACATGACAATTTATTTATCTTTACATATTTCTAGAAGAGACATCCAAATTGCATTGATGATGCTTCCTTTAACATTTTTGTTTTAATTGCCCATATCTACAACCACATTAAGAAACTTACAGTGTTATGCAGGCAGGACCAGTTGACCAGTGGTTCCATCAACTGAGTGGTAGACTCTGGATTTCTCAATATAATAACTGAAGTCAGTGATATAAAAAACCTTTGCCTTACTCTCTAAATATTAATTTTATTTCCATGTATGTTATGTTTGCTAAGTTTTTGAAAGCATAGATTCATTAGGTATTCAATGATCATGGTTTCTTTCTTGTATGTGATGAGAGGAGATTCCCATGGATTAATTGTTAGAGCCAAAAAATAGGGGGCCAATTTTTTTATTACTTTTTATTTATATTTTAGTTAGTTAACATACAATACAATATTGGTTTCAGGAGTGGATATTCAGTGATTCATCACTTACATACAATACCCAGTGCTCATCATAACAAGTGCCCTTTTTAATACCTATCATCCATCTAGCCCATGACCCACCCACCTCCCTCCATCAATACTTAAGTCTGTTCTCTACCATTAAGAGTCCTTTGTGGTTTGTTTCTCTCTCTCCTCTTTTTCCCCCTTCCCATATGTTCATCTGTTTTGTTTCTTAAATTCCACATGTGAATGAAATCATGGTATTTGTCTTTCTTTGATTGACTTGTTTTGCTTAGCGTAATACATTCTAGCTCCATCCATGTTGTTGCAAATGGCAAGATTTCATTCTTTCTGATGGCTTAGTAATATTCTGTCATATATATATCATATATGTCATATGTATCATATGTCATATATCGTATATATATATGATATATATATATATATCATATATATATATATGATATATATATATCCCTTCTTTACCCATTCATCAGTTGATAGACATTTGTGCTCTCTCCATAGTTTGGCTGTTGTTGATAATGCTGGTATAAACATTGGGGTGCAAGTACCCCTTCGAATCTGTATTTTTGTATCCTTTGGGTAAATACCTAGTAGTGTAATTGCTGGAACATAGGGTAGTTCTACTTTCAGTTTTTTCAGGAATCTCCATACTGTTCTCCAGAGTGGCTCCACCAGATTGCATTCCCACAAACAGTGCAAGAGTGTTCAAGGAAAGCATCTCTTGTATCAGTTAACACAGTTCTGGTAAATGATGATGAAAAAGTGTAACACTGACCTTTAGCTAAAATACCAGACTAAGTAAGTATATCAGTGACCTGTGAGTTTTGAACCTAGAGAGGTCTCCGGTTTGTTAGAGAAATATAAGATAGTTCTCACAATATGAAGATACACAGTCAGAGGAAGGCTGACAAGCAAGGAGCTAGAGATGCCAAGACATCATACCAATTCCTGATCCAAGGTTTCAGTTATCTTAGTATTAGAAATCTGCACTTTGCAAACTTTACTGCCTGTGGGTAATTGTCTGTTTTCTGTTATTCTTTGGTATTGAGTAGACCAATATGGTATTGACGAATTGTTACAGCCAAAAAATAGGGGACCAATTTCTTTATTACTTTTTATTTGACCAACTTACCGATTTGTCAAGCTTACATTTATGTTTTCCCCCACCTTTCTAATATTGGAGCTCATTTTGATTGTAATCAGAGAAACATGGAAGGGGTTCATGTGCCTGCTCTATCTGCAGTTTTAAAGCAGGAGCAATGTCTTCCTGAAGAATGTTCTAGAAGGTGACAGCAGAGATCATACTATGGAAACACCAAGGAGAAGAGGGAACCAAAGAGGAGGCTGGGGACCATTTATTAAGACTCTCTTGTTTACCTAAGTTGTTCCTTGATCAAATATTGGAGAAGAGTGAGTGTGTATGTTAAATATGGTGGGCTTACCATTCATTCAGCCTTCCGCTGCCCTTTAAACAAAATGAGATCATGTGTGGTATAAAATGAATGGTAGAAACATACATACTCTTAAATGTTTACAGTTCCCTTTTGAGTGTATGTAAATCTGGAGGTGGTAGTTTACTGTAACAGGCTCTCAGTTGGCATCCCTCCCTTCTGGCACTGTCTTCTAGAGTCATTTCAGCAAATTGTTGGTGGACACATCTCCATTAATAGGTCTTTTGTCATGTCACTGTCCAATTTTCATTTGGCCTTATTTCCTACCATTTCACTTTTAAAAATTCTTGCTAGACTTATTGGGTCTTTCCCTCCTGGTCATCTATCCATTGCTTCTCACCTCTGAAGTCACAGACCTGCCTGCTCTCTCACTCCCACATCTTTCCTCACCCTCTTAATGTCCTCTCATTCACTCTGGCTTCTCAAGCTTTATGCAGGTTCTAAAACAATGCAAAAATTTACTCTATCTTAAAGCTGCTGATGACTCTAAAGCTTTCCATTCTTGGGACTGTCCTTACAGGCACAGAAACTAAAGCACTGGTATCAAAATGTCATTATGCCATGTTGAATTGATGAGTGCTCCAAGGGGTGGCCTTGACTTATGTACTGTCTGCATACTCTTCAAACCATAACAACAATGAGCAGACAGCAGAAGGCCTCTGAAATACCTCGTTTCCCTCATTTCAAGGAAGGAAAGGTAATGAGCTACTAAGGTGATTATACCTGACTCTGATGTGGACCCCAAAGTATCTGCATTTATGAGAAGGGATTAGTTAGCCTGAATCCTCACATCCACTGGATACAACTTCCTATTATTTTTCTGCCAGGGCATCTGAATATATTTCAGACAAATGAAGCTATGACATACTAAACTTTCAGAAATCTTAATGCTTTAGGCATCAGTATAAAGCAAAACTTTTCAAATCACCCCAATCCATAGAGGGTTAGGTTAAATCTGAGTTTCTAACACACCATACCTTGTATCTCTGTGTTTTGGTACAATCCTTAATGAGCGAAGTGGTTTGGTCTCCAATGAACAATCTACAAAACCCTGCATGGACTGTCCTTCTCTCTTCAGAGTCTTAGTGAAGAATTTAGATCCCAGCTTGAGAGCCCCTAGCATAATTCAAAACACCATCCCATTGATTCCAAATACCTCAGAAACCTCAAAGTCTCTGGTAGTCTCAGAAGAATAATTGACCAAGAGACAAATAAGGGTAGGTTTTAACTACTTGTGGTAAGAAATCAGATTGATGCTATGACAACTTCACATATAAATGTAATTCAGCATGTCTGGTTCACTAGGAAGAGAATTACATAGCATCTGTGCAGCATAAATTCCAATCAGAGCCTTTGGCAAGACCTCTATGAACTTCTGGGTCCTCATCTATAAAAACAGGAATTAGGCCCAATTTTACTTGTTTAATTATACCATTCTGTATTTCTATGGTATGATGACAATTTTGTTCTCTTACATTCACTGCACCAAGTACGTATTTAAATCCTTTGCTCTTTGAGACCCAGGAAACAGAAGGTTATTAACCATCACCTTGTCTGCCTTGCCTTTTAGATTTTGGTACGGTTTGGTCAATGAAAGTACTCAGCAGGGGCTCAGACGAAAGAAAAGAGATAGGTAGTAATATGTCTTCCCTTCCCTCTGCCTCCCCTGGACCATGTGTTCTGGTAGCAGCTATGTCCCTACATAATATACAACTCCTGTCAGGCAGCAGATCTTCCTCATCTCTACCTCTCACAGAGTAATGTTATCACTAGCTTCCCCTATTGTTCTTTCAGGCCCAAGCTTCACAACAACTTCCCATGTTTTTGCTAATCCCTGGGTGCCACAATATTACTTGTAAATTCCCTTAACTCTACTTACATTCTGTAAATAGTTCCTTTGATATAGTTGCATGAACCTTCTAGGTTGAAATTGTTTCCTGTTGTAAGCTCCACTGGTTATATATTAATATATAATTAAAGAATATTGAGTATATTTTAAGGGAAAAACAATGAAAATACTGTGACATAAATTATTTGATTGGGGTAGATAAGACATCATCACTATTCATCATCACTGAGCACCAGGAGAAATAGCCTCTTCCCTTCCTCTCTCTGGCATCCAGATTGACATGTGATAGGAAGGAATTAGTTGGAACAAGATAGGGTAGAGCAGTGACTGTGACACAAGATATTTCCATAAAATAAAGAATATTTAGAATATGATTTTCTGATACCTCTCTATAAGATGGTATAGTAGTTTCCCATCCCTGCTAAAATAAATTAGCACAAACATGGCAGCTGAAAACAACATACATTTATTCTCGTATATATTTCTGGAAGACAGAAGTCCAAAATCAATTTCATTGGGCTGAAATCAAGGTATTGGCAGGGCTATGCTCCCTCCATTGGCTCTGAGGGGAGAATCCCATTTATTTTCCTTTCCCAGCTTCTAGAGCTGCATTCATTATATTTCTTGGCTCATGGCCCCTTTCTCTAACTTGAAAGCTAGTGGCTCAATATCTTGCTTCAGTGGTCATATTACCTTCTTCTCTAGTAAAATCTCCCCCTGTCTTCTTCTAATAAGAAGATTAGGGATTACATTTAGGGCCCATCCAGATAATCCAGGATAATATGTCCATCCCAACTCCTTAATCTTATCTTCAAGGTTTCCTTTGCTATATAGGATATTACTCACAAGCCCCAAGGATTAAGTTGTAAATATCTTTGGAGGCTTCTATTTAGTTTACCACAGTGTAATGGTTAGTGTGCCAACTTTGTTTGCCCAAACATTTGGTAAAACAGTATTTTGAATATGCCTGTGAGTGTTTCTGGATGATAACATTTGAGTGGGTAAACAGAATAAAACACATTGCCCTCCCTAATGCAGGTGGGCCCTATTCAATCAGTTGAAGACCTGAGTAAAACAAAAAGACTGACCCTCCAATGAGTAAGGGAAAAATTTCTCTTGCCTGACTGCTTTGAGTGGGGATTTAGATTTTTTCCTACTTTCAAACTCAAACTCTTCTCAGGCCTCCAGTCTGCCAGCATTTAGACTGGAACTACACTAGCAGCTACCCTGGGTCTCAGATCGAGAAACTAAACAAGAACTTACACCATTTATTCTACCCAGATTTCTGATGGCAGATCTTGGGACTTCTCAGTCTTCATAGCCTCATGCATTCTCTATAGTGTGTGCGTGTGTGTGTATACACACACACACACACACACACACACACACACACACACCCTATTGGTTCTGTTTCTCTGGAGAACCCTAATATACACAGATGGCCTTTCAATCTGTTATCTAAGTTCTCCTCATCTCTTGGTTAGTGTAGAACTGGTTTAGAGGTCTAAATAAAGAAGGGTAGAAATTGAGAATATTGTAGAAATATAAAAATAAACAGGAGAGTAATGAGGAAGTATAAGTCAACAGCTGAAATACGAACTCCAATCAAGTGCATCAAAGAAGCCACTGTGAAGGCTTCAAAATAAGGATTGTGTGCAGTGATTTTTCAGCAAATATAATGACTAGAATTACAGTGTTGAGGTTAGTTGGATAAAGTTAGGGGCCAGGTATATAGAAACTTATATCCCACTGACTGAAACCTCAGACAATTGCATTGGAAAGAAAAGAAAGAAAAGCACATTGTTTTAATTCTCTTAGGTTTAATTTTTTACTTTATTTTATTTTTAGTATGTGAACAGGGAGTGAATGTATTTATGGCCAATTCAAACTGACTTAGTGAAATCAATTTAAAGTTTTCCACTCTTTCCATTACTTATGACTATAGCTTTTCACCAGCTATTTCTATACATCTCCAGTTAACTACTGCTCTCACCAGTTATGGGCTAAGTTGGTTCCCAGACCAGGCTCGTTATCAAAATTACCTGACGGAATCTCTACAAGCTTAATCAGCTGACCCTAAAATAGAATGAAGCCTAGATTATCCATGTGTGCTCAATATAATCTTATCACTTTTAAAGAGGGGGAGAGGAGGACCAAAAAGATGCAACAGAAGAGGAAAAGCAGAAGAGAAAAGCAGCAGAAAGGAAAGTCAGAGAGATTGGAAGCAAAAGATTTGATGTGCTATTTCTGGCTTGGAAGATGGAGAGCCCAGGAGATAAGGAATCAAGGAAAGTAGACAACTTCTAGAAACTGGCAATGACCTCTCACAGTCAGCAAAGGAACGAGGGCCTCTGTCCTATGACCACTGTGAACTGAATTCTCCCAACAGCCTAAATGAGTTTGGAATTGGATTTTTCCCAGAGTCTCCCCATCAGGGCCCAGCCAGCCACAACTTTGATTTCAGCCTGATGAAATTCAGTGCACTGAACTCAACTGAACCAACCCAGACTGTGAGGTAATAAATCTGTGTTCTTTTAACCCTCTGAATTTATGGTAATTTTTAAAAGCAGCAATATAAAACTAATATCTTGTTTCACTAGGAAGTTATTTTTTGAATAAGGATATGGAAGTGCCTGACAAATTTTTTAAAAATTAAGTGTTAGAACACTTAAGTGTTAGACTTCCTACTCTGTCTAGGAACATAGATGAATATAGTACTGGATGTAGACATAGTGAGGATACAGATTTGTCTTTAGGGAATTTTTTTTTTTGACTGGAAAGAGGACTAAAAGCACATTGAACAAATTTTTAAGTTTACTTATTTTGAGAGAAAGAGAGAGGGAGGGAGGGGAAAAGAGAGAGGGAGAGAGAAAGAATTACAAGAAGACTCTGCACTGTCAACACAGAGCCAAGACACAGGGCTCGATCTCACAAACTGTGAGATCATGACCTGAGCCGAAATCAAGAGTTGAACGCTTACCTGACTGAGACACCCAGTCACCCCAAGCACATTAAACAATTATTGAAGATTATTTGACCAATAGAGAAAAACTAGGGGAGAAACCATGTGGGAGAATTGAGATAGGTTGACCCTTAAAGAAGGGTTATAATTCATACAGATGATCAAAAGAAAATTAGAGGACATCTTATTTGAGTAGGGGGAAAGCATACATATTACAAAGCAGAGCTGAAGGAAGCTTTTGGTACATCATCCCACCTCTAATCAAGGTAAATGTATTGCTATATTAATGTATTTGAGGAAATTATCCCATGAAATTTCCTCTGGAAAATATTGGACACATTGATGATCAAACTGGAAATGTATTATTTCTTAATAATTCTAGCTGTGGCTATTCATGAAAGTGTGGGTGGGTGTATATGTTCATGTGAGGTTATATGTTCAAAGAAGGCTAGTTTTACTGGGAAGTTGGGTTGCAATGGTAAGAAGGAAACCCCAGGGTAAAGGACATAGTGTTTCAGAAGATGACTATTATTGGTAATGGAACCTGGTGTGGAAAGCCTTTCCTTGATTTTTAAAGTAGACTAAGGAAACTAAATCCATACACAAGGAGGAATTATTTTTTTTTTTATGTTTAGTCTTATATAAACACTTGGTTTTAAAAGCTCGGAGGATGGTAGGAAGGTTAAACATTTTTAATGTAATCTAATTTTGCTACTGACAGGAGATAAGTTTTAGAGCTTGGGAGTTGTATTTTTAAGCACTCTCAAGGATAGAAAATATAATTTAAAAAAGACACTTGCCTTTTTGAATATTGAATTGTCTTGGTGTTATCACTGCTAATTTAAAAATCTTATGTGGGTTGTATAATGCTAAGAGATTAGTCACTCCCATGGAGATTCTTAGATCTTCTTCTTTAGGACACTGGGGGATGAGAAAAGAGACCAATGCAGGTGATTGTGATTTTATGTAACAGCAGTGGGATTAGACGAACTCTAGAAAACTTAAAACTGTGGATCATGGATAGAGAAAGGGCTTGAAGAAAAATCACTTTAGGATTCTAATACTTCAAAAAGTCATGTCAGTTTCCTATTTAAAGTAGATTTTTAGTTCATCCAGTTCCCTCGTACTTCAAAGCCACCCCTCAAATATAAGCCACCATCATCACTTCATCACTTGCTCAGACTAACATAATACTGGTCTCTGAATCCATTCTTGTCCTCCTCCAAACCATTTCCTAATATTAGCCAGGAATAATATTTCAAAATCAGAATCTGTTCCAATCTCCTCATTCTGTCAATTGTTCCATCTTGTTCATAAAGAGAGTGCTGTGTCAACCTTCTTGCTCCTTGCCTTCTACACTCCTGTAGCACATGGCTTCTCTTTTCTCAGCTGCTTCTCCCGACATGCTCTTCCCTCTGATTAACCACTTAACATCAACCATTTACCAACCAGGTCCTACTCATTCTCTAGGTTTTTCTCACAGATCCTTTCCTCAGAAAAGTCTTAGCTTACCTCATTTCCCATTTATATTAGCTCCCCATAGTATATTCTTTCATAGTCCAATGTGCCTTTCCTTCACCTCCCTTATTTTTTAAATCATAGATTGAAATAACTTTTTAAATATTGGTCAACATCCCACATGCTAAGCCCTGAAATCCAGTTACTTTGTCAGTCACCAATATTTCTTCACCTACTCCGACACCTGGCACATTGAAGACCCTTAATATTCATGAATGGGGGTTAAGGGGAAGGGAGGGAAGAAGTAAGGGGAGGGAGGGAGGCTGTTATCAATTAAACTATAGTCAAATCCAATGCCATAAGAGTGGACATTGCACCATTGTAGTGCTCAACTGAGAATTAGGATTAAAGAAAAATTACTGGGGAATTTCGGTGGTAAAACATTAAATGAGAGAACTAGGAGTCAGATTATGCTGTTAGTATTGACCAATTTACTCTCAAGCCTACCTCTTATCTACCAATCACCAAATTAACTTTTGGAGAAATATGTAAGCCAATGAAAAAATACTGGGGTAAAACTTAAACTGGGGTTCCTATTCCTCAGGAAACTCTTCTGTATGTTGCAGAAGCCAGCACGATAAAGCTTGGTTCCCTGAACTTAGATGTCTTGTCTACTTAATTGTGGTTGCCAAGAGTGATTGTGAGCTTTAACATTTGCTAAGAGGAGGAATTTAAGAGGGATTCTGATCTGAAGACTCTGCTGGGACTCCTCTCCCAGCCCAATTAATTCCTCTATACTTTCCTTGTGGGACTAAAATTGGAGAAAGCTCTCTACAAGGGGAAATGTTTTAGAACTCTGCCTTGAAGAGTATGGTTTAATTATAAATAGATTGTGATTAAAGAGGTACAAGCAGTCTTTAGGTTGGGACATTAGGTTCAAAAATGAGTTTAAAGAAAATGAAACACCCATTTTCAGGAAGCTGACAAACTGATATGGTCATCAACAAAAATCTAAAAACATTAACAATTAAAAACTTTTTAATTTTTATTTACTTTTGAGAGAGAGAGAGTGCAAGAGAAAGCATGAGCGTGCACAAGCAGGGGAGGAGCAAAGAGAGAGGGAGACACAGAATTGAAAGCAGGCTCCAGGCTCTGAGCTATCAGCATAGAGCCCAACACGGGCACAAACCCATGAACTGTGAGATCATGACATGAGCTGAAGTCAGATGCTTAACCTACTGAGCTACGCAGATGCCTCCAAAATAACAACTTAAAAGTTGCCACCCTGAGTCTATAATTCTACCATGATCTCAAAGATCTATAGAAAAATATTGCCTTTTTATACTGTTTCATAGATGCAAAAACTAAGGCTAACATTTATAAAGTAACTTGGGCAAATTACCCAACTTGTGAGGAGCAGAAGCATCAAATCCAAGTCTATTTTAGAGGATTTTTCCCCCACATCTCTAATTGTTCAAAGAGATTAAAATAATTCTGAGAGATAATACAGACCTACCAATTCTCACCCACCTATTTTATACATAATCAAAGTAGGAATTTCACAACCCTCAGCTTCAGAATATCCACACTACTTTTAATACTTTTTGGTGCACAAATGTCTATTTAGTGTCAGCCCATCATGTGGACATGAAGGATAATAAACATCTTCATAATTGGGAAGATCTAGTCACACTCCAGAGTTTTCTCAGACTTTATTGATTCCCACTACTTATGTTATCCCGAAAGATTGTCTACTCTAAATTTTTAAGGGCATTTTGTCTCTTTCCAACGTAAAAACTTAGGAAAATAGAGAAACATAAATGAAAATATATTTTAAAAAATAGTAATTTAACCTTTTTAAGTCAACTAAGGTAGGTTGTACAGATAGCCCCAATCCTTCCTTTTATACTATTTTGCCATGTAACTTGTTCCTTCCAACAAGAGGTGGAATCTATTTCTCCACTCCTTGTCACAAGTCTTACCTTGTGACTTATGTGGCCAAAGGAATGTGTGCCAGTTCTGAGAATGTGCCTCAAGAGGTATTATAGCTTCTCTCTTGCTGGAAACCATGTCAAGCTTCCATATAAACAGTCCTGGACCAGTATATTTGTTAAGAGATACGTGACCTACTTGTTTTGTTGGAGCTGACTGACAGCCAATACCCAGAAGCAGAGCCACTAGATGACCAGTAGCTGATTATAATACAAGTGAGCCAAGCCATGACTGGAAAACAGCCCAACTGAGCCCAATCTAAATTGCTGACCAACAAAATCATAGGCTAAATAGATTTTATTGAATTAAACAGATATTGACACATCAATCTTACTGCTCTCACAAAAATTTTCTTTAAAAAAAAAGTTCACATTTTAGCCTGCTATACAAAGCACAATGCAGTCAAGAGCCTTAAGTTAGCATCAAGTTATCTAATTCCTAACTGCCATTGACTGGAGGTATTACTATAAAAACATCAAATACATTCTGAGTTTCAATTTCTGTACCTGTAGACAGATATGTTGCATACCCTTTCTACTTTGATGGTTTTGTAATAAATGAGAAAATAAAAATGAAATTGCTTTGAATTCCTTGGACTTGGGTTTTCTCATTTGGAAAAATTCAAGGATCAAGATGGCTCAGAATGCCTGGAATATTATTATTGGTTTATGTTGTTATTGGAGAATCAAATTCAAGTTTCATGTCCTGTCCCACAGATATTGTGAGGTTCTCACAATGGAACAATTCCTGTTTAAATACTTACTGGGGACTTTCTTAAAACATATACAATGTGCCAACCTAATTTCATCATTCACATTGGAATGGTGGTAATTCAAAGGTAGGGAGGAATTCAGGCAGTAATTTTGAACAGTGCTTTCTCTGATTCAATTTTAAGAAAGGAAACTCATAGACCGAAATATTTTTCCATCTTTTCATGTGTAAAGCACCCCTCTGAATAAGGTAGAAATTATCAGTGTATTGGTCAAAGACAAAATTAAAATCACCTGGAAGAGCTTGTTAAAAAATATATATGGCAAATGCTCAGCCCACTTTTCAGTTTACTGAATTAGCCTATCTGGTGCTTTTTATACCTAAGAAGAATCTTGAGAAAATTGTCATTTTGATTAGAGGCATGAGAGAGAGATGAATTTGAACCCTGCTATAAAGGGTGAGAAAAATCTGATTAAAGATTCCAGGCACTGAAAAGGAATAAAAAGGGATTCCAGGCATCAAGAGAACACTGGAGTCTTGGAAGAGACGAAAGCAGAGTGGGAGGAAGAAAAAAGGATTCTGGAAAACAAATATCTCATGTTTTCCTAGGTCTAACCCATGCTAAGAGTCTCTGGGAATCATGCTTCTTGGATTAGTATGGTTTCAAGATAATTGTTCTCAGGACTTATCCTCAATTTGAGGCCCCACTAGGCTAGAAAGAGTAGCAAGTATGAAATATAAAGCAAACAGGAGATCTTATAACTTCTCAACATTGTAGTTGTCCAAAGCCACATATATCATTTGCTCTTTTCTCTGCCAGAGTTTCCAGTAAGATTTTTCTTGGGTCAGTGGCCGAGAATATTTTCCTTTATTTCTTTTCATCTTTAATTGACAGTCTCCTTCATGAAGAGTTGGATTTACTTCTTGGCAGATGAAATCACCATCTATATGAGCATTATACCTTCCATTCTAATCATTCTATGTTCAGTTCTTTAACTACAACACTGCTTTATAAAGAAGGAAAGGAAGAAGAAAAGGGAAAGGGATAAGATGGAAAGAAGGAAACCAGTATTTGCTCAACACCTATAATCTATCCTGCACATTTACAAACGTATGATTGCATTCTCACAATAACCAATGAGGTAGGCGCGATTTTTTCCTTGCTTGGAAATGAAGAAACTGAAACTCAGAAATTTTATGAATCATTTCTCAAATAGATGGGTTTGAAACCTGGTTAAATCTGGCCCTAAAGACCATAATCCTTCAACTCTTTTAGAATACGAGTTTGAAAACAAATATTCCTGGGAATACAGAAAGAGAACTCTTATCATTCAGCATGCTCATGTGAATACATAAACCTCTCATCCTTCAGGAATCTTGAGAGGTGCATTAAAGAGAGAACTCTTGTCTAAGCTAATGTTCTTTAAATTGTGTATTTCTTCTCATTAGTGAATGGCATCATTTGGGTATCTACCAACAATATTTAATTTTACACAATGATGTAGAAGCAAATAAAAAATTGATGGGGCATCACATATAAGAATTTTTCTAGAAATATTTTTTCTATTGCATAGACATGTACATATGAACATGTATATTTTCAGAATATTAAATTTATTTTTAACATTTTTTTTGTGCATGAAAAACAAAAGTTTGAAAGTTACTGGGCTAGGCAATGGGAATGTTGCCCAAGGCAACTGTTATTGAGAACTTATCTCTGAAATAGGCCCATAAAGGAAAAGAAGAGCAAAACTACAGTAAAATTTGTCAGGTTTTCAAGTTTCATTGACTGTTTTTAATAGCTCTTTTCATTTTTCAACTTATAAAACCATTGAAATGCAGAAAAGTTCCTGTAGCAGAGTTAGGTTAAAATCTGCAGACAGTGATCAGCAATCATCTGTGAGAAACAAGGTCTTCAATTAAGCTCCTATTAGATTTTTCTAGTGTTATTCTGTACATGCAGGATCAACATCGATTTCCTTTTTCATCGTGCATTGTCCAAAATGGATGAGGCATTTCTCATTATCTCTCCCTTGAAGAACATACTCATCATTTATTCAGAACTTGCTGAGATATATGCTCTTTATTTTCTTACTTGCTCAGGAAAAAAAATCCTTCTGCATTTTCTTTCCCCATTTGGATCACATAAAGGGTGACTGATAATAGATAACAAGAATCAGTTCTTCTTTCTTGGCTGTGAGACTCTTGCTTGTTGAAGGGGCCGAGGAGAAATGTAATGAGGCTTAATATATGGAATAAATACCAATGCACTTCGCTGGCCGTTCAGAATATTGTTCTAGTCTGAGACTGTCACAGGAAAAGGAAAAGCATTCAGTGGAATTTTGTATGACTGCTTCTAAGTTATGACTTTATTTGGCCTTTGGCCACTGACAACCATGTGTTGAAACTGAGGACGTGAGAATTATCAGTAACAATAATATCTATTATTTCTGTAATGATTAAAAGACCACTTCAAAGTAATTTTACACATTTATCTCGTCTTCGTTTTTATAACAGTCTTGTGTGATTAAGGAAGTATTATCTCCATTTTTACAAATGAGAAAAATGAGGCCCAGATGAGTTAAGTGATTTATCCAAGAACACACAAGTTAGTTGCAAAATTGGAACAAAATCTGTAACCACTAACTCCCAGCCCTGCATTCCTCCCAGCAGATATTAGTGCCCTCATTAATTTTGTTCCTCCCAACAGATATTAATGCCCTCATTAATTTTGCTTCATAATACATTCTCTTATGTTTCCCTAGCTGACCTGTTTCACAAAAGTATTTTTAAAAGTTTATGTTTAAAAAAAGGGGAAAAACGGAAATGAAAGGAGAGGTGATTATTCTATCACATCTGCTGAATGCAGTTAATTTATTGGCTTCATGAATATGAAGTGGTCTAGAGGAATATGTATCTATTTATGTAACAATCACATATGCTGGGAAAATGTATGTGGTTGAAATACAGATACATTGGTTTCAGTTCTAGTATTGGTTTAAGTAAAGTATATGTTAGTCCTCAGCCAACAAATATATCCGTTACAGTTAACTTCCCTAATTTGGTTAAAGGACCCTAGATTTATTCAGCAGTGCATGTATATCAGGTTATGTAAAATTAATAGCTGAAGTTCATTCATATGGCTTTAATTAGGATGCATGGGTTGGGATAAAAAAAAATCAAGCAAACGCTCTGGCTTTGATTATAACTGTATCTGCTCCAGTATCAGTTTCTGCAAAGGCAAATACGTGTTGGCTTAGCTTAATACATGCTCATTCAAAGAAACCGTGCATTGGCTTAATTTTACTTTGAGTGCTTTCATTAAAATATATTGTTTGTCTAAATACTAGTTTAGTTAACTCATTTAATTATCCAAGAGTATTTACAAGATCTGGAATATTGTGTACACGTTGAAAAAAAATAGTTGATTGTGTTATGTTTCAAAGAAAATAGATTCATTTCTATGAAAACTTCTTGGAACTTCTGAAAACTGTCTTGTTTCCAAGTCTATGTACTTGTCTCCAAACTTGGCTTTGGGAATTTGACCGACTTGTTTTCTTTTCCAGGAAAGAACTTTTGGGAGAAAAGCTTTCTTTGCTGGGCAATAATGTTCTCAGGTGGTTGCTAACCTTTCCCACTGAAACCCTTGGGAAAATGAGTTTTATAGTCAATGCCTTCTTTTACATTTGCCTAAAAATTCATCTTCAAATCCAAAATAATTTCCCATCTCCTCTGTGACAGTCTCTGTGATCATTTGGGTTTTCATTGAGACTTCTAGTTTTCTTGCCATCTTGACTTAGAGGCTGGGGATCATGCTTTGCATACTTGTGCATCTTTAATTCCTGGCTCTGTGCTTTACACAGAGCTTGACTCTTAGTGTTTGTCAATAAAGGTGGTATAGAAGCTGCTAGGTGAATGTGCTTAGTAAAAAGTATATTTAATAGCATGATTATCTAAACCCAAGATGAATCACAGCAGTTGGGAGTGACAGAAGTCCCAAGCAATTAGTGGCAAGAGGAGGCATAGATAGGCAGGAAGGGTATGAAGAATGTCTAATGTCTGGCAACAATAGTAGGCAGAGATTTGAAATGGCAGACGATTTGCAGCACAGAACTTCATCATGGATAGCACATGAATATTGCATAAGTTCAGTACAGGTCCAGATAAACAGACATGGTTGAAGGAATAATCTGGGGCTTTGGTAGTGAAGAGTAGTTGTTACTGATCAAGTCTGTATTATATGCCAGGCTCTGAGCTAATAGCATAGGTTATGGAGTTTACAGATCTGGGCATGTCACAGTGAAGCTCCCTCCTAGCTATGTGACCTGAGGAAAGATTTTCAATTTATCTGCAACCAGGTTTTCTCCTTTTTAAAGGAGCTGCTGTTTATAAAATGGCTGGCATCATACTTGGTATGGAGTTAGGGACAGTAATGCTAATTGCTACCATTGTTCTTGATTTTTCTCCTTAACCTTGTAACACCTAGACTATTGCCCATATTATGGTAATAAAAAAGTTGAAGCTGAAAAGAATAATGTCCACTCAACTAGTAAGTGGTTCAGCTGGGAGTCGAATATACCTGGCTCCCAAAGATAAAACATACATGCATGTATGCAACACACTGAGAGGCCAGAACCCAAGGTCAAGCAGCATGTCCCCTGTGATGTGCTGAAACACAGAGCTTCAGGCAAGCCCAGGATTCCAGGATTGGTTAAAAGTATGATTGGTCTGAGATATTTGTACAGGGCCCAGCTTGACCCTGGGGATAGGGTGGTTACGCTGTGGATATTAGAGAACCTCTGGGGAAAGCAGCCAGACCACTCAATCTAAATCTTGTCAGACCCCACCCTTCTTTTCCATTCTTCCTTTTTTCTTTCTTTTTTCTTCAAATGTTATTCCTTTGGTTAAGATCTGGTCTTTAAACCATATGGCCAAGAACATAATAAGAAAAAGAGCTGTGTATCCTGGCCATCAGTCCAGAGATATCCTCCTTGCAAATTATCTTGGTGCCAGAAACCCACCATAAAATATTCATTGCTTTTGATCCTAAAGTATTTTTAGTCTGCAAAATGTCTCCTATTAAAATGAAAATGTCCCTTGAGGGAGAGAGAACCTTTTAAGCTATTATCAGTTAAACTCATAGTGGGTAGTTGGTTTATAAAAATTGAGATTAAAAATCTTCCAGAATTGAAGGACACACAAAATGTTTCAGGCGAAAAGGAAAAGTCCACAAGGAAGAGAATAGCATAGAAGGTATCATTGGAGGATATCAAATTTTCCCACTTTCCCCCACCCCTGAAGTTTGGAACTGTCTTTGTGTTACATGCCCTTCTGTTCCTCTTCCTTCCTCTCACCTCTGTCCCCAGTACAGTCCTTCATGCAACCCATTCTCTCTCTAGAACTCAAGACCATGAGGGTGCTGAACAAAACTGAGGGGACAAGATGGGGAAAATCAGTGTTAGAAATGTAAAGAACATTACTGAATTTTCATTTAAGAATTTCTCAGTTTGGGACCTTATAGTAGAGTTAAGAGCTTTTTTTTTTTTTTTTTTTTTTTTCAGGCCATGGTTCAGATCTAAGCTTTGTTACTTATCTATGTGACTGAGCATATCATCCTCATGTCCTCCCTGATATTCAGATTTCTTAGAGCAAATCCTAACTTTAAGGCAGTTGTGAGGATAATTAGAGCACATAGTACAATGACTGGTGCCTAGTCAGTACTCAATATAGGGCAGCTGATAATAATACAGTGCTAGGATAACAACAAGAACAAAAGCAAGACCACATTAAACTCCACACTAGAATCTATGCTGTGTGTTGGATTCACTTATCTTGACTATTTTTGGATTCACACTATGCTCTTTAGGATAAGGAGCCAAGGCCAGGATTAATGAAAGATGACAAGATGAGAACATTCTAACAATGTGAGGACAATGAAAAGGTATATCTGAGTAAAATTAATTGTATTGCCTCCAAAAAACAATTGCCCCAGTCAGCTCCTCAGAGAATGAGACCAGGGGGATTCTATAACTAGATTTCATTAAAGAGGGATGAGAGGAGTGGTGCTGTCCACAAATGGATAAAAAAAAAAACCCTAATATATGAAAGAGATTATAATCCCATTTAACTGGAAATCTGACTTACACTATTTGGATCACACCTAAATACTAAGAAATCATTCTTAAGATTTAAAAGCAGCGATAAACATCTCAATAAATGTTTGTATCTCATGGGATGAAACACATACTCAACTCACAATGCCACAGACTGTTAACCAACTTGTATCTTCTTACTTTACATTCAAAACAATGAGGCTATCACCTATGAGTACTGGAGACAAACATTCTTTAGTGATAAGGGCTGGTTCCTGGACATATTACTATAGGAAGGAGAAAGGAGAACTTAAAAACCAAAAAGTTCTACTATCAGAATATTTCTTTAGGAGGAGATTGCCAAGAACTGGTTTCCAGGAAATTTTCTGGTTTGTCTGTAGAACTGGACTAAAACAACAATGATAATGACCATGATTACTAATAACCACGACTGTACTTTAAATTCTTGATGTGTAATAGTAATACCCATGACCATCCAACAAGAAGCTAGTATTGTCTTCAGGTTAAAAATGAGAAAATTCATTTCTCAGTAGAGCATTTTGTACAATGTGACAGGTAGAATGTATTGTAACTAGGATTTAAATAGGAGAGTTCAAAATTTAAGGACATTCCTCTTAGACCATATCATGCTTATGAAAACAATGGCAGAAATCTGTAAGAGGCTGTCCAGAAAGTATTAATATAGCCTTCCTGGAAGACCAGGTAGCTGAGAAAGGCAAGGTGTGATCCATGGACCTAATCAGCCCCAATGCCACTGAAACTTAGCTCCAACTGTACACTATTCAGTAAACTCTTCCCACAAACCATCTTCTAATCCAGATCTGCTTGTCCAGCTATGTTTGATTGTTTTGTCTTTTTAAATTTTTTTTTAATTTTTTTTAACGTTTATTTATTTTTGAGACAGAGAGAGACGGAGCATGAATGGGGGAGGGTCAGAGAGAGCGAGACACAGAATCTGAAACAGGCTCCAGGCTCTGAGTTTTCAGCACAGAGCTCCACGCGGGGCTTGAACTCACTGACCGCGAGATCATGACCTGAGCTGAAGTCGGCCGCTTAACCCACTGAGCCACCCAGGCGCCCCTGATTGTTTTGTCTTAACTAGAATTAGGCTCAGGCTTTGAAATTAACAGTCTATGATATGAGCATAAAGGCAAATGTCCTTTTCCATTTTTCTGGGTTAAGGACTAGTTTTGCCTACTTCAAAATTATTCTCAGGGTTTGACCTTGTGTATGAACTCTACTTATGAGTAAAGTACAGTCTTCAACAGGAGGGATTTTATTTTATTTTATTTTTTCCTTAGAATCTATGCTCTGTGAACTTGGAGACTTAAATTCTATTTCCAGGTATTATTTTCTAAGGACAGTTTTGGACATTTAACATGGTGTTTAAGTTGTCAGTTCTAGTCCTATTAGAGATTGTAAACATATATTCCAGCATGGCCATAACCACAAAATGCACTGTGAGAGATATGTCCCTGGAACTGAAGGAAGGGTGAGTTACATATCTCCATTATGAATGCCACAGAAATGGGGAAATGGGGGCTGAGATTATGATATTGGAGAGGCTGGTGACCAGAAACTAATTTTCATAAATTCATTCCTGTTATGGACCAGATATGTGAGTTTTCACGTGGGTTTATTTAGCAGTAGACAGAGAGTATGCTGGAATTCAAGACTGTATATATGTATTGAGGATATGGGTTTCAAGGTGCAAAGTTAAGACTGTGGAAGTCTCTAAAAGTAAGTATTCTCATTATCAAATTCTTTATTTCTCCTGAAAAGTAGAGTAAGACTGTAAGGCATGGAAATGATACCAGGTAGCCATGAGGTGAAAGGAAATAGACAACTAGTTGTCGAAACACAAGATAAGTTTGCTAAACTTCCAGATTAAAAACAAAAATAGTTACCTAAAGAGAAAAAAAGTACAAATAATAGCATTGTCACATTTTTGTGTCACAGAACTTCCTGGAATCCTATCCTTTGGCAAAATAAAGGAAAAGAGAGGTAGATCTGCCCCAAGACCAGTGATTAATAAAATAGGCTGCTGGTGAAGCTGATGGCTCTAGAAGAGCATTCCCATCATTGGGTTGAGATAGGAGCAGATCGGCCCCACAGAGTCATTACATTTCAGCAGCTCTGCAGTCTCATTCTGTCCTTTCTTCTCTGGGACTTGCCTTTACTATTGCTCTGTACCTCCTTCTTGTTCATTTGGTGTCTGTTTCTCCCCTCCTGTTTCTCCTCTCTTACAGTGCTGCTTTTAGAGATAGGAGTTCTAAGTATTGTGAAGTTTCCCCTAAGAGCACTTAGGCTGCTCCTCTGTGCTGCTAAAAAATACCTCAACCCTTTCATTTACAGTGTGTTATTGTAGAGCTGATACTCAGCTATGTTATTGTCCTCTTTAGTCCTATGTGGACATCTCCACCTATGCTTTACTCCTCGCCCATATGTAGAGAAAGTAATGCTTACCTTGCCTAACTCAATTTACCTCCTGGGAGACTCAGAGAATCCAAATTTATATATCAGTGCACACGTGTGTTTTTATTCATCCATTCGCCAAACATGTATGGAATTCTTACCATGTGAAAATGATTTGAAAGTAGAAAAAAATACTCTATGAATATTGTGATTCTACAATTTAGTGTCAGGCTGTATATATGTGTTCAGGGTGGCTGGGTGGGAATCTATCGCATCAGCTTTTTTGTTGTTGTTTTGTCCCAACATGAAACAAGCTACTAATAGACTGAATATTTCACTTTTCACCCATTGTATATATTACATTCAGAACATAGTAAGCAAGAATAATTGTTCTTTGTGTTTCCCAAACCTACAGAAAATGATAGAGAGTGAAGGGGAAATAGGTGCATAGCAGCTCAGTTTTCAGTAAAGGAAATGATCACTTTGTTCCTCATGGAAAATAAAGCCCTGTAATCACAGCATTGCCATGCTAAGTCTTCTAATCCACACTTCTATCTACCTCAAGGCTGGAAATGCCTCCAATGAATCAATGCTTCTGAGAGTTCCATAGAGCCACTCCATCTTGAAATTAAAGGTTTGACAAAGTACATTCAACTGGATACGAAGAATGATGTACATCCTTGAGTCCTCACAGTGAAGAAAGTGCTTCTTCCTGCCTGCTTACCTCACCACTACATAAGATTGCATGCATAGAGGAAACCCCAGAGCTTCCTTACTCCATATGTATTAGTCACACTGGACACAGTTCTGTCATTAGTGACTCATTCTCATTCAGAGGCCAGATTCTCCCATCAGCTATTTGCTGGTGCTGCCAATCAATTTCCATAATCTTCTTTCAAAATCAATGGGCAAGATAAGCATAAATATTCAAGAGAAGAAATGAGCAAGCACAGAGGTAGTCAAGGCTACCTGTGCCTCCAAGAGTGCAATAGAAATTCCTCACAGATGTGCATTTTGAACAATTCTGTGTAGAGAGAACAACCCTGGTGTTCTGAGACACCAGAGCTGGATACTGGGTTTGAATTACCTACTCTCAAAGAGTGCCAGTAAAGCACTTGTTAAGCCAGAATTAAGGATATATCACCAACTACATAGAATTTCTTCCCTGCATCTATTACACCAAGGCAATTGGGAGTGACAAACTGTTCAGGGTAATTTAATGCAGACACTTACTGAACTAATTTATGCTCTAGAGTCTGTGCAGTCAAAAGGGAGTTGTCTGGCAGGGAGATATGAAACATCCTGTAGTTTGGTCAGAAATTCCAAATGTCAAATCTTGACTTTGGAGGTCTGCTTTCTGAGATGTTCTTACTTTCTGAGCTTTACAACCTATGGACACTGACATGTTATACAACTATGTGAGCAAACCCTCACTAAAATCAGAGTACACGTGAAATTATGGTGTTGCTGACAGAGCTGCTTTACTCTGGCTTTCAACAAAACTCTACCTACTTCTCTCACCTTAAATTATCAAAGCATCAGTGTCTCCTTAAGTTTCTGTGATCTGCCAGACTTGGGTTCAAATACCTGCTCAGCCATTTGAGAATTTTTGACCCAGGAACTATTACTTAACTTCTTGGTCAAATAAGATAATCCTAATTTCTATCTCCTTCAATTTTTATGAGGATTTAATTAGGTAACACATATAAGGCAATTGGTAAAGTATCTGGCACATAAGCACTTAATAATACCTGTTGTGATTATCTCTATTATTATTATTTATAATGTTGCATTTTCAGCCTGTAGTGAACTTAGGGTTATATAAAATTACAACCTCCAATTTGCAAGGTTCTTTCTCTTCTTCTACTTTGCTACCTAAAGATAGGTATCTATAAAGAATTTTAGCTAATCAATAAAATATACTAAAATAAAATATATTTTTCTGGAGCATGAAGAATAGACATATTTCCAAACAAGTATATGCAAACCAATTCTAACATTTAGGATGCATATAAATAATAAATTCCTCTTGACATTATATCCGAAATCATCCTAAACTGTAAGTTGTGCTTATATAGAAGAGATAAAATCTTGTCTACTTCTTTCCTGGAGCTCTTTATTTCAGGGGTATAAATGTATCCAGAGTAACCAAACTTACTTGAAATTGAAACACGTTAATTGTTCAGATATCCAGAAAGGGCAAGAATAGGAAGGTATCCTGTGTAAAAAAATGACAAATCTGATCTCTCATGCCATAAGGATAGAAGGCTGGTGATGTAGAGAGTCACATAATTCCCCAATAGCCCATTCAACATGGAGGTTTGGAATGTTCTTGGGCCCATTCATACACATGCCAGCGAGCCACCATTCATTCATCTCAACCTGTAATGCATTTCAACAGTACTATCATTTGCCAAAAAAAAATTCTCCTGTGATTTGTTCTGTGATTTCATATTCAATTAAATATAGATGGAATAACCTAGGAAGGAAAGAAAGATCCTGGTTAATTGAATTTTCTGCTTTAGCAGAGGGTTAAGTAGAAGACATTTTTGTTTTTAATCTTTTGTTTAAATGTATGAGCATGCTTTCCTCCTTAGGACTTGTAATATTACCCAACAACTCACTTTGATTTTTTGTAAAGTGATAGGGTAGGAGAAGATTATCTCCCAAGTCCTTTCCATTTTAATATGCTGTGAATCTGACATCACTGGATAACCTAATAGGGGTGAGAGGGACCCCAACATGTGCTCTACAGAACCATGCTCATTATAAACAATGCTTCCATAATAGTTTGTTTAAAATAATACCTTAACTAGTTTCTCTGCAGCTAGGATGACAACATAGTACTGGGCAAAAGTTCAGACATGGGTCAGCTGAGATGTAGAAGGTCACAAGAATCTAAGAATGCTGGGTTTGCCAGAACATCAGAAAACAGTATCTCAGGAGAACAGCTCACATTAGAGATTTCCTCTCAAGCTTCTGCTCAGAGGATCAGCAGAAACACTTTAATGCCTTTGCTGTGACTTCAAAAAGATAGAGTGAGTCCTTTAATCTGCAATTATATGATTAGCAGTAATCTGAAACCAAAGGAAAGATTATCAACCGTTTGGATTTTATTTGCAGCCTAACTGCTGCATAACAGTCTTGTTCGACTATTAACTGCATCTCAACGAAATCAGCCAACAGGTGAATTTCATGGATGTTTTGATTCTGGAGGGGGATGGAGGAAGTGGAAAAGGTTTGGAACTGATCCCTGTTGACTCTATGCTGAAATACTGGATATTTACTTTGAAATCCACCATTCCTTGGATGCTTGTCATGGTTCATAAAAGAGATTGACATCTCCATTATCTCTGAGATGCCTGTGTGTAATTCCTATTAGTGTGAGCAGGACTTGCGGCAGCACAGAAATTTGAGACTATAGTCTCCTGTCCTGCTCTAAAGACTGATGTTGAAAATAGGTTTTCAGGTAAA
Organism: Panthera leo; assembly: GCF_018350215.1. Taxonomy (NCBI): domain Eukaryota; kingdom Metazoa; phylum Chordata; class Mammalia; order Carnivora; family Felidae; genus Panthera; species Panthera leo. The sequence goes on from NC_056690.1 coordinate 64,744,823, forward strand.
TGGTAAAAAGGTTAGCATAACCATCTAGAGATTTGGCAAATGGTTTTCTACCATAGATTCAGGATGTTTATGCTAGAAAGAGAGGTGGAAGCAATTAAGTACAATTCTCTCAACATACTGATGAGGGGAGTGAGTTGTAGAGGTGGTATCATATTTTCTCAAAGCCATGGAGCTAGGAATATGTGGGAAGCTGTGACTATACCCCAGGACTCCTCATTTCTCTCCCAGTGCTCTTTATCCTCAGTGTATTATTTGACCTTACTAGAAATTTAAGAATCTAATTACATAACTCCAAACAAAAAAGTACAATATGATCTTCTATTTCTGAAAATCTTGAAGTAACAAAGACTGGCCTTGACCTCCTACCATAAACAAATTGAAAACCAGACAAAATATATAAAACAATTGTTTTGAGAGATTGGACAGCCAGAAGTTCAGAACTGTAAACCCCAAGAGAAGAAACAGTATAAGCCCCACTTCTCTGAAAGTGCTGGGAATCAGAATAGAGCCCTAATGGCTCATAAAGCCAAAGAGATGGAGATCAATGATGAGGGAGGCTGGGGCATCTGGAAATTGCAGATCAGAGTTTTGAGAAGAAGGGGAATAAAAAGTCCAGAAATTCACATAAGGTTGCCTTGCTTGGTACTATGCTGCACATTTACAGAGTGAAATTTCAAACATCCAGGTGAAGTAGAAACAAAGTTATATCTGAGAAATTCTCAGAGTTTACATGGAGTAGAGAGATTTTGGGAACTGACAAGCCAGTTCTGTTCTTGAATGTTCTGTTCCATTTTTTTTTTTAATTTGTCTCCATTTGTGTAAGTTGTATTCAAGTATGCTCAAGTTTACTCAATTCTTTCCTCAACTTGGCTAGGTCTACTGATGAGCTCATCATCTCTACTACTATATTTTCTAGTTGCAAACTTTCTATTTGTCTCTTTATTATAATTTTTGTATTTTGGCCAGAATTTCTCTTCTGTTTATATATTTTACCCTCCTTTTCAATTAGATCTTTAACATTTTTGAAGTCCCTGTTTTATAATTCCAACACAAGTCATCTCTGATTCTGGTTTTATTGATTGCTATGTCTCTTGATATGACTTTTTTTCTCCCACTTGTTTGTATGGTCCCAGTTTTAAATTGAATGCAAGACACCTTGCATATGACAGGAGAGATTGAGGTAAATATTATTTGTACTCAGACGTTGATATGCTTCAAGTTCCTCCAGAGATTCTTTGGACTTGGCATGTGGGCTGGATTCAATGACTCTTTTTCTCACTTCTATTTTTCCCCAGAAGCCATGGGTCTTTACCTATCCTGGGAGCAAAAAGTTTTTTTTTCCCCCTGACTGCAGTAGCTTAAGTCTTTGAAAGATCAGGCGGTGGACCTTCATCTATTTCCCACAGTGGCAACCAATTTTCTCCTTCACACCTGCATGACTTAGGGAGTCTTTCTCTAGTCTCTTGCTGTGCTCTGAAAATTTCTCATGAACACTAGGTGGAGGTTCTTTTGAAAAGAGTCAGGAAGTGAATATAAATCCCCACACTCATCTGTAGCCATTTGTTAACATTTTAGCTGATTTTTTTTCTTGCCCTCTTAAATGGAGACTGTATCTTCTGCCTGCACACTGCCACAGTTGGCAGAGTCAGGTGTCCTATCTATATTAGTAGAGTGAGGGGAATGATCTGTCCTTGACTTCAGGTTGTTTATTCATTGTTAGCATAGCAGAAATGAAATTTCCTAGACAGTGCAATACAGCAAGAAAAATAAACACAAAATATTTAGAAAATAAAAAATAAAACTAGCACTATACATTTGAAATAGTATTGAAATGTATATAATTTTGAATATTCTACAGACAGTTATTGGTTTGTGGATGTAAATTTAGCAAAGCCACTCAATATATGGTCATTATATAAAATCATTCGTCTTTCATGCCAGCAACAAATTATAACAAAATAAAATTTATATAATTTCTAATTGTTGTAAAAACTGAATATGTAGGGTTGAATTTAATAAAAGACGTTCATGGTGCTTTTAGAGAAAAATTACATTAGTAAGGCCAATTTTTATGAATTGAAAGACTTGATATTGTCAATGATTTCAAATGATCTATAGACTCAATACAATCTTAAAATTGTCCAAATGTTTTTATTTGTGAAAATTTAAAGTCTGATTCTAAAATACATGGGGAAATGCAGAGCACCAAGGATAGTCAACACCATACTAAAGAATAATGATATTGAAAGATGTATATCAGACATAGGTCTTTTAAAAAACTAATTAATAGTCTGGTATTAGAGCAAGACCAAATGACTAATTATGCAGAATAAAGATCCTGGAAACAAACCCATACATACATGGTCACTTGATTTAGGTTGAAGATGATACTCTAAATAACATAGAAAGAATTGTCTTTATATTGAGATGATTTTCATTTCACATCAGTTGTAAGATATAATACAGAAAGATACTGTAAGATATAATACAGAAAGATTCATCTGATGCTAACACACCGAAAACTACATTACAATATCACATTTAGGATATTGACATTAATATATTCAAAACACAGAACATTTCCATGACCACAACGACCTCTCCTATTACCTTTGTATAGCCACACATACTTCCCTCCTGCCCCTACTTCTCATTCTAAACTTCTGGCAATCATTAATGTGTTCTGCCCTTCAATAATTTTATTATTTCAAGAATGTAGGTAATTAGAATTATATAGTATATAATCACTGGGGATTGGTTTTTTTCATTCAGCATAATTTTGTAGAGATCCATCTAAGTTGTTGCATGTATCAGTAGTTTGTTCCTTTTTGCTGCTGAGTAGTGTTCCATGAAATGGATGAGTCACAATTTGTTTAGCCAATCACCTACTGAAAGACACCTAGATTGTTTCTGATTCTGATATATTATGGACAACGTGATAGTACTTTAGTGCAAATGGAGAGAGGTGAACTTTAGGTATGTTTTAGAATTTCAGGACTTGACAGTGCATTAGCTATGGGAGCTGAGGAAAGAGGTAACAACTGTTAGTTTCATAAGCACCTGGAAGAGGAACTGCCTTTGATGTGTAGGATGGGTGCTACCTCTGAATTGTGTAGACAGAAGGAAAATCAGCTTGGGAGAAAGCTCATTACCATACTATAATTTTCTAGATACCATTATCACTAACAGATATTATCTTATTTGTCCATTATTTGTGATAAGCTGAATGAGAGCAGGACCTCAACCAGTTTGACACCTGGTAGGTGTTGAATATAAATATGCAGTAAATGAGAGCTGCTGGAAACAACCAAGCCAGAGGACATTTAAGCCCATAGACTAACAGGTATTACCAGGGGTAGTAATACCTACACTACACATTTATGAGGGCTACTAGAAATACATGCAAATTTCTTGGCAGTATTTGGCACATAGTAGACACTCTGTGAATGATAGCCAAAATTATCATTTCCACTAATATGTGACAACTGAATAGTTTTGTCTTCTCAGCAGCACTTGTAAAGCATCACACCAGCCACTTAAAGGGAATATTTGGTCAGAAGGAGATAGTGTTGTCTTTTACCAATAACAAAATTATATCTTATTATTTCATCTTTATTTAACTAAACTCAAATATGTTCACTTTTCTTCTCCTGAATTCAGTCAGACTAACAAAAACATAGGCTCATCATAATAGATAACAAAAATATTAAGTAAGCAAAAAAATAATGCACAGAGGACTAATGACTGAATGCTGGCATTGAGATATACAACAAAGTCACAACAGCAGAGCAGTTGTGCTTCATGTCATGTGCTCGGGGCCCCGCCCATTAGGCCTAGGTTGCCCATATCTGAACTGTGTTCCTTCCTTATTCCATTGACTTTCTGCTTATTAGATACTGATAACCACATTTTTTTTCAGTTGCTTCACATTCATTACATAGCAGCGCTATGCTGGATGGGTGTGTTATTTATAGGCTGCTCAAAGGAAATGAAATGGGCAATTTTGAATGTTGAGGAGCATCAAAGCAGGGCTGTGTATGGCTGAACTTTTGCTAGGAGTCTTATCTTCTGCATCATAATAATCATGATTTACTTCCAAGCTTTCTGAATGATTCCATGCAGATCTTGATGCAGGCACTTTATTTTTTGCCATCCAGATAGAAGTCATAATTCTGAGGGCATATTTTTTTGTCTGCCTTTGCCCTCCCTTTATCATCACCCTATATCTGGCCCCTTCAGCTTGTTAAAGGTTTGCTTTTGAAATGGAGGTCGGGGCATGGTTAAAGCATTTGGAGAAAATCACGTTCTCTCTGCCCTAGAAAAATATAGCTCTCTAGGAGGAGGGAGAAGCTCTCTGGAGACTACGTCTTTGAATTCTGGAGGGTCGCATGTTTGAAATGTTAATACAATTTTATGGATGAAAATTTTACCTGCAAAACATTTCTAAAATATGTGCCTGTCAAATATTCTTTCCCCCCAGGGATAGTCCTTCCAACACATCAAAGGCAGCTCCTCTCCCAGAGACAGCTCTCTGCAGTGGGAGAAGTGAGACCTTCCATTATAAGGCTCACAGTGTTCAATTATTGTACAGTCATAATTATCCATTTGGGGAGAGGAGACACAAAGAGAACAGTCCAAAAAGCATCACTTTCTATAAAGCATTTTTAACAAAATATTTGTACTACACCTTTGTGATCTTGGAAATGTCAATCTCTCTGGTTTAGATCAAAATATATTCAGTCACCCCCTCCCCGTTCTTATATAGACCTGGTCAACATAAAAATACAACACCTATTAACATGGAGAGAAGAAAATCTATAGAAAATAGCCAAGTCATACTAAAATACTAAAATAGTGGTATACTAGACTAATGATTTTCAAACCTTAGTGGGCATGGCATCAGTATCATTTGTACAGAAAGGTCACAGGTGATGGACGCTAATGCTGCTGATATCGGGACAATACACTGAAACCACTGCACTGGGGTGAAGACCTACATCCTGTTCCTCTATAATTCCTGCTGTTCCTGTAGCTCCAGTGTGGTGGTTCCTGCTCTTTGTTAGTACAGGTATTTAGCTTTTCCTGGGAATTTCACATGGGTTTTCACTAGAATAAACTTCAGTAAGTCTCTTTTGCTTTTCCCCAAAACTGACTAAAGGCCAAAAGATGTTGAATTATTTTTCTTTTTTTGAAGGCATTTCACTTATAAAATACCTACTGTGTGTGTTGTGTGGTTAGAGACAGGGTATGTGCTGTTATGGAGTTTATTACTCAACCCTGTTTAGGTTTATAATCTTCTGGGAAGAAATGTTGCTGGCTCTTTGAGAGTCTCTTTTCTCCAATCTCTGGGGTCAAATTCAAGTTGGAAGTAATTCGGTAGTAACAAATACATTTATGTCAAGGCAGTAAGAAGGCAGAAGGGTCAAGTAAATTTGTCTGGAGGGTTTGAGAAAAATAATTCTTAATCTCTGTCTTCATTCAGCCCTAAGCCTATAAAATAGGAATTTCTCCAACACTTCCTACCCTCTGGGGTAATTTGTAGGGAAAAGTGCTGCTGTTACTCATTCCTTCACATGAAGAGAGTCAAATTTTGAACTGCAGAGCTGATGAGAACCTGAGGCTGATAATCAATGTTCTGTATTTCTCTGCATCAGTTAGCAGAGGTTGTGGATATTGCATTCTGCTCATGTTTAGGGGCAGGGGCAGCAAGCAGTTGCTTGACTCTGCAAAGGCAACTCTCCCTCTTGTGACTCCTAATAGCTACACTAGGAGTGTGGGGTTGGAGAAAGTCCCTATGTTGTGACTCGGATCAAACCATGCTCTGCAATCTGGTTTTATAAACAAAGACTCTATAATCATTGTGACCTTTTTTTCTGGTGCATATGTCTCAATTTCTTCTAGGTACAGCTGGAAAAAAAATAATCTTACTAAAAACCCCATCTGAGAGATGCGGGCAGACTATTGCACTGGTGGAATTTGGGCTGGCAAATATTGAGAGTTAAGCTAGAAAGAAGCCATGTGGAGAGGTAGCTTGAGTCCAAGCACATAGGTTCAAGTAAGGAAAAATGAACAAGCACAAGGCAAATGATATGAGTAGTACCAGACTGGAGACTGGAAATCTAGGCTGGGTGTCCAGGGGATGGCAGCTCAGTCCTGGCATCAAGAGCATGAGCTGCCTGAGAAACATGAATTTTAAAGAATTGTGGCTGCGGCTAAAGCTTAAGACAGCATAAATGTTAAGTGACAGCCTAGAGGTGTGGGGAGCAATGGGGTGTGGAGAAGAGGCAAGATTCAAGAATGAAGCCCACATGACCATTTTTTTCTTGCTGTTCAGTAGTGGCTTAAATTTGGTTTCATATTTGCGATGATTTCTCTTTCTTAGCACCAACTTTTTTTGTTCTCTTTTTCTTTTATTAGGTGTTTTTTTTTTTTTTTAAGACAGAGCAAGAGTTGACTGCCAGGTTCTAACACATTGCTAAAAGTTGTAGTTTGCTTTTTAAAATCTCCTAGAGCTAGACCAAAAGTGGTTTTTTTAATGTAATTTGTGTGTTTGCTTGTTTTGTGTGTATGAGTGAGAGTGAAAGTGGAAAAGCAATATTTTCCTAAAACAACCTAAGGGAAGAAATCACTGGATACAAATTATTGATTGCATGCCCCCCTAGTGGGCTTGTTATCCAATTGACAGTTTGTCCAAGATCACAAATTAATGCTGTATCTTCTAGGAGAAATATGATATTCATTCAATGTTGAGTAAATCCATATATTAAAGCCAAACATTGATAAATAATGTAGGCCAATAACCCCCAAAAAGGCATATTTCCATATTTCCTGGAAGGGTGACAGCATGCTACTATTTTTAATGGCTCTCTCTATTGCCATCTCATATGTGTGAATGATGTTTCAGTGGTTAAGGTTCTGATTTATTAATTAGAATGCAGTTTTCAGTGTGCTAATGTTACCCTGAGTTGAATGATAAGCACATATTTTAAATATGAGGTTTGGCAATTGCACAATATTTTAAGTTGAATTGGAATATGTAAAGGATGAAAATCTCTCAAAGGTATAGAGGATGCGGATCACTTCCCTGTGTACTGGCAGTTTAAAAACAAAATTAGCATTTGTTTTATCAAGAATGAAACAGAACAGGGTATTACTGTAAATGCAACTTGTTTTTTTTTCTTTGCTTGGAGACCTTTCCCTCTCTTCTGCCCCCTCCACCCAACTAACGCTCAGATATTTTGAAATATGTTACTTCTCTGTGTTCTCTCTGGGACAGCAGCATGCAAGGGTGTTCTCTATATACACAAATAACTTTCTTATGTATCTTTTCTAATGGAAACCTGCTATCTAACTCCTTCTTAATTGCTAATCTTTCTTATATCCTAGAAAAGTCGTCTATAGAGGCTACAAAGGCCAACCACTTTAAGTGTGTGTGTGTGTGTGTGTGTGTGTGTGTGTGTGTGTGTGTGTAAGTCCATAGTTATTTCAAGTCCAAAGTTTCTAGCCACCTTCCGTTTGTTTTTCATGGTTCCCCAAACCCTAACATGAGTCTCTCAGTTTGGTAACATAATACATTCAAAAATGGGAAAAGCCTGTAAGATAGGGGCTGACCCTGTTCCCAGGCACCAACTTCTAATGGAGTGCTTAAGTATGTGAATGGATTAGCTGCTCATTGGTTGTCCTTGAATTATTTGTACAATGGGAAAACATACTGTCTTATGTCAGTATGATATAAAAAATGAAGATAGGGGTGCCTGGGGTGGCCTAGGTGGTTAAGTGTCTGACTTCAGCTCAGGTCATGATCTCACGGTCCATGGGTTCGAGCCCCACATCAGGCTCTGTGCTGACAGATCAGAGCCTGGAGCTTGCTTCAGATTCTATGTCTTCCTCTCTCTCTCTGACCCTTCCCAGCTCATGCTCGCTTTCTCACTCTCTCTCTCTCTCAAAAAAAAAAAAAAATTTAAAAATGATAGATTACTTTTTTTTAAAGAGAAGTAAGCCTTTATTTCCTTGTTTCACAAATAAAGTTGGCTGAATTGGTTGCTTTTGGTGATAAGTCAAAGAGACAAAATCCCATATCCTCATCTGATTTCTCTGACTCTTCCTTTGCTTCAACCTTGGCTGGGGCTGCGGTAGCAGCAGGTGCAGCACTGGTGGCAGTGGCCACGTGGCAGCAGCCACAAATGCAGATGGATCAGCCAAGAAGGCCTTGACCTTTTCAGCAAGTGGGAAGGTATGATCAGTCTCCACAGACAAAGCCAGGACCCGCTTGTATCCATTGATGATAGAATGGGGCACTGATGCAACAGTCAGGTAACCTATCTGCAGGCATAGGCGGGCAACATTGCGGACAACCTCCAGGAAGGGAGAATGCAGAGTCTCCTCTGTGATGTCAAGCACTTCAGGGTTGTAGATGCTGCCATTGTCAAACACCTGACGGATGATCAGCCCAAAGGAGAAGGGGGAGAGGTTCAGCATGTTCAACAGTGTGGCTTCGCTGGCTCCCACTTTGTCTCCAGTCTTAATCAGCTGCACATCACTCAGGATCTCAGTGGTGCCCCTGGAGATCTTAGTGGTGATGCCTAAATCCTGGAAGAAGGAAGTCTTCTCAGGCCCCAGACCAGTGTTCTTGGCTGGCACAGTGACTTCACATGGGGCTATGGCACCAGAACGGGTGGCAGCTGGCACCTTTTTAGCCAGGAGCATGTCCCTGATCTCAGCGGGGTCCTCCTTGGTGAACACAAAGCCCACATTTCCCCGGATGTGAGGCAACAGTTTCTCCAGACCTGGGTTGTTCTGTGGATGGCCTTGTGCATCATGGTGTTCTTGCCCATCAGCACGACAGCCTTCCCACGGAGGAAAATGCGGATCTGCTGCATCTGCTTGGGACCCACGTTGTCTGCTCCTACAGTGAAGCATTTTGGATAATCATCCACAAGTTGAATGATCTTAAGGAAGTAGTTGGACTTTCAGGTCGTCCTGTCTTCCCTGGGCATCACGGCGGTGCGTCAGGGATTGCCATGCAGGGTTTAAAGACGATGTCACTCTCACAAGGATTCCTGGAGAGAGGAGGGCTAGGATAGATTACTTTTACTGTTTAGGTTTTATTCAAATGTTTTATTTATTTTTTCTTGCCTCTTAAGTTCTGAGCAAAAGACAATAAGAAACATGAGTCCAGTCAAAAGTAGGAACATCCTAACTGCAGATTTGTAATGATTGGAATTGTGAAAATGGAGGTAACAATTCCTCCTTTGTACACACTGTAGGACAGTTGAAGAGCGCTTCTGTCTCCAAGCATGGGGATAGTCTTGATGCTTCCTGGGAGTTCCTTTTGTACTTTTCCTGCCAGTGTAGTTAAACGATCCCTCAGTCTCCATTCATGTGGAGGTTCGAATGAAGAACAACACAAACCACCTGACAATGGACATGGTCTTTGAAGAGAGCTCAAGATGTCTCTCTATAAGCCAGTCTTAAAACCACTCCTGCATCACTCCACCAGCTTACCATCACTCTTGGGTGAAAGAAAGGCAGATGATTTAAAGCAGCCACTCATTGTTGCTATTTTATCTTTGGTCTGTGTCATTTAGTAAATAGGTATTGACAAATCTATGCCTCAGTATCCCTCAAGGCCAGTTCAGTGTCCTTCTCATTATAGCCATGAAGGTTTCTGAGGATAGTCCTGGGTTACCAATAGAAATTTACGTGTTCTTAGTATTTTCTATGTAAGTTATCAGAGGTATATATTACTATTTCCGATAATGTTAAATTTTTAAACAAGTTCCTATGCTCGAGTGAGCAATTATTTTCTATTTTGTACCAAATATATTTTAGGATGAGTACCTTTTATTTAAAAGCAGAGTATTCAGTTAAATATGTAACTGAATATATATATATACACACATATAAATGTGTGTGTATATGTATGTATACATACACATATATATTTCACATGTGCACATACAGACACACAAAATTCAAATGTGTTTCTTACCCTAATACCAAGAGTCTCCACTTGGGTGTTTTCAGGAATCTGGGGAGTGAGTGCTTATGCCCAGCTCTTAGCTTTTGTAATAATCAAGTATGCTTCAGTCTCTGAAATCTGGATATGCGTTCTTTTTAGGTTTTTGTAGCCTCCAAGCTGTCTTTCTTCTGTCTGCTCTATCTATACCCTACAAATTCACAAAATTTAGGAGGCAACGTTGCTCAAGACTTCTATCTTTGCATTGCAGGGTCATGAAGGGCTGGGGTCAGAATGTTATTTTTATTTTATTTTTAAAATTTTTTAACGTTTATTCATTTTTGAGAGAGAGAAAAAGAGAGCATGAGAAGGGGATGGGAAGAGAGACACACACACACACACACACACACACACACACACACACACAGAATCCAAAGCAGGATCCAGGCTCTGAGCTGTCAGCATAGAGCCTGAGATGCTTGAACCCACAAACTGTGAGATCATAACTTGAGTCAAAGTCAGAAGCCCAAACAACTGAGCCACCCAGGTGCCCCCAGAATATTCTTTTTAGCAGAGACTCAGAAAACACTTATTTCTCTTTAGATTTCAGGGCAGGAAAAACAAAAATGAAGGAAGGACAGTGGCTCCTGTGTAGGACAAGGTCATCATCCAGGTCCACATGCTGCCTCCGTTTGTGAAACAGGCACTTGCTTGTGTCCCTGCCACCAACTTAATAGGTTATAGTGATAAAATATAATCTTTGAAGATTATAAGTTATTATTTGTATTGCTTTTATCATATTATCTGTGTTATCTACCGCTTATGCTAAAGAGCTCCCTCATATCTCCTTGTTCCTAAGGTTTTATTTCCTCATTTTCCCTAATGTCCTAACCTTTTATAACTGTCTAGCTATACCACCCCCATCTCTCATGGTTGATGACAATTTCAATTTCTTCTACTGAGACTCTGCTGGTCACAACAGGCTTCATTAAAATTTTGGGTATTCTGAAATACTATTTTACTTAAATTTTATATCAAGTTTGTTAACAGTATCACATTACATTGTTCATTGTGTATTTGTCCCAGCTCTGGAATGAGATTATAAGCAAGGCTGCATAGCATACTATTTTACTTTCTTCATCATCATAACTCTACACCAGAGTTCTAAGAGTGTGTCTACATTGAATCAAATCAAACCTATTTGTGCATGAGAATACAGGATTTATGATTAGGGAGGATAAATAGAATCAAAGACTTCCATTAATACATTAAATGTTGATATTATGCAAATAAGACTCTGTTATGTTTACTCAATGCGGACATACTACACATTGAAAATAACAAATAACCAAATATCACTGAGTGCCAAACTATGTGGCACAGACATTCAGTCCTCTAATTCTCCAAAAATTGAGGCTGCTGAGGAAGACTGTTCACTGAAGGAGGGAGCTTAAAACTTAAGGACTGGAAGATATTTTCTTTAGGTTCATGTGTAAATGGGCAACACCTTGCAGGCAGGTGTTTGCCTTAGAGATTCTTTTTTTTAAATGTATTTATTTAAATTCAAGTTAGTTAATATACAGTGTAGTATTGGTTTCAGGAGTAGAACCCAGCGATTCATCACTTACATACAAGACCTACCAGCACTCATCCCAACAAGTGCCTTCCTTAATGCCCATTTCCCATTTGGCCCATCACCCACCCTCTTCCCTCCAGCAACCCTGGGTTTGTTCTCTGTCTTTAAGAGTCTCTTATGGTTTGCCTCCCCCTCTGTTTTTATCTTATCTTTCCTTCCCTTCCCCTATGTTCATCTGTTTTGTTTCTTAAATTTCACATGAGTGAAATCATATTATATTTGTCTTTTTCTGACTTATTTCACTTAGCATAATTCCCTCTTGTTCCATCCATGTTGTTGCAAATGGCAAGGTTTCATTCTTTTTGATCACTGAGTAGTATTCCATAATTTGACTATTGTTGATAGTGCTGCTATAACCATTGGAGTGCACGTGCCTCTTCGAATTGGCATCTATGTATCCTTTGGATAAATACCTAGTAGTGTAATTTCTGGGTGATAGGGTGCCTTAGAGATTCTTAAAAGCCCTGTCCCTAACCTTTCCACATGAGGTACTATTTTGGGTTGTTGGAAGTCTTTATGATAGCAGTCAGAAAGTGGTATGAATACAAGTTGCTGGCAGAAAACAGTTTCCACATTCTTTTTTGTTCTGTGATTTCATATGTTTCACAGAAAGGGAAGGAATCATAATAGTTACACACTTGGGTGTTTGTGATAATCTGACTCCTGCTTAACCATATCCACAAATTACTGTATGTGATTAAAGGATAGAAATAGACACTAAATGCTTTGTATCTGGTAAAAGAGATAAATAAAGCACAGCATCTATCCTCCAAGGATTTCCAGCTTTTAACAGAGGCCCAAAGGCAAATAACAAATTAAAAGCAATACACATGCACACTCACATAGACATATAGGTAGTATGGATATAGTTATAAAGAATAGACACAAGGGAAGAATAGTTAACTGTTAGAGAATGTTTCACATGGGAGTGAGGTATAGGTTGTGCTATGTGGAATAAATAGGTAACAAGGTAGACATTATGGAAAAGAGCAAGCACAAAGGCATTTGTTCTTTGACAAAATTGCTCAAAAAAATTTTTGAGCCCATGTTATATGTCAGAAACTTGCCTTTGTATTGGGGATATGACAGTGTGAACAACACAAGGTCATCATCCAGATGAAATATGTATTCTTGTGGGAAAGAAACAGAAAATAAACACAAATATATTTTACACCAGGGATAACAGTGGTGCCAGCAAAGGTCTATGATAGGATGTCTTTAGAGCAGGCAATGGGAGTAAGCCAACTAGGGTATATAGAAGAACCAACCAGGTAGAATGAACAGCAAGGGCAAATACCCAAAAGTAAACCTATCAGTCGTTCATTTTTTTAACAGAAAAATAATTTAATTACATTTTGATTAAATAATAAGCATTTCTACCTAATTATTATTTACATAAGTATCTTTAGGTAAATAATGTCTTTGCATATTATATCTTCATAAAAACTCAAATTATAATATATCTGCATAGAAAAAATATCAAAACTGAACCTATTAATAAGTGTTATGTGCAATACTAGAAATGATGCACACATCCAACACATATAACAATGCAGTTATAATGTCTCTTTTTTATTGAAGTATAATTGGCATACAGTATTATATTTGCTTCAGGTGTACAACATACTAATTCAACTTTTATGTACATTGCGAAGTGATCACCACCATAAATGTAGCTACCATCTCTCACCACATAAATTTGTTACAATATTATTAACTATATTCTCTATGCTGTACATTGCATCCCCATGTCTTATTTTATAACTGGAAGTCTGTCCATTTTAAACCCCCTCACCCGAATTGCTTGTAGCAACCTCCAGATTATTTTCTGTATCTATGAGTCTTTTTCTGTTTTGTTTGTTCATTTGTTTTGTTTCTTAGATTCCACATAAGTGAAATCATATGGTGTTTATATTTTTCTGTCCAACTTAGTAAAATAACTCCTAGGTCCATTCATGTTGATATAAATGGCAAGATTTTGTTCTTTTTTTATGGATGACTAATGTTTTATCTAAAAACATACACATACATTTGATACACACACACACACACCACATTCAGCTATCAATGGACACTTAGGATGCTTCCATATTGTGTTTATTATAAACAGTGCTGCAATAAACATAGGGGTTCATATATCTTTTCAAATTAATGTTTTTGTTTTCTTCTAATAAACATCCAGAAGTGGAATATTAAATTGTATGACACTTCTATTTTTAATTTTTTTAAAAGAACTCCACAATGTTTTCCAGAGTGGCTATTCTAATTTACATTCTCAGCAACAGTGCACAAAGATTCCTTTTTCTCCATAGCCTTATCAACATTTGTTATTTCTTGTATTTTTGACACTAACAATTCTAACTGGTATGAAGTAATATCTCTTTGTAGTTTTGATTTACATTTCCCTGATGATTAGTGATGTTCAACATTTTTCATGGGTCCATTGGCCATCTGTGTGTTTTCTCTGGAGAAATACTTGTTCAGATTTTCTGCTCATTTTTTAAAGAATTGGATTGTTTTTTGATACTGAATTGTGTACATTCTTTATGTATTTTGTATATTAACTCCTTATTGGTTGTATCATTTGCAAATATTTTCTCCCATTCAGTAGATTGTCTTTTCATTTTGATGATGGTTTCCATTGCTATGAAAAAAGCATTTTTTTTTTGTTTCATGCAGTCCTATTTGTTTACCTCTGTTTGTGTTGCCCCTGCCTGAGGAAACATCCAAATAATGTTGCTAAGAGTGATCACTAAGGGCGTACTGCCTTTTTTCTACAAGTTTTATGGTTTCTGACCTTACATTTAAGTGTAACCCGTTTTGAGTTTATTTTTGTGGATGGTGTAAGAAAGCAAGCCAGTTTCATTCTTTTGCATGTAGTTGTCTAGTTTTACCAACACCATTTATTAAAAAACTCTTTCCCCCACCGTATAGTCTTGTTTCCTTCATTGAAGATTAATTGATTATATAAGGGTGGGTTTATTTCTGGATTCTACTTAGTTCCATTGATCTATGTGTCTATTTTTGTTTTAGTGCCATACTGTTTTGATTACTATAGCTTTGTAGTGTAGTTTGAAATCAGGAAACTTTAGATTGTTTTGGCTATTCAGGGTCTTTGTGGTTCCATACAAATTTTAGGGTTATTTGTTCTAGTTCTGTGAAAAATTCTATTAGTATTTTGACAGGGATTGCATTGAATCTGTACATCATTTTGGGTACTACGGATGTTTTAACAATATAAATATTTCCAATCCATGAGGTAGGTATACCTTTACATTTATTTATGTCATCTTCAATTTCTTTCATTAGCGTTTTATAGTTTTTATTTTTTATTTTTTTAAATGCTTTATTTATTTTTGAGAGAGAGAGAGAGAGAGAGAGAGGGAGACTGAGAGAGAGAGAGAGAGAGAGAGACAGAGCATGAATGGGGAAGGGCCAGAGAGAGGGAGACACAGAATCTGAAGCAGGCTCCAGGCTCCGAGCTGTCAGCACAGAGCCCAATGCGGGGTTCAAACTCACAAACTGTGAGATCATGACCTGAGCTGAAGTCGGACGCTCAACCGACTGAGCCACCCAGGCGCCGCCCCCCTTTTATTTAAATCGTTTTATAGTTTTTAGAGTACAAGTCCTTACCTCCTTGTTTAAATTTATTCCTAAGTATTTTATTCTCTTTGATGAAGTTGTAAATGGATTATTGTCTTAAGTTCTCTTTCTGATAGTTCATTATTTGTGTATAAAAAATGCAACATACTTATGTGTATTGATTTTATATCCTACAACTTTACTGAATTAATTTATTATAATATTTGGGTGGATTCTTTAGGTTTTTCTACATATAATATCTGAAAATAACAAGAGTTTTTCTTCTTTTCCAATTTGGATATTTTTTTTTTATTCTTTGATTGCTGTAGCTGTGACATCTAATACTATTTTGAATAAAATTGGTAAGAGTAGGCAATGTTGTTTCTGATCTGAAAGGAGAAGCTATTGGAATTTCACCTTTGAGTATAATGTTAGCTGTGAGTTTTTCTTATATGCTCTTTATTATATTGAGGTTTGTTTCCTCTATACTCACCTTGTTGAAAGTTGTTTTATTAAAAATTGATGTTGAATTCTATCACATGCTTTTTCTACATCTACTGAGATGATCATATGATTTTTATTCTTCTTTCACATCTTTGTATCACATTAATTGATTTTCAGGTATTGAATCATCCCTGCATCCCAAATGAATACCACTTGATTATGATGTGTGATCCTTTTAAAGCATTGTTGAATTTAGTTTGCCAATGGTTTGTTGAGGATTTTCCCGTCTTTGTTTATCAGGAATATTGGCCTATAGTTTTTATATGTGCATGATGTCTTTATCTGGTTTTGATATCAGGGTAATGTTGGCCTCATAAAATGAGTTTGGAAACATTTTTTCCTCTTCTTTTTTAAATGTTTGTAATATTTTGATAAGGATAGGTATTGACTTTTCTGTTTGTTTCTATGTGTTGGGTAGATCAGTTATGGGTCCTGATCTTGAAGGAGGTGCTTATGCTGAAGGTGTTCTGTGAGGCCTAGTAGTGCAATCTTCCCTAGTCACCTGAGCCAGGTGCCTCAAGGGTGTCCCCTGTAGGACAGGTGCAACCTTCCATTATGTTTGGGCCATGATCAGTGTTGACTCATTGGTGTGCAGGGCTGCTCCCATGTGGCTATTAGAACAGGCCATGACTGCTATGGGTATACTGGTGAGTGGGACTGGCCCCCAACCTGTCTGGCTGAAAGGCTTGGCTGCCACAGCTATAAGCATGCTGGCGAGTGGGCACCTCTGGTGTGGCTAGCTGTGAGATCTATTATGACTACTGCAGATACTCTAGTATTTGAGGCTATATCCCTATGGTAGGGGCCACTTGAGGGGTTACTGGTGCCAGCTGAGGCTGCCCAATGGATGTGGCAGGGCAGGGTGCCACTTGGGAAGGATACCTGGCTGGGGTGGGTGGGTTGTGTTGGGTGAGTCCACAGGGAAACACTTGGTAGGTGTGAGCGGTGCTAGTAAAGTAGATGGAGACTGTCAAAAATTGCTCCCATCAGCACCAGCCAGGTAGGTAGAGAGTAAAAGAAATTGCATCAAGCCAGAATATCTATTCCTCAAGAAGGTTTCTACAGATCCCCGCCTCTCTGGACATGCCCTAAAATTAGTCAATAAATCTCCATCATGGATGGCCCAGGCACATTTCAAACTGCCATCTCTGTTGAGTCTCAGAGCAGGTGAGTTTGTGTGCAAGCCCTTCAAGAGCAGACTCTCAGTTTCTTATAGCCTTCTGTACCTCCTGGAGTTAAGCGCCACTGCTTTTTAAAGCCAGATGTTATGGAGGCTTATTTTCTCAGTGCAGGTCCCCAGGGTGGATGTGCCCAGCATGGGACTTGAACTCTTTGCTCCTCAGAAAGGACCTTCATGTTCATAATATCTTCCCATCATGGGTTGCCACACTGGATGTAGGTCCTGACTAGACTGTGTTTTGTCTCTCCTAATCATCTTGATGTGGCTTTTTTATATCCTTAGTTGTGTAAGATTGGTTCTGCTAAGTCTTCATTCTCAGAGACAGTTAATTCTATGTGTAGTTGCAGATTTTGGTGTGTCTATGTGAGGAGGCAAGCTTAGGATCTTCCTACTCTGTCATCCTAATCCCCCTCACTATAATCATTTTCAAGCAACAGCAAATAAGTAGGAGAGAATGATTGGAAAATGGAGATGAGATCCAGGATGGCAGGCAGGGGCAAGTTCTTATACCACAGTTTAGGTCTTTGTAAGAAAATTGGCTCTATGGTGAGATAAATGGGAAGATGTGATTATATATTGTGCATTATATTCAAACTGACCTCTCTTATTGTCAATCTGAGTAAAGGCTTTAGCAGAGATAAAAATATAATGGAGAGTTCAATTAGGCAAGGAAATACAAAAAAAAGAAAAAAGAAAAAAAAAACATGGTGTGTGTGGAAAAACAAAGGCAACGGGACAAAGGCAATGAGGGAAGAACCATTGAAAGTCTTGATTTTGATGAATCTTGGGTGCTGTGCGAAAGAATTTGGACTTCTCTAAGCAGTGGGGATCACATATAGATTTTTAAGTCAGGATATGAAATGTTTCTCTGGGCACTTTGAAACATGACAGTGAGATCTTTGTGTTTTATGTATCAGTATCAGAGGCAAAGAGATAAGTTAGAAAGTGAATGCAGTAATCTAAAGTGATAAGAAGGGATTAAAGGAGTTTAGAAGAAGCAATGTGGCAGAAGAATCAGAGACTAAGTTTAGAGCCATTTAAAAACTTGAATTTTTATTATTTAGTTATTGAATAAGAGTGTAAAGAGAGGGGACAATGGAATTCCATTTAGGAGTTACCTTAGAGATTTCTCTTCTCACATCTTCGTATCGTGTCCTTAAGCCTCAATATTTATATGTGTTTAAGAGTCTAATGATTTTTGCATTATTTTAGAGTAAATTAATATTCTGGGGTTCAGCAGCAGCTAACACAGAGTGATCACTGTTGTACTTATTAGAAGCATTTATACAGAAGAAAAAAGTTAGAATAATTGCTCACATGTATAAGAAGCTTTCTGCCTAACTTTCAAACTTCAGTACAGGCCTATTCTGATTATTTTCTGTCACATCTTAAAGCCAGCCTGGTATTACCCCTCCAGTTAGTTTCCTGTGCTATGTAGATGTTTCTCCTATAATCCTTTGGTTTGATGTATGAAGACACAGTTATTACTGCAGCGGGCTTTACTCACACCCCTTCCATCATAGTTATAGCTGCAACCTAACAGGAACTTCACTGGAAATGAATGTTAGAAATCATAATGGCATTTTGTTTCATGCAGTTTTATTTAGGGAAATGCTATTCGGGACATAAAACAAGGGGCTGCCCTAGAAAGAAATAAACAACTGAGCCCCATAATGTCATGATTTGCTGTCAAGAATATTGTTTCCTGGGAAGATTCTGATGATGTTTTTTGTTTTATATTTCATCCCATCTTCTTTAATTTTGTTTAAAAATTAATTTACAGCCTTCATTACCAAGTTAAAGATTACTGGGGTGATTAAAGTCTTCTATTTTATGTGTAAACAGAAGGAATCCTTATTATAGCATAAGGAATGATGCCAAAAGGATGACATCCTTTTTTTTCCCTCAATTGAAGTCATTTCAATTCAATGCATATTTACAGGGCATCTTCTATTTGTAAGACATGAATGGTCACTTTATAGATGCAATGAGTGATGAGCTACAGTTCTTCTTAATATTTTACAACTGAGATAAAACTTGTACAAAATATTACTATAATGAGAAAGGAGATGTATCAAGTACCATGAGACACAAACTGTTGTGAACAGGAAATAGCAAGGAAGAGATCACTTCTAGTTGTACAAATGGAAAAGAGGATGTGAATGTCACAGAAGAATAAGTGGTTGGCTCATGGTGTGCATTGTTAGAGAGTGGCTAAAGATGAAGATCAAAACACTGATAGCTGAAATTATGGAATCTGAGTCCTGAAACATTTAGCAAGTGGATGAAAGGAATTCCTGTTAGTAAGAACCAGATATGTAAAATACAAAAATATCACCACCGCATATTTGAGGATTAAAGGATATTGAGGAATGCAATGGATTCAGAGTGTGGAAAAGGGTAGTGGTATTGCATGGTGCTACAGAAGCCAGGACCACTCTTGGCAAGGTACTTTATATCCTCCTAAGGTGTGTGTATTTTATCAGTGAAGGGAGCCATTGAATGCTTTACAGAAGAGAATAGACTGGTGTCATGAGAGGGGAGACTGTCAGAGCAGAAGGTGGTGAAGAGATCAGGTTAGTGATAAATGACTGGTAAGAGATGACGGTAATAGGGGAATCAAAGGTAATATATTTTTGAGCTATTTCAGGAGTAAAATTAATAAGGTTCAGTAATTGCCTGGATATAGAAACCAAGGGTGAAAATGGACTTGAAGAGGATGGAGTCTATGGTTAGAAATTAGCAGTTGTTACTACTTAGGAGAGAAAATCCACTCTTAGTGAACTAAAGCCCATTCATTTGATTGGTTGATTCATAAAATAGCTGCTCTCATGCATTTTAATACATTTGCAAGTGCATATTTTAAAGAAATAATTCAAAGATATCTTAAGGCATATTTTCTCTTTATTCTGCCGCAAAATGTGGCATCAATGATGACAGGCTTTTAACATTCCTTCTTCCTTTTGGGGCTTAATAAGGTGTGCTGATGGGTGAAATTTATTTGCCTATCAACTTTATATCTCCAAAGCATTTCCTCCAGAAAGATAGACCAGAAACTCTTCTGAAAAATAACAAAAATTATTGGCCCTATGGATATTGAGATTCGAGGTCTTTGAGTGCTAAATTGCAAAATCATCACTATAATCAGCTGTTAGTGGCACTCTACAGTCAGTGTATTCATTAGATTGTTCTTGAGCTGCTCTGATTAATCAAAAAAGACATTGATTCCAATTCATCTTGGCTCATATGATTTAGGGTTAGTTGTATATTTTAATTAGTTGGTACTAATGCAAGGTTTTTAAAGTTTCTGTAGCTCATAAAGGAATTCTAATTTCTAATAGCACATTCAGTAGAAATAAAAATCAACCTTTCTATTATATAGCATCTTCACTTACTTTTTGTAAGAGGAGCAAAGCAATTTTCCCTAGTAGATTAGATTTTTCAGATGAATAAATTCCTCTTAATGTGTATCAGGAACAATCTCCTCCAATGCCATGGGATTCCTATTTATTTCACTTATTAAGTAATTGTGATTCCTTTAGTCTAAAGGTCCCTGCTCTTCTCTAAAAGATTGGCTTAGTCTCAGGAACCTGATTACTCACAAGGAACCCCTCCCTCTAGATGTTCAAGGTAGCTCCCTTGTTACACCAAAATTACATCTTAACAATGCTTGGTACTTTAGAATTTACAAAGCACTTTGAAATATCTTGTTTCAATGTTACTCTCTTAATATTCTCTCAACCCTATGATACAAAGCAAGTATCTATTACAGGAAAAGCATCTTTCTCAATAAGCTACTGAGGCAAAGAGCAATTTGAAAATTGAGACCCTTATATGAACGATATTGATTCAGAATAGAAAATGCCTTTTGTGTATGACTGTGAGGGAAATCTAAAAATCTATTTGGAAAGTAGGTCACATGAAGAACTAGGGAATGGGTCCTGAGTATCACCATTTGGGTTCAAATTCTGGCTTAGCCACTTACCAGTTGTATATCTTCTCAAGGCCCCCCTTTCCTCAACAGTATAATCATAGAATAACTGGATACATATAGAAAGCACTTAGAACAATGTTTCACACTCAATTTTACAGTCCTCCCAGCCCCAGGGGGACTTTTGTAATAGTAAAATTCATGGGTGTTCACAAAGGAGGCTTTGTTATATTGTCACAGGTCCTTCAAAACTAGTTCCTTGATAGCTCTGTCCTCACCAACTAATCCTTCTCTAAGATTTTCCTTGAAACCCTGCTGACTGGAAAGCTCTCTCCAGATGTGCCCAGTCTTAGCCTTGGGTGTCTATTCTGCTCTGAGAAATCAACTTTCCAAACTTCTCTTCTGTCTTCATCTGTTCATGCTACTAGAGGCTATTTCATCTCCTGGAATTCTTTGATGTTTGCACAGTAGTGGTTTATTCTACATACCTTTGCTTCTATCTATTCTACTTGAAGATGACATACAGAAGTGAAAAACCACTAGATGAGCTAACACATCTTTCTTTTGCTCTTAAAATCTTATCTTCTTAAATGTAGTTTTCTGATTGGCTGCAAGATGCTGCAATGTTTGTTCTTTTTAACTTGAAATATTGAACTGGTCATATGCCTGTAATAATACAAGTAACTGACTAATTAAATGTCCTTGTTCTTATATATTCTTGTAAAGGGGCTTTAGATAAATTTAAATACATATGATATTCTGGATAGTTCTGGAACTTTACGGCATCTTCTGGTGCCTAGAGTTTAAGCAAATGGAGACTTTTCCCCTGTTGTCTGGAGATGGAAGGGGCTGAGTGCGTGGACTTTTTGGAGGAGAGATAGGAACAGTAAAGAGAATGGCAAGGAACATGTGGCATCTGTTCCTCTTCTCAGTCTGAGTGACTTTGAGTTCTTATGGCAAGAAGGATGATAGCAATAGCTATGATCGTAAAAGATTGTAAAGTTCTGCCACAAGAAGCGCTACCGTAGGGACCCAAAAAGTTTTAACATAGACTTTAAGAGAAGACATTCTAACACACATCTCTGCCACTCAAACATATACAGTCACTGACCTGAGTGGAGAGCTGGCACCCTGAATATTCAAGGACACACCAAAAGAGAAACAGGTACTTATTCCAAAAACTCACCCAAGATAAAAGATATTGGAGAGTGTGAATCTTTTTCTTTCTTGCTGAAGTCATTTGCAACCAGTCTTTCTTTTACCTTTTCTTTGTCATACTAACTTAGATTTACAAAAGAATTGCGAAGATAGTACAGTTTCCCTATACTCTTCACTCAGCTTCCTGTATGTATGTGTGTATGGCTGTCTGTGTGTATGTGTTGGTATTTGTGTTCATGAATTTATGCTGATGTCTCTGATTCTATTCCAGCACTGCAAACTTCATTCTGTTTTTTTTTATCCCTTGCTTATTTGTAACTTCTTTCTCTGACAGAGCCCTGACTCTTATCATCTGTAATTTAATTATTTTTCAACATTAGTGTGTGTGTATATATATTATATATTAACAATATATTAAATGTTATATTGAATACATTATATTTAAATATAATTTAATTAAATATAATTAAAAATAATTAAATATATTAATATATTATATATTAAAATATCTAAAGCTATAGCTTTAGATATTTTAATATGTACCCTAGTGAGAAACACATTTGCCAATTAGGATATAATGTGCATATGTTCAGTCATTTCGGTCTCTAGCCAGTTTCTAGCAAAATATCAGCTCCTTTTTGTTTACCCTTTCAGTTAGGTTATGTCATCCATTGATAATAAAGATAGATTTTGTCACAGTGTACGTATCCATCCTGGAATTCCCATAGCATTCTAGGGGCTGCTGTTCTAACAGTAAAGTTCACTCTATGGGGTGTAGATGGTATGTGGGTTTTGATAAATGTATAGTCATATATTCAAATCATATTAACATAGAGACTATTTTTATCACTATAAAAGTTTCCTGTGTAGCCTCTTTGTAGTCAACTTTTCCTAATATTTGGCAACTATTGATTTGTTTGCTATGTCAATAGTTTCCCCTTTTCCGGATTATCACGAGGTTGTATTCATGTAATATGTATAATTTTAAGTCTTTTTCAGTTAGCAAAGTGTGTTTAAAATCCATAATTGTTTGTTGCTAAATAGCATTCTATACTATGGATATGCCACAGTTTATCCATTCACCTTTGAAGAACGTCTTGGCAGTTTCTAGTTTGGAGATAAATTAAGTGCTTTAAACATTCACATACAAGTTTTTTCATGAGCACAAGTATTCGATTCCCTTAGGCAAACATCTAGAGGTATCATTACTGAGTCCTATGTAAGTGTATCTTTAACTTGTAAGAAACTGGTAAAACGTTTTCCAAAGTGGCTACACCATTTCTGTCGACACTAGCAATGAAAAAAGAGTTCCTGTTGCTGTGTATTCTTACTGTTTGGTATTGACAGCTTTTGTCTGTCTATTTTACCAGATACATAGTGGTTTCTCATTGTGGTGGTAATTTGAATTTGCCTAATGACTAAATACTGAGCATCTTTTTATGTTTCTTTTACATTCATATATATTTCTTAAAGTATCTGCTCAGATCTCTCTCCCTTTTTATCGTTTTGTTATTAAAATTTGATTATTCCTCATATATTCTAGAGACAAATCCTTAATATTCTTGTCAGTGTGTGGCTTGTCTTTTTATTCTCTTAACAGTGTGTTTTGTAGATCAGAACCTTTTAATTTTGAAAAAGCTCAATCTATAATTATTATTTACTTTATCAATTATGTTTTTGATGTCATATTTAAAAATGTATTGCCAACCTCAAAGTCCTACAGATTTGTCCTATATTTTCTTCTAGAAGTTTTATGGTTTTAAATTAAGGAAATCTCATGCATTTTGGTGGGAATGCAAACTGGTGGAGCCACTGTGGAAGACAGTATGAAGTTTCCAAAAAAAAAAAAAAAAAAAAGAACTACCCTAGAATCCAGAATTACAGTACTATTTACAAAGAATAAAAAACAAACAGTAATTCAAAGGGATCCATGTATCCCTTTGTTTATAGCAGCATTATTTACAATAACCAAATTATGGAAGCATCTCAGTGTCCACTGATAGATGAATGGATAAAGATATAGTGTGTATTATATATATATATATATATATATATATATATATATATGTAGTATATGCATCTTTATATAAAGATGTCATATATATATGTATATATGTATACATATATATATAAAGAAGATGTCATACATATGTGTATATATATATACACATATATATATAAAGAAGATGTCATATATATGTATAATGGAGTATTATTCAGCCATAAAAAAGAATGAAATTTCCCATTGGCAACAACATCATGGATAGAGCTAGAGAGTATAATGCTAAGTGATATAGGTCAGTTAGAAAAAGACAAATATCATATGATTTCACTCATGTAGAATTGAAGAAATAAAATGAATGAACAAAGGGGAAAAAAAGAGACAAACCCAGAAGCAAACTCTTAATTATAGAGAACAAACTGATGGTTATCAGAGGAGAAGTGGCAAAGGGTTGAGTGAAATAGATGATGGGGTTTAAAGAGTACACTTAATATGATGAGCACTAAGTAATGTACATAATTGTTGAATCACTATATTTTACACCTGAAACTAATATAACATTGTATGCTAACTATACTGGAATTAAGATTAAAAACTTAAATTTTACAGTTAGATCTATTAATTTCAGTTATTTTTTATGAAGATGTTCTGTTTGTTTTTACATAAAGCTATCCAATTGTTTTAGCACCATTTATTGAAAGATATTGCTACATTGAATTGCCTTTTCTTTATCAAACTTTAATTACATTTATATGGGTCTTTCTGCACTCTCTATTGTTTTCTATTTCTATCCTTTCAGCAATCCCATGTCATCTTGATTATTGTAAATTTATAGCAATTCTTGAAATTGGCACTGTGCCTTCTTGAACATTTTACTTCTTCAGAACTGTTTTTGGCTATAATAGTTCTATTTCTCCATATAAATTTTAGAATTAGCTTATTGATATCTACAAAATTAATGCTGACATTCTGATTAGGATTGCATTGAATCCATAAAAAAAAACCTGGGAAATTAATAATACTGAATCTTCCAAAGCACAAATGGGGTATATCTTTCCATTTATTTTTATCTGCTTTGTTTTCTCACTGTTTTACATTTTTCAATATTGAGAACTTGAACATATCTTGTTATATTTATACTTAGTCATTTCAGGCATCGTGTTATAAGTGGTTCAGTTTAATTTCAGTTTCCAATCATTTAAATTAATACATAAAAACAGTATTGATTTTTGTGTATTTACTTTGTATCCCACAACCTTCAAAGTTTCTATAAACTTCAAAATAAAATAGCCAGTTAATCAGCAGAATGAGTTTATTTGGAAATAGCAGATGAATAGCAATTGGAGAGATGCAAACTACAGTGAACCACAGGCAAGCCTGGACAACAAAGGAGAGGGGCTTGATTTAGAGTGGAAAGGAGGGAACTGGGGGATACTTGCAAAGGAAAGTCAATTGGAGGAGAGCAAGAGTTCAGGGTTGTGGCAACTTCTCATTGGCTGAATTGCAGTGGTTCTCATTGTCTGGGTTGTTACTGGGCAAAGAATAAAAAACAAAAAACAAACAAAAAGACCTTCCTCTTGCTGGGGTGAAAACAAAACAAAAATTAAGCTTATTCCTGTTGGGAAATACAGGGTACACTTCTTGCTACCAGGGTCTGCAAATGACAGTGAGTGGTAATATGTGACAGCTCCTTCTTCAGAGCTTCTTGACTCCATTTTAAATGAGGTGTGTTTTATTCACTTTCACATTTCCCCCTTTTGTTCAAGGTTTTTACCCCAAAGCACCACTGATCAAAAGTCAAGTTTTCTACATTTAGTGGTTTCATCCCTTGATGTTAGGAAGGACTTTTCCTGGTTGTCATGTCCCAGGTGAGAGGGGAAAATGCACAGACTGGAAACCATGGAGGCCACATTTGGTTATGGAAATGTAGGAGGGAGAACTGTCAGGCATTTCCCACCTACAGTCTGTATCTTAACAGAGTTGTAAGCATTGGAGGTTTTGAAGCACTGAGCTAGCATCTCCCTATTGGGCACATCACTTATGCAGAGATTTGGCAGGAAATAGCTACACCACTTAAAAATAATTATGCAAAGCAGAATAAAAAGCAATATAAGAAATACAGTTTGTACAATGGTTCTAAACCAAGCCCATACCTGAAGGTAACTAGCTAAAGAAATCAAAGGACACGGATTGTTAGATGAAATTTGTTATAGCCAATATGCTTATTCCCTAATCTTATGTAACTGGGTTTCTACTTCCCTAGAGGAATTCATCCATGTTCAAGAGGTGGTATTGGCTATTGCACAAATTTCTGCTTGCTCAACAAGTAGGTAACCAAAGGCTATGCAATTGTCCAAAACTACTGTAGTCAATGAGTCAAGTGATTATTGTAGGTTGTAATGCCTTGACTGTGGTATCAGCTAGCTTTCCTAATGTTGGGAGAATTCCTGATCATACATATATTGGCACTTACAACAACCCAAGGGAGAAAGCCTCTTTGTGGAGGCAAACCCAAAATCATGTATTCCTCTACAAGCGGTCATGGAAGTTTAATGGTGTAGACCAATGGGTGGCTTCTAATTTGTTATGGATGTTAACAGGGACAGTAAATGTCCCAATAAACATTAACCTCCAATTCACCAGACATTTTCATATTCATATGCCCATGGGAGATTCTGCATACTGAAGACAAAAATTAAACCAGATGGAGAGCAGAGGACTCCAGCTAAGTTCTGGTTATTGATTGATTAGCTGTAATTTCCCAAATGACCCTTTCAAGCCAGGGCTCAACCATTCTGTGAGAGACCATCTTATTCTAAAGGGATCTTGTCTAAAGGTCTTATAGACAGGAGTTAGCCCATTTGTATTTTCCTTGAGTGCAGGGAGACAGATCACATTTAGAGAAGAATCATAAGGGAGCAAAAATTGTATGATTAGCACAGTTGGAAATGTTTAGCTGAGTTGGTATGGTTATGATTTGGTAAAGGTTAAAACAAGGTAGAAGGACATCTTACCATAATATCCTAACAGAGTAGGTAACATTCATCAACTTACAGGCATGATCAACAGTGCCATTTAGGATTAAGGAGAATTGGTTACAGGTAAAAACAAGAGGTATTCAACACTGTGAACAGATCAGAGTTTCTGGTGACAGACCCAGCAGTTATAAAGGTTTCCCCTGTTTGAAATAAATTGCAAAATTTTGTTAAGAACATTGTCTTTCCAAGAAAAAGAGGGAGAAAATAAGGTAAGAAACAACAGCAAGAAAAAGGCATATAGGCCTGATCCAGTCATCCTAGGAAAGCTGTCTCCTCCAGCTGTTGTCTGCTTCAACTCCTGGAAATCTTTACTTTCAGGTCACCAGTTAGGATGCAGGTCCAGTCAGGGTCTAGTGCTTTCTTTAGATGTAACACATGAAATCGGAGTATAGTCTGTAGATTTTGGAAACACAAGCATTGGCTACCTGATAGGGCCTTTCCAGTGAGGTTGAAGAAAATCATTTTAAGAGGTCTTTTCCAATAGTTGGTATCTCTGGTTTGCAAGGAGTGAGGCTTAAGGTCTTCATCTCTCAGGAGCAGACTGTGGAAAGATTGCTCTACTAAAGCATGGTGATTTTTAATAGACATTATTAGACCTTTGTAATTTGAAGTATATCTCCCTTTACCAGCTGTGAATCAAAAGAAGCTGGAGCTAGATGCATCAGACCCAGTAATTCCTTCAAAGGCTGAGATTTTATGGGTCTCAAATTTAGAAGAGATAAATTTGAAGAGATTTAGAAGAGGTAATGGCGGTGGTTTGGGCAAAAATTCTACAAATTTTGACAATTGAATTTTTTTTCTTTTTAAATTTATTTATCTAAATTAAAGTTAGTTAACATACAGTGTAGTATTGGTTTCAGGGGGAGAACTTAGTAATTCATCACTTACATATAACATCCAGTACCCGTTCCAAGTGCCCTCCTTAATGTCTATCATCCATTTAGCCCATCCCAGCAACCCTCAGTTTGCTCCCTGTCTTTAAGACTCTCTTATGGTTTGCCTCACCCTGTTTTTGTCTTATTTTTCCTTCCTTTTCCCTATTTTCATCGGTTTTGTTTCTTAAATTCCACATGAATGAAATCATATGATATTTGTCTTTCTTTGACTGACTTATTTCGCTTAGCATAATACACTCTTTCCATCCACGTTGTTGCAAATGGCAAGATTTCATTCTTTCTGATCTCTGAGTAATATTCCATTGTATGTATATACCACATCTTCTTTATATATTCATCAGCCAATGGACATTTGGGCTCTTTTCATATTTTGGCTATTGTTGATAGTGCTACTATAAACATTGGGGTGCATGCGCCCCTTTGAATCAGCATTTTTGTATCCTTTGGATACAACGGATGAATATCTAGTAGTGCAATTGCTGGATCATAGAGTAGCTCTATTTTTAATTATTTGAGGAAACTCCATCCTGTTTTCCAGAGTGACTGCCCCAGTTTGCATTCCCACCAATTGAATCTTAATGATATTATTAGTGAATTTGACCACCCCTTAGAATTGAGGGTAGGTACTAAGCATAATGAAAGTGTTGTAGAACCAACAGCACAAATATGTCAAAGCACATGACTAGTGAAGTGAATTTCCCAGTCACTATGAAATTTAAAGGGGTTTCCCCAGGTAGGGATAGTTTTTTCTAATAGAATTTTTGCTACAGAAGAGACAGCAACTTGCCTACAAGAGAAAGATCCAGTACAATGAGAAAACATGTAACCCATCACCAAAACATGTTTATATCCATGAGATGGGGGTTGCTGTATGGAATCCATTTCTCAAACCTCAAATGTTCCATTGGGCAATTTAAAGTAATTTGGAATAGTACAGACAAGTTTTACTGAATTTTATTTTGGGCAGATGGAGCAAGCAAAGTAGACACTTTTTGTGGTCCTATTGATATTTAACCACCAGTATTGATTCATAAAGCTTATTTTGTGAATAGGCCAATGATTCAATGCATATATGGGAATCATTAATGGGAATTTCAAAATCTGGCAGGACTGGATTGTTATTTGGCCCAAACCAGAGTTCTCTCTTTTGATCATACTGACAATTATTATATTTTTAATGTTTTTCCTTTTCTGTGGCCAATTGTTGGGCATTTCTAGTCAGTATTTCTAGATTATCATTTGGGGGAAAATCCCAATGGACTATGACAGAAATTTGGTCTTGGTTTCTTTCAAAGCATCATTCTTGGCAAAAATATCAGTAAGTTTGGTTACCTTCAGTCTTTAGGGAGTCAAGCTTGGAATTTCCAGGAACCTTAAAAATAGCCAAAGTGGCTGGTAGTAGTATGACATCTAATAAATTTTGCAGGTAAGAGCCATTTTTAGTCACCCTCCCCCCAGTGGAAGTAAAGAAACCTTGATATTTACATAGTATTCTAAAGTCATGAGCTACTTCAAAGCCTTAGTATAAATGTTTGTGATTTTGTCCTTAGCTAGAGTACAAGCTGAGTGAGTGCATATAACAGTATGTTGGACTGAGTCAGCTAAAGACAAAGGTACAACCTCAACAATGTCATGAGGAGTTACAATAGCATAGAATACCTGGCATGATAGTTACCACTTTCACCCCTTAAATAAGAACCATTAGTAAGCCATGTGAAGTCAGTATTATCCAAGTGAGTTTCCTGTAAGTCATCATGGGGAGTTAGCCAAAAGGTGAACTGTCAAAGTCAACAGGCATAAGGGGTGTCATCCATAAAGGAGGGAAGAAGTATGGCATGGTTAAGATTATCACAGTGAGAAAGAGTTATATGAGAGACAGTTACCAGAAGCATTTAATAGGAGATGTGGTGGCTGTCTAAAAGATGTTGAGTATGATAAGAATTCAGTAGAGCTTCTGTATGGGGAACAAAGATTGTTCAAGGAGATCCAATGATTACTCTCTTGGTGGCCTTAACCAAAAGGACAGTGGAAAGAATGGTTCTGAGGCAAGGGAAGTATCTTTGTGCCGCAGGGTCTAGCTTTTGGCTATAGTACCCTATGGAGGTGATGATAGTCCCCATGTTTTTTGATGAGTACTCCAAGGGCATATCCTTTCTCATATACAAAAAGGAAAATGAGAAGTTGATTATTGGAATTTCCAAGGGCAGGGAGATTTCTTAAGTTTTCATTTAAGGCCTTAAAGGCTAGGTCATCCTGATCTTCCCAAATATAAAGTTAGTTTTTTAAGTAAAACATATAGGTGTTGGGCCATAAGAGAAGTTTGGAATCTAATTTCAGCAGTATCTGCTGGTCTGAAAAAACCTTATAACTGACATTTAGTTTTGGGTTTGGGGAAGTTTAGAATGTCATTAAGTCTATCTGGGTCTAAACATAGCTCTAGAGATTTTTTAGGATTATCCCAATCGGCAGCCTTCATTCATTCAGTGCTGGGCCTAATCTTCACTGAAATATATGAACTAGCTGATATGTCAGAGAAACCAGGCTAAGTTTGAATGACTATATTAAATTCCTCAGCAAATCTGTAGGGAATCTTTGATTATTTGGGAAAATATTTACCTATAGTTCCTGGTTCAGCTTTCGTCCAGGACATATAAGAAATTAGGGGATTAACATTAGGATCCTCAAAGGGTCTGACTTTAAAGAGGCAAGTTTTAAGAGGTTCAAGGTAAGAGAGAGTAGGGAGAAATTCAGAGAAAATGGGGGATTTAATGAGGGTTAGAATGAGGAAGCAGAGGTTATAGAGGAAGTGGATCAACACAGAAGGCAAAGGGGAAGATGGTGCCAGTGGTGAAGCCCTGGCATAAGATGGCTGCCACACACCTGGAGACAATGGAGACAAAACAGAAACAAAAGACAAGCAAGATGGCACTGAGACATAGAGGATAAAGGAGAGGAGAAAGGGGCCTCAGAAGCTTTCTTATTTTTTTCAATTGTTTAGTTTAGAAATGGCATTTTGTAAAGAGACAACTTTAGAATTAAGCAAAGTTTGGAGCTGCAGCTTTCTAATTTAGTTCTGAGAAAGACAAGTGAGGTCAAAAGTTCCCCATAATGACAATTGGAGTTCTAAATTATTTTTTGGTTAGGATGGTTAATTTAGTTAAAAAATGTCATGAGGAGGGAACATAGTTTTTAAAAAACAAAACTAGCCAGAATTCTGGAAGAAGGGTACTCCTGATAGAATTTAGAGGATTTGGAGCTATAATCTTAGTTTAAAGCTCAGAAAATCAAATGACTACTTGTCAAAGGATGATGCCTTCATGAAAAATAAAAACAGACCCAAGATAAAGTTAGAGAGTTCAACCAAAGGAAGTGAGGTTGAATCTGAGAGGAGACTTACCAAACTGAAAGGAAGAAGACAATTCACAAAAGCAGAGAACACAAAGGGCTCAAGTGGGTAACTCACAGGATTCCAGAGGTGGCTAGGTTCTCAGGGATTTGTTTCCCTTGAATCCCATTTCTGACACCATGTAATATCAAGCTTAAAAATAGCCAGTTAGCTCACCAGCAAAATGATTTTATTTAGGAACAATAGAAAGATCCCAATTCAGGACATGCAAACAATAGTGAACCATAGGCACATCTAGAGTACAAAAGAGAGGACGGGACTTGCTTCTGTAGAGGAAAGGAGGAAGTTGAAAAGGGCTTTTTGGAGTTAAAGTCCATTGAAAGAGAGAGACAGTTCTGGGTTGTGGCAATTATCATTGGGTGGGTTGTGGCAGTTCTCATTGCCGAGGTTGTTGCTGGGCAAGGAGATAATCTTCCCTCATGCTGCTGGAGTTAAAGAAAAAATTCTTCCTGTTGGGAAGTGCAAGGTATACTTCTTCTTCCTAGGTTCTGCAAATGGAGGTGCATGGTAGTGTACAAGAGCTCTTCCTTCAGGGCTTTCTGACTCCATCTTAAATGCGGTTTTCTTTATTCATTTTCAGATTTGTTATTAATCTGTATATATAATTTTATTTCTTCATTTGTAATACATATGCCTTTGATTTTTGTTGTATTACATTGGCTAAGATTTCTCGTGCGATTCTCAATAGGAGTAGTGAGGGTAAAATGCCTTGTCTTTTACCCAGACTTAGTGGAAATATGTTCAATCCTCCCTTTTGAAGTTAGCTGTAAGTTTTTGATGGATGACCTTTTACCACTTCAGAATTTTTCAATTTCTAGTATTCTGAGAGTTTTTATGATGACTAGAGTTTTGAATTTTGTCAAGTTTTCTTCTGCATCTATTGAGATAATCATGTAGTCTTGTTTAGTTTATTGATATGATGAATTAATTTTTAAATGTCAATTAAACCTTACATTCTCAGGTAAAATCCCACTGAGTTATATAATTTTACTTTTAAGTATTGAATAATTTATACAATATATTAATATCAGGTTGAATATATTGGAGTCTGTGATCTTAGGAATATTTTTGGAAGAGTTTTTGTAGAATTAGCATTGTTTCATCTTTAAATATCTAGTTGAATTCACAATAAAGCCATCTGACCCTTGAGTGTTAAACTCTCCTCCTCCTCCTCTTCTTCTCTCTCTCTAAATTGAAGAATAGCTGATATACAATGTTACCCTAGTTCAGGTGTACAATACAGTGATTCAAGAAGTTCATAGGTTATGCTATGCTCACCATGAGTGTAGCTACCATCTGTCACCATATGACATTATTATGATACCATTAACTATATTTCCTATGCTGTGCCCTTTATCCCCATGACTTATGCATTCCATAACTGGAAGCCAGTATCTCCCACTCCCCTGAACGCATTCTGCCCATGCCCTAACCCCCTCCCCTCTGACAACCACCACTGCATCCTCTGTATTTACGGTTCTGTTTCCGCAATTTTTTTGTTTTTACTTTTTTAGATTCCACATAAGTAAAATCATATGGTATTTGTCTTTCTCTGATTTATTTCATGTAGTATAATATCCTCTAGATCCATCCATGTTGTTATTAAGTGGCAAGATCTCATTCTTATTATGTCTGAATAATATTCTATTGCATATATATGTGTGTATACACACACACACACACACACACACACACTGTCTTTATCCGTTTTTCTATCAATGGACATATGGATTACTTCCATTATCTTGGCTATTATAAATAATGTTACAATAAACAAAGGGGAGCATATATCTTCTCAGCTTAGTGTTTTCATTTTCTTTGGGTAAATACCCAATATGGAATTACTGACTAATGTGCTATTTCAATTTTTAATTTTTTAAATGTTTTATTTATATTACAGTTAGCTAATATGCAGTGTAATTCTGGTTTCAGATGTACCCCCATACTATTTTCCACAGTGGCTGCACAATTTATGTTCCCACCTACAGCGCATGAAGTTTCCTTTTTCTCCATATCCATGCCAACATTTGTTACTCCTTGTCTTTTTGATTCTAGATATTTAACTGGTGTAAAGTGAAATCTTACTGTGGTTTTGACTTGCATGTCCTTGATGATTGGTGATTTTGAATATACTTTCATGTGCGTATTGGTCATCTATCTGTATGTCATCTTCAGAAAAAATGTCTATACAGGTCCTCTGCCCATTTTTTCTTTAGATTATTTGTGGTTTTTTGGTGTTGAGTTGTATAAATCCTTTATATATTTTGCATATTAACCCCTTATTGGATATATCATTTGAAAATATCTTCTCCCATTCAGTAAGTTGCCTTTTCGTTTTGTTGTTGGTTTCCTTTACTGTGCAAAAGCTTTTTGTTTTGTTGTAGTCCCAATAATTAATTTTTGCTTTTTCCCCCCCCTTGCCTGAGGAGATATATCTAAAAAATATTGCTAAGTCTGAAGCAAAAAAAATACTGCCTATGTTTTATTTTATGAGTTTATGATTTTAGGTCTCACTTTTAGGTCTTCAATCCATTTTGAGTTTATTTTGTGTGCAATGTAAGAAAGTGGTTCAATTTCATTCTTTTGCATGAAGCTGTCAGTTTTCTCAGCACCATTTCTTGAAAATACGACCTTTTCCCCATTGTATATTCTTGCCTCCTTTGTCATAGATTAATTGACCACATACTCGTGGGTTTATTTCTGGGCTCCCCTATTCTATTGATCTATGTGTCTATTTTTGTGTCAGTACTATACTGTGTAGTATAATTTGAAACCTGGGCTTGTGATACCTCTAGTTTTGTTCTTTCTAAAGATTGCTTTGGTTATTCAGGGTCTATTTTGGTTCCATACAAATTTTAAGATTTCTTCCAGTTCTTTGAAAGGTGATGTTGACATTTTGATAGGAATTGCATTGAATCTATAGATTGCTTTGGGTAGTATTGAAGATTTAAAACATACATATTAATTCATCCAATCCATAAACATAGAATATCTTTCCATTTGTGTTGTCTTGAATTTCTTTAATCAATATTTCATAGTTTTTGGCATGTACGTCTTTAATCTCCTTGGTTAAGTTTATTCCTAGGTATTTTATTCTTTTTGGTGCGATGGTAAATGGAATTATTTTTCTTTTAAAAATTTTTTAAGTTTATTTATTTTGAGAGACAGAGAGCAGGGGAGGGGCACAGAGAGAGAGACTGAGAGAGAATCTTAAGTAGGTTCCATGCTGTCAGCACAGAGCCCAATGTGGGGCTCAAACCCACAAATCATGAGATCATGACCTGAGCCAAAACCAAGAGTCAGATGCTTAACCAACTGAGCCACCCAGGCATCCCATAAATGGTATTGTTTTTCTTAATTTCTCTTTCTGCTACTTTGTTGTTAATGTATGGAAACACAAACTCTGTGTGTATTAATTTTATGAACTCCAACTTTAGTGAATTAATTTTAATATTTTTTGTGGAGTCTGGAGGGTTTTATATATACAGTATGTTATCTAGAAATAATGACAGTTTTTTCCCCCCATACCAACATTGATGAATTTTATTTCTTTTTCTTGTCTAATTGCTGTGGCTAGATACTGGAAGTTCTAGATGAATGCAAGTGGTGAGAGTCAACATTCTTATCTTGTTCCTGATTTTAGGGAAAAAGCTCTCAACTTTTCACCATTGAGTATGATTCTAGCTGTGAGTTTTTCACATCTGGCTTTTATTATGTTGAAGTATATTTCTTCTAAACCTACTGCGTTGAGAGTTTTTATCATGAAAAAAATTTGAATTTTGTCAGATGCTTTTTCTGCATCTATTGAGATGACCCTATAATTTTTATCCTTACATCTGTTAATATTATGTATCACACTGATTTTCAAATATTAAACCATCCTTACATCCCCAGAATAAATCCCACTTGCTCATGGTGAATGATCCTCTTAACCTATTGTTGGATTCAGTTTATTAATATTTTGTTGAGGATTTGTATGTCTATGTTCCTCAGAGATCAGATTTTTGAGGTTATATATTTCATCTTGAGTAAGCATTGCTTATTTGTAAAATATTTTCATAGTAGGGCAGTTTGTAATAGTCCAAAACTAAGGTAACTCAAATATCACTAGTAAAATGGATATATAAATTGTGACATAATCATATGAAGGAATACTATTTGATAGAACAAATATACTATTGCCATAGGAACTACATGTCTAAATATCCCAAACATAACATTGAACAAAAGATAAACACAAAATAGTATATCTATACTCTTTTATTTATATTAAGTTTAAAACTGTCAACACTAATTTATACTGTTAAATATCAGGATATTATTTTTCTGGGGAAGGGAAGTGACTGTGAAAGGGCATGAAGAATGCTTCTGGTGTCTGGTAATACTTCTTGATCTGTTTTCTGATTTTATAAATGTGCTTAATTTTTGAAAATAATTGAATTGTACACTTACACTTTGAGAAATTACCTCTATATACTTTAGTTTTTAATAATTGTGAAGTATGGTTTTAAAAAAGGTTGTTTCCATGTGTGTATCAGATGACCTTCAGGCATCCCAAAAAGTTGCAAATAAAAGTTGAGAGTATGATAAGAAATAACTCGAAAAATTGAGAGTATGATTAAGTAAAAATGAACTCATTGTACACACAATGTGTACACATTGTACACACACTGAATGGGATGGCCAGTATAATCATTTATATAGAATTTTTAAAAAATTAACTTTTTATCATTTAATCAATTTGTTTTTATTATTTATATCTCTCTCCCTCTGTGTGTGTGGGATTTTTTCCCACCCCTATAAAATGTCCAGAAATTTGGAGTTATACCATTGTAGCCTTTCCTGATCTAACAATCAAAAAATTCTATCCAACTATGTTTTTAATGTTTATTTATTTTGAGAGAAAGTGAAAGCATACATGCCTAAGTGAGGAAGGAGCAGAGAGTGGGGGTGAGAGAGAATCCCAAGTAGGCTCCACACTGTCAGTGCAGACCCCAGTGCAGGGCTCTATCTCAGGAACCTTGAGATTGTTACCTGAGCTGAAATCAGGAGTCAGACATTTAACTGATTGAGCCACCCAGGTGTCCTATCCAACTATTTTAACTAGTAATGAAACAACTTTGGAATACTCATGTTTTTCCAGAACCTAGGAAAGTAATACTAATCACCGCTTCTTTCCTAACTAGCTATATTTTCTGTTCAGAAATTTAGGTGAAGGTTATGCCAAGAGTTTTACTTATTCCCTTTCCTCCTTGTCCTAACAGTTTGTATTTTACAGAATCTAGTAACTTGTTCTGCCCACATTTTTAATATACAGACATTTTGGCCCCTATATCAGTTTCCTCATACCGATTTTAATCTCTATCATTAATTAGGGACCTTGGATCATATTTTTATAATTGCAATTGCAAATTATTTTTGTCTAAGATTTAATTCATTTGTTCTGGAAACCAAATTTACCTGGAGTTACTAAACAACTGCTTACTCTCTCCTTGATTCTTAAGTCAGTAGTTATCATATTTATTTTACCTTATCTAATTAAAGGATCCTCTTCCTGGAGTTGAGAGTACAGAAGAAGATAAAGTTGAAAGATGATACTTATTCTAGTATTTATTAACATGGTACCATCTATTGCTAAATAGTAAACTTTCACCTTTATGTGTTCTTTAATTTATTCTAGTTAGAAATTTGAGTGGTTTTAAAAAAATTACCCTTATTATTTTCAGAAGCCCAAATTCATTTTAGTTTTTTTGTCTTTATGACAATTTACTACCATTTTATGTCATTCTTTTCTGTGTATTTTGTATATGTTGCTTTTATTTCTAAGATACCTCTAGGTGATCATAAAATTGTATGTGAGAGGCAATAGTGTTTATAAAAAGAAAATAGCTTTTTCAAGAGCAAGAGGTATAGTTATGATACTTGGCTTTGCTACCCAATGACCTTGATTTAATCCCTTAATTTTAGAATCAACTACTTCATTTATTAGTAAGTTATACACACACACACACACACACACACACACACACATATATATGTATATATGTATTTCAACATCATTTAATGAACTCTACATGTAAAGCATCATATACTATATATACTAATACAACATGTAGTATGCATAATATATAATATGTACATACTTTATAAGAATAGTGTATGTATTTTTTAAAAAAATTTTTTGGCCTATTTTTGCGAGAGAAACAGAAACAGAGCATGAGCTGGGGAGGGGCAGAGAGAGAGGGAGACACAGAATCTGAAGCAAGCAAGCTCCAGGCTCTGACCTGTCAGCACAGAGCCTGACACTGGGCTCGAACCCACGAACTGGGACATCATGACCTGAGCCAAAGTCAGATACTTAACTGACTGGGCCACCAAGATGCCCCTTATTTATTTAATAATACACTATTAAATTGAAATTATCTTCTCAGTTTTTCCCCTTTCATGCCCTTATATTGGTAGCCATTTTCTTTCTCTTTCAGACACCATGATCTATGTGTCTGTTTTCATTCCAGTACCAAACTGTCTTGATGACTCCAGCTTTATAATAACAGCTTGAAGTCCAGAATTGTGATGCTTCTAGCCTTCGTTTTCTTCTTCAATATTACTTTGGCAATTAGGGGTCTTTTCTGGCTCCATACAAATTTTAGAATCATTTGTTCTAGCTCTGTGAAGAATGCTGGTGGTATTTGATAGGGACAGCATTGAATGTGTAGATTGTTTTGGGGAGCATCAATATTTTAACAATATTTACCCTTCCAATCCATGAGTATGGAATGTTATTCCATCTCTTTGTGTACTCTTCAGTTTCCTTCAATGAGTTCTATAGTTTTCAGTGTACAGATCTTTTACCTATTTGGTTAGGCTTATTCCTAGGTATTTTATGATTTTTGGTACAATTATAAATGGGATCAATTTCTTGATTTCTCTTTCTGCTGCTTTGGTGTATATAAAGTGTGTATATACACTTGTATATATACACTTTGGTGTATATAAAGTGGTGTATATAAAGATGATTTATATACAACAGATTTCTGTATGTTGATTTTATATCCTGTGATTTTGCTGAATTGATGTATCACTTCTAGCAATTTTTTTCTTGGAGTCTTTCAGGTTTTCCACTTATAGTATCATGTCATCTGCAAAGAGTGGAAGTTTGACTTCTCCCTTAATTTGTGTGCCTTTTGTTTCTTTTTGTTGTCTGATTGCTGAGGCTAGGACTTGCAGTACTATGTTGAACAGTGGTGAAAGTGGACACCCCTATTGTGTTCCTGACATTAGGGGGAAAACTCAGTTTTTTCCCATCAAAGATGTTATTAGCTGTGGGTCTTTCATATATTGCCTTGATGATGTTGAGATATGTTCCTTCTACCTTACTTTATTAAAAGTTTTTATCAAGAATGGAAGCTGTATTTTGTTAAATGCTTTTTCTGCATCTATTGAGAGGACTGTGCGGTTCTTATCCTTTCTTTCATTAATGCGGTGTATCACGTTGATTTGGGGATATTGAACCACCCCTGCAGACTAAGAATAAAGCCCACTTGATCGTGGTGAATAATTCTTTTAACGTATTGTTAGATTTACTAGTCTCTTGTTGAGAATCATTGCATCCATGTTCATCAGGGAAACTAGTGTGTAAGTCTCCTTTTTAGTGGGGTCTTTGGTTCTGGTTTTGGAATCAAGGTAATGCTGGCCTCAGAAATAATTTGGAAGTTTTCCTTCCATTTCTATTTTTTGGAACAGTTTGAAAAGAATAGATGTTAACTCTTATTTAAATGTTTGGTAGAAATCCCCTGTGAAGCCATCTGGCCCTGGACTCTTGTTGTTGAGAGATTTTTGATTTCTGACTCAATTTCTTTACTGGTTATGGTCTGCTGAAATTTCCTCTTTCTTCCTGTTTCAGTTTTGGTAGTTTATATAGTTCTAGGAATTTATCCATTTCTTTCAGAATACTGAATTTGTTAGTATATAATTTCTCAAAACACTCTCTTATTACTGTTTGCATTTCTGCAGTGTTGGTTGTGATCTCTCTTCTTTCATTCTGATTTTATTTGAATCCTTTCCTTTTTCTTTTTGAGTTAATCTAGCTAGAGGTTTATAAATTTTTAAATTCTTTCAAACAACCTTCTCCTAGTTTATCTGTTCTCTTTTTTTGTTTCTATATATTTTTTTAATTTTTTCTGTAATCTTTAGTATTTCCCTTCTTCTGCTGACTTTACACTTTATTTGCTGTTCCCTTTCTAACTCCTTTAGGTATAAGATTATGTTGCTTATTTGAGACATTTATTCCTTCTTTTGGAGGGCCAAAATTGCTATATACTTCCTTCTTATGATAGCTTTTCACATCCCAAGCGTTTTGGACTGTCCTGTTTTCATTTTCATTGGTTTCCATGTACTCTTTTATTTCCTTTTTAATCTCTTGGTTAACCCATTCATTCTTTAGTAGGATGTTCTATAACCTCCAAGTATTTGTGGTCTTTCCAATTTTTTCTTGTGGTTTATTTCAAGTTTATAGTGTTGTGGTCTGAAATTATGCACGATATGATCACCTTCTTTTTGTACTTATTGAAGTCTGTTTTGTTACCCAATGTGAGATCTATTCTGGAGAATATTCCATGTGCACTTGAGAAGAATGTGTATTCTGCTGCTTTAGGATGAAATGTTCTGAATATATCTGTTAAGTGCAAAGTCTTTGTTTCCTTATTGATTTTCTGCTTAGATGATATGTCCATTGCTGTCACTCCAGTGTTAAAGTGTCCTACTATTATTGTATTATCAATGAGCATCTTTATGTTTGTTATTAATTGATTTATATATTCTTTCAAGTTGGGGGCATAAATATTTACAATTGTTAGATGTTCTTGATGGATAGACCCCTTAATTATGATATAATACTCTATCTCTTTTTACAGTCTTTGGTTTAAAATAGGTTGTCTGATATAAACATGGTTACTCCAGCTTTCTCTTGATGTCCATTAGCATGATAGATACTTCTCCATCCCTTCACTTTTAATTTGCAACCGTCTTTATGTTTAAAATTAGTCTCTTGTAGACAGCATATAGATATATTTTTTTTTTTATCCATTCTGATACCCTATGTCTTTTGATTGGAGAATTTAGTCCATTTATATTCAGAATGATGATTGAAAGATATGAATTTAGTGCCATTGTATTGCCTGTAGAGGTGGTGTATCTGGTGATGTTCTCTGGTCCTGTGTAGTCTTTGTTGCTTTTGGTCTTTTTTGTTTTATTTTTTATGTATTCAAACAGTCCCCCTTAAAATTTCTTGCAGGACTGGTTTAGTGGTCACAAACTCCTTTAGTTTTTGTTTGTCTTGGAAACTCTTTATCTCTCTTCTATTCTGAATGACAGCCTTGCTGGATAAAGAATTCTTGGCTTTATATTTTTCTCATTCAGCACACTGAATATATCCTGCCACTCCTTTCTGGCCTGCCAAATTTCTGTGGACACATTTAGTGAAAACCTGATCTTTCTTCTCTTGTAGGTGAAGGAATTTTTTTCCTTTTGCTTCTTTTATGATTCTTTCCTTATCATGTTCTTTGTGAATTTGACTGTGATATGCCTTGGTGATGGTCGAATTTTGTTGAATATAATGGGAATTCTCTGTGCTTCCTGGATTTTAATGTCTGTGTCCTTCCCCAGAGTAGGGAATTTTTCAGCTGTAATTTCCTCACATAAGCCTTCTTTCCCTTTTTCTCTCTCTTCATCTTCTGGGACTCCCGTGATATAAATGTTATTCTTCTTTAATAAGTCACTGAGTTATCTAAATTTTATCTTATCTTTTGCCTTTGTTTCCCTCTTCAACTTTATTATTTTTGATATTTTTTCTTCCATATCACTGATTTGCTGCTCTGCTTCATCCATCCTTGCCATCATGGCATCCATTCAAGATTGCATCTGGGTTATATTGTTTTCAATTTCACCCTGACTAGATTTTCTTTTATCTCTGCAGAAAGGGATTCTCTGGTGTCTTCTATTTTTTTTCAACCCCAGCTAGTATTATTATAATCATGGTTTTAAATTCTACTTAAGACATCTTATATCTGTTTTGATTAAGTCCCTGACCATCATTTCTCCCTGTGATTGCTTTTTGGGTGAATTCCTCCTTCTTGTCATTTTGGAGAAAGGAAAAAAGATAAAATAAAATTAAAAGTTAAAATTAAAAACTTGAAAACAAAACAAAAATAATGGAGGCTAGATCCCGGGTGTGTTTCAGTCTGGTTGTTAAGAGAAGCTTGATAGAAAAGAGAAAAAATAAAACAAATAAAAAAAACTTTAATAAAAAGAATTTAAAAAATAAAACTGAAAAAAATTGCTCTTTCTGTATCCAAGAAAGATAAGAAAAGAAAAATAAAAACATAAAACAGAAGCAAAACGAATGAACAAACAAAAATCCCAAATGGGGGCACCTGTTAAGAGTCAGAGCTCAAGCCTGTGTTGGACTCTGAGCTGACAGTGTGAAGCCTGCTTGGGATTCTGTCTCTCCCTCTCTCTCTGCTTCTTCCCTACTCAATCTCTCTCTCTCTCTCTCTCTCTCTCTCTCTCTCTCTCTCTCTCATAAACATTAAAAAAATAGAAACCCAAATCAAGGTAGATCCAGTTTCCCCTAGAACTGAAACTTTGCAGCACACTATGATCTATAGATTAGGTGGGTGGAAGTTATTTATATGGGTCTTCTGAGGGAGGAGCTTGTTGCACTGGTTCTGAGGCCCACCTGCCCTACTGGAGATGTGTCTGAAAGTCACAGGTGGATGGGACTTGGTGTAATGATTCATTGTCCACTTGCTGGCCCTGCTTAGCTTACTGGGGTCAATTGATCTGAGTGGACTACAGGCAAAAATTGCCTCACCATACTCTCTAGTCTCTGGAGAGAGAATTTAGTGCCTCACAGGTATGCCATCAATCATCCCTCCTTTGTCTCAGGCTTCTGTCCACTCCCTCCCTTTACCCTGTGTACAAGCTGTTCACCTTCCAAGCAGCACCTCCCTCCAGAGTTTTATCTCAGATGGGGCTGTGTTTCAAGACTCCACACTTAAGAGAACTCATGGCTTAGACCCACAGTGATCCTCTGTGGGAGGCTCTTGTCAAGTAATGGCCAGGTACTTGTCCCAGAAAACGTTCATGTGACCACAAAACAGCAGAGGCTCAGAGTTTATGGTAAGTTTCAACACAACCAATGCCAGGGTTTGCTGTCCTCAGCTGGTGTCTTTTTTCCTATACTGGTAAACATGGTAGCTTTCTGGGGCCAGCCAGGACTTTTGCCTGCAGAGAAGCAGTGTCATCTCTAACCAAATTCACTCCAAGCAGGGAAACTGCTTCTCCCTGTGCTGCACAGGGAGACCCTGCTGCCTATTTCCAAGGATTTACCCTGCTTCCTCACCAGAGCACCACCTCGTACTGAGCCCTAAAATTTCAGACTATGTGCCCTGCTGTTTATTAAATACTGGTGGTTTTGAAACATTCTCCTTTTTCCCTTTCAGTGGTTTTGAGGAACAGATTTCTTATCCAGTCCCCTGTAAGTGTTTTTATTCTTTCTCTCTAGCTTTCAGGAGGATTGCTTTTCTTGCATGATCCCAATATGCTTCACTCTTTCCCCCTTTCTCTTTATCCCTCTGTCCTTCACAAAATGGCTCCCTATCTTCCTTGCCACCATGGCTTTTCTCTCCCCCAATTCGCCCCTCCACACCATGTACCTGCCAAGATCTCTTACTCAAATTACACAGATTATTGCATTAATTCTCAATTTCCTGAGTGTTCAAAATGGTTTGATGTTGATTCAGCTGTGTTTCAGGGGGTAGAAAAGCTCAGGGTCCCCATATTACTCTGCTACCTTACCTTCTCCCAATATATCTTCTTTATTTGATAATCAATAGTACTTAACTATTGTAAATAAGTCTGCAATGAACAAAAATGTGCACATATCTCTTTGTGCAGATAAAGACCCAGAAGTGGAATTGCTGGATTGTATGGTAGTTCTATTTTTAACTCTGGGGGGAATCTTTGTATTGTTTTCCACAGTGGCTGTGCCAATTTACATTCCCACCAACAGCAAATAAAGTTTTCCCTTTCTCCACATCCTAGCCAACAGCTACTTTTGCCTTTTTGATGAAAGCCAATCTGATATGTATGAGTGAGGTGACATCTCATTATTGTTTTGATTTGCATTTTTCTGATTAATGATGTTGACATTTTTTTATATGCCTGTTAGACATCTGTATGTCTTCTCTGGAAAAATGTTCAAATTCTTTGCAATTTTTTTTAAATACTAAGTTGTATAAGTTCTTTATTTTGAATATTAACCCCTTATCTGATATATGATTTGTAAGTATCTTCCCATTCAGTATGCTACCTTTTTGTTTTATTGATGGTTTCCTTCACTGTGCAAAACTTTTTAGTTTGATGTAATCCCATTTGTTTACTTTGTTTACTTACCATCTTCATGGTTTCAGGTCTTACATTTAGGTGTTTAAATAATTTTGAATTTATTTTTATATGTAGTATAAGATAGTGATTCATTTTCATTCTTCCACATGTAGCCGTCTAATTTTACAAATGCCATTTAATGAAGAGATAGTCTTTTCCCCCTTGTATATTCTTGCCTGATTTGTCAAAGGTTGATTGATCACATATGTGTGGGTTTATTTCTAGACTTTTTATTCAGCTTCATTTATCTGTGTGTTGGGTTTCATGCCCAAATCATACTGTTTTGATTACTATAGGTTTGTAGAATAATGTGAAATCAGGAAACATGGTAACTCTAGCTTTTTTAAGATTGATTCACCCATCGGGAGCCTTTTATGTTTCTATATAAATTTTAGGATTATTTGTTCCAATTCTGTGAATAATACCATTGGTATTTTGATAGGAGCTGCATTAAATCTGTAGATTTCTTTGAGCAG
This sequence comes from Panthera leo, assembly GCF_018350215.1. Lineage (NCBI taxonomy): Eukaryota > Metazoa > Chordata > Mammalia > Carnivora > Felidae > Panthera > Panthera leo. Next base: position 64,789,034 of record NC_056690.1, read on the forward strand.
TATGAATGTTTATGCTATGAATTTGAATCCATGATCAGAGTATAGCTTTCCATTTGTTTGTGTCATCTTCAATTTCTTTCAATGGTGTCTTATTATTCTCAAAGTACAGGTCTTTTACCTTCTTGATTAAGTTGTTCACAGCTATTTTATTTCTGGTGCAATTGAAAATGTTTTTCTTTTTAATTTCTCTTTCTGCTACTTCATTATTTGTGTATAGAAAGACAATGGATTTCTGCACATTGATTTTGTCTCCTGAAGCCTTACTGAATTAATTTATCAATTCTAATAGCTTTTTGGTGGCGTCTTTAGGGTTATCTATATATATAGTATCATGTCATTTGCAGATAGTGCCAGTTTTACCTCTTCTTTACTAATTTGGATAACTTTTATTTTTCTTGTCTTATTGCTGTGGCCCAGACTTCCAATATTATGTTGAATAAGAGTAGTGAGAGTGGACCTTATCTTGTTCCGCATTTGAGAGGAAAAACTGTTTTTCACCATTGAGTGTGATGTTAGATGTGGATTTTTCATACATGGTTGAGATATGTTCCTTCTATTTCTACTTTGTTGAGAATTTTTATAATGAATGGATGTTGGGCTTTATCAAATGCTCTTTTCTGCAACTATTGAGATGATCACATGGTTTTTTTCATCCTTTCTATTGTTAATGTGATGTATACTATTGCTTGATTTGCAAATACTAAATCATCCTTGCATCACAGGAATAAATCCCACTTGATCATGAATTATTTTTTTAATTTATTGTTGCATTTGGTTTGTTAATATTTTATTAAAGATTTTTGCATATATTTTTATCAGAGATTTTGGCCTGCAGTTTTCTTTTGTGTAGTGTCTTTTTCTAGTTTTGGTATTAGGGTAACGCTGGCCTTATAGAATGAATTTGAAAGCTTTCCTTCCTCTTTTATTTTTTGGAATAATTTGAGAAGAATAGGTATTAGCTCTTCTTTAAATGTGTAGCAGAATTCACCTTTGAAGGCATCTGGTTGTGAACTTTGTTGGGAGTTTTTTGATTACTACTTAAACTTCATTGTTAGCAATTGTTCTCTTCAAATTTCCCTTTCTTCCTGCTTCAGGGTTGTAGGTTATATGTTTCTATGAATTTATCCACATATTCTAGGCTTTCCAATTTGTTGGCATATAAGTTTTCATAATATTCTCTTATAATCCTTTGTATTTCTGTGGCATCAGTTTTTATTTCTCCTCCTTCTGATTTGGGTCATTCTTTTTTCTTGAGTCTGGCTGAAGATTTATCAATTCTATCAATCTTTTCAAAGAGCCAGCTCCTGGTTTCACTGACATTTCCATCCTTCCTCCCTTCCTTCATCTTTTCCATTTATTCATCTAATTTTTATTATTTTCTTCCTCCTACTAGCTTTAGGCTTTATTCTTTTTTTCCCCCTACCTCTTTTAAGTAGAAGGTTAGGTTATCTCATTTTTTTTTGCTTTTTGAGGTAGGACAATATTGCTATAAATTTTTCTCTTAGAACTGCTTTTGCTGCATCCTGTAGATTTTGGAACATTGTGTTTCCATTTGTTTGCAGGCATTTAAAATTTTCTCTTTGATTTTTTGGTTGATTCTTTCATTGTTTAGTAGCATGTTGCTTAGTTTGCATGTATTTGTGTTATTTCCAGATTTTTTTTTGTAATTTATTCTAGTTTCTTGCCATTGTGGTCAAAAAGATCCTTGATATGATTTCAATTTGAACTTTTATTTTGGAGGGAATTTTTAAATTACTGATTTAATTTCATTACATATAATTTATTCAAATTTTTTGTTTATATAATTCAGTCTTGGAAGATTGTGCGTTTCTAGAAATTTGTCCATTTCTTCTTGATTTTCCAATTTGTTGGCATATATTTGTAGTAGTTTCTTCAAATGTTCCATTTTCATTGCAAAAAATGTATATTTTGCACTTTGGGGATGAAAAGTTCTGTATAATAAGTGTATCTGGTCTAATGTGTATTTCAGGTTACAGTGTCCTTAGTGGTTTTGGATGTGAATGATTTATCCCATTGATTTAAGTGGAGTATTATAGTGAGTCCCCTACTATCATTGTCTTACATCTATTTCTCCCTTTATTAATATTTGTTCTATATAATTAGGTTCTATTTTGGTTGCATATTTACATGTTTACCATCTTCTTTGTTCCTTTTTTTTCAGTATGTCATTTCCTTATTTGTCTTTTATTATAGTCCCTGTTTTATAGTCTATTTTTTCTTATATAAGCATTTTTTCCTTTCTGTTTCAATTTGCATGGAATATATTTTTCTATCTTTTCACTTTCAGTCTTTTTTTTAATCTGAAATATCTTTTAGACAGCATATGAATGGGTCTTGTTTTTTATCCACTTAGCAACTGTGTCTTTTGATGGGAACATTTAGTCCATTTACAATTAAAGTAATTTTTAACAGGTATGTACTTACTGACATTTTGTTTGTTTTCCAGTTGCTTTTGTAGCTCTTCTTTGGTCCTTTATTCTTCTCTTGGACTCTTCCCTTGTGATTTGATGTTTTTCTTTGAGGTTATATTTGTCTTTTTATTTTTTTATGTACTGAAGTTTTGTGTGTGGTTATCATTAGGTTCATATATATTGACCTTTATATGTGGCAGTATGTTTTAAGCTGATAGTTGCTTAAGTTTGACTACATTCTAAAAGCACATTTTTACTCTCAAAATATTGTATATTTTTGATGTCCTATATTACATCTTTTTATCATTCTTGATTCCCTCAAGTGTATTTTCATTTAATTTATTGTATTTTTCAACTCTGGTTCTTTCTTACATTTTTAAATTCTTTGCTGAAGTTCTCATAGGTATTATCCATTTTTCTTCCAAGTTCAATAAGCATCTTTATGACCATTTTTGTTTTAGCATAATTGACACACTATGTTACATTAGTTTCAGGTGTACAACTTAGTAATTTGACATTATGCTATGCTCCCCAAAAATATAGCTACCATCTGTCCCATTACATAATTATTATTACAGTATCATTGTCTGTATTCTTTACGCTCTGTTTTTTATTGTCATGACTTCTTCACAACTGGATCCCTGACTCTCCTCCCCTTCATTTATTTGCCTACCCCCTTCTTCCCTTCTTCCCATCTGGCAACTATGAGTTCTCTGTATTTATAGTTCTGATTCTGCTTTTTGTTTATTCATTTTTTAAGATTCCATTTATGAGTAAAATCATATGGTATTTGTCTTTCCCAGTCGGACTTATTTTACTTAGTATAATACCCTGTAGGTCCATCCATGTTGTCTCAAATGGCATGATGCTACACTTTTTATGGGTGTGTAGTATTCCATTGTTTATGTATGTATTCCATTGTATACATATATATACACACACCACATTTTCCTTATCCATCTTTTGATGGACAACTAAGTTGCTTTCATTTCTCATTGTGAATAATGCTGCAATAAACATAAAGGTGCATATATCTTTTTGAGTTAGTGTTTTTGTTTTTCCTGGATAAACACTCAATAGTGGAATTATTGCATCATAGGGTATTTATGTTTTTAATTTTTTGAGGAAACTCCCTACTGTTTTCCACAGTGGCTGTACCAATTTACATTCCCACCAACAGTGCGTGAGGGTTCCAACTGTATGTCCTTGAGAAAATGTCTATTTAGTTTTTCTGCCCCCTTTTTAGGTGGATTTTTTTTGGTGTTAGGTTGTATTAGCTCTTTATATATTTTTGGTATTAACCACTTACTGGATATATCTTTTGCATAAGTTTTCTCTCTTAGGAGGTTGGATTTTTGTTAATAGTTTCCTTTGCTGTTTAGAAGCTTTCTATTTTGATGTAAGAGAAATTAGTGCCTGTGTTCTTAGATTTTGCAAGTTTTATGGTATAGATATAATCATTAAACTTTTTATTAGGTAAATTATCTCTGTTTCATTAGTTTTTTTTCTTTTTTTCCCTGTGGTTTTATCTTATTCTTTCATTTTGAGCATATTCCTTTGTATCCTCATTTTGTTTGAATTTCTGTGGTTCCATGAATTAGGCAGAACATCTATGTCTCCTAACCTTTAAGAAGTGGACTTTGGAGAATCCTCTGTTCAGAATGTGTGTGTCTGAAAGATTTGGCTGGCTTGCTGGACCTGGAATCAGAATGAGTGGTCCCATGGTATACTATGGTGGCCCCAGCAGGCTGGCTAGAGCAGGTGTGATCTATGGACCTAGAGTTCACTTGGAGGGCCGTAGGAGTCTAGCTATAGCACTTGGATCCTGCTCCTACCCACATCATCAAAGTGGAGGAGGGAAATAAGCTAATAAAAAGGCCTTTCTCTGTGCCTTTGACCTCAGAGAGAGTTGTAATAGCTTCCTATCTGATTGGTGGATGGATTTCCTTTGCTTACAGTTTTCACCCCTTAAAGTACTTTTTTTTCTGGGTTTGCCCCATGATAGGCAAGTTGTCGCATCCTTGGTGGTGTTCCCATCAGCTCTGTGTCTTTGTCTTTCCTACCCTTCTCTGTGTGGTCCCTCTTTTATTTGTGCTAAAGCTATCCACTCAGCCCTCAGTTCTTCAGAAGGAATTGTTCTCTATATAGGTGTAGATGCACTGTGTCCATGGCAGGAGAGTTCAGGGTCTTCTATGCTGACATCTTGGACATACTCCTAGGAGCAGAATTTATAAACATGTTAATTGGTGACTGTACATATGATCCTATATTATCTCATTTATTCCTCTTAAAAACTTGACAAGATGGGTACTATTATACCCATTCTGCATTTGGAAAAACTAAGACCTAAGTTGGTCATAAAATTGATATATGGTCACCCAATTGGCTAAAGAAGTGCTGAACTGGGATTTGAACTCATAGACACTTCTCAAGCCCAGATAAAGAGCTGAAAAAATTACCTGCCCATAATAATTACTATTTATTACTAACGACTAGGATGTATTTCAGGTTCCTTGTAATAAAAACAGTTAAATATATAGCCATCAGTGGGCTTGATAGTGCACTTATCTCTCAGTTACCCATGTCAGAAGCATTTCTAAATCTGAGAAGGAAATGACCACATTTATTGCACATTTCCTCCTCCTGGCTCAGTAAAAATAACTCTGGTTTTCTTTGACATCTTTAAATTCTATTATTTAGAACAAAGAACAGCTGTATTCTCTTCAGCTTCAGGTCTGTGTTATTCCTCCTATGACCATGAATTTGTACTACTTATTCTCCCATGATGGGTTTTCCTCCTTTTTGAGCTTGACTTTAATCTCCCTCTCTCAAAATATTCCTCTTTTTTGCATTCTTATTTGGCATCTTATTTTATATATTAGAATTCTTCCTGTTCCTTAATACCAGAATATTTAAAAAAAATAGCTCTCGAATGTATTCACTTGAGGGAAGATATCAGTGGTAGTTACAAAACATGTTTTATTCCTAAACCTCTCAGATTTTAAGCATTACCACAGACATTTTCTGCCTTAGAACTTTCTTTTGCCTGTGCCTAGGAAACTGCATGGAGCAGAGGTAGAACACTGCTGAATAATGGAAGTTAAATGTAGACAAAGCCATTACCCTATCGCTAAAATTTGGATTCTCTGCTGATAAGTTTGATCTTGATTTAATGGACCAGATTGGAAAACACAACAAGCCCATGAATCACTAGGAACTAATAGTTATTCTTCTCTCTTTGCCCCCATGCCATTCTGTCTCAGAGCTCAGACAAGGTATAGAGGAGAATGCCTTCAAGGCTGCAAAGCAGTCCATTTAGCTCCAGGTCCTGAGAGAGCCTTGAGTCAGCTTGCTGCAGATTCCACCAGTGAGCTTTGACTTCTCAGCAATCTCTCTCTTGAGAGGCTTCCCAGAAATCCATCCGTTCAGCTCACCCCTGAATGCACTTTGAGCAACTGCTGCCTCTCCTGTAAGCACGTTATTAATGGTCTCTTTTCAAAAGCAGAGATAGTGCCCTGGAAAATGCGATATTGATTTTTCCCCTCCTTTCTCACTGTTTCAATCACTGCTCGTTTGAATGGCTTTCATTTTTAGCAACAACAAGAGAATCTTCGAAGAAAAGTGGTTTATAGGATCAGCCTGAAATAAAATCACTGCTCAATTTAAGCTCTGAAAAATACTATTGATATTTTAATAGAAGTTTGGCGAGCCTATTGCCAGCTCAATAATAGCTACAAGGAGTTTATACACAGAAATCATACTTAGGGATCGTTTTATTTCTTAGGCAGTATGTGTTAACAGCAAATAACGGTTTAAACCTTCACTCACTTCCATACTGTATACATCAAGAGTCTCAAGAGTGTGGAAATGTTCAGGGTACTTCAGGAGGGGTGAAAGGCTTTCTACAACTCAAATGATATGTCTCTAATTGGCCCTTGTAGAAGAAACCTTGGTTGGTTTTCTCTTAAGCTCCCTGTTTGCTTGTGTTGGCATCAGGAAATCCCAACAATCTTAGAGCTGAAAAACATAAGGATTGTGTAGTTAAATGGATTTTTTGCACAGGTGAGAAGAGCAAAGCTCATTTGATGGTGTGATTTAATGGAGATGGCACAGTCTCAAATTCCTGTCCAGGACTCCCTCTCTGTGGTCACCTGGAATTCTACCTACCTGAACCTTGCTACTGTTCTGACTTCTCTCCTCCATTTTCCTCTCATATTTTCAAAAATACCTATGGATCTTCTCCATTTTGAATCTTCACATGCTGTACAAACATACTCATTTATGAGACAGAGTAGTGATAATATATTATTTGGTATATCAGAGTATTACCTTCAAGGATCATGTCAAGAACCACCTCTTCCAGGAAACTCATGTGTGACATAACTCCCTATCAATGTCACTCTTTTCTGTCAGCCCTGTAAATCACTGAAAATATGCTTTGATTTGTCTTAATTGTTCTATGTGTGAACAAAGATATCTATTGAAGTGTTTAAAATAAACATTGATTGAATGGATAGATTTACTATACACTATTTACTACGTGGCTAATAAATGTGTAAGGCACTATGCTGTATGTTAAGAGGAATACAAGTAACAATAAAACATTTTCCTGTATTTGTTTAATAAAGATGAATGTCTTAAATGTAGGAGAAGAATTTTCACAGGAAGAGATTGTTATAGAAGATAGTAAACTTCAGAAGGAAAAACAAGAGCAGGAGAATTTAAGTCTTATCAATGAAGTAGAATTAGGATATTTGGGAAAATGTAATAGACTTAGATTTTAAAATGTGATTAAAAGAGAAGAACTAGGATGAGAAATAAAATGTTTCCAAGTTTGGGGGATCAAAGCTATGCTTTTAGTATATTATAGAGACAGGAGAAAAATCTTGATTAAGATGGGGAGAAGGATATCCATTCATGCAATAAATATTAATTAGGAACATACAATATGTAAGGTACTATTCTAGGTTGTAAGGATACTTTGAAATGATGGGTTTAGGAAGCTATTACACCGAATAGCAGACTAACATGACTGTTATGTAAATAAAGAGCAAGAGCTAGATTAATTAAATGTTGGAGAAATTGTGCCTGATTGAACATAAAAGCAAAAGAGCCAGTATTACATAAAACACTGATTAGAATCTCATTAATAAGAGGAGGGGCAGTGAGAGGAATTTACTGGAACTTTATGTAGGTAGAGGACAAACACTGGTGAATTACTTGGACCATGGTACTAGGGAGAGGATATTTGATGGAAAATTTCTCTTTTAGGATTTCCCTTTTTTTTTGTTCTTTCATGGAGTGGTTTGATTAGATAGGTCTGCAACCATAGAGGCTGCCTGACCTGCTTTGTGCTGGCATTAATGCTTAATTTCTTGGAAGATGTAGAGAGCCATTGCCATCAGAAACCAGGCCAACTCCCATGGGAAAGGAAGTGCCTTAGTCTCATTAGAAAAAATCTTGCGAGTTCCACATGGCCAAGCACCTCTCACCAGGAGCCTACATTGACTGGGGGGAAATCCTTGTAGTAACAAATGGTACAGGATTTGCCTGGGCTTTTCTTCTTTGTGCACATCTTTCTTGGGAACCATGAAGGAAAATAGTTCTGGCAGTTAGCCATTCTCATTTTTTCCCCAGCAAAGGGGAGCCTAATATAATCCAGCTCTTAGAAGCAGGGTTCCTGCTTCCTGTTTCCATAGTTAGCCAGACCTGATACAGGACCTAATCAACTCACTAGCAATAGGCCCCACGAAGTTTTTTTCCACCCACTAACTAGGTCAGTACCTAAAATGTGGACAAGTAATGATAGGATAAGTTCCTTACCTTTATGAAAATCACACCCTTCGTGTAACTTCATACACTGGTTGGGAAGAAATTTGATGGCTAGGAAGCCCAACACAAATTTCAAATGGCCATTTCATTAACTACCTGAAAACAAACTGGGGGAAACATATTTCTCATCCAAAGTATGCTAATCAATAGAAAATGAATTTAAATCACATTTCATCCCTATTTGAGATTAACTAGGTTTGACATCTGTGATTACAGACATTATGACATTGATTCATGAAACAGAGAAGTAGAATTTTTGAGCTTATTTTTGTTGTTGTTTTCCAAGATAAATACAAATAACCTCACTTTTAATTTTTTTTTAAATTATAGCTTTTCTTCAGGGTATTGATTTATCCTTATAAGGATAGCTTCCCATTGCCTACAGAATTTGTTACAAACATCTTACTTTACCTGCATCAAAGGCCTTATAATATTTGAGTACAATCTGCATTTCATTTGTTAATATGATAAATATTTATTGAGGATCTAATCTATGCCAGAAAGATCTCTCAGAACTGTGGCGGTCATAAATATCTTTTCTCATAGACCTCTACAGAATCATTTCATCTTCAAACATTTTTTAAAAAATGTTAAATATTAGGCTGGTTGTAGAATATATGGAAACTCTCTGCAATATTCTTGCAACTTTTCTGCAAATCTAAAACTATTCTAAGTATAAAGTTTATTAATATAAACTTAAAATATAAAATATGAAATTTATTAAATATTAAAAACAAAAAAATCTATGAATTAATTTGAGTCAAGCAATTTATTACAAACGCAAAAACATCCCCTAACCAAATTTATCAAGTGTGTGAGGATATGATTAACTGTGTAATAGTCAAGATAGCCTAGCTTAGCAAACCAACACCAAACCTTAATGTTTATTAGCAGAAAAGGACTTTAATATGTTCAAAATAAAGACAAAAATGAACAAAATGGATTAAAAGAAACAGACATTCAACAGTAATTGATATCTATAGGAATAAGATGTATAATTTATAAATGAAGAATACCATATATGAGATAAAAACTCTACAAATGGATCTCATGGCATAGTCGACACAGTAGACATTTGAAAGGTCAATTAAAAACATCTAAACTGAATAACAGACAGGAAAACATAAGAGGATAAAAAAATAGAATTATTAAACACATTCAAAAGGTAAATCATACATGAAATTGGAATACTAAAAGTGAACAAGAATATGCAGAAGTAGTAATCAAAATGGAAAATGACAGAATTTTCCAATGCTAATAAATACAATTTTGAGTCTGTTGAAATCCCCCCAAACAGAATATAAAGAAAATCAGCATGGGTATACACATACACACACTCCTTAGTAATACTGATGAAACACAAAAGCATCTAGAGGAAAAACAAAAGACATTCATTTTCATGAAAATGTAATAAGACTGTTAAGCTGCAAAGAGAGTTACCTTATTAAAAGAATCATTGACAGTACAAGACAGTGGATTAGCATCTTTAAAAGACTAAGAGGGAATAAAACCTACTAACTTATACTTCTATATTTTGGAAAAATACAATTAAAAATAATAAAGATAAACAAATGAAAAATTTTACTAGTAAACCAGAAATAAAGGTAACACTAAAAGAAGTTTATCAAACAGAAAGGATCCCAGGCAGAAACATGAATGTACAAAATGGAAAACACAACATTAAATACACAGGTAAAAATATTAACTGCATAAAACCAAATTTAAATAAATATATGTGAAACTAAAATTCATGACAATATAAAGTTAAATGAGGTGAGTATTTGAGATTAAATTTTATATATTTTAGCATTACTTAAAAGGCAGTAAAAGTAAATACTGTATTAGGCATAAAAAGTTAAAAGTATGTGTTTTAGTTTTGGAGTTAATCAACGTAAGAGTAAAATGTATAGTGGATAGGTTACAAGGGAAAAAATTCTGAATAATCCCAACAACAACAAAAGCCCAGAGAAAGGAAAAAAAAAAGAGTTAAATTTATCAGTAGTTCTAAATCAAACTGAATATTTTAATTAAATACTGATCTTTAAAGGATTTTATGAAACTTAAGCTTTAAATACATTGCCAGAAAAGTTGGGGAAATGTTGAGAAAATGGGACATTAAATATTTACAATATCAGAGAAAATGAACTTTAATGCAAGAAGTGTTGTTAGTAATAAAGAAAGACATGTCTTAATCCCAGAGATTAATGTGGGAAGATATGACAATTTCAAGTCTATAGGAACACATTAAAAGAGACTCAAAGTTGGGGCGCCTGGGTGGCTCAGTCGGTTAAGCCTCCGACTTCGGCTCAGGTCATGATCTCGCGGTCCGTGAGTTCAAGCCCCGCGTCGGGCTCTGTGCTGACAGCTCGGAGCCTGGAGCCTGTTTCAGATTCTGTATCTCCCTCTCTCTGACCCTCCCCCATTCATGCTCTGTCTCTCTCTGTCTCAAAAATAAATAAAGGTTAAAAAAAAATTAAAAAAAAAAAGAGACTCAAAGTGGCATACACCAAAAATCACAATTATAAGGAAGACTTCAAAATCAACAAAAGTCATTAAAATACAAGATTGGAAAAAACACATTAAATTTGATCATACTGGTGTGTAAAAACACCGGACATAACAAAAACAGGCTACATTCTTTTCACACACATGGAATATTTACCAAAGTCACCTACATGCTGTACCATGAAGAAAACCTCAGAAATTTCAAAAGATTTAAATCAATTAAATTATGTTTCTGAATGATATAAAATTAAATTGAATGACAAAAAGAAATTTCCCAACAACATGAAAATGAATGGCATACATGTCTAAATAATACATGGAATGAAGACAAAATCAAGCTAGAAATTATAAAACATTAACTGAAAAATTCATGAAGATATATCAAGACTTGTGTTCAGAGGGAAACATACCATACCATATGTGCTTAGAGGGAAATGTATTGCCTTAACTCAGTGGTTCTCAAGTAGGAGTGATTTTTATTTACCACAAATTGAGGGTAGAACTAGCATGTAACGGTAGAGGACATGGGTGATATAAAACATTCTACAATGCACAAGACAACTCCCTCCAACAAAGAATTATTTGTGCCAAAATAGTAATAGTTCCAGGGTTGAGAAACCCTGTTTTAAATACATATATTGTAAAATAAAGAAGGCTGAATATCAATGTGAAGTAGTAGCAAATTAAAAAAAATTAGAAGGAAAATGGGAAGGAAGCAAATTGATAATGAAATAGAGAAATCAGATTATAATGCTGAAAATCAAGAGTCAAATATTGGTTCTTTGAAATGATTGATAAAATTGAAAACCTGCTATTAGGAATGATCAAGAAAAAATTGCAGATTATATAAAAATAAAAAATATAACTGAGTCTACATACCTTAAGAGGTAATGATGAATAGCATTTAGTAATACATTTGATAGTTTGGATAAAATCAATAAATTTCCCAATTAAATGGCCACTTAATGATCATAGAAGAAAAAAATACAAATTCTGAATAGCCCAATATCCATCAACGAAACTAAAACCATTATTCAAAATTTCCAAAAAATATCCTAGGCTCAGATAACTTTAATGAGAAATGCTAAACATTTTAGGAAAAAAACAACACTCATATTACATAATTTCTTCCAGAGCATAGGGGACTACATCATAACTTTTTATGATACAAGCATAACCTGGATATCAAAACTAGACAAACACTAAGAGAAAGACAAATTACAGAACTATCTCTTACAATCATAATCATAGATTCAAACACCCTAAAGATAACATAAACAAAACAAATTCAGAAGTAAAGTAAATAGATAATACATCATCAATTAAGCTTCATTTAAGAATTTTAAGGGTATAGGGGCACCTACATGGTTCAGTCAGTTAAGCATCTGAATCTTGATTTTAGCTTAGGTCATGATCTTGCATTTTGTAAGTTCAAGCTTTCAGAGTCTTCTTGGGATTTTCTCTCTCCCTCTCTCTCTCAAAATAATTAAATAAGCATTAAAAAGATAAAAACAACTGTAAGGGTACTTTAGAATTTGAAATTAAAGTAATTCAGACATTAATATAAAAAGAGAGTAATTATATGATCATCTCTGTAGACTCATAAAGAAGATCTTTAGTTAAAATATATATTCATGATTTTAAAAACTTGACCAAACTAAAAAGAGGGAATATAATTAACTGATGAAGAATACAAAAATTTATGGTAGACCTATTTAATGATAAGATATTGATAGCTTTCCTCTTGAGATTGTAAATAAGATATGAATACAAATCATCCCTTCTCAATATGTTAAGACTTTCTAACAGAGTGATAAAACAACAAATTAAAGTCATAATGATTGCAAAGAAAAAAATGTCAACAATTTGGACAAGGTAAGTGCATATGTAAAATATTTGAGAATCTACAAAATACTATTGGAATTAATCTTTGATAAATTCAATGAATTGTATCCATCTATATCAGCAACAAAAAGAAAACCAAATTAAAAACAAAAATAATAAAATGTATAATTACAGAAAAATCAACATTCCTATTCTGAAAACTATACCATATTAATGAGCAAATCAAAAAATACTTAGATGAATACCATGTTCACTTATTAGATTATTCTATACAGTAAAGTTGTCAGTCTCAGCCAATTTATAGGTTTAGCACAATCTAAATATAGAGAAAGAGAAAGAAAACTTGGAGTGACATAACAAGGTATATTAAAAATTCACAGAGCCCAATAATTGATACAGAGCACAATAATAATTTTTAATGAAGCAATCTTACAGAACAAAACTTGGTGAATTAAATACCAATACACATCAAGATCTATTATAAAACTATATTAACATTAACAAGGTAGTATTGGTCTTCTAATAAATGGTGTTGGTTTAATTGAGTATAAGGTAAAAAATATATCCTGATCTCTACCTATTTTCAAACATTACTTCTAGTTCAATTTCAAATTATAAGAGTTAAATCAAGAGTTTTTTTAGAAGAAAACATAGGAAAAAATTTTATTGTTAGATTCAGAAGTTTTCCTTAAAGAACACATAATATGTTCTCACTAATGGAAAATAAAGATTAATTGTACTCTATTAAAAATTAACAGTTTTATTATTGAAATACATGATTATAAGAGGAAGCTACAGAGTGGGAGAAGATTTACTTAAACATATATTCAACAAAGGATTTGGATTTAGAGTACATAAAGAGATTCTACTTGCCAGGAAGAAAAAAGAAAACAACAATCAAATAAAGTAGTGGGAAATACGCTTTTAAATAGATTCTTCATAAAAGAGGACATTTAAATGTCCAACAATAAATAAAAAGTTGCTGAACTCCGTTAGTCTTAGGAAAATGCAGATCAAAAGCTCAATGAACTACCTCTGACACATGCACAGGATAATTAAAATGAAAAAGGCAGTTCTCAGTATTGTTGAAGATAAGCAACACCAGAAATCTCATGCACTGCTAGTGGAAGGGTAAATTGGTATACCCACTTTAGAAACCTCATTGATAGCATCTAAATACACATTTTCTATGACACTACAATTTAACTTCTGGTTATATGTTCAACAGAACAATGAACATTTGCTCAACAAAAGATATGCACAATAATGTCCATAGCAGTGCTATTTATAACAATAACAAAAACCATAAACTACCAAATGCCTTTCAGCTGTCTATTTTGGCATATATATACAATATAATAATATCCTGGAATAAATAAATATGTACAAATGCAAAGAACTACATAGATGAACTCACAAACATAATGTTTAACAAAGGACTCTCATGACAAATCGTATGTATGGTGTGATTCATTTTACATGAAATACAATAATATAAAAATAAAATAAATAGGAAAATTAATTTCTGATATAAGAAAGCAGGATATTGGTTACACTGAGAGAGAGATAAGTTGAACCAAGCGCAAAGGGGATTTGTAGGGTACTAGTAATATTTTCTTTGTTAATCAGGGAGCTAGTTTTTACAAATTTGTTCAATTTGGAGAATTATATTTTTATATGCATGTTACACTTGAATAAATGTTACAGGTATGATATAGTACACAGAAGGCAATATAATATGGACAAATGCCAAAAAAGAAATTAAAACAGACAAAGGGTAGCTGACTGGCTCAGTCAGTAGGGCATGTGACTCTTGATCTTGCGGTGAGTTCGACCCCCACATTGGGTGTAGAGAGTATTTAAAACTAAATTTTAAAAAAAACAGGCAAATTATATACTATGCAAATAAAAACATAAGTGGAATGTCTATATTTCTAACCTAAAATATGAGCAACAGCATGAACAAAGATGAAAAGTATTTCTTGGGGTGCTCTAGTGGCTCAGTCAGGTAAGTGTTTGACTCTTGACCTCAGCTCAGGTCATGATCTCATGTTTCATGAGGTTGAGCCCCACATCAGGCTCTGTGCTGACAGTGCAGAGCCTGGTTGGGATTCTCCCTGTCTCCACTTCTCTCCCTGCTCACACACACTCTCTCTCTCAAAAAAAATAAACTTAAAAAAATAATTTCTTAACGTTAGAATCAGTCAACCAATGGATTTACAGGGTATAATTCTGAGTAAAATGTCAGTCAAAGAAAGACAAATGATATCACTCAAATATAGAGAGCTCACTGATGTTTACCAGAGAGGAGGTGGGTGAAATAAGTATACTTTCAAAGCTCTTCACCTATCATGATGAGCACTGAGTAGTGTATAGAATTGTTGAATCATGATATTGTACACCTGAAACTAGTATAATCACTGTATGTTAATTATACAGGAATTAAATAAAGTTAAAAATAAATAAAAATCAACAAACCAAAAATTCATGGTGGTTATAAATAGGTCTGTATCTAGTAACAGAAATTCTAAAATACATAAAGCAAAACAAATATAAAAGAGAATAGATAAATCCATAATCATAGCTGAAGCTTTAATATGTCTCTTAGAGTTATCTATATAAAATCTAGACCCCCCCCAAAAATCCTTTAAAGACAATCTGAATAATAGAAGCAGCTCCTCTGACAAAATTGATATTTATAGAATACAACTTACAGGTGCAGATTACATATTCTTTTTAAGAACATGTGTAACATTAACTGAGACATGATATGCTAGGTTGTATAACAACTCTCTCAATTTTAAGAGACTAATATTACAGATTTGGTTCTCTTAAAACAATAAATTTAACTTAGAAAGTTTTAAAACATAATAAATGAATAAAAGCTTCATTTGTACCTCCACTCACCAGCCTCATAAAATAACCCAGGACAACCAGCAAGCAACCCAGCCTTGCTGCACCATCCCACAAGAACTAAGGGCCTGCTCAGCACCCCCACACACAGCATGCACACCTTGAGTACCAGGCTTAAGTTGCCAAGGAGATTGTGTTTCTTGACCTCACACGTTTGAAGCCATCAAAAAGATAGTGCTAGAGACAATTAATACCTAAGGCAAGGTTAAACAATAATTATGTGACCTAAACAAAGTTTTTTCCTAAAAGTGATAGATATTTTTTAATGGAAAATACATAGAAACAAACACAGAGTCAAGCAAAATGAGGAAACATAGGAGTATGTTCCAAAAAAAAAAAAAAAAAAAAGGAACAAGATAAAACCCCCGGGGGGGGGGGGGCGGTACTTAAACAGAAACAAGCAATCTATCTGGCATAGAGTTCAAAGTAATAGTAATAAAGATGATCACCAAACTTGGGAGAAAATAGATGAATACAGTGAAAGCTTCAACAAAGAGAAAGTATCAAAAAAGTACACCCAGAACTCACAGAGCTGAAGAACACAATAAGTGAAATGAAAAAAATACACTCGAGGGCATTAACATGCAGATTAGATGACTCAGTAGAACAGATAACTTATCTGGAGGACAGGGTAATAGAAAATAGCCAAACAGAATAGCAAAAAGAAAATAATTGTAAAAAATTATGGATATTTTAAGAAACCTCTGAGAAACTAAGCATACTCACATCCACATGATAGGGGCCCAGAAAAAGAAGAGAGAAAGGAGAGAACTTATTTGAAGAAATAATAACTAAAACTTACTTAACCTGGGTAAGGAAAAAAACCTCCAAGTCCAGGAATTACAAAGAGTCCCAAACAAGTGAACACAAAGAGATCTATACCAAGACAGTATAAGTAAAATGTCAAAAAATAAATATAAAGGCAGCAAGAGGAAACTAATAAGTCAGGTACAAAGAAAATCCCATAAGACTATCAGCTGATTTTATAACAGAAATTTTGTAGTCCAGAAGGGACTGGCAGGATATATTTAAAGTGCTGAAAGAGGAAAAAACAAACAGGAATACTCTACCCAAGAAGGTCATCATTCAGAACTGAAGGAGAGATAAAGAGTTTCTCATATAAGCAAAGGCTAAGGTGGTTTATCACTACTCACCTGACCTTACAAGAACTTTTAAAGGGACTTCTTTAGGCTAAAAGGAAAAGGCTATAACCAGATATAAGAAAATATATAAAGGGAAAAAATCTTACTGGTAAAGACAAATATATAGTAAAGATAGTGGATCAGCCACTTATAAAGCTACCATGAATGTTAGAAGACAGAAGTAGTAAAATCAACTATCACAATAATAGGTAAGGGATACTCAAATTAAAATATGTAAAATGATGGGATGTTTGGGTGGCTCAGTCTGTTTGTTTGTTTATTTAGAGAAAGAGAGCGGGGTTGGGGAGAGAGAATCCCAAGCAGGTTCAGCACTGTCAGCACAGAGCCCCATGCATTGCTCAAATGCACCAACTGCGAGATCATGACCTCAGTGGAAACCAAGAGCCAGACACTTAACCAACTGAGCCACCAAGGCACCCCTATTGGCCGAATTTTGATCTTGGCTCCTGAATTTGAGCTTTACATTGAGTTCTGCTCTGATGCCATGGAGCCTGCTTGGGATCCTGTCTCTCCTTCTCTCTGCCCCTCACCTGCTATGCTGTCTCTAAATAAATAAATAAGTAAGTAAGTAAATAAATAAATAAATCTTTAAAATATGTAAAATGACATCAAAAACAAAAATGACTATCAACTTAAAATATAGATTATTATAATGAACCACATGGTGATCACAAACTCAAAATCCTATATAGATACATTTAATAGAAAAATATCTAAATGTAACACCAGAGAAAATCATCAAACCACAATGGAAGAGAGCTAGAAAAGAAGAAAGGAATAGACAGACAATAAATACACACCTACCAATACTTAATTTTAATATAAATAGACTAAATTCTCCAATCAAAAGACACCATGTGGCTAAATCGATTAAAAAAATAAAAAGATCCCTACATCTACTGCCTACAAGAGACTCACATCCCATCTAAAGACAAATGCAGATAGAAAGTGAAGGGATGGAAAAAGATATTCCACACAAACATTTATACCAGACAAAATAGACTTCAAAACAAAGATTGTAAGACAGCCATTAAATAATGATAAAGGAATCAATTCAAGAAGAGAATATTACATTTGTAAGTGTTTACACACCCGACATAAGAACACACAAATATACAAAACAAATATTAACAGATAAAGAGAGAAATTGACAAGATAAGAATAGTAGGGGACTTTACTACCCCACAATGGATGGATCATCTGAACAGAAAATCAATAGGAAGCAGCACCAAAAGGAAAATACTACCTAGCAATAAATTTAACCAAAGTGGTAAAAGACCTACACTCTGCAAACTATAAGACATTAAATGAAAGAAATCGAAGATGGCACAAAGAGAAATACATTCCATGATCATAGATTGGATAAATTGATATTTTTAAAATGTCCATACTACCCAAAGCAATATATAGATTTGATGCAATCTCTATCAAGATACCAATAACATTTTTCCAAAGAACTAGAACAAATAATCCTAAAACTTGTATGGAATAACAAAAGACCCCAGATAGCCAAAACGTTCTTGAGAAGAAAGAATGAAGGTGGAAATATCACAATGCCAGATTTCAAGATATACTGCAAAGCTCTAGTAATCAAAACAGTATGGTACAGACACAAAAATAGATCAATAAAAGAAGGACAGAGAACCAGAAATAAGCCTACTTATATGGTCAACTAATCTCTGACAAGAGAGACAAGAATATACACTAAGAAAAAGACAGTCTTTTCAATAAATGGTGCTGGGAAAACTGGACAGCTATGTGCAAAAGAATGAAACTGGACTACTTTCTTAAAACATACACAAAAATAAACTCAAAATGGATTAAAGACCTAAATGTGAAACCTAAAATCATAAAATTTATGAAAGAAAACAGGCAATAATTTCTTGGACATTGGCCTTAGCAACACATTTATGGATAGGTCACCTTGGGCAAGGGTAACAAAAGCTAAAATAAACTACAATGACATCAAAATAAAAAGCCCTTGCACAGCAAAGGAAATAATCAACAAACAAAAACGCAACCCAATGAATGGAAGAAACTATTTGTTATCCAAATATTTTGAATATGTTGTATTATTCAATATATAACTCCAATATATTATATATCTTATATATTACATAAAATATATGTCAATATGTTATCCAATATTTTGAATAAATATATACTAAGGGGTTATTAAAGAACTCCTACAACTCAACACTAAAAATATCCAATTAAAAAATGAGCAGAGGATCTGAATAGGCATTTTGCCAAAGAGTACATACAGATGGCCAAAAGGCACATGAACAAGATATTCAACATCACTAATCATCAGGAAAATGCAAATCAAAACCATGAAGTATCATCTATATTAGTCAGAATGGTTACTGTCAAAAACACAGAAATAACAAATATTGGTTAGGATGTGGAGAAAAGGGAACTTTATGTTGTTGGTGGAAATGTAAATGGTGCAGTTACTGTTGAAAATGTTATAGAAATTCCTTAAGAAATTAAAAACAGAAATACCATATGATCCAGTAACTCCACTACTGAGAACTTAACCAAAAAAAATGAAAACAATAATTTGAAAAGATATATGCACTCCTATGTTTAACACAGAATAATTTGCAATAGCCAAGATATGGAAGTAACCTGTGTGCATCAATAGATGAGCTGATAAAAAAGATGTGGGGTGTTTGTGTGTATGTTGTGTGTGTATATACATATATGTGTGTGTATGTATATAATATATGTGTATATATATGTGTGTGTGTGTATATGTAATATATATATTATATATATTATTATATAATATATATATTATATAATTATATATATAATATATATAAATACACACACACACACACACATATATATATATATATATATATTCTAACATTTATGTTAGAATATTACTCATCCATAAACCAGAATAAGATCTTGCTATTCATGACACCCTGGCTGAACCTATAAAGGATGTTATGCTAAGTGAAATAAATCAGAGAAAGACACATAACTGATAATTTATGTTGAATTTAGAAATAAAATAAATGAAGAAATAAAAATAGTAACAGACCCATTAAAAAAAACACAAAAATTGGTGGTTGCCAATGGGATGGGCAAAACAGGTGAAGGGGATTAAAAGGTGCAAACGTCCAGTTATAAGTCACAGAGATGAAAAGTACAGCATACAGAATATAGTCAATAATATTGTAATTATGTTGCATGGTGACAGATGATAACTACACTTATTATAGTGAGCATTAAGTAATGTATAGAATTGTTGATCACCATGCTGTACACCTAAAATTAATATAACATTGTATGCCAACTATGCTTCAACAGATTTTTTAAATCAATGTATTTCATCATATTTATAGAATAAAGAAAATTTATGTGATGATCTCAGTAGATACAGAAAAACCACTCGATAAAATAACCAAACTCCCACTAAAAGTCTCAGAGTAATAAATCAAGAAAGTAGAAGATTTAAAGACTGAGAAGTAAAACTGTCCCTATTTGCATGATTGTCAATGTACAAAATCCTAAATAATGTACAAAAGATCCACTAGAGGTAATAAGTTATTAGCTGCATCATAAAAGATCAATATACAAATGTTTATTGTCATTTTTTATACAAACAGCATACAATTGGAAAATAAAATAAAGATAGTTCTATTTCCAATAGCATCAGATAATTTATCAGGAATAAATTAAGAAAGCCAAGCACCTTCTCTATACAGGAAACTGCAAATCATTAAAAGAAAAGAGAATAAAACATCAACCTAAAATTTCATACTCAGAAGAAACTTCTGGAAATAAACTAAATAAAAAGTAAAATAATTTATTTTCGAGCCAAATAGAAACAGTAGACATGATACAGCACACACACACCTTAAACTGAGAATATTCTATTTGAGCTAATATTTTCCTATGAAAACCATAATAACAAATTCCTATTTAAAGTATATGGAAACATGACAAATGGCTGGTGTTTGGAGTTATCATTTTTAAAGTGCTATTGTCTGGCAAGAGGGTAAGAGCCCCAGTTTGGCAGTGTTGAAGATGACAAGATGAGACTTGGAGAATGAGACACACTGGCAGCAGTTAAGTCCCTAGCTCCTGAACTGATGCCTAGCTGCATCCTGTCTCATAGTTTAGGTCTCTTTTTAAAAAGCTGTTCCAAGTCAAGTTCCTACTACTTAAAATAATAGAATATGTCTTATTATTACAAGTTTGGACCTGCTTTTTACAATTTGTGGAAGCTTAGAGCTACTTAAGTTAATGACATAAGGACTTCCATACCTACTCTAAAAGATGCATCTTTAGGCATTAGAAACAGTATATGAAAATTAAGGTCATTTAGCCATTATTATATAATATCTTTGTACTCAGCCAAAAGTCAGACGTAACTGTAACTCACTCTTTCCCCAAACAGGGAGATATGAGATGAAGAATGTGTCCCTGGGAATGATCTAAAGTTGTTTTTGTTGACTTGAGTCTCTGGCTATTTTATGACCTTGCCCTTTTTTGAGGTTCGGAATAAAATCTACTGGTGCTTTAGATGACTCTACAAGTTGTTAAATACCACCATGGGGTCTCCTATGAAAAGCTTTAAAGTTTGATTCTTACATATGGAATACAATTTATTTCAGGGTGTAAAATTCTCCTTGGGGGAAAAATTATTCTCTTGGAAATGCACAAAATGAATAAGAGAATTTTTGTGCTTCACTGTGGTAGAAAAGAAAAGTAAGAAATAGATGTGTGGGCACATAGAGATCTGGATTACCCTTTAGCAATGTATAATTCTATGCTCGAATTCTTAAATTTGATTTTACCTTAGATTAAAGCAATTGCCCAGTTCCCACTCCCCAAACACACACATCTCTATATCAGCTATTTAAGTGTATATAGTGAGAACTCTTACGCCTTTAAAATAAATGAAAAAGCACAATTTAAGGTGTTATTTCAGTACAGGAAATATCCACATCTAATGGTTCCAGAAGTGAGTATTTTAGGAACATCAATGGTAGGAAATCTTAAACATTTTAGAAGGCAGAGCTCCAGGCCATCATGTTTAACCACTCTGATGTGCCAATTGAACTGAAAATCTGTTAAAAAGGAACTTCTGCAAGAAATACCGGGCTTGAACTATAATTGCATGGTTTCATAGCACATCAGAGTTGCTCAAATTTGACCCTGAAGACTATGACATCTAAGGATATGGATCATCTCCCCAATGTCATTCTGCCTCATCCACAGAATCTAAGTTGGATAAAGTCTTAGATGTCATTCATGCCACCCATGCAGTGAACTTTCCTCCAACATTCCTGAGAAGTGGTCTTCAGCTTTCAGCTTAAATGCCTTTAGCGGCAGGCTGCTCATTTATTTGACAAGGTAGATTGTTCCTTGCTTAGACAGCTTTAATTGTTGGAAAGTTCTTCCTCAAATTGCAGCAAAATCAACCTCCCTGTAATTTTCACCCAATGATCCTTGTCCTGCTTTCCAGAGCAATACAGAATGAATTGACTCCCATCAACCCTTCAAATGACAGCCCAGGCATACTGACTCGTTCAGTTGACTGCTCAGTGAAGGGGTAGTATAGCACTATGGTTCAGTCTAAAAACCTTGGGCCAATTCTCTGGTATCAGCTGTCAAATTACTTGTCTCTCTGAGCCTCAGGCTCTAAGTCTGTATAGTGGAGATAAAGGTTTATAAGCTATATGTTTCCCTAGGTTTTTACATGGACTATTTTGAGAATATTTGTGGAATGACTATTTCAACTCTAATATACACTATAAATACAACATATCATTAAGGAGTCTCAATTCACACTGAATAGTTCACTTTTAAAATTCTTCTTGGAGAAGTCAACTTTGATTGTTCTCGTATTTATTAGATTTTCTTTACTGTGAGGGCTAAAGTCAGGTTCCTCCTAATCACCATTGCTCTGTTTAATATGGCTTGCTTTCTTTTCCTGTACAGAACACAGAGAACTAAGCTGTTTCATCAAATCAAGTGGTATACTGAAGTCTTTCTTCACTTTAGTTGTTTTGCTTACTCATCTAAACTTGAGCCTATCCTTATCATGGATGATATTACACTTTTCTTATTTCTATTCAATATTAATAATTATTTTCAATGTAGATGAGTTCATAGTATTAAAGTGTGAAATTTAGGCCAAAGAGACAATTGCCAAGAATTAAAAGAGCATTGCTTTAGTGATTATTTTCTTTAAATGTCCCTGAATTGATCTCTACCTGATGATTTATGCCCACATCTTAATCACAGAAATATCTACTTAAGAAATAGCTAAGCTGCCATTTGGAAGGCTAATAACAATAATTGCTTCACAGTAAATGACTCAGGACAGTAACTTAATCACAAGACTCATGATTTACTTAAAATCCATGAAGGTGTTCATTATTTCTAGGGAAGCATGATTATTAACTCTAATAATATTTGCAAATGTAAACTACTATAATTAGCTGGAAATTTTCTAATTCTAAAGGGCATTCACCAGAAGTATTGAGGAAGGTGAAACTTTCAGATATAAGTTATATTGTATGATAGATGTAAGTGAAAATATTCAGTGTTTTATTTTGAATATGTAACAAGGGGTAGAGCATGGGACACACTGACAGGAAAAAAATTGTAATAGCAAGAGAGGGGCAAGAAAGGAGATAGAAAGAAGTGATGAATTTTAAAAAGGAAAATATAAATGTGGAGAGGCAACACTAAATGCAAAAATTGAGAAACTAAATGCTAGAAGTTGCATGTAAGAAATATCAATGGAGTATCTCAAATAAACCACAAATACCCAAGGGTCAAAAGTACATGTGTTTCTTTGTAACATACTTTATAGGCACAAAAGGACAATGGATCAAAACCAAGTATGTAAGTAAAAATGATGAACATTATTAATCCTGGAAGTCAGGATAAACTGGGTCAGAAAAAGATGGCCAACAGAAAGAAACAGTAATATCCCGACACTAAAAGATTTCCTGTTGGCAAGAGCCAAAATAAATATCGCAGGATATAGGGACATAGAAATTGATCAGTAAAAATGAATAAAGCCAGAGACTTAGATTAGGAGGCAGGACAACTGCGGTGGATGCAGGAATTAGAATAAGCTAAATTCATCAGAATTAGATTAAACTTCATAGAATAAAATATTCTAATATTTTTAAAGTATCTTAAACATAATAAAAAATGTATCATTCACCAAATATGGAGCAACTCAGGACTATGAAAATCAACAAAGTTATCAGCTTGTTTCAACTCAACCTCCCTAGGAGAATATCCTTGTCTTACTGGATGTAAATGACTGCTAGGCTTCATCTATCATACATGCATTTTAGGAAGCAAGATGGAAAAGGGGGTAAAGAATAGTATTCCTCCTCCATTTAAGGACTGTCTCAGAAACTACCCAAAACATGTCCATTTTCACTTAATTAAACAAATGCAGTTATGTGGCCACACATTTGCAAGGTAAGCTGGAAAAATGTGGTTAGGTAAACTCAGGAGAAAATAGATGTTAAGAAGAAATTAATTTCTGTCATATATCATTACATAGGAATAACAAACATAAGATCAACATTTATTGAGTGTTCATTATGTGCCAAACCCTGTACAAAGTAGTTTGTACATATTACTTCACAATAATCCTAAAGATTAAAAACTAATATTCTCCCTACTTTATGAATCCAGGACTAAAAAAAAGAGCTCAAAACCTAGTGCAAAGCCATAAACTTGGCAAAAGGCAAAAAAGTGTTTAAAATGTGGGTCTGCCACATTCCAGAATCTGAAGGCACAATCCCTATAGCTCTGCTTCTCCAAGCATAAGGAAGAATAAAAGTCTAAAATTCTCAATAGGACATCTTTGTTAACTGGGACAATATTCCTACTCAACCAAGTAGTTTATAAACAGGTCCTATGAAGCAGAAGGTTAATTTTAAAATATGAGCATCACAGAAACAGGGGAGAGAATCTGTATGAAAGAAAATGATGAAAAGATGAACAAATATCCAACTCCATAGAGAGTTGGAAGAGAAGGAATTAGTGATGGACAAAGAAAGGTAAAGTAGGAAAGAAGGAAGTGAGGAAAAAAAAGATTCAAAGAATCTAAAAGAGTGAATGAGTATATGAGAGGGAAAAGGAAGCAAGGCGAAAAACACATGCACCACGTTGCCTGTGAAGGATTGCTGTCCTCAGTTCATTCTCTACAACTCTCCAAATGGCTAGAAATATTATTCTTCTGTAGGCAATGCATGAGTTTACATAGATATAAGAGTTTAAAATGGAAATGACAATGGAAATTTTGTGATCTATTTAGAAGAGAAAATCCAGGCATTTCATTTCTTATGAAAAGGAGCACTCCAGCTCCCATGTCTTATGACCAGTGCCTTTGTGTGCTGGATCTGACCTGACAGTCAAACAGGAAGTTCTAAAATATGCAGTGGAAGGAAGAATGAAAGAAATGGAGCAATTACATTTTTATCTCATGTAAAATCTGTAATAATCACTATAATCTAAAAGCTTTTAGGTCCAACTTTTGTTTGATGATTGGATTTGCACTGACACTTGTAAAGAAATGAGAAGTAATACACCCTTCTTCATGGTAATGGCTGGATGCAGAATAAAACTCCCAGACAATTTCCACACTTCTGGTGCTCAGGCCTTGGGCAAATTAGTTGCAACATCTTAGACCATTAGAATGATTACAGCTGACTATAATACACATTAATAGCAGACTAAGGGCTGTAAAACTCATTGATAATGTTTTTTGGGGTTTTTTGTTTGTTTGTTTGTTTGTTTGCCATTCTGTACTACCTGGAAATAATTAAGGGAGTTAGTTAGAAAAGTCAGCTAGTCTTTGGTTATCTATCTCTACTTCAATAAATCAGAGAGGGTGGATTCCAACAAATGTCAGTGGTCTTACAATTTACTATTGTGGAGCTATCTAGAAAAACTCAGACAACCTTCTCTAGTTGGCATTTTCCTTAGAAGAATCTGAATGAGAAGTTTATTTATTTTTTTAACGTTTATTTATTTTTGAGACAGAGAGAGAGCATGAACAGGGGACGGGCAGAGAGAGAGGGAGACACAGAATCTGAAAAAGGCTCCAGGCTCTGAGCAGTCAGCACAGAGCCCGACGTGGGGCTCAAACTCAACTGTATTCAGACCTGAACTAAACCAAACTCTCTGGATGTGGAGGAAATAAACATAATAGCCAAATGACTCCTAATTTAAGATCATACATTCAATACAAGTGTTTTAGTCCTTTCAGTGTGCTCTAACAAAATACTACAGATTAGATGGCTTATAAACAATAGAAATACTTTTCTCACAGCTCTGGAGGCTGGAAGTCTGAGATCCAGGTGCCAGCATGGGCAAATGAAGGCCCTCTTCCTAGTTGCAAATTTTTTTGTTGTAGCTTCATATGGAGGAAGAGGCTAGGGAGCTCAGTGAGGTCTGTTTTATAGAGCACTAATCTCATGCATAAAGAAGGGATACAGGAGTGCTGATGCATAGGGGCACTTGTACCCCAATGTTTATAACAGCACTTTCAACAATAGCCAAATTATGGAAAGAGCCTAAATGTCCATCAACTGATGAATGGATAAAGAAATTGTGGTTTATATACACAGTGGATTACTACATGGCAATGAGAAAGAATGAAATATGGCCTTTTGTAACAATGTGGATGGAACTGGAGAGTGTTATGCTAAGTGAAGTAAGTCATACAGAGAAAGACAGATACCATATGTTTTCACTCCTATGTGGATCCTGAGAAACTTAACAGAAGACCATGTGGGAGGGCAAGGGGGAAAAAAAGTTACAGAGAGGGAAGGAGGCAAACCATAAGAGACTCTTAAAAACTGAGAACAAACTGAGGTTGATAGGGGGTGGGAGGGAGGGGAGGATGGGTGGTGGGTATTGAGGAGGGCACCTGTTGTGATGAGCACTGAGTGTTGTATAGAAACCAATTTGATAATAAATTTCATATTAAAAAAAAAGACTTCATCCTCATGACTTAATCATCTTCCAAATGTCCACCTTCTGACACCATCACATTGAGTGTCAAGACTTGAACAAGTGAATTTCAGGGGGACACAAACATTCAGACCATAGCAAAGCATTTAAGGCCCAGTGATAAGTTCAGACAATACAAGTCAACAAACAGGACCTGGTCCCCATGGCAAAGGACTTGCAGTGTTGCAAGACACATGGATAATCCAGGGTAATACTCCAAATACTCCAAATAAAAGTATTGATATATGGATGGAAAGATTGAGAATATATGGTTCTGTCCTTAACCAATCAAGGGGAATTTGTGGGAAACTGGAGGTTACTGCTATTCAAAGTTTAAAGGGAGCAGACATGCAATTTTATCATGGGTACAAAATCTACAAGGCAAAGTAAGGTGCTTTTACAGTTACTCCATATACTCTACTAGAAACTAGAAGATCTGTTTGATTTTGTTTGATTTTAGAGACCGTTTCTGCAAGAATACTTCTCCAGCTTATTCTTTATAATATGTAAGAAGTTTAACCAATTTTAAGGGCTACATTAATTCCAAAACTTTCTTATTTCATTAGAATGTTTTTGAAGAGGGGCGCCTGGGTGGCGCAGTCGGTTAAGCGTCCGACTTCAGCCAGGTCACGATCTCGCGGTCCGTGAGTTCGAGCCCCGCGTCAGGCTCTGGGCTGATGGCTCGGAGCCTGGAGCCTGTTTCCGATTCTGTGTCTCCCTCTCTCTCTGCCCCTCCCCCGTTCATGCTCTGTCTCTCTCTGTCCCAAAAATAAATAAAAAATTAAAAAAAAAAAAAAGAATGTTTTTGAAGAAAAAAATGACAGAAAAGAATATGAACTAGTCTTGATGGGAAAGCCTGGTCTAGATTTGAGAATGATATCTTGACTTAATTGAAGTTATTTACAGTTAGTTTCACTATGTTCTAGTCACCAGAAAATAGTGCAAATGCTATCCTAGAAATCCAGGATACATGCCTTTGTGAAGAGGAGACAAACCCATGCACCGGAGTTCAGAAGAAAAATTCTCAATATTGCCCCACGACCTACTTATTCTCCCTGAGGCTTATTTCTCTTAAGTAAATTGATACTAATTCCTGTCTGCCCACCTTATGCAAATATGGTTAAATGTAATAAGTAGAAAAAAACTTTGGAAAACTTTGATATAAATATAAGCTTAAATAAATATAGACTATTGGTATTTGTAAATAGCACACCTAAGAATTTTTAAATAATTAAAAATTTTTTCCATGTTTAGTGTAAAATCTCAAAGCATTTGCAGCAGTGATGTCCTAAAGAACAGGAGAAAAGAATCATTCTCTCTTTCACATGTACCTATTTTGTTAAGCAATGAATTGAAAACATATTCCTTAATGCACCAAACCAATTATCCTTCCAAAATAAACTGCTTTAAAACAGAAAGCACAATTTCCTTGATCTTAAAACCAATTACTTCCAATAATCTGTCCTCATGATGTCTTCACTGTGGAAATTTACAAACATAGTACACAATGTATTTTTCTTTCAGCAGCTTTTCTTGAAAACAATTTTTCAAGATTTTTATTATTTTATGCATTTTATTCCTAAGGATGTCCTCTTACCATATATTATTTAAAAAAAACCTTACTTAATAAAAAGACACGGACTCAAAGATCCTCATTCATTGCCTGAAATTACAAAGGGGTACATTGCAGTCAAACATTTTATTTACTGTTCTAGCTGGAAAGGGCTTTGCAGTGGAGCCAAACCAAGTTCTTCCTTTTCCAGGGGCCTAGAAAAAGGTAATTATTTGGAATGTGTACATGGTACAAAGATTTTATAATTTGTCCCATCTGAGCACCTATGAGTCTGTTCAGAAATATTTTCTGTACTTTGTTTACTATTTCTTCCCTTCCTAGTCATATCCACAAAATAAAACCTATCTTAAATTTGCATCAAATATTTTTGAGAAAAGCGACATCTCTAATCACCTAGATGTTTACATCTACACAAAATCTAAAGCACTGTATGAAACAAGAAGTGTAGGTTAGGAAACACAAAGACAACCAGATTACATCCTTATTTATTATAATGTTATCAGCTATTTTATACTCATAATTTTTTTTTAATCTTCTTTCAATAATTTACTTGGGAATAAAATGCCTATTACAAAACCCAAATTGGTTCTCTGACCCTACATATTGTCAAAGCTGCCACCTCAGGAAAAATAACAAATATGACTACCAAAAGGAATTACAATTTGACTCTCTAAATTTCCCTAAGGGAAATAGATTTTACTTAAAGAAGTTTTTCTTAATATCAGTGTATTTAATTAAAGTCTTAAAATTACTTGGTACATTAAAAAGCATATAACAATAACTACTGCCTCAAAACAAAATAATACAAATATAGGTAGATATCTATTAACTGAAATAAAATAGTTTACAGGTTGACTGAAATAAGTATGTGTATCCACAAGCCAAATAAAATCAAGATCTAATAAAATATTGTAGAAAACTATTTATTTCAATAAAGCACAAGTGTAATACCCATCAGCTACAGGAAGAAAATATCTGGCATACAGAGCCAAGCTGTTATTCTGATACTTACTATCAGCATAGTAATGGAACCCACCCTGATAGGTTTTTAAAACTCTGACTTTCCCAATCATTGGAAACTGTTTGATACAGGTTAGGGAAATGTTGACATGACCTAGTTCTACAGACAGCAAACCTAGAAAAGGAAGAAAAATAGCTACATTAGCTACTGAAAGGGGAAAAAAAACCCAGATTTCCAGTGATTACAGGTTATACAAAAGCCCACTGAGCTGAAGACATCGCAGACATTTTCTGCATAAAGCCACTACTTTAAGACCAAGAGATTACTGATCGTCAGCTCCTAATATGTAGCATCAAATACAGAGAGTTGGGTAACATGAGGAAACAGAGGAGTATGTTACAAATGAAAGAATAAGACAATATCTCAGAAAAATAAATAAATGAGATAAACAATCTACCTGATAACGAGTTCAAAGTAATTGTGATAAAAAGGCTCATAAAACTTGGAAGAAGAATGCATAAACCATGAAAACTTCAACAGAACTTAAAGAACCAATTAAACATGAAGAAAACAACAACTAACATTAAAATAGACTACAGGTAATCAATAGCAGACTAGATGATGCAGAACCCATATGTGATCTGGAAGACAGGCTAATAGAAATTACCCAGTTGGAACAAAAAAGAAAAAGTTTTTTAAAGAATGAAGATAGTTTAAGGGAACTCTGGACAAATTCAAACATATTAACATTAACATAATTGGGTTTGCAGAAGGAGAAGAAAGAAAGAAAGGAACAGAATATGTATTTGAAGAAATAGTGGCTGAAAACCTTCCTAACTTGGTGAAAGAAACAAACATCCAAGTTTAGGAAGGTCAGAGAGTCCCCAACAAGATGACCCCAAAGAGACCCACACTAAAACACATTATAGTCAAAGTGTCAACAGCTAAAGATAGATAATCTTAAAAGCTGAAGGAGGAGAGGGATACAGGTTAGGAGGAAAGATGGCAGAGTAGGAGGAGGACCCTGGGCTTGCTTTGTTCCTTGAACACAACTAGATAAATTATAAATCATTCTAAGTACCCAAGAAATCGATCTGAGGACTGACAGAACAAAACGCACAACTTGAGGGATTGAAGAGGCCACATCATGGAAGGTAGGAGGTGAGGAGACATGATTTGGGGGAGGAAAGGATCATGGGTGCTGTGGAGGAGAGGAAGACCTGATCACAAAAGGAGACAAGAGACATCAGGGGAGTGAGGAGCGCATGGGGGATTGGGGATTGCACAAGGAAAACACTTCCCCAAAGACACTAAGTGGAAAAAAGAGAGAAGCTCATTTTTGTGAGTTTTTACAAGTGGGGCTCAAAGAGTTTTAGAGGTCCTCAGCATTGCCAGTGTGGAGACCAGTGGGCACTGCATAGCTCCTGTGGAAACGGAGAACAGATAGCCCTGTAGTGTATGGCAAATCTGAGAATCCCCTGGGATGCACTGGGGGAGTCCCCCTTCTTAGAGCACATCCAGGAGAGGTAGCATTGCCTTTCCAGGGACAAAAGAGCTGGTGGGGCCATTACCATCCCTCACCCCTCAACATAGGTGCAGAGACATCTGCTGAGGGCAGCTAACCTGAACACCAGCTCTTTGCTACACTTTTGTCCAAATCCACACCTGTGTGCTTTGGTGCAACTGCCATTATGGGACAAAACTGCATTAGTCCCAGCATGGCAAGACCCTCCCTCAGAGGACTGGTGCAGCTCTGGGTATACCAGGTCCCTAAAGCTTTAAAGAGTTCTAAAGCTCAGCTGGCCTGTCAGGGATATAACACAGGTATACTGCACTGCCAGAAGGTCAGACAATCCAGACACAGGTGTGAAGGCAGTGATTCTGAGGGACACCTTGGACAAACAAAGGACTATTGTTTGCTCTTCTGGGAGGGATTTCTGGACAGCAGTGGGCATGAACTCCCCTCTCTGGGAGGGGAGACGCTAGTGCCATTTCTCTCTCCTACCCATCAGCATAATCTGGCTTCAGGGAGCAGCACAGCACCAACAGTTGTGGTCTAAATGGCCTATACCAAGCCCCACCCCATGTGCTCTGCTTTTCTAGGGCAAGTGTGACTGAAAATCATAGTAGTGGGCCCCTCTCCGGAAAGACCAGCACAAACCCCCACACGTACCACATCTACTGACCATAGAGTTTTGCAAAACTTCAGTTCTAGTGTAAATAGCATCCTCAGGTGTCTTCTAACAAGCAGACCAGAGAACACCTACTTAAAGCTCACCACACTCTGGCCAAGGTCCAAAAACTCCACTTCAGGCAAGGAGAAACGCTGCAAAGGACTGACCCAAGGGAAAGACCAGTCAAACACAGCAGCAGAGTGCACACAGCATACACCAGAGACCCTTCCTGAAACTGAAGGCCCTGGACAGTATAGGCCTGCTTCTTCACCAAGCCATTACTTTTAGGAGCAGGAAACATAACAGATTTTCCTAACACACAGAAGACAGAGACCTAGACAAAATACCAAGACAGAAAAATTCATCTCAAAAGAAAGAACAAGAAAAGGTCACAGCCAGGGATCTAATAGAAACAAATATAAGTAATATGTTTAAGCCAGAATTTATTTTTTTGAAGTTTATTTATTTTTGAGAGAGAGAGGGGGACAGAGTGTGAGTGAGTGAGAAGCACAGAGAGGGGGAGATAGAATCTGAATCAGGCTCCAGGTTCTGAGCTGTCAGCACAGAGACCAATGTGGGGCCTGAACCCAGGAACCCTGAGATCATGAATTGAGCCAAAATTGGACGCTTAACCAAAGGAGCCACCCAGGTGCCCCAAGCCAGAATTAATTAATTAATTTATTTATTAATTTATTTATTTACAATTTTCATTGACTTAAATTTTTTTTTATCTTTTAATATGAAATTTATTGTCAAATTGGTTTCCATACAACACCCAGTGCCCAAGCCAGAATTTAAAGAACAAATCAAAAGTATACTATCTGAGCTTGAGTGATAAAAGGCCTCAGAACTAATCAGGTCAAAATAAACAATGCTATAACTGAGACGTGAAAATGACTGCATGTAATTACAAGGATGGAAGAATCACAGGAATAAATAAGTGATACAGAAGATAAAATTATGAAAATAATGAAGCTGAAAAGAAGAGGCAAAGGAAAATATTGGATCACTAAAGTGGGCTCATTGAATGGAGAACTCAGCAATGCCATAAAGCATAAAAACATTCATATCATAGGAGTCCAAGAAGAGCAAGAGAGGGAAAAAGGGACAGAAGGTTTATTGGAAGAAATTATAGCTTAAGACTTTCCCAATCTGTGGAAAGAAACAGACATCAAAGTACAGGAGACACAGAGAATTCCCATCAAAATCAACACAAGCAGGCCAACACCAAGACATATTGTAGTTAAATTTGCAAAATATAAAAAAAAAGTCTTAAAAGCAGCAAGAAAAAAGAAGTCCCTAACTTACAAGGGAAGACAAATAAGGTTGGCAGCAGATATCTCCACAATAACTTCGCAGGCCAGAGGAGAGCAGCATGATATATTCAACGTGATGAATGGGAAAAATAGAAAGCCAAGAATTCTTTATCTAGAAAAGCTTCATTCAGAATAGAAGGAAAGATAAAGAAATTCCCGGACAAACAAAACTAAAGGACTTCATGACCACTAAAACAGGCCCACAAGGAATATAAAACGGACCTCTTTGGGATAGAAAGAATGAAAGGATCAAAGACTAGAAAGGAACAGAGAAATATCCAGAAACAATGACTTAACAAGTAATAAAATGACACTAAATTCATATCTATCAATAATCACTTAGAAAGTAAATGGACTAAATTCTCCAACCAAAAGACATAGGGTGACATACTGGATTTTTAAAAAAGACACATCAGTATGTTGCCTATAAGAGACTCATTTTAGACCTAAACACATACACAGATGGAAAGTGGGGGATGGAGAAATATTTCTCATGCTAATGAATGTCAAAAGAAATCTAGAGTAGCCATACTTCTATCACATAAACTACATTTTAAACCAAAGGCCAGAGATGAAGAACGGCACTGTATCAACATAAAGTGGTCTATCCAAAAAGAGGATCTAACAATTGTAAATATTTATGCACCCATAAATATTTATGCACCCAATTTGGAGGAACCCAAATATACAAAAAATTAATAATAAATATAAAGGAACTCCTTGATAATAATACAATAGAAGGGGACTTTAACACCACATTAACAGAAAGATCATCTAAGCAGAAAATCCACAAGGAAACAATGGCTCTGAATGACACACTGGACCAGATGCACTTACCAGATATATTCAGAACATTTCATCCTACAGCAGCAGAATACACATTCTTTTCTTTTTTTTTTAATATGAAATTTATTGTCAAATTGGTTTCCATACAACACCCAGTGCTCATCCCAACAGATGCCCTCCTCAATACCCATCACCCACCCTCACCTCCCTTCCACCCCCCATCAACCCTCAGATTGTTCTCAGTTTTTAAGTCTTTTATGTTTTGGCTCCCTCCCTCTCTAACTTTTTTTTTTCCTTCACCTCCCCCATGGTCTTCTGTTAAGTTTCTCAGGATCCACGTAAGAGTGAAAACATATGGTATCTGTCTTTCTCTGTATACTTATTTCACTTAGCATAACACTCTCCAGTTCCATGTACATTGCTACAAAAGACCATATTTCATTCTTTCTCATTGCCATGTAGTATTCCATTGTGTATATAAACCACAATTTCTTTATCCATTCATCAGTTGATGGACATTTGGGCTCTTTCCATAATTTGGCTATTGTTGAAAGTGCTGCCTTAAACATTGGGGTACAAGTACCCCTATGCATCAGCACTCCTGTATCCCTTGGGAAAATTCCTAGCAGTGCTATTGCTGGGTCATAGGGTAGACCTATTTTTAATTTTTTGAGGAAACTCCACACTGTTTTCCAGAGCAGCTGCACCAGTTTGCATTCCCACCAACAGTGCAAGAGGGTTCCCATTTCCCCACATCCTTGCCAGCATCTATAGTTTCCTGATTTGTTCATTTTAGCCACTCTGACTGGCGTGAGGTGGTACCTGAGTGTGGTTTTGATTTGTATTTCCCTGATGAAGAGTGAGTTGAACATCTTTTCATGTGCCTGTTGGCCATCTGGACGTCTTCTTTAGAGAAGTGTCTATTCATGTTTTCTGCCCATTTCTCCCCTGGATTATTTGTTTTTTGGGTGTGGAGTTTGGTGAGTTCTTTATAGATTTTGGATATTAGCCCTTTGCTGATATGTCATTTGCAAATATCTTTTCCCATTCCGTTGGTTGCCTTCTAGTTTTGTTGATTGTTTCCTTTGCAGTGCAGAAGCTTTTTATCTTTCAAGTTCACATGGGACATTCTCCAGAACAGATCACATACTGGGTCACAAATCAGCCCTCAACAAGTACAAAAAGATTGAGATAATACCATGCATATTTTCAGACAATGCTATGAAACGAAGTCGACCACAAAAAAAAATTTGGAGAGACCACAAATATCTATAGGCTAAAGAACATCCTACTAAATAATGAATGGGTTAACCAAGAAATTAAAGAAAAAAGAAAAAAAAAAATACATGGAAACAAATGATAATGAAAACAGGATGGTCCAAAACCTTTGTGACGCAGCAAAAGTGGTAATAAGAGGGAAGGTATATAGCAATACAGGCCTATATCAAGAATCAAGACAGGGTGCCTGGTGGCTCAGTCGGTTGGGCGTCCGACTTCAGCTCAGGTCATGATCTCATAGTACGTGAGTTCGAGCCCCGCATCGGGGTTTGTGCTGTCAGTTCAGAGCCTGGAGCCTGCTTCAGATTCTGTGTCTCCCTTGTTCTCTGCCCCTCCCCCACTCATGCTCTGTCTCTATCAAAAAATGAATAAACGTTAAAAAATTTTTTTAAAAAGAATCAAGACAAATCTCAAATATACAATCTAACCTTACACCTAAAGGAGCTAGAAAAAGAATAACAAATGAAGCATAAAGCCAGTAGAAAAAGGTAAATAATAAAGATAGAGAAGATATAAATGATATAGAAAAAAACAAAAACCAGTAGAACAGATTAATGTAATCATGAGCTGCTTTTTTTCAAAGAATTAACAAAATTGATAAACCCTTAGCAAGACTTAACAGAAAGAAAATAGAAATAACCCAAATAAATAAAATCATGAATGAGAGAGGAGAGATCACAACCAACACCACAGTAATAGAAAAAATTATTAGAAATATTATGAAAAATTTTATACCAACAAATTAGGTGATCTGGAAGAAATGGATAAATTCCTAGAAATATAGAAACTACCAAAACTGAAACAGAAATAAATAGGAAACTTAAACAGACCATAACCAGTAAAGAAACTGGATCAGTAATAAAAAATCTGCCAACAAACAGGAGTCCAAGGCCAGATGGCTTCATAGGCAATTTCTACCAAACATTTAAAGAAGAGTTAATATCTATTCTTCTTAAACTATTCCAAAAAATAGAAATGGAAGGAAAACTTCCAAGTTATTTCTGAGGCCAGCATTACCTTTATTCCAAAACCAGACAAAGACCCCACTATAAGAGAGAATTACAGGCCAATATCCCTGATCAACATGGATGTAAAAATTCTCAACAAAATACTAGCAAATCAAATCCAACAGTACATTAAAAGAATTATTCACCAAGATTAAGTGGGATTTACTCTTAGGCTGCAAGGGTAATTTAATATTCACAAATCAAACAACATGATACACCAAATTAATAGAAGAAAGGATAAGAACCACATGATCCTCTCAATAGGTTCAGAAAAAAGCATTACAGAATTCAGCAGGCTTTCTTGATAAAAACCCTCAAGAAAGTAGGGATAGAAGGAACATATTTCAACATTATAAAGGCCATATAGGAAAGACCCACAGCTAATATCCTCAATGGGAAAAATCTGAGAGTTTTCCCCCTAATGTCAGGAACATGACAGGGATGTCCACTTTCACCACTCTTGTTCACATAGTACTGGAATTCCTAGCCTCAGCAACCAGAAGACAAAAAAAAAAAAAAAAAAAGAAAAAAAAAGAAAGGAATCCAAATTGACAAGGAAGAAGTCAAACTTTATTCACAGATGACATGATACGCTATGGAGAAAACCTGAAAGATTCTGCCAAAAAGTTGCTACAACTGATACATGAATTCAGTAAAGTCACAGGAAACAAAATCAATGTACAAAACTCTGTTGCATTTCTATAAGCCAATAATGAAGCAGCAGAAAGAGAAATCAAGGAATTGATCCCATTTACAATTGGACCAAATAACTTAAGATACCTAGGAGTAAACCTAACCAAAGAGGTGAAAAATGTGTATGCTGAAAACTCTAGAACACTTATGAAAGAAATTGAAGAAGACACAAATAAATGGAAAAAGATTTCATGCTCATGGATTGGAAGAACAAGTATTGTTAAAATGTCTATGCTACCCAGAGAAATCTACATATTTAATGCAATCTCTATAAAAATACCAATAGCATTTTTCACAGAGCTAGAACAATCATAAAATTTGTATAGAACCACGAAAGACTCTGAATAGGCAAAACGATTTTGTAAAAGAAAAGCAAATCTGGAGGCATCACAATTCCAGACTTCAAGCTGTATTACAAAGCTGTAGTCATCAAGACAGTATGGGACTGGCACAAAAACAGACACATAGATCAATGGAACAGAATAGAAAACCCAGAAATGGACTCACAACTATATAATCAACTCATCTTTGAGCAGGAAAGAATGTCCGATGGAAAAGGACAGTCTATTCAACAAATGGTGTTGGGAAATCTGGACAGCAATGTGCAGAAGAATGAAATTGTATAACTTCTTACACCATACACACAAAAAAATTCAAAATGAATGAAAGACCTAAATATGAGACAGGAAACCATGAAAATCCTAGAAGAGAACACAGACAGCAATCTCTTTGACATTGGCCATAGCAAATTCTTACTATACATGTCACTGGAGTCTAGGAAAACAAAAGAAAAATGAACTATTAGGACTTCACCCAGATAAAATCTTCTGCACAGCAAAGGAAACGGTCAATAAAACTTAAAATCAACCTTTGGAATGGGAGAATATATTTGCAAACGACATATCTGATAAAGAGTATCCAAAATCTATAAAGAACTTATCAAATTCAACACCTAAAAAAACAAATAATCTAGTTAAGAAATGGGCAGAGACATGAATAGACATTTTTCCAAAGACGACATACAGATGGCTAACAGTCACATAAAAAGATGGTCAACATCACTCATCATCAGGGAAATACAAATCAAAATTACAATTAGGTATCACCTCACACTTGTCAGAATGGCTAAAATGAACAACACAGGAAACAATAGGTGTTAGTAAGGATGTGGGGAAAGGGGAACCCTCTTATACTGTTGGTGGGAATGCAAAGTGGTGTTGCCACACTGTAAAACAGTATATACGTTCCTCAAAATAATAAAAATAGAACTACCCTACAATACAGCAATTGCACTATTAGGTATTTATGCAAAGGATACAAAAATACTGAAACAAAGGAATACATGAACCCTGATGTTTATAGCAGCGTTATCATACCCAATTATGGAAAGTGCCCAAATGTCCACTGACTGATGAATGGATAAAGAAAAGGTGGTACCTAAATACAATGGAATGTTACTCAGCCATAAAAAAAGAATGAAATCTTGGAATTTGCAATGACATGGATGGAGCTAGAGTGTATTATTCTAAGTGAAATAAGTCAGTCAGAGAAAGACAAATACCATATAATTTCATACATATGTGGAATTTAAGAAATTAAAAGGATGACCATATGGAGTGAAAAAAAAAAAGAGAGATGCAAACTATAAAACAGACTCTTAACTATAGACAAACTATGGTTCCTGGGAGAAAGGGGGAGGTGGAGGGTAGATTGATTAACTGGGTGATGGGTATTATTAAGGAGAGCACTTGTTTTATGTAAGTAATGAGTCACTAAATTCTACTCCTGAAACTAATACTACCCTAAATGTTAACTAATGAAATTTAAATAAAAACTTGAAATATTTTTTTTAAAGTAGCAAGAGATAATTAATAGCAAGATAAAGTAGCAAGAGATAATTATATAAACAAGAACCCCCATAAGACTACAGGCTGATTTCCCAGCAAAAACTTTACAGGCCAAAAAGGAGTGGCACAATATATTCAAAATGCTAAAAAAAATACACTTTCAACTAAAAATACTCCACCTGGCAAAGTTATCACTCAGAATTGAGAAATAATGAGTTTCCTAGGCAAGCAAAAGCTAAAGGAGTTTATAGTCACTAAATTGTTCTTATAAGAATTGTTAAAGGGACTTTTTTTAAGATTGAAAAGAAAAGATTAAAATAAGAAAAATTATGAAAGAAGAACGTCTCACTAGTAAGGCAAATACATATTAAAGGTAGTGGATCAACCACCTACATAGCTAGTATGAAGCTTAAAAGGAAAATGTAGTAAAACCATCTAGACTTACAATAATTTGTCAAAGTATACATAAAATAAGATGTAAAACATGATGTTAAAAATGTAGAATGTTGGTCAGGGTAGTAAAAATGTAGTGCTTTTTAGGATGGGCTTGATCTTAGACATCTATCAACTTAAAATACACAGCTATATGCATTAGATATTATATATAAACATTATCTGAAAGTCACCAAATCATAAATCAAGAGAACAAGAGGATTAACAAGAAACAGACAAAAACAACAAAAACAACGAGAAAACAATCAACAAAATGGCAGTAAGTGTAATTACCTTAAATATAAAT
This sequence comes from Panthera leo, assembly GCF_018350215.1. Lineage (NCBI taxonomy): Eukaryota > Metazoa > Chordata > Mammalia > Carnivora > Felidae > Panthera > Panthera leo. Next base: position 64,828,112 of record NC_056690.1, read on the forward strand.
TGACTAAATATTCCAATCAAAGGACAGAGCTGAATGGAAAAAAAATTATATGCTGGCTACATGACACTCATTTCAGATCTAAAGACACACAAAATGTAAGAGAAGGCATGGAAAAAGATATTCCATGCAAATACAAATAAAAAGCTGTGCTATCAATACTTATATCAGACAAAATATACTTTAAACAAAGACTGTAACAGGAGACAAATAAAGGCATTACATAATGATAAAGGGATCAATCTAAAAAGAGTATAACACTTGTAACTATCTATGTACCTAGCATAAAGGCACCTACATGTATGACACATATTAATAAATAGGAAGAGAGAAAATAACAGTAATATAATAACCAAGACTTTGATACCACACTTACATCAATGGATAGACCATCTAGGCTGAAAATCAATAAGGAAACATTGGCAATAAAAGACACATTAGACAAAATGGACTTATAGATATATACAGATCATTCTTTCTGAAAAAGCAGAATACACATTCTTTTCAAGTGCTCATATAACATTCTTTAGGATAGATTGCATGTTAGGCCACAAAACAAGTCTGGATAATTCAAAAAAAGTAAATTCATATCAAATAAATATTTGTTTTCTGACTACAATGGTATGAAAGTAGAAATTCAATTACAAGAAGAAAACTAGAAAAAAACCCATAAACCCATGGAGGCTAAACAATATGCTGACGAACAACTAGTGGGTCAACTAAGAAATCAAAGAAGAAATAAAATAATACTTTGAGGAAATTGAAAATGCAAACACAATGTTCCAAATCTATGGGATGCAGCAAAAGCAGTTCTAGGAGGAAAGTTTGCAGCAATATAGGCCTACATCAGGAAACAAGAAAAATTTCAAATAAACAATCTAACCTTTCATATATAGGAACTGGAAAAATAAGAACAAGCAAAGCCCAAAGTTAGTAGAAAGAAGGAAATAATGAAGATAAGAATGAAAATCAGTGAAATGAGACCAAAAAAAATACATAAAATATCAATGAAACTAAGATGTAGTGTTTTGAAAAGTTAAACAAAATTAACAAACCTTTATCCAGATGCATCAAGGGGGAAAAAAAAAAAGGCCCAAATACGTAAAATCAGAAGTGAAATAGAAGAAGTTACAAATGATTCCACAGAAATACAAAGGATCAAAAGAGCAATAAAAAAAAATATATATATATATATATGACAACAAATGGGACAACCTAGAAAAATGGATAAATTCTTGGAAACACACACCTTCTAAGAAAGATCAGGAAGAAATAGAATTCTGAATAGACCAATTACCAGTAATGAAATTGAATCAGTAATTTAAAAATTTCCCCTCCAGGACCAGATGGTTTTTTAGGGTAAACCAGCAAGCATTTAAAGAAGAGTTAGTACCCATACTTCTCAAATTTTTTTTTAAAAAATTGAATAGGAAGGAATTCTGGCAAACTTGTTTTGCAAGGCTCAGCATTACCCTAATACCAAAACCAAATAAGGACACCACAAATAAAAAAGGAAACAAAATATTAGTCCAGTATTCCTGTTGAACATAAATGCAAATATCCTGAAAAAAATATTGGCAAACTAAATTCAATAGTATGTTAAAAGAATCATACACTGTAATGCAGTGGGATTTATTCCAAGGATGCAAGGATGGTTCAAAATCTACAAATCAATTAGTGTTGATACATTATATTAACAAAAAATATAATAAAAATCATATGATCATCTAAAGTAGATAGAAAAAACATTTGACAAAATTCAACATCCATTTATGATTAAAAATATCATAAAAAGCTAACACCATATGAATGGTGAAAAGCTGAGAGTGTTTCCTTTAAGATCAGGAATAAGACAAGATCTCATTAATTTTATTTAATATAGTCTTAGAAGTCCTAGCCACAGCAATCAGAAAAGAAATAAACAGCATCCAAATTGGAAAATAAATAAAACTGTCACTATTTGTAGATGACATACTATATACAAAAAATCCTAAAGACTCCATCAAATAAAACTTACTAGACTAATAAATGAATTCACTAAAGCTTCAGGATATAAAATATGCATAAATCTTTGCATTTCTATACACAAATGAATAATCTGAAAGAGAATTTTAAAAATGTCACTTGCAATTACAGTAAGAAGACTAAAATATTTAGAAATAAATTTAGAGAAGAAGGCGAAAGACCAGTACTCTATAAACCATAAGACATTGATGAAAAATTGAAGACAGAAATAAAGGAAATACATACTGTAGTCATGAATTGGAAAAATAAATATTGTTAAGATGTCCATACTACCAAAGTAAGCTATAAATTCAATGCAATCTCTATCAAAATATCAATGGCAATTTTTATGGAACTAAAAGATAATTCTAAAAATTGTATGGAACCACGAAAATTCCCAAATAACCAAAACAATCTTGAGAAAGAAGAGGTATCACATTCCCTGACTTCAAACTATTCTACAAAGCTCTAGTAATGAAAACAATATGGTACTGGCACTAATACATACACACATATGGATCAATAGAACAGAATAGAAAGTCCATAAATAAACCCACATGTATACAGTAAATTATACTTCAACAGAAAAGACAAGAATTTATAATGGGGAAAAGGCCATCTTTTCATAAATAATACTGGGAAAATTGGATAGCTACATGCAGAAGAATGAAACTGGACCACTTTCTTCCACCAAATATGAAATAAGCTCAAAATGGATTAAAGAATTAAAGGTAATACTGGACATAATAAAAATCCCAAAGACAAAAAAAACGGTATTAAGCGCTTTAACATTGATCTTAATTTTTTCAGAACTATCTCCTCAGGCAAAGGGAGTAAAAGCAAAAATAAACAAATGAGACTACATCAAACTATAAAGCTTTTTAAGAATGAAGGAAACCAGAAGATGGAGGCTTAGGAGGACGCTGGGCTCACCGCGCGTCCTGCTGATCACTTAGATTCCACCTACACCTGCCTAAATAACCCAGAAAACTGCCAGAGGATTAGCAGAACGGAGTCTCTGGAGCCAAGCGCAGATGAGAGGCCCACGGAAGAGGGGCCCTCCTGAAGTGGATCACCTAACGAGAAGCGAGCTAAGCCTGCCCCTCCTGCCCCCGTGCACCTTGCCTACCCACCCCAGCTAATACGCCAGATCCCCAGCAACACAAGCCTGGCAGTGTGCAAGTAGCCCAGACGGGCCACGCCACCCCACAGTGAATCCCGCCCCTAGGAGAGGGGAAGAGAAGGCACACACCAGTCTGACTGTGGCCCCAGCGGTGGGCTGGGGGCAGACATCAGGTCTGACTGCGGCCCCGCCCACCAACTCCAGTTATACACCACAGCACGGGGGAAGTGCCCTGCAGGTCCTCACCACTCCAGGGACTCTCCAAAATGACCAAACGGAAGAATTCCCCTCAGAAGAATCTCCAGGAAATAACAAGAGCTAATGAACTGATCAAAAAGGATTTAAATAATATAACAGAAAGTGAATTTAGAATAATAGTCATAAAATTAATCGCTGGGCTGGAAAACAGTATACAGGACAGCAGAGAATCTCTTGCTACAGAGATCAAGGGACTAAGGAACAGTCACGAGGAGCTGAAAAACGCTTTAAACGAAATGCAAAACAAAATGGAAACCACGACGGCTCGGATTGAAGAGGCAGAGGAGAGAATAGGTGAACTAGAAGATAAAGTTATGGAAAAAGAGGAAGCTGAGAGAAAGAGAGATAAAAAAATCCAGGAGTATGAGGGGAAAATTAGAGAACTAAGTGATACACTAAAAAGAAATAATATATGCATAATTGGTATCCCAGAGGAGGAAGAGAGAGGGAAAGGTGCTGAAGGGGTACTTGAAGAAATTATAGCTGAGAACTTCCCTGACCTGGGGAAGGAAAAAGGCATTGAAATCCAAGAGGCACAGAGAACTCCCTTCAGACGTAACTTGAATCGATCTTCTGCACGACATATCATAGTGAAACTGGCAAAATACAAGGATAAAGAGAAAATTCTGAAAGCAGCAAGGGATAAACGTGCCCTCACATATAAAGGGAGACCTATAAGACTCGTGACTGATCTCTCTTTTGAAACTTGGCAGGCCAGAAAGGATTGGCACGATATCTTCAGTGTGCTAAACAGAAAAACTATGCAGCCGAGAATCCTTTATCCAGCAAGTCTGTCATTTAGAATAGAAGGAGAGATAAAGGTCTTCCCAAACAAACAAAAACTGAAGGAATTTGTCACCACTAAACCAGCCCTACAAGAGATCCTAAGGGGGATCCTGTGAGACAAAGTACCAGAGACATCACTACAAGCATAAAACATACAGACATCACAATGACTCTAAACCTGTATCTTTCTATAATAACACTGAATGTAAATGGATTAAATGCGCCAACCAAAAGACATAGGGTATCAGAATGGATAAAAAAACAAGACCCATCTATTTGCTGTCTACAAGAGACTCATTTTAGATCTAGGACACCTTTAGATTGAGAGTGAGGGGATGGAGAACTATTTATCATGCTACTGGAAGCCAATAGAAAGCTGGAGTAGCCATACTTATATCAGACAAACTAGACTTTAAATTCAAGGCTGTAACAAGAGATGAAGAAGGGCATTATATAATAATTACAGGGTCTATCCATCAGGAAGAGCTAACAATTATAAATATCTACGCGCCGAATACCGGAGCCCCCAAATATATAAAACAACTACTCATAAACATAAGCAACCTTATTGATAAGAATGTGGTCATTGCAGGGGACTTTAACACCCCACTTACAGAAATGGATAGATCATCTAGACACACAGTCAATAAAGAAACAAGGGCCCTGAATGATATGTTGGAACAGATGGACTTGACAGATATATTTAGAACTCTGCATCCCAAAGCAACAGAATATACTTTCTTCTCGAGTGCACATGGAACATTCTCCAAGATAGATCATATACTGGGTCACAAAACAGCCCTTCATAAGTTTACAAGAATTGAAATTATACCATGCATACATTGTGCATACCACAATGCTATGAAGCTTGAAATCAACCACAGGAAAAAGTCTGGAAAACCTCCAAAAGCATGGAGGTGAAAGAACACCCTACTAACGAATGAGTGGGTCAACCAGGCAATTAGAGAAGAAATTAAAAAATATATGGAAACAAACGAAAACGAAAATACAACAATCCAAATGCTTTGGGACGCAGCGAAGACAGTCCTGAGAGGAAAATACATTGCAATCCAGGCCTATCTCAAGAAACAAGAAAAATCCCAAATACAAAATCTAACAGCACACCTAAAGGAAATAGAAGCAGAACAGCAAAGGCAGCCTAAACCCAGCAGAAGAAGAGAAATAATAAAGATCAGAGCAGAAATAAACAATATAGAATCTAAAAAAACGGTAGAGCAGATCAACGAAACCAAGAGTTGGTTTTTTGAAAAAATAAACAAAATTGACAAACCTCTAGCCAGGCTTCTCAAAAAGAAAAGGGAGATGACCCAAATAGATAAAATCATGAATGAAAATGGAATTATTACAACCAATCCCTCAGAGATACAAACAATTATCAGGGAATACTTTGAAAAATTATATGCCAATGAATTGGACAACCTGGAAGAAATGGACAAATTCCTAAACACCCACACTCTTCCAAAACTCAATCAGGAGGAAATAGAAAGCTTGAGCAGACCCATAACCAGCGAAGAAATTGAATCGGTTATCAAAAATCTCCCAACAAATAAGAGTCCAGGACCAGAAGGCTTCCCAGGGGAGTTCTACCAGACGTTTGAAGCAGAGATAATACCTATCCTTCTCAAGCTATTCCAAGAAATAGAAAGGGAAGGAAAACTTCCAGACTCATTCTATGAAGCCAGAATTACTTTGATTCCTAAACCAGACAGAGACCCAGTAAAAAAAGAGAACTACAGGCCAATATCCCTGATGAATATGGATGCAAAAATTCTCAATAAGATACTAGCAAATCGAATTCAACAGCATATAAAAAGAATTATTCACCATGATCAAGTGGGATTCATTCCTAGGCTGCAGGGCTGGTTCAACATTCGCAAATCAATCAACGTGATACATCACATTAACAAAAAAAAAGAGAAGAACCATATGATCCTGTCAATCGATGCAGAAAAGGCCTTTGACAAAATCCAGCACCCTTTCTTAATAAAAACCCTTGAGAAAGTCGGGATAGAAGGAACATACTTAAAGATCATAAAAGCCATTTATGAAAAGCCCACAGCTAACATCATCCTCAACGGGGAAAAACTGAGAGCTTTTTCCCTGAGATCAGGAACACGACAGGGATGACCACTCTCACCGCTGTTGTTTAACATAGTGCTGGAAGTTCTAGCATCAGCAATCAGACAACAAAAGGAAATCAAAGGCATCAAAATTGGCAAAGATGAAGTCAAGCTTTCGCTTTTTGCAGATGACATGATATTATACATGGAAAATCCAATAGACTCCACCAAAAGTCTGCTAGAACTGATACATGAATTCAGCAAAGTTGCAGGATACAAAATCAATGTGCAGAAATCAGTTGCATTCTTATACAGTAACAATGAAGCAACAGAAAGACAAATAAAGAAACTGATCCCATTCACAATTGCACCAAGAAGTATAAAATACCTAGGAATAAATCTAACCAACGATGTAAAAGATCTGTATGCTGAAAACTATAGAAAGCTTATGCAGGTAATTGAAGAAGATATAAAGAAATGGAAAGACATTCCCTGCTCATGGATTGGAAGAATAAATATTGTCAAAATGTCAATACTACCCAAAGCTATCTACACATTCAATGCAATCCCAATCAAAATTGCACCAGCATTCTTCTCGAAACTAGAACAAGCAATCCTAAAATTCATATGGAACCACAAAAGGCCCCAAATAGCCAAAGTAATTTTGAAGAAGACGACCAAAGCAGGAGGCATCACAATCCCAGACTTTAGCCTCTACTACAAAGCTGTAATCATCAAGACAGCATGGTATTGGCATAAAAACAGACACATAGACCAATGGAATAGAATAGAAACCCCAGAACTAGACCCACAAATGTATGGCCAACTAATCTTTGACAAAGCAGGAAAGAACATCCAATGGAAAAAAGACAGTCTCTTTAACAAATGGTGCTGGGAGAACTGGACAGCAACATGCAGAAGGTTGAAATTAGACCACTTTCTCACACCATTCACAAAAATAAACTCAACATGGATAAAGGACTTGAATGTGAGACAGGAAACCATCAAAACCCTAGAGGAGAAAGCAGGAAAAGACCTCTCTGACCTCAGCCGTAGCAATCTCTTACTCGGCACATCCCCAAAGGCAAGGGAATTAAAAGCAAAAGTGAATTACTGGGACCTTATGAAGATAAAAAGCTTCTGCACAGCAAAGGAAACAACCAACAAAACTAAAAGGCAACCAACGGAATGGGAAAAGATATTTGCAAATGACATATCGGACAAAGGGCTAGTATCCAAAATGTATAAAGAGCTCACCAAACTCCACACCCGAAAAACAAATAACCCAGTGAAGAAATGGGCAGAAAACATGAATAGACACTTCTCTAAAGAAGACATCCGGATGGCCAACAGGCACATGAAAAGATGTTCAATGTCGCTCCTTACCAGGGAAATACAAATCAAAACCACACTCAGATATCACCTCACGCCAGTCAGAGTGGCCAAAATGAAGAAATCAGGAGACTATAGATGCTGGCGAGGATGTGGAGAAACGGGAACCCTCTTGCACTGTTGGTGGGAATGCAAATTGGTGCAGCCGCTCTGGAAAGCAGTGTGGAGGTTCCTCAGAAAATTAAAAATAGACCTACCCTATGACCCAGCAATAGCATTGCTAGGAATCTATCCAAGGGATACAGGAGTACTGATGCATAGGGGCACTTGTACCCCAATGTTTATAGCAGCACTCTCAACAATAGCCAAATTATGGAAAGAGCCTACATGTCCATCAACTGATGAATGGATAAAGAAATTGTGGTTTATATACACAATGGAATACTACGTGGCAATGAGAAAAAATGAAATATGGCCTTTTGTAGCAACGTGGATGGAACTGGAGAGTGTGATGCTAAGTGAAATAAGCCATACAGAGAAAGACAGATACCATATGGTTTCACTCTTATGTGGATCCTGAGAAACGTAACAGAAACCCATGGGGGAGGGGAAGGAAAAAAAAAAAAAAAAAGAGGTTAGAGTGGGAGAGAGCCAAAGCATAAGAGACTGTTAAAAACTGAGAACAAACTGAGGGTTGATGGGGGGTGGGAGGGAGGGGAGGGTGGGTGATGGGTATTGAGGAGGGCACCTTTTGGGATGAGCACTGGGTGTTGTATGGAAACCAATTTGACAGTAAATTTCATATATTAAAAAAATTTAAAAAAAAAAAGAATGAAGGAAACCATTAACAAAACAAAAAAGACAATCCATTGAATGGGAGTAGATATTTGCAAATGATACAACCAATAAGAGGTTAATAAGTAAAGTATATAAAGAGCTCACACAACTCAATATAAAAAAATCCAAACAAAAAAATGGACAGAGAACATGAATGCACATTTCTCCAAAGAAGACAGATGATGAACAGACACATTAAAAGATGCTCAATATCACTAATCATCAGGGAAGTACAAATCCAAACCACAATGAGATGCCACCTCACACTTGTCAGAATGGGTGTTATCAAGAACACAAGAAACAATAAGTGTTGGTGAGGATGCAGAGAACAGGGAACCTTATGCACTGTTGTTGGAAATGGAAATGGCATAGCCTCTAGGGAAAACAGTATGGAGGTTTCTCAACAATTTAAAAGTAGAAATAGCATAGAATCCAGCAATTCCATTTCTGGATATTTATCCAAAGAAAAAAATAGCCAAGAGGAGGAGGCTAAGAGAAGATGGCCAAAGAGAAGAGGATGAAAAGTTACAAACTTCCAGTTATAAACTAAAAGATATGACGATGTAATTAATATACAGCATAGGGGGGGGTTCCGGAAGATGGCGGCGTAGGAGGACGCGGGGCTCACAGCGCGTCCTGCCGATCACTTAGATTCCACCTACACCTGCCTAAAGAACCCAGAAAACCGCCAGAGGAGTAGCAGAAGGGAGTCCGGAGTCAAGCGCAGACCAGAGGCCCACGGAAGAGGGTAGGAAGGGCGGCGAGGCGGTGCGCGCTCCACGGACTGGCGGGAGGGAGCCGGGGCGGAGGGGCGGCTCGCTGGCCAAGCAGAGCCCCCGAGTCTGGCTGGCAAAAGCGGAGGGGCCGGACGGACTGTGTTCCGACAGCAAGCGTGACTTAGAGTCTGGGAGGTCAGAAGTTAACAGCTCTGCTCGGAAAGCAGGAAGGCTGGAGGACAAAGGGAGGGAGAGCTGCTGAGCCCCCCGACGGCAGAGCTCAGCTTGGCGGGGAACAAAGGCGCTCACCAGCGCCATCTCCCCCGCCCATCCCCCAGCCAAAATCCCAAAGGGAACCAGTTCCTGCCAGGGAACTTGCTCGCTCCGCGCAAACACCCAACTCTGTGCTTCTGCGGAGCCAAACCTCCGGCAGCGGATCTGACTCCCTCCCGCTGCCACAGGGCTCCTCCTGAAGTGGATCACCTAAGGAGAAGCTAGCTAAGCCTGCCCCTCCAGCCCCCGTGCACCTTGCCTACCCACCCCAGCTAATACGCCAGATCCCCAGCAACACAAGCCTGGCAGTGTGCGAGTAGCCCAGACGGGACACGCCACCCCACAGTGAATCCCGCCCCTAGGAGAGGGGAAGAGAAGGCACACACCAGTCTGACTGTGGCCCCAGCGGTGGGCTGGGGGCAGACATCGGGTCGGACTGCGGCCCCGCCCACTAACTCCAGTTATACACCACAGCACGGGGGAAGTGCCCTGCAGGTCCTCACCACGCCAGGGACTCTCCAAAATGACCAAACGGAAGAATTCCCCTCAGAAGAATCTCCAGGAAATAACAACAGCTAATGAACTGATCAAAAAGGATTTAAATAATATAACAGAAAGTGAATTTAGAATAATAGTCATAAAATTAATCGCTGGGCTTGAAAACAGTATACAGGACAGCAGAGAATCTCTTGCCACAAAGATCGAGGGACTAAGGAACAGTCACGAGGAGCTGAAAAACGCTTTAAACGAAATGCAAAACAAAATGGAAACCACGACGGCTCGGATTGAAGAGGCAGAGGAGAGAATAGGTGAACTAGAAGATAAAGTTATGGAAAAAGAGGAAGCTGAGAGAAAGAGAGATAAAAAAATCCAGGAGTATGAGGGGAAAATTAGAGAACTAAGTGATACACTAAAAAGAAATAATATATGCATAATTGGTATCCCAGAGGAGGAAGAGAGAGGGAAAGGTGCTGAAGGGGTACTTGAAGAAATTATAGCTGAGAACTTCCCTGACCTGGGGAAGGAAAAAGGCATTGAAATCCAAGAGGCACAGAGAACTCCCTTCAGACGTAACTTGAATCGATCTTCTGCACGACATATCATAGTGAAACTGGCAAAATACAAGGATAAAGAGAAAATTCTGAAAGCAGCAAGGGATAAACGTGCCCTCACATATAAAGGGAGACCTATAAGACTCGTGACTGATCTCTCTTTTGAAACTTGGCAGGCCAGAAAGGATTGGCACGATATCTTCAGTGTGCTAAACAGAAAAACTATGCAGCCGAGAATCCTTTATCCAGCAAGTCTGTCATTTAGAATAGAAGGAGAGATAAAGGTCTTCCCAAACAAACAAAAACTGAAGGAATTTGTCACCACTAAACCAGCCCTACAAGAGATCCTAAGGGGGATCCTGTGAGACAAAGTACCAGAGACATCACTACAAGCATAAAACATACAGACATCACAATGACTCTAAACCTGTATCTTTCTATAATAACACTGAATGTAAATGGATTAAATGCGCCAACCAAAAGACATAGGGTATCAGAATGGATAAAAAAACAAGACCCATCTATTTGCTGTCTACAAGAGACTCATTTTAGATCTGAGGACACCTTTAGATTGAGAGTGAGGGGATGGAGAACTATTTATCATGCTACTGGAAGCCAATAGAAAGCTGGAGTAGCCATACTTATATCAGACAAACTAGACTTTAAATTCAAGGCTGTAACAAGAGATGAAGAAGGGCATTATATAATAATTACAGGGTCTATCCATCAGGAAGAGCTAACAATTATAAATATCTACGCGCCGAATACCGGAGCCCCCAAATATATAAAACAACTACTCATAAACATAAGCAACCTTATTGATAAGAATGTGGTCATTGCAGGGGACTTTAACACCCCACTTACAGAAATGGATAGATCATCTAGACACACAGTCAATAAAGAAACAAGGGCCCTGAATGATACGTTGGAACAGATGGACTTGACAGATATATTTAGAACTCTGCATCCCAAAGCAACAGAATATACTTTCTTCTCGAGTGCACATGGAACATTCTCCAAGATAGATCATATACTGGGTCACAAAACAGCCCTTCATAAGTTTACAAGAATTGAAATTATACCATGCATACATTGTGCATACCACAATGCTATGAAGCTTGAAATCAACCACAGGAAAAAGTCTGGAAAACCTCCAAAAGCATGGAGGTGAAAGAACACCCTACTAACGAATGAGTGGGTCAACCAGGCAATTAGAGAAGAAATTAAAAAATATATGGAAACAAACGAAAATGAAAATACAACAATCCAAACGCTTTGGGATGCAGCGAAGGCAGTCCTGAGAGGAAAATACATTGCAATCCAGGCCTATCTCAAGAAACAAGAAAAATCCCAAATACAAAATCTAACAGCACACCTAAAGGAAATAGAAGCAGAACAGCAAAGGCAGCCTAAACCCAGCAGAAGAAGAGAAATAATAAAGATCAGAGCAGAAATAAACAATATAGAATCTAAAAAAACGGTAGAGCAGATCAACGAAACCAAGAGTTGGTTTTTTGAAAAAATAAACAAAATTGACAAACCTCTAGCCAGGCTTCTCAAAAAGAAAAGGGAGATGACCCAAATAGATAAAATCATGAATGAAAATGGAATGATTACAACCAATCCCTCAGAGATACAAACAATTATCAGGGAATACTATGAAAAATTATATGCCAGCAAATTGGACAACCTGGAAGAAATGGACAAATTTCTAAACACCCACACTCTTCCAAAACTCAATCAGGAGGAAATAGAAAGCTTGAACAGACCCATAACCAGCGAAGAAATTGAATCGGTTATCAAAAATCTCCCAACAAATAAGAGTCCAGGACCAGATGGCTTCCCAGGGGAGTTCTACCAGACGTTTAAAGCAGAGATAATACCTATCCTTCTCAAGCTATTCCAAGAAATAGAAAGGGAAGGAAAACTTCCAGACTCATTCTATGAAGCCAGTATTACTTTGATTCCTAAACCAGACAGAGACCCAGTAAAAAAAGAGAACTACAGGCCAATATCCCTGATGAATATGGATGCAAAAATTCTTAATAAGATACTAGCAAGTCGAATTCAACAGCATATAAAAAGAATTATTCACCATGATCAAGTGGGATTCATTCCTGGGATGCAGGGCTGGTTCAACATTCGCAAATCGATCAACGTGATACATCACATTAACAAAAAAAAAGAGAAGAACCATATGATCCTGTCAATCGATGCAGAAAAGGCCTTTGACAAAATCCAGCACCGTTTCTTAATAAAAACCCTTGAGAAAGTCGGGATAGAAGGAACATACTTAAAGATCATAAAGGCCATTTATGAAAAGCCCACAGCTAACATCATCCTCAACGGGGAAAAACTGAGAGCTTTTTCCCTGAGATCAGGAACACGACAGGGATGCCCACTGTCACCGCTGCTGTTTAATATAGTGCTGGAAGTTCTAGCATCAGCAATCAGACAACAAAAGGAAATCAAAGGCATCAAAATTGGCAAAGATGAAGTCAAGCTTTCGCTTTTTGCAGATGACATGATATTATACATGGAAAATCCGATAGACTCCACCAAAAGTCTGCTAGAACTGATACATGAATTCAGCAAAGTTGCAGGATACAAAATCAATGTGCAGAAATCAGTTGCATTCTTATACACTAACAATGAAGCAACAGAAAGACAAATGAAGAAACTGATCCCATTCACAATTGCACCAAGAAGCATAAAATACCTAGGAATAAATCTAACCAAAGATGTAAAAGATCTGTATGCTGAAAACTATAGAAAGCTTATGCAGGTAATTGAAGAAGATATAAAGAAATGGAAAGACATTCCCTGCTCATGGATTGGAAGAATAAATATTGTCAAAATGTCAATACTACCCAAAGCTATCTACACATTCAATGCAATCCCAATCAAAATTGCACCAGCATTCTTCTCGAAACTAGAACAAGCAATCCTAAAATTCATATGGAACCACAAAAGGCCCCGAATAGCCAAAGTAATTTTGAAGAAGAAGACCAAAGCAGGAGGCATCACAATCCCAGACTTTAGCCTCTACTACAAAGCTGTCATCATCAAGACAGCATGGTATTGGCATAAAAACAGACACATAGACCAATGGAATAGAATAGAAACCCCAGAACTAGACCCACAAACGTATGGCCAACTCATCTTTGACAAAGCAGGAAAGAACATCCAATGGAAAAAAGACAGTCTCTTTAACAAATGGTGCTGGGAGAACTGGACAGCAACATGCAGAAGGTTGAAACTAGACCACTTTCTCACACCATTCACAAAAATAAACTCAAAATGGATAAAGGACCTGAATGTGAGACAGGAAACCATCAAAACCTTAGAGGAGAAAGCAGGAAAAGACCTCTCTGACCTCAGCCGTAGCAATCTCTTACTCGGCACATCCCCAAAGGCAAGGGAATTAAAAGCAAAAGTGAATTACTGGGACCTTATGAAGATAAAAAGCTTCTGCACAGCAAAGGAAACAACCAACAAAACTAAAAGGCAACCAACGGAATGGGAAAAGATATTTGCAAATGACACATCGGACAAAGGGCTAGTATCCAAAATCTATAAAGAGCTCATCAAACTCCACACCCGAAAAACAAATAACCCAGTGAAGAAATGGGCAGAAAACATGAATAGACACTTCTCTAAAGAAGACATCCGGATGGCCAACAGGCACATGAAAAGATGTTCAACGTCGCTCCTTATCAGGGAAATACAAATCAAAACCACACTCAGATACCACCTCACGCCAGTCAGAGTGGCCAAAATGAAGAAATCAGGAGACTATAGATGCTGGAGAGGATGTGGAGAAACAGGAACCCTCTTGCACTGTTGGTGGGAATGCAAATTGGTGCAGCCGCTCTGGAAAGCAGTGTGGAGGTTCCTCAGAAAATTAAAAATAGACCTACCCTATGACCCAGCAATAGCACTGCTAGGAATTTATCCAAGGGATACAGGAGTACTGATGCATAGGGGCACCTGTACCCCAATGTTTATAGCGGCACTCTCAACAATAGCCAAATTATGGAAAGAGCCTAAATGTCCATCAACTGATGAATGGATAAAGAAATTGTGGTTTATATACACAATGGAATACTACGTGGCAATGAGAAAAAATGAAATATGGCCTTTTGTAGCAACATGGATGGAACTGGAGAGTGTGATGCTAAGTGAAATAAGCCATACAGAGAAAGACAGATACCATATGGTTTCACTCTTATGTGGATCCTGAGAAACATAACAGAAACCCATGGGGGAGGGGAAGGAAAAAAAAAAAAAAAAAAAGAGGTTAGAGTGGGAGAGAGCCAAAGCATAAGAGACTGTTAAAAACTGAGAACAAACTAAGGGTTGATGGGGGGTGGGAGGGAGGGCAGGGTGGGTGATGGGTATTGAGGAGGGCACCTTTTGGGATGAGCACTGGGTGTTGTATGGAAACCAATTTGACAATAAATTTCATATATTAAAAAAAAATAAAAAAATAAAAAAATAAAAATAAAAAACAAAACAAAACAAAACAAAAAAATAAATAATATACAGCATAGGGAATACTGTAACAACTCTGTATGGTGACAGATGGTAGCTAGATTGTCATGGTTATCACATTGTAATGTACATGAATGTCAAATCACTATGTTATACACCTGAAATTAATATTGTATGTCAACTATAGTTCAATAAAAAATATAGAAAATTTTAAAAGTCTTATTTGCTATTGATATATACTTAACTATTGAGACAGAGGATGAATGGAGGACTGCAATATCAAAGATTTACCTACCATTCCTCTTGTTTTCTTAAAAGGTATACTTATATACGAGCACTGGAGAAAAAAAAAAGTATGAAAAACACATTTACACTATGTAAGTGTGTGCATATTTACAAAGTGTTTTCCATACAAAATTACAAATTATCTATAATATATTGGAGATATTTCCTTCCCATTTTTTATACACATAAATTCTTTAAAAAGGTTTAATCACTTGACTAGGATCAAAATGTAAATAATTAAATCCAAATCTGAAGTATACATTAATGTGTTTCCCAGGCTAAGCTGTTGGCCACTCTGCAGGACTGTTTCACAAATGGTTATGTGACAGAATAAAAAGTAAATTCAAGCCTTCATTTTGGTACTGGTTTGGAAAGCCTATCATATATTCTCATGAAGACTATGTTAGAAATAATGGTAAAATTTTTAGAGTCCAAAACACTTATTAAATTAGTAGTAACTGAAATAAAACAAGCCATTATTGCTTTCCCAACCCAAGGGTGGTGCACAAGTAGACCTGGATAGGATCTGAACACTCGACAAATATATTTCGTTACAATGGAGTTCAAGGAACTTGTGTATCCTCACATGATAATGATGTTTTGTATTTTTGTGCATTTTTTTAAGAGGATGGAGGTATCTACATGTTTGGGGATGCCTGGTTATTCAATTTCTCATACACTTCTAGATTTAAATTGCTAATTTTTATTTAATGTTCTTCCATTTGTGTTTAATTGGGAGATTATTATAAAATAACCAGTTTGGGGTTTCAATGTTTTATTATTTTGGTTAATATTTACCTGATATACATACTTTAATTTCTCACTATGTTTCATTGTATTGTTTCATTTGTCAGTGTATTTTCATAAGCAGTGCTGAGCTATTTTATTTTTATTATTTTTAGAGAAACTAGTAACCTGTAATATTTCATAAGTTAATGTAATTTCACTGCATTTATGTCATTGCTTAGATTGAATGTATTTCTGCTATCTTATTTTTTTATTAGTTTTTATCTTTTTTTCTTTCCTCCTTTTGTTTTCCTTCCTTACTTTGTTTTGAATTAAAATTTTTCTTTATTATTTTTTTCCTTACTGTTTTAGAGACTACAAATTGCAACCCTATGCTCTTAGTGGCAACTTTTAATGGTCCCATTAGCGGCTCCTTATTTATGAGCTGTATTAAAAATATATACATGTAGATTCTTTCATTTTATATTGAAATACCTTCAGCTACTTTTGTTTTTGTAGTTTTTTTATATAAAAATCTATAACAATTTTTTGATGCAAGAAAGGTTACTCCTTTCTCCATTTTCCAACATTTGAATTTTCTGAGTTTGTATCTTTAAAGATTGCTCAAAACCAGCAAAAGTTAGGATTTTTGTTTTCAAATGGAGCTTTTAATATATTTATAATTAATATAACTTATAATGTATTTGGATTTCATCTATTTGTGTGTTGGGGATTTTGTTATTTGTACATGTCCTGTTTGTCCTATTTCTTTTTTTCCCTTCATTTATTACTTTCTTTTGGATTATTTTCCTCATAGTTCTATTACTCCCTTAGTTAGAAAGTTATAATATAAACCCTTAACAAAAACTTAATCACTGTCTTTATCCTCCTCTCAGAATATGTAAGAACCTTGGATCTCATGACTCTGAGATCATGACCTGAGCAAAATCAAGAGTTGGGCACTTAACCAACTGAGCCACCCAGGTGCCCCTCAGTTTATGTCTCTTAACCTCTTTTATATATTTTTCACTTTGACTTCTCTGTAAAACGTTAAAAATAATTTCTTCTGGGGGAGCCTGGGTGGCTCAGTGAGGTAAGTATCTGACTTCAGATTGAGTCATGATCTCGGGGTCTGTGAGTTCAACACCCCCCCACCCCCCACGTTGGGTTCTGTGCTGACAGCTCAGAGCCTGGAGCCTACTTCAGATTCTGTCTCCTCTCTCTCTCTCTCTCTCTCTCTCTGCCCCTCCCCAACTCATACTCGGTCTCTGTCTCTCTTAAAAATAAATAAACATTAAAAAATTAATAATAACTTCTTCTGACTTTTTCTGGTCTTTATATTTAATCTGCTATTAAATTCAACTATTAGGCTTTCTAATCTACTTTATTAAATTATATTTTATATTCTACAATATGCCATTTTAAGTACAGTTCACTAAGTTTAGGCAAATGTATGTGTTTATGTGACTTCCACTAAAGCTAGCAGAGACCATTGCCATCACTTCAAGTTCTCTGTGTGTCTTTGTAGTTAATTCTCCAACCCCCACCACAAACCACTAATTACCTGATTTCTATTTTAGTGACTCTTTTTATCTTTTCAAAAACTTCATATAAATTAAATCATTATTTTCATTTTTTGGCCTGGCTTCTCCTATTTGGAATACTTTTTATGGGATATTTATCCATATTCATTCATGTATTAATAGTTTATTCATTTTTATCAGGTAGTAGTCTATTATATGACCATGGAATACTTATAAATTCCCATTGATAAGCATTAAGATTGTGTCCATGTTTAAGGTGTAAGAAATACTGTGAAAATTCTGTTGTTGTTATGGCATCCATTTATTCAATGAATAAGTATTCATTGAATATTTTAATAGTTACCATGTAATAAGGAAATGTTATTAGGTATATGAAGACTACCAAGAAATCTGAAGGTATTTCAACCCTTAAAATCAAACTACTTGAAGAAGTTTGGATTTTGGGAAGTTCTTTACAATTTTCAAAGCCCATTCACCTACTACAAATCTTCATCTGAATTTTTTTCAGCTTTATTGAGATATGGTTGACATATAAGAATGTGTAAGTTTAAAGCGTATAATATGTTGACCTGATACAGTTATATTCTGCAAAATGTTTATCAATAGGGAGTTAGCTAACACCTCCATCATGTTACATAGCTACCATTTCATTTTTGCAGTGAAAACATTTAAGATCTACTTTCTTAGCAATGTTGTATATACCACACAATTATTAACCATAATCACCATGCTGTTAGACCTCCAAAACTTATTCATCTTATAACTGGAGGTTTCTAATCTTTGACCATCTTCTCATTTTCCTCAGCCCCTGATAAAATACCATTTTGTTCTCTGTTTCAATAAGTTTTGGAGTATAAAAAGTGTTCAGTTTTGAGGTATAAGAAATGTTATAAAAATTCTTTTAAATGTGGAATACTCAAGAATACAATCTCTCAGCGTGCCTGGGTGGCTCAGTCAGTTGAGTGTCCAACTTCAGCTCATGTCATGACCTCACAGTTCATGAGTTTGAGCTCCCTGCTGTCAGCACAGAGCCTGTTTTGCATCCTCTGTCCCCCCACTCTTCCCCTCCCCATTCACTCTCTCTCTCTCTCAAAAAACAAACTTAAAAAAAAGAGTGCAATTTATCATTTATTAAGTGTATTTCTAGCTCCAAAAGGAACTTCCTATAGCTTTTCCAGAGTAGCTGTTTAATTTTACATTTCCATAAGCAATGTATATTCCACAATGTTGTTCCATAACATTATCTACATTTTGTATTTTCAGTCTTTTCACTTTTAGCCATTCTAATGTATGTGTAGTAAAATTCACCATGATTTTGTTTTCCATTTCCTTGGTGAATAATATTATGCATCTCTCTATATATTTACTAGACATTCATTTATCTTGAAATGTTGGTTCAAATCATGTGTTCATGTTAATTGATGAGAATACTCAATATTGTTTTAATGTTATGATAATAGTTTCCCCTAACTGTCCCATAGATTTTATATAATTGCAGTCAAAACTTCAGCAGGCTTTTTTTTAAGCAATTGGCAATGAGATTCTAAAATTTATATGGAAATACAAAGAATCTAGAATTACTAAACTACTTTGGTAAAGAAATTCTTTCAAAAGACAAGACAATTAGCCTACTTTAAAAATAGGCAAAATAAGGGCACCTGGATGGCTCAGTCAGTTAAACGTCTGACTTCAGCTCAGGTCATGATCTCACGGTTCGTGGGTTCATGCCCTGTGTTGGGCTCTGTACTGACAGCTCAGAGCCTGGACCCTGCTTGGGATTCTGTGTCTTCCTCTGTCTCTGCCCTCCCTCCACTTACACTCTGTCTCTGCCTTTCAAAAATAAATAAACATTAAAAAATTAAAAAAAAATAAAAATGGGCAAAATAGTTATATCAATATCAATAATAATAAAGGAAATAGAAATAGAAACAATAATGAGTGCCTAATACTCATACTAGGATGGTCAAAATAAAGGCAAAAAAACCTGATCATATTAAGTGCTTAAGAGTATAGAAATTGTCGAGATGAGATTTTAGGAAGAAGAAGACACATAAAGAAAGAGCTACAGAAATCTGCATGATCAAGCATTCAACACATTAGGAATGTGATTCCTAATAATCACATTTGGAATTCAAATAAATATTACTAAACATGTGAAACAGCAGAAAACATCTCTATAATGAGAAAAAAAAGTCAATAGAACCAGACTCAGAAATGACACAGATGGATATTAAAACAGCTATGATAACTATGATCAGTGTAGCTCTTTATCCCACTCTGGCCACAATAGTGAAAGGAGCTGCTGCCATGTCCACCTGCCTGCAATGGGTGGTGTGAGGAACTGCTCCAGCTTCCTGAAAAAGAAAAAGCAGACATACAACACCAAACCCAATAACCTGAAGAGTCCCAACTCCTTCTGTGACAATGGGCTGATTCACTGCAAGACTGTGGGCATCGAATTGATGGCCCCAGAAAATGTGTAATGGTCAGGAAGTGGGTATCTGGCCAGTGAAAACCCACTACCTCCTAGGTGGAGACCACCATTAACAAGACTGGGCCACCCTAGCAGCATCAGCACATAATCTGCAAGGACAAGTTCTGCCCAGATGTGCACATGGCTGCCATTCATGGAACCAACACCATCCTGTGCTGCCAGAAGTTTGTTATGATAAAGAGGAAGCATCCTGCCCCACCAAGAGCTCCTGATCACCTGCCTTCCATCTTCAAAGCAACAAATATGTCAACCACCTCAAACAATAATAATAATAATACCTTGTTCTGTGTTCACATGGGAGATCATGCAGATTCAGGAACAGAGTCAGCAGGAGGCTAATGATCTTGGTCATGAGGATGTGCTTATGTTTTTCTGTTTCCCAAGGACAGTCTCCTGAAAGTGCTCCAAACAATAGTTCTTTAACAGTTTATTTCATCTTTTGAGAAACTTCCATACTGTTTTCCATACTGGATAAACTAATTTACAGTTGAGTCACAGTGCACAAGGTTTCTCGTTTCTCCAAATCTCTGCCAAAACATGTTATCTCCTGTCTTCTTCGTGATAGCCATTCTAATCTTAAAAAGCCAAACTCATAGAAACAGAGAATGGAATGAAAGTTACCTGTCAAGTCATGTGAGGAAATTGGAGTTGGGGGATGTTTTTGTAATGTTTATTTATTTTTTGAGAGAGAGAGACAGCGCACGAGTGGGGGAAGAGAAGAGAGAGGGAGACACAGAATCCGAAGCAGCCTTCAGGCTCTGAGCTGTCAGCACAGAACCCGACAGGGGCTCGAACTCACGGAACGTGAGATCATGACCTTAGCCGAAGTCCGATGCTCAACCGACTGAGCCAACCCGGTGTCCCAGGTTTGGGGGATGTTTTTAAAGGGTACAAAGTTGCAAATAAAAGATGAGTAAGTCCTGATATCTAATGCAGAGAGATTATAACCGAAGTTATATACATCAAAGTTGCTAATAGTCTAGATCTTAAATGTTTTCAACACACACACAAAATAATTATATTAGGACACAATAAATCAAAATGGAAATCACAAATTAAATGGAAAGGAACACCTGGTTGGCTCATTTGGTTCAGTGATCCTTGATTTTGGCTCAGGTGATGATCCCAAGGTTGTGGAATGAAGTTCCATGTTTGGCTCCATACTGACCATGGAGCCTGTTTAAGATTCTCTCTCTCTCTCCCTCTCTCTCTCTCTCTGCCCCTCTCACCTGCTTGCACTGACTCTCTCTCTTTAAAACAATTAAATGGAGAGAAATGAAAATAAAAACGTAATGATTCAAAATCTTTGGGATGCAGCAAAAGCTGTCCTAACAGGGAGGTTTATAGTAATACAGGTCTACCTGTACCTGAAGGTTACAGGTCTACCTGAAACAACCTAACATTACACCTAAAAGAGCTGTAAAAAGAACAGCAAGAAAAACACAAAATCAGCAGAGGAAGGAAATAATAAAGATAAGAACAGAAATAAATGATATCAAAACAAACAAAAAAAGCAAACAAACAATAGAACAAATCAATGCAACCAGGAGGTGGTTCTTTAAAAAGATCAACAAAATTGATAAGCCTGTAGGCAGACTCATGGAAAAAGAGACAGACAGAGACAGAGAGGACTCAATTCAACAAAATCACAAATTAAAGATGAGAAGTAACAACTGACACCACAGAAGTACAAATGACAATAAGAGAATATTATGAAAAAATATATGCCAAAACATTACAAAACCTAGAAGAAATGGATAGATTACTAGAAATGTATAACTTACTGAAACTGAAGTAGGAAGAAATAGAGTATTAATAGACTTATTACAAGTAATGAAATTGAATCAGTAATTCAAAAAACCCCAACAAACAAAAGTCCAGGACCAGACAGCTTCACAGGTGAAATCTACCAAACATTTAAAGCGTTAATACCTATTGTTCTCAAACTACTCCAAAAAATAGAAGGGAAACTCCCAAATCCATTCTAAGAGGGCAGCATTACCCTGATATTAAAACCAGATAAAGACAGTGAGAGAGAGAGAGGTGGGGGGTGGGGGGAGGGAAGGAGGGAGGGAGAGAGAGAGAATGAACTACAGGCCAATATCTCTGATGAACATAGATGCAAAATCCTCAACAAAATATTAGAAAACAGAATCCAGCAATACATTTAAAAAATGATTCACCAAAATCAAGTGGGATTTATTCCTAGGATATAAGTGTCATTCAATATTTGCAAATCAATATATGATACATCACATCAATAAGAGAAAGGATAAAAACTACATGATTATTTTAATAGATGTAGAAAAAGCATTCAATGAAGTATAAAATCCATTCATGATAAAAACCCTCAGCAAGGTAGGTTAAGAGAGAACATTCAGCAGTATAATAAAATCCTTATGTAAAAAGCCCACAGCTAACATCATACTCAATGGGAAAAAACTGAGAGCTTTTCCTCTAAGGTAAGAACAAAACAAAGATGGCCACTCTCACCACTTTTATTCCACATACTACTGGAAGTCCTACCCACAGCAATCAGACAACAAAAAGAGACAAATATATCCAAATTGGTAAGAAAGAAGTAAAACTTTTACTGTTTGTAGATGACATGATACTTTCTATATAAAACTCTATAAAGACTCCACCAAAAAACTCCTAGAACTGAATGAATTTTGTAAGGTTGTAGGATACAAAATCAATGTACAGGGTACAGGGGTGCCTGGGTGGTTCAGCAGGTTAAGCATCCAACTCGTGATTTCAGCTCAGGTCATGATCTCACAGTTTGAGCCCCACACTGTGTTGACAGCTCAGAGTCTGCTTAGTATTCGTGTCTCTTCTCTCTGCCCCTCCCCTGCTTGTGCTCTTTCTGTCTCTTTCTCAAAAATAAATAAATAAATATTTTTAGAAAATCAATGTACAGAAATCCATTGCATTTCTATACACTAATAATGAAGAAGCAGAAATAGAAATTAAGAAGAAAAATCCCATTTGCAATTGTACCAAAAATAATAAAATACTTAGAAATAAATTTAACAAAAGAGATGAAAGACCTGTACTCTGAAAACTGTAAAATAGTGATGAAAAAAATTGAACACAACAGAAAAAAAAGGGAACATATTCCATGCTCATGCACTGGAATAACAAATATTATTATTAAAATGTCTATACTGCTCAAAGCAATCTACAGATTTAATGCAATCCCTATAAAAATCCCAATAGCATTTTTTCACAGAACTAGAACAAACAATTCTATAATTTGTATGCAATCACAAAAGACCCCAAGTAGCCAAAGCAATCTTGAAAAAGAAAAACACAATTGGAGGTATCACAATTCCAGACTTCCAGACAAATTAATTACAAAGCAGTAGCAATCAAAACAGTATGGTACTGGCATGAAAATAGACACACTGATCAATGGAACAGAATAGAAAACCCAGAAATAAATGCACAACTATATGGTCAACTAATTTTCAAAAGGACGCAAAAATATGCAATAGGAAAAAAAAAAGTGTCTTCAACAAATGGTGTTGGAAAAACTGGTCAGCTACATGCAAAAGAATGAAACTGAATGACTTTCTACATCAGACACAAAAATAAACTCAAAATAGATGAGGGACCTAAATGTGATACCTGAAACCACAATAATCCTTGAAGAGAGCAAAGGCAGTAATTTCTTTAACATTGGTCATAGGAACATCTTTATAGATATGTCTCCTGAGGCAAGGGAAACAAAAGCAAAAATAAACTATTGGAGCTACATCAAAACAAAATGCTTCTGCACAGCAAAGGAAACAAACAAACAAAAAGACAACCTACTAAATGGAATAAGATATTTGCAAATGACACATCTAATGAATGATTAGTATCCAAAAGATATAAATAATTTATACAACTAAACACTCAAAAAACCAAATAATCCAACTAAAAATGGCAAAAGACATGAACAGACATTTTTCTAAAGGAAACCTACAGATGGCCAATAGACATATGAAGAGATGTTCAACATCACCAGGGAAATGCAATCAAAACCACAATGAGATATCATCTCACACCTATCAGAATTGCTAAAATAGAAAACTCAAACAACTTTTGGAAAGAATGTGGAGGAAAAAGAACCCTCATGCACTATCAGTGAAAATGCAAACTAGTGCAGCCACTGTGGAAAACACTATGGAGGTTCCTCAAAAACTTAAAAATAGAACTACCTTATGATCCAAGAATCACACCACTTATGAACACACCAATTCAAAGGGATATAAGCACTCATGTTTATTGCACAATTATTTACAATAGCCAAACTTTAGAAGTAGCCCATGTGTCGATAAATAGTTGAATGGCTAAAGATGTGGTATGCACGTATATATACATATATGCTTTGTGTATGTATGTATACTTCATGTGTGTGTATAGATACACACACAGTGGAATGTTACTCAGCCATAAAAAAGAATGAAATATTGCCATTTGCAACAATATGGATGGATCTAGAGATTATTATGCTAAGCAAAATAGGCCAGTAAGAGAAGGACAATACCATATGATTGCACTCACATGTAGAATTTAACAAAACAAATGAACAAAGGAAGAGGAAATAACCCCAAAACACAGACTCCTAACTATAGAGAATAAATAGAGGGTTACCAGAGGGGAGATAACAGGTGAAATAGATGATGAGGTTTAAGAGTACTCTTATCCTGGAGCACCTGGGTGACTCAGTTGGTTAAGAGTCCGACTTCAGCTCAGGTCATGATCTCACGGTTCATGAGTTGGAGCCCCGCATTGGGTTCTGTGTTGATAGCTCAGAGCTTGGAACTTGCTTTGAATTCTGTTTCCTTCTCTCTCTGCCCCTCCCCCACTCACATTCTGTCTCTCTGTCTCTCAAAAATAAACAAACATTTAAAAAATTTAAAAAAAAAAGTACTCTTATCCTGATGAGCAGTCAGTAATATATGGAACTGTTGAATCACTATATTGTACACCTGAAACTAATGAAACTGTATGTTAACTACACTAGACCTAAAAAAAACTAAAAAAATTAAATACTTAACCTTATTAAGCAAATATAATTCTATACCAACTGCTCTGTCTTGTGTAGAACATTTCAGTTTCATTTGTCACAAATGAAGAACTCTTGGTTGCCTCTGTTTGCCTCTGTGAACAGATCCCACCAGGTTCATAGCTGTAACCTTTATAACCATTTCATATTTCTCTTTCATTTCTAAGGCAAGGACATATTTACCCCATTTTTAATTTCACCTCTTTATTTTTTCCATATTTTCTACATTTTATATGTTTAGAAAAAATTGTTATATCCCCATCACATTTTGAGCATGAGGAAATGTTTTCAAAAATAGTTATACAATGCCTCTGTACTAAGGCTCTAGCCATTTTTACTAATGAAATTATCTCCAATGTCCTCACTTAATACATTGTTTTTCCTATCAAGATCAAACCTCTTTCATAAAAAAAAAAGCCACCTAAAATTCTGAGATTTCTCATGTCAGAAACTATCTCCCCTCCTCTAAAATCTCCTACTTCTTTATGTCACTTATGTGGAACTTATTACATTATCAATTATATTACTTCTGTTTATGTAAATTACAGTGTAGTGTGGTAATATTTATGTTACCCAGAATCATTTGCTTCAAGTTATCCTGTGAGTCCTAGTTAAAGAATTATGCCTGGAAATGGCAGATCATTAAGTCTCTTTGGCAGTATGGAGAAAATACTCCTTCCATAATGGAAGCTACTGCATAAGACTTCCACTAGAGTAGGAAGAATCACACACAGGGAAAAGAAAACCCACTCCTTCCAGTCTGTTACTGTTGAAGAGAAAAAGAAAAAGTGTTGATCAACTTTAAGGCCTAATCTCTCCACCAAAAGAATTCTAAGTCCAAGAAAAGGAAATATAACATTAAATAGATGGTAAAGATTCCAGGAGGAAAAGAATCCTTGCTTTGCTCCCTCTCTGGTACTTTGGGAGGAAATCTCCACAATAGGCCTCCCTACACCCACACGGAGCAGCCCCAGCATAATTCAAGAGGATAGAACAGTATGTCCAGGCTTAGAAGGAGGGATAAGATACTGTTTACAAGTTTTACCTATCCTCCCTGTGGTGCTGATGGGGAACTGAGAGACAAGGAACATGCCATTAGTTCTAGACTAGGGAAAAGTGTGCAAGGTTACCCTGCAACCCAGATGAATGTTGTGTGAGTGACATGGGAGTATCTCCAGACACAAGCAGGCCAGCCAATGAGGTGAGGAAAAAAAAAAGTTTCCTCCAAAGATATTAACTTGTATCCACTAAAGGACCAGAAAACTCCCTTCCTTACGAAACAATGAAGTTATCTATGTCAAAACTTTGGAGAAAGTTTTATTAGAAAAATTAGATCTGCTTTTGAAAAATGATGGCCCCTCTGTCCCACTCTGTTTGCCTGTCTTAAATTTTATGTCAGTAAATATATTATGCTTTTCCATGCCTTACTTAATCCACTAATCCAAAAATTCCTTGTGGATATGTAACTCATTTCAATATTACACATACAAGAATACTTAAAGATGCTCAGTAAATATTTTCCAAATGAACATTAGAAATTGTTACCAACCTTCAATCTTTAACCTGTGCATTATATACTAATATCACACTCTAATTAGTAATAGAACCAAAGGAAATTTAACAACTACTGAACATGCCCTGTAGACTACTACTCCCATGTCATTTTCACATATTATTTCATTTTATCCTCACAAAAATCCAACAATGTACATAGTATTGCTACTTAAATAAAACTGATTCCTTACTACAAGTAGGTGGGCTCAAAACAGTTTGACAAATAATTGCTTAATATCTAATGTCTTGGAGAGCAAATAACTAGTACAAACAGTGAAATATAGGCACATGTTTTCATACTGACATGTCCTCTTACAGTGATCACTTACAGTGATATGAAGTGTTGATGTAAATTTTAAGATATCTGCAGTGCTATGTTTACTACAGCATTATTAAAATAGCCACATTTTGGAAGCAACATAATGTCCATTGATAAATGAATGGATAAAGAAGATTCACTGTGGTGCATGTACAATGGAATATTACTCAGCTATTAACACAGAAAGATATCTTGCCATTTGTGACAACATGGATGGATCTAGAGATTATTATGCTAAGTGAATTAAGTCATAGAAAGACAAAATACTTTATGATTTCACTTGTATGTACAATCTATAAAACAAAACAAACACAAACACAGAAACAAACAGAATCATTAATATAGAAAACCAGCTGGTGGTTTCCAAAGGGTGGAGAATTGGGGGAATGGGTAAAATAGGTGAAGGTGATTAACACAAATTTCCAGTTATAAAATAAATAAGTCACAGGGATGAAAAGGATAGCATAGGAAATATAGTCAATAATATGGTAATAGTGTTGTATGATGGCAAATAATAACTATACTTATCATGGTGAACAGAGAGTAATGCATAGTGTCAAATCACTATATTGTATGCCTGAAACTAATATAACATTGTATGTCAATTATATTTTAATTTAAAATGCTACAAACAAAAAAGTGGTGTATATGAATATTTTTCAACCATAAAAAAGGAAATCTTGTCGTTTAAAGCACCATGGATGGACCCAGAGTACATACTAAGTAAAATGAGTCAGACAGAGAAAGATAAACACTGTATCATCTCACCTGTATGTGGAATCTAAAAAAGCAGAACTCATGGAAGCAGTAGATTGATGGTTGCCAGGGACTGGACAGCAAGGAAACGAGGAGGTGTGTGTCTATGGGGACAAAGTCCCAGTTATAAAACTTACTTATAAGTTCTGCAGATCTAATGTACAGCATGGTAACTATAGTTAATAATACTGTATTATTTACTTTAAATTTGCTATAAGAATAAATCTTAAATTTTCTAACCACACTCAAAAAAGTTTATTTCAGGTGGCAGACATATTAACTAACCTATTGTGACAATTATTTCACTATATATATATATATATATATATATATATATATATATATAATCATCATGCTGTATACTTTAAGATTATACATGTTATATGTCAGTTATTTCTCAGTAAAGCTGGAAAAAAATGTTGATGTAGAGAATTTGTCATAGTGACTGGCATATTATAAGCAACCAAAATTGCCACATACATTTTAACATGTTCTTCATTCTCTATTTGTTTAATTTTGACTCTTCAAACTTAAGCCAGAGATGTCCTAGGCTCTCATCTCTTCCTGTGCACATTTCACCACTAGAATACCTGGATTTTAGGTAGCATCAAAGCCTGGTCTGGAATATAGTCACAAACCTCTTTCTTGCCACTTTCTGGCTCTATGGATGAATGGTATATCTAAGGAAAATTGGTGAGGAGGGAAGCCAAGGCTGAGTGAAATGATGAAAGACCTAGGGAAGGAAAGCTAATTTGCAGCTAATTTCTAAAATATTGGCTAGAGATTTGTTCAGCTTCATGGGGACAATAGAGGGATTCAGGCATCACCAAGTCATTCTTCAGGGAAGATTAGAGATTCTTTGGAGTGTTTTTTTTTTCTATATTGCTGAAATAATAAAAATTAACTGAATGGGCCAGTATTTGTCCGTTGACATTTGGTTCACAAAGAGAAATGACATATAATCATAGCAAATAATAATAATAATAATAATAATAATAATAATAATAATAATAATAAAACAAAGTTGTGGAAGGGAACCATCCACATCAGATACTAGTAGCAGAATGAGCAAGAGAACAGGCAAGTTTCCAACTTGCCTACCCACCACTTAATATTGTTATCCAGAGGAATATGGAAACTGTTAATATCAAGAACAGCCATGGAAGAAAAGGAAAGAAAAAAAAGGATAATGACCCACTGAAGCATGAGTGGCGCAAGGCAACACATTTCATGGAGGCTTGCTGTGTGAGAATGTTCAATCCACTGAACATCTTTCCCTCTCCTACCATTTCTTCCCCTGCCTGCATACTCATCCATATTCTTTAAGGATCCTGAAAGTACTGTACTGGGTGAGTGTTCAAGGTCAGAATTGCACGTAGAGTGGAAATCTACTTAGCATGGTCTTTCTGGGGTCCAGCTCCTCTCATACTCCAGAGCAAACTGGTCTGCTCTTTTTGTGCCCAAATTTCTCCTATATGAATTTTTTTACTCTATTTTAGGAATTTTCCTATGATAACACTGTTGTCAAAGCTAACACAATCTGTGCATCTTTACCAGGAAACTTTCCACAGAGCCCTGGGAGGAACTTGAATGCATTTCCAGGCTGGGAGTAAAGAGCCAGCAGAGCATTGGAGAGACAGCTTTGATGACATTGTTTTTCATTTCACAGAGGACGACTCATGTTTCTCTCCTTAAATATACACTGCAAGTCACGAGAGATGGCAGCTGTCTAATTACACCTGATAAAGCCTCCTTAAAAATGAGGCTTGGGAAAACACATCATGTAGATTGTGGAGCTGCTCAATTTTACCTGGAACCCAGAGGGAGCTATGTACTGTTTGGGAGGGACAGAGTGAGGGACCTTGGGGAGACATGGCAAAATTACTGCCACCATCAAGTTGTTGGTGTGAAATAAAAGAACATGCACAATTCATATTTAATGCAAACAAGATAACTATACTTTATAAAACATGCAAAAGGATAACCTCATCTACCATTTTTTAAAAAGCCACTGATGAAGGCTTTGATAATATACCAAATCCCTTCTTAAATTAAAAAGATTTAATGGGAACGCTTTATTTTCTCCAACAGGCTTCTGCTGGCAGGAGAACCTGGGAAACTGAAAGAAGGATGTAATCATTATGTCTTAGGCTTTGGGACAGCTCAAATTGCCTCCTCCCATTTCTCCCTTCAATTCCACAGAGAGGTAATGTTCACATCAATTTTAGATAAAGGACCAAACAAACGTGTAGATGCACATGGTTCTTAATAAAAGTACCGAGGAATAAAGAAAACTTGGCCTCATAAATGCTCTCTTCTTTGTTGTTTTTTGTTTTATCCACTCTTATTTTATTGTTTCTATACTGTCCACCAACTCTGTGATAGCTTATGGCCCAACCTGCTGTTACTTCAATGATATAGTAAAAAAGTAGAACACAGAATCTCTTAATTGGTGTGCTGGAGAATCCTTACATAGTAAGAGACTCTTGCACACTGAAGTGGCTTCTCCATTTCTAATAAAAGAAAATGCAGAGCGTGGAGCTCTCAGCAACTCTAGCCTGGGAGAACTCACTCCTGAGGGATGCTGAGACTGTTGAGCTTAGCAGTTCAGAGCATCTCTCTGAGAAACAAAGAAGAGCCATAAACAGTGATTTATAATCTTAGTCATGTATTTCCTTCATATTACTTATTTGTTGGCTAAATGGTAACCCATATGAAAGTAAATCCAAACCTAGTTGGAGTCATACTTTGTGACAATGTTGGAGCCTGGATTAACTTCTTTGGTCTCCTCTAGCTCATCTAACTCTCAAGCTAAATGTCCTAATATACAGCTCAAACTTCATGTTCTAGAATGTTATACTTATCCCTCTCATCTTTAGTGGTTGTTATTTCTTCTAAATTCCAATAGTAGCTGTCATATTTATCAGTTGATGTTATCACTCAATTTTGTTTTCTTCTTGTTGCCTGTACAGCTAGTTATTCTTTAAGGCAATGGTTGTTACTTTGATTTCTTGTAATTGCTCCCCAAATCTGATCTACAGATTGTTATCCTGCAATCATTATCCCACAAAAAGCAGCTCAGGAAAATTTTTTTCAAAGCTGAAATCCAAAGCTGAAGATGGACACTGTGCCAGTCCCTGTGGTGTTCTGTACAAAAGTCTTTAGGTAGAAGTTTTCTGGAGTGAGGACAAATAGTGACCTCCAGCCATGGGGTAGCATTGTACTATACAGCACCCGAAGATCCCAGGCTAGCCTTTTTCACACTGTGCTCCATAGAATTCTACTTTCATGGAATATAATTGGTAATACATACATAAAAGGTTTCTGAGATCAAATTAGTTTGGAAAAAGTGAGGTTAAACAAAGTTTAACAGTTATTTTACTGCAGAGCTTGGCAGAATGTTTAATAGGTAAAATGCATGATGAAATTCCAAGAGGGGAAAATTATAGGCAGAGTTCCCAAAAGTATTCCACTGGGGAGTACTTTTTAAACGAACTTCATATGAAGCTAGAAATATAATCTGGAATACTCAACTCTAGATTCACATTGATCCTTAAAAAGATGATATGTCTAATGTTCAGAGTCCCGTTAACATTTATGGCATTCATTTACTAATTAGTATTCAAAGTTACTTAACAGTCATTGATATTTTGACATTTTAAAGTTTTTTGGATTTTTTTTTTTTTTACAATTTTTGGAATCAGTTTGAAATGGAACTAGTTATGGACATATACTTAGCATCTTACCTAGAAGTTATATGAGCAAGTAATTCTGGCAGAGGGTTCACTGTACCATGGAAAGATCTTAGAGGTTATCTATATAAAACTCTGACCGCCCCCCATGCCCCCCACCATGAAAGTATGAAGTGTTCATGGTTTTCAACCTAGGTCAGTGTTTAAACATCAATGTTTTAGGCTACGTATAATAAAAATATTTTTAATATAAAAAGAACCCCTCACATCTCCATAACTTATTTAATTTTCCAAGGTTCATTTCATGCTAAGAATGTGCTAGAGCCTGCCTCTAATGCCTTTTTTATTGCTGCTTCTTATTTGTCTATACATGCCACTAACTTTGGCAATCCCAGTAGGAACTTCCCACCTCCTTTAAGAGAAGGTGACTGAGAGAATGATATACCTATTTAAAGACAAGTCAAAGGCTGCATTTTTTCAAGATTCTGAAAACATGAGAATTCAATAAAACTTATTCACACATAAGAAAAGAACAATCATAGAATTCACAGCTTAATAAGAAAGACTAGAATAGATGTAGGTAAGTATCCTTAAAATTTGCATGTGTAATTACAGAGCTATGCAGGACAGAGCAAGAGCATTTATGCAGGAGGTAGGGAAAGGAGCATTTATGCAGGAGGTAGGGAAAGGGCAACTGAAGTCAGGGAAGGCTCCCTGGAGTAGGTGACACCTGAACTGAAAATGAATAGAAGTTACTGCAGCAAAGAATGAGAGAGGGAGACTTCCAGGTAGAGTGACAGTAGGTGGCACTGTGCTAGCAGTTTTCATTATATCAAGCTACTGCAAAGTATTAGTATCATTAAGTAATATTACTTTTGTAATATTGTTCATAGTATAAATGCATCCTTTAAAATATATTTTGGTGACAGATTTTTTTAGTGTATCATACCCCTCCCTGAACAAAACTATAAGGTTTTATTAGTGCAGCTCATAACTTCTTTTCTTTTGAATCCCTCAGAGTATAGGCACAGGACTTGAGTATTTGAAGATGTCCAATAAAAACTAAAATTGCTCAAAATGAAGGTAACTAGTTAAGCATTGTGTGTCCCAAGAGCCAAATATAGGGACCTGAGCACTAGGGCCCTCATCTCCTTGTAGCATTGGAAAGTTCACCCCCTTTGCTGTGTGAACATAGCCTGACTTGGACCTGCTCTAGATCACCAGATGCTATGGGAGTTGGCTTCCCAGTGTATGTGATTCCCAGCAACCTGGGAGAAAGAGTCATGCTAGCAGTATTTTCCTGGCACCAAGAGAAAAAAAACAAAGTGACCATTTCAATGAACATCCAAATGCAGGAAGTTTGGATAAAATGAAACCTTTGATCTGCAAAGCACTATTTCATATTCTTTCTCCAATCTTAAGAACACTTCAACCTTTCCATTACCAGGTTTCAATCCACTGGGTTGTAATTGCTTATTTATTTGTCTGCCTCTTACATTAGACTCTAAGCTCAGCAAAGGCAGGGAATGATTTGATCATGACTACCATCTACTCATCAGCATCATGCATGATACCTGGCTCTTAATAGGCAAGAAATAATAAAAGTGTAAAAAAACCCAAAATGCTAACAATGTGGCAGGCCTTTGATTAAGCAAGCCCATCGTAATGTACCTTCTCTCATACATAGAAAAGAAGTTATCCAAAGTCTGAACAGTTACTAAAGAGCTACAGGATTAGACTCTCTTGGTACAAATTTAAATACAAACAATGAGACCAAACAACAAAGACCTTTTAATCATCATATAGACAGCTCTAGAAACAAGGGAATGAGTTCACCAAATGGGAAATGGGGTCAATAGTTTTCATCATCCAAAGAAATATTTTTTCCATACTTAAATGAGGGTCAGCAAGGATTTAAACTTTTTTTTTTTCCTTCTGGCTCATTTGTTAATTCTGAATGGCATTCATTGGCATGAACTTAAAAAGTTAATTACATCCTAATGCCTTGTCATAAACACTAAAATCACAGGCCAAACATGATCTTTTGAGGTCTTCCAGGTGCAATGTGTTTACTTTTTTATCATGGGATTTAATCTTATTATCTAAAATTGGGAAACTGAGATTGTGGTAGGGAGGGAAAGTCAATGATGCATACACAAGAATCAGCCAGAGGTAGAGTAGGGGTGCTGGGCCTGGCTATGGTTTCTTCTAATGGATGAAAGAGCTGTTCATTTCTCATATGTCCCAGCCTCACAACTCCTCAGAGAGGACAATGATTGTATGTGCTGAAACACAGA
This sequence comes from Panthera leo, assembly GCF_018350215.1. Lineage (NCBI taxonomy): Eukaryota > Metazoa > Chordata > Mammalia > Carnivora > Felidae > Panthera > Panthera leo. The sequence continues at coordinate 64,861,788 of NC_056690.1, forward strand.
TACCTTAAGTTATAAAACCTGGGAAGATGGTACTGAGAGCTACATGTAGGATGCTTTTAGAAAACTTCCTTACTACAATCACTCATGAAAGGGAGAGGAAAGAAGTGGGATTGGGCAGAAGGAAAAAAACAATCTACAATGCAAGATCACTGATAGCCTTGGCTGGCCCCCTGGAGAGTTGTGGAGCTCAAATGGCACTATAATGGTCCCCTGTTTGGATGAAGTGGCCAATGAAGGATGAAGTGACCAATGAATGATGAAGGACTTTTATGTTCATACACTGATCAGATATTGGATGTTGGACACCATCAGAAGGAATGAAAACCTTGGATAGGTTGGCTGTCTGCAGCTGAGGCATTCCCTGAGTGGTCTAAAAATTGATATAGATTTCCCAAAGGGCACACATATCCTCTTGCAAAACTTAAGGGAGAACCACGACCCCTTATAACTGGAGACAACTGGACATCCCTGGGGAAGTAGCAGTGCAGGTAAAGAGAGAATGCAGGTCCTCTGAGTGTCCTTTGCAGACACTGGATCAAAAAGAGACAATCTGATTCAGGTTAGGGTAGGACTTGAAGAGGAATAATGGTAAAAATAGTAATTGTTCTTATTTGCCTATATTAAAAATTTTTTATGTTTTATTTTATGTTTGAGAAAGAGAGAGAGAGCATGAGCAGGGGAGGGGCAGAGAGACTGAGACAGAATCTGAAGCAGGCTCCAGGCTCTGAGCTGTCAGCACAGAGCCTAACACAGGGCTTAAACTCACAAGCAGTAAGATATGACCTGAGCAGAAGTCGGATGCTTAACCCACTAAGCCATCCAGGCACCCCAATTATTTGCCTATATTTTAAAACACATTTAGTGTACTGTCACAACCACTGCTGCATGTCACCTTGATGTCAATACTGTGCAGTAGATAGGAAAGGGAACATCATCTCTAATACACAAATGAGGAAATTGGGTATAAGAAGGAAAAGTGGCTTTCCTGTGGTGATTTAGTGTATTTCAGAGCTGGAGTAACAGCCAAGACTTTCAGATTTAAAAGCCCATCAAGACTCCTTACTCTCTTCTTAGTTTTAATATAATGAAATGACTCACTCAGAGATTCCCATCACAGCCAATGGTTTAGTACAGTTGGGTGCAGAGAGGTGCAATTCTTGGGGGAAGTGTCTTGGCTGCTGGCCCCTAAAATTCACATAGCTCAAATTTTCCAACTCTTCCTCTATTTCACTCCTATAGACCACGGTCAATCTATTCTATCCCAACTGGTAATTTTATCATACACTGAAAGGACTTTTTTTATGTTTTTATTTTATTTTATTTTTATTTTTGAGACAGAGAGAGACAGAGCATGAGCAGGGGAGGGGCAGAGAGAGAGGGAGACACAGAATCTGAAGCAGGGTCCAGGCTCTGAGCTGTCAGCACAGAAGCTGATGTGAGGCTCGAACTCACAGGCTGTGAGATCATGACCTGAGCAGAAGTCAGATGCTTAACCGACTGAGCCACCCAGGCGCCCCAACACTGAAAGGATTTTTTAAGCAATTTCTAAATTTACAGCATCACTTCAAAACTGGTAGTTGAGATATGTGGATTCTGTGGCACGACTATGGGCAAAGTGCCTTCTATATTTGGAGTTTAGTTTTCTGATTCATAAAATAATTTGTTGGGCTAGATGATCTTCCAGATTGAATTGTGGTCTGTGAATGCAGAACTTGCTTGTTAGGCTCTAAAGCAACTCTGTGAGGTTGTGAATAATGCTCCACAGGTAGTATGCATAACAGTTTCTTTTTTTTCTTGCTGTGATCCTCTGGGTCCTAGCCTCATGTTGCTACTAAAATCAGAGCATCTCTTCTATTAATTCGAACAATTAGAAACTTGTATGCATACTTTAACTTTCCTTTTTATTGGTGCCTTCAATTTTCTTTCAAAAATGCAAAAAGCAAGTTGAAAGAGTGCATTATAGGAAGTTACTTGAAATGTTGGCTCCCTTGAGTATTCATAAATCTTCATTCTTCAAGGTTGCCTGGGACCAGAGTAATCAGACTTAGGAACCTACTCATTTAGAATATAAATTATGGATGCTGCTTTAAGGAGAACTGCTGAGATCATCTAGCCAACAAATTATTTTATAAATAAGGAAACTGGGCTCCAAATTTAGGAAGTATGCACTTTGTGTAAGTCTTTATCCACTGAAAAAAAATAATGTGAGGGCAATTTTGAAATCATGCCCCGAAAATTTAATTCACTTTTAATTACCATCCATGCAATAATTATGGAAGAGGGAAGTGATGACACTCATTATAAAGACTCTACTGTTTTGCTCTATATCTCTATATCCTCCAAGCAATTAGTTAGGTCCTAAGCTGGCCAGAGCATCTGAGAGGGAGAGAAACAAGTATATTACTTACCAAAAGTTCTGGGACTTTCCAAGCTATTGTGCCTTCATTTTCTTCCTCCAGGAGGCAGGAACTAGAAAAACCTAGACCAGTGCTGAAGCCCTGGATAAGAGGTCAGTCAACCGGTCTGTCCTCCTTGGGCACAGATGATAACAATAAAAAATGCTACCTTTCTGGAAGTGGAGACTAAAAGATGTATGCTTTTCTCTTCTTGGTAAGTTCTTCTATGACTTCAAACTTAACATGTCCCCAGAAGTTCTTATCTTTTTAATTAAGCCCAGGAAGAGCCCAAGATGTTTGACTTCTTGTCCCTATATATAAGCAAATATACCAATACCCTTTCTTCCCATCTCCAACATTCAATTAGTCATCAAGAGAAGCTCTGAGAAGTTAATTTCCATTAAAATAATAATGAATCCAAAAAGTTCCATGTGTTACTCCTCCTCCAGTATTTGTTCCCAGTAGTAAAGAACCTAGGAGGCTAATTCTTTAAACCAAAGGTTTGGTTTCTAAAACTGGACTTTCATCACTGTGACAAAGCAGGGAAAAACATATTTTGCCTGGACGAGGTCCACAGTGATTCTGTAATTGTCCTGTCTAGGTGCAATTGCACCTACATCATCTGGGCATAAGGCCATGCCTCATGGAGAGTTTTTAGAAAATGCGATGTACTTTCCTAATTTCAGCTTTTTTTACTATTTTTTGTATTAAAAACACAAAGTTCCTCTAGTCAACATTGATATAAATCTACAAAAAAAAGCTGTTAATTCAGTCATTATATGCAACCTGGCCAGCCTTTTTACCTTGAGATAATTTGTCTCTGCCTTGAAACCATGGGGTTCAGTGTTTTTCTTTTCATTTCCAGTTTCCCTGAAGATATTTATATGTGAAACAAACAAGAGCAAAAATATACTTGAGTTCTTATTTGCACAAAATACTCACAAAATTAGGGCAAAACCCAACAACAAGGCATTCTCTGCCTCCCCCGCCTAACTGTCCATCAAGACACAAAACTTCGAGCTGAGCAATTGAGTCTTACATTTATATCTACATGACATTTAGGAAAATTGAAGACTGGAAGATACACATACAAGTAAAACCAGTGATTAGAGACAATGAGATTCAGTCTGAAGAAAAACAGTCATATTATTAAAGAGACACTGACAAGTCCTTCAGACCCCAAATATAGACTACACCAAAAAGCTAACAGTTTTAGAATTCATCACAAATGTAAGCGTGGGTTTCTTTTAACATCAATAAAAACATGTTTTCCCTGTAATTGTGCATTATGTCAGAAACATTTGGAACTCACATATTTGAAATATAATTTTAAAATTCTCCCAAGTATCATTTTTTTTAGAGGCAGGAGAGGAGAGCCATAGAGAGCACAGATTTTGGAGGCAGACAAACAGTGAGAATTCAACTATCACTAGCTATAAGACCTTGGCATGTATTTAATTTCTCTGAGTCAAAGAATCTACTTCCTTGAACAGGGGGGCTCTTTATATTTACCACACATGGTTGTTGTGAGGATTAAATAAAGTATCTCATGCCATTACCTAAATGATATATGTCCTCAATAAATACAAGCTACTATAATTATTATTGCTTCAATTAAATAGCTATTTTATGGTTATACTATGTTAAGAATTGAGCCCAAAAGAGTTTCAATTCTGGGAAGTAGGGGTGCAGTGGAGGTTGACATGGGGTGGAAAAGTTTGAGAAATGTATAATGTCAGACATAGTTCTAAAATTAGGTAAATTCTATGGGCAGGCATGATAAATAAAGCTGTGATAAGCAAGAAAAGACACCCTGGAGAATTGACAACTCAAGGAGGAATGATTCCACTAAACTAGAGACAGGTCTTCAGGCTGCTCAGAAGAGCAACATGTCAGATACAGAAACAAGGAAACTTGAGTGGACACCTTGTCAGCAGGTGTACAGACCACAGAACATAGCTTTGTGATTTCTCAGGAGAACAGTGATTGACTAACTTGTGTGGATTCTGACAGACTAACAGGTTAGAAGTAAGATAACTGCATTGAATTGAAGAAGTCAATACATGCATAATTCAAGACAAGGCATAAAATAAACAAAATCAAGATTCATTTTGTTTTAAAATATGTATAGAAGATAAGCATTGTGTAGGGGAATAAGGATTGTGAAATACATGTAAGAAAAGATTCATGGAGGCCTAAATATTCCATGAGATAATATCACTTAAATGAAGGTGACACTAGGTCCAAGGTGGTGGTATAGCATGACCCTGAACTCACCTCCTCCCATGGACACGTTGAATCTACACCTCCATATTAAGAAACCCTTCCTGAAGAAGAAATGAGGGTTAACAAATTATACAGATAGCACATAAAGAATGGTAGGAGAGATGGAAACACAGAAATGATAGAAAGCCCACCCCTGACATTAGCAATCCATAGTAGGAAGGGATATCATTGAGAGGTCCATGCAGATTCACCTATCATGGGACACAGTGAGAAAAAAAGTGGCTTAAAAGCACTAGAGTATAAATAAAGGAAATTTATTTGCTAATCCTAGAGTTTCCACCAAATGGGTGGGAGAACTGTAGGAACTCTCTCCAGGTTCAGAGGAGCAGTGAGTACCACTTTCTATATTATTTTCGACCTTGATTACACAAATGATATAAGGGTATCAGGTACTCTAGCCTGCCTGCTAGGGTCAACCCAGTATCTCCTGGGCTGCTGGCCTATACCAGCTCTAGTCTTACCACCAAGGCATCCTGATGTGGTGTGCCCCAGGACACCCCAAGCCTGTGTTCAACCCAATCATTTTGCTAAGGCAGTCCCATTGTGGCACACTCTAGTGCTCGCTCCAGCTCTAGCCATCATGCCAAGGTGGCCCTGGTGAGGAACTCCCTGCAATATTCTCAACCCACTCCTCATACAGGCCAGCTGTCCTTCTAAGATGGTCCTGGTGTAGCACACCCCAAGATTCCCCCCACACACACACACACCCATGCCCAATCCAGCTATTCTGCCAAGGCACATCTGGAACCACCCCAGGCCTGCACCCACTCCAGCCACTCAATCAAGGAAGCTCTAGCATAGAATTTCCTAGGAGTCTAAACAGCATCTGTTTCATCTCCAGCTACCCACCAAGGTGGCCTTGATGTGGCATGCCCCTAGACTCTTTAGGACACATCCAACCCAGCTCCAGCCAGCTGCCAAAGCCATTACACACAGTCTACACAAGGGATACTACTACAAAAGACCACTCCTTCAAGAGTGGTATAGGTAGCTGTCCCACTTAATTGATAGAAACAAACACAGAAATGTAAACAAAATGAGGAGACAGAGGAATATATTCCAAATTAAAGAACAAGCTAAAATCCCAGGAAAAAACAAAACAACAGCAGCAACAACAAAACTAAATGAAACAAAGATAAGTAATTAACATGATACTGAGTTCGAAGTAATGGTCATAAGATACTCACCAAACTTGGTAAAAGAATGGAGGAACACAGAATTTCAACAAGAGTTCGAAAATATAATAAATAACCAATGAGAGCTGAAGAATACAATAATTGAAATGGAAAACATACTAGAGGTAATCAACAACAGAATACATGATACCGAAGAATAGATCAGCTATCTGGAAGACAAGATAGTGGGAATCATGGAATCAGAACAGCAAAAAGAAAAAATACTTTTAAAAATATGAGTATATTTTAAGGGACCTATATGGTAACATCAAGCACACTACCATTTGCAGTAAAAGGGTCTCAGAAGGAGAAGAAAGGGAGAGAGTGGCAGATAACTTATTTAAATAAATAATATCTGAAAACTTGCCTAACCTGTAGAAAGAAACAGACACTGAGGTCCAGATGCACAGTAAATTCCAAACAATCCCAAAGACATATTGTAAATAAAATGACAAAAGTTAAAGATAAAGGTCCCTGCCTGGCTTAATTAGTAAAGCATGTGACTCTTGATTTCAGGATCATGAGTTCAAGCCCCATATCAGGTGTGGAGCCTACCTAATTAAAAATAAAAGTAAAAATTAAAATTAAAAAGTAATAATACATCATATGGTTATTGTGAGTCTGCATTAAAAAAAAAGTTAAGAAGAATCTCAAAGGCAGCAAGAGAAAAACAAATAGTCACATACAAGGGAAACTCCATAAGAATACCAGCTGATTTTACAGAGTGGCAGAATATATTTAAAGTGCTGAAATGGAAAAAATATTAATAAAGTAATAATTCTCTGCCTGGAAAGGTTATCATTCATAAATGAATGCAAGATAAAGAGCTCCCCATATAAGCAAAAACTTAAGGAGCTCATAACCACTAAATTGACCTTATAAGAAATGTTGAAGGGCCTTCTTTAAGTGGAAAAGAAAATAGTGTAACTAGAAATAAGAAAACACATTAAAGAAAAAAAGTCACATGCTGGAGGTAAATATATAAAGGTATAGATCACAACTTAAAAATTTAGTATAAATGTTAAAAGGCAAAAATAATAACTATAACTAAATAAGTCATTAAGGAATACGTAAAATGAAAAGATAAAATATAACATCAAAAACAAAACATGGGGGGATGTGCTTTTAGAATACATTAGAACTTAAGCAATTATCACCTTAAAGTAGAATGGTCTATATCTACAGATATAGAAATACATCTGATATGATATATATATATATATATATATATATATATATATATATATATATGTCAATAAAATGAAGAAGATTGAAATTATATCAGGCATCCTTTCCAAACACAATGGTATGAAACTAGATCAATTATAAGAAGAAAATTGTGAATACACACACACAAACACACAGATACTAAACAACATGTTACTAAACAATTTGTCAATGACGAAATCAATAAATACCTTAAGACAGATGAATATGGGAAAACAATGTTCCCAAATCTATGAGACACAGCAAAAGCAGTTCTAAGAGGGAAGTTCATAGCAATACAAGCCTACCTCAGAAAACAGAAAAAAATTCAAATAAGCATCTAACTTCACACCTAAAGGAACTAGAAAAAGAAGAACAAAGGACAAAATTAGTAGAAGAAATTAAGTAATAAAGATTAGAGTGAAAATAAATTGAGACTAACAAAAACAATAAAGAAGATCAATGAGACTAAAAGATAATTCTTTCAAAAGATAAACAAAATCAATAAATCTTTAACCAGACTTATCAAGAAAAAAAGAGGAAGGACCTAAAAAAATCAGAAATGAAAGAAGAAAGTTAAAACTAATACCACAGAAATAAAAATAATCATGATTACATGCCAACAAATTGGACAATGTAGAAAAAAAATGGATAAATTCCTGGACACTAACTTTCTTCCAAGACTGAGTCAGGAATAAATAGAAAATCCCAATACACCAATTACTAGTAATTAAATTGAATCAGAAATTAAAAAGCTCCCAACAAACAAAAGTCCAGGACCAGACAGCTTAACTGGTAAATTCTACAAAACTTTCAAAGAAGAATTAATGCCTATCTTTCTCAAACGTTTTCCAAGTGTTGAGGTGGAGGGAAAGCCTCCAAATTAATTTTATGAGTCCAACATTATCCTGATACCAAAATCAGGCAAGGATAACACACACACACACACACACACACACACACACACACACACACACACACAGAAATTTAGTAGTCAATATCCTTGATGAACATAAATGCAAAAATTCTCTAGAAAATATTAACAAAATGAACTCAACAATACATTAAACAGATTGTACACCACAATTAAATGAGATTTATTCCAGGGATGCAAGAATGATTCAACATCTACAAATCAATCAATGTGACATATATACCACATTAACAAAACAAAGGATAAAATCATATGATCATCACAGTAGATGCAGAAAAAAAACATTTAAAAAATTCACAATCCATTTGTGATAAAAACTCTCAACAAGGTGGGTATAGAAAGAATGTACCTCAACATAATAAAGACCACATAAGACAAAGCCAGTGTTAACATCATACTTAATAGTGAAAAGATGAAAGCTTTTCCCTTAAGATCAGGAACAAAACAATGATGCCCACTCTCACCACTTTCATTTAACATAGCATTAGAAATTCTAGCCACAGCAATTAGTCAGGAAAAAGAAATAAAAATCATCCAAATTGGAAAGGAAGAAGTAGAACTGTCACTATTTGCAGATGACCTGGTACTATATATAGGAAACCCTAAGTACTCCACCAAAAAACTATTAGAACTAATAAATGAATTCACTAAAGTTTCTGGGGAAAAAATTAGCATTGTTGGTTGTGTTTCTATACAATAATAGCTAGCTATCACAAAGAGAAATTAAGAAAAAATACCATTTACAATTGCATCAATCATAATATACCTAAGAATAAATTTAACAGAAAATATGAAAGACCTGTACCCTGAAAACCCTAAGATATTAATGAAAGAAATTAAAGACAACAAAAATAAATAAAAAGATAAACCATGCTCATGGATTTGAAGGATTAATATTGTTAACATATCCATACTACCAAAAGCAATCTACAGATTCAATGCAATCACCATCAAAATACCAACGGCATTTTTCATAGAACTAGAATAAGCAATCCTAAATTTTGTTTGAAACCAGAGACCCTAAATAGCAATAGCAATCTTCAGAAAGAAGAACAAAGCTAGAGGTATCATATTCCCTGATTTCAAACTATACTATTAAACCGTAGTAATCCAAAACAGTGTGGTACTGGCAAAAACAAAAAACAAAAAAAACAGATACATAGATCAGTGGAGTATAATAGGAGTTCAGAAATAACCCCACATATGTGTGGCAAATTAATCTTCAAAAAGGTGGCAAAACCATATATGGGGAAGAGTTTCTTTAATACATGGTGATGGAAAAACTGAGCAGTGACATACAAAAGAATAAAACTGGACCACTGTATTATAGCATATACAAAAATGCATTAAAAATGGAGGAAAAACTGGAAATGTAAAAACTGAAACCATAAAAGTCCTAGAAAAAGCATAAGCAGTAAGTCTTTGACATCAGTCATAACAATATTTTTTTGTACCAGTTTCTTCAAGCAAGGGCAACAAAAGTTTAAATAAACAAATTGGATTACATCAAATTAAACAGCTTTTGCATGGCAAAGGAAACCATGAACAAAATGAAAAGGCAAACTACTGAATGGAAGGAGATATTTTTAAATCATCATCTGATAAGAAATTATATAATGAATTTGCACAACTGAATTTTTTTAAAAAGTGATTAAAAATAAAAATGGTTATTAAATAGACATTTTTCAAATAAGACATATAATGGTTAATTCTGATATTAAAAGATGCTCACCATCACAATCATCAGGAAAATGCAAATCAAAACTACAGTAAGACGTCACTTCATTGGCCATTATCAAAAAGACAAAAAAAATAACAAGTATTGATAAGGAGAAAAGGGAGCCTTTATACACTTTTGATGAAAATGTAAATTGGTTCAGCCACCATGGAAAACAGTATGGAGATTCATCAAAAAATTAAAAATAGAGCTACAATATGATCTTTCAATTCTACTTCTGGGTACTTACCTAAATAACAATTCAAAGATATATATGAACCTCTACATTCATTTCAGCATTATTTACAATAGCCAAGATATGGAAGCAACCTAAGTGTCTATCAACAGATTAATGGATAAATAAGATGTGGTGCATATACAAATGGAATATTACTCAGCCATAAAGAATTAAATCTTGAGATTTGTGACAACATGGATGGACCTAGAGGGTATTACGCTAAGTGAAATAAGTCAGAGAAAGACAAATATCATATGATTTTCCTTATGTACAGAAACCTGAAATACTAATCAAATGAAGAATAGCAACACAAACCAGCAACAGGCCCATAAGTAAAAAAACAAACTGGTGGTAATCCAAGGGGAGAGCTGTAGGAATATAGGCAAAATAGGTGAAAGGAATTAAGGGGAGAGAAGAGAGATGTGGGAAGATGGGGCAAAATAGGTGAAAGAAATTAAGAGATAAAAACGTCCAGTTATAAAATAAATGGGTCATTGAGATGAAAAGTACAGAGTACAAAATATAGTCAATAATATTGTAATAATTTTGTATGGTGACAGATGGTAACTAGATTTATCATGGTAAGCATTCCATAATGTATATAAATATTGAATCACTATGATGTATGACTGAAAATAATAGGTTATTGTATGCTAATTGTACTGCAATTTAAAAAAAGTCATAAATGTGAGCAATATATTGATGATGGTAACGACACTAATAAAGCACTCACCGGATGCCAAGCACTCCTTAGAGTTGTACATACTAACAATATTATGAATTTGGATGTATTATTAATCTTATTTACAGATGAGTAAAAGGTGAGGTTCATAGAGATAAAATAACTTCTTGATATATATGAAAGTGATGAGAGGGAATTTCATGCATTTCATATACGAAAGTCATTGAGAGAAAAACATGAGCAAAGTCCAAGAAGAAGAAATGCGGTCATTTTCTCAACAAAATTAGTGTCTTGGTGTGACTTGCACTTAAACAGAGGACAGTGGTGGAAGATGAGTCTGGATAGAAGGGTTATGGAGAGGCTTGAACTCCAAATTTAATGTAATTGGCAACAGGGTATCATTGAAGATATCAATGAAATGAAGTGATGAAATAAAGCTCCACTTTACGAAGTCTGATATGGCACACGAATATAGAATGCATTAGAGTGTGGGAGGAGAGCTATAAAGAGCTTAGAGGTTATTGAAAAAAACTGTTAAAGAAATAGTAATGTTTCCCAGTTACCCTTGAAAACTCTCCTAGCAGAAAAATGACTCAAAATAATGTGATTTTGTAGGTGGGTTCCTACAAGTGTAGAAACTCTGTGTTCCTGAAATTCTGGATATGCTGGAAATGCAAATCCAAGAAGGGAGGGAGATGAGAGCAAGCCTGAGGTCAGATAGTTCTCTCACTGGCTGAAAAACCTTCTCAGGTATAAACAGGGAAAAGTCTACCTCTATCTACTGCCAAGACTCTTTCTATACTGACTATGGACAGGAGTAGAGAAAGATAGAGAACTCAATGAACATTTTTTGAACCTTTACTCTTACTTCTGATTCCAACCTAACCAATCCTAAGGAAAGTCAACACTTCCTTTCATCTGGAGTTTTGCAATAAGGAGCTTCTAATCACTATTAGCTGTCATGAGGAAGGAGGGAGAAGACTTGCAAGAGAGTAGGCTTAGGTACAGGAATGAGATAAATTACGAGAGTGATCAATGCATAGGAAGAAGATGTAAGGAGAATGGTACCAGAACCATGATTCAGAAACTAGAGATGCAGACCTTCAAAGACAAGCCTATACCTCAATTTTACTAAAGTCTTCCTATTAGAGTTTTTAGATTAAAAGTCAATCAGGAAATTCACATGAAGTTCATAGTACTTGCCTAGTTGCCTGTTGTTTAAGCTATGAATACACACTGAAATTTGATGAGATACTACATAATAATAATGAAGAACCAGTGAGGCTAAATGTCTTGTTTCACAGACATATTGATTCAGTCACGCAGCAAGATGAGTATATCAGACTTCTTGGTCTGAGTACAGGTTTCTTTCCATTGCTCCAACATAGTCATACAAAAGAGAAACATTCAAGGTGATGATGTATACACTAAAATTTGCTTGTACTCTCCAATTCTTTTGCCCCATTTCCTCTCGCCCATAATAGTTACAGAACTATGGTGCAGGACAAGGAGCAATTTCCTGAAGCCACAGCCGGCAGCTTTTCTATAACAGCCTGGTTCTCTTTCTTGTATTGTATTTTATACCTAAATGGTATACAGTATACCTAAATGTTAAATTGACCAATTTAACTGTTAGGCTCATGAAAGTGTCTAGTTGGGAGAAAATAAAAGGATCACAGATATATTAAAGATAGGTATTAGGTAAAGATAAGTAAACCTAGAGCCAGAAACCTTGAGATAAAATCCAGTAATTGTGTGTCCATATGTAAGACATTTAATCTTCCTAGCTTTGATTTCCTCATCTGCAAAATAAGAGAGAGATTAAACAAAAGACTAGTGAGCCCTTTCAAGATGGAACATTCCATGAGTCAAAACCTCTTAAAGAAATGACCAGTAAATTGAGGCTCCAAAGGCAGATGGCCCTGCTGGCAATGTCCAGAAGGTGACAACTCCTTGGTTACCCAATTACACCTTTCAAAGAAAAATAGGAAGTACCCAAATGCTTCCAATTATAATATTCACTGTGCTGGGGAAAGACAAAGTCAAATGTGTTAAAGGCCTAATGAGGTGTGTGGAAACAACCTCCCTCTGCAGTTTATGGCTTTTTCACACTTAGTTCTCACTGCTCAGTCAGCAGGCATTAAGGGAGAGCCGAGGAAAATGAGTAGCTGTTTTCCAGCCCATGATGATGACACAAAAGGAATCATATCAATGCCTTCATTTTATTTTTTCCCCAAACTTGACAGAAGATTCTTAAATATTGTTTTGCTTTTGACATAAACATCCTAATAGATTCCAGATATGTTATAAATAGAGTCTGATCCATTTTGTAGAAGAGTTAACTATTTAGTGAAGTTCAGGGAAATATGAATTAAACCATACGGAATTGTCATATTTCTTTCATCAGGCTGGGATTATATACATCAAAATGTGGCTGGGCCAATGTAGCACATTGGACTTTGCTCTGGCATATCTATCATGAGGGGCACATCTGCCATGAAAGGTCTACTTTGGTTCTGACACTCCCATGGTTAAAATGTTTATTTGTAAAAATATGCAAATTAATCTGTTTACAAAACTCAATAGGATTATGATACTCAATTTTGATGAAATACTACAAATTGTAAGTTTGGTTACTATATATGATCATAATGTTACTCATTTTTAAAACTTTTTTTAATTTATTTTAGAGGAAGAGAGTGCAAGCAGGGAAGAGGGGCAGAGGGAAAGAGAGAGAATCCCAAGCAGAATCCGTGCTCAGCACGGAGCCCCACTTAGAGCTCGATACCACAATCCTAGGATCATGACCTGAGCCAAAATCAAGAGTCAGATGCTCAAACGACTGAGCTACCCAGGCACCCCCATAATGTTATTCTTAAATACATATTTCAGAAAAGTGTTTTTTAAACTTCTGTGATATTAAAATCTTAAGCAGGTAAAAATTTAAAAATCTTAAACTGGTAAAAACATTACAAAATTAAAAAATCTTAACCTGGTAAAAATCAATTATAGATTGAAGTTTATAATTTTTTTTCTTAAAGCTTTCTCTAGACACAGATGCCACAATCTTCCTCAGTAGCTTGATACTTTGTTTCATGATATTTCTCTTTATAGTTTCTTGAACTTATTCTTTCTGCAAATTCACCCCCCTTCATTCTTCCTTTAGTGGAGTATTTTAATCTACTTAATTAGATACTTAATAATTTTGTTATAGATCTAAAAGACAAAATTAATTACATATTTTAATTGACAGGTATTTTGGTAGATTTTATTGTTTTTTTTAACAAATTCTGATGGAATGTTTTAATTATCATTTTGTATATTTAGATTTGTAAGTCAAATATGACCTCCAAATGAGCACAGATATCTTGGCCACATGGTTTGAAAAGTCAATCTATAAAAGAGAGTTTATCATACTCTTCAATTGTATTTCAAAAAAATTATTAAAATAACTAAATATGGTAGGAAATTATTTTTATGCAAAGAAATACACATAGCTTCAAATTTAAAGTTATCACAACATAATTAAAATCCTTTCTCATTTAAATTTTAAATATTTATGATCACTAATCTAACTTTGGTTTTAATTCTCAGAATCTAAACAGCCCAGGAGTTTTTAATATGAGGTATACAGTTATTATATATATGTATGTATGTATATAGTTATATATTTATAATGTTAATATACCCACAGTGATAGCATTTTCATAATTTGCCATTATTAGTGACTGTGAGCTTCAATGACAATATTATTCAACACTAAAATAGTATTTCAAATTATTCCACTTCCTTAGAACTCTGAAAGGGCAGTACCAAATCATCAATTTAGAACATTTCACTTCATGCTATTTTTTCAAGGAATATTATTGTTATTGTGATGTTATTTGCCTTGGACTAGATGTAGATGATGTGGATCAACTATAAACCTTAATATATGTGCCTTGGGGCGCCTGGGTGGTTCAGTCTGTTAAGCTTCCGACTTTAGCTCAGGTCATTATCTCACGTTTGTGGGTTTGAGCCCCACATCCAGCTCTGTGCCGGTCACAGGTCAGAGCCTGGAGCCTGCTTCGGATTCTCTCTCTTTCTCTCTCTGCCCCTCCCCCGCTCGTGCTCTGCCTCTCTCAAAAATAAAAGGAACATTTAAAAAAATATATGTTCTTTAATACTTCTTTATTTCCTACTATAGTGTTCAAACCTCTTTATTTTATTAAGTGGTGACAGACTTCTGTAATGAATCTAGAAGCCATTAAGCCTTCAAGTCATTTGATGTTATAAGAAACTGAATTTAAAGTTGTTCACACTTTCACACTGAGATCAATACCATCTTGTGACCAAAATATAAAAGAATCATAATTTTCTCTCTTTTTCTCTATTCACCCCTTTTTCTGCTATACCATGAAACTCTATTCCAATACATCACTTAAAGCAATCAATGAAAATGGATTGAAATTGGTATGCCAGATAAAATCTATTTGCATTCCTGGGAATATGTACTCTTTAAGGTACCTCACTGAGTTCATGAGATGTTGCAGAACAGGAAATAGTCTGGAAATTTCTCCTGAAACTTGGGAAAGAATTCCTGGAGGATGACTTTCAATTGGTTAAAAACAAAATCCAGAAACAGATAATCTGACAGTCACTTTTTTTTTTCATTTGAGGCCAAGAGATATTATACCCTCATCAATCCTACTTGTCATCAGGTGATCACCTGTACAGTATTGTTGAAAAGGTTCCAGGAGGCCCCAAGTAAAAAATAATCCTCCCCCACTTTCATGAACATAAAATTCCCTTTTGGGAGCTTTATCAGTTAGATATTTAAACACAAAGGCTGCTGGAGAGAAATGAAACTATTATTATTGGACCATCATGAAATAATGGACCTTATGATGCCTTATAATTTGGAAACTCTATAATTGTATTATCAGACCTCAGTAGAAACAAAAGTGTCTGAGAACAAGTTTTGATTGTGGAATAGACTGGCTCTAGGTTCCCAAAATACACAGTATGGAACAAGGTTGAAAGAATATGAAAACAAAAGGAGTCAGTATCCAAAACAGCTTTGTCAACTTTACATTTAAAGGCCAGCTCTTCTCCAATGCACTGAATAGTTCAAGTACCAGAAATCCCACAAATAAGACCATAGCATATTAAGAAAAAAATAAGAAAAAATTTAGCCCCCACGGTTTGGTGTTGATTCCAAAAAGATTTGTTTAAAGACAAACACATTTTCAAACTCAAGATTAATTTTTAAAATGTCAGGAAAAAAAAAGGTTTAAATAATTACCATAGTCAGTTTTGGAGATCACAGATTTCACACCAAATGAATAAGGGAAACATAAAGACAAACCAGAAATTTAAAATCCCTCAAGCTTATTCCCACAGAATAAGGTGTTACTCCTTACCCTTATCACCAGGGTTGTTTCTGACCTCAATTTAATTTAGCAGTGAGGATGATTCTCCTGATCCCTGAAGAATTACCCTGAACTCTACCAGACCTCATTGTCTTCCCTTAAATCAGCTTTATTTCCACTGGCACATTAGACATCCATCAACTGTGAATTTGAGCTATTCCCTGCTTCTTCAGAGATGGAATTCTGATCTCTCCCCTACCCCCACCTCATCCCTGACCAACCAATTGAGAACAGGGCAATTACATGACATTTACCACTTCAAAAAATTATTCCAAGTGTTTTCAGTTTGTTTCTCTCTATTCCAAATATCCATTACTTTATATTTATTTTCTGGAACATAGCAGTGGGTTATTTATTAAGCATGGCATGGTGACTAGTGCTATAATCTGCTTTAGTGACTACTGCAGAATTCTTCTGCAGTAATTTTTAAAAGTCTGGACAAATAAGATGAAGAGAAATGCCCAGAGCAGGTGGGTGCTTAACAGTGACTTATTACTCTACTGATACAGAGTCTATGGGCACCTCAATGGACAAGGTGATTTCATCTACGAGTGAGATTATTATGAAATCGCTATCATTCTGTCATGAATAATTGATCATCACACTGTTAAAAAAATACAACAGATGTGATAAAGAATGCAACAAATGTGACAAAGAGGGAGCTTATAGTTTATTATTTTACTGCCTATTATTTCATCATTTGTGAAGATGCCATAGGCACAAGCACCCATTCACTGCATGAGTGTGTAAACTGCATGACAAGTAAAAGATTATAATTAAGTGATTTAACCCTGACTATGCAATAGCCCCTTTGGGTTTTGTGGAAAAGCCTATTTGTAACAGAATGTACAGACGAGTGATGGCTCTTGCTGGAACTGTGCAGTTTCTTTTTAGTCCTTCTATCCTTCCATCCCAGCTTTCTTCTTACAACTGATATCCTGTGTGACCAAAGAGTCCATTTGCCTGTGCAATCATCAGTCTGGCTCAAGGCCCAAACTGTAGGAATTCCATGCAGCCAGCCATCCCCCAACTCCTCCTGCCAAATGAGGCTGCTCATTCAAAATTTACCCTTCTTTCTTTCCATCAATCAAAACTTTAAACTCTCTCCCTGTCCTGTTGTGTTAGTTCTCAGAAGGAAAATAATCTGATTAGAATAAACTAAATTAAATCCAGTATCATAATCTCTGGTAAATTTCTACTCACCTGGCTAACTGAAAACAACATTTTTTCTATAAAATGAACATGAAATGTGGCAAAAAGTCTCAAGTTTCATTAGTATACCTAATCTACTATCTCTGATGTCTCCTAAAAATCATACCATCCATCAGAACAAACAAGGTTATTCCTGGGGAATTGAAGATCTAGATAAGAATCTTTAAAGATATATAATCCTGGATAGAGTTTTTATTTATTTCTCCAAATAAACATAGAAAAATAGATAAAATATGAAAAAGATGAAAATATAATATTAAATGATTTTTTCCCCTAAAGGGTTCTTTGCAAAGGGTGGAAATTTTCTCAAAAGATTGAAGGAGAAAAAAAAAAAAAGATTGAAGGAGAAAGCATTTAGGAAAAGTCTTCCCAAATTTTTGAATATGTGACTCAACAGGAAGTAGGAAGAAATTTTTCTCTGGATAAAATTCTTAAAAATAGCATGTACAGAAAAGAAAATAAACAAATGAAGTAGAGTAAGAGGGGGTGAAGCAAAGAGGAGGAGAAAGAAAAGGAGAACAGGAACATTGTCATGAATTGTCTGAGAAGGCATAACCTGCCTAAGTGGGCCAAATCCATCCATAAAATGGACAATATATAGGAACATTCTAAATCCCAGTTATGAAGAAAAAATAAAAAAATAAATAAATAAATAAATAAATAAATAAATAAATCCTCGTTATGAGAATTGGGTCCATTTTCTAGACTTGACATGTTATAGCTTCCATAGTATTCTACAGTCATTCAGCCAATCTCAATGTGATGCCTACAACATGCCAACCATTGTTTTAGGTACTTCATCTGCAGCAATAAAGAAAAAATAAGACAGAAATCCTTGTCCTCAGATAGGGTGTATTCTAGTAGGAGAGACAAATAATAACTAAGATAAAAAAGGTATTTCCCAGTAAGTCATTAAACAAATAAACAAGTCCCAGAGGAGAAATCCAGTACTCATAACTGCTATAATATATTATCTAAAATGCTCATTTCCCAACCAAAAATCATAAAATATGCAAAAAAAGTGGAAACAATAGCCCATACACTGGAAAAAGCACACAATAGAAACTATGAGAGTGATAAGATGTTTAATTCAACAGGAAAAAAACAAAACACTTCAAAGTAGTCATTATACATACATTCATGGAACTAAAGAAAATTATGGTAAAAAAAAAATAAATAAAGGAAGGTATGAAGACAATGTCATACCAAATAAAGAATGTTGATGAAGAGACAGAAACTATAAAAAAGAACCAAATGGTAATTATACAGTTGAAAAGTATAAAAAACTAGAGGTACTTAACAGTACACTTGAACTGACATAAAAAAGAATGAGCAAACTTGAAGATAGACTAGTTAATCCAAATAACAGAAAGAAAAAGAGTGAAGAAAAATTAACAGTGTCAGAGAAATGCTGAACACCAAGAAATACAACAAAATACACATATTGGGAGTACAAGAAGGAGAGGAGGAGAAAAGACAGAATGAGCACTGAATAAAATAATAGTCAAAAGTTCTCAAATTTGTAAGGTAAACACCAACCTCATCTGGTAAACTCAATCAACTCCAAGTAGGATAAATACCAAGTAGGACATACATAAACAGACCTATCATCATAAATACTCTGAAAGCCAAAGGCAAGGAGAAAATCTTGAAAGTAGTGAGACAAAAATGACTTATCACTCATAAATGAACTCCAGTGAGATTAGCAGCTGACTTCTCATCAAAAGCAAAACAAAAACTAGAAGGCAGTGGGATAACACATTCAAAGTGGTACACAACACCAACAACAACTACAAGAAAAACATGAATCCTATACATGTTTTAACTGTTAATATACATGTATTAACTGAGAAATACATGTATATGTCTGTATATGTGTGTGTGTATATATATATGTGTATATATATATATATACACGAATATATATATACACGAATATATATATATACGAATATATATATATATATATATATATATATATATTCTGATTAAGTTCTATCTTTATGAGGAGAGAGAGATTTATAGTAAGAACTGGCTTAAAAAAAAAGAAATGACTCATATGATTATGGACACCAGAAAGTCCCAAGATCTGAAGAGTGAGTGAGCAAGCTGGAGACCCAGCAGAGCTAATGGTTTAGTTCCAGTCTAAGTGAGCAGTTGACATAGTTCCAGTCCAAATGCTTGCAGGCTAGTGCCCTTGGAAGATTTGATGTTCCAGTGTAGGTTGAAGGCAAGAAAACAAAACAAAACAAAACAAAACAAAACAAAACACACAAAAAAACATTCAATTCAAAGTCTGTCAGGGAGGAAGAATTCTCTCTTACTTAGTGAAGTGTCGGCCTTTTTGTTCTGTTCAGGCCTTCAAATGATAAAATGAGGCCCACCTACATTGGAGAGGACAATCTGTTTTATGCAGTTTGCCAACTTAAATGTTAATTTCATTCAGTAACACCCTCACAGAAACAATCATAATAATGTTTGACCAAATATCTGAGCATCCCATGGTCCAGGAAAGTTGACACATAAAATTAACCATCATGACACAGAATAAAATGATTTAATTAGTAATTACAAAACTACCTACTAAGAAATGCTCAGGTCCAGACATCTTTGCTGGTGAAATGTAACAAGTAAAGAAGAATTAATACCAATTCTTCACAAATTCTTCCATAAAATAGAAGGAACACTTCCCAAACCATTCTAAATCTAGTAATAAACTGATACCAAAATAAGACCACATTCCATATAATTCACTTATGTGAAATGTCCAGAATAGGAAAATAAAGAAAGTAGATTAGTGATTGCTTTTAACAAGGAGGCTGGGGAGATAATAGCTATAGGGTACAGAGTTTATTTTTGTAATGATGTTCTAAAATGGATGCTCTAAAATTGACTGTCCTGATGGTTGCACATATTTGTAAATATAATAAAAAAACATTGAATTATACACTTTAAAAAGGTATATAGTATGAATTATTATTCAATAAAGCTGCTAAAAGAGAGAGAGAGAGAGAGAAAGAGAGAGATATGGGATTGATGCTCTTGTTAGAAGCATGAAAGGACACCCATGGAAATGGGAAGGAAGGCAGAGACTAGAGATGTGCACATGTGATGGCAGAAGCTTGTGAACCAGATCCCAGAAGCTCCCTGCAGTGTGCTGCTGATGCTACCATGCTGCTGGCGTGGAGCTCTTTTTTCTCCAAGATAGGTTTTGGACCTACCTTCCCCAAGGCCTCTGAATATCTGATACCAGAACTTTGGTACACTATATACCCTACATGTCAAAAAGAAACCCCTGCTCAGCCTCAAGACCTGACTGTATACTAATATTGTCTCACCAGGCCTCTTGGCTGAAAGAAGTCAATTAGAAATGGATGAAGTATCATGTGCTCTCTTCCAGCATAATATGACCCCCTCTATAAATATTGAGAACTATTCAGAGCTTACCTGCATTATAATCTAGTCTACTGCTTACCTGGAGAAATACACCTACTGCCTCCATCTCTCTGTTTTCTCAAATGAAAAATGAAAATAATGATAGGGTCCACTTCATGGGTTTCTGTAAAGATTCAATTAGATAATATATATAAAGCACCTTAAAAAGTGCATGGTCTTTGAAAGTGCAGAAAGAAAACCTTTGCTATTATTATTCTAATAACAACAGTTAACAAGTGATGAATAATCAGTTGTTATCTGGTGGTGTGGGGCAGATCTCTGAATACGAAGTTCAGCTTAACTGTGTTATTATTTAATCATGTGTCATAATAATTTTACACTATGGCATAAAGCATTTGAATGATCCTGGATTGAATATGCAGATGCTACATAACTAGAATATATACTTAATATATTACATGATATCTTCAAGGTTCAACTGGCTCTCAACAGCATAGCTAACATAAAACAAAATGGTTTAAATTTAAGACAATTAGATGATATTTTTAAGTGCAACCATATGATGGAAACTTGGCAACAACATGCAATAGTAGAAAAGCTGGCAGGTGTAAGCTATGAATTCTGTCTTTACTGGTTACAAGCTGTGAAATATGGGCAATTTAATTTATTCAGTTTCTTCACCTGTAAAGTAGGTGTAGCCAGAAGCAAATTACCTCAGTCTCTGAGGGTTGCTTACACAGAATGTTGCTTCCTTTTTCCTAACAGAAAATAATAATAGTAATAATAATTATTGCTATAGCTATACCTGTCATGAATATATTCAGCTGCAAGTAACAGAAAACCCCACTAACATGGCTGAAACATGTAAGGCATAAGATTATCTGTTTTACTGAATAAAAATTCCAGGATCGGGCCCCCAAGGATGTGTGTCTTAATCATACCTTTAAATACATGGCACCTTATGTTTTCCCAGCTCCTAACCCTAGCATATGGTTTTTGTTCATTAGATGACAGGATACATGCAGCACCTCCAGCATCACATTTCCATCTCAGGCAGGAAGAAGGGGAAGGAAATGGGAGGACCATTGAAGTCAAGGCTGTCCATTTTAAAGACCATGCTCCTGGTGGATAGACCCTGTGATTATTATATAATGCCCTTCTTCATCTCTTGTTACAGCCTTTAATTTAAAGTCTAGTTTGTCTGATATAAGTATGGCTACTCCAGCTTTCTTTTGGCTTCCAGGAGCATGATAAATAGTTCTCCATCCCCTCACTCTCAATCTAAAGGTGTCCTCAGATCTAAAATGAGTCTCTTGTAGACAGCAAATAGATGGGTCTTGTTTTTTTATCCATTCTGATACCCTATGTCTTTTAGTTGGCGCATTTAATCCATTTACATTCAGTGTTATTATAGAAAGATATGGGTTTAGAGTCATTGTGTGGACTTGACAGATATATTTAGAACTCTGCATCCCAAAGCAACAGAATATACTTTCTTCTCGAGTGCACATGGAACATTCTCCAAGATAGATCATATACTGGGTCACAAAACAGCCCTTCATAAGTTTACAAGAATTGAAATTATACCATGCATACTTTCAGACCACAATGCTATGAAGCTTGAAATCAACCACAGGAAAAAGTCTGGAAAACCTCCAAAAGCATGGAGGTGAAAGAACACCCTACTAACGAATGAGTGGGTCAACCAGGCAATTAGAGAAGAAATTAAAACATATATGGAAACAAACGAAAATGAAAATACAACAATCCAAACGCTTTGGGATGCAGCGAAGGCAGTCCTGAGAGGAAAATACATTGCAATCCAGGCCTATCTCAAGAAACAAGAAAAATCCCAAATACAAAATCTAACAGCACACCTAAAGGAAATAGAAGCAGAACAGCAAAGGCAGCCTAAACCCAGCAGAAGAAGAGAAATCATAAAGATCAGAGCAGAAATAAACAATATAGAATCTAAAAAAACTGTAGAGCAGATCAACGAAACCAAGAGTTGGTTTTTTGAAAAAATAAACAAAATTGACAAACCTCTAGCCAGGCTTCTCAAAAAGAAAAGGGAGATGACCCAAATAGATAAAATCATGAATGAAAATGGAATGATTACAACCAATCCCTCAGAGATAAAGACCATGCTCAAGAACCCAGTGGCTTTCCCTTATAGTGCACTAGGGAAAACTCAACAGGCTACTGCTAGCTGTAAGATGTCTGGCGCATAGTGGCAGCTGAGAAAGAGCTGATGAATCAACTAACCAAAAATAGTGCTTCAATATTAATCAGTTTTAAGCATCTCATATACATTAATTCATTTAGTCTTCACAGTGAAAACTGAGGCACAGGTTAAGTTATTGTCAAAGGCCACCTTCAGTACTACAGCTATTAGGTATAGTGCCTAGTTCAAAATAAAAAAAAATATTGTCCCCTCACTTAATTTCTAAAAGGTGCACTTTCCTCTTTGCTGACCCAGTCTTTTTTTTCTTTGTTTAATGTTTATTTTTGAAGGAGAGCTAGAGACTGAATAGGAGAGGGGCAGAGAGAGAGGGAGACATAGAATCTGAAGCTCTTTGCTGACCCAGTCTTAAATCAAGGTTCATGTCTCAGTGATTAGAATTCAGGCTGTATACCTATTCACATTTGCATCCTTGGCTTGGAAGTTTATGTGCAGAACATAGTCCTAACAACTGTACTTAGGAGCTTAGTTCACACTGGGCCAGTGGAGCCAAAATTTATTTGAGAGTTCGAATACCTGAACCACTCTCCTCACTAACATATTTCAGCTGCCATTCTAAGTTTATAAATGAAGACAGCAGTGGAGCATACTTCCTGGCAATATTATCTGGCCCAAGGAGCAGGAAAATTTGTTTCAGAACTTCTGCTACATCCTATTTTTGTTTACAATATATAGTGATTGCATCACAGCCGTAATTTTTAGTACAGGTTCACAGGAGGCAAATTCTGGAAGTCAAAGGCTGAGCAACAGTTAGGATTGAAACCTATCTACATAATAATGTAAAGCAGTCAACAGTATCTTCGTGAGCATAAGGGATAGTTGACAAATATAATTGTATATGTTTAAATTATACAACATGATGATTTGATACATATGTATATTATAGAATGACTACCAAAATCAAGATGATTAACACACTTATCACCTCAGTTAAAATAGGTAACTCTGTGTGTGGTGAGCATGCTTCATTTGCTCTCAACAACTTTCTAGTATATAATACTGTATTATTAACTCTAGTTACCATGCTGTACATCAGAGCCTCAGAACTTATTCATTTTATAACTGAAAATGTGTGCCCTTTGACCTACACCTCCCCATTTCTCTCTCCCCCTAACCCCTGGTAATGACCATTGTCTTCTCTGTTTCTATGGAATTAGGGTTTTTTTGTGTGGGTTTGTGTGTGTGTGTGTGTGTGTGTATGTGTGTGTTGTTTAGAGTCCACATAAATGATATCATACAGTTTTTGTCTTTCTCTTTCTAGTTTATTTCTGTTACTATTAATGCCCTCGAGATTCCTTCTTCTTGTCACACATGGCAGGATTTCCTTTTTTTTTTATGGTTAAACAATATACCATTATATCTATCTATCTGTCTCACATTTTCTTTATCCATTCATCAATTGAAGGACATTTACATTATATACATATCTTGGCTATTGTGAATAATGATGCAATAAACACGACTGTACAGATATTTCTTGTAGATATTGATTTAAATTCCTTTAGGTATATAACCTGGAGTAGGATTGCTGGACCATATGGTAGTTCAATTTTTAATTTTTTAAGAGTTTATTTATTTTCAGAGGGGGGAGAGAGAATGAGTGAGTGGGGGAGGGGAAGAGAGAGAGAGAGAAAGAGAGAGAATCTCAAATCTCTGCGCTGACAGAATAGAGCCTGACTCAGGGCTTGATCTCACAAACCATCAGATTGTGACCTAGTCCAAAATGAAGAGTCAGATGCTTAACGAACTGAGTCACCCAGGCAACCCAATTTTTAACTTTTTGAAGAATTTCCATACTGTTTTCCATAATGGCTACACCATTTTATATTCTCAGTAGTCTCCACATCCACATTCTTGCTGACTCTTGCTACTCTTGTATTTTTGACAATAGCCATCCTGAGAGGTATGAGGTGATAACTCATTGTGGCTTTTTCATTTCCCTGATGATTAGTAATACTTAAAACCTTTTTATATAACTATTGGCTATTTGTATGTCTTCTTTGGAAAAATATCTATTCAGGTCCTTCACCCATTTTTATGGGATTATGTTTTGTTTTGATACTGAGTTATATGAGTTCTTTATATATTTTGGATTATATTATCAGATATATGGTTTGCAAATATTTTCTCCCATTTTGTAGGTTACCTTTCCAATTTATTTTCTTTGCTGTGCAAAAGCTCTTTGGTTTATTTAGTTCCATTTATTTATTATAGAATAGAGAGCCCAGACGTAAACCTATGCATATACCATCAACTAATGTTTTCAAGCATACCAAGAATATGCAATGAGAAGAAAGTTTATTCAATAAATGATGTTGGGAAATCTGGATATCCACATGCAAAGGAATGAAATTTGACCCTTATCTTATACCTCTCACGAAAATTAACTTGAAATGGATCAAAGACTTAAAGACCCAAAACCATAAAAGTCCTAGAAGAAAACCTAGGCAAAAGATCTTTGACATTAGTCTTAGCACAATTTCTTAGATGATACATCAAAAGAATAGGCAACAAAAACTAAAAAACGTTACTGCCTTGGAAGCTACAAGGGAAATCTT
Organism: Panthera leo; assembly: GCF_018350215.1. Taxonomy (NCBI): domain Eukaryota; kingdom Metazoa; phylum Chordata; class Mammalia; order Carnivora; family Felidae; genus Panthera; species Panthera leo. Next base: position 64,887,241 of record NC_056690.1, read on the forward strand.
CAAGGAGAGTAGTTTCCAAGCCTTCTAATGTCTGCATGAATACACATTAGAGCTCTGTTCAGGAGTGTGGCTTATTAGACAATTGCATAAATGGGTCTGAACTCCATATCTAAGCCAATATGGAACAGAAGAGAAAAATCACAGGAACAAAGCTATGGTGGGGTAGAGGGAATGATTTTTCAGTAGACTCAATACCCGGAGCCAGAAATGAAAAGAAAACCATAAGCTTCCCAAAGGCTTGTAACAAATTTTGAGGAAGGTAGAACCTCCTGCAGAATCTGAAATGGGGGGATTAATCCATTATATAAGTGCCTAAATGTATTTCAAATAAAGGATGACATGGCTGACACCTGGCTGACCTAGATATAACAATGATGCCTATTTTTAAGATTACCTTAAGCATCAACCTATAAAATAAGTAAAGTGCTTTATAAACAGCAAATTGCTATATAGGTGTTAATTACTATTGCTGCTTTCATTGTTCTCTTCATTGTTGTTATTTTGCAAGCATTTAGCTCAGGGCCTTGCATATTGTAAGTTCTTGCATTTTATAAATACAATTATTGACTGGCTGGATTAAAAAGAAAAACTGACCTATCTATTTTCTCTAGCCTGCTTTACCCCAAATTCTAGCCCCAAGGGGAGAAACAAAAATTGACAGTACAGGAGATTCCCAAGAGATGAAGCTTGCTGAAGGGACAGACAGTAGACCACACAAAAGGAGGACTGTTGAGCTGCTTGAAGGGGCTTACTCGGTCTGTTTACAAGAAGAGCACGCATCCTGATTGTAATAAGTGAGCTTGGAGGGCTAGACAGGCTCTTTAATCTCAGAAATGACACTGTGAACTCCAGTTCACCTGCTCGATTTATTTACATTGCTTTTGCCCGCTAACAAATCCAACTCTCCATCAGATTAATCAACATTTATCAGCCAGCGGCGGGAGCATCATTTCATAACGTAAGTAAAATAGAGAGGGAGTGAAATGGAATAGAGAGAGAATAAAACTCCCATTACTCTGTGGCTATTTTATTCTCTATGTATTTTATTCACATAATGAATGATGTACTTCTGGCTTTAACAGCATAGCAACCCAGGGTTCTGTTTGTTTAATGTTTTCCCGCCAGGGACTGTGCAATTCAATAGCATATGCACAGCAGGATAAAGGAGGAGGATGGTCAAGTCTGAGTTTTGAGGTTTAAGATTGCTCAAATATACCAAAGGTGGGTTAACACCAAGTTGTCCAGAGTCTTGTGTTGTTAGTTCAAATGAATTGCCACCAATCAACAAAATAATTTGTCCATGTGGTGTTTCATTGGCCTTTATTGCAAATGAACCACTCATTTATTCAGCCATTTAAATAATCCAGCACCAACCGTGTACTAGAAATTGTTCTACCCAGAACTAATGCTAATGACGTAGCAGTGAACAGAAGAAAGTTCCTGTGCCCATGGAGTTTATACTTAAGGGGGATTATAAACGATAGCAAATAAATATATAATTAAATTTCATGTAGTAATACATTTTACCATGACAAATAAACCAGGCTATGGGAACAGAAACAAAGAGTGTTACTTTGGATAGGGTAGCCTAAAAGGCTGTGCAGATGTGATATTGCAGCAGAAATCTGAAGGAAGTCAAAGAACTAGGCATTTGAGTATCTGAGTGAACTGCATCCAGATGGAAGGGAAAAGAAGGAACATGGAGAAACTGGGAGGCCAGTTTTGCTGGAAAGGAGTGAAGAAAGGGAAGAATAAGAGAACATGTCAGAGAAGTAGCACTGGGATATATCATGTAAATCTATGCAACAGTAGTAGGAATTTGAAAGTGATAAGAATTATGTGGAAATTTTAAAAAATCAAGTTATGATTTTGCCCTTGACCATCCACGTAAGGACAGAAATCTGATTTATAATTCTTTACTTTTTAAATTGAGTTTTGATACTTCCCAGGTTACCAATATTTTAATGATGTTGTTGTTGATGATGATGATGATGATGATGATACAATAAGGCATTTCATAATTGATTACTTGGTCAATAATGACTGAGTTAGTAACAAAAAACCTTTTAGTTGAAGTAGAAGATGCAAAGAGAGAAGTGTTCAATTCATATGTGAATGGCTCAACGAATTATCCCAAAGTGAAAATACCACCAGATCAAGAAACTGAACATTATTGATATCTAGGTCTCACTTCCTGGTCTTTTGCAATCACAAGCCTCCCATCTCACCCAAGTGAATAACTCTCCTGTCTTCTAATAACATATACTATGTCTGCCTGTTTTCAGAATTCTCTATAAATGTGATATTTGCCATTTTTTGCACATAATATCTGTTCATTTTCACTGCTGTTTAGAAATCTATTGTAATATAACAGATTTATTTATCCATTTATAAATCAGGGATGTTTCCAGTTTGGGGTTACTAAGCACTGTGCTACTATAAATATTCTTGTACTTTTCTATTGCTGCACATGTTTCTGTTGGGTATACACTGAGAAGGAATTATTGGGTCATAGGGTATATGTGTTCAGATTTAGTAGAAAACGTCAATATATTTTCAAAGTGAATATACCAGTTTACACTCCCACCAGCCATTTTAGTAGGTGTGTAGTGATGCCTCATCTTTAATTTGCATTTCTCTGTTGACTAATGAGTTGAAGCACTGAGTTACAGGTTTATTGACCATTTAGAAACACTCTCTTGTGAAATATTTGATTCTCTTGCCCATTTTTTTCTGAATTGTCTGTATTTCCCTTAACAAGTTCTTTATATACTTTGTGTATATGTGTATGTGTTGCTGAATAACTTTTCTTTCTTTTGTGACTTTTTAAGAACGTTTTTATTTAAGTAATCTCTATACTGAATATGGGGCTAAACTCATGACCCTGAGATGAAGAGTTGCACACTCCTCTGACTGAGCCAGTCAGGAGTCCCATCTTTTTTACTTTCTTAAAGTTGTCTTTCCATGATCAGAAATTCCCAATTTTAATCTAGTTGACTTTGGCAATCTTTTAATTAGAGTCTGCTGTGATTTGTTTGAGAAATCCTTACCTATCCCAAATTCATGAGGATATTCTCATAGATTATAAAATGTTGGTTTAATTTTTACCTTGAGATTTCCAACACTTAGATTTACATCTTGTTAGCATGCAGTAGTTTCAAGTCTTTCTTTTTTTTTTTCTTTTCTTTTTTTTTTTTGCTATGGATATCTAGTTGAATCAATGCAATTTATGGGGAAGAATGTCTTCTCATCTCTTTTGCAGTACCATTTTTGTTGTAGGCGTTATTTTTTTTAATTATTTTTTTTAAATTTACATCCAAGTTAGTTAGCGTATAGTGCAACAAGGATTTCAGGAGTAGATTCCTTAATACCCCTTACTCATTTAGCCCATTCCCCCTCTCAAAGCCCCTCCAGTAACCCTCTGTTTGTTCTCCATATTTAAGTCTCTTATGTTTTGTCTCCCTCCCTGTTTTTATATTATTTTTGCTTCCTTTCCTTTGTGTTCATCTGTTTTGTATCTTAAAGTCCTCATATGAGTGAAGTCATATGATATTTATCTTTCTCTAATTTCGCTTAGCATAATACCCTCTAGTTCCATCCATGTAGTTGCAAATGGCAAGATTTCATTCTTTTTTGATTGCTGAGTAATACTCTATTGTGTATATATGCCACATCTTCTTTATCCATTCATCTGTCAATGGACATTTGGGCTCTTTCCATACTTTGGCTATTGTTGATAGTGCTGCTGTAAACATTGGGGGGCATGTGCCCCTTCAAAACAGCATACCTGTATCCCTTGGATAAATACCTAGTGCAATTGCTGAGTCGTGGGGTAGTTCTATTTTTAATTTTTGAGGGACCTCCATACTGGTGGCTACACCAGTTTGCATTCCCACCAGCAGTGCAAGAGATCCTCTTTCTCATTCTCATTGACATGTGTTGTTGCCTGAGTTGTTAATGTTAGCCATTCAGACAGGTGTAAGGTGATACCTCACTGTGGTTTTGATATTCATTTCCCTGATGATGAGTGATGTTGAGCATTTTTCATGTGTTTGTTGGCCATCTGGACGTCTTTGGAGAAGTGTCTGTTCATGTCTTTTGCCCATTTTTTTACTGGATTATTTGTTTTTTGGGTGTTGAGTTTGATAAGTTCTTTATAGATTTTGGATACTAACCCTTTATCTGATATGTCATTTCCAAATATCTTCTCCCATTTCGTCAGTTGCCTTTTAGTTTTGCTGACAATTTCCTTTGCTGTGCAGAAGATTTTTATTTTGATGAGGTCCCAATAGTTCATTTTTGCTTTTGTTTCCCTTGCCTCCAGAGACATGTTGAGTAAGAAGTTGCTGTGGCCAAGGTCAAAGAGGCTTTTGCCTGCTTTCTCCTCGAGGATTTTCATGGCTTCCTGTCTTACATTTAGGTCTTTCATCCATTTTGAGTTTATTTTTGTGTATGGTGTAAGAAAGTGGTCCAGGTTCATTTTTCTGAATGTTGCTGTCCAATTTTGCCAGCACCACTTGCTGAAGAGACTGTCTTTATTCCATTGTATATTCTTTCCTGCTTTGTCAAAGATTAGTTGGCCATAAATCTGTGGGTCCATTTCTGGGTTCTCTATCTGTTCCATTGATCTGAGTATCTGTTTTTGTGCCAAGGAGCTATTTTTAAGCCTATTTTTTATGGGATGTTTCTGGCTCTTTATTCTGTCTAACTCCATTAATTACTATCCTTACAGTAACTCCTCTGTTAAATATTAAAGGTTTATAATAAGTTTTAATAGGTGGTATTTTTTCTTCTTCAACATTGTCTTAACTCTTCTTGTTCTCTTATTTACATAATTTTAATAGCTTTTATTTTTAAAGCAACTTAGGATTCATAGCAAAATTAAGGGAAAGGTACAGAAATTTCCCATACATTTCCTGCCTCCACGTATGCCTAGCCTCCCTCACTATCAAAATCCTACATGAGAGTGGTATGTTACAATGAATGTACCTACATTGGTATATCATTGTTATCCAAAATTTATAGTTTACATTAGGGTTTAATCTTGGTATTGTGACAGATATATAATGACATGTGTCCACTATTATAGTATAATACACAGTAGTTTCGCTGTCCTAAAAATCCTCTCTGTTCTGCCTATCCACCCATTCCCTTCTCCCAGACCTCTGGCAACAACTGATCTTTTTACTATAGTTAACAGTTTTGCCTTTTCTGGAGTGTTATATAGTTGGAATTACACAGTTTGTAGCCCTTAGAGATTGGCTTCTTTCACTTCGTAATATGCATTTAAAGTTCCTCTGAATTTTCATGGCTTATCATCTAGGTTTATAGTCCACTTTGAGGTGTATGTATGGGTGTATATGTATGAAGGATGTAAGGTCTGTTTCTATGTATCTATATGCACTTTTTTTGCATGTGGACATTAATATTAAGGTGCTCTAGCATCATTTGCTGAAAAGACTATCCTTGTTTTTACTTTTTTCAATGATCAGTTAACTATAGTTACACAGCCTATTTCTGAGCTTTCTATTCTCTTCCATTGATCTGTTTGTCTAATCTTTTTACCAACAGCATACTGTCTTGATTATTGTAGTTTTATAATAAGTCTTAGATTTGAAAAGTATGACTTTATTCTCCTTAACTACTACATTGGTTATTCTGGGTCTTTTGCTTCTGTGAACTTTAAAATCAGTTTATCGATAACCACAAAATAGCACACTCAGATTTTTATTGGAATTTCACTGAATCTACCAATCAAGTTGGGGCCAACTAATATCTTAACAATATTGAGTCTTTCTATCCATGAACATGGTATATTTATCCATTTATTTATTCTTCCATTTCTTTCACCAGAGTTGTATCGTTTTTCTCATATATATCTTGCACATATTTTGTTAGATTTATACCTAACAATTTAACTTTTTGAGTACTAATGTAAATGGTACTATGTTTTAATTTCAAATTCCATTTCTTTATTTTTGGTATATAGGAAAGTGACTTACTTTCCTGTATTAACCTTGTATGCTGCAACCTTGCTATAATTACTAATAAGTTACAAGAGTTTTTGGTTGATTCTTTCAGGTTTTCCAAATAGACAATCATGTACTCTACAAAGACAGTTTTTATTTCTTCCTTCCAACTCAGTATAACTTTTATTTCCCTTTCTTGTCTTATTATAGCATTAGCTAGGACTTCCAGTATCATGTTGAAAAACAGTGGTGAGAGGGAACATCTTTGCCCTATTCCTGATATCAGTGGGGAAAGTTACAGTTTGTCACCATTGACTATGATATTAGCTACAGCTTTTTGTAGAGGTTCCTTGTCAAATTGAGGAAGTTCCCTCTATTCCTAGTTTGCTGAAAGTTTTTACTATGAATAGATGTTTATGTTGTCATCTGTTTTGTCTGCCTCCATTGATATGATTATGTGATTTTTCTTTAGCTGTTGATATGACAGATTACATTGAACCTGCCTTGTATACCTGGAATAGATCCTACTTGGTCAAGTGTATAATTATCTTTATACACTGTTATATTGATTTGCTAATACATTCTTGAGGATTTTTTGTATCTATGTTCATGAGAGATATTGATTTGTCTGTAATTTTCTTGTAATGTCATTGTCTGGTTTTGTTATTAAGATAATACCGGCTTCATGGAATGATTTAAGAAATTTTTCTCTGGTTCTATCTTATCTTTGATTTTCTGTAGTTTGAAAATTATGTGTGTCATTTGTTTGTTTGTTTTTTGAATTTATCCTGTTTGGTGTTCTCTGACCTTCCTGGATCTGTGTTTGGTGTCTGACATTAATTTGGGTGTCTGACATTAATTTGGAGAAATCCTCAGTCATTATTGCTTCAAATACTTCTACTCTTCCTTCCATTCTTTCTTCTCCTGGTTTTCCATTACACACGTTATTTATTTTGTTGTTGGTTCACAGTTCTTAGATATCCTCCTTCTCCTTCCTTCCTTCCTTCCCTGTATTTTTTCCTCTTTGTTTATCTGTTTGGGAAGTTTCTATTGACATATTCTCAAGTTCAGAGATTATTTCCTCAACCATTTCCAGTCTGTTAATGAGCCCATCAAAGTCATTCTTATTTATGCTGTAGTGTTTTTATTTCTAACATTTTTAAAATTCTTTCTTGAAATTTCCATCTCTCTGCTTATATTGTCCATCTGTTCTTGTATATGGTCTATCTATTAGAGCCCTTAGCATATTAACCATAGTTGTTTTAAATCCCAGTCTAGTGATTCCAATCTGATTCCAGATTTCATCTCTGGCATGATTGCTGATTTTTTTCAAATATCTTTGTTGCACCTGTTTAGATGATCATGTGATTATGCCCCTACACACACATTTTAATCTATAAAGGTATAGTATGCTGATTGTTTTTTCTTACATTGAACAAACTCTGAATTTCTAGAATTAAACACAACCTGCTTATGATGTATTTTTGTATATAAATTCAACTTTATCATTAATGTTTTATTTAGGATTTTAAATCTATATTCATGAGGGTACTGTTATTTTAAATTTATTTTGGTAGAACATCCTGGTCTTATGAAAAGAATAAAAGAAGGAGAGAGAAGGAGAAAAAGAGACATTTCCTTGTTTTATATGAAAATGTTTATGTAACATCGGAATTATTTATTTCTTAAATAATCCAATAATCCACTCTGATATTAGAGATTTCTTTATGCTAAATTTTCTTTAAAATTCTGTTTCAATTTTATTCTTATGTAATATTTATTCTTTTATCTTTTTCCTCTTTAGAAATATTTTTATCTCATTTAAATTTTGGATTCATTTCCACAAAGTTGTTTATAGTATTTTTATATCAAAATCCTAAAATATGTAGGATTTAAATATTTTTAACATTTACATTAATATTGTTTGTACTCCCTCTTTCTTATTAGTCTCCCCCAAATTTATCAATTTAACCTTTTAAATGAACCAATTTTTCAGTTTTAAAAAAATCTCTAATATATTTTCTATATTAATTGTTTCATGAATTTTTATCATTTCTCTCATTCTTCATTTAGATTTAATTGTTCTTCATATGAATTCTTAGCTCATTGACTTTTATTTATTCTTTTTTTTTTGAAGACACATTTATTCAGCATCATGATCAGACTATTACATTTAGCAATCAACAGCATGGGTGCAAAAATCATCTACATTAAAACCCTTTGTGGAATGCTTTACAATTTCCACAGAACAGAAACTAACCTGTTATACAATTAATCACAAATACAGTCCTCAAGTTTTTGCCCATACACATGAGTATTGTTTAAAACATGTCTTCTTTGTAGCATCTAGGCTCTGCCACCACTGTGCTTGGCTGAGTTCACAAATCCGTTGTAACCTGTAGCTTCCCTGTCACTTCTCTGGCTCTCCTCTCCTGCTAAGCTTTGTTTCCTGGCAGTAATCAAAACCTTCTACCACTGCCACAGCTACTGCTGCTGCTGCTGGAACCACCATAGCCACCTTGGTTTTGTGGTTTGTCAAAGTACTGGTCTCCACCACCACAGGGGCCACAGTTTCTGTCTCCAAAATTTCCTCGTTTCACGGGTCCAAAATTCGAAGACTCATTGTTGTAATTGCCAAAATCATTATAGCTTTCCACCTCCAAAGTTGCTTCCATCATTACCAAATCCGTTATAGCCGTCCCCACTGTCACCATATCCACCACCATCTTGACTGCCACCAAAGCCACCTCACCCACTGAAGTTTCCTCCAGAACCAAAGCTGTCATTCCTACCAAAACCACTTCCACAACCACCATCAAAGTTTTCAGAACCACTTCAACTTCTTTTGCTGGATGAAGCACTAGCCATCTCCTGCTTAAATAGAGCTTTCCTTACTTCACAGTTGTGGCCATTCACAGTATGGTATTTTTGAACAACAATCTTGTCTACAAAGTCATGGTCATCAAATGTTACAAAAGCAAAGCCTCTCTTTTTGCCACTGCTTCAGTCAGTCATGATTTCAATCAGTTCAATTTTCATATACTGTTCAAAACAATCTCTTAGATGTTCTTCATGTATCTTCTTTAATGCCACCAACAAAAATCTTTTTCACAGTTAAGTAGGCACCAAGTCTTTGAGAATCTTCTCTTGAGACAGCCCTCTTTGGTCCTACAACTCTTAATCCACCTTGTGTGGCCTTGCATTCATGGCTGCATCCACCTCTTCCACACTGGCATACATGACAAACCCAAAGCCTCTGGATTGCTTGGTGTTTGGATCTCTCATTACCACATAGTCTGTAAGCATTCCCCAATGTTCAAAATGGCTCCTCAGACTCTCATCAAACCACTGATGAAAACCTCTTGCAGCTGTTCAGGCTCTTTGGAAGACTCAGACTTAGACATGATGGCAGTGGGAGGGGAGATATTTGCAATGCTTACTCGGCAGGGTCCACAGGCAGAAAGCTTTTTTTTCTTAACAAATACATGTAAGGCTATGAATTTTCCTCCAGTCACAGCATTAGTGATAACCCATAGGATCATGTAGGTCATATTTAAAAGTATTTTCTACTTTCAAACATGATTTATTAATCGTATTGTTATTTATAAGTGTAGGTTATTTATAAGTGTGTTGCTTGGAATAGAAGCTGTTGAGAATTTTATAAAGTGTTTTTTCCCCTGTAGCTTAAATCCACTGTCATCAAATAACATATTCTTTGTGATTTTAACCCATTATCTTTTGTTGAGATTTGCTTTGTGGACTATTTATATTGTCATGTTTTCAATTAAAATAATTGACATGTATTCTCAATTATTAAGTACAGCATTCTGTATATTTCAAACAGATCAGAGAGTGATTTACTGGGCTGAGCAAATTGAAGCCAGAATTTTCAGGAGTTTTATTAAACGATGTAAAACCAGGAGTAAGAGAAAAAGCCTGCAGCTCAGGGGAATTTGAATCATAAATCTCTGAATAAAGCTAGGACACCTGAAGAGTGATACATTCACTGGTGAGTTAGGAAAACAAAATGCTTCCCCCCCCCAAAAAAAAACACAAAAAACAAAAAAGAAAAAAACAAAAAACTGCCTCTTTTGCTTTAGTAAGGAGCAGGAAAAAAATAAAGGGAGGAAAATGTTCCTTTCACATGAGTTTAGGAATGAACATCACAATCATAATTCATTAAGTACATGGAAAATCATTCCACTATGCTTAAGGGTCAGAAGTAACAAGAGCATTTTACCAAGATTTGCAAACATTGAAGATACCTAAACTATAATATTAATAATATAAATATGTTTAAAAATTAAATAGAGGGAACTTCATAAAAAAATAAAAAAGAGAGTGTAAAATTAACAAGCCATATTGGTAAAGAATCAAATGAATTTTGTAGAAATTTAAAACATGATAATTGAAATCCAAAATTCAGTGGAAGGTTAATATAGCAGTTTACAGATAGATGAAGAGAGAATTGATAAATTGAAAGAGGTCTGAAGAAATCACCCAACTAGAGAAAAGAAAAACATAAAACAGACATTAAGAGAGGATGAATGAAATTATGGGGTCCAACATGCATCTTACTGGATTTCCAGATAAGGACAGAAATGAAGAAGTAATGATTATAGAATACTAGCTGAGAACTTTTCATAACTATTGAAAAGCACTTAATATTTAGAAGACTCAGTGAATATCTGGCAAGAAAAATGGAAATATATTTATGTCACAGGAAAACTACAGAACGTCAAATTTATCATAATTTTATAATTATGATATTGTGGTATTGTCACAAGGATAAACATAAAAAGAATAAATATTTCAGAAATATAGCCACACATATAGGAAAATTTTATGATTAATGGGACTCCTATAAAATAAGAAAAAGGCAAACTTTCTAATAGAAAAGTGGGGAAAAAATATAAATAACTATTATATAAATATTTAGGAGGAAAAATAAGTGACTAGTGCATGTAAAAACAAAAACAAAAATTCAATCTTAATAAATAGCAGAGAAATAGCCTGTTTAACGTCCTTGATAAAAGTGGAGAGCAAAAAAACTCTTAGACATGACTGATGGGAGTTTAAATTGGTAAAACTTAGGAAAACCATTTGAAATTAGCCACCAAATTGAACCTACTATAACATGGGAAGCCATACATATGGGAGTATCCAGTTTACCCTTATTCTCTTAGAGTAATCTTTAATACTACTCCCTTTAATTTTTCAAAATGTTTCAGGTTGAACAATACACTAACTTATCATCCTACTTATGACCCAATAAATCTACTTCTAGATATATTTAACTAAGAAAAATTCTTCTTCACATGTGCCAGGATAATTCTATGAGGATGCTTTTAGGAGCATTATTTGTAATAGCAAAACTTGATATCAAACTAAATGTCTACCAACAGCAGAATGAATAGATAAAGTTAGATAGGTTTTTAATGCTGGAGTACTATGTAGAAATAGAAATAAATAGATCTTTACATACAATATGGAATAAAAACATTGTTTGGGTGAAAGAAGGAAGTGACTAAAGAATACATGTTTCTATTACCATGACATTTAAACATAGGCAACCTATATAGTAAGTCATATACACACATGTAGCAAAATAATTAGCAATTCAAGAAAATAATTCATATAAAATTGAAAATAGTAGTTATTTCTCACAAGAAATAGGAGATTTAAGGGAAAGTATATGCTGAGGATTTCAAATACACTGGTTTCTTCTTTAAGCTGGGGTGGAACTACTGAATAATAATAATAATAATAATAATAATAATAATAATAAGATATACCCTTTAAAAAGTATGATGTATTTCACATTTAAAATCATTATTAAACTGAAAATTTGATAAGATATTATTGATTTTTATCTTTTTCACCCAATACCTATACTTACATGTCTTTCTCAGTTGAGTGGGTAATGTTCATATTGATTTTAATGGCTCTTTTGTGTACCTTGGATAATAACTTTTAACCCATAAATGTGTAGGAAATAACTTCCTCCTGCTTGCTGTTAGCAAAAAGTAAGTTCATAAATATAATTTTGTTTCCTTTAAAACAATACAATACCCCCCCATTATTGTGTCCAATTTAGAAGTTTGAATTTTTGGTTGTTTCATCATTTAGAAAAGTGCCAGTTTTGCTTCTATACTAATGATATTACCTGAAACTAAATGGCATTCTTTCATTATATCTTCACATATTGGACTCAAGAATCATCAGTTGCTCATTTAGAAAAGCCTTTTGGGATTAGTCAGAGAAATATCTCTTCTTAGAAACAGCAAACTCAGTCCTGGGTGGGAGTTAATGTGACTGCTTCCACATGCCAAGCCAATGGACCATACAGCTGAAAATAGATGCAAGACTCCTTGACTCCAAGTCAAGGCAGAGAACCATTCACATGAAGAGCTTTCAATAGGCATGCTCATGTGCTTGTTCAGGATAAAAACAAATACATATGTAGCTTTAAACTGCCAAATAAAATAACCCTATGCACTATGCTCTTGCGATGTGAATGACTGGATGGCATATCAACGTTAGGAAATAGGGGAGCCAGGCATAACTGCTAGTTACGCATCAGTGATAAACAAAGTTGGATAAATGTATTAGGACTCAGATTACAGCTCAAAGTTAAGAATGGCCACCAAGGAGAGGAAAATAGCAGGGACTAATATGTTGTAATGAAACAAACCACATGGCCCCACCACACACATGCCACCCTGTGCTGCATTAATTGTTCCTGTAGCTTTCATTTTGAGTGGCTACCTTGGCCATCAGTGTAATGGGTAGTGGAAGAAATTACATATTACATTTAATTGTCACATTGAGCAGCACAGTGATGCAGGCTTTCTTGGAATTTTAATAGAGTGACCTGGCTGGCTTGCCAGCTAATATAAAATCAGCCTCCTAACTACTTTCTTTACTGCTGTCTTGATGACTTCAACTGATAAACTCTTATGACCTTTCTCAATTTAATTCAATTTGTTAGGCATTTCAAATGGAATTTTTCTACACAAATTAATGGTAAATGAGGGATCCCCCCCTCACCAACTACCCCTCCCTCTTTCCTCCAGGAAAGATTACAGTAGATGAATTGGAATATAACTGGCTAAAATTGCATAAATGTTCAGCATTAACTCATGCAAGGCAGCTTGCAATTTTATAGTGCAAAATACTTCCCAAAGTGTTGGTCTGGGGTGAATAACTAAAACAAAATTTGAGGTTACTCTTGTGTTTGATGGAAAATTAAATTCTGTGGTTAATAATATGGCATTTCAGTTCAGACAGACATAGGTTTGAGTCCTGGTATGACTATTTAGCAACTGTGTTCTAAGTAGACAAGTTGTTCAGCGTCTCTGAATGCCAGTTTACTTAACATGAAGATGGGAGCCATAATGCCTATATCATATAATGATTATAAGAATGTAATGAGAAAATGTACATAAAGCACCTAGCATGGTGTCTGGCACATAAAAGTGCTCAATAACTGGCTCATATTTCTGCTTTCCACTGTTACACCCCATCAAAATCTATCTCCCATAATCTGCATCTCCTGCTGTCCCTTGGTTCTTCATTTCAGCCAGATGTTCTTAGGTAATACTACGTTTAATTAGTCAGGCTGGGATATGTTCCTGTGCAAATAAATCCTATAGCAGCCCCGAGTCTCATAGACATAAGGATTAGTATAGTTTTGTAGGTCTCTAACTCTGGATCCTGTGGACCCCTGGAAGCGGCATTAAGGCAAAGCCACCCAGTTCCAGAGCCTTCAAATGTCTTTTCTTTCTCCAGAGTTAAACTGGTGGATCAGATCTATTTTTAGCTGAGGATACCAGGGTGAACATGGACTTGTCTTACAACAACTCTAAATACTGAAGGGATGCTTCCTAATTGTCCTAAGCCTGGAGAACATGGCTGATCTCACCCAATTCCAGATTTTGAACAATCCTAAATATGAAAAAGACTACCTAGTACAGTTAGACAAGCTATTACCCATCCCATGCCAGGTGAAAGAAAGCTGGTCATGCTCAACAGTTGAAAAGGAACAATTAGCACAGTAACCATGTTTGTATACTGCCTCCTCTTGCTAGCCTTACTCTACCCTGGTCAAAAATTTGAATTATGGACTTTCCTCCTTGATATGAAATATGACTCAAAAAATCACAAAACTGTTTTTATCCATGATCATGAAAACAAAATTTTGAAGGAGGAGACTGGATAGAATTGTGAGTCTTAGTTTAATTAAGGACACTTTCATTCTTCATATCTGCCTGTTTGTCTTTAACCACAGTCCAGTGGGGAAATGGCTACGAGGTGAGATGTTCCCACATTCTTCCTAAGTATTCTCATCATCACTTTCCTCCACTGATCTCAACTACCCCCACAATGCATATCACACATTTTGCCCTCCTTTTCCAATTCCATTCTTCACTTAAACACTTCTTTCTACTAAGCCCAATGAATGCCTCAAACATGTAGTAAGCCAGTGCTATTACAATCCCTTAGTTTTCTTCACTAAAAATAGCAGACACATAAACTCCCTAATATCCCCATCGCCACTAATGGAATTCCAGCCTCAAAGATTTTAACAGTTATCTCCTTTGCAGTCCATGCTACTGAAACGCCTCCTGCTCTGCCAGCTCAGGTGTCATTATTTGGGAAATATTACTTCTCAACAATTTCGTTTTCTAGTTGTTTGCTTTTTTCATTATTTGCAGTTCAGCAGCTATTAAGATCCAGTGCTGTGGAAAACAACAATAACAACAAAAGAGCAGCTTAATAACTAAACTTAAAAACCAAACTAGTCAGCAGCGAACAATGCCTTGTCAACATTTCTAAATGGAGCAGAAAGAAGGCGAGCCAAAAGGACAGAGAGAGGGCAAAAGAGAGAAAGGGACGCTTCCTGATGGATGAGTATGCATAAGTGCTTCAGATAATAGCTAAGAGGTACAGTCTGTAGCACATTAAAGAGGAGGAGGAGACAAAGTGAACAATGGCCTTGGAAGGGGACCCCAGCAGTGTGATGTGGACAGATGCAAAACTTGGTGAATTGCTGAAGTCAATACAGGTTTCCCCTACTATCCGAAAGTAGAGCGTTCTTACGAAAACTTTCATAGGCTGAAATGGTGTAAAGTGAAAAGGCAATTGCCATCAATTTATATGGAAAAAATTCTGAGCATTCTCAGGACCAAAAATACCCTCTCTTAGACTTCTCTAATATGTTAGGACACATCTTGCTAATGGATACACAAAATAAATTGAGATAAAGCACAGATACTCACACAGTTCAAAGCTTTGGCAGTTGATGCTGAGATGCTGAATATACTTACCATGGAAGAAATTTGACAGGCCACCTTTGCTGCCCAGGGTGTGCGCTGTCTCTATATACTGGCTTGCTGTAATACAAATGCTCAACACTATTTTTGCTCTTCCTCTTTTTCATAAAAGCAAAAATTTTCTTCCAATTAGCAAAAACAGGCACTAATGGAGGTCTTTCACAAAAATGGAGTGGCATAATACAAACTTTTAAAAAGTGGGCGTATCTGTAGTATCTCTCTGGGGATTCCCTATGCAAACAACCTTCATTTTAGGACTCTTCCCCCCTCTGAGCATCCCACCTCCCTTCTGTGTCCTGTTCCCACAGGACTTTGCCCTCAGATAGATAAAATAGATCTCCCAGCTGATGAGAACTTAATACCTTCTCCTTCCCAAGGGTACTTACTGGGGCAGCAGATAGTCTGGGAAACCCAAAACCTTCATGTTCCAAAGTAAAACACAACAGATTTCAAGGAGGAGGAGATATTTTGGGCCTGTAGAGTTTTTAAGTCCCTATCAAACCACTCCCCAAAGGCATCTGTCTAATAAGTAATACATTTATTCTTAAATAGACTTCTTTCGTGTTTTATATTTTAAGAGTAAAGGACACAGTAGTGACTCAGTGTGGTGTCAGGTTCAGGATTAGCACCCACCTTCCAATTTCCTCTGAATGGCAGGGTGGGAGGAATCCTTCTTCTGGCTTACTGTTAGAGTTGAGGTCAGTTTGAGTGGGCCAAATAGACCACCCACAAACTGCAACAAATAACAATCATCTATTCTTCTTAGGCAGTTATTCACTGTCTCACCCAAAGTAAGTGATTAAAAATTGTGATTTCTTTCACATTACAAGGAAGCTGTCAAACTTCAGCCTCTCATCATGGTTTTACAAGGTTGTGTTGAAAGGACAAAATCCCACATATTGAATTTGGCTCTCCACCATTAGCCTGAAATCATCAAATCAATGCTGGAGTCAAAACCTGCAAGAACAAATTCCCTAAACGGCATTTTGTGTTTCTACTGACATTGTCTAATAGCCTTAATTCAGTCTCCTCAGCCCTTTTTTTCAGTACCCACCACCATGACTTACCCAACATTTTGCTTCCCCCAAAATTAAACTGTCTTGCCACCCTAGTGTCATTTCCCAAAAATCTAATTGAAAAGCACCACCTTTCTGAAAACTATGCTCAAAACTCACCTCCAGTTAGACTCCTCCTCTGCATTTCCCCCATATGCTTTATCTGCCACCTTTGTCAACAGAGTAACTTATTGGCCATCTTTAGTTGATCCTGACTATGTGGCATCTGCACATGGATATTTAATAAAGATAATAAACATGTCATTTCAAAACCAACTCACTTTCTCCTAAGTCAATGGAATCATATGAGTCCAGTAATACGAAGTTCTGAAACAGGCAAAAAGAGCTTAGAGTAGGAAAAAAAATTATAAGATTGGTTGTTTCTGGAGATGGGATGGGCTGGGCTGGGAGGAAGTATAAAGAAATTTTCTAGGGCAATGGTCATGGTCAATGTTTTGATAGGAATTTGGATTACACAGATGTATACAATTATCAGTTCTAATAAATGTACACTTAAGATTGCTGCATTTCACTGTAGGTAAACAAAGAAAAAAATCAACTGATTTCCAATTCTTCAGACCAGTTTTTACTTTAGTAATTCTCAGTCTTGTAAAAGTTTATCATTAATTCTTTCACTCAGAGTGAAACATTGGAGTCAACTGTGGTTTATGTTCTATCAACAATCCTGTTGGCTCAAACTTCAAAATGTTATTGAATAATATTTTAAGTTTTGTATTACTGGTATCCTTGTACAAACCACCATCAACTCTTCCATGGACCACTATAGACCCTCTAATTGGTCTATTTATTCCCACTCTTGTTCCTGATTTCTCCCCCAGCTCCCTTGCCAAGTCTCTAGTTGTGTAACACTTACACTGTAAAGCATAAATCACATCATAGTTCTCCAATTTTCCAATTGTTTCTCATCACAATTAGAATGAAATAAAAATTAGAATATATTTCCTCCATGGATTACAAGGTAGTAAGTTATCTGACTCCTGACAAACTCTAAACTCATTTCCAACCTCTTACTCTCAACTCCACTCTTGACATACTTGCTATCCTATTATTATTCTATGAAGCACACTGCCACCTCTCTGCCTAGAGAACACTTTCCCAGGTAATAGCACACCTTACTCCCTCACTTCAATCAAGTCTTCATCATCTAGTTTTACCTCTCAAGAGAGGTCCTCTTGATGACTTCCCCTAAATTAGTACCCCCATTACTCTACCTTTACCCTATATCCTATTTTGTTCATAGCACTCATCACACACACACACACACACACACACACACACACACACACACACGAGATAGAGATGGAGATAGATGATAGATAAAAGATAGATAATTATAAGGAACTGGCTAATGTACTTATGGAGGCTGAGAGGTCCCCTGATCTGCTTTCTGCAAGCTGGAGATCCAGGAAAGCCTATGGTGTAATTCAGTTTGTCTGAAGGCCTGAGAACCAGAGAAGCTCATGGTATAGATTCCAGTCTTGGTCTGAAAGCCTGAGAACCAGGAGCTCCAAAGGCAGGATAAGATCAATATCCCAGCTTCAGTAATTAGGCAAGAAGAAAAATAAATTCTTTTTTTTCCTCTGCTTTTTGTTCTACTCAGGTCTGCAACAGATTGGATGATTCCCACCCACATTGATAAGGACAATCTGCTTTACTGAATCCACTGATACAAAAATGCTAATCTCATCCAGAAACAAACACAGCCAGAAATGTTTAATCTGAACACCCTGTGATAGGTCAAATTGACACGTAAAATTAACCATCAAATCTATTGAAGTAAAAACCTTATTTCATTTGCTGAAATACTGCTATTAAAATTCCTGGAGCATAATAAGTGATCAATAAATACCCCCATTTTAAGCGTTTATTTTGAGAGAGAGGCTGAGGGAAGAGAGGGAGAGAGAAAATCCCAAGTGGGCTCCACGCTTTCAGCCCACGTCTCAAGAACTGTGAGATCATGACCTGAGCCAGAATCAAGAGTCAGATGCTTAATTGACTGAGACACCCAGGCACCCAAAGAAATACATTTTAATAAATAATACGTTTTTAGTAATGAATGGTTTTTAAAATTCTCTGTGACAGTCTAAGATGGCCACCATCAATTCCTTTCCTCTCTGTAAATTCATATTCCTCCTTATATAGAAAGAAGCTGAACCTCTGTTTAAATCTATACAGCCTTTAGTGACTTGCCTTCACCAATAGAATGCAGAAGAAGTGATGTTTTGAGAATTCCAGTGGTAGGTCAGAAGACATATGAATATCTTAGAACACTCACTTTCTGACTCTCCTTTTAGAATCCTAGTTATTATACTGAGGGCCAAGTTGCTAAAAGAGACCACACGTAAACTACCCAGTTGACAGTCCAGTTAAGATACGGGATGACAGCTAGCATCAGCCAAATGTCTTATGAATGAGCCATTTTAGATGCTCAGCTGAGTCAAACTTTCAGATAACTTGAGACCCAGCCACCTTTTGATGACAACTGCATAAAAGATCCTACAC
The DNA here is from genome assembly GCF_018350215.1 of Panthera leo. Lineage (NCBI taxonomy): Eukaryota > Metazoa > Chordata > Mammalia > Carnivora > Felidae > Panthera > Panthera leo. Next base: position 64,906,123 of record NC_056690.1, read on the forward strand.
AATAGCTTCATAGCTGAGTCCAGTCAACCCATAAAATCATGAGAGCTGTTGTTTTAAGCTACTGAGTTTTGGGAATACTTTGCTGTGCTGAAATAGAAACCAGAACACTCTTTAAAGTATACTGTTCCTTCAACTGTTTAACCTCAGTATGTTTTGTAATTGTGTACCTCGATACATAAATATACTGATTCAGTGACATTCTTTACATCTTCAAATGATGCCTATGAGTGTTAACTTCTAGATAGACCACATCATCCTCCATGCACCCTCCACAAATACCAATATTATAATAGGATGTACAATATCTGAATAAATATACTGACTGAGGGAAAAAAAGACTAGAGGGAAAAAAAATGACAAATAGGCAAAAAGCCAAAGAGGAAACAAGCTAACTTTGGTCAAAGTCTTTTGGATAACCAGAAAACAGAATCTGAGTTAGAAGGACCAAAAACCTAAGTCCAGTCAGGGACTTATATTGGTGCTTGGAATTCCATAACAATGACTTATGAGGTCATAGCAAGAAATGAACATATTATGAACCTAGGGATAATCCACAGTGGTTTTTTTTTTCACTTTTTGGTCTAAGAACTCTTTACTCTGGAAAGAAAGAAAGAAAGAAAGAAAGAAAGAAAGAAAGAAAGAAAGGAAGAAAGAAAGAAAGAAAGAAAGAAAGAAAGAAAGAAAAGAAGGAAGGAGCGAGCTGCGGCAAAGAGTTTTTTGTTTATAGGGGTTACAATGATTGATATTTACCTAGTTAGAAAGCAAAACCTATAGAATGCTTAAAGAAGAAAAAAGAAGATGATCAGTGCAAACCAGAATGTAGCAGTTCAGTGGGGAGGGAGACCTGTTTTGGCACAACAGTTTGAAGGGGTTTTTTGAAAGACTTGGACCTCATGACAGGTATTAGACAATAGGTGAAATTCAATGAGACAGAGCAAGTCCAAGGGGTACTTGAGGCAATGTCTTGGGAAGACATATATTGAGAATGATACATGCAAAGTTGATAAAGGAGGTTTAATTTCTTGGAGCACTAAATAGTGCTAGAGGATAATAGAAGATGGGCCGGAAAGAGGACTTGAAGTTTGACCAATTACCGAGTAGTAATGTGTTCCTCTCCCTAGAGTGTGCTTATAAATTCCATTTGGCCAACTTTAGAGTTAGTATAGGATATTGGTTGAATATACTTATCCTGCAATCAGACTGCCAAAGTTTAAATCCAAACTTCCACATTTGCTAGTTGTGTTGCTTTGGGCAGATTACTTAACCTCTCTGTGTCTCAAATCACTGTCTCTAAGAACAGGATAACAGTAAGAGTGATCTCTTAAGGTTGTTGTGAGAATTACATATCTGTAATAATGCCTGGCTACATTGTGAGTCCTTGATGAATTTTATTTAATACCATGCCAATACTATGCCAGCCAGGGAGGGAAAAATTTGCAGTGAAGTGACCATTTTGCCCTCTATATCACACTCTAAAATCTTGCTGAGTTTATTGTCACCTAAAACATTCTGTATTTTTCAAGTAACTTGCAGAAGCATCTTTGTTTATTGAGCCAATAATTTTTACTGCCCATCTTCATTATAAAAGAATGGCCTAGACAGTAACCACTTATATTTTGTCTTACAAAGGATATTTACAAATTTAAAGCTAAAATTTACAAATGTTTTCCCATGTGTCAGGTATTGTTCCATACGTGTTTCATGTGATCTTCATGACAACTTCACAAACTGCAAGAATGGATAATCAGGTCTGATCTAGTAACCAAAAGCTATGCAAGTACTGAGAAAATTCTGTGTTATCTGAAAACACCAGCAACAAAGAGAGAATTGGTGTCTGATCTCACAGATTTTATTTTCTACTATCTGGTTCTTCGACTGGAGAGTCATAAGAACTCTTTAGTCATCCAACACCTTCATTTTATGGATGAGTAACCACAAGTTCATGAACTTAATGCCATGCAATGCAAATGCTCTTTCCACTCCGTGGCTTTGCTGTGGAATGTATTTGAGGACTCATTCATAAAGATGGTTTTATCTGGCATTTGGAGATAGTAATGATTTAATGAAGTTAATGAAGTCTCCAAAAAAAGAAAAAGAAAAAAAAATTGTCTTGAAGGATTTCAGAACACTGAACAGCACCACATCTTTTCTATCTTCTTCCCACCTTCTCTGTAGCCACCCCTATTCCATTTCCCTCCATATGTTCTGCAAATTAACCTCATCACCACCTCACCAAACCTGTCACCAGATTTTGAATATTTCCTCCTGAAATCAATACTATGTACATTTGCTGGGAAATAATCCTTTTTTACTGGGAAATAATCTTTAAGAAAAATAATATAAATGTATGTATAATTTATTAAATATTTTGAAAAATTATGCTAAAGGTTGCAAACTGTTGGAAATAGGGTAATTCAGTTTAGAATCTGTTCCCAACTGATTTTACAAAGTGACATTGTAGTTGTTGATGATTATTAGAAAAATCCTTTAACTATTTTGGATTCTGCCTGATTTTCCAAAAAGGTAAATCTTACTTGAAAAGTACCCAATAATCATTTTAGCAACTTTCAAAAAGTTTGATGGAAAATCTGGAAAGGCTCCCAGGAATTCAACAAGCCTGATTGTGGAAGGGGCCTCTCTTAGCCTGTGTGATCTCCAAACCAGAGCCAAGATAATGGCTTGCCTGAGGATAGTGTGTAGGGAATAAAGCAGATAAAAATGAACCTCAAACGGAGGAAAGTCAATAAAGGATGTGTTGAGTTGGCCATCACAGGGATACTCACTCACTCTCAAACGTATAGGAGATTTGAGGGAGCCTCATAAATTGCATTCAGAATCACCTTCTAGAGGACAAAAGGGGACTTCACGTTGTGTATTCTAAGTGCCAGGCAGAGCTCTGTAAACATATTCTAATGTAGGAGAAGTCCCAGGGCAGGAAGGAAGAGATACTTAGCACAGCCCCGAAGGAACTACACCTGCATGACGCTGAGCAAAGCCTTATGCCCCTGCAACAGAGGCTAGCATCAGAATTAGGACCAAGAAGATTTGTAGTAAGGAGTGTATCACACATAAGGAGTGTGATACAGGATCTTAGAAATACTCTAGTTCAACTTGATATTTTTATGGGTAAAGAAACTGCAGGGCAAAGAGCAGTGATTTACCCAACATCTCATACATAATTAATAATGACAACAGAGCTAAGACAAGCTTGGATAACTCGTAAGCCAGTGATGTCTGCTGTCCCTTTACTCCTTGCTGGCAAAACCAAAAAAAAAATTCACTTTGTATTAACTATGTTCTTTTTGGATGTAAATTTATTAAACTGAATTTACATTTCCTCTGGAGATGAAGCAGAATTCTGTCATGTGTCTGTGACCAGGTCCAGGTAGTGTACAGAGGCCATAATCTGCTCTGAAGTGTAAGGTGAAGTGATAAGACCTCAGGTCCTCCTGTGGAAATGATTTCTACTAGCTCCATATTCAAACTAAGGGCATGGGTTCTGGTGGAAGACTGTATGCGCTCAACTTCTAGCTCTATCCTTTACTACAGGGACCTTGGTGAAGCTAGTTCACTTTCTTTAAATTTCAGATTTCTCATTTGTAAGACCCAAAGGCCTGATGTGAAGGCTAAATAAGATATTGCATATCAGCTGTGTGAGACTGTGGATAAAGATTTCACAAATACAGTTATGAAGAACTCCAAATATCTGGAGCAGGCTAAAAGCAAAGTTTCAACAGTGTTAGCTGCCTACAAAGTTAGGCAGATTTGTCTAGAATATTACCCACAATATGATTCTTACATACATTTCATACATATGTTGTTACATACATCTTATATCACTTTCCTTGAACTGTTATGTCAAAGTGATTAAAGCATTATCACTTGACTATATTTTCTCATCTTCTGCTTTCTGATGTGTTCTTCCGCTTCTTCTAGAATGTCCTCTGACTTTTCTGTTGATTTAAATCTTACTGATCTCAATGTCAACACAATCATCTATCTCTCTCTGAATGACTATATCCTGTAGCCTGATCTAGAACAGGGACATAATAGATGCATGTGCACTAAATGAGCTGGATGGCAAATATCACCTTAAGCATTACACCATTTTGAAACTCTAGATAACCTAGTTGAACCAGAAGACAGTGAGAGCAAGTCATCTTTTCCACACTCACTGATCTCCTATAATGTACTAAGCACCAAATGAGGCTCTGGGAATATAGCAATGAATAAAAGCAAACGTACTCTATGACCTTATGGCAGATTCAGTAGACAACAGGGCAGGCAGTCAATGGTTGTAGCAAAACTAATCTGTTTACAATTGTGGTAAGTGCAAGACAGAAAAATGATAGTGTTGTAATAACAGAAAACTGGAGGGGGTAGTAGATTTGAGTTGCCAAGGAGGTTAATGGGTATGAGATCTGAAACATAACTGCAAGGTGATCAGATGTGTGTGCATTGGAAGAGATTGGAAAGAGAGTACAAGAAGGAAAGCAACAGGTGAAGGAAACAACATATTTTAAGTCCCTATGAGTGGAAAGACCTTGTTCTGAGGAATAGTTAAATACAGTGGGACCCGGTGATATCAGGGCACAGAAAGCAAAGGAAAATAAGGCATGCCTGATAAGGCCTTAAAATGATTTGAATAGCAATTCCAAAGCACATTTTAATACAACATATCCACCAATCTCACTATTACATGCAAGATATCAATATTTATTTCAGTGCACTATGATTATCCATGGAGAGATCATGAATATGCAGTGGCATCTTTTGGGTGGAACACCTCTCCAAAAGTCAGTAATCATTAACAGGTATAGTTTAAAGTATTGATCATTCCTTCTTATTAGAATTTATTATAGTATATAATCTTAAAGTTTGTAATTTCTACCTCTGGTATGAAGGTACACACACACACACACACACACACACAGGATATTCTATTCTTTATGTATATCTGTATATAGATAAAGATATCTACTCTCTCTCTTATCTCTCTCTCTCTCTCCACACACACACACACACACACACACACACACACACACACACACACATATATATACACACACACAGCTGATGCAGGGGTAAGGGGTGCTGATCCCCCACACAAAAATCTGCATATGATTTTGGCTCCCCAGGAGCTTAACTACTAATAGCCTACTGTTGACTTTAAACTTACTGATAACATAAACATTCAACAGATATTTTGTATATGTATCATATCCTGAATTCTTACAACAAAGTAAGCTAGAGAAAAGAAAATATTAAGAAAAATATAAGGAAGATAAAATGCATTTACAGTATTGTATTTATCAAAATAAATCTGCATATAAGTGGACCCATGCAGTTAAAACTCATGTTGTTTAAGGGCCAACTATATATATATACATATATACACATATATATGTATATATATATAGTATATACATATTTAATATATATAAAGCTCTACTTTTTTTTTAAGTTTTTTTTTTTTAATGTTTGTTTTTGAGACGGAGAGAGACAGAGCATGAACGGGGGAGGGTCAGAGAGAGAGGGAGACACAGAATCCGAAGCAGGCTCCAGGCTCTGAGCTGTCAGCACAGAGCCCGACGCAGGGCTTGAACTCACAGACCGTGAGATCATGACCTGAGCCGAAGTCGGACGCTTAACCGACTGAGCCACCCAGGCGCCCCTATAAAGCTCTACTTCTTACCACTATACACACATACACACACACACACACACACACACACACACACACACACACACACACACTAGAAACTTTACACTAAAAACTAAGATTTGAGGAGCATTTATGTTTTAAGACAATTTCTGATTTAAAAACTCATTTAATAAAATTTTATCAGAAATTTGGCCTCCCCATGTAATTAAGAAAACAAGGCTTGCAGATGGGTACACAGCTAGTAAATAACAAAAGTGGAGGAATAAACTAGATCTCATGGTTCCTCAGCTACTACTGTTTGTTCCATTGCCCAAGAAAGCTGTAGAAGCTCGGCTGACCCAGGACCAAGAAATGCTGCAGCCGCTTCACCGGAACCACAAGAACGAGAAACACAAGCAAAGTTTACAGCACCTAATGTCCTCTTTGTAAGTCTCCTAAGGCAACAATTATCTGTGTGTGCACACATACACACACTCAACATACCAAGGGCTAAAGTGTAGATAAACAGAGTTTCATGAAAATCCCTCCAGTAATGTGATCAAAACCATTCTTTTTCCCAAAAAAGCAAGACGGAATTCATATGAGTGAATGATGTTATAGTAAGAATAATCTTGAATCTACTCTAACATATTTTAAGCAAGTTACCTGTGACACACCTCACAAGATGTAACAGCACATCAAGCGTTCTGAGAGCTCAATTGTGAATTTCTACTTTAAAGACCACTTATCACTTTTCCTTCCCCATTAACTCTTCAATTTCCTTGTTTTCTTCACACCCATGTCCTACCTCTGCAGATGATTCTCTGTGTCCTAATTATCATGGGATAAAGAATAGCCAGGTATTCACAAAAATGCTTACTTTTCTCCTCACAATGGGCATACAAGTAACAGCTGGACACACTGAAAGAAGCAAGCCACCTGCAGGCTTGGAAAAATGTGAACCTTCACTGGTCCAACAGTGTGTGCACGTTTGTGTGCATGCATGCACACACACTTGTGCAAACACACAGAAACTACACCAGCTAACTAAACTCCCCACCTACCTACATTTCCTGTGAGGGAGCCCATTTCAGAAGCCCTTTCAAGTATGGAAAAGGTAAGGCAGGGCAGACAGGCAAGAGAAGGTTATTTTGAGCGTTGGTTTAATTTATGGGGTTTATTTGTATCCTCTATCGTTCAGCGGGAAACCTTGTAAATGATGTTTGCATGCACTAAACTGTGATAACTGAACTGATGAGTTAAAGACTTGACTGAACGTTTAATGTTGCTTATTAAATAATTATGACGAGGTTTGATGAATGGTCCTGATTCCCTGAACTTCCAACTGAGATTTTCAGCGTGAGTTTCATTAGATAGACATGGATGGAGCCTGCTGCAACCCAGCTGCAAATGAGCTTGCAAAACATTTGAACTGGAAGCCTTCAAAAGTGAATAATTCAACTGTCTTGGTCTATCTTCCTTGGTCCCCACACTAGCATTTCATTTTCATTTGATGATGGAGTGGAAGCAAATTATGCTATGTCTATGGGGCTTTCTAAAGTATCATTGCAAGATATCTCCATATGTACTTAATGAAAAATTAATCTGTACTCTTTGTGAAAGAAAAAAAACTATTCAACTTAAAAATAAATCTTATTCTGCGATGTCAATCACCTCCACGTGAATATTGCGGTCATGTGTGGCCAACACAGGTGAGAGATGAGAAACGTTAGGATTTATTGAAGCCGGTGAACTTGTTCAGTGTCTGAGCCAGAGTCATTTGTTGTAATGACACATGTCATGCACTTTTGAAACCCTTCCATGCACTGATATAAGAGCTCATTAGACCATCCAAAAATTTAATTTCAAATAAAAGAGCATTGCAAATCTGGGATTTTTGTCCCATATCCTAAACCTTCCAAGTAGCTGTCTCTAATTTTGATGGCAGATTCAATTTATGTATCTACAGAGAATTCACATTTGTGCTTTATGTGATGATTTTTTTATAAAGACAAGCTGAAAGTCTACTCCACAATTGAAAAGGAAATAGTCTGCAGTGAGGTAAAAGAAACTTGGGACTGGAGAGAGGTGGGCTGGATTCAAAGGGACAGGAGAGGTGGTAGATAAAGGCATGGGATCTGGAACCTCAATATCTGTGTCTAAATCCCAACTCTACCACCAATAGCTGCAGAATAAAGCACAGGCCTGGAAATAAAAAATCCCTGAGTTCCAGTTCTGCTTATGCAATGGGCCAAAACTGCATCTGGGAAGTCATTCAAAGTTTTTGGCCTCAGCTGCCTCATCTGAAAATAAAGATCTTAGATCCTATACATGTTCATATTTAAAATCATCTAATTAGTTATCAAATAGTTCTCTAGGATTAATTTCATGTGTAATAAGTTAAGAATATTTAATTGCTCCATAAAAGTGCAATATTTTGAAAAAATAATTTAAAATTATTTTAATGTAGTATCTCAAGTTGCAGTTTTGCTTATAATTTTCTGGGCTTCTAGTGGCTTAGAAAAGTTAGTCTGCCTTATCCTGAATTTGACTCTTAAAAAAACGAATAAGTTATCTAAATTAAATTTTTTATTTTAATCCAAAACTAAACTTGAAATAATTTAATAAATGACAGAGAAACACAAGAGGCTATAACTTATAACTGATGTCTCCCGAAATGACCATGGTTTCTTCCTGATGTTGTTCAACCATTTTTCCTTAGACCCATCTCTGAGGGGAAGATATTTTCCTTTATTAATTAATTATCTTACAGAAAAAAAGAGGACAAAATAGAGGCAAGGTTGATATTAAGGCATCAGTGAATAAGGATGCAGCATGCCCTTTGTTCACATATTTGATACAGCAAACCTAAAGACATGAAGACCAGGTGCAAGTTGTATCTTCACATTTGCTCCTTGCAATTATTATTCTGAATTTCCATTGGAATAGTCTCTCGTCTTTATTTTACCTTTTGGTGTGTATCCTAGGTAGGTCTACCTAGATAATGGACTTATATAGAGAGGAGATTCTATGAATGAGAAAATAAACTAAAAACATGAGACACATAGAGATTCCTTAGCCAGGAGGTGTAGAACCTTCAGCCCTCACTGATAGAGGGCGCTAATCCACCCCTTCCTGCACATAACTGCCAGTAGGTGCACACTTGTTTATTCGCCTGTCATCTGGTCGCCTCTAACATTTTCTTCACCCTCTTTTAGTCCCTAAAAGAGAAAATCCAGGAGCCTTAAACTAAGGATTCAAATTTAACTGTTGCCCCTATCCCATGATCAAAGCTCTATTCTAGCAAGTCTGTCTAATCTTCTGCATTTGCTCTTAGCTGAAAAATTAATCTCCCTGACACTCTGCCTCTAATATTTTATTTTTCTAGACTTCTGAGTTCTCTGGCATCCAACTCTAAGATTAAATAATGGCTTCCTAGAATAACTCCTGTGTTCTTTACATTTCTGCTTCCCAGAAACTGTCTCCCCCGTTCCAAATATATGGCCATTGTGACCTGTCTTGGATTCTGTAATTGCCCTGACCACTTCACCTTGTTGGGGATGATTGATAAATAGCTGAAGCAAGTAGATACCTAAAAAGAGGGGTGGGGGAGGACTGTGGAATGTTCAATTAAAGAATATCTAAAACAGTGGATTTTACAAACCACCTAAAAACTGGCCCTTTGTGGTATTCAGAAAGCAATCAACAGATCATTTATTAGAATTATTTGAGGATAAAAGGAAGTTTGTTAGGTTTCAGGACAGGATAATCTCAGCGACAATGAAATGGTACCAGGTGAGCTGCCACAAATGATTGGGGGTCCCTGCACGCACTGGAAAGACAGACTTTTCTGCAGATATTTCAGCTCAAGTGTTTCTTGATAAGAAAGATTACCCAGACAGTCAACAGGGACTTCCAAATTTTAGAAGAAGATAGGAAAACTATATGAAGATAAAGTTGAAGGTTGGTCAACATACCAAAACTCTGGGCCACAGTTGTCTGGGGTGTGGACCAGTCTACCTTCAGGCAACAGTTTATTCTCACTACCTTCCCTGTCACATTCCAATTCCCAGGAATTTCATTTTCTCCCTGGCCATCCAGGTTCCTCCTTCCCAAAGCTACCTATTCCTAAGCTGTTCCCCAAGTGTCACAGATTTGTGTTTTCCAACAATTTTAACAAATATTGTTTTACCCTCATAAGAGAAACAAAAATCTTTGTTGAAAACTAGCATTTAAAGGTGAGATTATAGGGGTAACTTGGTGGCTCAGTTGGTTGGGCGTCTGGCTTTGGTTCAGGTCATGATCTCGTGGTTTGTGAGTTAGAGCCCCATGTCAGGCTCTGTGCTGGCAGCTCGTAGCCTGGAGCCTGCTTCTGATTCTGTCTGTCTGTCTGTCTGTCTGTCTCTCTCTCTCTCTCTCTCCCCCCCTCCCCCACTCATGCTCTGTCTCTCTCAAAAATGAATAACCTATAAAAAAATATTTAAAGGTGAGTTTATATTTAGGTATGGACACAGATTTAGATTTGGACAAAGAACATAAACAAATCATGAATTAGACAAGTGATCTTCTATAACAGGCATATTAAGTCCTGTGGGTTCAGTCTGGCTTGCTGCCTGTTTTGGCAAGTACTGTTAATTTTTTTTTTTTTTACAGATAAACATTTGTGAATAATTTTCATGATAGGGAACAGTAATTTTAAAATCCAACTCTTCATTGTTATCCGGCCATACTCAGTAGTATGTATCAGCTTTAGGGGCTGCTATAACAAAATATTGGAAATGGGGTGGCTGAAAATAATAGAAACTTATATTCTTAGGAACACCAGAAACAAGGTGTTTGCAGGGACACACTCTCTCCAAAATTTCTTTTCTTTTTCTTTTCTTTTTCTTTCCTTCTTTTTTTATTCCCAAGTTAGTTAACATACAGTATAGTCTTAGCTTCAGGAGTAGAAGCCAGTGATTCATTCATCTCTTACATAGAGCACCCAGTGCTCATCCCAACAAGTACCCTCCTTAATGCCCATCACTCATTTATCCCATCCCCCATCAGCCCTCAGTTTGTTCTCTGTATTTAAGAGTCTCTTATAGTTTGCCTCCTTCTCTGTTTTCATCATATTTCTCTTTCCCTCCCCCTATGTCCATCTGTTGTGTTTCTTAAATTCCACATATGAGTTAAATAATATATTTGTCTTCCTCTGACTTATTTCACTTAACATAATACACTCCAGTTCTAGCCACGTTGTTGCAAATGGCAAGATTTCATTCTTTTTCATTTCCAAGTAGTATTCCACTGTATATGTATGTATGTAGATGTAGTTATACATATATCTACATATACATTATACATACACACCACATCTTCTTAATCCATTCATCAGTTTATGGACATTTGGGCTCTTTCCATAATTTTGCTATTATTGATAGTGCTGCTATAAATATTGAGAAGAATCCTTCCTTGCCTCTAGCTTCTGGTAGCTTTTGGCATTCCTTGGCTTATGGCTGCATCATACCAATCTGCGTCCATCTTCTCTGGGTCTGAATCTCTGTGCTCTTTTTCTTATAAGGAAAGTTGCATGCATCCCCACCCCTAAATCCAGATGGTGTTATCTTGAGATTCTTAATTTAATTAGATCTGTAAAAACCCCATTTCAAAAAAAGGGCACATTTACAGGTACCTGGGGTTAGAACTTGGGCATATCATTTTTGGTGAACACAACACTATACCTATTTTACATTAAACAGTTATTACAATTTACATTGAATTACATCATAAAAGTATGTAGAAAGTTGTTTTCTCTCTCATTATATAAATATATGATAACCTTGATTTTACTTCTTGACCTATGCAGTAGACATTATTCATATCTAAATATTAGACCCGGATTTTCTATTTTGTCTTTATCATCCATCTATTATAAGTGTCACATATGAATAGTTTGCTTTTTGAAAATGGTTCTTATAAGAACTTACCCATCATACTCCTCAGGTTGTAGGTTGTTTTCATAAAAAAGACACATGACAGAACTACCACCAAAACTACAGTAGTGTCCATGTATGCAAATTGGCTTGGAAATTGGTTAACTGTAAACAAACTACCTAATTGAATGCTATCATAAATGTCATAATAAGTTATACTCAAACCCATAATAGTTTAAATTTAACAGGTTCCTCCCACCTCTTCACCCACTCTCAAAAATAGCAGTGACAACAACAAAATATAAATCAAGAATATGTTTTAGTATCATAATAAAATGTATATTTTCTGGTCCAGAAGTATACTTTGAAAAATGTTTTAAACTTTTTAATCTAATACCAAATTAAAGTGAAAATGGAGAATGAAAATATCCAAAGAGGGGTAATATTTCACCATGAGGGAATAAACTATGGAGTTAAGCATGGGTTAAATTTACAACAGTCACAAAATTCCTGTCCCATGTTAGTGTGTGATACCCACATAAACATAATAGCAAAAAGATCAAGAAGGAGGTGGAATGAGTCATGAGGTCACTGAGATTTCTTTAAGCCTTGAGTCAGACTTCAACTGCCTTTGTGGAAAGTGGGCCAGCAATGTCTTTGAAGAACGAAAGCCATCAATCTTGCAAAAATACCAAGAGAGTGATTAGTGAAAACAAGCCAAGCTTCCATCCTCTTCTCCCACATTCCACTACTACTAAATAAACTAAACATATTATATAAGAGAAAGTCCTGTAAACCAAATAATTTCCCACAAAGTTCTTATCTGATGGATTAAGAAACTTTGTCAAGAGTAGTTGGATACAAAATGAGAAATGAAAATCATCAGTGAAAATAAAGAGACCAACTGATGCCAGAAGAATACTGTTTCAACAAAAATGGTGACATTTCAGTTGCTACAAAAATTCTGACACACAATAGATAACAACAAAGAGGTTCCAAGTTTCATTTCTATCCAAGATTCTGGGGCAAGTGCTTAAGTCTTTTAAGCAATCAATAAGCAGATGGTTTCACTAGCATTCAAATCCCATTTTCCCCCATTTGCTATCTAAAACAAGGCAGTCAGACTAAGGGTATAGTCATTACAGTTTTGCATAGTTGTTGTGTGCATAATAATCTGACATATATTGTTCTTGAAGATTGTGGTATTTGAAAAAGGTGTGGCATGTTTCTTATTCTGAACAAAAACATCATGTTTAAAATTACATTGTCTAAATGCCTCATAAAGTGTTCTGTATCAGCAGATAGTGACCCCAGACCTAGGTCAGCAAGGTGAATTAAGGGCAGCAGGAATTCTTTGATCACTACCATGGAAACAATGGCTGCAGGACATGCCAAAATGCCTAACTCCAAGGCATGATCTCATAGTTCAATGTGATGGGCAAGCAACATAAAATTTTTTGTCACAGTTAAGAAAAGGGAAATAGAATTTCTTTCTCCTTTGGTGGCAGTGATTTATTTAATTTTGGCTTTGGATGTTTTTTGGTTCAGGCATTTTTTTTTTTTTTGACTCCAGTCTGTGGCCAAAATCCAGACTGGCAAGAGCTGCAGAGCCTGGAGATGATGGAAGGCAGCCCAGAGATCAGAGATCAAGAACAAAGACTGAGGTCTAAACCAGAAGAAAAATAAACTTTTGTATTCCATTCTAGTCCAACTCTTTCATTTGGGGTAATCCAGCTTCCAGAGTTCCTGGGAACTGGTCAAACCTCAAGTTCCTTCCCTTGCCACAAGTTGAGCTAACTAAAGCTGAGCAGATCTGCTAATTTGAGCTATGAACTGGGTTGCTTGGTTTTGTGTGTGTGTGTGTGTGTGTGTGTGTGTGTGTGTGTGTGTACACGTGCGCCTTTGTATGGGGTGGGGGGGTTGTGCGGGTAGCATTTTACCTTTGAAATCCAACCCTGTGCTAATCAACATTCTGAAAATCATCTGGCCACAAAGTCATCACACTGAATTACTATCAGACAATGAGAAGTTTTCCCTTCCACTTTTCCCAAAATGCCCTCACAATCAAGGTAACCCCACCCTAATTGGTGTGAGAGATCTATGAGTATGTATATGAGTGAATGTGCCTGCATTCTGCATGTGTACATTTCATGTGTATTTTAACTCAGAGTAATTGAACATATCAATTTAAGACAATAGTCACATAGGGAATGTGCCAGTAACTAGATCTTTTCTTATATAAAGAATCCTTTCTCTCACCATCTATATACACACTGAAATATAAAATCAATTTCCATTTGTTAACAACCATTGAAGCCATTAGAGGATAATCACAGTTTCTTGGCATAGTGATGAAGCACATATTTTTAACTGAAAAAAAAAAAACAATATGGTATGGTAAGGCAAGTTAAAATAACTGTTAGAAGAGTTTGTTTTTAGTTGAGATAATGTGCATATCATATTAGAAATTTAAGGATAAAGTATCTTGCCACTTTCCCCAAATGTTGTAGTTGTACTATTCCCTTGTTTTAAGATGACCTGATTTCTTAAGGTTCCTTTGCTTCCTTGAAATTAACTCTGTGGTGATCCTAGAACTCCAAATCCATTCAATGGAGTCTTAGAAGTCCTCTGGGTGCCCACATGTGCGTGCGTGCGTGTGTGTGTGTGTGTGTGTGTGTGTCCAGCCTTAGTAGGTGCCATGGTAAATGCTTTCCAGGGGAAAAACAAAGTGAGATATTTGCCACCAGCAAATGTACAATTCTTGTGAGAAAGTATACTTTATCTTACATACAAGATCTAGAGACACAATGGAAAGAAGAGCAATGGAAAAGTAAATAAATGAGGTGCCAAAATCAAAGTAAAGACAATAAATAACAACAACAACAACAACAACAACAGCCCCAAAATGAATAACATGTATGGGGCTGGAAATTTCATAGATTTTAGGGATCAGGGAACACAAAGGGAAAGCACAGTGGCTAATTTCCTTAACTGCCCCCCCTCCCCCCCACACACACAACTGAATGAGGCCACCAGGACTCCTGATTTCTCATAATATTATTAGAACACACTATCTTTTCTGGGTTAAAGAAGTGTAGGAGGGATAGTCTGCCAATGGTAATGAAAGGGTTAAGTAGACTTTGAACTGAATTTAAACCAGGAGACAGAATTGATGCATCTTCTTTGATTGTTCAAAAGCCAATAGAATCCCCTGATCCATTCCATTACATTTATTTCTGTCGTGCTGAGCTAAAGGATAGAGAAGACCTTTCTTACTCTAATAAGTGAATAGCCCTGCCTCTCTCATTGCTGCTGCATCTTTGCTGACCTATATTTCTCGCATATGGATGGATCACCGCTAGCGGGTTCGACAGACGCTATAATATCATTATGCAAATGCACGTTCACTGCCACTCGGGAATCCTATAGACTGATCGCTTCATTATCAGTCTTATCAGAAAATACAAGAGAATTGTGTCCCATACTCAGTGAGATGAGAACATAATTTAAATTAAGTAGTTTACTGTCTGGCTACTCTATTGGCCAGAGATGGAGATGAGAAAAGCTGATTTTGAAAGCTGGGATATCAACAGGCATTGCTCTGTAAAGGTACAGCCTGAGCTGGTTTCCTATGCTCTTCCTCCTCCCCTGTGCTCTGCCCTCTTCTTTCCTCCAAATCAGAACCTATGCTAAGACACCTGGCAGCATTTAATTTGTTCACCTGCTGTCATATGTCCTTGAAGAGTATCTGCCTTAGAATAGAAGCAGTTTAGCCCTGTGCCTAGAGAGGCAGGTTGTTTAGTGAAAATCTCTCAAACCTTACGATAAGGTGACCTGGATTCTACACACTATGTTCACAGTTTAACCCTGAACATTTTACATGATTCCTGTTTCTTAAAAGTTACTTGACCTATTTAGGGCTCTTATATATTAAATCAAAGAGTTAATGAAGACTATTGTTTACAACCTCTGTTAATGGTAACATTATACTATTACCTGGAATTTTAATCTGTTATATTTTTCCAAGTCTTGTTTTGTAGAAATAAAATATGGCTATTGATACTTATCCCAATTAGCAATTATCACAACTTTCATTAAAATGGTGCATATAAAACTATAACTCATTCACATAGTGGATAATTAATGTGGAAAGTTTACATGGCATCATTACTAATGAGACTAATGGCCTACAAAGTGTAAACCTGGGCGCAGGTTCCTGACATTGACCAATGTATGCTGAGGTCACCTGGCCCAGGTACTTGGCTCCTGCCTTTACACCTAATCCAGAATTCATCCTCACATATCTCCTTTCTTCAAAGCTCCTATTTATATAAAACCTAGCACTCAGTTGTCACCTTTTCTGTCAAACCTGCCCTCTACTTTGTTATAACCTTCATTATAACCCTCAAAATATGCTTTTATTACAGCAGCCCTCCTATTGTAATATAGTTGTTTACATTTTTCTTTATTTCTGGCTGTGGGCTTCTTTAAGAAATAAATTATGCCTTTCTAACTCTTTACTTCTACAACTGTCACCACAGTATGCCATACCTTGCACATAATAGGGCTCAGTAAGCATTTGATCAAGACAGATCACAATGGACCCAACTCCAAAATTGCTGACAACAAAGTCCTATGAGAAGGTAGTATGAAGGAGATTCCCTCTCAGTTCTTGAGAGAACTAGACACACTTGCTTATGACCTAAAAGGAGGAGTTCCCAGAAAGATAACTCCCACAAATCCCCAGTGCCTATTGGAGGAGAAATTGACTCCTTGACATAGGAAACCTATACCAAGAAAGTCTTGAGCTAACATCTATGTTACTGTGAGTCCCTCTCTAACTTGACAACCATGTTTTATCTGGGATGACTCCAAGCACAAAAGTTCTGCCAGCAGAAAGTGGAGCAATTTTGACTGGATTGTGGCACAGAATCTAGAGTCTAGACCCAGCCTTTCATCTTGTGAAAGCTCTACCTCTGAAACAGTTCCTCTGGTCTCTAAGTCCCTGGAACAAGTGAAGAGTAGCATACATTGCCTTCATCAGAAAGTCTAGTTTTAAACATCAGGACAATGGTTGTATCCACCCAAGTGGGAGATTAATGCCAAATTTGCAATGACAGTCCTTAAAACTCACTGTCTCTACCCAACATTATTTTTCAGGATTCTAAAACAAGCCCTACTAGACATACAACATATTGTTGTTTAATAAATACATAGAAGAATGGATATGTAAATATACAGTTCAGCTCCTTCATTATTTAGTTGAGTACCTGAGGTTGTAGGTCATTAAGTGATTCATTTAAAACCAAAGAACTAATAAAAAGGGAACAATACACTCACAAAATATTTAAGGTTGAAGAGGCACTAGGAATTATCCCATGTCACCATTCACTTGAACAAGAACAAGAAAAACTGGAAATTTTTCCCCTAGATTCCTTAATCAGTGGCCACAGTACTTCCAGCTTCTAGTCTGGCATTATTATTCCAAAAACCACCATTTCTGAGATCTGCACTTTTGCATGAACTGAACCTCTCTCTGGCTTCAACCACTAATGGCAAAATTCTAGAGTTGACTGAGATCCTCTTAAAGTCTGGACATAGTGTATTAGAAAATCACTTATAAAGGTTCAGGACATTCCTTCATTCCATAAACAATTATTGTATCCAACTGTTTCCCAGGTGTTCTGTCAAAGTAGAGCTATATTCAAAGTTGAGTATGCTGTTTCCCATCTTAGAGATGCCTAAAATTTCACATAATATACAATATTAACTAGTAACTCTTTTTCCTCATTCCCTAGTTCCCCGTTGGCCACACCCAAGGACTAAGCAGAAGATACATGGATTGCTATGATGGGACCTTATGGCTAAAAAGAAAAAAAGAAAAAGAAAAAAGATGCTCAGTTCCAAGTGACTGGCTCCTAAGGGAATTGTTGTAGGGAAAAGGAATGCCAAACCCTCCACTTCTTCAAAGTTCCAAGGAAATCTAAATTGGTTTAGTAGCTTTTGCAACCAGGATGTCAAGTTTTAGAAAGTGTGAGGGACCTATTTCCCTGTCCCTATGGGAGTGGAAGAGTGCTGGACATATCCCTTGAGGTCAGGGGATGTAGGTAAGCAAAAGAACCAACACTTCCCCTTCTCTCGAGGTTTCTGGGAGTGTGAAGCTCCTTGTGTCAGTGGGGCATGCAGGAACTGTGTTGCAGCTGCTAGCATTCAGAGGGTAGGGTATTCATGTACTTGTTCCCCACAGATCTCAGGGAGTCTTGAAGAAGACCATCCTGGTTCTTCTAAGCCCAAGGGAAAGACCACAGAGGTTAGCCAAGCAGAGGAGGTAAAGGAATCACAGAACTGGTGTGGACAAAGAGAAATCCAACCACCTCCTCTGTGTGATTTTTGCTGGGAACCTAGAATAAAATTGAATATTGCCTGAATAAACCACAACAACCATAATTCTTTCTTTCTCTCTTTCCACACGGTCAAAAGCCACACTATGGGGGAAAAAAGGCCCTGTGATCAAAGTATGCCTAAGAGGAGAGAGAAAGAGAAAGGAATGATATATACTAGATACAGGCAGAAGTTTGAAATGACCAATTAGGCAGTCACCAAGATATTAGTAACCACCTTAGACTGCAGAATCCCTGAATTGAATTGACTTCACAAGAAGGAACAGGATAATCTACCTGATACAATTAAACTGAGGTTTCAGAGGTAAAAGAAAATCTGAAGTCATGATAACAAAACAAATGTCATGTATACCCAGGTCTGAATGGTGACTGCTTATAGCTTTTACAGGAAAAATAGAGAAAGAGTCTGAAAGGTAAGCAAAACATAACAGTTTGGAACTTCATGATAATAAAGGAAATGCTTTGGGGAGGGTGATTAACAAGTATCCACGGGAAGGGAGGCAAAGTGAGGAAAAGTTGATTAAAGAAGTCATTTGAGCAAACCCTTGAAGACAGAATAGGATTTCACCTTCCACAAGTAAGGTTTACTTTTTCAGAAAGTGGCTGGTTATATTGGAACACAAGGTCTCTATATAAGGCTAGAGTAGATGAAGCCAGAGAGCAAGGGCCACTAGATTCTGAAGGGTAGCAAAGCAGGCCAAGGAGCTGGGATGCTTACCCTAAGGAAGAGGGAGGCACCGGAATGTCTGCTGAAACCACAGGTCTGCAGGCTGTGTTGACTCACTCATGTGCATTCCTAGTCCAGGGCTCATCACACAAAAAACAGTGAATGAAATCTCCCCACATAATAATAGCAGAATTTCCTGAGTGTGGGCCTGCCATGTGCCCAGCAATTCTCCAAGTACTTTATATATAATTTCACTTCTCATCAACCTCACAGGAAGGTGCTAGTATGATCTGTTTGCGTTTCTTTGCAGTAAAGAAGATTAAATAATTTAAATTCAGAGTTTGTAAGGAACATCTGGATTGGAACCCAGGATGGAGGGTTTTTTTATTTTTTTAAGTTTATTTATTTATTTTGAGAGAGAGAGAGAGAGAGAGAGAGAGAGAGAGAACTCGCACAGGGGAAGGGGAGAGAGGGAGAAAGAGAATCCCAAGCAGGCTTTGCGCCATCAGCATAGAGCCTAGTGTAGGGCTTGAACCCACGAACTATGAAATCATGCCCTGAGCCAAAACCAAGAGTCAGACACTTAACCAACTGAGCCATCCATGTACCCCAGTGTCCATATTCTTAACTATTAATAACATTCAAATTGATAAATGGACTTATTATAGGTCAATTGTGAGGATGGGTGGGTGAATGTTTCCTTCAGAAAGTATAGTGGAGTCTTTCCACTCTTTTTTGCCTCTGTTGTTCACATCCCACTCAGTTTCTGCTTTTATTTGGATCCTGACCTCTTGATTTTGTCCAGACCTTACACAAGACTTTGCACCTCTTGCTTCCAACTTGGATCCTTGACTCTAATGATCTGAAGTATGGTCAGTGTTTTGGCCCACAACATGTAATGTAGGGAGAAATACCTTGTTCAGGAAAGAGTCTTCTAGTGGCTCTCAAATTACCCCTCACTGTATTTGGAAAAAGCTTTGCCAAGATCATGTCTGTGAGAGTATGTAGCGAAATACAATGTGTTAGTAGTTAACAAACAAATTTTTAAAACTAAATGCCACATGGGCATATTTCTGGTTATTTGCACTACTTGGGTCTGAGTCACAGTGAATCCTCAAGCAGGTTCTTCCCTCCAAGGATGGTCCAAGACCAGCTCATTAAAAATGTAGATTTCTGGAAATCATTGATAATTCCTGAGTCAGTAAAAGTGGACTCAGTCATAGATTTCTTAATGAGTTCCCCCCAAAATCTCACACGAAAATCTCACCATAAAATGTGTCTAACATCATGATCCAGTGTAAATATTCACACCAGTATCCTTACCTGAAGCTGAAATTTCATGAAATGTTACTTGCCTTACTATATGTAATTTTACTTTTTATATTCTATTTTATGAGGTTTCTTTTTGCATATTTTAAATCACAATTCACAGTTTGAAAAACACAGATCTAAATGATGACACTATGCAGAAAAAGTTACTTTGCCATGGTTTCCTTCCCAGTTCTGTACCATCCCCAGGTGGTGTCTTCTGGGCCTGTCTTCATCCAAATGTCCTATTCCAGACCATTCCATCACCCCTCCTCTATCAAAATTTACTTTCCTTTTTATTCCTCAGCTCTAGTTTCATAAAGTCCTTTATATGAAAGTAAGCTAGTCTGAACAAGTTATCTGAACTACAGTGCTACCTTATTAACATTTGCATTTAAATCCAGAGAAATATCTACGTATTAATCTAGAAATCAGGTAACTATTCTTTTAAGAAGAATGTTATGCTCCAATTTTCTCCATATATACATACACAGCACAACCTACACACAGGATCTCTGGTGTCTGGTATAGAAGGGACCTATTTGACCTTCACCATGCCCTACTTATCCCACACCCTAGCTTGGGCAAGTCACTAATCTATCAGTCTAGGTTCTTCATCTGTACATAGGAAGATAATAAAACCCTGACATTGCTGCTTTGAAGATTAAATGAAATAAGATGCTCATGATAGTGGAAGAACAGACGACACTCTGTGTAGTAATTGACCCCTTTCCCACTGTTCCCATCCCCTCTCTTCCTGCATCCTCTCATATGCTTTTGTCTTTCTTTTGCTTCATTTCCCATCCCACCCCCAACCTTCCAGCATGCATATTTAGTTTTTCAAGACATATTTGATTTGCCTTTTGTCTTGCGTGTTACTCTCAGGGTCCCTCCCCCACTTCCTTCCTGTGTCCCCAGAAGCCACGCTGCACTCCATTCATTCTCGCCTTAATTGGAAAGGGCATAGATCCATGCTTTCTTTCTCCGAGATTACCTCTGTGCTATCCAGTTGTCATCTCGAAAAAATCTGACAATATAATTCAGAATAGGGAGCTTTGGGGCTGTTGCTTTTTCTTAAGGAACTACATATCTAGAGACATAAAGGACTGTCTGATCCCTCAATGGCAGAATTTTGGGCAGCAGCAGGTCAGTGGTGGAATTTGGAGAGAAAGAGGACTATAGGGTGGCTTAACAGTTGCCTCTCAACCATCTTGCCCAGGCCTGGTTGATTCTGGCTCCTTTGTAGTTTCTTATATTAATAAGCCGCCTTTGTGAGGATCAGCTTAGAAGGAAGATGACAAATTGCTATCTTTCTCTGGTTTCACTTGTTGTCAAGAGTCCCTTGGTCCATGACTGCTTAGCAGAGACTGCAGTGCATGATAGTTAGAGCTGGATAGCCAGGCCAGCCTTGCTGAGGAGCACATCAGTCCATGCAGATACCCGCCTTTGAGGTACTAGTGATTGCTTCCCCTCCCCAAGAAATAGCTCCACCCTCTGCCAGGCCAGGGCTTCATATCCTGAACACAGCAAAGGCTTTTTGGTAAGTACTCCTGGGAAGTAGAGGATAGAAAGGAACACAAAATAGGTGCCAGAGTTAGCTTTTGCAGCTTATTCATTCTATCCATCTTCAAATATTTACTGACCAACTGCTGTATTACTGTGGTTAACCAGAAGAGAAAAGACAAAACATTGACTGAAGTAAGGAGCAGGAACTGCAATTCTAGCATGTAAGGAGGGAAACAAAATTCATTTGTGTAGACCAGCCCTACAACCCTGGAGGAAGATGACTTATTACAGATGTGACTTTGCCAGCTTTACTACAAACATCTTGACTATGTGTATATTCTGGGAATGAGAAGTAAAGACTTGAGCTAATAATAAATCAGTTTTATCCATGTTTTTAGCCCAAGCTGACTTCTTTCCAAATAGACAGTAAATTCTCTGAGTTTCATGACTCAAGATTTGAGATCACTCGCTGGGCTGCAGTAGGCAATTCTGAAACTTTCTATCAATGTGATGGGGTCCCCACGGGTGCTGTGCTACTCCAGGGTGACTTCAGCTGCCTGTTGAGACTCCCAGACAGACTCATCCAAATAGATAGAGGCATATACTGCTTAAAGGCTAGATGAGGGAGGAGAGGAGAAGACCATGTAAAGGTGAAGACAAAGACTGGAGTGATGTAGCTTTAAGCCATAAAACACCCATAGCCACTAGAAGTCAGAGGAGGCAAGGAATGATTCTACCCTACTCCCACCCCAGAGCCATCAGAAGGAAGGCAAGCTTGCAAACACCTTTATGTTGGACTTATGGTCTCCAGAACTATGTAGGAAACGGTATGATTGTGAAGCAGCTAGCATATCTCCCTGGAACATCTGGAGATGCATCTAGTATAGTTTGGAATGCCACTGCTACTGACCCCTGCCAACAGCCCTAGATATAATAGTTTTCTAGACTCAAAGAGATCAGTTGTTTCCCATATGGAATGTCCAACAAAGAATTTTGAAATGACCACTGTGGCACTTTGTATGAAAATAGAAACAAAAGTAACAGCATTGGCAAAAATCAATCTTCCTGGGGACACCTGGGTGGCTCAGTCAGCTAAACGTCTGACTTCGGCCCAGGTCATGATTTCATGGCTCATGAGTTCGAGCCCCACATTGGGCTCTGTGCTGACACCCATGGAGCCTGGAGCCCATTTTGAGTTCTGTGTCTCTCCCTCTCTCTCTGCCCCTCCCCAACACCTGCTCACACTCTGTCTCTTTCCCTCTCTCTTTCTCTCAAAAAAAAAAAAAAAAAAAACCAAGCTTCCTAAAAAACCATACTTGCAACAAAGGGTCTTCTTTTAGAGGCAAAGCAGGTATTCAATAGGAGCTGAAGCTACCACTTCAGTCCAAGCCACTGAGATACCTTAAACCTTGGCCCCAAATGTCCTTAAGACAGAAGACACATCTCTCCTATTTGACAAAACAAATATATTTTTAAAGAAAATTTGGGAAGTAAGAGAGAACCATACTACATGCACAAAGGAAGACTTTCTGCCTGAGTGGAAGATACACATCCCATAATACAGAGCAGAAAACAGTGCTGATGGTGATCTGTGGGACATGGAACACTTGGAACCTGATAGTGGGGCTGGATAGAAGATACAGGCTCACAGGAAGGCAAGGAAGAAGGACACCTGGAACACAGTTGCTAGGAGACAGACACTGATCCAGTTTGATTCAGGGAAACTTGCTGACTTTCCTTTTTCTCCTGAAACAAATCCACTGTAACAAACAACTCATCTTTTGTCTTAGTTCCTTTTTTTCTTATTAGTCTGTCTCTTCTGGCGCAGAAACATGAAGGTCTTGGTCCCCCATCCTGGGAAGAGTGGCTTATCATTTCTGTAGTGAAAAGATCACCAATCCTACATATTCTTCTGGATTGGAGTTTCTCAGGGTCCTTTTTTCATATTTGGAACTAAGCTCCTGTCTCCTCAATGGGATACGAACCTTAGATCTTATGCTCTGGCCACCCCTGTTGCTCCTGTCATCCAGGTAGATGTAGTGCCCCTGTGAAGCTGTCCTATCTCCTCCTCACATGTTCTGGGCCTAGGGCTCTAAGCCCTCAAAAGACAAACTCTCTGAGTCAAGAAACTCTTCAACATCACCATGAGCCTGTCTCTGTTTTTCTCCCACCAATTAGACCTTTGACTCTCTACCAAAATAGTCTTTCATATATGAACCCCCTAGATCTTGCCCTTCCAGCATTCTTGGTAGTGCAGGGCATTCTTCAGTGTCTGGACCCCCTAGAATACTCAAGTCTCCATTTTGAGTTTGGGAACTTTTCAAGATCACTGGCTCTCAGAATATTTTTGTTTGTAAGCAGTAGATTCCCATTGATGGTTTAATTGTACAAATGCTCTGGTTTGTCTTCAGTACTCCAGAAGGTATGAAGTGTCCTGCTCTCTAGAAAGTAATTCTAAGCCTTTTCTAGAATCCAGTTCATAGCCCTGCTTTAGTTGTTTTAGAAATGATCCCAGATTTCTTGTTTCTTCAACCACATCTGGATGTCTACTTTCTCATGACTCATATCTTAGGTGCTCTTGGACAGTAAGTTAAAGCATAAAGAAATGACTAGCCTTCACATACCTAGTGGTAAAGTATCCTCAGAGAAAGGCCTGCAAACAATGAAGGGAAAGACACTCTATGGAGAACAGTGTGAGATGGTGGAATGGACAATCTCTTGTTAGATAACTGCCTCCATTAAAAAGCTGAAGTACACAGGCATGAGTTTCTCAGGACTTGGAATGTTGGAGAAGAGGCCAACCCACAGGGACACTCTGGAGATGAGCTCTCTGCGACAGCATTCAATAAAAGGGGAAGCAATTCAGATTGAACCAACATTAAGATGATATATGTCATGGTGAAGTAGAGAGGTAGGTAGCAAAAAATGGCGGGCAAATGATTTAGTGGCGTCCATAAGTGGATCTAGTATGGTGAGAGGGCATGAGATTAGGTAAGGACATATCCTCCCCCATACCCAAATCTACCATGATCCTGAAATAATGACTTTCAACTTTGAATTCATGGAACTCTGTGTTCATTACATGTTATTCATTTAAAAAGGGTAAAAGCATTTTCTATCATTTCTTTTTTAAAAACTCAAAAAGAAGGGCTTCCTGTTTGTGATTTTCCAAATATTTCCCAGTCAGTAATGCTCTGCTGAGGACAGGTACAAAATCTCTGACTTTAGATGAGCATATGCTTTGTCAGATAGATTCTGCTCCTTGAGACCAGAGCTCAGCTTTAGCATCTGATCAAAGGCTTTCAGAGACTCAGGCTTGCTCTAAGAATTATTTCTAAGAATGAGTATTGGCCCAGAAACATGGGATAGGGGAAGGAGAATGATGAACGCTTATTATATGACTCTGTTCCACTAGACAGATCTTATGCTGTCTTAATAATCCAGTCCAGGGGCAGAGAATCATAATATCTGAGATTTTACCCTGGAGTTCTCCACCACCCCCAGACAGATTTATTTGTGAACTTTGGATAAAACAATCTTCCCTTATCACCCTATTCTTCTAAAAGGAAAATGTTCTCATGTTTCCTGAGAGGGTCCATCTCAGATACCTCAGATACCTATATAAACATAATTGATTTGGTAAAGTGGGAAGAGGAATGGGGAAAACATGAGTCCATCCACCCTGGGTGTTGGATCTAGGGTTCTGTTACTTTAGTTCTGCCTGTTTTTTTCCACAAATTGGTTCATCTGTTGGGAGTACGGAAAAATAAGGAATTTCCTCATAGATACAAAATGTATATATTAGTTAAAATGACCCAGGAATTTGAGCTTTGGGGGCGGAGGCACTGTGGCTGTTCAGGAGATAGAAATCTGTCTCAAACTTTTACATGGCACTGCTCCCTCAAGCAGCAATAAGCATGAACTCTGGTCCGGGTCTATGTCACAGAGCCAACAGATAGTCACAAATGACTTTTTTTTTTTACTTTTTTTTTCAATATATGAAGTTTATTGTCAAATTGGTTTCCATACAACACCCAATGCTCATCCCAAAAGGTGCCCTCCTCAATACCCATCACCCACTCTCCCCTCCCTCCCACCCCCCATCAACCCTCAGTTTGTTCTCAGTTTTTAAGAGTCTCTTATGCTTTGGCTCTCTTCCACTCTAACCTCTTTTTTTCCTTCCCCTCCCCCATGGGTTTCTGTTAAGTTTCTCAGGATCCACATAAGAGTGAAACCATATGGTATCTGTTTTTCTCTGTATGGCTTATTTCACTTAGCATAACACTCTCCAGTTCCATCCATGTTGCTACAAAGGGAGTACTGATGCATAGGGGCACTTATACCCCAATGTTTTTTTACTTTTTCAAATCTTTTTAATTTTTTAATATGAAATTTATTGTCAAATTGGTTTCCATACAACACCCAGTGCTCATCCCAACAGGTGCCCTCCTCAATGCCCATCACCCACTTTCCCCTCCCTCCCAACCCCCATCAATACTCAGTTTATTCCAGTTTTTAAGAGTCTCTTATGGTTTTCCTCTCTCCCTAAGTTTTTTTCCCCCTTCCCCTCCCCCATGGGTTTCTGTTAAGTTTCTCAGGATCCACATAAGAGTGAAAACATATGGTATCTGTCTTTCTCTGTATGACTTATTTCACTTAGCATAACACTCTCCAGCTCCATCCACGTTGCTACAAAAGGCCATATTTCATTCTTTCTCATTGCCAAGTAGTATTCCATTGTGTATATAAACCACAATTTCTTTATCCATTCATCAGTTGATGGACATTTAGGCTCTTCCCATAATTTGGCTATTGTTGAAAGTGCTTCTATAAACGTTGGGATACAAGTGCCCCTATGCATCAGCACTCCTGTATCCCTGTATCCTGCATACTCCTATATCGTGTATCGCTTGGGATACAAATGACTCTCAAGGATGAAAGAGGGGACAGGAAGTGGGAGGTAAACTTCCATCCTCTCCCCATTACCCAGATCCAACAGTACATCATGGACTACTAAATCCCTCCACCTTTCTCTGCATCTTGTTATTTTCCAACTCCAAATTTATAGCATGTGTGACATATATGAATACACACACACACACACACACACACACACACACACACACACACACAAATTTTCTACTTATTCCCAAATCAAGATATGAATCAAGTCAATTTTTACTCCTTTGCGTTCTTAGATTTGACACCATCAATTTCACAGCCCTGAAAATTTGAAGTTTTCCCAGGAATTCCTAGGACTTTATACTTTCAGGACTTCTTCTGTCTCTAGCTCCAGCACCCAAACATAATCTGGTTTTGCACTATCAACCCAAACAGCTACTCCACTTTCACAAAATACATGAATAAGCAATGTAACCTTTAATAAAGTTACTTTAAGAATGACAAAGCCATCTGGGTGGCTTAGTTGGTTAGATATCTGACTTTGGCTTGGTTCATGACCTCTTGGTTTGTGAGTTCAAGTCCCCCATCAGGTTCTGTGCTGACAGCTCAGAGCCGGGAGCCTGTTTCACACTCCCTCTCTGCCCCTCCCCTGCTTACACACTCTCTCTCTCTCCCTCTTAAAGATAAACATTAAAAAAATTTTAAAGAGTGACAAAGTGGGAGTGAAGTATTAACACATTGCATGGAAAATAATGTAATAGTCTAATATTGATAATTAAATAATTAAATTGATAATTAAATAATTAAATTGATAATTAAATATTTGTCTATTAAATCTCTTTGGGGATGTTCCATCCCCAAGGCATCTCAAAACTCTCATGCCCATGCAATGCCCCACTTGCTGGTCCCTATCTCCCAGGCTCCCACCCTCCAACATAATTTCAGCCATAATTATAAAGCAATTTAACTTCCCCAAGTGCATACCCCAACCTGCCCACCTAAATCCAGATGGATCTGGAGTCTTGGTGAGGTCTTTTCTTTAATAGAAGTTGGAATTCTAAAAAGCAATACATTTGCTTTTTTTGAATTACACTTGTTACTTATCTGTAAAGAATTTTCTGATTTTTACCTTTTACTTTATAAATTTTCACCAAAATTCCTATTGACCTCTCAATAACTCTTAAAAATAATTAATGTGGTTTTAACACACACACACACACACACACACACACACACAGATTTAGATACATATATATAGGTTTTTCAGATTTATCTTCCCATGTTTAGAGGGCATACTGCAGAGTTTTAATACTGATGGCTTTACCAGTAAGAGTATAAACTATACAAATCAAGCACTGTATAATTTCTTTACTTAATTTCCTCAAGCCCCCTCATTTCTAATGAATCAGCACTGACCATGGGCACCCAAACTAGTTTTTGTAGGATGAACATTCATGCAGCCTTCTAAGGTGGAGAAGACACCTTAGAAAGAAGAATTAGAGGGGCGCCTGGGTGGCTCAGTCGGTTAAATGTCCGACTTCGGCTCAGGTCATGATCTCGTGGTCCATGAGTTCGAGCCCCGCATCAGGCTCTGGGCTGATGGCTCAGAGCCTGGAGCCTGCTTCTGATTCTGTGTCTCTCTCTCTCTCTCTGCCCCTCCCCCGTTCATGCTCTGTCTCTCTCTGTCTCAAAAATAAATTAAAAAAAAAAAAAAGAAAGAAGAATTAGAAGAGAAACTAGCCCATCAGAGAGAAAAAAACATAACAAACAGCAATAATAGTTAAAGTAGTTTGGTACCAATACAGGCAAAAAAGAAAAATAAATGAAACAGAATAGAGTTCAGAAATTAACTTAAAAGCCAATGGTAATTTTGTCTGCTATAAGAGGTATTTCAAATAATTGTGGTACAATTTGTAGTCAATATTTGGTTGAGACAAATGGGTAGCTTTGGATAAATGATGGAATGATAGGAAATTGGAAATTAAGATATTTTATTTAGGAACACCAGGGCACTGGGGCACCTGGGTGGCCAGTTGGTTAAACATATGAGTTCAGCTTAGGCCATGATCTCATGGTTCATGAGTCTCAGCCCTGCATCAGGTTTTCTGCTGTCAGTGCAGAGTTGGCTTTGGATCCTCTGCCCTCCCCTGCCCCTCCCCTGCTCATGTTCTCTCTCTCAAAAATGAACATTTAGGAACACCAGGGAACTGACCTTGTTCCCCCCCACACACACACACAAAAAGATAATATAGGTCTGGTGACATAGAGCTTATCCAGGAGAAATGGATGTGTTTATATATTTTCACAAATAGAAATGCCTAATTGTGTGTGTATATGTTTGTGTGTGTGCATGTGTATTTTTCTGGGGGGGGGGGGGATCATAAAGCAGCAGGTCGTAAAGGGCTGTGACATAACAGTCTCCAAGTATTCTAGATACACCAGGCCCTGCTGATGTGAGGAGTAAATCACCCATAGCACCTTGGCATCATTCAAGACTCTGAAGGCCAAGTGAAACTCCTATATGCTGTACTATGCCTTCTGAGCTGGGTGGCCACCTCTCTTCTGAAAATATTGTGTGGGCTTTTTTGTTTATGTACTATTTCTTCCCATTAATCTCTGGTCCACCTGACAAGCTGTAGGACCCATCTATAGAAAACTATAATTCACTATATAGTTTTCTATTTTATGCCTTCCATAAGCTAAGTATTCATAAAATCAAAGATGTAAATATAAAGAAAATGATAAAAAGTATGACAGACTTTATTTCTTAATAAGGTCAGAGGTGAATTTTTTTTATAAGCATGTCTCAAAAGCTGTTGGAGAAGACAGCAGAATAGAAAAACCTGAGTTCACCTCCTCCCACAGACATATCAAGGCAACAGCTACCTATGATGCAAGTGACTCTGAAAACAATCTGAAGATCAGTGGAACAGATCTTTCATAGCCAAAGACATAAAGAAGCCACAATGAGAAGGACAGAGGGGCAGAGATGTAGTCAGGAATCAAACCCTAGCAGAGTGACCCACAATGGGAGAGAGATCATGCACAGAGATACTCCCCGAGGAGCAAGGGGATCAAGCCCCACTCTGGGCACAACTTGCCTTGGGGACCTACATCAGGAAGATAAGCCCTCATAATGTCTAGGCTTTGAAAATCAGCAGGGCTTAACTCTGCAAGAGCCAAAGGACTATAGGAAACTGAGACTCCACTCTTAAAGGACCAGGGAGCTATATCATTCAGGGTTTGAGACACAGCAGGAATCAGCAGTTTGAAAAGCTCCTGGAAAAATAATGGCATCCTAAAGATGTCCATATTCTAATTCCCCAAACCTGTGAATACATTCATTGCTTTACATGGTAAAGAGATTTTGCAGAGATTGAGGATCTTACATAAAAAGATTATCCTGCATTATCTGGGTGGGCCCAATGTATTCACAAGGGTCCTTGTAAGTTAAAGAGTGAGGTAAAAGTTCCAGAGTCAGAGAAGCAGATGTGATGGTAGAGGCAGGGGTCAGAATGATGAGGCCCTGAACCAGGGAATGCTGGCAGTCTTTAAAAGCTAGAAAAGGCAAAGGAACAAATTCTTCCCTATGCTGTCCAAAAGACATGCAACCTGCCTGATTATTTTTAGACTTCTGACCTCCAAAACTGTAAGAAAATAAATATGAGAAGGAAGGAAGGAAGGAAGGAAGGAAGGAAGGAAGGAAGGAAGGAAGGAAAACATAGCACCTGAGTTATATGTGAAAATTTATTCACTAATTTTAGGGCATGTTCCAGAGGGGCATGAATCTGTGGGAGCTTTCTCTAAGAACAGAAGTGCCAATGGGTGCCATTTAACTTTCCCTCCTTTGACTGGCTGAACACTTGTGGGAGCCACTTGTGACACTATCTACTTTGCCAACACTGCTTGCCTTTCCCTGGCATTCCCACACACACCCACCTGCCCAACCTGCCTACCTTAGGGGGTTTCCCTACAAACCAGCTCCCTCCCTGCCACACCCAGAGGGTAGCCTTGGTCAGGACTAACATCCTCCTAAAGCAACTATCTTTCCACCACACCTGGCAGGTAACCTTTGTCAACACCAATGCCCCTTCAGGGTAGCTCTTGCCCTGGGGGTGGGGTGGGGCAGCTCTGCCCATCAGCATGCTCACAGCAGTTATGCTGGGCCTCTGAGCCAGCCAGGCTGGGAGCTAACCCCACATACCAGCAAGCCCTTGGCAGTTATAGCCATGCTGCTCAGCCAGCCATTCCAGGGGCCACCACTGTTTACCCGTACACCCACAGCAATCATGGCTGATTATTACAGCCAACTGGTTTGGGGGCCAGACCTGCCCACAGGCACTATAGTGAGGCAACTCAGTCAAATGTGCCAGGGGCCATCCCTGCCCCAGTGTTCTTGTACTAGTCATGGCTGGTCATTGCTCACAACCAGGCTGAGAGCCACCCCACCCACTAGTGTGCCTGAAGCAGTCACAGCCTAGTCACAATAGGAGGGTGTATCCCTGGAGTGCCTGGTTCTGGTGACTAGGGGAGATTGCACAGTTGGGCCCCACAGGATTCCTTCTACATAAGGCCCTTACTTTCAAGACCAGGAGACATAGTTGACCTACCTAAAAATAGAAACAAACACAGAGGATAAGGCAAATTGATAAGAGGAATATGTTCCAAATGAAAGAATAAGACAAACCCTGAGAAAAGAACTAAACGAAACAGAGATACACAATCTATCTGGTAAAGAGTTCAAAATAATGGTCATAGGGATGCTCACCAAGACCTAGGAGAAGAGTAAATGAACAAAGTGAGAATTATATATATATATATATATATATATATATATGCACATATATACACACATACATATACATATATATACAAAATACATATACGTGTGTGTGTGTGTGTATATATATATATATATAACCAATCAGAACTGAAGAATACAATAATTGAAATGAAAAATACTCTAGAGGGAATCAATAGCTGATTAGATGGTGCAGAAAAACAGATCAGCAGTCTGGAAGACAAGGTAATAGAAAGCACCCAAGATTAACTGCAAAAAAAGAAGAGAATGTAAAAAATGAGAATAGTCTAAGGGACCTCTGAGACCGTGTCAGTCATACTACATTTAAATAAGGCAGTCCCAGAAGGAGAAGTTCCCAGAAGGAGAAGAGAGAGAGAAAGGGTCAAAAAACTTACTTGAAGAAATAATAGATGAAAACTTCTGTAACATGGAGTGCCTACAAGAGACTCACTTTAGATCTAAAGACACATACAGATATGAACTGACCTATTACTAGTAACAAATTTGAATCAGCAATCAAAAAAAGAAAACCAACATACAAAAGTTCAGGACTAGATGACTTCATGGGAAAAATCTACCAAATAAATCATACCATATAAAGGCCAGTTAATAACTATTCTCCTCAAACTATTCCAAAGAATAGAAGAGGAAGCAATGCTTCCAATTATAAGAGGCCAGCTCACCCTGATACCAAAATCAGACAAAGATACTTTAAAAAAAAGGAAAATTACAGACAAATATCCTTGATAAATGTAGACACAGTATCTCCAACAAAATATTAGCAAACTAAATTCAAAAATACATTAAAATGACCATTCACCACAATCAAGTGGGATTTATTCCAGGGATGGAAGGTGGGTCAATATCTGTAAATCAATCAACCTGACACACCACATTAACAAAATGAAGAATAGAAATCAGATAATCATCTCAGTAGATGCAGAAAAACTATTTGACAAAATTCAGCACCTGTCATGATAAAAACTCTCAACAGAATGGGCACAGAAGAAATATACCTCAATGTAACAAAGGCTATATATGACAAGCCTACAGCTAACATCACACTCAAGGTGAAAAACTAAAAGTTTTCATCTAAGATCAACAACAAAAGAAGGATGTCCACCTTACTACTTTTATTGTGCATAGTATGCATAGTAGTGGAAGTCCTTACCACAGCAATCAGACAAGACAAAAAATAATAAAATGCTTCAAAATTGGTAAGGAAAAAGTAAAACCATCACTATTTGCAAATAACATACCATATATAGAAACCTTAAAGTCTCCACCAAAAAACTGGTAAAACTAAGAAATAAATTCAGTAAAGTTGCAGGATATAATATTAATACACAAAAATTTGTTGTATTTCTATAAACTAATAATAAAGTAGCAGAAAGAAATTAAGAATGTGGTCCCATTTACAATTACACACACACACACACAAATTAAAACCTAGGAATAAATTTAACCAAGGAAATGAAAAACACTCACTCTGAAAACTAAGATATTGATTAAAGAAAATGCAGATGACACAAACAAATGGAAAGGTATACTGTGCTCATGAATTGGAAGAACATTGTTAAAATATCCGTACTAGCCAAAGAGATATTCAGAGTCAATATAATCCCTATGAAAATACCAACAGCATTTTTCATAGAATCAGAAGAAATAGTCCAAAAATTTGTATGGAACCACAAAAGACCCTGAATGTCCAAAGCAATTTTAAGAAAGCAGAACAAACCTGGAAGTATCACAGTGTTTAGATTTCAAACTATACTACAAAGCTTTAGTATTTAAAACAGGATGGTACTAGCACAAAAATAGACACATAAATCAACAGAACAGGATGGAGAGCCTAGATATAAACCCATAGTTATATGGTCAATTAATCTATAACGAAAGAGAAAAGAATAACAATGGGGGAAAAGACAATCTCTTCAATAAATTTTTGGGAAAAGTGGACAGCTACATGCAAAAGAATGAAATTGGAACACTTTCTTATATCATTCACAAGTATAAACTCAAAATAGGTTAGAAACCTAAATGTAAAACCTGAAACCATAAAGCTCCCAACAGAAAATAGGCAGTGATCTCTCAAGACACCAGACTTAGCAATATATTTTTGGAATGTCTCTTCAGGCAGGGAAAACAAAAGTAAAATATATAGTATTGTTATTACACTAAAATAAAAAACTTTTGTATAGGAAAGGAAACCATCAACAAAACAAAAAAGCAACCTACTGAATGTGAGAAGATATTTGCAAATGACATATCCAATAAATGGTTAATATCCAAACTAAATAAAGAACATATACAATTCAACACCATAAAAACAATCTGATTTACATAAAAAGACACACAAAAACATTCCTAACACCACTAATCATCAGGGAAATGCAAATCAAAACCACATTTAGATACCACCTCACACCAGTCAGAGTGGTTAAAATTAACAACTCAGAAAACAACAGATGCTAGCGAGGATGTGGAGAAATGGGAACCCTCTTGCACTTTGGTGGGAATGCAAACCAGTGCAGCCACTCTAGAAAACAGTGTGCAGATTCCCCCCAAAATTAAAAATAGAACTACCCTATGACGCAGCAATGGCACTACTAGTAATTTATCCAAAGGATACAGAAGTGCTGATTCATAGGGGCACATGTACCCCAATGTTTATAGCAGCACTTTCAACAATAGTCGAATTATGGAAAGAGCCTAAATGTCCATCAACTGATGAATGAGTAAAGAAGATGTGGTTTATATATACAATGGAATACTACTTGGCATTGAGAAAGAATGAGATCCTGCCATTTGCAGCAATGTGAATGGAACTGGAGGATATTATGCTAAGTGAAATAAGTCAGTCAGCAAACGACAGATATCATATGTTTTCACTCATGTGGAACTTGAGAAACTTAACAGAAGACCATGGGGGAAGGGAAGGGGATAAAAATAGTTACAAACAGAGGAGGGAGGCAAACCATAAGAGACTCTTAAATACAGAGAACAAACTGAGGGTTGATGGGGGTGGGGGAGAGGGGAAAGTGGGTGATGGGCATTGAGGAGGGTACTTGTTGGGATGAGCACTAGGTGTTATATGTAAGCAATGAACCACGGGAATCTACCCCCAAAACCAAGAGCATACTGTATACACTGTATGTTAGCCAACTTGACAATAAATTATATTTTAAAAACAGATGTCACTTCACACATTATTTCTTTTTGATACTAGCCATTCTGACAAGTATTAGTGAAGATGTGGAGAAAAAGGAACCATCATGCACAGTTGGTAGAAATGTAAGTTGGTGTAACCACTATGGAAAACAATATGAAGCTTCCTCAAAAAATTAAAAATAGAAATATGAGGGGCTCCTGGGTTAGTTGGTTAAGTGTCTGACACTTGGTTTTGGCTCAGGTCATGATCTCACTGTTCATGGGATTGAGCTCCACATCAGGCTCTGCACTGACAGTACAGAACCTTCTTGGGATTCTCTCTTTCCCTCTCTCTCTCTGCCCCTCCCCTGCTCTTTCTCTTGAAAAAAAAAATAAACTCAAAAAAATAATTTAAAAAGAGAAATATGATCCAGTAATTCCACTACTGTGTACTTACTCAAAAAAAAAACACACTAACTTGAAAAGGTATATGCATCCCTATGTTCATTACAGCATTATTTACAATAGCCAAGACATGAAACCAAACTAAGTGTCCATTGATGAATGAACAAAATGTGTTATGTATACACAATGGATATTACTCAGCCATAAAAAGGAATAATATATTTATTTTTGACAATGTAGATGGACCCAGAGGGTAGTATGTCAAGTGATATAAGTCGGACAGAGAAAGACACATACAGTATGATTTCACTTATATGTGCAATCATACATACAGAGAACAAATTAGTGGTTACCAAAGGGAAGGGGGTGAAGAGGTCAAAACTTCCATTTATACAATAAATAAGAGGATGAAAATCACAGTATAGGAAATATAGTCAATAATACTATAATAATACATGCTGACAAATTGTAACTATGCATATTGTGGTGACCATGGCATAATGTGTATAAATATCAAGCCATTATCTTATACACTTCAAACTAAGATAACATTGTATGTCATTTATACTTCATTAAAGAAATTGATAAAACTTTAGACTCACCAAGAAAAATAGAGTACTCAAATAAATAAAAGCAAAAATTAAAGAGAAGTTACAACAGACACCACATAAATACAGGGACTATAAAAGACTACTACAAAAAAATTACCTGCCAAAAAATTGGACAACATAAAACAAATGGATAAATTCCTAAATACATATAATCTTTCAAGGATGAATCAGGAAGAAATAAAAAATCTGAAAAGACCAATTACTAGTAACAAAACCAAATCAGTAATCAACAAACACTCAACACAGAAAAGTTCAGGACTAAATGGCTTCACAGGTTAATTCAAATGAACATTTAAAAAGTTAGTACATTAAGGATGACATTTGTGATAAGAACTGAGTATTGTATGTAAGCGATAAGTCACTAAATTCAACTCCTGAAACCAATATTGCACTGTATGTTAACTAACTAGAATTTAAATGAATAAAAAAATTTTTTAAATAAAAAATAAAATGTTAGTACATATACTTGTTAAAATATTCCAAAAAAATAGAAGAAGGAGTGATTCCAAATTTATTCTAAGAGACCCTGATAGAAATACCAAAAAGACACTACCAAAAAAAAAAAAAAGGAAAATTATACACCAATATCCCTGATGAACAGAGATGCAAAAATCCTCAACAAAATATTACCAAACCAAATTAAACAATACATTAAAATGATAACTCACCAGAATCAAGCATGATTTATTCCAGGGATGGAAGGATGGATGGTTTAATATCTGCAAATCAATCAACATGATACACCACATTAACAAATGAAGAATGAGGGGTGCCTGGGTGGCTCAGTCAGTTAAACGTCCAACTTTGGCTCAGGTCATGATCTCGCGGACTGTGAGTTCGAGCCCCGCGTCTGGCTCTGTGCTGACAGCTCAGAGCCTGGAGCCTGTTTCAGATTCTGTGTCTCCCTCTCTCTGACCCTCCTCCGTTCATGCTCTGTCTCTCTCTGTCTCAAAAATAAATAAACGTTAAAAAAATTAAAAAAACAAATGAAGAATGAAAATCATATAATTTCAATAGATAAAAAGCATTTAATAAAACTCGACATCTGTTTATGATAAAAATTCTCAATAGAGTGAATGTAGAAGGAGCATACTTCAACATAATGAAGGCCATATATGACAAATCCATAGCTAACCTCTTACTCAAAGTAAAAAACTGAAAGCTTTTCCTCTGAGATCAGGAACAAGACAAGGGTGTTCACTCTCACCACTTTTACCCAATATAGTACTGGAAGTTCTAGGCACAACAATCCGACAAAAAGAATAAAAAAAGAAGAAATAAAAGTTATCCAAAGTTATCCAAATTATTTGAAGTAACAAATGGATTTAGTAAAGATTCAGGATAAAAAGCAATATGTAGAAATCTGTTGTATTTTTATACACTAATAATAAAGCAGTAGAAAGAGAAATTAAGGAAACAATTGCATCAAAAAGAAAATACCTAGGAGTAAATTTAACCAAGGAAATGAAAGACCTGTACTTTGAAAACTATAATACATCGATGAAAGACATTGAAGACAATACAAATAAATGGAAAGATCTACCATGCTCATGGAATGAAATCCCTATCAAAATATCAATAATACTTTTTACAGAACTAGATTAAAATATCCTAAAATTTGTATGGAACTACAAAAGACCCTGGAAAACCAACTCAATCCTGAGAAAGAAGAACAAACCTATAGGTATCACAACCCCAGATTTTAAACTACACTAGAAAATTGTAGTAACCAAAACAATAGAGTACTTGCACAAAACAGATAAATAGATCAATGGAAAAGAATAGAGAGCCCAGGAATAAGTCCATGCTTATATCGCCAATTAATCTATGACAAAGTAGGCAAAAATATACAATGGAGAAAAGACCATCTCATCAATGGTGTTGGGAAAACTAGACAGCTACATGCAAAAGAATGAAAATGGACCACTTTATTACACTACACATAAAAATAAACTCAAAATGAATTAAAGACTTAAATATGAGACATGAAGGCATAAAAATCCTAAGGAAAACATAGGGACATTGGCTTTAGCAATATTTTTCTGAATCTATCTCCTCAGGAAAGGGCAACATTAGGTAATATAAACAATTGTGACTCTATCATAGTTAAATTTTTGCATGGTGAAGAAAACCATCAACAAATGAAAAGGCATGATCTTTTTATCACTCAACTCCATATACCTAGGAATTTGTGTGTGTGTGTATGTGTGTGTATGCCCCTGTGTGTAAAATATATGATAAAATATTTATGTAAATAAGAAGAGAAAACCCTGTATAGGAAGAAGGACCAGAAACAATGGTACCAAGAAGGTGGAGGTAAATTCAGGGTGCTTCAGGACTTCTAAGACCATGTGTAAATCACAGCAGTGATTGTGGGCTGAGAGTTGTGGGCTGAGTCTTTGCGGACTTCTGTTGAAATAAGCCCTATAACTGTCATAGGTAAGGCTTGAGGGAAAAGAGAGATGTATCACAGCAAACAAAAATTAACAAACTTCTGTCTTGACCAGAAGTTCCCCTCCACTATACTTGGTACAGGCATACCTTGGAGATATTATGGGTACAGTTCCAGACTACAGCAACAAAGACAATATTGCAATAAAAGCAAGTTCAATGATTTTTTTATTTCCTATGCATATAAAAGTTATGTTTACACTATACTATAGTCTACTAAGTGTGCAATAGCACTGTGTCTAAAAACTCTACATTTGTTCATTAAAAAATAGGCTATTATTAACAAATGTTAACTGATCTGAGCTTTCAGCAAGTCTTAATCTTTTTGCTGGTGGAGGGTCTTGCCTCCATGTTGATGGCTGCTTACTGGTAGTTGCTGAAGGTTGGGGAAGCTGTGCCAATTTCTTAAAATAAAACAATGATGAAGTTTGCCACATCTATTGACTCTTCTATTTCCTCACTATTGAATCTTCATAAATGATTGCTGTAGCATGCTATGCAGTTTGATAGCATTTTACCCAGAATAAAACTTCTTTCAAAATTGGAGTCAGTCTTCTCAAACCCTGCCACTACTTTATCAACTAAGTTTATGCAATATTTTAAATCCTTTGTTGTCATTTCAATAATCTTTACAACATCTTTACCACAGTAGGTTTTATCTCAAGAATCAACTTTCTTTGCTCATCCATAAGAAGCAACTCTTTATCCATTCAAGTTTTATCATGAGATTGTGCCAATTCAGTCACATCCTCAGCTCCACTTCTAATTCTAGTTCTCTATTTTTACCACATCTGCAGTTACTTCCGCTACCAAAGTCCTGAACTCCTCCAAATCATCCATGATTGCTGGAATTAACTTCTTCCAAACTCCTGTTAGTGTTGATATTTTGACCTCTTTCCACAAATGCTCTTAATGGCATCTAGAATGGTGAATCGTTCCGAGAAGGTTTTCAATGGACTTTGCCCAGATTCATCAGAAGAATCACTATTTGTGGCATCAATAGCCTTACAAAAAGTATTTCTTAAATCATAAAATTTGAAATTTCTCCTTGATCCATGGGCTGTAGAATAGATGTTGTCAGCAGGCATGTAAACAAAACTAATCTCATACATCTCCATCAGAGCTCTCAATGGTGGGCTTATTTTTTTATATGAAATTTATTGTCAGATTGGTTTCCATACAACACCCAGTGCTCATCATCAATACCCATCACCCACCCTCCCTTCCCTCCCACCCCCCCCATCTACCCTCAGTTTGTTCTCAGTTTTTAAGAGTCTCTTATGCTTTGGCTCTCTCCCTCCCTAACCATTTTTTTTCTTCCCATCCCCCATGGACTTCTGTTAAGTTTCTCAGGATCCACATAAGAGTGAAAACATATGGTATGGGTTTAAAATATTTAGTAAACCATGTTGTAAACAGATGTGCTGTTATCCAGATTTTTTTCCATTTATAGAATACAGGCAGAGCAGATTTAGCATAATTCTTAATTACCCTATGGTTTTCAGAAACTAAATGGGCACTGGCTTCAATTTAAAGTCACTATTTAGTTGTATTAGCCCATAACAAGAGAGTAAGCCTGTCCTTTGAAGCCAGGCACTGACTTCTCCTCTCTAGCTATGAAAGTCTTAGATGACATCTTCTTCCAGTATAAGACTGTTTCATTTTTATTGAAAACATGTTGCTTAGGGTTGTCACCTTCTCTATCTTAGCTAGATTTCCTCAATAACTTGCTGCTTCACCTTGTACTTTTATGTTATTGAGATGGATTCCTTCCTTAAGCCTTATAAACCAACTTTAGCTTTCAATTTTTCTTCTGCAGCTTCCTCACCTCTCTCAGCCTTCATAGAATTGAAGAGAGTTAGGGTCTTGCTCTGGATTAGGCTTTGGCTTGAGGGAATGTTGTAGCTGGTTTGATCTCTCTAGACCACTAAAATTTTCTCCAAATCAGCAATAAAGCTATTTCTTTTTCTTATTATTTGTATGTTCACTGGAGTAGCACTTTTAGTTTCATTCAAGAGCTTTTCCTTTGCATTCACAACGTGGCTGTTTGGTGCAGAAACCTAGCTTTTGGCCTATCTAGGCTTTTGACGTACCTTCTCTACTAAGCTTAATTATTTCTAATTTTTTAATTAAAGTGAGGGATGTGTCATTCTTCCTTTCACTTGAACAGTTAGAGTCTACTGTAAGGTTATTAATTGGTCTAATTTCAATATTGTTGTGTCAAAAGGATTAGGGAGACCCAAGGAGAGAGAGAAAGATGCAAGAACAGCTGGTC
This sequence comes from Panthera leo, assembly GCF_018350215.1. NCBI lineage: Eukaryota > Metazoa > Chordata > Mammalia > Carnivora > Felidae > Panthera > Panthera leo. Next base: position 64,946,159 of record NC_056690.1, read on the forward strand.
AGTGGGGACAGTCAAGAATATACACAACATTTAGCAATTAAATTTGCTATCTTATTTGGGCATAGTTTGTGTCACCCAAAAACAATTACAATAGTAACATCAAAGATCACTGGTCATATTACCATAACAAATATAATAATGGAAGAGTTTGAAATATTATGAGAATTATCAAAATTCAACACAGATACAAAATAAGCAAATGGAAAAATAGCACCTATAGAATTCCTTGACATAAGGTTGCCACAAACCTTCAAATTGTTACAGAAAATAAAAATAAAAAATAAAACAGTACCTGCAAAGTGCAAAAATCAAGGTATGTCTGTATTTAAATCTTTTCAAGCATATAGAAATTTTAAAGATATGATTAATTTAAAAGCCCGATAAAAATTAACATTTTACCATATTTGCTTTACTTGTGTGTGCACATTTGTTTATAGATTAAACCATTTGAAAAAATTGAAGATATTATACTTCTCTAAAATACTTCAGTGTGCATTTCCTAAAATTAAAAACATTCTTTTTACATAAACTTCAATATCAATATCACACTTAAAAAAAGCAATATTTCCCAGTGTGCTAATATCTTGTCCACATTCAAATTTTCCCAGTTGTCCCCAGAATTTGATTATTTCTTGATAAACCTGTATACATTCTTTTTTCCTTATTGAAGCAGGTCAGTTTTTCTACAAAAGTTCTACCTTCCAGAGTTATCTGATTGTCTCTTCATCTTATTGCCGAAGTTTTTATTATTTATGTTCTTAAAATTGCAGTTAGGTCTAAAGACTTGATTAAATTCAGATTAAATATTTTTGATTTTAGAGGTGATGCTGTGGACACCACATTATATCACATCAGGATACAAATATCAGCTTGGTAATTATTAGTGATACTAAGTTTGATCATTTGGTTAAGGGAAAATCATCATCTGTCTATCTTAAGATATTTTTTTAGCAACTAATAAATAATTGTTAGAGTGAAGCTTTAACATTTTTTAAATTTCTTGTTTCCCACAAACTTTCACCCAATTATTTTAGCATCCATTGATGAGTCTTGCCTGAACCAATTCTTTATTTGGAGTTTGCTGAAAGGTGATTTTTAAATTTTATTATTTATTCAACATGTCTTAACTGGAATCCTTCTGCAAAGAAAACCTTCCCTTATTAACTGTTGTGGACTGAATATGTACCCATCTCCCCAAATTCATGTGTTCCAGTCCTGCCCTCCAAAGTAATGGTATTTGGAGATAGGATCTGTGGGAAGTACTTAGGAATAGATATGGTCATGAGGGTAGGGGCCTCATGATGGGATTAATGTCTATCAGAAGAGTCAACACTTGTGTGGAGGTCAAGTAAACACACAGCAGGAGGGTAGATGTGTGCAATCCAAGGGGAGAGCTCTCACCAGAAACCAACTATGTTGGCACCCTGATGCTGGCCTTCCAGAAGTGTGAGAAAATAAATTTCTTTTGTGTATGCCTCTTAGTCTAGGCAGACCTTTTTATAGCAGCCTGAACTGATACATCAACTATGGATGAATTATCATTTCTCTTAAAGACTCAATAAATGCTTAATTCTTTTTAACTGCTGCTCTCTCCTCCACATCCTCCTCCTCCTCACCACCACCACCCTCCTCTTCTTCTTCAGCAAGAAGTTGGTATAATAATCACTGTCAATGGTAACAAAATGTGCTTTTTCCCTTTATAATCTCTCACCTTCTTTCTCGCATGTCTGTCTTCAACTTATCACTAAATAAATGAAATCATATTCAACATTGTTCAGTCAATTATAGATATTCTTTTCAGGAAATTCTTTATGCCCAAATGTGTCCATATTGGCCAGTGGAAGCCCTTGCAAGCTGTCTTCTCATTCCTCTTGATCTGCTCTCACTAGATTCTGGGTGCATGGTTCTTTCTGGTACCAGAAGATATTCCAAAGTCAACTTGTATTTTTTCCTATTTTATATTTAGTATTAGCCATTTTCGCCCAAATCCCTGATTCCTTTTAGTGAAGAACCAAGATCTGATTGCTAGATGTATTGGTAATTCTTTGTTGTATTAGTTTATTCTGAATATCACTGATTGTAACCACTAGATACTAATATCACCTTTTAGTTATGACTATCAAAAATGTTTTTAAACATTACCCAATATTTCCTAGAGGTCAAAACTGGTCAAAACCAGTTGAGAAACACTGGTTTACATGAATGAAAACATTGTATGAATACTCTTCAGAAACTTGGCTTGCTCTTATAATAATGTACACTGAATATCAAATCAGCATAGAGATTATACTTGTTACATTTTAAGATCTTATGGTATTCTCTTGTGCAGCAGCATCCAGAGCTCCTTTAAATACCCCCTATTGCACCCCCTACTGCTAAACAGAGAATAAATTTGTGAACATGTTCTTTTGTGCTTGTTGAGGTGTATCTTTAGGATATATTCCTAAAAATGGGATTGCTGAATAAAAGGAAAGGTACATGTATAATTTTGTTGTATTATTGTGAAATTCCTCACAATGCTATTTGTATTATTTTCCATTCCCTCCAGCAATGTGTGAAAGTGTCTGTCTTATAGCAGCTTTGTCAAAGCAGTTTATTTCCTTGTGAGAGTGGAGATGGGGGAAGCTATATAATACTGACTTAGCTCATCTAGTAGATAAGAAAGTAGTGTTACCAAGTAGTCCTCTCAATATCTCTTATTAAGGTGAAATAAAGAAAAAAAAATGTTATGCATTTAAAGGCCTTTTTGTTCTCTTTTATTTCCTGTGAAAATGAACTCCACGTTTGTGTCTTTTGTCTATTTTTTTCCTACTAGGTTTTTGGGTTTTGTCATCTCTATTTTTTTAGGACATTTTATATTTTAGGGAGATTTTAATTTTGAGATATTTTCCGATTTCTTATTTGTATTTTGACTTTTTTCATGGTGATTTTGCCATGGAATTTCTTATTTCCTTCTTGTAATTTTTATTATCTTTTTTATTGCTTCTGGGTTTGAATCATGTAAGAAAAAACTTTCCACACTGGCAGATTATTATAGAATTCACTTTTTATACTGCACTTGTTTGGTCTTATTTTGTATATTTGTATTTGAGATCTATGTGAAATTTATAAAGTGTATAACAATATTTTTATGGCTAGCCTGTATTTTTAAAACCATTTTAATAAAAGTCCATTTTTTCTATAATTATTTGAAATATCACCTTTAGCATGTACCTAATTGCCATATATACATAGGTTCATTTTTTGAGTCTTATATTCCTCACAAATGATGGCTAGTGTCTTGGTGGTGGTGGTTTAATACAATGTTTTACATAGAAATATTTTATAGTATATTTTAATATATAGTGAGAATAATTGATCACTGTACTTCTTTAAGATGTTCCTGGCTAGTCTTATTTATTTTTTTCTATGAACTTTAGAATCAACATATCTAACATAAAAAAAAATAACCAACATGGCATTTATTTTTATTAGAGTCTACTTGTGTCTCTTTTGGAAATCTTTAAACATTTCCTCATACAGATATTATACATTTCTTATTAAATATTTACCTGGTATTTTATCTTTTCATTTCAATTATAAATGGAGTCTTAAAATAATAGCTTGATAAAGTAGACTTTATCAAAATTATTAACTTTGGATTGCCAAAAGACACTTTTTAGAAACTAAAAGGACAAACCATAGATTAGGAGACAATATTTGTAAAAACTCATCGGGTAAAGGACTAATATCCAGAATAAAGAATTTTCACAACTCAATAATAAGAAATCAAACCCAATAAAAAAAATAGGCAAAGATTTGAACAGACACTTCACCAAGGAAAATTTAAGATCAAGGTTGAGAAATAAAACCATGAAAAATGTTCAATATCATTACTTATTAGGGAAACACAAATTAAAACCACACCTGTTGGAAGATCTAAAATCAAAAGAAGTCAAAGGGCCTCATCTAACTCCAAGATGCACAGGAAGGTACTATTCTATCATGTTCCCAGACGGAACACTAGAAGTATTTGGTGAATAACACTGACTACCACAGATAGCCTTCAGGGTCTCAGGGTCTATGTGGTCACTCCTCATACTACTACTCAAACCAAGTTCTAAAACATCTCCTTCTTGTTTTCTGGCCCTCAGTCTCCTCAACCACTGGAACTTTATACATGCACGTTCTTCTGCCCTAACTTTTCTTCTGTAGCTTTGCCTAGTTCCATTCTACTCATCTGAAGACACATTGGCCTCCTACTTCTCAGCCTAAATTTTCCTTTTCTTTCAGGATGTATATCACAATTGGAATTTAATATTGATTGTGAAATCATGTAATGAATATCTCTTCACCCACTATCCCATGTAACTCTGAATGAGTGGAGACCACACTTGATTTTACTCCTTGTTATATCCTTAGCATCCAGCACAGTTCTGGCACATTTTAGGCACGTATTCAACGTTGTCCAATCACCATATGAATAATAAATGAATAAACAAATTAAAATTTGTGGGTCACTGTACTTATTGCTATGGTATAGCAGTAAATAATACAAATATGAATAAAGTGTGGAAAAAGCTGGATAATCCAGAAAGTTGAGGACAGAATCTTTAAAGATCTTTTAACTAAAAAAAAAACATATTAGCCTCTCCAGTGGGCTTTTAGTTCAAAACTTGATAGAATGTAAAGAAATGCCACCTTTTATAGCTAACACCAAGTGATTTTAATTATTGATAAATGCTAAAACAATTACAGATATTTCAAGTATACTGGCATCTCAAGTTAAGTTATTATTTCACTATATGCTATCTCTAAATACAATAGTCGCTAGAATCATGGAAGTATGGAATGTTAGAATTTGAAGAGACAGATTCAAAAAAAATCCAACTGACTTATTTTACAGAAAAGGAAGCAGAGCTAGTTTCCAGTTTAAAGATGACACTACACATATTTCTTCTGATTTCTAGTCTAGTGGCCTTTTTCTTCTTCCCTCTTCATTTTAACTTACAGGTCCTATTTTTTTTTCTCCTGTAATCCATTTCTGATTGTCTTTTTTCAAAGAACATTACTTGAAAGCCTAGGTTAGCCAAAACTGGTCTCATGATAGTTTACATCTTACAATCAGGAAAACAATACAAAACAATTATTCTTTTGTGTGCTCATTCTCCCCTAAATATTAAAGTGGTAATTATTTAATATATGACTTTTGTCTTTTTAGAGTATTAGAAAATTAATTAAGAGATCAATTTCCTTACACTGCTTCAGAATTATGGTTCCCAAATGCGGCAAACCTTTAGGTCACAGATTCCAGATACATCACCTCCAATATTCTGAATTCTGAATAGATTTTGGATAGCCTCTGGGAAGTCACAATACAAAAAATAAGAAGAAGAAATTATTATTTTTTTTTAAGTTCTAAGCAATCCAAAATCACAGCTGGGCTGGGAAACCACTGTTTTAGAGGATTATCAAATTTTGATAAACTCTAAAGCTAATCTTAAGAAACTCACCTACCCTATATCTGTGTGTATATATATATGTGTGTGTATATATATATATATATATATACACACACATACATACACACACACACGTTTCATGATGGCTATAGAGTAATAGAATAAATGGATTACCTAAGCCTTTAAGGCCTTTCTACTGAAGCACCCAATTATTTGCACATGCAAAATTTAGTATAAGGTGGATTGGTTGAACCAATAAAATAATCTAGAATGTGAAATGTCTAAGTCCTATATTATTCAGATTTAGAAAGCACTCCTTCTGACATTTCTTTCCGCTGCTTCACAAATGCCATCATCTTTATGACTGTAGCCTTTTTACTTTTTCTTACTGCTATTGCCTTCCTGCAGACTTTATAGCAGCTTTGACAGTCCCCCTCTTGATTCATTTAATCCCCCCTCCTTCTCTCTGCTGTCTTTTTCCTCCATCTATTTTAAGTTACAGGGGAGAGACAAGAAAATCACAGCCTAAAGGCTTTCAGAATTTAACGTTTTCACTCTATGGAATATATGAATCACCCACTTGCACATTCTGAGGTTTAGTTATTTGTTTCTTTTTCCAAAAGAAATTGTTTTTACAGATTGCAAAAACATTAATTTAGATATTGACTCTTTTTTTGTGACACGTTCCTCATCTGAAATTTCCCTTGCTCTTTGGTCAAACTCAAATATATTCACAATATATGGCCAGCAAAATAAAGTGGAACAAGACTAATATGATACAAAGTATTCAGTAGATAGAATTTTTAAACTATATGAATCTGGTCTTAGTGAATAGCACCAGTACAATCCACTCACTAGCAGTTCAAGACCCCATTCCAGGCTTAGCTGCAAAAAGGATAAGTGCCAGTATAGTTGAAGGCCAAGGATATTTTTCCACCTAGGTGCCAGCCAGGCCCTGAAGCTTATGACATCACGAAGGGTATAAACCCTTGCATTATTAGGTGTTGTGCCCTCTTTGGAATCTGCCATTTGGTCATTTTTCGGAAATCTGTTTCTCAGAAATATATTGAGGGTTGACATAAAACTGGCCTAAGATGCTTCTCAGTAGTGAGGCTCCTGGCACTTTTAATATCTAACCAGACCATGAAGAGGACCAAGGTAGAAAGGACAGGCAGTCGATGGTTAAACCAGCTGCTGACACTTTGAGAAGAAACACTTACATGCCATGCCTTTCCACTGGATTTTGTTTGCTGCTTTTTTTCTTTCTTTATCAGAGCATTAAATCATAGAGTTTCAAAAAAGGGAAATCAGGATGGTTGTACTTAGTCCTTGCTACTGCAAGGTCCCAGACACAATCCAACCGAGTTCATGCAGTCTGAGACCAACACTGCATAGTAATATGCCATGAATTTGTTCCCTATTTTCCTTCAACATTATATCTCTTAAACTTGCCTGTGATCATGCAGGGTGACTAGACAAGGTTGAGTGCTTACACTGCGGATCCTTAGTCATGACTTTCTTACTATCTCTTCCCTCTTTGCAAACACAAACAAGAGTAATCTGTTCCAAAGAGAAAACAGTGGGCACCAATTGACAGTGTGCATCATAAATATAAGAAAAAACAAAATTCAGAGTTGGATGTGAGCAGAACCAACAATTGAAACAAAGAATAAACTAGAACAAAACAATTAAGAGCTTTGAAGTATCACCAGATCTAAATATACATAGAGCATCAAAAAAGAATCCAAGAATTAGCATGGTTATAACACACACACACACATATAGGAATGCAGAATTATGTCAGAGCCAAGTAGAAAGTGCAAGATAATTGTCTCAATGAAGGCCTCCAATTTTGGGAATTCCTACTTTTAAAACTCTCCAGGTGGTTCTAAACTCTAGATCAGAGTACTCTAGTCTTAAAGGAGATGCAATCAGTCTATTTCAATTTGTCTATGCCTTGCATAGACACAGTAAGACCAAGACAAAGGAAAACATAGACAAATGATTAGTCATTTGAGAAAAGAAAGAATGTAGCAGTCTGGAAAACATTCCAGAGGTATGTCTATAGGTAGAGTCACATGTGATAGAGTCATACCCAGTGGAATTTGAAGCTCAAAACAGTACATCCTCTGATAATTAAGCTAGACTTAAAGCAGATGCTGAACTAGAATAAGGGCTCTGAATCTGAGGTAATGGGCTCCTTTTCATTGGTTTGTCCTATCATTGCTACTACTGCTACTATTACTATTTTGAATTTCACGGATATAGCCCAGATGTCATCAGTAGGAAACATCATCTTGACTAAGATTCACTGCTGCTTCAGATGGAGGCTTCCGTGATGCACCCAACCCTTACTTTACAATGTTGTACATTCACGTGGCACATCTCCACATTTGTCATAACCCTGCCTTTCAGGAAACCTGGATTTGATTCTTCACTCTTACCAAGTAGCCTTCTCCAAAGATGAGAGTTTTGGAGACTCATTCACCATGAAATTAAATCGGTCTGATAGCAAGCTTCTCAATTAAAGCCTCCTGCATAGACAGACATCATAACTGCAAATAAGACTAGCTTTCAAGGGGTGCCTGGGTGGCTTAGTTGGTTAAGCATCTGACACTTGATTTTAGCTCAGGTCATGATCTCACGGTTCCGTTTCTGAGATGGAGCCCCACATTGGTCTCTGCACTGACAGCAGAGAGCCTGCTTGGTATTTTCTCTCTGCCCTACCTGTGTGCAAGCATTATTTCTCTCTCTCTCTCTCTCTCTCTCTCTCTCTCTCTCTCTCTAACTAAATAAATACACTTAAAAGAAAAGAGTAGCATTCAAAAACTGCTGAAACCTAATAGGGAGCTGGGATTGGGGCAGGCAGGTGGGGTGGAGGCATCCTTTAGAATTATGCCAGTGAGACACCAGACAATGATTCTCCTTCTTAAACTTTGGCTTCCCACCCATCTCCCTCAAAATTCTCTTTCACGTAAGTCACTTAAATAATAAAAGATAGCCTTTTCTTATTCATACTGGTTACATTTCCCACCATTCTAGTGGTAGCAATGAACTTTAAAATGACACTCTAAGAACTTGAGTCAATGCTTCAGATATGGTTTTGATCAGCATAAAGCTGAGAAAAAAACACATCTCCTTTGTTTTAAATTATAGTTCTAAGTATATGATGAATTAATTGGATGTGAGAGAAATAGTGGAATAAGATTAGAGAAGTGAGATGACAAGGATGATTTAGATAGTCTGAGTTTAGCCTTAAGACTTGCACCTATATAGTACAGATACCCAAGGTGAGTACATATGCTGTATGAGTTGACCTTCACACAAAGCCATTGTGGTCGACAAAAGATAATACACATTTGATTATTTTGTAAAACCAAGTATTTATACTAACAGTTTCTTAAAGCTCAGGCTACCCATATTGGAACACTCTTGGAGGGGTCCAAATCATTGGTGTAAGTGTATTTGCCTCAAAGAAGTAATTGTCATACAATCAACCCTTCACTCTAGTGTTAACCAACAAACTAAGATTTTGGTGTCAACAATATAGGATACATTTTTCTACTTGTACTTGTTAAAAAACAAAATTTATAATGCATTAATGCTATGTAACTTTCATTCTTCTCTTCTTTTCCCTCCCCAAACTCCACTATTCACTTTAATTTGGAACCTAATTCACTCAGCTATAAGGTCTTTTGTGTTCTTAGCATAATAGGATCAGCTTATAGTCTTAATCGTTTTTCTTTTTCCCTTTAATTGTTGGTCAATGTACATGTGTATGTGTACCTGTGCATATATGCATACCTGTGTGTACGTGCATGGACAAGGGAGGATACCTTTCTTACTTTCACCTTTAGAATTCTAGCTTTGAGATTAAGAGCCCTTGAGAGTGTGTTGAGATTAAGGGACTTTGATGCTGTTTATTTGGACACATATGCATCATGACCTAATTACTGTGGGCCCCACCAGGTGTGTTCCCAGGTTCACTTCTCTGGTGTTCTGGTTACCTTCTATCTCCCCAATGTGCCAGATGTTTCTTAAATTGTGCTCTCCTTCAGCAGATTTGAAATCGGTAGGGCTTGATGGTAAAGGGAGGGGGTTGTTGTTTCTTAATTTTGTTTCTTTCCTTTGAAGCCTCCTGCCACAGCTGTGCACTAACAAAACTATCTCAGCCCCTTCCCCCAGTGGCAAATTTCAGTTTCGGGTTCTAAAATTTCATTAGCCCAAGCAGTCTCTCCTGGAAGCTATTTCATTCCTCATAACCCTAGGCAGAAGCTAACACTCTCAAAAAAAGGGGGGGGGGTGGGCAGAGAGAGAGTCTTATTGTGGTTTTATAAGTGTCTCTTTGATGCCCCATTGCAGGTGCATATACGAGGCTGCCGAACCTCAAGATAGGCCCTATGCTCAAATCCTGTCTGTGGTTTTGTGTAAGCTGCCCCTTCCTCTTCTAGAGAATTTGTGAACTTTAAGGGTTATTACTGGAAAAACTCACTGGCCCAAAGAAACCTTCAGAATGAGAAAATCTCACTGATTATTTTGTTGAAATATTCTTTGTTTTCCAATTCAGTGGAGGAAATGTGTAATAGAGTGGGAACTGCCTTTCAAGAAAACTGGATTTGATTCTAAGCTCTTCCACTAACCAGCTGGATGACATTAAGCAAATTATTTAACATCTCTGTACTCAATTTCTTAATCTTTTTTTTTTTAAGAAAAAAAGTGTTGAATTGACTGCCAATCTCTATGCTTTTGTCCAAGTTTATAACTGAATATCTGTTGCCTGCTTCTTTGTACCAGGCTGTATGCTGGAATCTAGATTTACAAAGATAAATAAAATACAATGTCCATCCCAAAGCACTATAGTATAATTGGTGTGAAGTCTATACAAGCCAATAAATACAACACAAGATGATGAGTGCTATAATGAAGATTCCTGGTGAGGTGTGGTAGCAAAGGAAGAATTCCTAATTCAGACTGTGGGGAGAAAGTAAAGAGTGAACACTGGATTTTATTTACTTTTCCATTTCTCATTTGTCTATGAAAGGATAACTAATAGTCATTTCATATGCATAATATATAATTTATAATAATACATAATTATAATTGTTATACAGTTATCCAGAACTTACTCTGTGCTGATGCTAGTCAATATACTATTTATCATGTGTTACTTTGAAACTTAAAATAACTTTATGAGGTGAGTATTAGTGTTTGGCTGTTGAAACACACCAACCCCAAATTTTCATAGTATAATGTAATAAGGTTATACCTCAGTTAAGATGAGTCTCTTTATTATAATTTTCTGCCAAATAATGACTCAAGATTCAGGCTTCTTCCATCTTTTGGTGCTGCCACCTTAAGCATATGACCTCCAAGTTCTTGCAGGGAAGACAGAGAAAATCATGTTCCATCTCTCAAAATTCTGTTAGTCCCACTTTTCATTCCACAAAAATGCAATTGGTTGTAGTTCTTTGAATAACCACACTATTCCACTCATCTTTTTCTGTGTATGTGCTCTACCTTCAATCGGAATGAGATTTTCCCTTCAACCCTCTTATAAAATTTCTATTCTACTTCTGTAGGTAATGTTTTTACAAAGATTTTAAAGATAGGGGCCATGGGTGGCTTAGTTTGTTAAATCTCCAACTTCAGCTCAGGTCATGATTTCAGGTTCTTGGATTCAAGTCCCGCATCGGGCTCTGTGCTGCCAGGTCAGAGCCAGAGCCTGCTTCAGATTCTGTGTCTCCCTCGCTCTCTGCCTCTCCCTTGCTTGTCTCTCTCTGCCTCTCACCTTCTGTCTCTCTCTCGCTCTCTCTCTCAAAAATAAATTTTAAAAAGTAAACAGTTAAAAAACTTTAAAATATTGTATAAATTTTCAAGGACTGTAGGGAACTTTTTCCTCCTTGTATGATGCTAAATGCTAAAAGCCAGGCTCATAGCCAGGCAAACACATACCATTTTTTATGAAATGTGCATTGTTCTCATTCCAGGGAATACATCAAAAATAAAATTAATTCTTTCACTACACCCTTCTTTTATGAATCTTACTATCTTTAGATGGCATGATTCTCTTTTCCCTAACACATAGGCCTGATGCCCTCTGTCTTGAAATTGACTTCCTAATGGTTCTGACAGTGCTTTCTTTGCAGCACAGCTCATGCAGATTACTTCATGCTTTCCCACTGATGGGGCCACTAGTGTGGTTTGGGTCTTCATCATCTCCCTATCCTGACCATTGCAGTGGCTTCACAATCTCTAGCCATTTCCTTCTTCAATATAATCCACCTGAAATATAATCCACTGAAATCCAGACAAGTATTTCATCCTTTTTATCTCCATAATATCCTACATAGTGACTTACAGGGAAAAGATACTTAATAAATCACTTTGTTAATAATTATAATGGCAAAGATCTATTAATGACTGCAAATGACTATCCACATAGAAAGCTTCCATATTATAGGGGAGTCCATGAAGATGATCGCTACAGATGAACTTGCAATATTTTTAGAAATCCAAAGATCTTGGAGGTAACATTGAGAAAATAATTACATATAAGTCGTATGTGTTTACTTGTATGTATGTTCCTATATGGGTGCATACACACACACATGAACCAAATCCATCCTATAATAATAAAATTACTCTGAGCCAAGAATATTTCTTCCAACAACGTCAATTTCTTAGGGAGATTTACTTCAAAGCCTACCTAAGCTTTATCTTAGAAGGTTAATATAAAGGAAATATATATATTTATTATAATAAAAAAAAGGGCTCTGATCAGAAAGAGTAAAAGAAAGGAGTCTATTTGTCTACTAAACTATATTTTACCAGGGACTTCTCAATCAGTAAACATAAGTCTAGAAGTACATGAAGTATTTCAGGGCATGTAAAGAAATACACAAATTAAATACAAATCCTGCTTTTAAAAGTTGATATTCACACTTCAGGTGAAAAGAACTTCCCAATCACAGTGTAAAAATGAGAATTATAAAAGAAAATACTGAGAAATTAAACCAAATAAAAATGTAAAACTTCTCAAAAAAAAAAAAAAGAGACAAACCAAAAAACAGATTCTTAACTATAAAGAACAAACTGATAGTTACCAGAGGGGATGTGGTGGGGGAGTGTGTGTAATAGGTATGGGGATTAAGAGTACACTTATGATGAGCACTGAGTAATGCATAGAATTGTTAAATCACTATATTGTACATCTGCAACCAACATTATATGCTAACTATATTAGAATTAAAATTTTTTAATAGTTCTCTAGGTAAAAAATATATATAAGTAAAAGACAAATAACAAAATAGAAAATACCAGCAACATAAATAAAAATGGCTTATATCATTAATATACAAACAGTTGTCATAAATCAATAAGAATTCTCCAGGAGAAAAATGAGCAAAGGATATAAATAGGCAATTCACAGAAGAGTAATTATAAATGACTTGAAAATGCATGAAAACATGTTTAATTTCACGAGTAATGAAATAACAAAACAAGATATAATTTTTCACCTGTCAAATTGGCAAGGATCAAAAAAGATAATGTTCAGCTTTGGCAAGGGTTTGGGTAAAAACAGGCTTACTCATATACAGCTACTGAGAGTAGGAATTAATTCCACTTTTCTGGAGGTTAGTATTGCCTTAAAAATATGAAGAATATACATAAAGTTGGTCTATTAGCTTTACTTATAAAAACGTATTCTAAAGAAATAATTAGACAAATTTAAGATATATATATAAAGATTTTCGCTGTACAATTATTAATCATGAAAAACATTAAAGATAACCTTAATGTGTAATAAGATTTAGTACATGACACAACTATTAAAATCACTTAGATCTATATTTTTTTCAAATGAGAAGATTCTCAAGATGTACTGATGAGGTGGAATTGCAAGCTGGAAAATAATATGTAGAATATAAGTTCTTGCTGAGATTTATATATAAATAAAATTCTGGAAAGTAATATAAAATATAAGAATGTATGTCTGATTCATACAAGCAATTATTTTTTCTTAACAGTATTTTAATTTTTAGCATACATGCAGATTACTTTTGTAAAAATATACATAATTTATGCTTTAGGTTTAGCATAATATAGACTTAAATTTAGAAGCAATCATTAAAATAATCTAATCTAGTTCATACTAGAGACCTGTGCAAGAATCCCCTGTACAAAGCATCCATAATGGATGATAACTGTGCTTCTCTTGAGTATTTCAGATGAAGAGGAAGCCTTTATTTTATGTTCTATTTTGGGATCTTCAACTATTAATTTTATTTTTTTTCTTCTGTCAAACTGAATCTTTTCCCAGTACTATCTACTTATTAGCCTAGTTCCTAGTGCTCTGGGAAGGTAGAGGAGAAACCTATTTCTTTTTCTGCATGTCAACCTACCAACTCTTTGAAAGAAATGATTATGTTCTCTCCTGGCTGTGTCTTCACAAAGATATCAAACCCCATGGCTTCAGTGATGGTTCCTAAGTCTTTCAGCCCCTCTCTTGCCTGAGACACACCTCCATATTCTTCCACTGTGAGGCTGGATACACACCATTGGGAACTGGGGATCAGAACAGGGAAAATGATAAGTGATAAGGACTTCATAAAAGGACACTACCTCTGTGTTTGGAATGATAAGCTCAGATTTCATAGAGAAGATAAGACTTGGCAGAGATGTGTAGAATCAGTGACTCCTTGATGACCATAGAAGGGAAGAAAGGGAACTCAGCCCTATGAAGTTAGAGAATGTTTCCTTTTAACGGTCCAAATTTTAATTCTAGACAGGAATTAAAATTTGCCTTTCATCTCATTTACCTTATTTTTTTTACTCCTTTTCCATTTCCTGTTCCTTTGCTGTGTTGGAAAATGCCAAAAAGCAAAACAAAACACCAAAACAATGTTTGCCTTTAACATTCCTTTGTTGTTATTAAACTAAGTGTTAATTTTACTTTTTACTATCTATATACTTACTTAATAAATGTTTATTTCTGGGGGGGGGAATGAGTGGGGAAGGAGCAGAGAGAGGGAGACAGAGAATCTGAAGAAGGCTTTGTGCTGTCAGTGCAAAGCCCATCATGGGGCTCAAACCCATGAATTTTGAGATCGTGACCTGCGCCAAAGTCTGATGCTCAACCAGCTGAGCCATCCAGGTGTCCCAACAATCTTATTTTTTAATACTTTGCTTGTTTTTATTCCATAAGCTGTTTCCTGTGTATAGGTTTCAAATCCCCAGTTAGGCTGTAAGTCAGGGAGGCATCTTTAATTTCTTCATCATCTCTCCCCGTGCCCAGTCCCACATGAGAATGCATACTATGCCTAAAAAATTGTTTGGGTTGTTAAATAAATGTTGTCTTTATATTGTCTTGTGATCAGTCCTTCTGAGATATAATCCCATTTCTACCCCCATTCCATATGTGAAGGCCTGTATCGTATACTATTATCACATTAGGAGCAAGAATAAAGTCATACTAAGTATGGTCTTTGCTTAGGTCCACATCCCTTACAGTTGTAGATAAACTCTTATGTAGCTCCTTCTTACCATTTTGGTGAAATTCCCAGCGGGAGGTGTAGGGATTATTCTCTCCATTGCACACTTTGGGCTCTTGTAGCAGAAAGAAAATTCTGTAAGCTATTGAGCATTTAACCTAAGAGTTGCTACCAGGCTGAAAAATGTTACCTTACCTCTTCCTCTTTTTCCTGTAGAACTTTCCCTTTCTCCTGACACCATTTGAGGCTCTACAAAGTGACCCCTCTTCAGAATCTTAGATATCTGGTTCTCAAAGTCTAATATCTACTCCAACTGATCCAAAGGCCCAAAATATTTTCTTCCCAGCTGAAAAGACTATCAGGGAAAAAAGAGGAGGTGATCCTACTTGGATAATGTGACTCCTTTGTACAAGAGGTGGTAAAAGGAGCAGTTGGTGCCTCTGAAGAGGTTTGGAGATTAGTTCTCACTGTTCACTGCAGTCAAAAACTGACTTAATATGTATACAGTCAGTAGCTGACTCATGATTGTCCAACTGGGGTCTCAGAGCCCAGGCCCTGATTTGACTATCATGTTGCATTTATCTTGCTAAGATATTTCAATGGGACAGGCCCTTGGAAATATAAGTAGTGAGCAAAATCTATGCACCCATTACACCTCTCATCTTTACATTCAGTACCCTTTATCCTAGTTACTACCTAGTATGTATCAAGGTTTATTCCCACTTGTGTCTTGAAATAGATGCTAATTTTAAAAAAATATTTACACATTCAGTAGGAAATGCTTTATTATAAAGAAAAAAAGTTTTCAGAATAAATTAAATAATAGCTATGAGGACAAACTAGGTAGGCTTTTGCTGACATATGAAGTTATGAGACCTTCTACACTCCCACCATATAAACAAGGCTTTCTTTCTTAGGGTAGCTCTGAGTGACATCATATATCACATAACAGAAATACCCATGGCCTGAATCCATTACCTGTACATACCTTATTTCTAGTTCATTTAGTATTAATAAGTTAAAGTTAAATAGAAATCCTCTTTGATAAAATTTTTAAGAAGAAAATGGTCATAATGAATATAGCACTGAAGAAAAATTCATGTATGCATTTGCTATTCAAACAACTATTTACACTCAATGCTACTGGCCATGGGACAGATGGCCAACATCAATCTCCTATCTTGCAACACCAGATATTAGGAAATCTCTGGAGGTAGAAAGGGGGTTCAGATTTGCTGGTAGGGGGATAAAGCTAAATTGAGATGGGAAGCTTGCTGAATGCAACAGACTGTGGGAGCAGTGATATAGAGATTTTTCGTGTAGGGTGGAGGATCAAAAATGATGAATGGTCGAAGTGTATTTGTCTAAAGCAGCCTAGATCCTAAACATACCATTTTCTCCCAAAGTCAGTTTAATCCCATGGTTAGTGTCTCACCAACCAAACCATATCACAATTCATCAGTGAGTCGCTACAGAGGTGCAGGATAGGATATGTCATGAAGTTGTGATATAATACTGGGTATTATTATTATTATCCCCCCCCCCTTATTAATGGCTGGCTTACCAATGCATAACCTGGATAAATAGCATTGTGGATATTATTAACTGCCACTGGCACCTGATTCCAGTATTGAACTAGCATGTGTGCTGAGAAGGATAATACACACAAATTCTCTTCGACCTCCTTCTCATGAATGCCACATCCTCCCCAGAACCAAGCCCATGACTGACTGACAAGCCCAATGGAGAAAGAGCAGAAAACAGGAAAGCGTGTATTGCACATTGCCCTGCATTCATCAGACCGCCCTTCAGAAAGGGGAAATAACAAAGAGTGAATGGTGGGAAGTCATTTTATCTGCTAGAAAAATATGCCCTGTTCCCTACTCAAAAAACAAGTGGTTGTGAAGCAACCACATTATTTAAAGCTATAAGGCAAACAGGAAGAGGCAAACCAAACACCCAGGCCCTGAGAATTTCCCGCAAGTGCACCCCTCAGCTGGGCTGGTTTGCAGTCATGATGGGCATGCTGACAGGCTCCAGTGGTTGCTGTGAACCCAGAGCATTCTTGATGAGAAAGGAAAGAGGAAAGGAAAGTGCTAGTTCCTCTTTAGCAAGCTATTTGGGAGGCAGTTGCTCCTTCAAAGGAATAGATGATTTCTACAACCAACCACCCTCAGTTTAAGCATTGCCATCTGCTAAAGAAGCCCAACACTAAAATATAAGCTTGGACAATGTAGGAATTTTCTAAGAATAAAAGGCAAAAGAAGACGCCTACAAAACCCTAGAGAATGGTAGTACCTTAAAATCAATTGGCAGCACACATGGCTATGTTGGCAATAGAATTATCATCATTGGAACTTGTAAAGTTTACAGGTTGGGCTGAAAGAGTCTGTAGCTTTGAAATATCTAATATGAGCAAGCAGACATCTCAGGACCTATCCTAGGATGACACTCCCAGCCTCAGGTCCCATCTTAACCACACTTTGAAATACCTACAACTACATTTTATTTTTTATTTTTTTAATATGAAATTTATTGTCAAATTGGTTTCCATACAACACCCAGAGCTCATCCCAACAGATGCCCTCAATACCCATCACCCACACTCCCACCCCCCATCAACCTTCAGATTGCTCTCAGTTTTTAAGAGTCTCTTATGGTTTGGGTCCCTCGCTCTGTAACTTTTTTTTTTCTTCCCCTCCCCCATGGTCTTCTGTTAAGTTTCTCAGGATCCACATAAGAGTGAAAACATAGGGTATCTGTCTTTCTCTGTATGACTTATTTCACTTAGCATAACTCTCTCCAGTTCCAGCCACATTGCTACAATGTGCTACAATACTCATTGCCACGTAGTATTCCATTGTGTATATAAAGCACAATTTCTTTATCCATTCATCAGTTGATGGACATTTAGGCTCTCTGTAATTTGGCTATTGTTCTAGGACCACCTCTGAGCTAAGTTGTTGCTTTGTTGCTTCACAAATCAGCAGTAGGTCTGAGAAGAGCAGGAGATTAATATTGTGACTCTGCTGAATTAAGTATCAGTGTCACTATTTTTCGAGTGAGGGTCCTTAGTTTGGAATGACTGTTCCACTGCCATAGAGTCAATCCGTGTCAGGTCTATTGGATGAGAAACCTGCTTCTCTTCCCTAAGTATGTCTGGATAATACATATTTAGGGGCAGTGGAGAAATGATGCTCCATGGCAGACTGATTTCTCACTGCAGAGAAACAATTTATTTTGGGCCAGAGAGTGAGTAGTCATGTGGGAAAAGTTCTCTCCTTGGATACAATGCAAAATGTGAGTCCACAGCTTTCTCAAAACCCAAAAAACCTTCAAGAGGTGGAGAAGCAAAGACCCTCACCTTCCAGATATGGATTACACAGAAAAATGTACCACTTGGCTGACAGTGATATTAATGTATGTTTTCCCATTTCTCTCACTCCTCTGACAAGATGTAGTGTCACAGAGAACCAAATTAACACACCGGGAGGTTTTGTCATTAAAGAAATACAAGCTCGCTTTGATTATTGCTGGCAAGAGAGCAGAGTGTACAGTGCAAACAGCAATCCTATTCTCAGAACTAATATTCTTGCAGACAGCATGGCTCTGTCTCAGAGTATCTCGAATTGGGAGACGGGGGTGTAATTTTTCAAATCTAAAGGGACAAAATGATTTCCAAGCTAGGTACTTAAAGGTATAGCCAGCCATAGATTGCAATGAACACAGCTGTCATTGTTGCCATAATCATAAAAAAAAAAAAAAAAAGGAAACAAGTGAAAGGAGGGAGAAAACCATAAGAAGTGTTTCTAGCTATATTTGTATGAACAGAATATGTTATTTGTGAGACTAAGTGAGAAAGGCACTTAAGTGGAAAGGTAAAACTAAGATTTATTTATCTGAAAGAAGTTATCAAATATAATCAGTCAATTTAACGTAAGAGCCTTAAGAGTCTTAACTTTATTGTTGTTAATTGTGTGCCTTTGCATTTAAATTAAGGTGTTTTAGGTCTCTTCTTAAAATTTACTTGTATTTGCTGTTTTGTTATTTGATTGGAATCTGTTGATTATGGAAAAACAGGTCCCAGACCTGGCATCAAAGATCCGGACTGTAGTGCATGTATTTTCCTCACTTATTTGTAACTGATAAATTATTTAATCTCTTGAAGTCTTAGTTTCCTCACCTGAAAATAGGAAGAATAACATTATCTATAATGATAACCTACAAAGGGTTGTGAATATCAAATGGGAGAATTAATGAGAAAGCACAGTGGAAGCCTAAGTCCTGGCCTTACCAAGACTATCATGGTCTCAGTAAGCACCAGGCTATGGAAATCACATTGATGCTGGAAGGGGAGGGGAGATATAGGGTGCAGGGGATATAAAAAAGCTATACATTCTCTCAGAAATGGAACGTAGATTTTTGTCTTGCCACCAGAATAGCAAAATCATTAAAATCCTCTGAAACCTGATTCACTGCTTATACATTCCAAGACTAGAAGAGACATGAGCTGCACCTACATCACATAAAATATAATAAACAAACAATTCACATAATTGGCTCAATTAATGGTCCTACAAACCAGTGTGATATTCACATGTAAAGAGTGTAGGTAATTACATCTATACAAAACAGTTTGGATCTGAAAAATAATTCAAAAGGGTATAACCAAAAGGAGAGATTCAAAGGAAGTTTTATATTCCCAAAATATAATTCCCGAGAGGAAAAAAATAATTCTCACCAAAAAATGATCAAATCATGGAGAGCAAGAACTATGAGACAAGTACTATCCAATTCTGGACAGCATAATAGTAATACAAGTTAAGAATTAGTGAATCCTTATCAACTAGTAGAAGGAGCTATATAAGGACAGAATTCAAGTCTAAAGAATCAGGTCTCCGAACTGGAGTCAGTAAGAATGGATGGGAGAGGATCAATCTTGTGAATGTGTCAGCTCAGGGAATAATAACACGGTTTTAAGAATGAGTAAAGAATATTTCAAAAAGTTTAAGTTGTCTGAGGTCACGAGGACATTACAAAGAGAAAGTTTCAAAAATAACTTAGACCATAGTCTTTATTTGAGCTCCATGGAAAAGGCTTAAATTTACATTATTACATTGCTGAAAACACATGAATACTTAAAAAAGAGAATTTAATGAAAATTATGCCAAAGAAACCGATTGGCTATGTTGTATCAGGTACCTAAGGCTTTTCACATGGGAAAATGTTAGCCATCAAAATGAACTTCCAGAACCATTTTAACATATATCCATTGCCAGGTAGAAAGTAAAACTGGGACTCATTTTATATCAATTAAGAAGGGAGCAAGGATTTAGAAAAACTGACCATATCTATCCAAAATACTGGGCAAGAAAACAGCCATAGGGGAATAAGTTTTTCTCCTAAAAGGGACTCCACATTCTGAGCTCCAAAGCAGCATCCCTTGGACAGTATTTCCTTCAATACATGTATTTCTCAGATTCTGCAAGCTCACATAACGTGTTTGAAACCTAAGTAATTCAAAAGTCATGTGTAAAACTGTAACTTTATTCCTTTATCATTGAAATTAACCTAAATCTCAATTCCCATTTCCAATAAGGATAGAAAACTGAGCAACTGGAGTCAAACTACTCTCTTTCTGTTTCTACACTCAGTCTCAGAGGAATCACCTCTCCCTCTGCATTCTCTCTGAAATTAAGCTAATTCATAGTGAGCAGAAGTTTTTAATTTTGATGAAGTTTAATATATCAATTTTTATGCTTATTGCTTTTGGTGTCAGTTCTAAAAAAAAAATGGTCTACCCCAAGGTCACAAAGATAATATCCTGTTTTACTTTAGAAAACAGAGCTTTTATGTGTAAATCTATAATCCATCTTGAATTAATTTTTATGTGTGGTGTGAGGTAGGAGTCAACATTCATCTTTTTCCTACAAGTTTATCCAGTCTTTCTGACACCATTTGTTGCAAAGACTTTTATATTCCCTATTGAATTGTCTGGGCTTCTTTGCCAAAACTCAATTGACTGCATATATGTGGGTCTAGATCCAGATTCACTATCTGTTTCTTTGACCTATTATGTCTGTCTTTACACAAATATCACACTCTCTTAATTACAGTAGCTTTGTAGTAAAATGTGAGGTCAAGTAATTTAAATAGTCCAACATTGCTCTTTTCCAAAACTTTAATGGGCTATTCTACACCATTATATTCCTATATAAATTTAGTAATCAACAGTTTCTAAAACTATTTTTAAAAAATAGAAAGTGTATTGGGAATTTGTTGAATCCATAAATCAACTAGAGAAAATATCTATAATAGTGACTCTTAACTCCATGATTGTGGCATACTTCACCATTAATTTAGGCCTTCTTTAATTCCTCTAAACCGTGTCTCAAAGGCTTCAGTGTAACTGTGTTACACTTTTGTTAAATAAAACCTTAACCATGTATTTACCCATAAATATTTCATATATATAAATACCCACACATACTTTTTGTTTTTACACCTTTGGAGAACAATTTGTTGGCATGATGACTGTTTACCACTAAATGCTTGATTCAGCATGTATGTTCTAGAGGACAAATAACCAAGGTACCATTATCAAAATCATGACATTAATAATGATGTATTATTATTTAAGTTTTGCTAATTTTCAAAATTTTGTCTTTTGTAGTAAAATCAAATTCTGGATCAAGAATTTTGTTACTTCTCCTTAGCCTCTTTTAATCGAAAACAGAGCTAATGGAATTTACTGTGATGATAGAAATGTTCTATGTCTGCACTATCTAGTGGGGAAACCTCTAGCCTCATGCAACTATTGAACACTAGAAATGCAGGTAGTATGACTGAGGAATTGGATGTTTAAATTTAAATTTTAAATTTAAATACCCACATGTAATTAGTGACTTCTGTATTTAACAGTGAAAATTTCTAGAATGATTCCTTGGTTCTTTTTGTCTTTCAAGTTCTTGATATTTTTGATTAGTAAGACAAGTTATTTCATAGTAAGTCCCTTAATTTGGGCTTTTCAAATGTTTCTTCATAACTAGATTTAGATTATGAATTTGGGGTGGTAAAACTTCAGAAGTAATGTGTTCTCAGTGCATATCAGCAGGCCAAAGATGTTGATTTGTTTCATTACCTATGATGTTAATTCTGATTACTTAGTTGACATGGCTTCTTGCCAGATTGCTCCACTATTATGTAAATAGATTTCCCTTTGTAATTAAAAAGTATCTTGTGGAGAGATATTTTGAGACTATGTAAATATCCTTTTACTCATCAAACTTTCACACATTATTTTAGCATTTATTAATGATTCTTGTCTGAGTGAAATATTACCATGATTAAAAAAAATACTTTCCCAAAGTTTCTAATTATCATCTGCTTAAAGGACGAGTCCAATACAAGCTATGCCAACTTTACCAAAACCAGAACACTGGATTACCATTTTAAACATGAATTTTTTTAATGGAATTTTTTTCTTTTAATTCTCAAGTTAGTTAACATACTGTGTAGTCTTGGCTTCAGGAGTAGAATCCAGTGACTGATCACTTACATATAACACCCAGTGCTCATCCCAAAAAATGTCCCCCTTAATGCCCATCACCCATTTTTCCCACCCACTCAACTATCAGTTTGTTCTCTGTATTTAAGAGTTCTTATGGTTTCTCTTGGCCTAAAATGATTCCTGGGAAAGGAGATCAAATAGGATTGGTAAAATGTGAATATATAATAAAATACATAAACAGAATGTCTAAGAGGAGTCACAGCTAAATTGACTGTGCTATTAAAATGAGAAACATAGGTTTATTTTCCTATAATGTGTCCTTATCATTATTTGTAGTCATTCAACATTGAGTACTCCCTGTGTACTTGTCATTTTGGTATATAAGTGTTTTACACATGATTATCTTATTTAATTCTTATAATAACCCAATAAAGTGAATACTGTTATAACCATTTGACAAATGAGAAATCTGTTGCTTAGAGAATTGGTAATGTCTTGAATTATATGTGTGAGTGGAGGAATCAGTACATAGAATTTAGGTTTGACTGTCAGTGTAAGCATGTAAATGTAACTCGTAGCTGGTTTTATTGGAACTTTTCCACTTTCTTTTAAAACTTAAGGCTGGAAGAACCAGTGTTATGTGATTAAAGTATCCAGTTAGTTGGTTCCAGGTCACCAAGCAAGTATTTGCATTGGCATTCCATCTGTGGGGACAGTATACTCAAAGATAGGACTTGAGTGTTATTATTATGATAAAAGAAGCCACAGGGAGAGATATATCTAAAGAACAGGACCAGAAAATAGAAGGATTTAAGTTAACATTGCATTTTAGTTCAAGCAGACCCATCTCTTGAAGGATGAATTTTGCAAAACATAATGAGATCCCTGGCTTCTCCATTGGGCCAGGCCATGCATATCAAGGAATAGAAGACTACTTTCTACCCTTGTCACTCCTTAGACATTTGCTTCTATATTAGCTCAAGGCATTAATGCTGGCTGGATTATTAAGATAATTGAAAAGGAGAAAACAGGTATTTATCATAAATTTCCAAAGGACTTAGTCAATCCCTAATTTTATTCAGTAACAAATTATATAGCTGTGTGGTTATAAATACTATAAATTATATGTGTATCTTACCACTAAGAGATTTTCAGTCCAATGGAGATGATACAGAAACATGAAACATGCTCAATGATATTAAAGACGCAGGGTTAACAAGATAAAAGTTATCACCCAGCAGTGTACAGTAAGTTGAATGTATTATATAAGCAAGGAGAGCTAGAAATGAGGAGGAGGCAGGTGGGATCTGGCCCATGGTGGTCCAGAGTCTTTACAATAGAAATAGCACTATGGTTTTGAATAGTTTATCATTAGCAGCCATCATTATGTCTAAAGCATAGATAAAATGAGGTGTAAATGCATATGTATTCCAGAAAGGCGGGCTGCCATGCATACTTTTTTTTTCCAGTCAAGAAAGCACACAATGAATTGCAAGAAATAGGAGTTATATTTAGAAAGATAACCTTGAAATGTTCTATTGTATTAAAAAGGGAAGTCATCTATATACTTAAGCATTTAACTTTTTTCAGTGACCATTGACTTGCAACATACCTTATATTTCCTCCATGTGTGTCAACATTATGGTCAAGAATAAGTGGCATAATAGCCTTAAACAATTTGTCCATTTGGGAACTAGTTTATGTAGAGAATATTTGAGATAGCCTTTCTTCTTGCCTTTTTGGAAAGTATTTATTAGCTCATGAGGAAAGGCCATTTTCTGCCCAAATTCTATAGAGTTCTGCAACCATGAATACTGCTAAACTCTTGATGACAAAGGTAACATTGTATTAAGAAAACAAGATTTACCTAGTGTAATCAAAAGTCAAATTAACTTTTTTCTTCACCCCTCCCCACCTCCTTTCCTCCGACTTCTACCTGGGCACTTTAAATTGGGCCCAGGTCAAGAACTTTACTTATCACCCTTATGTTGTACAAATTGTTTACTGGTCCCTTCTGGCAACACAAGTTTCGATTTAGTAATTAAAATGTCTAATCCCATAAAAATCCAAACTGGCTTTAAAATAAATACTTCCCCTCCCCCATTTCAGGCAAGAGGCCTGCCAATGGGGAAGCAGGCATGATCAGTGCCCTAACTTCCAAGGATTCTCCTTAAATTTCTTTTTACTTGGCTCAAAGTGAGGGAAGGTATACCAATAGCTCTCTCAAAAAATTTACTATCAACCCTTTTATAATCTTGTGGGAGAGGATAGAATTAAGAATCACATAATCAGTTGGTTTTTGAAAATTTATTTGACAGTCCTGCAGCCCTTTATCACCTAACTAATGCCTATTAAACACTTGTGCTATGCATGTACTCGCCAGCCTAAGTATCAAAGGCACATAAGGCATAGTTCTTGTTCTCTTTGGGATAAATGTCATAAAATTGGCACAAAAAAATTCACAGGGAGGAGATCATTGGTAGCTGGAATAGTCAAGGAAAGTTTCATGATGTCTGATATATGTATTATGACTTAAAGGAGAATCCGTCTGCTAACAAGTAGAAGTGAGATGAAAATGGCTTTATAAGTACTGAACAGAGTGTAACTTTGTGATCAAATGCTCAAAATATGAAAGAAACTTCATGTTCATTAAAAAATTACTATTTGCTTTACCTATACTATATGGAATATACTCAATTTACTACATATTACTATATGCCTATCTTATTCACCAGATCTGTATGTTGTAAGAAGATAGTAACTATAGATGTTTGCCCCTTGAGCTTACCCAGTATTTGAACTCACCCCTTGGAGGACAGATAGGTCTTCCATAGCTCCTGGCAGCTAGACTACAGGCACTTCACTGAAACTCAATCAATTGGATATTTTCCCTGGGGCTTTAATTAGGAGCAAATAAAGCAAAGACACAGGGAGCAAATTGGAAAGCTTTCCAACAGTGGTGACAGCATGTATCTCCTGGCAACAGTGTCAGTGGCAAATTCTAATGCCCAGTCCTGGTGTTGGAGGTCAGATTCTTTCTGTGGCATCTCCTTGGATGTAGTTCTGGCAGACCTGCCTGTTTCAGCTTCTGCCCATTTTCTGAAGTTGGTTCTTGAGACTTCCCAATTATTGAAATTATCCAATATCCTTCCAATAAAATTCTTTTCTGCTTAATTTACCCAAGCTTTGTCTCTGTTGTTTGCAACTAAGGACCTTGAATAATAAATGTCTCTATTTCTCGTTCTCTCTTGTTGACAAAAGAAGCACTCAATTATTGAACTGAATTCAACTTGAAAGATTTGTTGCTACATTCTGAAAGGCTTTAAGTTTTCAGTTGATTATTCTGTATTTTTCATGTAATGGGCCATTATAATGTTTTTTGCTCTCAATATTTCCTCTTACAATCTCACTTCTTTTCATGGCTTTAGCAAACATCTCCATAAAAGTGATGCTATAATCTCTATTTCCAGTTCACTTTCCCTTATAAATTTTCACTTCATAGTTTCAGCTGCTTGATGGACATTTCCATGTGAGTGCAATGCCAATACTTGAAGATTATATTCTAAATCAGTTTTGTCTTATTTACTATTTTTCCTAACTTTATGACACTTTTCTTTGCGACCTAGCCTGAGAGTCACCCTTGACTCCTTTTTCTCCTCATGACCCTTCACCAAGTCCAACTAGACTGTAATTCAGCAAGCTACTGCTGAGTACCTGTGTTGGACTATTAGTGCCCTTGATTTGCCAATTCAAATTTTACTCATCGGGGACTGATCTCTCTAGGGCATCCTACGGAGGGGGGCAGGATACCAACAGTGATGAGGTAAAAGGAAAAAGTAATTATGAAGAAGAACCAGGCTTTTTACAGATATATCAAGAAGATCAGGACTGACCATGAGAATGGATGACTTAAATTTCACAGATGACTTTAAGAAAGAGATTTCAGTGGAATAACAATAGTGGAGACAAGATGATAAACTGTTACAAGGGGGTGGTTTGAAAGTTGGGGCTGGAAATACATTTCCTGAGAAAATGAGGAGAAAGCAATACTAAGAAGGAGCAATGAGAGTGGAAGAAAACTGTATATATGGAGTGATTATAATACATGAGAATTGGAGCCAGACTGCCCAGGTTAAAATCCCACTACTGTTATTCCCCATGAGTTTCCTGACCTTAGGCACACAGAGATTACGTCTCTGTCCCTCAATTTCTTTACTTCTAAAATGAAGGTAATGGTACATACCTCAATAGTGAGGATTAAATGAGTTTGTACATATGAAGCACTTCCAAGAGGGCCAGTAAAATAACATCAGTAAACATTAGTCCTAAAGAATAATATTATGATGGGAATGCAAGCTGGTGTAGCCACTCTGGAAACAGTATGGAGGTTCCTCAAAAAACTAAAAATAGAACTACCCTATGACCCAGCAATTGCACTACTAGGCATTTTTCCAAGGGATACAGGTGTGCTGTTTCGAAGGGACACATGCACCCCGATGCTCATAGCAGTACTATCAACAATAGCCAAAGTATGGAAAGAGCCCAAATGTCCATCGGTGGATGAATGGATAAAGAAGATGTGGTGTATGGGTGTGTATACATACACATACACACACACACAGTGGAGTACTACTCGGCAATCAAAAAGAATGAAATCTTGCCATTTGCAATTACGTGGATGGAACTGGAGGGTATTATGCTAAGTGAAATTAGAGAAAGACAAAAATCATATGACTTCACTCATATGAGGACTTTAAGAGACAAAACAGATGAACATAAGGGGAGGGAAACAAAAATAACATAAAAACAGGGAGGGGGACAAAAGAGACTCATAAATATGGAGAACAAACTGAGGGTTACTGGAGGGGTTGTGGGAGGGGGGATGGGCTAAATGGGTAAGGGGCACTAAGGAATCTACTCCTGAAATCATTGTTGCACTATATGCTAACTAATTTGGATGTAAATTTAAAAAAATAAAAAATAAAATAAAAAAGAATAATATTATGAAAGACAAAAGCATGTTTTAAGACACATAAAAAAGAAGGTAAGGTTTTAAAAAAAATGAAAAAGACAAAAGAAGGGTAACCTGGGTGTCTCAGTTGGTTAAGCATCTGGCTCTTGGTTTCAGCTCAGGCCATGATCTCATGGTTCATGAGTTTGAGCCACACGGCGGGCTCTGTCTGCACTGACAGTGCAGAGCCTACTTGGGATTCTCTCTCTCCCTCTCTCTATGCCTTTTCCCCCAATCTCTCTCTGTGTCTCACTGTCTCTCTAGCTCTCAAAATTAAATAAACTTAAAAAAGGAAAAAGATAAAAGAAAGAAATTGGCAGAGCTAGGGAAGCAGGGAGATGATAGAGCAGCCTTGATTTATAAGGCTGGCCATTCACATGGGAATGGAATCTTTTACCTAAGGTTCAGAGAGAGAGAGAGAGAGAGAGAGAAAAGCAGAGAATATATTCATAACTCCAGGGTAAAGAGAAATATGTGATGAGCAGGTTGTATTACACAATCCATATGTTTTGTACTAACAGAGAGACTGGGGGGGACTGTTTAGGTGATGAACAGAAGATAGAAAGACTTTTGCAATCTTCTTAGGATTCTTAATAACAAATTTGGTCTCAGCCCAAGTAAGAAGAACATAGCTGGTGATCTCACTCCTGGACCACCCACCTTTCAGCATTTGGTTCCTCCCCTGTCCATGAAGTAATAGGCATGCCAACTCACTAGGCTCAGAAAATGAGCTGGCATGCTCTGACACTTGCCCCTTTTTGTCAGATGTGTAGTATATAGAGAGAGGGGGTAAAGGGTAAATTATGGACTCACATTTACATAGCTCTACGTTCTAGGAGAGGTGTCAATTTTTCTAGGAGAGGTTTCAATTTTTGTTGAAAACCTATGAGCCTTCCCCCAATGTGGTTTGGAAACATTTATGCATCCCAGATAGGTATGTAAATTAGAGAGTTACATCACATTACACACAGATGTACGGTTTGTCTGCTCTGGGCTGTCTCTGATTTTACCCTTCCTACCAAGGAACTCTGCCAAAGAACTTCTGAAAAGCAGACAGGCCATGGGCCCTGAGAGGGAGAGTACTGTTCCCTCTGACCCGTTCCAAGCCCACAAGTCAGACTCAAGCCAAATGTAGGTCCTGGGATCCATTCAGTTCCAAATGTCAATGTCTCAGAGACCAACAGCCACCACCCATCCCTCTGTAAAGTAGCTACTGAAATGGTGGTACCAGTTAGTGACCATCAGAGACCATTAAAAACAATGCCTTTTGAATGAGAAGACTGATAACCTCTTACAGAGCCTTTGCATCTATTTCATTTCCTTCTAACAATCATCCAACTGGTTGAGAGTGATAGTTATCATAAGCATCATTCTATAACTGAGGTCTATAACCGAGGGGCAATTCACAAAGTCCTCCCATGGTATCTATGGTTTATGACAGTTTATGTCATGGTTTGTGACAGCCTCCATGAACCAAGTTTAGTTTCTACTTCTATAAGACATAACTAAGTAGGAAAATTCACTACCTACTAACATATCTTGATAACTGTATAGTCAGAGATTGTAACCTAATTATCTTTGTATTTTCTACATCTAACCCAATAGCAGGCATGAGATACTCAATTAGACATCAAATACTTAAATATATCAAAACCAAACAGAATGGAGTGTTTTGTTTTCTTCTTTAAGATGCTGTTATTATTCTCACTTCTACTGAAATGAACAGACTTGATTTCACTGTATTATATAAACCCAAGGGTTACCAAGAGAAATATTGACCCAACAGCAATAATAGGTAACTTTATTTAAAAAATGTATTCATTTCTTGCCTAAGTCTACAGCTATTTCTCTAAGGATGGGTAAAATACACAGAATGTATTCCCCTTTACAGTTTTCTCCAATAACAGGATCATATCATCTACTTCTTTCTGTATCCCCACACATTGCACAAACTTCAGCAAATATTTGGAACAAGTTCTGACTACATATAGAATTCTGAACACTGTTCCTTTCATATCACAGAACTCAACCAAATCATAAAACCATAAATAATTTCTAGGCAAAGGCAAGGTACATGAATTTGTGCTAGCTAATGTTGGACATACAATATTTTTAGATAAGGTAATTTCCCTCAGTATGCTTAATTGTTAAAGAAATGTTTACATCTATAAGACATGAAAAAAAAGTACAGGTATGGCTTATGAAATTTATAGGAGTTCAAGGAAATAAATCCACATGGTACATTGGTCAGGGATTCATTGAAAACATGATGGCTGGACTCATTAGAAAGAATACTTGCCCTCAACCCACAGTCCTTATCAAGTCTCTTCATCCTAGAGGCATATCTGATAGAGGTGATAAGCCTGGCCTGATTGCAGGTGAAATCATTTTGCAAAACATAACTCCATTTCTCTATTTCTTCTTTGGTGGTAAATTTGTGTTTTTGTTTGCATTTTGATCTCATGGAAATCCTCCAAGAATAATACTGAGTCCATAATCAAGATACAAAAAAAAAAAGGTGGGGGGCAGATTTTAGGAAGTTTGATTCTTAACAGAACCTAAGTCTGTCAAGATGAGGGTGACAATCTTGATTAGGGAGGCCATAGTGACACAATAACTAAGCAAATTAATCACACACTCATGTGGAAATCCCACAAACCCACGTCACCCAGATACACAAACTGCCACCCTCAAGTCAATGTGTATAAACAGTCCAAAGTCAACTTAAGTTTTCTATTCTCATGGGAGGTGGAAAACAATAATATCCACTAAAAAGCTAATATTCCTTATTAGAAATTGTTTCCCTCACTTGGGCCTGGTTTAAATTTCCTTTCTCTCAGATCATTAGGTTCCCAGCTAAAAAATGTTTCCCAAATTGCTATGGCATCATATTTTTTTTCTTATTTGTCCTCCACCCTATTATTGGCAATCAACTAACTAGAAGTTAGAAAGGAATATTCAGGTTTCCAGATTGGAATTATAACAATTTCAACCACACTGTAAATATTGACAATCCATTTATAACTACCACATTAAAATAATTATTTGCAAATTCAGCAGCCTCAAAAGTAATAATTAGGGAGGTTTGATTTTTTTGGTGATTTAAGGTATTTGAGAAAAATATACACACACATATGAGGCTGTTGATACTCTAATTCTCTCTTGGTTCTGTCTTGAAAGCTTAAAATTTACACTAAGTCCTCCACTTGACCCCAGAACTGAGAAACAGAAGGAAATCTACTGCTAGAAGCATCTTTCTCTCCCCTCCACCCAGGCTCAGTTTCCAAAAACCAACACAAAAGGCATATTATATATCTTTAGCTCCATGGCCTGAAGGTACCTGACTGGAACTGGGAGCCTGTCCAGTCCAGACAGAAGGAAAATATTACCCTTCTATTTAACAAGGCAGTGCTGAAGTATTAATCATTAAGTAAATAGCAACAAGCCAGGAGGTTTGCAGGAGGGACAGAGTCCCACCCCATGTTCTCAATTTTTCTGGGATTCAAGATGGAAATTATTACAGGGATAGCTTGGAAGGGCCTGCAGTAACAACCACCTTCCAGAGCAAGATGGAACAATGCATGAAACTTCAGGCCTGACCCAGCCAAAAGGGAAGTTCATTCCTAGAGTCCTCCAGAAAGCTAGGTCTATTTGAACAGTCTGCATCCATATATAGAATTGATAAAACCTTCAGAGTATTCATGGCCCTGCCATGTGTGACTTTAAGCAAGTCACTTAACCTTTCTGAGCCTTGCCTTTCTCAATTTAAAAGTGTATGTGTTGGGGCGCCTGGGTGGCTCAGTCGGTTAAGCGTCCGACTTCGGCTCAGGTCATGATCTCGCGGTTCGTGAGTTCAAGCCCCGCGTCGGGCTCTGTGCTGACAGCTCAGAGCCTGGAGCCTGTTTCAGATTCTGTGTCTCCCTCTCTCTCTCTGACCCTCCCCCATTCATGCTCTGTCTCTCTCTGTCTCAAAAATAAATAAACGTTAAAAAAAATTAAAAAAAAAAAAGTGTATGTGTTGCCCCTATTGTCAGGTATGCTGACATACCCATAGACCTGTAGAAAACAAAAATCCTCAGAACAGTCCCTTGGAATGCATTAAATTCCTCAAGCCTCCCTGCTGTGAGTACAGACCCAAATAAGAGCTGTCATTTTCAAGAAAAAAACAGTTCCATGGGGCACCTGGATGGCTCAGCTGGTTGAGCACTCAACTTTGGCTCAGGTCATGGTCTCATGGCTCATAGGTTTGAGCCCCACATCAGGCTCGGTGCTGACAGCTCAGAGCCTGGAGTCTGCTTCAGATTCTGTGTCTCCATCTCTTTCTGCCCGTCCCCCACTCATGCTCTGTCTCTGTCTCAAAAGTAAATAAACATTAAAAAATAAAAAATAAAAAAAAAAACGGTTCCATAATCTGAACCAGGGGACTTGAATCTTTTGTCTGAACAAAATGCATCATATGCATTCTCTTAGAAACTAGATCAAACATTGTTTCATAAATGGCCTCACCTTGGGGTTGCAGTATGCATGATGCAATGCCACATGACTGCATATTGATAAGACAGACATTTCATGAAATGTTTTATCTCAAAGGTGATTATTATTTATTTATTTTTAAATTTATTAATGTTCATTTATTTTGAGGGAGAGAGCAGACAGAGTGCTTGTTTTTGGTTCAGGTCATGATCTCATGTTCCAAGAGCCCCACATCAGGCTCCACACTGACAGTGCAGAGCCTGCTTGTGATTCTTTCTCTCTCCCTCTCTCTCTCCCTCTCTCTCTCCCTCTCTCTCTCCCTCTCTCTCTCCCTCTCTCTGTTCTTCCTTCCCCTGCTCATACTCTCTCTCTCAAAATAAATAAACTTAAAAAAATTTAAGTATTCTGAATTCAGTGCTCAATCCAAAACAGAATAAGAAAGTATGAGACATAATTTCTGAATTTATAACACAGTCAAGGTATAGTTAAAGGGAGAAAATGACAGCACAAATAAAATATCTAAATCAAAATAGAAGACAAAATTTGAAAGAAGTGTCAAGAGCTACAACATCTGCAGCTGCTTGGGCAGAGTAGCCTATAACCCGATTTTTCTGAGTCTGTCTAGGGTGGCCTCAGGTGAAGGAAGGGACAGCCCCCACGGTGGTGGCACTTCATATCATGCTAAGGGCCAGACTGCCACACAACATCACTTAAGGAGTCAATACAGGCAGTGAGACATGTGTGAAAGTGCATGAGATCCATTTCTTGAAGGACTGGAAGTGTCCGACTAAGGCCTGATCTGCAATCACAGCCTCCAATCTTGCTCTCCTTATCCTCCGCCAGATGAAGAGGTACAATAGAGTCCTTGCTACGAAGTCCTCATCAAGATGAGGGGGGAGCTACTCATTGGTGTTGAAATTTGCCAAGGTCTCCTTGGTACAATCCCAAATGTCTGTTGTATAATTCAATCGCCATGTCATAGTGAAGGACTCAAATATCTTTGGCAGTCTTAGGCACAGCACAACTCATGATAAGATGATCCCTACACTCGTCATAAAAGGGTAGCAGAGGGCAGCAGCGGCAGTTCACCTTCACTGGGTAACTCTACACCAGGTTTATCAAAAAGATACTACAATGATCCTCAAATCCATGCACTCTACATCATAGCAGGGATGGCTAACAAAGCTGCTGCTTTATCCAGGAATGAAGAAGAAAACAGAAGGAGAAAGAGAAAAACATGAAGAGCCTAATTTCAAAACATTATAAGATTTAGTTGCTGTCCTCCTTCCCCAACCTCTATGACTCAGACAAGAACAACCTCATTTTCTTATTTTTCCAATCTTATTGGCCTTCAAGGTCTACATTCCAACTCTTTTTTGACTCTGCCCCTTGTAAGAGCAAAGTACCATCAAGAATAGGCTGAGTAGATATGGGAAAGAAACCAAATATGGTTGGTTTGTACTTATATTTTTATATTTTTCACATTCATTAACCAAAAAAAATTAATAATACACACACACACACACACACACACACACACACACACACATTTAAAGAACAATTTGATTGTGTTAAATGAATGGATTAAATAATGCATGCTGCAAGGTGTCCCAAAAATGCAATATTTACATGGTCTGGGAATCAATAGATAAAGTTCCATAGAAGAAAGGAGAAACCAAAATACAGTTTTGAAGAATGGGGAAGAGTAGAATAAACTAAGCACATGTGAGAACATTCTCTATGAGAGCCACTATTTTACAGTTTCAGCAAGGCTGTAAAGATGGAATGAATCTCACATTGTGGGAGGTGAGTAGTAGCAAAACTATCTCTTTTTTCCAGCCCTTCAGAGTACAATGCCCTGTTCCTGGACTCCAGCCTTCTAACTCTTCTTGCTTTCCTCCTCTTGTTCCCATACTCACATCACTTTGGCAAGGTGGTTTCCCAGGACATCTAAGCTAGGAAATTCCTTTGTTCTAGCAAAAGAGCCATTACATACTCTTGCAATACTTATCATTTTCCCTCTTTGCTAAATCTTAAGTGTTATTAGGTAAAGGGTCTGTCATGTCCACAGCACAGAATAGGTTTTCAACTTATTGAATGAGTGAGCAGATGATTATCAGAGTCTCAACAATGAGATCTAGTCTGCAAATCTAGTCTGACAAATAAAGTGACATTACAAATACACAGATTAAAAAAACATGTTTTAAATTCTCAATAACCCAGTGTCTAGTGGTAAGGTGGGAGTAAGACATGCAGAAGATGAATTACAAGGTAATGTTATGAAGAGTTTAATAGACACAGCACTGTTGAAACCATAAAAGGAGGCATCAACTCTGCAGGAAGGGTCAGGGTAGGCTTCACAGAGAAGGTGAGCTCTTTGCTGAGTCTTAAAGGAGAGGAGGAACACTCCCTGTTTAGCTAGCAGAGAGTAAAGCAGAAGATTTGAAATATGACTAGTGTAGCGAGCAGTCAAGTAAATTGGAGCCCAGAGATGCTTTGAATTACAGGCTTTGTTTTATCTACAGAGAGTCACAGCCAGAACATATTGTCACAAGTTGAAGTCTCAATTGCTTTAGATCACAAGTTCCCAAAGGGTAAGGGCCATGTCTTTGGTGTGTTCTCTCAGAATTTCATGCCTCCTGCTCTGTGGGTGTTCAATAAATATTTAATAATAACGAGTTGATTAATTGAAAGCATTCGTGTTCCATATGCATGGGTAGAGCTCTATTTTCACTTTAATTACTATTGCTTTAATCATCATTAAATAACATTTCTTAGATAGCAATTTGGTTCATTGTTAAACACGCGGATTGCCTGAGTGTCTAGCCCTAAGGTAAATAGCAGTATCAGAGAATAATCCCCTTTTCACTGCTGGTGAATGATTTTGTGACACTCCCTATATACAATGGAAGAGGTGAAATTCTGGAGGACATTTATTGAGAAATAACACCTGAATGAGTGCTAGAGAGGACTCATGAAATTGGGAAATGTAGGGAATACCCTATCAGGAATCAGGAATTGAGTAAGCAGCTTATCACATGGCAGAGGTTGAAATAAAACCAGACAGAAGTCTTCCAATAAATAACAAATACAAAGATTAAAAAAATATGTTTTAAATTCTCAAGAACTCAGGGTCTAGTGGTAGGGTGGGGGTAAGACATGCAGAAGATGAATTACAAAGTAATGTTATGAAGAGTTTAATAGACACACATAGCACTGTTGAAACCATGAAAGGAGGCATCAACTCTGCTGGAAGGGTCAGAGTAGGCTTCACAGAGAAGATGACCTCTTTGTATTCCTGGTTTGATGGTGGTGTCCAGGGAGTGGATCATCCAGAGAGTGTAGCTACTAGGGAGTGTACTCCAGACCAAATGAACCCATCAGGGATGAGGCAAACAGTAGAAACACATGTGTGTGTCTGAGCATCATTGCCAGCCAGATTGACCATGGCTAGACTGTCTCAGATTGTAAGGGCCAGTCTCACCTCAACTGAGCAAAGGTAAGTCAGTCATGACTCAGACCAGCAGAAGCTTGAAGAGTAGTAAACTCTAGTGCAGAGAAGGTAGCATCACAACCCAATGCAAACCTAAGTTAGATAGTGGAATGGCAGTGGAGTGAAGGTAATAGTTATGGAGGAGGAGGAAACAGCAGAGGTGATAACATTTACAGATTTCTCATAAGCACAAGTGGAATAAGTATTTATAAAAGTAGGAAGACTGATTTTCTGCCTTCAATACCATCCAGGACCCAACATAGAGTAGGTAATCACTACAGGTCAAGTGTGAGACTGGGGCTTTGAGGAACATTCTGGACTATCTTAATTCATGTTAGTGGGTATTAAATAATTGGTTTCTGGTTTTTCATTCTT
The DNA here is from genome assembly GCF_018350215.1 of Panthera leo. Classification (NCBI taxonomy): domain Eukaryota; kingdom Metazoa; phylum Chordata; class Mammalia; order Carnivora; family Felidae; genus Panthera; species Panthera leo. The sequence goes on from NC_056690.1 coordinate 64,981,953, forward strand.
GCCACAGTAAATCCTATTATTCACAAAACATCCAGAGTGGTATTTTTAAAATGCAACTCAGATCTCATTACTCTTCTGTATAAAACTCCAGAATGGCTTCCCATGGTACAGTTCTATGATTATTGACCTCAAGCACAAAAGCCAAGAGGGACCAAATTGTAAGTGTTAAACATTTATTATGAGATTGAACCAACCTCACAGATTTAGCATGCATGTGACAACCTTAAAGATTACTATTGCTCCTTACCTCTAGCTATGTTTTGGCATGTGGTAATGTGAACCCATATTTGTTAGAATGTCTAGTTTTTCAACACAAACTGGATATATCCATTTTCAAGTGAAATCTAATTTTGAAATGTTGGATCAAGTTTATAAAATATAGTTTATGCCAAGCAAAATGTATCTTCATGATGGTACTGTCTACTAGCTGCCAATTTGCCTCCTCTGGGGAAGGACCTAAGCCAGTCTACAATTGGTGTCAATTAACTTTATCTCAATTCCTGGAATAGGGTTAAAATAGTAGGAAATGTAATCAGTGTTGTGAAAAACAAAAAGTCAAGTCACAGGGCAAAACGTATATCTGGGGAATCTACAGAGTAGCATCAAAGGCTGAGGATAAAAGATTAAGGCAGGAGAGCTTTGTGGAACCTACCGTATGTCACAGCAGCAAAGAGACGCTCATGAAGCTATACATTCTTTCAGGAACTTCCTAAAGCAAAATGCCAGACTAGTGAGATTGCCTTGCCAGGCCCTTGCTTCTTACTTAACATGCCTTGTCTACAATCAAGCAACTTCATCTTCAATATTCATATATGAAGAAGCAAAATAACTCAGAAGGAGTAAGAGCATATTATTAGCCAAATGCTCAGAATAGGATACATGGGTCAGAATAGGGTTGAATGGATACATGGATCACAGAAAACATGGCTTTACTGAATGGGATACAAAAATGTACTTCCTGTTGATGGTGTCCAAAGAGGAGCCACCAGCATGGGGAAGACAAAACATGGGTACTTAATACATTTAGAGAATAATAACAATGAGTAACTAAAGCAAATCTAAAATGAGAGATATGATTAGTCAAAATTAGGAAAGTTCAGAAGCTCAGAGAGAAGAATAGTTATGATCAGAAAAGTCTTCAGAGAGGAGGCAGGACTTGAGATAAAAAAAAAAATGGATTGATATATTGTTTCCATATTTTGGCTATTTTAAATAATGGTACAATGAACATAGCAGTGATGCATCTTTACAAATTTGTATTTATGTATCTGTGGATAAATATCCAGTGGTGGAATAGCTGGATCATATGGTAATTCTACTCTTAATTTTTTGAGGACCCTTCATACTATTTTCCATAGTGGCTGCACCAATTTGCAATCCTACCAACAGTGTATGAGGGTTCTCTTTCCTCTACATCCTCTCCAACACTTGGAGACATACAACACTTGGAGACATAGTTGACACACAATGTTACAGTAGTTTCAGGTATACAATATAATGACCCAACTTCTCTATGTTATGCTTCGCTTGCCACAAATGTAGCTACCATCTGTCTTCCTACAACTCTATTATAATGTCATTGACTATATTCCCTATACTGTGCCTTTTATTCCTGTGACTTATTCATTTTATAACTGGGAACATGTACCTTCCACTTCCTTTCACCCATTTTTCTCATTTCCCCGCCTCTCCTCTCTCTGGCAATCATCATTTGGTTCTCTGTATTGATGGGTCTGACAACCTAAATGTCGAGCAATGGATGAATGGATAAAGACACGCACACACACACACACACACACACACACACACACACACACACACAGTGGAATATTATTCAGCCATTAAAAATAATGAAATCTTGTCATTTGCGACAACATGGATAGACCTTGAGGATATTATGCTAAGTGAACTATGTCAAAAGGATAAGACAAATACTATATAATTTCCCTCATAAGTAGAATCTAGAAAACAAAAACAAATTAACAAACAAAACAAACTCAAAACAAATTCATAGATCCAGAGAACCAATTGGTAGTTACCAGAGGAGAAGTGGGTTGGGAGGTGGTCATAAAAGGGATTAAAGGGGGTCAATCGTAGGGTGATAGATGACAACTAGACTTTTGGGGGTCATCACATTGTAGTGTATACAAATGTCAAGTTATAACGTTGTATACCTGAAACATATAATAAAACAAAAAAGACCAGAATTTAAAAAGGAATGGATTGGTAAAGTCTTCATTGATTCACTAATCCAACAAATGTTTACAGAATACTAGCTATGGCTCCAGACACTGGAAATATAATAAAGAAGAAGACAATGTTCTCATGGAATTTCTATTGCAGTACAAAAAAATCCAGTAAACAAGTTGGCAGATAAATAACTAGTGCTGCAAAGAAAATTAAAAAAGGGCTCTAGGATATGAAGGGACTGGCATGGTGTTGAAAGCTGTCTTGGGTATCTATGACCTAAATGATGGAAGGGAACTAATCAGGTAAAGGTCTTAGGGAAAAGCCTCTCAGGAATAAAGAACAGCAGGTGTAAGGAGGGAATGAGCTTAATGTGTTCAAGAAAGGTGGTGGGAGAAGAGTAGTGCTAGGAGATGAGATCAGAGAAGTCATTGAGGAGGGTCATGCATCATCTAAAGGAATAGTAAGGATTTGAGTTTTGTCCTAATTTTTTATGTGGATAGCCATTAGAGTGCTTTAGGCAGGAAAGTGATAGGATATGAAAATATTTTTAAAAGATCACACTGGAAATTATATGGAAAAATGACCTTAAGGACAAAGGATAGATGTAGATAGACCTACCAGAAGATAAATACAGTATACCAGCCAAAATAATAAAGGGTCTTGAGTTTCATTTTGACAGTGATGAGTTGCTAAAAGATGTGACCACAAAACAGAAAATTTTGAATGCCAGCTTTTGGAATTAATTCACTGAGGGAGAATACTGAGGCTCCTGACCAAAGGATTGGTGTGATAGTAGTGCAATAATTTATTTGCTTGTTTACTATCTATTTCCCTCTACTAGAACATTAACTTCATGAGGAACTTTGTCTTATTCTCCAGGACCCCATCACCGTCACTTATAAGCACCTTGAAGGCAGACACCACACTAATCTGACTTTGAACACAGAGTTATTAGCACATAGTAGGCTCTCAATAAGTGATTAATGAATGCAATGAATGAATAAATGATATAAAGATGTATTGGATATAACTTAATGGAGAGATATTGGAATGAAGCAATGAGATTGCTACAATAATATAGATTTGAAGGGTTAAGGGACAAAACCAAGGAAAGAAAAAAAATGGAATAGAGGAGAAGAAAACAATCTGTGTTTTGAGAAGAATCAACAGAATCTGGAGATGGTGGTGACCTACTGATCATAAAGGATAAAACTGAACAAGTAGTTGCGGAAAATTGCAACAGATATGGCAGATTAGCATGTCATATCCATTCCACACCTCCCTGCTCCACTCCCTGTCCAGTTTGCTGTCCTGTATACAGAGATGCGAAAACTGAAAGCCACCTTTCCCAAGGGCTAGGATTCTGGGTGTGATACATACTCGGCTAATTGGATGTATTTGCATACTATGTGCATGCAGGATTGAAGTAGAGACTACACTGTCTGCTTTTGCTATTTTGTTGGCAAACACAGCCATGGAGGCATTTGGGGGTTCTGTGTCCACATTTAGCAATGGTCTCAGAGTCCAGTCAATAGCTCCATGGATGTGTACAGTCAGGGAACAGGACTTCCATTCTGCTGATGTAGATTATACCAGCTTCAATTGTCGTCCTAGGGGTGAAGGAGTAAGAGCTTCTGAATTATAACAGTTTGTTGATGGCAGGCACTTCCAGGTCAAGTCAGCATCAGATTATAGTAGTATTAGCTACTGTAAGGAATCGGCAGCTTCATCAATGGGCAGATACAGTATGGTGGCTTTGGGAGCTATTCCTAAAAGCTTGGCATATAATTTGTTTCATCAGCCCTCTGAGTGATTCTGTAAGTTATTTACTTACAGAAGAAGACCCTTATTTCTTTAATTAGCTAGAGTGGATTCTGTTTCCTGTGACTGAACTGCCAGAGATACAATAGCTATTTCTGGATATGAACCCAGGACACAGGGAAAGTTGGCAAGATGAGAAAAAGATAGAGACAGAAAGGGAAATGAAGACATTCTTTCTCCTTGGAGGAATGGAAATAGGCATTATGACAAGAGGGAAGCTGAGCCATGACAGGATAGAAAAACTTGAGCACATTCACAAGCAACAAGCAAGTATGAACAAACAAACATCCTGGGAACTGAGCACAGAAGCTCTGAGCAGCCTGCACTGTCAAGGAGGGGCTCTGAAGGCAGGCAGCATCCTCCTAGGGGTGAGAGCTTCCAACAGGGTCGCGGAAAACAGATTCATTGGAAAGCTTTCCCATAACTATTTAGATGAATTTGAATGGTCTGTGTACATGTTTCGAACATTGTAACAAAGGGGAAACATGGGAGTGAGCCACTGGATACAGTGCCTGCCTTGCTTGTGAGCCAGGGCCCCAGGGGCCTGTGCCAGCATAAGGCAGCAGAAATGCACAGAAACACACACTAGGTACCAACAAAACACAGGTCATCCTAGAGGCCACTGTTAGACAATAGAAGGACAAAAAATGCCTTCCCAACAGAATTTGAATGATTTAGGAAAATCCCATAGAATGAGCTATTGGAAATTGTTTTCTCAGTGGTACATCAGAATGATTTACAGAGTTATGGATCTATGGGTTTAGCAATGTCTTGGGTTTCCAGACTGTTCTTGCCAACTTTAGGCCAAGGATTCAACAGGGGAGGATATGATGGATATGGAATAGAAGAAAGGCAGAGACAGACATAACTGAATTTGTGAATGTACTTTATAAGTGTTTCAGTTTTTTCATTGTTTTAATTTGTTCATGCTTTTGTTGCTATGCTTATACCCTGGCCCAGTTTGCAAAGCACTTTAGAAGAATTGTATGACATGTTCAGTAGTTTATACACTTTTATTTTTAGTTATTTTTAATTTTTTAAATGTTTATTTATTTTTGAGAGAAACAGAACACAAGTTGGGGAGGGGCAGAGAGAGACAGAGAGAGACAGAGAGAGAGAGAGAGAGAGAGAAAGAGAGAGAGAGATACAGAATCCGAAGCAGGCTCCAGGCTCTGAGCTGTCAGCACAGAGCCCGATGCAGGGCTTGAACTCACAGACCTGAGCTGAAGTCAGACACTTAATTGACTGAACCACCCAGGCACCCCTATACTTTTAGTTTTAAAAGTGTTGATAATCATTATCTTGATAATACATATAATACATGTGATGTGTCTCTAATCCTGCATCCTTGTTCATTCTCTCTCTGCTGAATTTGTAAAGAACTTTTAATAAAAGCAAACAAAATATGCAAATGTCAACATGATTAACACTCACAGGCAACATTCTATAGAAAATTACTTAAATCGCCCATTCAAACATACTCATCATGGCCATAACATCACATGCATAAACTGTATTGTAAAAGAGAACACACACACACACACACACACACACACACACACATACACACACACTCACACTTGATTTTCTCACTTCCAGTGATTCACAGGCAATATAAAGGCTGCAATTTACTGTCAGACTCTGAATCTGTTGGGTGGGTTGATTCCACTTGTCCTTTCTAAAATTGCTGTCTCTGACATCTTGGGGCTACAGGGACTTCTAAGTAGGGGATAACTACAATGTTCGAGAAAGCAAGGGGTAGGGGGAGATAGATGGATTCTTACAGCGTTTCAGTGCATGTTAGCATAAAACCTCAACAGTTCTAATGAGATTTTCAGTTTGGAGGTTATGACACAAAGCCCATAAGCTTCATATGAACCCTTCTACACTGTGCATCCCAGTACTCTACCATGTGGGTGATGATCACCTTATCATAGAAGTTTAGACTGCAAGGGACAATAAATTGTTGATAAGGCGTTAAAAATCCAGATCTCCACAACTCCTGCTTGTGGGACTCACCATCAGCACTTCCATGAAGTAGCTTTTATCTTTCAAAATAATTCAGTGATGACAAAGGACGTACAATGAGCTGGCCTAAGTCACAGTGAAGAGCCTGTGATTCCCTTCCCTCAGAACCAGAGAGGCCTTGTCAAAACTAGACTCTAGGAGTTTAAGCATCTCTGCAAATCTACTTCTTGCAAAGATGATGATAATAATGGTAATATTATAGGTTGAATTGTGTCCTCCTCTAAAATTCATATGTTAAAGAGCCCTAACCTCCAGTATCTCACAATGTAAACTTATTTGGAAATAGGATTGTTGCAGATACAATTAGTTAAATTAAGATGAGGTTATACTGGAATAGGGTGGGCCCCTAATCCAATATAACTGATATTCTTATAAAAGGAGGAAATTTGAACATAGACATGCACATACAGAGAGAGAACATCGTATAAACATGAAGAGAGATATCTACAAGCCAAGGAATACCAAAGATCACCAGCAAGCCAGCCAAAGCTAGGAAAGAAAATTGGAACAGATTCTCTCTCACAGCCCTCGGAAAGAACCAACTCAGCTAACACCTGCATAGTAGACTCCCAGCATCCAGAACTGCAACACAATAAATTTTTGTGGCTTAAACCCCCAGTCTGTGGAACTTTGTTATGACAACTGTAGGAAACCAATTCCAGAAAGAAGTTAATTATAACTGTAAGCATCTAATAACATTAACATGTACTGTATAGCCTTTTGAAGGTTCTTTCTTCAAGTGAAAGAAGAAGGTAGGACAGATTTTTGTTTTAAATAAACTTATGGAAGTGACAGTACTTTCCCCCAGCTTACATCAAAAGGTCATGATATAGTGGAGAGTAAAATTATGAGTTTTCAGAACTGACTTTCTAAGGTTCTGTGACCACTGGTAGCCTGACCTATATTGAGGGAAAGAAGGGCAGGGAAGGGAAGAATACAACTCCCAGATACCCTCTGTCCTCCCAGGTCTGCTTTTGCAGGTTAGCTGTTAATCTTCAACAAGAAAATGTTGCAGAATATGGATTCTATAAACTAACACTGACAATAATGGAATAACTCACTGCACAGGTTAAAAAGCACTGGGACAGAGGCTTCCTATGGGCCCTCTGGCTTCAGTATTCCATGGATAAACTAGAAAGAGGGTCACGTCAGACCTGCTGGCTTTGGTCTCCCCAGGCAGGGCTCCTTGGCTAAGTAGCTTGCCTCTCACACGGGGCTGGCTCTATCCTGGCTCCTGATGACAGCAGGCCAGAGTTTAAGATCTGCAAGGGGAGCGAGCGCATCACTACAACCTGAAAACGTCAGGACACACTCCAGTTGCCCTATCTTCCTCGGGAATCCTTTCTTGTTATCCTTCCAGGAATTTATCTAATATTTCAAAAACTCTTTTACAGTTTCATTGCATATCCTCTCTGGGAATAATAAGCAAACACATTTACTGTTTACTATGTTAGGTGTAACAACTACTGATGATCCTAAAATTGCCTCTTTAGACATTCTGTCTTGCCATCTCAAAGTGATCTATTTCTCAGATCCCAGATTTGGTGAACAAGTCCTTCCCCACCCCTATATGAGTTTCTGATTTGCATCCTTCTTCTGTCAAACTACTCATCAGTTCCACAGCTACTTGGTCTCCCAATTCTGTTGGCTCATTATTTCACCAATCTATTATTGAACACTTTCCTTATGCAAGTTCCTGGTCAAGTCCTGGTGACACAAAGATAAACAAAATACTATCTGTTCTCAAGTAGCTCACTCTCTAGGGGCAGAATTACAATGGAATGGGAGGGTGAGTGGGACTGAGCCAAGCCAACCAGAAAGTGATATGGACTCTAGGATAACAGGCTGAGCATGTGGGTTTCACTCAAAGGAGGGCCTTGTGTTGATCAGAGTTCTCTGCAAACAGCTGAAGCAAATTCTGGCTTATTTAAGCACAGGAGGGAGGGGCTGGATTATTGGAATGGCTTTGGGAAGCCTCTGGAGATCAAAAACAGGCCTCAGAAAGCTAGGAGCAAAGTTTGTTCCTGGGATTTGAGGAGCAGAAGTTGTTCTCAGAATGACTGCTCAGCCATTCCCAGTCTTTGGATTATTCCACTTTAAGACATAGATTCCAAAGAAAGAGTCTTATTTACTGAACACCTTAGTTTTAGGTCTACCTTTTTCCAGGAAGACCAGACCACTTTACAGGTATCTTGTTCAGACTGCATCCATTAGGGGATAGGCAGTTCCTAAAACAACAACAACAAAACTCAGGATGCTGACACTAAAACAAGAAATCACTTCCAGGCAGAGCACATAACAGATGTCCACAAGAGGAACTAGAATAGGCTGCAAGGGTGGAGAAGACTCCAGGGAAGGAAATGGACAAGAGAAAAATGTTTAAAGAAAAGTAAGAGTTAGTGTGGTGGATGTAAGAGAAAAGAGGAAAGGAAGGTGCTCTGAGCATCTGAACAGCAGGGACCAAAGCACAAACCAAGCCCTGAGGATAAGTTGAATACTTTGCAGAATGACAACAAAGTAAGAGGAGAGGTAGGGTTGGGAGCTGGATTGTGGAAGGGACCCCTGGCCTTTGATGCAATGCAAAGATAAGAGCAAAACCACACAAAATTGAATATGAAAGTGTGGGTCAGCAATGTAAAAGGCAGGCAAGAAATAAGGCAGAAGGGATAATAAACATACACTGATGCATAGCACCAAGCACATGATTAATGCCTAATGAGTATTAGTTCCATTATCATTACCATCCATAAAATGGGACAAATCAGTATTCTCTTCATAGATTTGTCTGAGAACTCAGGGAGCTAGAGATATGAAGCAGATGGCATATAGCATTTATATTTCCAGTTTATTCCTCATCTCCATCCCCATTCTTACAGTAATCTAAGTCAAAATAATTGAAAATAGCCACATGACCTAAGGCAATTGTCCTGAGAATGGAAAGAAGCAAAGAAAATGAGGAGCTAAGGTGAACATTTCGCACACAGTCCAAAAAGGGAAGGAGTCTAAAACCTCCAGGGCTTTGAGGTAAAAGACCTGAGTAGATACCGGCATTATTCACTAAGCAGGAAAAATGAAGGAGAGGAGACATGCTTGCTTTGGCATTTGGAGGGTAAACTATGTCAGTTTTGGGTTTCAGATGGCAGAGAACTTCCATGGGTGGTGGTCCTGCATGGCCCTGGCCTCATCTCCCCTGCCAGTGTTCATGGATGGTGAATGGCCAGAGTGGGGACTATTGTACAGAGCACAGAGCTTCAAACTGACAATAAGGGTACCAAGTTATATATGACCCTATCTGATATAAACTGTGCTTAACCTCATCCTCAAATCCTTTTACTAAACTGCACTCCCAAGACATGTCACCGCCTCTTCATTTAAATGTCTGTGGAAACCTCCCATCTAGCAAATAAATGCTTTCCAAAAGGAAAGGAAGAGGAAGAAATTAAAACAAACTCAGAGATCTTTTATGTTTGAAAAGCATTTCCCCCTGAATGCATGGGGTTTCTAGAATATAAATACTTTTCATTTCCAACTCCCTTAAAACTAGTGAGAAGGACCTGGATCCTTCTGTGGCCTGCAGAGCTATGTCCAATGGCAGCACTTGACACACAGTGATGAATCATAAAAAATGGAGGGGAGCCAGATTGGAACTGTTACTAAGCCCAAGGAGTAGCTTTTTTTTTTTTTAACTTACTATGTGTTTCAGATTATACAACATCTGCCTGTTTAAATTTTAGCTGGGGAAATTTTTTTCCTGCTTAGAAGATTTCCTGGTTTCTTATAATAGTAACTGATGTTTCCCTGTGCATTCTAACTTTTTTTTTCCTGACTAATTTTACATTTCTTTAGTCTCCTAATAACCTTGTGGCATATGCATTATCTTTTCCATTTGATACTGGGTGCTGCAGAGGCTGGGTGATTTGCCCAAGGGCATATAGGATGATTGCACAAGTTAGAAGGAACTAAACACTGGGGATCTTGACTCTTAGTGCAGTGCTCCTTCCCCAAACTCTCTTCCATGTGTTTGGTTGGAGCCCTTCCTTCTTAAAGGACAGACCCTCATCAGAGCACACACCCTGCTAACAGGCAGCACAATCAATGAGGAGGCTTTTCACATCCACCTGCTCACTCATCCAGAGAATATACTGAGCTGCTCAGGCAGTGCTGATTACAAAGGTCAGTAGTCGACACGTGGCTGGAGAGCTTTGCAGAGTGATAATCAGGGGCAGGCTCTTTCTTCCCTCTGAGAACTTTTCAGTTTCAATAGGGTAACACGTTCAAGGGTGTGAGTTGACCTCTTAGAGTACTATAGTTTTGTGTTCACGATACTCATCTTTTAGAAGTATCTGAGACCCAGAGATGTAGCAAGTGATGGAATTAGAGAGGTTTTGCATTGGAAGGTAGAAGAGAAAGAAAGGGGTAAAAAAGCCAACGACTTCAATTTATAAGCAAGGAGACTTGGATTTTGGAAAATGAAACTGCAGAGCTGAACAGATGCAGGTTTGGTAGTAGAATGCAAGCCTCTTGACTCCCCAGCCAATGGTGCTTCCTCACATTGTATGGCATATGGCTATAAAGGATAAACCAAGTCACTGCATTCATTTCTCACTAATCAAGTCAGCAGGACAACTTGGATTTAACAAATAACACATTAGAAATAGCCCTCAAGGCACCACTCGAAAGCTGGCCTAAGAGTCCGGGAGGCTGTGATCCCAAGTTCTGAGTCAAAGTCATCCCAATAACTTATGTTTCAATGCTTACCCTCATGGGCATCTCACTGTAAGAACCATGCCAAATAAACATGCAGACAGGCTCAGTACAGACCATAAACCAGAAAGCCTGCTGTGTCAGTTTGTCTGGGGCCTCAGAGAGTAGTTGCCTATCACAACTGATTAATATATATAAATATGGCCCTTCTATTCACCTGTACCTATCTTAGAACAAGTCTGAGTAGGCAATTGCCTATGATGGTGTGGCTTAAGGAATATACATTCATGCCCCAACACTCACGCACACCCTGTATCAAATCAAGGTATAAAAATTTCAAGTAAGAAATATTCCTTTGATTTTTAAGAAGACTTTGTCTTTTAAGAACCACCTAATGAACAATGAATCTTCAGAGAAGGGAAATAAGATGCACCTAGTGGAGCAGAAGCTATTGGGCAAAGGACAGGTAGCAATGCCAAGAGACATATATGAGTACCAAAATCATATTCATAGGTTTCAACTGTTACTAACTTTTATTGAGCAGTTAATATATACCAAGCTAGGTGCAGGGAAAACAAAGATGATTAAGGCATGGTATCTGCTTTCAAGTCTAAAGGTCTCATCGCTAAAAATAGAGGGAAAAGTTGTAAACAATCACAATACTATGCAATAAATGTTTAATGGTTATATGCTTATGGTGCTACTCTGAGAAAACAGATGAGAGCCACCTAAAGATGCCCAAAGAACAATTTGTATCTGCTAAGGAAGTGATGCTTGAGCTAAGGTGTTTTTTTTAATATACAAATGAGAAGCTCACCATGAAACTAGACAAAAAGCATATTTGAGGCTAAAGGATCAACCTACAGAAAGGCCCAAACTATACACTATGTCTTCATGTATAGCAAGCAAATATGAGTAAGTATAGTGATGGCATCACAGATACCTATTTTTAGCATGTTGAATAAACTGGTTTGCCCTAGACTGAGGGAAATCTTGGAACATGAGACTTTTAGTGCTACAACCAGGAAAGTCCCTGCTAAGCCAGAATAAGATGGTCACCCTAAAGATGATCATGAGAAGGAAGAGGCTCATGTTGGGAGAAAAGTAGCAAAGCAAATTGCAGGAGCACATGACCAGGAACCAGAAGCCCTGAGATCAGACTTGACTTTGCCACTACTAGAAGCCTTCCTGAAATCAGTTTTCTAACCTGTACTGTTGGAAAGGTGCTGTGATATAGTTCAAAAGCTCCATCATTCTGAATGTCTGAGGAAATTCCCAAAGAGAAAAGTTAGGTAGAATCACCTACCTGAACAACAACAAGAGCATTCCACAAAATAGCTATTCTGTGAGTGCAAACCTACACAGATTCCCTGAAGCCTTCTCCAGGAGCAAAAAGAGCCCACGGGTGATAGAGGTCTGAGAGAGAGAAAGACTACCTACTTCTACATGGCAACCTGTGGTGGCCATGATGAGGACTATATTAGTGCCTCTTATTCAAAAGTAGCCTCTTAAGGTACTAGTCATGGTTTGTAGCCAGGCATCAAAATTATTAAAAAAGCCATCAGTCCCTGTTGTCTATGTAATTATATATTAAATTTTAATGACTTGGAACTGCCAATCTCAGTTGCACTGTGTCTTTTCACAAACTTTTTTGTTTATTCACCCATCAATTTAACCAACAGATTATAATAACACATTTGTTATTTAGCAAAGAGGAAAGAGAAAACTATAGCACCTCAGCTATCATTTCATTTAGATGATTAGGTGACTTAGGGGATTACCTCATAGAATTACAAAACTAAATCGAAAGCTAGTATTACTTTCACAACTTTTCTAGACCAGTGCTAGAATTACTGAACAAACAAGCTTCAGACTTCCAGTACAGTTATTATAGAACCTTTATCCATATTAACCCCCAAATTCCAAGAATGACTTTTAGCTATGCCACATCTTGACTACAGACAAAACATAAAAAGAATGACCAAATTCAGTCAGAGTAAAATAAAAACTGTCACTATTTGGGCAGGTTAGGAGAAGACCCATGGAGTAGAATCACGTGAGTTCAATAACTGGCTGGCTGACTCAATTCAGTGCTTCAGGGTCTTGTCCAGACCATTTTCTTCTATGTGCATATTATGAATTCAAAACATAATGTGAGCTTCTAAACTGCATTTTCTATTTTCTGGATTTTTAAGTTTCTCATATACTTCCACAGTTGGAAGATCAGCCCTGCAATCCTTGCACAAGTTCTAAAAAATAATCAGTTCCATTTCCAACCCCAATGATTGTTCTCAGCTTCACAGCTTGTAGCCTCTGCCAGGAAACGAAGCAAACGTTCCCTCTTTCAAAGCAGGTGCAGCAGCCTGACAATAATCCAATAAAAAACCTATTAGCTGGGTCTCCATGACACTCCTGGTATCCATGGGACCCACAATATCTTTAATGTAGATAATAAATCCAGACCATTTCCTTCCACAATTGCTCCCAATATGGCTCCACTCCTAGGACTGTTCCACTAACCTTTTGTTGCTACGTTTTCTCATGAATGCTGAATCACTCTCTAATCTTTGCCATGAAACACGTGTGGCCCCACTCAGTGAAACAGATCAATCTGCTTGTGTTAGCTGATTGCAATTGCCTACTGGGCCATATCTGTAGATTGCAAACAGCAGGCCTAATACTGACCACGTTGTAAATTAGCAGTCATGGCTTGGTGGTTAAGTGATGATGGGTAAAGAGAAAACACAAGGGGAGGCTGGTGGCCATTGGAGTCATTGCATATAACTTAGAGTAACCCTGGCACATGTAAACTCCAGAACAGGTCAATATGTTAAACAAAAGTTCAAGGAAAATATGTTCCAAATCATCCCACATAATTCTATTCCTTCAATATTCCTGTTACCATATCTCATCTCAATTCAGAAATCTTCTATAGCAGGCTATACTAAAAAACCAAAACTTTCCTGTACCTGGTATTCAACACTTTCATCATTAGACACCTTTCATATATCCAACACCACCTCTTATTATCTCCATATAAATACTCTCTAAAGAAGCAAAGTGTCTCACTATTAAATATGCATGATGCTGTCTTATCCCTTCATTTGCTGTACTATAATCTTCATAAAGGCAGCAGCCAAGTTGTCTTGCTAACTCTCATATACTTAGTACCTAGCATAGTATCTAGTACACATTTAATATTTATTGAGACAGTAAGTTAATTTACTAGTGAGTTTTTCCCCTAAAATAAATGTTCTTTTCCTTATCAGTATTTATTTTCCTTGTCCTGAAGACCCTGCTCAAACTTTGACCTCTCCTGAAATATTATCCTAGGTTATCCTTGACTATATTGACCTATTTTCATCAAAGTCCAGTTATGCTGCAAATATCATGTTTAACTCTTGACCTGGAAATTTAGTATTTACATGGACACTTTATTTTTTTATAAATGAGAAACTTGAAGTCCAAGAAAATGTATCACTTATACAGATTTACATAGTATATCACAACCAAGACTGGAATCAGCCATGGGTTTCTGCACAATCCCAACTTGGTCATGATTTGGTCTTATCTCTACCAGGAGACCATCATTCCTCGAAGGCTTATGCTCCTCCGTGGCACAGCATAATTTTTACTCACTATATGATGAATAGTATTAAATGGTATATTTGTTCTCTGAAAGTGTGAGCTGTAAACAATAGAACAATGTGAGATCAGCCCTAGATAATATAAAAAGTTGTTGAGCTTGTCTTTGTTTCATACTCACTGAAAAATTGAAGTCACCTCACATTTGTGATGATTTATCTTAAACCAGCGAAAACATCTGAGTAGCTGTTATAGGTCTTTCAAACTATGTCAAAATCAGCCATTCAGAGACCTGGGAGATCATGTCAATTCACCAAGTCTTCTGCAAAATGTAACTGAGGTGTTATAATAAAAACCTGAATAAGGTTTTAAGGAATAAGGGAGAAAGGAAAAGAAGGTGCCATTTTATGAGATGAGAAAAAAAAAGTTCAAAAAACTCTACTGCCCATACAATCTAACCAACTGTTCCCTGGAGGAAGGTGTCATAAAAGCCATAGGGGGTCTTATCCTTTTCAGTGCATATTCTTTTGGAAAAAGTGTTACATAGTAAGACAGGGTGCCAAAATCCTGAATCTAGCTCCTTGACAAACTGGTTGGATGGGTAGCCTTATAATGATCTTAGCATTAGTGAATATTATGCTTCTGACAAATACAGAAAAGATGGTGGCTGTGACTATTGGCAACTCACCACTATCCATTTCCTCTCCTCCCTGAAGAGGCAGATAAATTATATTTGTGTATCTACATTGCAGTTACTTGTGGTCATTTGATTGTGTTCAAAGCCTGCAGAATGGGAATGGAAATAATCTCTGCTACCTCTTACCTAAAATCTAACCATTGCAAACTGCTTTACATATTCTCTTCTATGCTCTTCCCCCTTTCAACTGATGGTAACACCAATCTTGGAAGCTTTGGGTTGAAGATGGCAGGGATGCCATTAACCTGAGTCCTTGAATGACTGTGTAGAAAAGAACCACCCTGACAACTTAAACACTGGCCTTTAGACAGTTATTATTTAATCCACTGAATTTGAAGGGGGCTATTTGTTACTGAAGCTTACTATACCCTAACCAATAAAAAATAATTCCCGTGTTACAAGATTGATGTGAAGTACAAATTTACTTTGAAAATTTTAAGAATAGGATACAGATCAAATAGGAATAACTTGTCAAATTTAGACATAAATTGTCCCTTACCCTTACTTTGCATTATTTTCAAAAAGAAAAAAATCCTTTTATATTTCCGGGTATATTTCTTATATTTAAATTACTATAAGACTCCTTACACTGATGCACAGGCATAGAATAAAAAAAAATCTAAAAGGTCTTATGTTAGCTATACTGGAATTAAAATTAAAAACTTATTTAAAAATCTAAACGGTCTCAGGTAATATATACAAAATTCTTTCATTTTTTTTTATAATGACTTCAGGAGTAAATCAGATTTTAAGCCAGAATTATATAACAATTCCTCCAGTCTTTATTTTGATTGGCTAGTGTAAATCTGGCCCAAGGAAAGAACTAGACCTCAAAGATCTAATCAAAGAGTTTGTGCAGATGCTTCAAGAAATCATCACCATTCTCTATAGCCACTAGACTTTTACAAGGGAGAAAGAATTTTTTTCTCATTTCTTCAGAGAACATGAGTACCTGAAATAAGACTGAGAATATTTTTTCAGTTTCTACCCTTACTTGCAAATGAGCAATGCATTCCATAATCAGATACTTCCAGAAGATTATAATTTACCAGGCAACACAATAATATCTCATAGTCTAGAGAACATTCTCGTATTTTCCATTTAAGTCAATGGCATCACCATCAGGTTTAAAATTTCAATTTGAATCTTGACCAATTGTTCCTAGGTTCACACTATCTGAGTTCCATCATTTATCTTCCATTTTCAATATCCAACACCCCATATAAACTTTTAAAATTCCATTTCTGGATTCTGAAAGGAAAAATATTCCTAATTGCTCTGAGCTCAAATACTTTTTCTCTCTGACCCATCTACCAGGGCAGGTGCCCTAAGATGTTGTTGTATCATATAAAAAGAATAGTTACCTTTTATTAAACACTAAGCATTGGGATCTATGCTAAATACAATACATGTATTATTTTATTCCTGCAACTACTCTGTTATTTTCCTCTCCACATAAAAAATGCAAGACTAATGCTTAAACAAGTTAAGTAACTTGTCTTTCCTTACAGTCTTTAGTAGTAGAGACAAAATTCAAACCCTGGCCTGTCTGACTTTAGAGCCTGACATTTTGGTCATTATGTTATAGTGACTTTAGAATAAGTCCCTTAATCCCTTTGTTGGTCTTTAAGTAAAACCTTCTCTCTCACGTCCATCCTTTACTATCTCAAGGAATTCAAAAGAACTCTCTATTATATGTTGAAACATAGTCTCATTCTTTAGCGAAATTCAAACCTGCCTATAGTATGCCCCATAGATATCTCTTTGGCTACATTAAATGGCCACTTCAATCCAACTTTACTCCTTTACTCCCTGTGCAGGTGGATGGATAGATGGATAGATATGTAGATAAATTCTATTCCCTTACATCCCATACAGAAGTTTAATCATCTCATAACCTTCTTGTCTGACAATCTTCCTTTTTATGTTTCTGTCCCTACAACTTACTTTTTCTATTCTGCTCAGACCTCAGATTCACAAATATAAACACATGCCCACAAGAGTTCAAAAATATTTTTTGAACATGTATCACCTACTGTGAGGTAGGATCTCTTCTAAGTTCCAGAAAAACAAATGTGGAGAAACTTGAAAGAGTTCCTGCCCTTAATGAGCTTTCATTCTAGTAGGACTAACCATTATCTTGATTTTATTCATAGAGAATCTGAAGCTCAGAGAACTGATGTAGTATCTAAAGTCATGGAAGTCAACACAGAAAGGTAAAAATTAATATTAGTGATGTTTCAAAGACAAGTGTATAGGAATTAGTCCTTGGATATGAAGGTACAAGAGAAGCTAAAAATCCTTGCAAGCTTTTAATTTTGTTATACTAGAAATTGGGGAGTTGTCATTTATGGGTAAGAGTTAAAGCTGGTAAAGTGGAGTCTATTCTCAATTTATTATACATTATAGATAATTTTTCTGGAGAGCCACCATTCTAATATTTCTCCTTTGCTCAACAAACTTAATTTTACCATATTTTTCTCTAAATAATCCTTGTGTATATCCAATGTAACGTCCAAAAACAGTAATTTGCCAATACCACGAGTAAGTCATTGTCTTTTTCTTTTCTACTTGAATATTCATGGAGAGTTTGGCTAGCAAACTCGTTACAGAATTTTAGTATATATAATTTTGTACAAGGAACAAAAAGAATTATAGGCATTTCACAGAGTTTGTGAAACAATTGCTGTTTCTATTGTTTTGCAATAGTGATTACAAGTTTAGAGATTAATTTATAGCTCATTCTTGTTCCTTATCATTTTTGTTTAATTTCCTTTTTGGGATGGCTGGGTGGCTCAGTCGGTTAGGTGTCTGACTTAAGCTCAGGTCATGATCTCACAGCTCATGAGTTCGAGCCCTGCATCAGGCTCTGGGCTGACAGCTCAGAGCCTGGAGCCTGCTTCAAATTCTGTCTCTCTCCATGTCTCTCTCTCTCTCTCTCTCTCTCTCTCTCTCAAAAATAAACATTAATTTTTTTAAAATTTTTCTTTTTGTGTGAATTCAGTTTATAACATAATTCTGGGCACCTAGTATGTGTTTAATAAATACTCATCACTGTTGCTTTTGTAGAATATTTACTTCAGTTTATAAATGCGTTATTGCTTCTTCATCAAGGTCATAGCCTCTTAACCATTCTCATTTTACAAACAGAAAATATCAAAATAATCAATGTATGGTTGGAAACAAACACATTTTACAGTGTCTTAAATATGTAGTTAAGAGTGGAAGCTAAGAATCTTGTTATTTTACTCCTATATACCTATCCTCTAAGCCACTCTTCTTCCTTAAGTGCATGGCCAAAGAAGAAAATAAATACTTGTAGTTGTTTCATGTTTTATCCAATTGAGGTTAAATTTCCCTTAAGCATGTACAGTGTTTTATATGTTCCTATATGTTTTCTTATCTACGACCACATTTTGTCCTTATAGTAGCCCCAGGAGATAAGTAGGCAAGTATTACTATCCCCATTGTGCACAGATAAGTTCCAAATTCAAGGACCTTGTCTAAAAGCACACAATTGGGTATTGGCAAATCAGGTCTCTGGATATACTGCCCATCCATCTTCTTTCTTCTAAACCAGGCAACCTCTGAGGCTAGACTAATATTTTTCTCAATTAAAGCTATCCACATTAATTACAGCTGTTTTCCAAGTACGCGGATGGGGTAGTGAGCAGCTGTTCTTAACCTTAAAGAGGAACAAGAGCACAACCACAGAGAAGGACAACAGGAAGCATCTTTCAGGCAATTTACAACTTGAGGCCAGGCCTGCATCTGCTGTGACAAATAGGAGAGGGGATTGGGTAATTACCTATGATGTTAATCCCTGTAGATAGCCACTCTCCCCAAGCCCCTCAAACCATTTTGTCCTTAGAAGCAATTTTTTCCTTCTCTTACCCTCACATTTTCTGACTAATTATATGGTAAATACTGCGAGGACAGAGACAGGGTCTTCTATGTCCCACCTAACTAGACTGCCGGGCTCAACTGGTGCCAATGAGCACAAGGGTGTCATTTAGGGTCACAGAAGGGGAAGAAACCATCTCTGTGCTCTATTGGAATCTTCCCAGGGTTCTTGTTTACAAGTGCTACTAGCTAAGTGTGGACGTTCCTTAACATGTTTTCCTGATTTCCTAACAGGCCACATTTAGTCTGTTCTTCAAGGTTACACTTTCCACCTTCTCCATGAAATTTTTCCTGAATATGCCAAGTTAACTTCCCACTTTAATAGAATC
Source organism: Panthera leo (assembly GCF_018350215.1). Lineage (NCBI taxonomy): Eukaryota > Metazoa > Chordata > Mammalia > Carnivora > Felidae > Panthera > Panthera leo. The sequence goes on from NC_056690.1 coordinate 65,001,210, forward strand.
CCTTAGACTATGAATGACTTTTTAGCCTGAATTTGTATCCTACCTTCCACTACAACTTCTGTCCCTTGCATATACATATCTTGTAATTAAAATGAAAGACCAGGGATAACACCTTTTTTTATATATATATTTCTACCCATCCCTCACCCCCCCCCTTATGCTATTCTCAACAAATATGAGAACCTGGCACAGAATTGAATTCGTATGAAAAATGACAACATGAATGATTTTATAAATAAGACTTATCCATCCAAACAAATGCTGTTCCCTTCAAGGCAGTTCTCTTAGAAAGCTCAGCATATTGCTGCCTTTGATGATTGCTTCTTTCCCAGGTAAGCATTTCTTTGGGGGGAGATAACTGATGCTTACTTTATTCATTGTTGACTAATTTGTTCTCTCTTATGTTGGAAATCCTTCCTGTAGCTTGAAACATTCTAGTCAGGATTATGAAGCTGAGGCCTATGAAACAGTAGAGAGTAGCTCAAAAAAGTACATCACCAAATTGTTGAATGTCTTTATAGTCTTTACCCCCTGTGCAGAATGGAATGGACCTTTCCCTTTATAGTCCCCCTTGTACTTGGGGTGGGGCGGGGGGGGGGGGGGCGGGGAGGACTCCAACAGAACATCTCCTCACCTTGCAGCAGTGAGCTGTGTCAACTCTCCCTGACTCAGCAGTGGGCTCTAGTGAAGCAGTAAACAGGCATTACTCTTCTTCCTTTGCCTTAAGACCTAGCATAGCATCTTAATAAATTCAAAAATCAATCACTTAGCTACTCAAAAATTGTTCCCCTTTGCAATGCTAAAGAAATTGAGAAAGGGTGCTGAGCAATGTGGGTTTGAGGAGCCAGACAAGGCTTTGTGGCTCAGCAGGGACCTGTGATACACTTTAGTGGATAAGCAAAAGATGCCGGAGGGAGGAAGGCATCACAGAGGACTGCTCAAGCAAAGATACTGACCTGACCTCTGTTAGGCATGAACAAAGGGGTTGAGGCCTATTCCACCATCTCTACCCTAAATAAATCCAGGTAATGTCTATGAATATTGTCCAATCAAGAAATGGTCTCCATTTGGTAAAAGTGTTTCGAAGTAAGGATTCCCAGGTCATTGAAAGCAATGTTGAAAAAAGCACTAAGTTATGTGGCTTTGGAAAATCAGTTAAACTTCCTAGGCCTCAATTTCCTCATCTTTAAAATTGAAATAATGATGTTCTTCCTGTCTTTCTTAGGGTGAATTTGAAGATGAAAGTCAGATGAGGTAATATATGTGAAATACTCTGAAAAGCACTGAAGCAAATGTAAAGAATTATTATCTAATTTGGCTGCTGCACTGGAAGAGGACACAGTTCTCTAAATATGTGTGTGACATCCGTGTGAGTCACCTGTTTTCAACCCTCCTTCACCCAAGGCAAAGCTTCTGCATGCAAAATCACCAGTAGGTGTAATCAGGCTTGACAAACGATGGTTCTCTCCCCCTTTCTTTCTCTTTCACCTTCCAGAATTTTGGATCTAAGTAATGCTCAGAAGAGTCAACTTGCAAATATCCACTTGGAGCCACTCAGTATCTCTTCTCTGCTATAAGAAACACACTCTAATTATCACTGTTTCTCAGTGTCTGACACAGAAAGGGGTGCTGTTTAATAAAATTTGATGAATGAATGAAGTTGCAAACCAGCAAAGACTTAGGATTTATTCATTAATTAATTTGGTAATTTATACCAAGAATGTATCCAGGTCATTTAGGAAATGGCTCCTCTTTCTTGTGATTTAGACCCACGAGTTAATTGGTTTCTCTGCCTGGCTGATTGTCAGCCGAGACGCCTACATTGCTTATAACCAACATGTCCATAAACAGAGCAAAGTTATTAATTTAATCTGCTTCAGTCGGTGGGCAATGTGAGGGAAGCAGCCTGTGTGTACATAGTTCCCTTGGGTTTGTTTGTTTGCTGGATTACCACCTCAGAGAAAGCCAGGCTGTGTCTGTCTACACAACACCCACACGACTGAGCTATTTAGGCTATGTAGCCAAACAACTCATTGATTCAGTGGCAAGTATCAATTGCTTGACTGAATTTCTGGTTGTCTAATGGAATGGAATGGTTAATGAACTTTGATTGGTTGATCTAATAATGCTATGGAGTCAGATTCTTTTAGTATTTTGGATGGAAAATATGAATTTCTGCACTTGAAAAGAGTAATGATTAGTTTTATTCACTTTCACACAAAAAATTGGCACAGGCTGATATAAAAATACATTGGCTTAGCAGGCAAGACATGTCTACTGTCATTGTCCTATATCTACCATTACCTGTTTGACTTTAAGAAATGTATTTCAGGAGTGCCTGGGTGGCTCAGTCGAGCATCGAACTCTTGATTTTGGCTGAGGTCATAATCTCATGGTTTGTGAGATCAAACCCCATGTTGGGCTTGGCACTGACAGCACGGAGCCTGCTTGGAATTCTCGCCCTCCCCCTCCCCCACTTTAACCTCACACCTCACCTCCTTTCCTCACAACCATACTCTAACTCACCTCTCAGTTTTCTAAGCCTCAGTGTTATCATTTGTGAATAAAAAGCTTAAGCCAGTAGGTTTTACATTTGGATTTAATAAACTTCTGATGATATATCCGTATTGGCCTTCATCATTATAGAGTCTTTGCTTCTATAGCCTTTGGGTATCTGACTAATTGTGACTTGTCTCTACTATAGGCTCAGTCTAATAGGAGATGATTCTATCTAGGAGAAATGAAGAGGACAGGCAGCACATCCCAATGAAATTGACCCCTAAGCTTTATATTACACTCTGGGTTGATGTTAGACTGGTGAAGTAGAGAATAAAGGGGAAAGTTTCAGACAGAGACAGATTTGCAAGGAAAGGCATAAAAATAAGAGAAACTGCTATGCTTCCACAGAAGTGGATGCTGCTCAATTTACCTTGAGCATAAACTGGGAGATATGACAATACTTAGAATTGGATAATTAGACAGTGCCCATGATGTGGTAGCTCTTGTGTTTAGTCAACAAATGATATTTTACTATTTTTCAAGGCTGTTTTAAGTAATGACAAAGATCCTTACATTCACAAGTCTAGAAGTTCCTGATGGCTCTAGGACATAGACTGGTGGCAATGAGCAATGTGATTAGAGGGGAAAACAGATTTGTGTTAAAACAATAATACCAGTTGGGAAGCAGTCAGAGAGATCTAGGTGGGAAATGATGAGGGCCTACACTGAAAGGTAGTGAGGTAGGTATGGAAAAGGAATTATTTTGCTTGGCATAGCCATTACCTGAGAAATCACAGATAAGAGCCTCCACCACTATTTCCACAAGGCGGCACAGTTCACCTGTGCTAATTTAGGATTGTGGTAAGTTAGGGTATATTTTACATTATTTATTTTTTAAACTAGCAGTTACCAAACATGTCAGAGCTGCACACCAATTAATGAACCCCTGCAGGCTGGGCTGAGATTTTATTAGACGCTATAGATGTGTCAGCATGGCAGCCAAAGGGAGTCCTCTGGGCCCACAGTGGAGTCCTCAGTGGTTTATGTCCGCAGCAAGCTACTTACCTTGTTAACACGGACATGGATTCTCAGCTGTGCATTCTGAGAACAGTTCCCCTGGCTTTTACTAGCCATCCACATGTGTTCTCAAGAGAGAACACAGGATGCACACAAAGACCAGCTCTGGAGGAAGGCAACTTCTGTTTGAGCCCCTCCTGCTCACTTATCAGCCCCATAATTGTGGGTGAAGCCTGGAATCTTTCTACACCTCAAGTTATTCCTCTATAATATGGATGAAACTCCTACAGCTATTCTACAGAGATGGAAAATAAGGTTGTCTTGTGGATCTGGGCAAATAAGATTGCATGTGAAAAACCTATTCCAACTATAAAACATTCTAAGCATGCTCACACATAGTATTGTTATGTAAGTGCTGCATGATGTTTCAGTTCTCTATTTCTGAACAAACCACCCCAGAATTTAGAGGCTTACACATACAACAAAGATTTAGTATCTCTCTCAAACCTTTGGGTTGGCAATCTAAGTGGTTTTATTTTTGCTGGTTGCGATCAGTCATATGGCTAACAGTATCTGATGGCATGTCTGGAAGTTGGTGCCAGCTGTCATCTGTCATGCTTCTTTCATCAGATTTCTCATCCTACTATAGGAAAGACTGGACCTCTTCAGAACATGGGGATCTTAGGGCTCCAAGAGGAAAACTGGAAGCTATGAGGTCTCTTAAGGTTTAGCTTCAGAAATCATTCAACATTATTATGCCATGTTCTATTTATTGGTCAAAGCAAAACACAAGGTCAGCCCAGGTTTACAAGGGGGGGAAAATATATGCCACCTCTTTATGGGAGGTGGGAGGAGTGGCAAAGTCGTGTTGAAAAAGAGCATAAGAGATGCTGCAGCCATCTTTGAAAATAATCTACCACATAGAATAAAAGTAACAACATGATCTGGCCAGGACCAAATACATGGCTCAGGGTCAATTAAGGTCTAGGCCTAACACCTCATTTTTGGCTTCCTCTTATGACTCTTCAGACCTATGAACACCTAGACTACAAACCCTCTCCACAAGTCCTTCCAGAAATCCCAGAGTCCTAGATTGGCATTATTTTTTTCCATCTTACCTAGGAATTTTTCAAGTGCAATTTAAATAGAAAAGAATATGTAACACAAGGTCTGTACCCTTATTTCCATTTCTGACACTAAAAATTAATATGAGAATAAGTCAAAAGCATCAAACTTGCCCAAGCTTGAAGTTTCACCCAGAAAATTAAAACAATAATGCCTAAGTCAAGAAGAAATCTTTAGATCATAGCAAAAATAAACTTCCCCTTCTGATCACCAGCCCTAGGAGAATCTTTGATGTGCCCATAAGACAACAAGCGCTAAGCTGATTCCTCAAACTCTGCTTGGATTACTAGTGGTATCTCCCCTAAGCACACCCCCTGCATCCTCTGCAGACTTCCAAGGTGTCCCTCTACACCTCTCCACACTACCCTCCCAGGCACAACCACTGTTGATAGAGAATTATGGACTAAATTCAGATATTCCTGTAAGCTCTTTCAAATTAAAAATTTAATTTTATTATTAAAATTTTAATGTTAATTTATTTTTGAGAGATAGAGAGAAGGAGAGAGAGACTTCATGAATGAGGAAGGGGCAGAGAAAGAGGGAGACACAGAATCCAAAGCAGGCTCCAGGCTCTGAACCATTAGCACTGAGCCCAACGTAGGGCCTGAACCCACAAATTGTGAGATTGTGACCTGAGCCGAAGTCAGACGCTTACCCAACTGAACCACCCAGGTGCCCCAAGATGTTCCTGCAAGCCCTTTCATACCTAACCTCACACACTACAAAACCTCAGAAAAATGATATGGCATGAATGTTATTGTCCTTTTTCTTCTGGCCTCCTAGCTGTTCAGCTTTTCTTCTATCCCTGGCTGTAACTAATCCAATAAACTAACCTAGATTAAGAAGTTCCTAAATGATACTAGCTGTAGAAAGCTAGCCTCCTCCAATAGCATTTGCTTTTTGACTTAGCAGCCTTCAAAGCTTTAAATTAAAGAATGACAGGGGCAGAGATTGGGACATCGTTCCAGCTGGGATGGGAGGTATTTTGGAGGAAGATACTGTGAACCTTGGTTTGTACTTTTTAAACACAAGGAATGCATGGTTTAAGAGTGTGATATCCATGTAAGAAAAGCATCTTATATTTTGTGTAAAGGATAAGACCCTTCACTCTTAATATCGATATCAGTCAACTTCCTTATACCGAAAACTCTGCTAATCAAAGGCTTCCATGCTCTGTAGGAAGGGCTATTGAATTCAGATTTAGCACCACACCATTTAAGCCTGACAGGATCTGTTGCCATAGAAATGGGAACATATTAGCTTTCCAGAAAAGAAGTCAAAGATTCTAAGAGCCACAGGACTTACCCACAGAGGGAGCTTAGTCTATGATTGTGTAGTCTTCACTTAATACTTCTTCCACCAACCATATGCCTCAAAGTCTGTAACTCCACCACTCAAGACTCATTCTCTTGAGTTTTTAAGTTCACCATTTTTCTATTAAGAGGAACCAGGTGAAATGTGAAGTTATGTCTGATCCATGTCTTCAGTAGACCATGTTCTATCCAAACCTTCAGCTAGAAGCAGGGTTCTATGGCACAAGATTTTAATTAAGAGACTCAAGAACCTTTAATTAGCTGAAGGACTTCCAGGGATTATGGACTCTGTAAATAGCAGCAAAACTTCCATGTCTACACCAGACTCCTCATTTTTGTCTCTATGGGGACTGATAGGAGACATTTAAACTCATGCAGGTATGCTTTTCTGGAGAAAAGACTTCCCCTTTCATCACATTCCTTATCAGGTCCATGATTAAAAAAAAAATTAAGGTGCTGAAAAGATGGAGGGTGGGATGAGGGATACAAAGTGGTTCAGCAGTAGTTGAAGTGGTTGGCGAAGGGAGGAGAACTAATCTGAATAGGAAAGCAGAGAGCTCTCAAGATTAATTGTCCTGTGGTCACAGCTCTGCTGCAGGCTCAGAGTGGTTTGTAATCCAGACTCTGCTCAGCAGTGATCCAGACCATGACTTGACCTTGAAGAAGCTTCTCTAAAGTACCTTCAGAACTCCCACCGTAGAAGAGACATCAGGGCCCCTGCTCTTGGGATACCATACATCACATGACCTTCCCTAACTGGTTTCCCTACAGTTCAGAGTCTCTCATGAAAGAGCTACACTGTGTACTTGGGCAAGGAAACAATTTCATTCCTCACCTTTGCCTTCTGCTCTCTGCTTGATGATTTGGGGTACAACAAAGCCAAAGGTTTACAGCTGCATGGAGAAGGAATAGAAGGGATCTGGTTCAGGCCTGAGAGAGACCTTGAGCACACTGGTCTAATAACTTGACTCTGGCAGGGAGAGGACAAGCAGAGGCTGGGTCAGACCTAAAGACCAGCCTCCCCTGAAGAAATGACCACAGTAAAGCCATGGCATTCACAGGAAATATTTCCTTGCTTATTCCTGTTTATTGGCTCCTCTGGATAGGTGCAAAGAGTAACCTCTAAAAGAGCTTAAAACTCATCCAGCACAGGCAATCAGGTATGTCCCCATATAGACGCCTGCAGCCCCATTTATCTTGATCTTATGCCTTATTCCAATGCCTCCACCCCCTGCCCCTCCCTGTATATACATGTACACAGATAAACACACAGTCTCAAAGATGACCAAAGCAAGATGGAGAGAGAAAAAAAATGCTACTAAGCCCACTGTATAACATTTTTCAAATCTTACAGGCAATATATGCCTGTTAGGGAAAAGATAGAAAGGTACTAAGAAGAGAATAAAAAGTGTCCATATGGGGGCACCTGGGTGACTCAGTTGGTTAAGCATCCAACTTCGGCTCAGGTCATGATCTCATGGTTTGCAAGTTCGAGCCCGAGCCCTGCATCAGGCTCTGTGCCGACAGCTCAGAGCCTGGGGCCTGCTTCAAATTCTGTGTCTCCTTCTCTCTCTGTCCCTCCCTGACTTGTACTCTGTCTCTGTCTCTCAAAAATAAATTAATTAAATAATGTAATTTTTTTTTAAAGTGTACATGTGATGCCACCAGAAGTATCTTCCAGGTGTATTTTTCTCCTAATAGCACACAAACTGCACACACCACATGCAAACTGTTGCATTCTGCTCCATTTTCATGGTGGTAGAGGCAAATCTTAAAAGACATGCTCAGAAGATAATAAAATAGCCAGGTCAATGTTTCCTAAAATGTGTTCATAGCACTCTGTGATGTATGACTTCCATAGAATGTTCATTTTAAAAGGCTTCATGGTAATAGTGTTATGTGGTCAAACAAGCTGGCAAAGTGTTACATTTACCAAAATTAAATACGTTTCTTTATAACTGAATCTTTAAAAATATATAATCTACATTATATATTTTCAAGAAGTGAAGTGCTTCTCAAATGTATTTTGACCATAGAAATCATCTCACATAGAGCATTCATTTCACTAATGTGCTATGAATATTTCAGGAAATGCTTAAACAAAAATCAGGGAAAGGGAAATTCTGCAATTGGTTCTGGCTCTAAGACTTATTCAATATTTGACCTTAGTTATCTATTACTGTGTAACAAATTACCTCAACATGTAGGGACTTAACAGTATTTCGCAGCTCATGGTTTCTATATGGCTCAGAAATCCAACAGTGCCTTAGCTGGAGGCTAAGGGTATGGTCTGGATCTCCCACAGGCTGCAGTCAAAGTGTCAGTCAGGGGTGCAGTCATCTCAAGGCTTGACTGGGGAGGAATCTCTTCCTAGTTCAGTTCCTTTGGGTTGTTGGACTGAAGGCCTCAGCTTCCCACTGGCTGTTGGCCAAAAGTTGTCCCCAGTTCTTTGCCACGTGGGCCTCTGCAGCTTGCTTTATTATGGCAGGCACATGAAAAGAGCCAAAGGGAGAACAGGCAAGAGGGAAATCATAGTAGTTATAGCCTAATCTCAGAAATGATGTTCTATCATGTTTGCCGTATTCTGTTTGTCAGAAGCAAGTCACTAGGTCTAACTTACAGGGAAAAGATTACAGAAAAATATGAGAAACAACAACAAAAAAATGGGGATCACTTAAGGCCATTTAAGCAGCAGGTATTCATAGCTATTTACAAAGATCACAGGATCTTCAATTTATAAGAATTTTAGGAGATTATCTAATTTCCATATTGAAATCTAGCACTCTGATCTTCTCACTGTTTGGTTGGTGCTTTTCCACTACAGCAGGCTGCCTTCATATCTACATCTGTAAAATGGGATTAGTGATCCTTGGGCTGCCTTTCTCCTTCAACAGAAATCTATGATAAACCAAAATAATCAAAAAAGTAAAAAATACTTTAAAGCACAAAATGATAGCAACTCAAAGTTACATTTTATCATTATTATTTCTACTAATAATACTGTTAATGGTGTTTAGGCTCAGGACCAATCAGATTTGTGAAAGGAGATTTCTTCTTACTTCTCCATTCTCTTTCTTTGGTGGTGCTCTTACCAGCTCTGGGGAGATGAACACTTCCTGTTGAGGGAGCTCACAGAGCCAGACATCCTGTCTCTTTCCCACATGCATGCTTCCAGTGTCATTTACTAGGCATTTCTGTTTCCATTGTACTTCTGTCAGAGCCTAGTAATCTTGAGTTCAATCCTGTGAGGTTCTAAGTGGCAATTTCTGTTCAACTTAAAAGAATTAGGCTTCCTTCCTAACAGTGCCATATGAAAAGAATGGGTCTGGAACACTACAGAGACCCAAACATCCTGCCATCTCATTCTTCCACATCCTACCTGTCACATGCATTAAAGGAAGAGGTCTTCTGAGTCCTCCACTATCCCCACCACTGCAGTGTAGTCACACATACTTACTTGAAACCTTATCTCACCTAGGCTTGGAGCTACCATTTTTTGAGGAACCACATTGTGCTGGCCATTTTCTTAAGCACCTATAGGAACACGTTTGATTTTCAAACACACATGCTCAAGTTTATAGGTGGGTTAAATGAGGCTACAGAAGCTGTACTTCCTTGGCCAACAGTAGAACAGGGAGTCAGCCCAAGGTGTGTCTGATTCCAAAGTCCAAGCCTATATTTCTCCTTATATCACCATGAATTTCCAGGGTCTTAGTTGTATTCTCCAGCAGATTCTAGGCAACATGGAGGGAAATTTATCTGTAACCTTGGTGCCTGGCTCAATATTGGAATTAGTGTTAATTAATAACTAACATAAACTGCCCATTTAAGGTATATTTATCACTTTATCTTTCTTTCTAAGATCCTTGAAGGCAACATCTTGCCTTATGCTCCCCTTAGTAGACAAGCGGATTACAGATATACTTACAGCCAAAGTATTACAGATATACGGTTTATTTCTCTTCACCTTGTCATTCGTGAATGACAGGTAGTGACCCCATGAGGCAAAATCATAAGATCAGTGACTTATGTAGAAAAGATTCTACTCATGTAGAAAAGATTATTTTGCTAGAGATTAAACACCCAACCCCAGTCAACCAATAAATGTCTGCTAGGGGGTGGTTTCACATAATACTATTACTGAAAAAAGAATGAACTGGGGGTCCCAGCAAATGTTGTTCTTTGCATATAAAGGTGGTACTTCATACTTATGGCTTCCCTTTAATTTTTTCTAAATTATCTACTTCACACTTCAAAGAAGTCAACCTGTTCTTTTATGTTGTTCAGTTATACACACATGTGAAGAAAGAAGAGGAAATCAGTAGCTTCTAGATGGTCTTTACATTTTCTCCTGACATATTTTGTTCCAAAACATTTGTTCTTCCAAGAGTCTGACATACTACCTATTTGGGCTTCTTAAGCTGCTCACATTTTAACCTTATCTCAGCCTTAAACATTACCCTAGCCCAATTGTGTATACAATTAAAGTGTTTGTTTATAGAGCTTTCCATCAGAAGCACAAAATAATAATCAGGTATCATTCTGTCAGTTCACATTGGAAGCATAATTCTTCTTGCTATTTTCCCAAATTTCTTTCACATTCATTTACCTTGTCTCTACTTCTTAGCACCTTGTTTCCTTCCTTCCTGAAGTAATTGAGAGTGGAAATCTCTATGTCAAGTTAGTTTCTCACTCTTTTGCCAAACATTCTTTGTTTCACTTATTTATTGAACTCATGAATGTCCCCAGAGTTTACAATAATCCAGAAATTCACCGAATTCCAATTTAGTATTTCCTTTGCCACTAAATTCATCCCTCCATTACTATTCCAGCCTTAACAGTATACATTGGTGCCAGAAAATATAACATTTATCTTCACAGCTGAGGTGCAAATAGGATACTTCTCAAAATATCTTGCCCTTTATCCAGGAGTTATAAAAGACAAAAAAAAATATTCTGCTTAACTTAATGTCAGCCTCCTAGCTCCAGCTGTGCTGTCTACAGCTACAATAACAACTATCATGTCTATGGTTTAAGACTGGTCAAAGATTTACTAAATGCACACATGTTGTGATAATACCTCAACTCTTTTTGTGTAAATTTTCAAGAGTATTTAAGTCATTTGGGTTAAAATATGAAGAGTGGTTTTATATTTATCAACATTGCCATAGAAAAATCCTCATTGAAAAATTACGCAAATACATGGCAAATAGAAGCCAGATCACACAAACTACAAGACAAAAGTCAGTCAGAAACCAAAATTAAAATCTGATACAGTGGAGGTAGCAGCCTCTCGGTCCCTCCTGGGTACCTTGGGCTTTTTGCTTTGGAGCAGCTCAGAAGTTCCTTCAGCTGCCTAATACCCATCTCACTCCTCAAGGGAAGATCCTCATTGCCCCAAGTGCCCAAACAAGCCATACCCTCACGTCTGTGTCTGACAGCCAAAGACTCTGAGGGGACTTGAAGCTTAGTCCCTGTTGGACCACTATGTCCTCATAACATATATCATAGTATTTCTTCCATGAGCCAGATTCTCTCAGCTGAGCTTTTGATCAAAGAGCATGTTCAAGCAGTAGCTAAGCATTTTATATACAAAATATTCCTAGATATATAACATTTTTTAAAAATTGCAAGGATGTAAAAGAAATGAAATTTAAGAACTTGAAAGTCGTGCTAGAGAGTTAAGATGGTGGAGTAGTGTGGGAACCCTGAGCTTATCTTGTCCCTGAAACACAGATCAACATTAAACCATTTTGAATACCTAAGAAATTGATCTGAGGATCAATACAATAATCTAGATAATTTGAACCAGAGAACTTGGTAGGTATACTGTGCATATAGGTGAACAGGGGGAGAGAAAGCCACAGAGCTGCAGAGTGTAAGGAGTCATTTTCACAGAGAGAGAAAGACAAAGAGGGAGAGTGCAGTGCATTGGGATTGTGCAAGAAAAGCACTGCCCCCAAAGTAGCTGGAGAGAAACAGTGAAAACACTCATAGGGAACTAGACAAGAAATCTGTTCCCCAATTGACAGGGAAAAAGAAGCCCAGGATTCTATAATCAGTGGACCAAAAAGTCTGAAGTTCTGGATTTCAGTGCCTTTCAGGGCTTTGGTGAGGAAGCATGGCAAATCTCCAGGAGGAAGCAGTGTGGTTTGAGGGGTCTGTGTGCCACAGGGTGAGAAGCAATTCCCCTGATTGGAGTGCATTTGGTAGAAGCCCTATGGTCTCCCCACAGGCAAAAGTCCCAGTGGAACCCGAGAGCAGTCACATTTACAGATATTGGAACAAAGATGCCACAGTGCAGCAAAACCTGGCACTGGCTGTGTGTTGTGATTTACCATAAACTCTGAGCCCCTTCTACTGCAGTGATCATACAAACATTTTCCAGGGAAAGCTGGCACCTGATCATTGCTCGGCAAGATCCTCCCTGAGAATCAGTGTGAGTCCAAGCCACAGGAGTTTCTGAAGTGTGGGGTTTTGAAATACCACCCCATCTGAGATAAAACTCTGGAGGGAGGCAGGAGGCAGCTTGGACATGTACAGGATAAAGGCAGGGAGCAGACAGAAGCCTGAGACCAAGGTGGGGGGCTTGATCATATGTCTGTGAGGGCACAAAATCCCCCCGGTCAGATACTAGAGAGCTCGGTGAAGCCATTTTCACTTCTCTTATGGGTGGATCGACCCCAATGAGCTAAGCAGCATGACCAAGTGGAGGACAGAATTGTAGCCCCACCCACCTGTGCCCTCCTGACACATTCCCCAGAAGACAAGCACAAATCCCTTCCACCTGCTTAGTTTAGTAACTATCGTGTGCTATAAAGTTTCAGTTCTAGGGGAAGCTGGTTGTAACTATATTCAGGTTTCATTCAGTTTGCTTGTTCATTTGTTCCCTATCTTTGCTTTTGTTTTTGCTTGTGTTGTTTTCTGTTTTCTTTATTTTCTTTTTCTTTCTTGGATACAGAAAGAGTAATTTTTTTTGTTTTTTACTTTGTTTTATTGTATTTTATTAAATGTTTTTAATTAGAAAATTATTTTTTAACTTTCCCTTTTTCCTTTCTCTCTTTTTCTTTTCTATAAAGCTTCTCTTAACAGACCAAAACACACCTAGGATCTAGCTTCCTTTATTTGATTTTTTTATTTGCTTTGTCTTTAACTTTTATTTTTAATTTATTTTTTCTTCCTCCAAAATGACAAGATAGAGGAATTCACCCCAAAAGAAAAAAAACAGGAAGAAATGATGGCAAGGGATTTAATCAACACAGATATAAGTAATATGTCTGAACTAGACTTTAAAGTCTGATTATAAGAATACTAGCTGGGGTTTAAAAAGCATAAAAGACACCAGAGAATCCCTTTCAGCAGAGATAAAAGAATTAAAATGCAGTCAGGCCAAAATTTAAAATGCTATAACCAAAATGCAATCTTGAAAGGATGCCATGACAGCAACAATGGATGAAGCAGAGCAGTGAATCTGTGATGTAGAAGATAAAATTATGTAAAATAATGAAGCAGAGGAAGAGAAACAAAGAAAAAATATCATGATAAAAGACTTAGAAAACTCAGTGACTCATTAAAGAGGAATAACTTTCATATCACAGGAGTCCCAGAAGATGAAGAGAGAGAAAAAGGGGCAGAAGGTTTGTGTGATCAAATTATAGTTGAAAACTTTCCTAATTTTGGGAAAGAAACAGATATCAAAATCCAAGTAGCACAGAGAACTCCCATTAGATTCAACAAAAACTGACCATCACCAAGCCATATCACAATCAAATTCACAAAATATACATAAAAGGAAAGAATCATGAAAGCAGCAAGGGAAAAAAAATTCTTAACTTACAAGGGAAAACAGATCAGGTTCACAGCAGATATATCTACAGAAACTTGGCAGGCCAGAATGGAGTGGCAGGATATATTCAACATGCTGAATTGGAAAAATAGGCAACCTAGAATTCTTTATCCAACAAGGCTATTATTCACAATAGAAGGAGAAAAAGGAGTTTCCCAGACAAACAAAAGCCAAAGGAGTTCCTTTAAATTTGTATGGAACCAGAAAAGACCCCGAATAGCCAAAGTAATGGTGAAAAAGAAAACCAAGGTTTCAGGCATCATAACTCTGGACTTCAAGCTATATTACAAAGTTGTAATCATGTAGACAGTATGATACTGGAACAAAAACAGACACATAGATCAATGGAACAGAATAAAGAACCCATAAATGGGCACACAAATGTATGGCCAACTAATCTGCAACAAAGCAGGAAAGAATATCCACTTGGAAAAAAAAAAGATAGTCTTTTCAGCAAATGTTGTTGGGAAAACTGAACGGCAGCATGCAGAAGAATGAACCTGGACCACTTTCTTATACCATACACAAAAATAAACTCAAAATGGATGAAAGCCCTAAATGTAAGAAACCATCCAAATCCTAGAGGAGAAAACAGCTTCTTTGACCTTGGCCCCAGCAACTTCTTACTAGACTTTCTCTGGAGGCAAGGGAAGCAAAACTATTTCCTTATTGGTACTTCATCAAGAAAAAAGCTTCTGCACAACAAAGGAAACAATCAGCAAAACTAAAAGGCAGCCAATGGGGTGAGAGAAGATATTTGCAAATGGCATATCTGATAAAGGGTTAGTATCCAAAATGTATAAAGAACTTCTCAAACTCAATACCCAAAAAATAAATAATCCAGTGAAGAAATTGGCAAAAGACATGAACAGACACTTTTCCAAAGAAGAATCCAGAAAGATGTCACATGAAAAGATACTCAACATCACTCATCATCAGGGAAATACAAATCAAAACCACAATGAGATACCACCTGACACGTGTCAGAATGGCTAACATTAACCACTCAGGCAACAACAGATGTTGATTAGGATATGGAGAAAGGGGAAAACTCTTGCACTGTTGGTAGAAATATAAATTGGTACAGCCACTCCACAAAACAGTACGGAGGTTCCACAAAAAATTAAAAATAGAGCTATCCTACAACCCAGTAATTGCACTTCTAGGTATTTATCCAAAGGATACAAACATGCTGATTTGAAGGGTACATGCACCTCAATGTTTATAGCAGCACTATCAACAATAGCCAAATTATGGAAAGACCCCAATGTCCATCAACTGATGAACGGATACAGAAGATGTGGCGTGTGTGTGTGCGCGCGCACGCATATGTGCGTGTATACAATCGAATGTTACTCAGCAATCAAAAAGAATGAAACCTTGCCATTTGCAACAACATGGATGGAACTAGAAATGTATTATGCTAAGTGAAATTAGTCAGTCAGAGAAAGACAAATATTATATGATATCACTCATGTGGAATTTGAGAAATAAAACAAGTAAACATAAGGGAAAGGAAGGAAAAATAAAAAAGAGAGGGAGGCAAACCATAAGGGACTCTTGAATACAGAGGACAAACAGAGTTGCTGCAGGGGTACATGGGGGGGGGGATGGGCTAAATGGATGATGGGCATTCCAGAAGATATTTGTTGGGTTGGGCACTGGGTGTTATATTTAAGTGATGAATCACTAAATTCTACTCTTGAAACCATTATTATACTATGTTAACTAATCTGGATTTAAATTTAAACAAACTTGAATATTGTGAAAAAACAAAAAAAAATGATCCTATTTTTATGTCTTCTTGATATAAAGCCAGTTGATAAGTTTAGGAATGTAAAATTGATAATATTACATTTAAAATACTTACAAAACTCAATTTTGGTATACTTAATGATGAAAGGTCTCCCTAGATAGCTTTAGAAAACTGATGTTATTTTTTAAAAGGGAATGGAGAATATTGAGTCATATATGTTTATGTTTTTTTCGTATATATGTGTATACACACACATATATATACATATACATATGTGTGTATATATATGTATATATATACATATATATGTGTGTGTATATATGTATATATATATACATATATATGTGTGTGTATATATGTATATATATATACATATATATGTGTGTGTATATATGTATATATATATACATATATATGTGTGTGTATATATGTATATATATACATATATGTGTGTGTGTATATATGTATACACACACTATATATACATACACACACACACACAATACACACACACACACACACACACTACATAGTGTGCAGCATACACACACACTATATATATATGATGACTAAACATTCTTTGGGTGACTTTTCTAATTTTGTGTGTTATTTCTAGGCCTTCATGTCTCCATAAATAGCATTCTGTTAAGCCCTGCATAGGGTAATTTAACTAGACATAAAAATGTTCAGCAAAAAATCTTCCTTTGTACTCATTACCTAGATAATTTTCATATTTCAGGAGGGTTTAGGGGTAAGTGGTACTGATTAATGAAACAAATAAGTGGAGATTTGAGAAAAAAATCACTTGACCCATGATATATGGTTATGCTCCCAACTGTACAACTTACTCACTGTGTGATTTCTCTGAGTGACAATTTTTCATCTGAAAAGAATAGCAGTATATTTCATATCCACTTTCCAAGTTTTCTATGAGACTCAAATAGAATGAAACAACTTTCTAGTAAATAATAGAATCTATTATTTAAATTGTTCATATTCGGATACCTCACTAATATACTGCTTCTTCATACTGCTTATTCCTGCTGTTCATAATAATTAGTGAAGATAGATTTTATTAAGTTCAAAAAGGTTTGAGTATCTTATGTGGTCTGTCAATACTGCCTTCCCTATTTTCATTCTAGGTCTAAGTTGGGGAAGGGGCTTTTAATCATAGTTCCCAATAGCCAGAGGGCTACAGCACTAGCAAAAGTCCAAAAGAGCAGGGGATAGACTTTTTTTCATGCAACATCATAGCAATTGCAAATAAGGCAGTTTTATATCTTCTTTTCCAGTCTTTCATTTCTTTTTCTTTCCTTATTGCACTGGCTAGGACTGTCAGCAAAATGATGAATCAAAATGTTAATAGAAGATATCCTTATCTCTTGATATTTTATGAGTCTTAGTTTCCCCCTCCCCCATAAATATTTTTAACTACTGCAGAACAAAACAATTTGGGTCATGTGAGCTTTCTTTTTGATCAAATTTGGGTTACGGTTTTTGGCAAGAATACCCCAGAAATCATGTTGAGTTCTCTTCATATAAAGAGGTACAGGATGCTATAAGTTATGTAGATTTCAATCACTTGACTAAGGTGTTGTCTGCCAGGTTCTTCCACTGTAAAGTTATTTTTCCATTTGTAATAAGTATCTTATAAGATTTGAGACTATGTAAAAATCCTGTCAATCCTCAATGTTTAACCCACTATTTTAGTCATCCATTGTCATCCATAATTCTAACCTCAATCATTTTTGTGATAATGGCTGCCAACTAGTGATTTTCTAAATCTATCTTTTTCTCTACATTTAAATATTGGCTTTCTACTGTAAAGAGCCTTATATTAATATACAGAAATCTCTTGTTTCTATACAATAACAAAGTTGCAGAAAAATTAAGAAAACAATCCCACTGACTATTGCACCAAAAATATAAAATGCCTAGGAATTAATTTAACCAAGGAAGTGAAAGACCTGTGCTCCAAAAAGCTATAAAACATTGATGAAGAAATAAATGGAAAGATATTCCATGCTCATGGACAGGAATAATTGATATTCTTAAAATGTTCATACTACCCAAAACAATCTATAGATTTAATGCAATCTCTAACAAAATATCAATAGCATTTTCACAGAACTAGAATAATCCTAACATTTGTATGGAACCACAAAAGACCCCCAATAGCCAAAGCAACTTGAGAAAAAGGAAAAAGCTGGAGGTATTACAATCCCAGATTTCAAAATATACTACAAAACTGTAGTAAGCAAAAGAGGATGATACTGGCATAAAAACAGACACATAGATCAATAGAACAGAATAGAGACACCAGAAATAAGCCTATGCTTATATGGTCAATTAATCTATGACAAAGGAGGCAAGCATATACAATGGGGAAAAGATAATCTTTCATTAAATGGCACTGGAAAAATTGGACTAGAATGAAACTGAACCATGTTCTTATACCATACACAAAAACTAAATTCAAAATGGATTAAAGACTTAAATGTGAGACCCCAAACCATAAAATTCCTGGAAGAAAACATAGGCAGTAATTTCTTTGACATCAGCTTTAGCAACATTTTTCTACATGTGGCAACTGAAACAAAAGCAAAAATAAACTATTAGGACTACACCAAAATAAAAAGCATTTGCACAGTGAAGGAAACCATCAACAAAGAGGCAACCTACTGAATGGGAAAAGATATTTGCAAATGCTACATCTGATAAAAAGTTAATATCCAAAATGTATTTTAAAAATATATAACTCAACACCAAAAAAGACCTTCCCAAATAATCCAGATTTTAAAAAATGGCAGACAACATAAATGGTTAGTTTTCCAAAGACATGCATATGGCCAGACACATGAAAAGATGTTCACCATCACTAATCATCAGATAAATGCAAATCAAAACAATGAGATATCATCTCACACCTATCAGATTGGCTAGTATCAAAAAGTCAAGAAATAATAAGTGTTTGTGAGAATTCCTTTTCTTCCATAACCTCACCGACTGTTGGTGGGAATGCAAACTGGTGCAGCCACTGTGGAAAACAGTGGAATTTCCTCAAAAAATTAAAAATAGAAATACCATATGATCCAGCTATTCCACTACTGGGTATTTACCCAAAGAAAATGAAAACACCAATTTGAAAAGCTTTATACACCCCTATGTTCATTGCAGCATTATTTATAATAGCCATGATATGGAAGCAACCCAAGTGTCCATTAAAAGATAAATGTCTTAAGTCATCCAGTTTGTGGTACTTTGTTACAGCAACGCTTGGAAACTAATACACCAAAATATGGCTGGCTTTCATTACATTTTTCTCACCTATTACACTGGCCAAAAGTGTCAGTGCACCATTAGTGCAAATTAATTATGTTATCTGGAGACTATAGCATTTTGGAATATAAGGCTTAATGTCCAAGTATTTCCCCAAATTCTCTAAAGGCATCCTCTCTTCACATTATTTCTTCTATCATCTTTTTTTCTCTTTTCAGATGCAAGTGTATATGAGACCTCTTCACCGTGACCTGTTTATCTCCTATATTTTTTTTCTGTAGTTTTATTCTCTCTGTGCTTCAACCTGGATATTTTCTAATATCTATTTCTAGTTCGCTAATTTTCTAGTCTGTTGTGCCTACTAATATATCAACTTATTAAATTCATTTTATTGACTGTATTTTTAAGTTCTAGTATTTCTATTTCATTATGCTTCATATATGCCAGTTCTTTGGTTACATTATCTATATTTTTAGCTTAAATATATTAATCATAATTATTTTTAAGTCCATATCTGATCATTCTAACCTGTGATTCTCTTTTTATTGTCTTTTTTTGCTTTTGGATTTCAGTCATTTAATCTTATTTCTTGGCTTACCTGGTAACTTTTGTTTTAACACTGTATTTCTTATAAAAAATAATGGTGACTCTATATGATATTATCTCTCTTTTGATAGAGTGGAAGACTTACTACTTTATAAGACTTTTCCAATTGGGGCTCACCTATTTTAGATTAGCCTTTACTTCTTGAACATAGTCCTTTCAGGTATCTCATCATAAATTTTGGAGTGCTCACCAGAATGGCTCTTACTTGATGGGCTCTGATCCCCCAGTCTCATGAAGCTGCCAAATTTCTGCTCAAATTTTGGACTCTTAGGAGAGTATTTTGTATGCTTTTTGAAAGTACTACCCCACATATACCACTTTGGACTAAGCAAATATCTTCAGGGGAAATTTTTCCAAAAAGATTCAGGTTCACCTCTCTGTAATTTCCTTTTCTATGGTATTTTCCCCCTCAAATTATGGCTTTCTTGATGACTCCAGACTCCATATTTTGTCTCCCTTACCCTGTGAGGCTGTCAGCAAGGACAAGAATATGCTTAATTGTAACTAGTTATGCAGCCATACTTAGTATTACAACTTTATGGTTCCTTACCCATTCCTGTTTTGTTTACATCAACTAGCACCTCAGTTAATTGAGAGTCTTTATTTGAGGGAAACCAACAGTCATTTCTGTAGTGTCTGAATCTTATCTATATTAAGTGGTTGAAGTTTTCAGTAACATTTAGGCATGAAAACACCAAGAGGCACCCCAGAAATCTCTGGAGTTTCAGATATAGTCCCCTCTATCCTACTACAGGGAAGCAATTATTTTCCCCTTTGGTAATTAGAATCAATCAGTAAAATAACCCTCTTTCTTTGCCTATTGGTTCTGTGGCATAAATGCCCCAGGTCAGCCTCAGCTTCCAGTTCAATCAAATTGTTTCCTCTAGCAAAGACATCCATCCGTTGGAAAATAAGGCCTTCAAATCATTAGAGCCCAAAGTTATAGAACCAGGAAGTATAAGTTTTACACCATATACTACCTGAATGCCCATCCTCTACTAACTGTGTGCCCAGGTGGGTCTAGAACAGACATAGAGGAATGCATAAGGGAAGAGACCCTGCCACTCTGGAAAAGCTCTGTAATGTTTGTCCTCCTCCGTAGGTCAGGGATAATGGTAGACATGTTGCCAATGACATGGGCTTTCTCTTTCAGTTGGAATGATGGGATCTCAGAAAGGCAGGATCTACATGCCAACTCTTAATCTCTTAACACAAGGTGGGCACAATTATTATAGTGGGTAACAGAAACAGTTGTACCCCAAGTGTGGCACACAATTCCTGGAGGATCATTGGGAATGTCTAATTAATCATACTTTCTTTAGAAGTCGATGGACAACTTACACTAGCAGTGCTTCGTCTATATCTTACGGTGTTTATAAACACTTCCTGAGTCCTAAATGGAAATTCATTATTTAGATAAAGGTGTAAGGAAACCTGAGTGGAAAAAAATTAGTATTAGTAAGGGTGGCTGAATTTTAACTGACTACACTATTGAATCTGACATGATCATGGGCAAGACACTTCTTTTTGGATCTCATCTTTTGTAATTTTAAATAATAAAATTATTTAAATGATAATAGCTAGTATATATGGAACACCTACAAGGTATCACACTGTTTTAAACAATTAAATGTATTATCTTATTCACTCCTATCATGAGATGGGTCATATAATTAAACCCATAAAGCAACTGAAACACGGAGACGTAAATCATCTGTCCAAGCTTCAACAGCTAGTTAAGTAGCAGTTCAGGGTTTTAAACCTGCACTTTTATGCCACTAAGTCATAGATGAAGCCCCTTGAACCTTGGTTTCAATCTCAATGGTTTTCTTTCCCAAATCTGCCGTATGATCTCACAACGGCCCAAGCTAATCCTCAGGAATGACCAATATCAGGGAAACAGAAACCAGCTTTCTGCAATTAGGCTGATTGTGTAACTTAACTCAGGTGGACTAAATTGGCTGTAAATTCTTTTACCAGGCATCCATGCCCCACAGGCTTCTGGGCACTAGAACAAAAATAACTAAATGCATAATGATCACAACAGGGACAACTTGCCCAAACATATCCATGTGCCAGAGCACATGGGAGAAGAAGAGAAATAATTTTCTGTCAACACCCCTAATCATTCTGGGAGACTACCTCATAATGATTGCCAAAGCAGAAACAGGGTGACGAGTAGGTGGGAAAGCTGGGGGTGACAGGGCATCTCAGAACAGCTTAGCATCATGGCCTCAGCACTGGCTTAGATATGGAACAGTCATGCTCTAGTCCCACTGTGGACTGCTGTACAACATTGAGTTTCTTGTCATCATTATGGAATATTAGCGCTAAAGGAATAATCATCAGGTTCAAACTACCGATTTTATAGATGAGGATATGGTGACCTAAAGAAGTACCATCAAATCAGAGCTCAAATCATCCTGACTTTCTAGATTTCCCTGCTGTCTACACTGCACCCAATTGCAGACGCAAGCCCTATACCATTCTATCAATTTTTGTACCTGTAGAATGCAAATAACCTCAGATTCTCTAAGTACCCACTACAGAGGATTTAATCCTTATGAAATAACATTCAGGAAAGTGTTTTTGAAAGAAGTGCTACTTCTCTGAGGGTTTTGAGATATAACATTTTCCTTCTCGCTGGGTCACCACTTCCACACTCTTCAGCAAGAGTGCCCTAAGGATCTCCTGAAACAGACCTGGAGTTTAAAGATAGACACGTATCATTTAAGGTCAATCAATGGATTAGAATTAAGAAGGACTGGGGCACCTCAGTGGCTCAGTTGGTTAAGTGGCTGACCCTTGATTTCGGCTCAGGCCATGAGATGGAGCCCCATTTGGGGCTCCATGCTGAGTGTTTTGCCTGCTTGGGATTCTCTCTCTCCCTCTGTCCCTCCACCTCCCCTGTTCATGCTCAAGAATGCATTCTCTCTTTCTCAAAGATAAACAAATTTTTTTAAATGGTTATTTTAGTTTTGAGGGAGAGAGAGAGAGAGAAAGAGAGAGGCAGAGTACAAGCAGGGGAGGGGCAGAGAGAGAGAGGGAGATGGATAATCTGAAGCAGACTCCAGGCTCTGAGCTGTCAGCACAGAGCCTGATGCAGGGCTCAAACTCACTAACCATAAGATCATGACCTGTGCTAAAGTCGGACACTTAGCTGACTGAGCTACCCAGGTGCCCAAAAATAAATAAACATGATAAAAAAAGAATTAAGAAGGATTGAATGGAAGTATGGGAACTTATAAGTAGATGGTGGGGAAAAAAAAAAACTTTTAGAAAGCCATTTGGTAAACCACAAAATATTCTCTCCCTCAAGGATAGATTTACTACTTCACTGCTTGCATCACACAAGCCCACACCAGACTGAGAACTCAGGAATGCACCACAGAGGATGTTCTACCATTAGCAAGGGAAGCAGGCAAAGGTGTCCTGGGTGGGCTTTGCCTTTGCTTCTTAGATTGGGCACAATTGCTTGTACAAGGCTTGGTCATCCCTCATGGCTCAGTTGGCCAAATTTAAATATTGCAATGACATGTTTTGCAAAAATGTTCTCATTTACAGTACAAATTTTCTCTCACCTTTCAATCAAAATTTATTCTCAACCAGAGAAAACACCCAGTGCTTTTTGTGTATTATCTCATTTAGCCTTTCCAAAAGCATGATGAAGTACATGCTATTGTAATCCTTACTTACTAGGTGAAAGCCTGTGGTCCAAGCACAAAGATCAAAACCAAGACAGTCAGAACTATGGTCTGCACTTCGAACACCAGGTCATATTTGTCTTCCTGTGTTCTGCAGGTTGTTTCATTGTCTTAAACTACAATGTCAAGCCACGTGTTCAAGACAATGAATCTCTCAAGTTACTTGTCAAGTGCGCAACACTACTTTTACAAATATTTGAGAAACTCTCATGTTGATGAGAGATCAAGCTCACTCTGTATGGCTTTGGAAGGAAGAACTAGGCTCAAAGGCTGAAAATACCAGGAGCCAGATTTCAGCATAATGTGAGAAACAATTCCATGTTCATTGGAGTGGTCAAATGATGGAACTAGCTATTTTGTTACTATGGAAAGCAGATTTTATTGTTCAAAGAGAGGTTATCAGGGACCATCCATCATGTATTGCTGCCACGGGGAGGGGGCTTTCTGTCCTGAAGCCCCTCAAGTTATTTGGCTATTCCAAAATTTTACAATTTGATAAGAAACAGATCTGAGTAAATGATAAAGTGAGAACATCCTTTGTCAAGCATGCTTTGCATTGTAATTGCACAGTAATGCTAACTGTGACCTAGCCAATTTCCTCAAACTTAGCTTAGAAACAAAACTAATTCTCATTCCTTGAGGAAAGCAGTTTGTCTCGGGCTTACTCTCTCTTAAAGCCATCATGCTATGCCCCATATGAAATCTTCAAGATTACCAAACTCAGCTGCCCCTCCCTCATGGCCAATCTCAAATTCCACCTTCTTCACAAAGCTTCTCTGGGCTGTCTCAGGCCTTGACATTCCCCACTCCTTAAACTCTTGCCACACCCTCATCTCTGACAATTAACAACATTCCTGGTTGCAAGGCACACACTATAGGAGTAATCCAATTGCAGAAGAGTCAATGTCCACACAGAGCAAGGATAATCAAGACAAAACTTGGGAAAGGAAAACATGGTCTGGGCTTAATCCCCAAATACTCACTGCCAGTGAGGGGAGGAAACATGGGTGTCTGATCACCTGATGGAACCATAGCAGCACAGAGGTTGCTGGTACACTGTAGATACTCAAAAACATTTATCAAAGGAATGAAGGAGGGAGAAAAACAGCGATGGGTAAAGGAAGGGAGAGAAGGAAGGGAGAGAAGGAAGGGAGAGAAGGAAGGGAGAGAAGGAAGGGAGAGAAGGAAGGGAGAGAAGGAAGGGAGAGAAGGAAGGGAGAGAAGGAAGGGAGAGAAGGAAGGGAGAGAAGGAAGGGAGAGAAGGAAGGGAGAGAAGGAAGGGAGAGAAGGAAGGGAGAGAAGGAAGGGAGAGAAGGAAGGGAGAGAAGGAAGGGAGAGAAGGAAGGAAGGGAGGGAGGATGGATGTGGGCCAGACATGTTTGTGTAATGGTGAAGAGACCAGGCTCATGACAACAATTTGCATCTGTGTTGAGCAGTGGGTATTAGACAAATAACACTGTTTAGCAGTGTTAGGCTCAGATTATGAAGAGCCTACAAAGCCTGGATAAGAATTGGAAGTTGGCTACGGAAACATTTATAACATTTTGAATAGCATTAACACGTTTTGTGGCTTATTAGACTGCAAGTCATGTGAGAGTAGAGTTCTCAGCTTATTCTTCTTGATATCCTCAGTTTATTTAGCTCAGTATGTGCATTAATTGTGTGAAGAATAAATAAGCAAATGAATAAACCACTATCTGCTTCAGTCATTCCAGAGACAAATTGATTTTTTTGCATCTTGCTGGCATACTAGCCACAATATTGGCTGGCTCTCTCTCTAGTAGAGAATCCAAGACATTGTGAACTTTTCTCCAACTTGGACACTACACAGTTAAATTTAATGAACTTTCCCCTCCGGAGGGTATTTATCATTAGATCAATCTCACCTCCCCAGTGCTATTCCAAAACCCCTACTCCCAGGCTGCACTGGTAGCCAATTTCCAAGACTGAGTCATCTTCTTGGATGTGAAATGAAATGGAAAGCTTAATATTCAGAGAATTTTTTAAATGTACCCAGTTCCTGACAAATCAGTTTATTAACAATGTTTCAGTCCCTTTTTTCTGACTGACTAGAATATTGTTAAATCAATTATTATGTTTCCTTCAGAATATGGGCACATACTGAATTTAGTTTTGTAGAAAGGTAAGAAAGGGTAAGGAGAGAGAAGATTTGGTGAACAGTGCTGATCTCAGACACTGTCCCTGCCCCTTACTGACCTTGCTTAGGCAAATTGCTTCTAAGTCTGTTTTTTCATCTGTAAAATTATAACAACCATGCCTACCCTACATTTCTGTACACTGTGGTGGCAATATTTTTGTACATTACTTTTAGCTATATATGTATATGTATTTTAACCTAAATATTAATAGATTTTAATCTAGTAACATCTGAATTTTCCCCAAAGGAAACAGACCTATCTTCCCGGAAGAAAGCCTCTAGCCCTGAACCTTTCTAATCCTATTCTTCTGTTACTATGTAACTTTCTCCTTTGCCATCCTCTTAAGGTCCAGCATTTGACTACGATAGCTTGTCAGACTAATGTCTTGATACACTCCTCTGTGATGGAATATTTCTATTTTTATCTAGAAATTCTGGGTATCTTACCCTTAAGAGTATATTTAACCTCAATATCCTTAAATATTATTAAATTGGCAAATCTAGGCTCTTGGAAAGCCAGTGAGAGAGACCGTTTGCATTTGAAAGTGTTTGAGGGTAGCTTTAAATCCTTAAAATTTCTTCTGCATAAAATGATGGTCTAATCATGACCTTGTCCCTGGGGCTAAAGCCAATAAGATGCTTTTCAGCAGAACAAACATAAGCCCTACATTTAGGTTCAAAACCAATTTTACTGATAGAGGATGGTGCTTGTTTTGGCAATACTCACTTGCAAAGATGTGACAGTGTTATGTGACCACGAACTAGAGGTATTTAAAATGCTAACAAAATTAGGTGGGTCACATTTATACATCTATGAGGCCAATAATGTGAGACAATCTAAGCTGACTCTTCTGGGATAACTAGACATATCTGGAGTAAAGTAGAATTCAGGATGCCTTAACTGTCCAAACAAGACAATGAAAGGTCTAAACATTGGGTCAGATGAGACCCACCTGATGCAAAAGGGGATTTCTATCCTGAAGGACAGAAAGTGAAAGAAAGACACAAATAATAAGATAGCTCTTATAAGAGAAAAAAGAAAGAGCGTCACATTGTCTATGACTCCAAAGGACATAACTAAGTTTACTTGTTAGAAACTATGGACATGCCTATTTTGATGTATGCAGGAAAGAACTCTCTAACAATTAGAGCTGAACAAAAATGGACCAACCGATTTCACAAAGAAATGACTCATTTCTACAAGTTGAAGATCTGGTACTATTAGTACATGGAGGAAGAGAAGGAAGGGAAGGAAAGGAAGGAAAAACATTAGTTGTTCTCTTAGCTGACAGTTGGAGTTGGTCCTTCCACTCTAAATGGATCAGGATTTCTTATCAAAACCATATAATCTGCCCTTTTTTCCAGAAAGATTCCTCAATCTCCACCTGGCCTACATCTGTTTTAAACAGACTCTTTCACGATCAAATTCCACTTAGAATTTATCCTGTCTGAAGAATAAACCATCACAAAAGCACTCATTTTCCTAACTAGAAAGAAAAGTTTGAAATTTCTCATGTAGTTTCATATTGTTTGCTCAACCTTAAATTCCCCTTAGTTTCCAATATTTGATATACCTTTGTTGAGTAAGATGCTGAATTTATTTGTGCTTTGAGTTTTCACAAGGTATGGTTCTAAGTCTAATCATAATTTTCTATTATATTTAAAATAGTTTCATGGTATTACCTATTTTTAAATTGTTAACAGACTCAAAACACAAAATTACCATTCTATAAAAGTCTCTTAATTCAATTTGGAAGGTAACAGGTCTTCTTATCCACTATCCCTTTTTGATGGGACTGATTGGTTGGTTGGGTTCTGTTTGCTTACCTAGCTACATATCTAAGAACAACCTGAAAGCTGGAGTCAGGAAATCCGGGTTTAAGTCCCCACTAACATGTGAAGGTATGACAAGAGCAATTCACACAGCTTCTGTGACCCTCAGTTTCCACATATCTAAAATGGTATAAAACTGTTATGCTTGCCCACTTATCTAGAGGGTTTATTGAAAACTTACCCAAGATATCCGACATTAACATACTTAGTGACCTATAAATATTTCTAAATAAGCATAAAGCATCATTATCCTTGCACAACTTCATACACAAAAATATTCTGATTCTGTTGTCAAGAAGCAGATTCCCAAATCCACAAGGGCTCTAAAGAAACAATTACTGTTGTGACTGCTGAGTGGCCAGGCGCATCACAGAAAGATGGCAGTACGACCGTGCTCCATTTTTCATTAACTAAATCATTAGTCATTTAGGAATTGAAGCAATTCTTAATTAGCAATATATTTCATAAACTTCTATATTTTTAATCACTATGCACAGTTGAAAGTGTAATTTGTTAATATTTTTCCTCTATGTTCTTTGTACACCATGGAAATCTGAGAAAGATCCTGAATTAGAAGATCAATTTTATGATACTGTGCATTGTAGCATTATGGATGACCCAAAGGCATAGGGGGCATGCCACTCTGAGTTCTAATCACACTATCTATGGTAAGGTTAATAATGATTCCCTGAAGATGTTCACATCCTAATCTCCAGAACCTATGAATATGTTACCTTCAATGAAAATAGAATTTTGCAGATGTGACTGCATTCAGGATTTTGAGATATAGAGATTATCCTGGATTTTCCAGGTAGGCCTAAGGTAATTATCAAGAGGAAGGTAGGAGAATCTGAGGTGTGATGGAGATGATGACCAAAGCAAAGGTCAGAGGGCTGCAGGGCCATGAGCCAGGCAGTGTGGACACCACCTAGAAGCTGGAAAAGGCAAAGAAACAGATTCTCCTGTAGAACCTCCAGAAGGAACACACCTGGTCCCGATACCTTGATTTTGGCTCACTCAGCCTAATTTTGGACTTCTGACCTCCAAAACTATAAGAAAATAAATTCGTTGTTTTTAAGCCACTACATGTATGGTAATGTGTTACAATAGCAATAAGAAAA
The DNA here is from genome assembly GCF_018350215.1 of Panthera leo. NCBI lineage: Eukaryota > Metazoa > Chordata > Mammalia > Carnivora > Felidae > Panthera > Panthera leo. Next base: position 65,029,467 of record NC_056690.1, read on the forward strand.
ATACTATCTTTAGAAAAATGTTTATATCTCTAAAATAAAATAATTGAGTTAAATGTTCTCAAGATCTTTTTCAATTCTGACGTCTTACAGATAGATACTGTCTTATACTTGGGAGAATCCAGGTTTGCTTTTTATAGCAGTATAGTTACCAGTTACATAGATAATTAGTGGTATGCTACTTCTAGAAATGGGTTTATGTCTTCGTTTTACTTCTAGTTTCTGTTGTTGTATTTATTTGTATATGGAAGAAAACAATACACACTTATGTCTCTTTCTGGGACAATGATGGAAGTGAATGAATAGATGAATGAAAAGAGAATTGGTTTCAAAGTCAGACATTTGGTCCCTAGAATTGCCTTTGCTAGGTCACTTCACATTTCTCTCTCACTCCCCATTAATTTCCTAGCACTGTAATAACTGGTGGCCTCAGACAATAGAAACTTATTCTCTTACAACTCAGGACACCAGAAGTACAAAATCAAGGTGCCAGCAACATTAGTTCCTTTTGGGCCTTGCGCAGAGAATCTGTTAGTTGCATCTTCTAGCCTCTGATGGTTACTAGTGACCCTTGCATTCCTTGGGTTGTTGATGCATCATGCCAGTCTCTGCCCCTTTTCCTATTTGTTTTCTCTTCTTAGAAGGACCGCAGTTATTAGATTTAAGGCCAACTTTAATCCACTGCAACCTCTATACTAGTCAGGATTCTCCAGAAAAATAGAATCAATAGGTTGTATATAAATGTAGAAAGATTTACTATAAGGAATTGGATGACATGATTATGGGCGTTCACAAGTTCCAAGATCTGCAGCTGGCAAGCCGAGGACCTACAAGAACTATTTATTATAGTTCTAGTCCAAAGGCCAGCAGGCTACAGATCCAGGAAAAGTCAATGTTTCAGTTCAAGCCTGAGTCAGGAAAAAAAATACAAAAACAAAACAAAAAAATAAACAAAATGCCCCAGGTAGAATGTAGTATGGTAGAAGGAATTACCCCTTAGTCAAAGGAGGGTCAGCCTTTATTGTTCTATTTAGGCCTTCAACTGATTGGATAAGGTCCACACATATTAAAAGCAGGACAATCTACTTTACTTGGCGTAAACATTAAATTTATCCAAAAACACCCTCAATAATGTTTGAACAAGTACCTGTGCATCACATGGCCCAGCCAAGTTGACACATAAAATTAATCCTCACAACCTCATCTTAACTAATTACATCTGCAAATACCCTCATTGCAAAGAAGACCACGTGCTAAGGTTCCAGGTGGACATGAATTTTGGGAGGACACTATTCAGCCCACCATACCCTTTCCATGTTCCAGTCTGTGAAGTGAGGGTCTGGTCCCTGAGCAGAGTTTCCCATACTGTGGTTCAGAGAATTCTCTTATAGGTTGGAGGCAGGTCCTCCATGCAAAGAGGAAAGGTTGGAAAATGCTGCTAAAAAAAAAAAAAAAAAAAAAAAAAAGGACAGGTTTCTTTATCACTGGCTCTCACTGTGGCTTTATTTCATGAATGAGTAGCATGAGTCTTCAAGAGGGGAGACACAGTTCTGCTTTTCCAGGGCTTATTTGATCATAAAAACTCCTCTTTGTTTTTCTTGCCATATCTATGAACACCTTGCAATCCAGAATTCCCTGGAACCCAGTCTCAGAAACACTGGACAATAATTTCCAAGGAGTCTTCATTTTCCAGTAATCTGTGATTCTATCAATCATTATTTCTCCAATTTCCTTTTAAAGAGTAAATTCCTCTTGGAATACAAGTGGTGGTTTAAACTACATTTATTATAATGTTACTTAAATACGAACAAACATAAAACTACCTGTAAATCCTTTGCGTTTCTGATTCTTATAGAACTATAAAACTCAAACAAATGTGCAAAACTAATTTCAATGAAAACCAGTAAAAGCAAAATTAACAACATTAATTTAACATATTATTTTGCTGGAATTACATCACTGTTCACAATGCACATACAGTGTGTTCTGTTCCAATGTGCTTCAGCAAATCTATTAGAACATGCTACAAGTGATCTCATTTTCCCACCTGTTTTCTAGGCAAATTCCAGAAATGCTGTATTTGCACAGCTCCCAGGGATGCCATTTACCTTCTTACAGTGGGACCACACCACTTACATATTTCTTATATTTCTGTTCTTATTACTGGTAAGCATTAGGTCTCCTTCATACCCATACAATAATAAACACAAATAGACACAGCTATAAAAACTGTGGGTCGGTTATAAAGTAGCCATCCAAAAGATCCAGTGTCTGTCTTTTCTTTAAATTATCATTAGACTATGATAGAAAGTATACCTACATATATGTACATATGTTTACTATATTATTATTTACATATTATATACAATATATACAAATATTATGTAAATACATAGTGTAGTATGTATAAACAAATATAGTATAGAAAACAAGTAAAAAACTTGCAAACCCCAGAGATTGTTTGCAGATCTAATTCCTTGGAGTCTAATTTAAAACTGTTAACTGTAGATGCTTGTGGTTCTTTCCCAACAACCTAAAACTCCTTCAACAGAGATCTACTCTGCTCTTTGCTTTCACCCTCTTCCTAGGGACAAAGAAAAAATATGCATGAAGATGATGCTTAATCACAGGTCCTTATCTCTAGTGAGGAAATCATGTCCATAAACTTTCAACTTAATGTAGAAATCTGTGTACAAGTAAAAGTGCTGTAGGACTTCTACAAACTCATAATTTAACCTTAAGAAAGAGGAATGAAGTCTGATGATACCCCCAACTGACTATGAGGATGCCCTAACCATAAACAAATTTCATTAATTCAAACTAACTGGGCTATGAAGAGGCCAGTATGAATTATAGAAGTCTGGATTAAATTTTCTCTTTACTACCTAGGAACGTAACAACTCAAACTAGCATAACAAAGTGTTAAGAGGCAGAGGTCCTTAATAGGCCGTTTTAATGAACAGGTAAAAACAGTTTAAAATTAGCACAATGATTGTTTTCTTGCAAATTGATTCTCTACTATTCTATTAAGCATTTTAATTCTCTGCAATCTTGTTTACCCCAGTAATTTGCTAAGAAAACCCTTTCTTTCATAGTTAGAGTAGAAGCAACATTTAGCTCAGGCCGGTCCAAATGAGCAAGAGTTTCAAATTAGTAGCATCTGATTTAATTAGGTTTTACTAATAGCAAGTCAGGAAAATGCATTAACTGGCTTAGCCCACTAGGGGTTCTCTTTGTGTGCTGACGTTAATTGCTGCCATTTACTTCATTGCCTGTTGCTTCCCTCCCCACTGCCTTCTTGTTGACAACAGTGTGGGGGACTTTCTGACAAACCTCACTCAACATCCCCAGTATTCTCAGCTCAGCAGATGGTGTATGAATGGTGATTTAGCTGTCAGTCTGCATGATGAGATTAGAGGGTCACCAAAAGGCCACTCTGGCCAAAATCATTCCTACCTTTTTATACCTGCAGCAAGTCCTGAAGCAGCCATCAAACAGACATATCTACCTTTAACATTACTTCTTGAGGACTTTAAAGATTTTTGTGCCCTTTTGCTAACCTCATAGTATGACTTTTCCTCTCATCTGGCTGTTAGCCACACATTTGATGTACATGAGCCTGGCATGAAATACTTGTTTCCATTAATTTAAATTTCATAAAGTTATGCTTTGTCTTTGCAACTAAAGGTAACTGAGGACAGAGGCTATTTTTCTCATTTTTGCCCAACCCTCTCCTCCATTTCAATTCATTAGCACAGTTCTGTGCAAATAATAAATACTAAGGATCCATTGATGGATAAACAATAATTTACATACAACCATAAACAAGTAAAACTTAATTGTTCATTAGCCGTTTTGTCACTTAATAGACAGTGAGGTCCTGAGGGAACAGGATATGGGACAGAGAGGCTTTGTCAAGTTTCCTGGAATATGAAAGATGTAAATGAGCATATAGGAGCCAGGAAAAAAGGAGACGTGAGATTCAGAAAGAAAGAATAACATTCTCTTAATTCCCATTTTGCTCCAGCTAAAATTACTCAGATGGCATGGCTTATCAAACCAAGGCAAAAATGTCTGAACAAACTCAACTCTTGCTATGTTTTTCCCCCCATCACAAAGGAGGAATTTCTCAGTTTAAAAGAAGCATTCATAGTACCCAGGCCTGGATAGGAAGCAAAACACATCAAATAACATGAAATAAAACCAGGAGGTGATTTCAAAAAAGGATGCAAGCAAAACATGTTTCAACCCTACAAGCAGGTAACAGCCAGGCAATTTGAGAAGAATGACAGTCTTGGGGTGTACCATTCTCATTCTCCAGCTCAATAGTTAAATATTCAAGAAACACTATTGACCAAGTATAAGTTGTCAACAAGCTCCCCCTGCATTTTTATAGAGGAAAAATTGGCCTCTTGGAATTATTTGATCAATTGAGGAATTTTTTAAATCATGAGTCTATTTCCTGGAAACAAAAGTTTAATGACTTGAGAGTCGCTCCAAAATGGTTTTGTTCACTGAAATCCCGAGCATAGAGAAATAACTGGGACAATGAGAGAATGTGGACAGATGGCCGTTTTCCTAGAAACAGGGAAGGGAATCTTCCTCCCCTCTAAGTTCCTCCCCTCTGCCTGGACATCCATTAGCCAGGAAAGAAGGTACCACAGGGGAAGCTACCTCCCCCTCAAGAGGCCCTGGAATGTGTTTCTAGGAGCCTGCGTCTTGGTCAGTGGAAGACTTAGATCCTTAGCCTCTGCTCTAAATACTACACAAGTGACTTTGGAAAAGCTATTTAACGTTGCCAGTCTTATAATGGACTGTTTATATCCCACAAAAATCCAGATGTTGAAGCCCTAACTTCCAATGTGATGAAGGTGGTGCCCTTGGGACATAATTAGGTTTAGGTGAAGTCATGAGAGTAGAATTCTTATGCTGGAAGTGGTGCCCTCATAAGAGGGAAAGACACCAGAGCTCTCTCAAATACACACCAAGGGAAGTCCATATGAGCACACAGCAAGAAGGCAGCTGTTTTACCTTCTATTATCAGGACCCTTATATTCTTATTACCCACTCACTCTACAATCATGTTCTGTGTTCCTACTAGGTGTCAGCCACCATGCTATGGAGGAGGTGATGTAACCATGAAAAATAACATTCCTACTCTCAAGCACCTTTCAATTGGTGCTAAAACTAGATCCGGTAGCTGTAATAAAGTGAACTCAAGGAGTTCCCTGCTCCTAATCTCCAAGAAGTCTTCTGTAAAAGGGAGGAATGGTTCATAAATAAAAATGATGTATAGTATCATCTTGCAAGAAATCAGATTATTGGAAAAAATTTATATCAGAAGTTATTCCAACCAATCACTAAGAAGGCATTTTCCTACTGAACATATTAATAATCTTTACTAGACTTAAAATCATGTTTATTTTATTCTACTCTAGTTCTAAAAATACACAGTGCTCTGAAAGCCAAAATCTAATTTGTAATTTTCACGGCTGAATCACATCTATTTCCTCCTAAATCGGATACTAGCGGGCACTGCCACCACTGCTCAATAGCCACCCCACTCAAAACCAATAGCTTCCCTGGAGAGGGCCAGAGGTGTTGGGTTAGTTCCCATTTATAGCAAGCTTGAAGAAGAGCGTCTCTGAAGTAGAAAGTATTCAATCAACAGGCAGAAAGGTGGAGTAGATGACCCTTAAGGCTGTTTCCAATCCCAGATTCCATCATTCTTGGAGATTTTGGTGAATGAAATGTAATGGACATCCTAGCTAGGCTGTGAATAGAAGCAAGGTGCTCTCATTTCCAATGTGAGATTTTGTAAAACAGGCAATGGTCAGTCTGGTCTTTAGCTCAAGGAATCAAATGTGTACATTCTAGCTTAAGCTTTCCCTTACTACCTATAGACAAACACTAGTGATTCAGTACAATGTGGATGAGGTTTTTTTTTCCCTCCGTATTTATTTGTATTATCTTTTCTATTATTGACAATAAAGGCTTTTAATCTCTATACCCATCAGGCTCATGATCATGGAATGATAGAACCATGTGAAGATAGCCCTGCACATGCCTGTCCCCATTCTTTTGTATCTTTTAGTTAATGAGAAGAGTTTATAGGACAAATACACAGGTTAGCAAATCATTATACCCAAACCTGCAAAGCTTCCTTTAAGCTTCAAATTCTAGAATACAGATATAGAAGCATTTACCACAGGAAAGCTAATGATAAACCCTTAAGAGAATATTGGGTCCTTAGGGAACACTGCTCCTTCTAGTTAGGAGTCATGTGAGAGGGAAAGACAGCAACAGCCTCCCCTGACCTTCTCTTTGGGCCCTGGACAGAGACTAAATAAAAACATGGAACAATTTTAAAGCTTACTAGAATGTTCACTGGAGGAACTTTAAAAAAAAGGTACAGTGGCATGGCAATCTAAGAGCCTATTTGTCAAGAGGGATTCTAAAATTTGATGATTCAAAGAATTAGGCACAGGTTCAAAGGACATACTTGCTACCAGTAAGGACATTCTGGCTCAAAAGAATGAAACCTCTCCAGCTAATCTCTGGCCAGGACAAGAACCAAGGAATATATGCTCCTTATGGCTGGGGTTTTTTTGGTTTTGTTTTGTTTTTGTTTTGTTTTGTTTTTTAACAATCTATAGTTTCTCACAGGGATTCGTATATCATAGAAGTTAAGAACATGAAATCTGGAGTCAAAACTGAGTCTAAATTCCCAGCACAATTCCATATTATCTGTGTGACCTTATGTCATTTAATCTGAGGCTTTTTTTTTCATTTTTATAAGAGATCAATAGATTCTTCAGAATTGTTCTTACAGAATTGTTGTAAGATTAAGTGAGATAATAATATGTGCAGAACTCCTAGCAAAAAAAAAATAGGTACTTAATATTATAAATCCAGATCTGGACTTTAAATTAATTTGAAATAATATACAAAACAATTTTATTTAATACAAACCTATTATACATGAATAAATCATGATTAAAGAGAGGACAATTTACTCAAGATAACATAGCCAACACAGCAAAAGAATATGAACAGACAACTTACTGAATGGGAGAAAATATTTGCAAATCATATATCTGATAAGGGATTAATATCCAAAACATGCAAAGAACTCATATAACTCAATGGTTAAACACATACACAAATCTGATTTTAAAATGGGCAAAAGATTAGAATAGACATTTTCTCAAAGAAGACATACAGATGGCCAATAGGTCCATTAAAAAATGCTCAACATCACTACTCATCAAGGAAATGCAAATCAAAACCACAATGAAATATGATCTCACACCTGTTAGAATGGCTGTTATCAAAAACACAAGAGATAACAAGTATTGGTGAGGATGTAGAGAAGGGAATCCTCATGTACTGCTGGTAGGAATGTAAATTGGTGCAGCCTTTATGGAAAATACTAAAAACATTCCTCAAAGTATTAAAAATAGAATTACTATATGATCTAGCAATTCCACCTCTAGGTCTTTACCCAAAAAATATGAAAATACTAACTTGAAAAGACATATGCACCCCTATGTTTATTGCATCATTATTTACAAAAGCAAAGATACAGAAACATAGGTGCCCATCAGTGGATAAATGGATAAAAAAAATGTATATAGTGTATATACACACACACACATACATATATATATGCGATGGAATATATATACATACGTTCCATTGCATATATATACATATATATGCAATGCAATATATATACATATATTCCACCGCATATATATATGCGATGAAATATATATATATATATATATATATATATATATGCGATGCAATATATATATATCTATGCGATGCAATATATATATATATATATAGGGATGCAATATATATATATATGCGATGCAATATATATATATATGCGATGCAATATATATATATATGCGATGCAATATATATATATGCGATACAATATATAAATATATATATGCGATGCAATATATATATATATATATGCGATGCAATATATATATATATATATATGCGATGCAATATATATATATATATGCGATGCAATATATATATATATATATGCGATGGAATATATATATATGCGATGGAATATATATATATGCGATGGAATATATATATATGCGATGGAATATATATATATGCGATGGAATATATATATATGCGATGGAATATATATATATGCGATGGAATATATATGCAATGGAAGATATATATGCATGTAATGGAACATATATATGCGCAAGATATATATATATATATATATATATATATGCGCAATGGAATATATATATATATATATATGCGCAATGGAAGATATATATGCACAATGGAAGATATATATATGTATATATATGCGCAATGGAAGAGAGAGATATATATATATGCACAATGGAAGATATATATATATGCGCAATGGAAGAGATATACATGCGCAATGGAAGAGATATACATGCGCAATGGAAGAGATATACATGCGCAATGGAAGAGATATACATGCGCAATGGAAGAGATATACATGCGCAATGGAAGATATACATGCGCAATGGAAGATATACATGCGCAATGGAAGATATATATGCGCAATGGAAGAGATATATATACGCAATGGAAGAGATATATATATGCGCAATGGAAGATATATATATATATATATGCAATGGGATACATGTATATGCAATGGGATACATGTATATGCAATGGGATACATGTATATGCAATGGGATATATGTATATGCAATGGTATATATGTATATGCAATGGAATATATATATATGCAATGGAATATATATATATGCAATTGAATATTACTCAACCATAAAAAAGAATGAGATCTTGCCATTTGCAATTACATGTATGGAACTCAAGGACATTATACTAAATGAAATATGTCAGACAGAGAAAGACAAACACTGTATATTCTCCTATGTGGAATCAAAAAACAACAAAACCCCCACAAAACCATGCTCATATATACAGAGAACAGATTGGTGCCTGACAAGAGGTGGGAGGGCGGTGTTGAAGGGTGAGCAAAATGAATGAAGGGCATCAGGAGGTACAACTTTCAGTTACCAAATAAATCCATTATGAGATGTATAACATGGGGACTACAGCTAATACTAGATTGCATATTTGAAAGTTGCTAAAAGAGTAGATCTTAAAAGTTCTCATACAAAAATGTGTAACTATGTAAGGTAAGGAATATTAATTAGACGTATTGTGATCATTTTGCAACGTATACAAACTTTGAATTATATTGTACACTTGAAACTAATATGTCAATTATACCTCAATAAAAAATAAATTTAAAAGAATGATATAGCTAAGGAGTCTCAGGACCATAAGTCTTCTAATTTTAGTCCACTGTTCTTTTTTTGGCACCATGCTCACATATATTGGGGTTATTTACACATCTTAAATATCCCTTATTTTCCTATGGATCTATTCCAACAGCTTATTCTTTCCCTAAAGGGACAAATTCCCAAACTGTGCCACCACTCTATAAAATAAGATTTCTGTGAAGAGTAAGTTCTAATTCTCCGAGACCCTATGATCTGGATCTTAACCTGTTTCATCATATGACCCTTAAGATCAAATGTGTGCGTTCTAGCTTAGGCTTTCCTTTACTTCCTATAGACAAACACTGGCCATTCAGTACAACTTTGGATGAGTTCTTTTTCATATTTATCTATTCGCATTATCTTTTCTAGCATTAATAATGAAGGTTTTTATTCTCTAGACCCATCAGGCTCATGATCATGGAATGATAGAACCATGTGAAGATACCTCTGTGCACTCCATCTCACGCACACAGGGCATACAGCAATGGATCAGTTAATCCAAGACCTTGGATGAGTCAATAGGAGTTCTTGAGTTAGAATCTAAAAAATATGAAATTTAACAAGAAATTTTTTTTCCTGTGAATTTGTTTTCATTGGGATAGAAGAGATGGATTGGGAAATGTCATTTTGGTTATGGCCCACCAGGTAAATGTCCAAAGAATATGAAATTTAAAGTGGGAGGGATGCATGGGGAAGTTGGGCACCTGTCCCTTCTATCTTCATGGGACCAGATGACTGAAGTGTCAAGAACTCTATGCTCTGAGCCAAGCTGAAGAGCTAGGCAGGCAGAGAAAAGAGAACAATTCCATTCTTAGAGGAGGGAGAGGTTCAATGTCCTAACAAACTTCGTTGTTTAATACCTTGGAACAGGTGATTTCTTTGGCCCCAGTTGTTTGCCAATTTATTATCCCATGGAAGTCCTAGAACTATATTGACTCTATGTAATGAGGACTCTCTCCTCTGTCTCAAGCTTCAAGATAGGAATATCTTGGGTCTCAAACAGAAAGGAAAATTAAGCTATTTGAATTCTGAATTACTTATACAACACCACAAAGATGAACTTACAATCTAAATCACCCAAAGATAAAAATACTGTTTTTCAGTATACCTTGTTCTGGGAGTTAATGAAGTCTCTCTCACTATCCTCACTAATATCAAGCTTTACAGAGATTAGTATCTGTTTCTATGACTCTAAAGATAAGATTCACACCATTCATTGCATTTCTTTCTAAATTAGACATGTGTGAGCCTATGCTTACAATGATCAACTCCAATGAACCACACTTCATTTCTATGTGAAGGTCTCCTAAATTGCATCTGCAGCTTTGGGTTCCCTTGAGTGTCAATCTCCTATTCCAATTGTGCATTAAGCCATTGAGGATAATCTGTTGTAACCAAAAACTGATACATTTAATACTACATTTCATTTTTCAGATCACTTCATACCTTACAATAGACACTATATAAATACTTGTTGGCTACATCCATAAAACTGTTTATCTTGATATTAACATTTATTGCTTCATCATTTCCTCGGTTCACAAGCCTCGTGCAAGTTACTTTCTTTGACTCTGCCCTTTCCACGAACCCTCAAATCCAATCAGTCATCTGTCAAATATTTCTTTGAGACACATCCACTTTTGTCAACACCAATTCAGAGATATTATTTTATGCCTTTTTATGGAACTCCCCACTCTGTTTTCCCCCACATTTTCTTTAATCTTTTTAATCTATAGTTGCCAACCATGGTTTTGACAGATTTCACATTTCCCTAATACTTAAGTATACTGGACTTCCCATTTCCCTAATAAATATATTGAACTTCCCATTTCCCTAGTAATTAAATGTACTTACCTGTAGTGCTTTAGAAAGAGACAGAGTGGGAGACCAAGGGGAAAGGCTTCAGGACTCCCTCATCCCTTCTTACACCAGACACAATTTTTTTCTTCTATTTTATGTGTTGGGATCTATAGGAGTTTGTTTTAAATTTTTATCTACTGGCAAACACAAATTTGGGAATCAATGGCTCATATGTAAAGACAACACTCCTTAGCCTGGCATTTAAGATTCTCCCAGTCTAGCCCCACACAACTCTACAATTATAACTCATTTTATTTCTCTTCAAGTTGAGTTTTCTCATTAATACTCTCATTAGATCTTAGGTCTTTCCACCTTGCCCTCTTATGTTTCTTACCTAAATGCTGTCCATCTGTGGTAGTCATTAGTGGTATTACCATAAATTCCTACTTCTCTACTCCTCCAATGTGATACAGAATTGCTTTTCTGAGGATCATGTGTATTGTTCTAACATTTAGATGCAAGTTACTTGTGTCAGTTACAGAACAGAGCATTCATTGCCTATTTTGGACCTTCTGAAAGTCTGGCTTTCTCTTTGTACTGCAACTTGTTATACTCCAGATAGTGGTTGTTCCAGCATGCTGGGTCCCAGAGTAAGGGAAGATCAAGCAGATGTTCCAGCAGAGTGAGTGAGAACTCAACATTAGTTCTCTTAAGCCACTAAGATTTTGAGATTGTGTTGTGATCTTTCCTAAGCAATACACTGTCCTTTTTCAAGGATAAACTTAAATAAAATCCTTTACAAGGTTATTTTTTTTAACTAAGCTATTTTATTATGTACTCTGCACTCTCTACTTCTGCCAAGGAAAAATGCTTCTCAATGAATATCAGTGGCATATTAACTAGCCACTCCGTAGAATTACAAGAACATGTATAATTATTTGTACTCATTTGGCATGTAAATCGACAGATTGCCCCACATTGTTAAGCTATAAATGTGCATAACTATCTTTCACATAAACTCTTCAATGTGAATACCCTAGTAGGTCTCAGAGTGGAAAAAGTATTGCTGTCTGTGCTTCTCCCTCAGTCCCAATCAACCCCAATATATTTATCCAGATTAAATATTTAATTGATTAAATTGATTAAATTAATACCAATGAAATTGTTGAAAGAAAGGTAATCTCATAAAAATACAAGTAAAAAAGTTTGCAGCCTAAGAATTAAGTATGTGTGGGTGTGAGAAGGCTTAGAGCCTCAAAGACTACTCACCATTTATTCATTCACCATCAGCCACCTCATCCTTGACTGTCTATAACCTCCTTGACTTGAGACAAACCAAATGCATTTTAAGGTTCACTAAAATATGGAGTAGAGGATAGTGACCCCACTTTGCCATATCTCACATACCCACTGTCTGAAATCCAGGGCTGTGTCAACTTCCTTTTGTTATATAGACCACAAGGTTTCAGACCAAAGATGCTGAACAAGCATTTCTTTCTAGATTGTTGGAATTTGTTCAATTCTCCACAGATATGAAGTTGAAACAGAAAATTGGTCACTGCCCAGAAGTACTAAAAAGAATTGATAGTAGTTGAATCTTACTTTGTACTTTCAGTGTGCCTTGCATTGCTGTAAGCATTTTGCATGTGTTAATTTAGTATAGCATGGTGGTTCATATGGATGCCTGGATCAAACTGCCAGAACTCAGGTCCTTGCTTTTTAATTACTACCCATGTGACCTTGGACAGGCAACCTCTCTGTGCCTCAGTGGTTACATATATGACATGATGATCATAATCATATCTACCTCGCAAGGTTGCTGTGGAACTTAAAGCAAGTAGCACATGCCTAGATCTTAAAACACTGTCCAGCACACAGTGCTAGCTCAGCACATCCAGGCTATTTTCACTGCAGGGGGCCAGCCAGAATGTATACCCAGGACTTAAAGAATGTTGCTGGTGAAAGTCACAAAAGCCAACACTGGGGAGACTGAGTGGCTCAGTTGGTTAAGTGTCTTACTCCTGGTTTCAGCTCAGGTCACCATCTCAGGTTGGTGAGATCAAGCTCTGTGTGGGGCTTTGCACTGACAGGGCAGAGCCTGCTCGAAGTTGTCGGTCTCCTTCTCTATCTGCCCCTCCCCTGCTTGCTCTTTTTTTCTTGGTCTCACTTTAAATAAATAAACATTAAAAAATAAGCCAACATAAAACATCGCAGCTCTTAATATGTCAAGAGGTCTATCATGAATCAGCTATCATCTCCCACTAAGATAAGGGAACTGGTTCCTGACAGAGATTCCTGCTGCCTGGCTGTTGTGCTGCTCCATTGTGCATTGGAGAGTTTTTTCTCACTCAAGAGATAACAGGACATATTTTACTTGTCAAGGCCTTTCATCTGGGACATTGTGGGATATGATGACAATTCTTCTAGCATCTGTTCCTCACCAACACATGCTATGTCATCTCTGGGCAAAGCTTTATGGGAATGGCCTGCCACTGCTAAACAGGACAAGAACCCAGTATAATTCTCTAGAGAAGAGAGGATGTGGGTATGGCCTGTGATAAGTTTTTAAGGGCATAAGTAATCACGGGATGGAAAAGATGGGCTATGTGGCAGGTCTGGGCTCTGGAATCCTGCTAGGAGATACTCCCAGGTTGCTGTGTCATCCAGCTCTGTGGCCACAGCCTGTCAGTATTTCATTTCTCAGAACATCCATAGGAGGCAAACTAGAAGTGAGAAGTCCAAATTGGACAGGTGAGTTGCAGACTGGGTTCATGCAAATGTAATTATGGCAACCTACCAAAGGCTGGCTTGGGCAGGAAGAGAAGGAAGGAGAGCCATGGCCCCTCCTTCTGAAAGGCGCAGCTTGGAACCTTGCTTCTCCCTCTCCATTGCTGCCCAAAAGGTATGTGAGGGGTTCTCTACTGCTGAATGGTAGCCCCACTGGCCAACCTGGGTATTTTGCAATAGGAAAGAATTTCAGCAGGAAACAATTTTACAGGGCTTCAACATAGTATTTATATTGTCAGTTTAACCATACTATCATTGTGAAGAAATCTAGAATACATAAAAATATTTGTATTCTTGACTTGTAACCTCACTTTTTAAAATGCCATTCCATGTTACATTTCCCCAAATATTTTTCTAAATAATACCTTACCTAAGATTATAACATTTGTCCTCTGCTCCCCATGCTTGAATGAGTAGATTGCTTCTAATTTCTTAAAAATCACAAAAGGCAGAGAAATCTATTTGAACATAAATCTTTATTGTAATTTCTGCCTATTTGCTTAATATAGATTTCTAGTAAAAAAAATTTTGAGTCACACAGTATGAGTATTTTACAACAATATATATAATTTCCATATTTATTTTTCAGGAAGGAATTTTATACTTCTACAACTGTGTGAAAGAGGCTAGTTCTTCATAGCCATCTAGGCTCAGTGATAGGTAGGCCAGCAGATAGATAGATATAGATAGATATAACTATAGATATAGATATATAGTTGATATAAAATCAATCTCTCTCTCTCTATATATATATATACGTATATATGTGTATATATATAAACTTAAACTAAATTTAGAAGTAGTTGAAGATTCATCCACATGGAACAATCATGGCAAAATGCCATAAAGTTTTAAACAGACTAAGTAATATTTGAATTGAGAGGATAGAAAAAAAAAAATCAATGAAACTAAGAATAGTCAAGGAAGACTTCAAGAGGCAGCTGGTCTTAAGGTGAACCTAAAATGTTTGTTCACATAGAAAAAATATATACATACATGGGGAGGGGGGGGAAACTTAGACAAAGAAGCCAAAATAAACAAGAAATATTGGTGAGGGACTGGGGGAGAGGGGAGTATTGTCCTTTACAAACATTTTCACAACTATTCATTCAAGTAATATTTACTTGATGCATATTAGGTATGTGGCAGTGTGCTACATGTTGAAACTATAACATAAATAAAACACAGTTTTGGTCTATGAATGAAATAGCCCCCTATCTGGCCTCCTTGCCTCCAAGTTCAATCCACCCAATCTATCACTAACACTACCATCAAAATATCCTCCAAACTATAAGCCTGTGTATATTATACCATTTTTAATAGCAAGATAATTTTTACAGGGTTGGGAAACTTCAGTGGCTTAGCTACACTTAATAATAAAATCCAAAGGCCTTAGTTGGGTTTTCATGGCATTTCTCCATCTGGAGGCTTCCTACTTCCCCTTCTAACATCTAGCATCCCTCTCTTTCCAGAAATAAGCTTCTTTCAGTTCCTTGAACTGAACAAATGCAAACTCTTCACACAATGTCTAGACTCCTGGAATTCACACACATTGTTCCTCATCTGAAACATCTCTCACTCTACCCCACGCTCTTGGTCCACACCTTCCCCTTAACTAACACCTGCTCATCTTTCAGCTGTCAGCTTCAGGATGACCTACCTTGGTATTAAACATGTGTTAAAGATCCCTGCTACATATCCCCAAAGCACCGTCCACTTCCTCTGGTATAATTCCCAATGCATTTTATTGGCATAACTTCTTTTCTAGTGGCTCCCTCGAGACTGTGGGCTCTATAAATATCAAAACATTGTCCTTCACACTCACCTCTAAGTTCCTAACATAGCATCTTGTACATTGTAGTTTCTTAGTAAATGTATGTTGAAATATTTTGAAGTGAATCCTGTTGCAGGGGGCTGGGTTGGTACTATCATTCAGGTTGAAGATTTAGAACATTGACTCATGGAATCCAGAAGAACCAGCATAAGTTCTGAACAAAACAGAACTCAGGCTCAGAAGACTGAACAGTGGCATGTCAACATAAGAACCTACAGGATTTGAGCTGTTCGGTTATCTTACAATAAGTAAGTTCCTATTGTGTTATCATGGACTAGGAATCAGGAGACAAGACCCAAACTAAGAGGCTTTGGAGTCAGGCAAATTTAGATCCATTGCTTATCTCTACCATTTTCTATCGGAGCTTGGGAAAATTTCTTAGCCTCTCTGCACCTGAATTCCCTCTTTTGTAATGGAGAAGTTAATGCCTCTTTCCAAAGGCCATGAGACCACATGTATAAAACCCTGCATACAACCCCCAAACTCTCACATTCACTAAATATTCATTTCTTCCCTTTCCCTCTCAGCTCTTCCTCTTACCTCCTGGAGAAACCTAGACAAAAATCACTTCTTCCAGGACCTTCATGCTGTCTACTGTAAAATTAAAGGATTCAGAGAAATCAGTAGTTCCCAAAACTGGTCAAACTCAAGCATCATCAAGAGAGCTTTGGCTGAAAAACTCCAAGAGTGGACTTAGAAGTTAGTTTCTTTCCTTATAAAGTTCCCCAGGTGATCCTGCAGCAGCCAGCCCAGCCCATAACTGCAGCCCAGTGTCAGGGAAACACTAGCCTTTTCCAGCTTTAACAGGCAATAGTTTCATTTTTCTACTTCTCACATGGAAAATGTTTATGCAATAAATCAGAATATGACTCACCTGGCTGGCATTTTTTGTTCCACCAGACCAAAACTATGCCATACTTGGCAGTGAAGATCAGCTCTACGTGTGTGCATGCGTGTTTGTGTGCATATTTGAATATTGAGGGCAGAGGAAAGAAAAGTATTCAAAAATTTTTACCTGCCTCACTTTCTTTGCTGACTGGCATGAGCTAGACCTCTCAACAATGGAGCCACTGCAGGATTGAACAGTGAACTGCCTACAGAAGGCTGTTCTTAAGTTGTAGACAAAGTAAAGGAACCTTTAGCCTTCTGCTATTATTATACCAATATCACATTGGCAGTTGACCAATGGTCATCGCCCTGTTAAGTCAACACCAGAAGATGTAGTCATTATGGACCCTCAGAACAAAGGAGAGTTAATAAAGACTAAATCAAGGCTGGTTCGAAGGTTGATTGTTAGTTTAACAGAGAGCATGAATAGAAACAAAGCCCATGAAAAAAAAAAAGTTGGGTGTGCACCAGGTAAAACAACAGAAAACACAAAAACTGAATGAGGCATTCAAGTGATTGAAAACCCATCAAAAAATCTGAACTCAAAGCCTGCAGTTATATGGCAAATTCCACAAATATTTTGTGAGCCCCAGATGTTATGATAAATTGATAAAAATCTATTAAGACATAGTCCATCCCTTTGAATAACTTACAATCGGGGGCGCCTGGGTGGCGCAGTCGGTTAAGCGTCCGACTTCAGCCAGGTCACGATCTCGCGGTCCGTGAGTTCGAGCCCCGCGTCAGGCTCTGGGCTGATGGCTCGGAGCCTGGAGCCTGTTTCCGATTCTGTGTCTCCCTCTCTCTCTGCCCCTCCCCCGTTCATGCTCTGTCTCTCTCTGTCCCAAAAATAAATAAAAAACGTTGAAAAAAAAAAAATTTTTGAATAACTTACAATCCAAAAATAAACCTAAAAAGAATGGTAATTAAGGACACACACTCTGCTAGTTGAATTACACATGACAACTTATTTAATCTTCCTAACAACCCTGCATTGTGGATATCACACAGATTCAACGACTTATCCATATTCAAAGCTAATATCAAGAAAGCTAGACTACCTCTTTATTAATAGATTGTACAGAAACATGTTATACAGAAGATATTTCTAAACATTGCTTTCTAGTGCATAATCATAGTTTAAACAAAGGACTATTTCGTTAAGAATCATTAAGCTTGATGAGTTTCTCTGTGACAGCCCAGAAACTTAATGGTATCTTGAGTTTTAAGGTAAAAGATTCTGATTCTTGAAGTGCCATTGCCATTTGGGTGTTAACCCTAGAATTAGTTCTTGCCAGCCACGTGAATCTATTCTTCCCTCTTCACTAAGCCAGAATAAGCAAAGAACTTTCCCCTTATTTACACCCACGTGTTGGGTAAAATGACAGTCCAAACTGCAAGAAGTCATATGAAATGCTAGCTGGGCATTGGTGGGCAAAGGCTCATGCCAAAAGTACTGAAGCAGTGGAGACAAAATTCACCCAGTGGCTCCAAGAACAAAAATCCACACATTTTCTTTCTTCCTTTACCAACAAAAAAAAAAAAAACTATCCCAAAACAAACAGTCTATCTAGGCTAATAATTGAACAACCAAGTATTCACTACTTCCCCAAACTCGTTTTAAAGGTCTCATTGCTAGAGCTGGAAAGAAATAGAAATAATCTTTGTGTCTGATTGGAAACAGGTTTCCTGATTATCTTGGGCTTCCACGTTTAACAGCTCATTCCAAAAAAACAATCTCCCTTCTCTCTGCTTGGCCTAGAAAGTTTCTGACTTCATTGGTGCATTTTAACAGAGGCTGTCCCCCTCCAATGTGACCTGTCATCATTGAACTTTGAATATACAAATCCCAACCATCCCCTCCCCCCAAATTAGCTGAACACATCTCCCTGTTTTGACTCACATTAGATGGTTGCTACTGAACTTGAAAAGGTTGCGTCTCACTTCCTGGCATCGTTGGACAGGTTGCAAATCATAACCACACTAATTAGCACATAGATTTCTGGGATTTTAAGTATGCCAGGCATAGGATGATATAAATTGGGGAGAGAAGGGAGAGAAAAGGGTCACTCAGGAGAGAAAAGAGAAGAGAGGGAGCATGGGCAAAAGGAATTTGAGTGACGTTATTTTATTCTCCAAAGCAGATACCCAAGGGAGGATTAGCTTCAGGGAAAATCCTTCACTATTATCCTTACTTATCTGTTACACAGGAATAAATATTCTCATTCTTATTAGATCCTCTTTTCCTCTTCTTCTGGCTCATGGAAACACAACAGGTTTGGGTAGGTACTGAATTAAATTATCTCTGGCCTTACTATCAACTGCAGTCAATTGCAATCCTATCTATTATATAAATGAACTAGAAAAAATAGATCTTTAGAAAGTTTTGGAGCTAAGTTTTCCACTCCTAGCAAAAAATAGAACACTACCATATTTTTAAACTATACATAGGTGTATATACACACACACACATATGTAATATGTATATACATATATATGCATACATACACATATAATTCACCTATGTATATACACGTTTATAGGTATATATACATATACACATGAATATAGAGAGATATGAAATGCCTCCAGTCCCCAACAAATAAAAAGGGACTTTGTTAGAGAAAAAAAATTCCCCACAGCTGTCGTTGAAAGTGAAGACTTAACTTCCTTGTGCCATCTACCTCCTTCCTCCCTAAAGCCTCAGGCTAATAATGCATGACCATTCTCTAATTCGGCATATGCACGAATGTATCAGAAAAAGCAGACTGTATGTCTTGTTTTCAAACTTTGTCTCCTTGCTTTCTCTGCTCTCCTCTACTCCCTGCACCCCCCCCCCCCTCCAGCCCTTCAAATAGCTCTGTCCTAAATGAACCTTCCAGGCCGGTCTGATGTTAAAAGAGAATTGTTTATCTTGGAGTGTAGACATAATTGACAATTAGAAAAGAGGACGCTTTTAGCTCTTGGTCAGGGCACTGCGCTCCTGGACAAAGTGCTCTTTTCTTTGAGGCAGGGTGGAGTGCTGAGTGACTCAGGCAGTGATCTGTGCATGTTTACACTTAGGGCCTACCAGAGTCAAGGACAGGAGCTTTCTGGGACAGATTTCCCTACCAACTAATTTCAAATAATATCAATAACTCATAAAGGGTAAGATCAAATGGTTCTACCTCCTTCTGGTGAGGATTTCTAACTTTTCCTCCCATGTGCTGATTTATGGAAATTGACTTGCAGAACTGAACCCACATCTGACCTCAGTTTTTGTTTTCAACACCTACCAGAAAAACATGCTATATATAGGAACAACCAGCTTTGTCCCTGATTCTAATTTGAAGAGTTAGACAATTAATGGCATTTTTTTTCAAAAATTATTACACTATTATCTCAAATGTGACTTATTCCATATAAATACATTTTTATTTTATGCAATCTTTTATACTATTCTCAAAATCCACAACCAATACTCCCAACAAGGGTAACTATTCTAATGTGTTTAATAAACTTTTTAGTTTTTATGTTCTTAAAATTAGGTATATTTTATCTAAGTACATGCACTTTAGATTTTCCATAAAAGTTATTAAATTATATATCTCACTCTGCTTGTTTTCCTCACTGTATTTTTAAGATCCATTTAGGATATTTTGTATGCATGTAATCTATTGCTTCTACCAGTTCTTATATCTCAAATATTCTATGCTACCCCCTAAGTCCAGAAATGACTGAATTGATCTTTGAAAAGAAAACTAAAGAATGGTAATTTGCTCTATCATATATTAAGAGACACTACAAAGCCATAATAATAAGAACAAGACCAATAGATCAATAGAAAGCCAAGAGACAAATGCCTACATATATAGAGATGTGTACTATAACTTAAGGAGCACACCGTAAACATTGGGGTAAAGGGAGATGGTTTAATAGGTAATGGTGGGAAACCTTGCTCACTATAGATGTAGAAATAACTAGGTATTTAATGCTACACTCAAGATGAACTGTAGAAGGATTAAAGTCCTAGTTGTGAAAGGTTAAAACTATAAACTTATAATACATAAATATGAATAATTTTATAATTTAGGGAAACCCTTTTAAAAGAAAACCTCGGGTCCCTTGGGTGGCTCAGTTAAGTGTCCAACATAGCTCAGGTCATGACCTCATGGTTCATAATTTTGGGCCCCACGTCAGGCTCTTTGCTTACAGCTCTGAGCCTGGAGCCTGTTTCAGATTCTGTGTCCCTCTCTCTGTCTCTCCCCCCACCTCTCTCTCTCTCTCTCTCAAAAATAAACATTTTTTAAAAAATTAAAGAAAACCTCAAAAATAGAAATGTAAGACCAACAAATGTGAGGATATATAAAAAATTAAGAAGTTCTGTTCAATGAAAACCTTGAGTGACAAAGCACATTTTGAATTTACCAATTGGGTTACAAGAAATTGTTATTGCTTCTTTTCACTTGACCTACTCCAAAAGACAAAGAATATGCATTCACCCTTTCTGTTCAAAATTAATGAACAAATCACTCTTCATCTTCTCTAAGCTCTCCATGGGTTTAAAGATAGTGACTGGAAACACCTTATCTTTCCAGTCTAACCCAACTAGTAGCCCCAAAAGGGAAAAGGGAGTCTTGGAGATTTTTCTGATATATTAAGCAAGAATGTGTCCATGGAGATATTTTACTCGTTTCAAAGCATCAAAACATATAAACTCATTTCTTCCTCTTCTGTCTCAGGCCTGATACTAAGCATGCACAGAATTCCTTAGATAGTTCCTCTGAAAGAATTCTGAGCTTGCAAAACTGACAGAGGTTGGGAGTGTGTTGGCAGGAGAGAGATGGCTGAATTTAAGACCTATTTTGTCCTCATTTTCAAAACAAGGATGCAGGAAAAAGTGACTACTTGCTATTTAAGGTAGCAAATTCTTTCCAAGCTTCCTTAGCAGCAGTTGTAAAATAAGAATGCATTCAATTATAGGCATTGAAAACTAGAAGGAACCATGAGAGATCAACAAATCCAGACATCCTCCATTGATTACAACAAGGGAACTGTGGTGGAGAGTGCTTAAGTGACTTGTCCAACGTCACAAAGCTAGTTAACTGAACTTGGACCATGACTCTTCATTGACTCTTGGCTCTGCTCACATGATTCTCTGACTGTATTAGTTGAGAGGATTCAAAGTGCCATAGTGACCTCACAGTGTTGCTGTCAGACATTTCTAATTCTTAAGGGAAACAGCAATAGTTGACATCTGTCAGGAACCACACAAACTACTAGGTTCAAGGTAGTTCACACTTTTCATGTATTTTACTTTTGATGGCATTATATCTTAGTGAAGCTGGATTTTCATTTCTTCCTGTGACTAACAGCAAGTATCACACAGTCATAGTGAAACAGGAAATAAAGGTGACAGCGTCCAATCTAATTCCAAGGTTTGAGAATTTTGCAGGGCCCAACAAACATACATATGCCATCATCGAGTGATTATAGTTATTTAAGAATGAAATTAAAAATTACATATATATGTATATATATATTAGTTTCTCAAATGGCTATTAAATTGTTAGGACATAAATTGTATTAAGTTGCTTAGACATAACTACTTAATAAACAGAAGATTTAGCTATTTCCTTTGGCCAAGGAACTGTTGGGGGGGGGGGGTGGATGTCTGAGACACAAATACAAAAAAACAAAAAGATTTGGGAACTTTTGCCTCATTCTCCAGTCAGTCAGAAGAGTAATCTATAGTTGCAATGGTGCCTCTTCAGAGTCTTTGGGAATTGGGATGGGGGACCTTGAGGACCCCCATCTGAAATTCAACAAAGCAGCTTCTTATTTACTTGTTCAACACTTTGCACATACCCATAGTCATTTATTTGGAGAAAAGGTTGAGGAGCTGGGGACAAATGGATAGAATCCACAGGTATGGTAGACATATTGGATTGGGATTAGGAGATGAAGAGATTCCTCTTATTAAAAATGTTAGAATAAAGCATAATAAATTTACTCCTGACTCAAGAAGAAGATGCTAAAAATACAACACCAAGGAGTACTAGAGGGATCATTAAAAATAACCCATTGTAGTTCCAATGGAAATCTTCCCAGGCCTAACCTCAATTTACAATTTAGTCCAAGTTTAAAAGTATTTTTAGTTTTATCCTAAATACAAATAACTTAGATTCAAACTCATTAGTTCTCATATACCTACAGTTTGATGTATTATTCATTTCTATTGATGGTATTACCTTGTTTCTGTCGCAGACTATGAGTCTGGAGTTCTCGCTCACCCAGCAAGAGGGGACACAGAATTGAATATGAGAGACGCTAACATCAAAGAGGAGACAAGAGCCCGAAAGAGGGCTTCAGTCTCCGTATTTATTGAGCACTCAAGATCTTACACGTGGTGAACGTGAAGAAAACAATCAGATAGTAATCATTAACTTGTGTGTGTGAGAAGAAAAAAGTCTGGGGGGCAAGTGGAATTTGTGATCAAAGTATAATAGTATATTGGCATCAGTTGGAAAGTGATTTCCTGCAGGTGATATAACAAGTTACTCCTGATTCCGTTACACTATCTTCCTAGCTAACCTCAGGCACTTTCGCCCCATGGTGGTGACTTTCTGCCCTAAACTTTTTTCTAACCCATTTATGTAAGTAGAACTTATTTCCCCACAGTTCCAAGTCACCTAGACTTGAAATTTAGAATTATTTTTGCCTCCTTCCTCTGTCTTACTCTCCACCATTACTTCAGGCTCCAAATCCTATACGTTTTATCTGAACAATCTCTCACTCACCCTCTCCTCCCTCCTTTATGTGGTGATATAGCTAGCTGAAGTAAGGCTGCGGTGCTAATTTAGCCAAGCAAAATAATGGCTTTTCCAAAGGGCATATAGGTAGTTATAGGAGTGGAATAAAGGAGGAAGTTATGGGTGTCATCGCCATATAAGTGATATTTGAGGCAGCAAAAGAGAAGGTCAAGAAGAGAACTTAAGAGAATACATATAGCAGCATGAGAAATAGTGACCCCATCAGAAGAGACAGAAAACCAGTCACCTAGAGAAAACTCCCCTATAGTTCAGGATCATAGAAACCAAAGGAAGGAAAGGATTGAAGTATCAAACTGTATTCATATATCATGGTGGCCAAGGAGAAAAGGAAAATATAGAGAAATAGAATGTCTGGACTAAAAAAAAGCTATCATCTCATTGAAGATAGAACGTAGCCACAAAAAATTTAAGAGTAATTCGGGAGCAATATCATCTTTAAGGCAAAACATCTATTCATAGGGGCCAACAGCAAAGATGAACAAAAAGGTGGAATTTAAGTTTTCTATTATTTTTAAATTCCTTTAAAGCCTATTAAGCTTCTTTGAAGCTATTTACAATGTGTTTAAAATAGGTATTTTGATGATGTGGAAGTCTATGGAAACTTATCATACATTTATACAATCGAGTTATAAGAAGGTTTATGGAATGATGGAATGTCAACACTCACCAGTTCTCCAAAGATTTTGTCATCCAAACATTGCAAACTGATCGCTTATAAGCTATTTCTAGGCCACGGGTGTTGTTCTTTAGTACATTGTTTTTTTGTTGTTGTTGTTATTTTGATCCTTCCACCAATAATTAAAAATAAAGAGATTTCACATTAAATCTTTGTTTTTAACTCCTTTTAAACAATCAGAAGGTGCCTCTGTTGTGGACCAGCATACCAACATGGCAGCAGTCAGCTGCAGATGAATCGTAGTTGCCCCCTCTGAAGAAGGGCCAACCTTGCCTGATTACTCATTGGTACCCCTGGCTTGGCTCTTATAGATATCCTGGTTTGCAACCCTGCTAAAGTGCAATCTGCACATTTTAAGAATGAGGAATATCCTGGAGCCTAGGATAACAGAAGAAAAGACAATTGCTCAAAACCCATGGCTTGCTAGAGGCAGTAATGGCCCCAACTTAGAATTCTCCCCACCCCATCTCCTACTTTGGGATTTATGGAACTAGGACATTGCATGCTAGGAAAAGTCCTTAAAGAGGAATAATTCCATTCCCAGGTCTATTGCTTATCTTTGGGTGGATGACTTTTGACAAGTCTGTCCAATTTCCCTCATCTATACAGCTATAATAATGGCATGTGCCCTACTTACTTCATTTTACTTACAATAGAATGGAATACTATTTTTTTAATGTTCTCTAAAAATAAGGAAAACAGTGATTTTTAGAACATTGGAATTAGCCAAAAGTCATGGGTTCTAGGGCTACTTCCTCCACAAGCCAGTTGTATGACCTTTTATAAGTTTCTTAAACTCTCCAGATTCAAATGGAAATATTTTATTTTCCATGATCTTTGCAAGGTTAATCTCATTCATCATGTTTTAAAATGTTTCTCTTGAACTAAAACCTTTATTACTTGGGCCTAACCCAAATGTGAATTAAACTAATAGAGAATAAAAATGGACTATTGAGCTGGGTCTATTTTATGGGAATGTCAGAAGCATACAGAGATGTTGATAAGGTGCCGTCATTTGAAACCTCAGCATCTCCCACCTTGGCACAGACCTCATCAAGAGTAGAGATCCAGAGCAGAGGTCAGAGAAGAAAAGTAGACATATAAATGACTGGAGAAGTACTTCCAGGATGCTGAGTCAGCTGAAACAGAGCTCCAGCTGAGCTCAATGGATCTTTTCTCAGTTACCTGGAACGTTGGCTGGAGACTGCTTGGCAGAGCCTGCTGGGAAGACAATTTTTAGTCCATCGATTCATTTAAGCTGGGCAGTTTGCCCCAGTACTTAGGCACTCAGACAAAAATGCCCTTAATCACTGGCAAACCCTGAGATGTAGAGATGGCCAGTGGCTCAATCAACACCCCAGGTCTGCCTGAAGAAAGATGGTCTAGAGAGCTCAGAGTGTCAGTCACTAAGCATTCACAAAAACTAAGCCTTGACTTTTCAGGCTAAAACTCTAAAAAAAAAAAAATCCCTAATTTTAGTGTCAGGAACATTCTACCTTAAGACCACTGCACTTTTGGGCTCCTGGGTGGCTCAGTAGGTTAAGTGTCTGACTTTGGCTCAGGTCATGATCTCACGGTTTGTGAGTTCGAGCCCCGCATCAGGCTCTGTGCTGACAGCTCGGAGCCTGGAGCCTGCTTCAGATTCTGTGTCTCCCTCTCTCTCTGGCCCTTCCCCTCTTGAGCTCTGTCTCTCTCTCTCTCAAAAATAAATAAACATTTAAAAAAAATTTTAAAAAGAGCACTGTGCTCTTTCACCCTCAGTCAAATCAAGAGCATCTAGGGAGCAGGTTTTGAGGGCATTGCTCATACTGTCCCCTCTGACTATCCCTGTGATCTATGCTGGACCAGCTAGTACTTATCCTAGGATATGTCTCCTCCAGGAAACTTTTCCTGGCCCCCTTCTTTCTATTGGATCCTATCCTGACATTCCTCAAAATTTTGCTCACTTTCCACTATTATATCACCTCCACAGCATATTGTAACCGCTTCTTTTCTTATTTACCTGCTTGATAAGACTCTTTGAGAGTATCTAATTATCAATCTGTAGTGTCTAGCATAGGAAATACATTAACTTCTTAAATGCTTATGGAGGGAAGGAGGCATAGGTGACTCTTCTGATGAAAATGAGCCAGGTATTGACTGAGGGAATCAAATGGTGCAACCAAGCTGTGACCAAAGTCCCCAAAAGCAGTACTAATAGTAGAATCCAGTGTCTGAAGGGTCAATACAGTTGGAGGAAAAACCAATCCTGGAATGGAGAATCAAAAGGACTTTGGTCTCCTTTTGACCCCATCACACAGTAACTGCCTAATGCAGGGCTAGACAATACATAGGCTTCAGCATCCTCATCTGAAAGTTTTGGGAGGACCAGGTGAGACCATTAGTGTATGAGTATTTTGAAAGCTTAAAGTGTCCTGTGAATACAACGGATTATTAAAGTATCACCACTGTGAAAGAATTAGGACTACTTCCTCTCATCAATGTATGCTTCCCGAAAGCCTATGATCAAATAAGAAAAAAAATCATCTGTTCCTGGTTATGAACATGCTTTTATAAGATTTCTTCATGAACTAAAAACTCTGACAACACAGAGATTATATCACATTTTCATAATCATGATAAGGATGCCTTAAGCAGATAGAACATCATAGAGTTCTCAAAACATACTAATGTTGGATTTTTATGAGAACTTCAGAAAGGCCAGTTAGGACAGCCCCAATTTACAGATGGTTAAACTGATATCCACTGCAGATAAGTGACTTCCTCAAGATTATATACTTGGTAAACATCTAGAATAATGCTAAGCACAAGTTCAAACATACTTATGGAAATATAGTGCTGGAAAGGGTCTAAAAGTAAACAATTCCAACTTTCTACATACTGAAGGAAACCTGTCTGACAGAGGGTAGAAGTAAATTGGCAATCACTTAAACACTTTTTATTTTCCAGACACAAATGCTTTCCCATTAATCTTTCATCTCAGGAGCCAGTTTACTCATTGTATAAAATATAATAATTAACATATTCCCTAGGTTTTTATAATGATGAAAGTAGATAATGTGTATGAAGCACTTAGCAAGGACAATTCCTGGCACATAGTAAGTATTCAATAAATGTGAGTTCTTATTACTCTTATTCCTATAATTTTCATTAGTCTACTTGTGTTTTTGTTTTTGTTTTTTCTGGATGCTATCCAGCCACTTGGATCCTTTTGTTTCAGATTCTTTCACTGCTTCAGGTGATTACAGGGAAATCTGTTTTCACGATTCTCTAAATCATCCTTGGTGGCGTGGAAATTGTTGGCCCTAATCTCTCTCTGCATCATAGAGACTTAGCAATGTGATGAATTGACAACAGCTGAGTCAAAGACAAAGCCTTTCAAGAAAGCTAGATTTTTTTTCTTCCAGAATCTGAAAGCAACCTATTTGGCAACTTGCCATTTCAATAGCATGACTGCGTGGCATTCAGTATCCTAAAAATGTAGATGCAATTCTTGTAAAATAAAGTTTTACAGCGACAACTAACTCTAATTTGAAGTATACTACATGAAGTGTCTTACTTATGTTAAACCCTTTGAGCGTGACCCAGAATGTGGGCAAGACCATCCATTGGAATGTAGAGATAAACTATTAGAATCTCAAATTCTGCATTAGCGCAATCTCTTCTTTGACTTTTACATTTAAAGTGGGTATTTTGTGTTCATAATATATTACTGCAGTTGCACATGTACAGAGTTTCTTAGTGAATGTACATGTATTTGGGGGTCTGTGATCATAATTTTTATAAGACATGTAATCACACAGGTTTTAAAATCAATGGTTTATAAACATTCTGAGATTAGCAGGTGTTCAAAAAGTTACTATATCAAAATCTTCACCATTATCCATAAAAATAAAATAGAAGAGATTGCCCACATATAAACTAATGTTGTCATTTTACTGTTTTCAGTATGAATTTGAAATTAGTTCAGTTGCCTAAATATGTACTCTGTAATTCTTTATAAAACCTAATTAATATTTATTACAGTCACTGTATAGAAAATGGGTGTAATATGCTACCAACATTCAAAGGAAACATTCCAAAGAACTGATGCGAAAGTAAACTCAAATCCAGCAAAGACCATGACACCCTTCCTTTATAGCAGTAGACCAAATCTTAGTCAATATTTTCATAAATTTTCATGGTACAAACAGAGACAAATACCAAGTGCCAGGTAACCAAGTTACACCTCACTTACTTCAGGAAATGCTGTCATAAGCATGATTCAATTCTCACTTTCAAGTCTGAGATGATTCTAGATGCATGGCCTCCCCTCCAAAAGTGAAAGATGTCTTCTCCATGCTCCTCAGGGTAGTTAATCACTTCTAGGGATTGACAGATATATGGGAATCTTTCAGAGAATTTTTTCCCCCATTTTCAGTTCTGTTTCCTCCCTTGGAGGTTTAGTGATGAAAGGTTACAGACTGAATGTGATCTTCCCACAAATTCATATGTTGAAACCCAACCCCCAATGTGATGATAAAAGGACGTGGGGCCTTTGAAAACCTATTAGATCGTGAGGGTACAGTCCTCATGAATGCGATCAGTGCCCTTAAAAGAGATTCCAGAGAACTTCCTTGCCTCTTCCTCCATGTGAGGACACAGTGGGAAGATAGCCATCCATGAACAGGAAGCAGACTCTCATCAGACCCCAAATCTGCCAGTTTCCTAATCCTGCACTTCCCAGCCTCCAGGACTGTGAGAAATCTTTGTTGTTTAAGCCACATAATCTACGGTATTTTTGTTATAGTACTCTAGGTAGACTAAGACAGGGAAAATAGTGAGGTAAGCCCCACGGATCTCTGCAGATACCCTCAGACACCAGAATCTTCCGAGACTACTTTGGAGAAATATACTACCGCCCTGACTCCATTCTAACAATTTCCCTATGACCAAGCAAGCCTGGCAACCTAAATCATGATACCCTGAAAAACATAACTTTTCACTAATGAATGTCCAAGGCTAAGTTTCCTAATCATTTATGAGTCGTAAACTGAATGATCACCAAAATATTTTGCCTTCCTTTCGGACACCAGGAATACTACATTTCTCAACTTTTTAAAATCTAAATGGAGCTATGCAACAAGTTCTGTCCAATAGAATGTGCAAAGAAGTGATGTAAGCTACTTCCAAGCCAGGCCCTAAAGAGTCCTAGAATCATCCTTACTATTTACCTCTTATCATTATCTGACCAGATGCAAAGTATCCAGTGGAAAACTTTAAAAAGACCATGGAAATGAGCAGAACACTAAAGAAAAGAAACTTAGTCATAACTCATGAAAGGAGAAATGATAAGTTGGACTTGATTAAAATTAAGAACTCCAGTTCTACAAAAGTCACTGTCAAGAGAATGAAACAAACAAGCCACAGGCT
The DNA here is from genome assembly GCF_018350215.1 of Panthera leo. NCBI lineage: Eukaryota > Metazoa > Chordata > Mammalia > Carnivora > Felidae > Panthera > Panthera leo. The sequence goes on from NC_056690.1 coordinate 65,059,017, forward strand.
GGGAGAAAACTCTTACAAGATACATATCTGATAAAGGACTAATATTCAAAATAGACAAAGAACCCTTAAAATCGATAATAGGGAAATAAGCAGCCCAACTAAAAAATAGGACAGAGGATCTGGACAGATACCTCACCAAAGATGGCAAATAAATACATAAAAATATCCTTAAAATCATTTGTCATTAGATAATCGTGAATTAAGACAAAAAAGAAATGCTTCTGCATAGCCATTTTCTAATAGCTAGAAATTAGGAAATTGTTTGGATTTTTGGTTAAAACCCAAAAAACTTGCAGAGATTCAGGGATGGCTCAGAAATGGTAAAATCAGGCCTAAGATGCTGCTGCTAAAACTACTTTTCTCAGAAGAAGCCAGCTCCCATGGATCTCATGAGGGCCAGCAGGGGAATCCTAGGGTAAGAAACACCTGGGTTCTTCCATCTCTCCACCTGGACTCCTGGGAACACACTGATCTTTTGCCATGTTCATAGTTTTGTCTTCTCCATTATGTCCTATATGGTTGGTGTCACATGTTGCAGGACCTTATTGGGTGGCTTATTTCAGTTGGTAATATACATTTGAGGATCCTTACATGTCCTCTTGTGGCTCAGTAGCTTGTTTCTTTTTGTCACTGAATGGCATTCCGTTGCCTGGATATACCCTATTTTATGTTTTTTTTGTTTTGTTTTATTTTGTTTTGTTTTGTTTTGTTTTGCTTATTGAAGGACATCTCAGTTGCTTCTATATTTGGGCAGTTAGGAAGAAAGCCTCTGTCCACATAAAAAATATATAATAAAAACAAACTGAGAATACCAATTGTAAACAACACATGTAAAACAACAGAAACTCTCACTCATTGTTGGTGATTACAGCTACTTTGGAAGTCATTTTGGCAGCTTCTAACAAAGCCAAACCTAATGTTACCATATGATTCAATAATTGTACTCCTAGGTATTTACCTAACTGAAAATGGATGTTCACACTAGAACATGCACATGAAAGTTTATAGCAGATGTATTCATAATCACCAAAAACTAGAGGCAGCTGGGAAATTCTCCAACAGGTGAATGGATGAGTAAACTATGATGCATTCATATAATGGAATGTTACTTGGTGACTAGAAAAAAGATGTGATCTATGGAACCATAAGAGACATGTGTTAGTCTTGGATGCATGTTTCTAGGTGAAAGAAATCAGTGGGGGTGTTGGGGCACTGCTTACTCAATGGTTCCAATTGTACCACATTTTGGAAATACAGAATTGGTGGAATGGTAGAAAGATCAGTGGTGATGGAAGGATACAGTTTTGAATAAGTGAAGCTCCAGGGATATTCTGTGGCATTGAAACTATTTGATGTTATTGGACTGATAGAATGTGGAATGTGGCAAACTAAACTAACTGTGTTACAAATGTCTGAAACAACAGAAGGGGACAGGGACAAAAGGTACTGATCTAAATAACTGCAAATGAGTAGAACCTGCAAGACCAAGGTAAAAGAAAACTGACATAAGTAATGAATTTTTGCTAATAAAGTTGTCTTCCCTGGGGATACACACACACACGGGAGCGTGCATGCGCGCGTGCGCGCGCACACACACACACACACACACACACACACACACACAAATTCTGAAACCACTATACATAATGGCACAATTAAGAAAACGAATGGCAGTTGGGGAAGCCAGGTTTCTCATGTTGAAGTGGGAGATTACAAATAAGAGACTAGACTGATTCATGTGGTAATGGATTACTGTTGAAGACATCAGTAAGAACTTATGTTTATTTTAATATAGGAGTAGATGGTGACATAAAGAAAAAGTCATATGTTTATGTATATATACATACATTTCTTTGCTCTGTCAGATGATTCTGTAACAACAGCATACCCAGCACCCAGTTGTTATTTTCTATTATCATTGTCCAGTAGAAGATCCAGAGTCTTTTGGAGAAGTGGTTGTGTCTAGGACTGGGGAGGAAATATACAATAGGAACCTGGAGTGTTTCATAGAACCAGTAGGGAGGTGCTGAAAAAAAAAGCACAGTGAAAGGACTATGAATATATTAATAAATGGGGATAAAAAGACAAATATCCCTTGCAGAAGAATTACAAATAATTTACATAGATACTGCATCCTCAAAAGAAGTGTTTCTGCTGCACTTAGTAACTTTCTTTCAAAGAGCACAGTAGCATGGGAAGGGGATTGACAAGGGAATAGTAACTTTACAGTGGAGAATCACAACATAAATTACTTCAACCAAGTGATTAAAGCAATCACCGACAATGGTAAGTCATTTTGATGAAAATATCCTTAATATCATGTAATGAAAGTGGTACTTTACCTCTATAATCTGCCTCCCAAATACCCATAACCCCACTAAAAAAAAGTCATTAATTATTCATGTAGAACAGAACATACTTTCCCAACCTTCCCAACTGAACTGAACTGACCATAAGTAAGAAACAAATATTTAAGCCGCAAACATTTTTAGAAGTGTTTGTTACAACAGCCAGAAAAGTTGACCAATACAGATTCCTTTGAAAATATGATGAAAGACCTTTCCCTTCCTCACAGAACAGTGCAAGTATGTCCATACATACAAAAGATGGGGTGCAGATTTCAGGAGCCCATTAGGGACCCCATTACACTTTTTGCTGGGAAGAATCTAGTAATCAGTATCAACACAGGGTCCTACATTTCCCCAGTGGTGCTTTAAAATTCTTCCACCATCACAACTTTTATTTTGAATATTTTTATTTGGGGTTTGATTAATCTGGTAGTTTCCCTCCTACCAAAGCCCAAATACTTTGAAACCTAACTTCTTTCTTTTGGTCTACAATTCCCAGAGGGACAGATGAGTAAAGTACCACAGGCAGTTGTCCAAGGTATCCATGGAGTCCAGTAGTGCAGAAACTTTCTCCTTCCCATTGGGAGAAACCGACTGAGCTTTTGGTATAGCATTGGCTCACCAGGACTGAGGACAACTATGAGCTATGGAGTGTAACTGAACAGACTTTCTAGCTTCAACTATGCCAACAAAACATCATTTCCAATATAGTTTCTTTGTCTCTCTTTTATGTCTCCAGATCTGGGTAAGTTTACCAAGTTGTACCTGATATTGAGAGGAACTAAAAAGCAACCACACACCAACACTAAGATTGATTGCCATGTGTCACCTTGATGCTGTAGTCATACTCACCCCTAACTTCACTCTCCCCACCCTCTCCTTCACTCATATTATAATCAATATCTGTGTCTCCATTTCCCTTGTTCCTCCAGCTCCCCCAGGTTAATCAATGGCACCTGGCAGTAAAAGTAGTATTCAAATCAATTGTATAATCTGGCTGCATTAAAAAAAAAATTGTAGAATGTGGTTTTGAAATTTTCCCAATGTATAAGTGGTTTGTAGAAATAAATGTGCATTTACTTCTATATCTGCTTGTTTGTGAATTTTTAATTATTTACTGGTAATCTGAGCAGCTTTTTTAACCAGCAAACACAGTGTGGCACAACTGACAATGATAACTAAATCATGGTGGCTAGAAGCCCAACTTTTCCCAGATTTCCCTCCCTCAAGTAGTTCTTACAATCACTGGAGAGGCTTATAGATCAAGAATCAGTCCGCCAAATCAGGATCATCTACAGCTTCTAGTCCCCAGTAGCTCCTCAGAGTAGCTGCTTTTGGCTTGATTAGGCTTCTATGACAGATGCTACCAGAAGAAATGAGAATGCAACCAACCCTGATGCTTCTGGACCTAGTACAGGGTTGCTATACCTTTTAGCCAGAAACCCATGTGGCACCTCCTCTGACAGAAGATGACCCTTCCTACTTCTGGAGTTGATGGCTGGGAAGGAGTAGGTACAAAAGAGTCATGAACCCAAAAGAGTAAACACCTTTACTGATACAACTCTCAACTTACACACACAACCAGTCACCTTTTCCCAGAGGAGCTGGGTTAGACCAACTTTTAGCTTCAGCTGTATTCAGAACTTCCATTTCCAGAGACTTTTTCTCAGAAGTTTCTTCAATCCATCTGTCCACTTGTTCATGCAAAGGACCACATAGGAGTCACTACCTTGACTGCACCTAAGCCCTATCATGGGTGCAGTCAAGATAACGTGGTAAATACTCCATTGCATACTTACACAAACACAAAAAATAGATATAAACTGGTTGCACAATACTAGGACTTTCTGTAAGTTACTCATAAATATTACTTTTATGTTTTAATTGCTCTTTATATTTTTATTCTCAAGAAAAATAACGCATATTTATTTACGTATGTACCAATGTTTAAGAATATCACTTAGTCCCCATATGCTGAAGAAGAAATCATTATCCAAGGAGAAACAAAAGTCAGAATGGAAAGTTTTTGGGGTGCCTGGGTGGCTCAGTTGGTTAGAAGGCTGACTTTGGCTGAGGTCATGATCTTATGGTTCATGGGTTCGAGCCCCGCATCCGGTTCTGTGCTGACAGCTCAGAGCCTGGAGCCTGCTTCAGAATCTGTGACTTCCCCTCTCTCTCTGTTCCTTTCCCAGCTCATGCTCTGTCTCTCAAAAAATAAATAAACGTTAAAAAATTTTTTTAGAATGGAAAGTTTTTCTCCCAAGTTTATTTGTCGTTGAGTGTGTTGTTTATTTCCATCTTCATGAACAGAAAATTATTACCTTTATCTACAACATTATGGGATTTTAACCCATAAATGATCAGTTGCCAGATTGACACTACTCATATTGTTAGTTTTATTTTTCAATGTCTGAAAGAAAAGATTTGATGTCAGTCACTATTAATGTAATATAAAAATATACATAAAGCAATTGTCAGAAAAATGTTAGAATTTCATTCAACTCACACAAATCATTAAGTATAGAATATTAAGAGGTCAGATTATTTTGAATACTAAGATAAGTAATAGAGCTTTGGATTTAGCAATGTCATTCTAATTCATAGTTGAAACAGTTAATGGCATTGGGGTATGTACTTAATCTGCATAGATTAAAGGAATCTAGAGGAATAGAATACGTTGCAAGAGACCTTCTGGGTTTTGGTTTGCTCCATAATAATTTGGAAAACAATGTAGAAATTTGTACACTCCTTAGGTTTTCTTCCTCTACTTAATATTTACTTTGTAATGCAATGATACTAATGACTTGTATTTGCATAACACTTCGTAATTTTCAGAGGCTATCAAATCCATTGTTTTGCCTGGACTTTCCAATATCCCTATAAGAAAGTAAAACAGGATTAACACCCGGTTTTAAAATGAAAGAAAAGAACAACTGGCAGGAGCCACAAGGCTTGGTGAAATCAGCATAAACAGAAACTTGGAGTCTAGAAATCAGTTCTACAGAATTTCAGTAGAGGTCTTTACACTCCTCATCTTCTTTAAGTCAAATGAGTTAAAATTTGAGTCTGGCTTCAACTTCCTGAGTAACCTGGTCAAATAAGCCACCACTCCTAAATCTCAGTTTCCTCATCTATACAATAGGAAAATTTCTTGCAACTTCATCAAGGTATGTGAAATTACCAGGACTTGTATAAGTGCTTAATAAATATTTATTCTTTTCTCCTCCTTCTATTATTTCCAGGAAGCCCCAGTCACACTGTCATAGCCCCTTTGAAGATTAATCTCAAAAAAACCACAATCAGTATTCATCTGTAACTCGAAAGATGTAAAGTTGAGAAACCATGTTGGGTAGTAAATTCAGTGAGGTGAGACAGTCTGCTAGGAAGTTCCAACATTTCTCTGAATTCTGTCTTGCCCCAACTCCATAAAACAACTTGCTACATCTGCAGATCTCCCCAAGGGCAACCTATCTCAAAATATTCACCTCCTTCCATCCACCTAGTTATGGGTGCCCTTGGCATACATCACTTTACTTGCTTGATTAAAAGACCCTGTGGCTTATCATTATATGAAAGGAATCCTTTGGCTTTGGGCTGGACCCCACACAGCTATAGCACATTATTTTGTCATTCTAACTCCCAGCTGGATATCTGTGAGATTTCAAGGTGCCATATGATCAGAGGAGTCAGTGTGGTACAGCAGATGAACACTGGACAGGATGAGGCAGACATGGGTCAGAAGCTTAATCACATCTAGGCATTGACTCAATAAAGTCTTTCTGAGATTCCTATTCTTCGTGTCCAGAATAAAGATGATGAAGATGTAGTAGACTGATCTTTACAATCTTATGAGTCTATGATGCAAAGGAGCCTTGTGGTCTTTGGCCCAATAATGTCAAAGAACAAAATCACACAAAATCCAATAAAGAAACAAAAATGGCATGGGAAATCTAAGGTGGTACAAGGGTTAATTTGTTAAAGTGTGAACCAGATGTTGAAAGACTTGCCAAACAGTCGATTAAAGCATGGAACGGAAACTTAGATGAGATGGATAGATTTGGTAGAGGGAGTAGGGTGAGGAGTGTGGGAGAAAGAGATGAAGGTGAGCAAATCTTCAAAGAAATTTGAGTTGCCTGAGGAGACACAACCAGGCAAGGGGCCAGGAAGCCCCTTCTGTGGAAAAAAAATGTACTTTGGCAACAAGAAGTGAAAGATTTTGGCTGGCCTGCTTATTCTAGGTCCCTCCTTCCTCCCAAAAATCTTGCATTCATTGCCAGATTATTCATCCTAATTCACCCAAATGTGCCTGGGGGATCTTATAAAAGGCTTTGTAAATGGGGTATAATTTGGCAGTCTTAGGAGATGAGTAGAAACTCATAGGGCCATTGAACTCCAAGCATAAGGAAGTACAGAAAGCATCTATTTGGTGAAGCACTTCTTTGGGTGCAGATACTGTGCTAGGTGCATAGTATGCCTCTCCTATAAACTGCACACCACCACCAGAAAGTAATTATTACCCCCATTTTACAGATGAGGAAAAAGAGTCTCAGAGAGGCTAAGCAATTTGCCTATAGTTTACTATAGTTCACTTGGCCCTCAAGTTTAAAACCTCCTAATTTCAAAATCTACCCTAAATCCATTGTGCAATTTCTCTTTTCCCACCATACCTCTCAACACATACAAAGCCACAGAGTCACAGAAGAATAGGTCTTGAAAAGTACTGTCTTTGCTTTCTCTGTATAAATAGAAGTACTGTTAGTGAGGTATGACAGTTCGAGATGTGGTTCAAAAGATAGGTTGAGGCCACGTTAGTGGTCTTGAAAACTTTAATGTAATCTTGTGGACAAGGGGATACCATTGATGTTCTGAAGGAATGGCAGAAGACAGACAAGTTGATAGATAATTAGTCTGATCTCTGGGCATAGTTCCTGGCACTGCCTCATGCCTCATTAGGTGTTTTTATGATGTTATCAGAATCATTTTTATTCTTGAGAAATGTCATCATCTAAAGTAGGTTTAGGTCTTTTCAGGCTACCTCTGCTATCTGTGATTAAACTCCTTTGGGGTCCATCATCAGTATATTAGTTCTAGATGTCTAAAGATGTTAAGCCCATTTCCCTAATCTAAGGGAATAAGAAATGCAGTTGCAGATATCCTGTTTATCTTACCTATCAGATTCTGATCAAGAGAATATTCCCTTTAAATAATGGTTCCTTGATGGGAACCCCATCAGGAAGTATCTATACCCAGTAGCATTCAGAGAGAGTTCTTTTCCTCATTAGAAATTTGGATTCATGTTTCTTTCCTGTTTTATGAACCATAACCCTTGCTTCCTAAAACAAAACCAGCCTGTTGTAAGTTATTTTTTTACATCATGCTCTATGCAAGAAAAGCAGAAGCTCATGTGAAAAAAAATAAAATAAAATAACAATAATAGTAATTACGGGACCAGTGCCACATGACAGCAGCAATAACAGCTTTCAAAATCCTTTGAGTGCAAAAGTCTTACTTGTTTTATGAGCCGACACATGGAGCTAGTCTTAAAAATAAAAAATAAGAATGGTTTCTTGCAGTTCAGATTTCATCAGAAAAAAAATTGCATCTTTAATTAAGATTTATGGGCCTCGGTAGGGCCCAGCAAGAGGAGAGAAATGGCTCAAGAGTGTAAAAACTAACAGTTAAAAATGGGGAAATATGATTAAGGGCCTTTAATTCCTCCTGCCTCTTTTGCAGGGCTTCCAGTGGCCCCAGGCAAAACCAGGCACTTATTGTCTTTAAAACAGCATTATTCTTGGCATAAAATGTTTATGAATCAAGATGAAACTTGTAAGGAATAATAATATCAACCTTACTTGAAAGGCTTTTCTTGCTAGAAACAATATTTAGTTTAATAAAAAAAATTCTTAAGAGAAAAAACATGCATAAAAGCTTATATGCAAGGGAAGATGTATATAAATTGATGTCTTGCCTGGTGTTGGTTGAGCATTTTTCAGTTTTCATAGTAGCATATGCTGGATCTCGCTGGATCTTGTTAAAAACTTTGAGATGTAGTCAGGACAGATATTAGGATCTCTACTTTGAAGATGAAGATTCTTTTCCAAGATGTTAGGCTACTTGTTCAAAGAGTAGAAAGGGACATAAATAAAAGTTTGATTCGAAGTTCATACTCACTCTAGTGTATCATAAAGCTGTTTCTCTAAGAATTTATCTGTGCATGTTATTTCTACATCACATACACATTTTTTAAGTTTCATGAGGGGCATTTTTCAAAAATGGAATGAAGAAAACCCAATAGTATATATTTCAATACTCTATTAAAACTGAACAATAAAGATACCTTGTGCATGGATATTAAAGTGTTATTATGAAATAATATACACTTAATTTGATACAGAAAATAGAATTCATCAAGTTTCAGCTTACATTCCTCCCCAACACATTAAAAATCACATTTGAGAACAAATCATTCCAAAAATACCTGTAGCCATCATTGTCCCCTCCATCACAAAGACAATTAATTATTCAATCCCATATTTGTTATTTTACTGAGAACGATTCCATCTCTTCTTTCTCTACAAATAGCATCTTCTAGGGAAGGAACTGTCATCATCACTTATTACTCTACTCTAACTGAAGTTGGGAATGTCGTCAATATATGATTTGTCAATTAAGTAGGACTTGCTTTAATTTTTAAAATTACTTCCTTAATGCTTCAAGGCATGTCCTTTTGATCTCATACTTTGATATTAATATATAAGCCATTCCTCTCATGATTGCATGGCTTAAATGATTCCTCACTCAATCCATCTTCTCAAATTCAAGTTTCAATCCAGTTCTAGCTCTACCATCCACATGAGCATCCTGTTCCTCCCAATGAGAAGAAGGAACACCTGTGGTGTCCATACCCAGCACTGGAATTTTAACTCATTTTGCTCTAAAGAGTTACAAATCTGGTAGTTACTCTTCTGACAACCTCAACTTTCCAGAAAGAGAAGAGAACCCAAAAAGTAGATGAAAAAGACTTTCCACAGGGTATTCAATATATTCATTATGCATAAAAGCGGTCCTCATTTTCTCACCGTTCTCACTAGATGAATCACTTCCATGATTTTAGAAAATATCCTTATGAAGATGATTCCTAAATCAATTCCTTTAGTCCCAAGACTGTTCCCAAACATTATCCCTAAAATCATCTGATTGAGAAACTGCGTATCTAACCACTAATGCAAACTCATTTAATTTAAAATTAAATTCATGATTGTGTCCCCAAAACTCTCTTTCCTTAGGTCCTCTAACAGTACTTGCTGTACTCATTCACCTGAAATACCTCCATTTCTATCAATACCCTTTCCATTTTTCAATGATTGGCTTGAATCCCATCATTTTGATGCAGACTCATGATCTCTTCAACTAAAATTGATCTCAATCACTTTTGAACTTCTAAAACCTATTGTAATTCTAATTGTTACCCAAGTATCTAAAACCAGTGATCTGTGTGATGTCAATAGAAATGCCTTTTTTGAAATAACTGTGCTTCAGTTTTATAAATGAAAAAAGTGTTTAAGGAGAGTTATCTCTGAAGTGAGTTGTGCAAGGTGAAATCGTGAGATACAGGGGGAAAAACATTAAATTTTCTATTTAAATCTATCTTAAATGGGAATCTATCTATTACTTGGGAATTAATCTATTAATTGGGAAATTAATTTTATCTATATCTGACATACAAGTTGCCTGCATTGAAACTTGTGTGAAAAGGTCTCATGTCCCATGCAATGCACAGGATTTCTCAGAAAACAGCAAAAATTTCTTGAATTCAAAGGATAGACAGTGGGGACCTCATTCTTCCATTTGCTTTCCAATTAAGGCCAGGTGTTGCAGTTCACTTGTGCTTAATCAAGTGGATTTATGGGTAAGGATGTCTATTATTAGCTATATTACCTTCACAATGAAGCAAACTAGCTTAAAATATTTCTTTCAAACTTATTTGAAAGAAATAAGTTAAAAACAGTAATGCAAACACAAATAATAAGAAAATGGCAGAGCTGAAATATCTATGTGTAGAATAAGCTCTTTATCAGGAATTCTATGAGAAAAAAATGAGTTATATAATTAGACTCATGGCAATATAGACTTTTAACCCCATGCTAATATGTATAGATCCATGAGATACAGCTATTGTAGTTATGATGTCATCATATTTGGGGGACACTATAATATATACATACATCATTTAAAAATTATATTTTATGATCTAATGTTCATGATCTATCAATACTATAGTGTCTTTTATAACTTATAAGTGAATATTCATATATACGGTTGCTTTTTTGTTTCTTTTTATGAATAGAGATATACAATTATGTAATTTGGAGACCACTGCCCTGGAAACCTAATTCTCATACAAGGGCTTCTAGATAGTGCATTGGTGGAGAGGTACTAGTGATGATGGTAGTACCAAATCCCTAGTGTCCCACAGAGATGCAAGTTGATTGGGCACTCCAACACTACAGAGTCAAATCTAGTGCTTAACATCAACACCACCACTGCCACAGATCTCAGCCACAAACATCCTATAGGAAATAGGCCAGGCTTCAGATGCTACAGCACTGTAACAATTTAACTCATTGAGTTGTTGACATCCATAATTTTTCTACGTGACCCTAGAGCAGCAAGGTCAGACAACATCAAGAAAACCTAGAACCATTTCATGGAATCACTTAGTTCTTTAAGTCTCCCCTCGTGATCTAATAATTTCCTTTCCTTTTTTTCAGCTTTATTATTTTCCATCATTTTATCTTCTATTTCACCTATTCTCTCTTCTGCTTCTTCAATCCTCATTGTCACAGTATCCAGTTTATTTTGCATCTCAGTTATAGCACTTTTTATTTCATCCTGACTAGTTCTTAAGTCTTTGATCTCTGCAGCAAGGGTTTCTCTGGTGTCTTCTATGCTTTTTTAGAGCCCAGCTAGTAGTCTTATGACTGCCGTTCTAAATTCTTGTTCAGATATATTGCTTACATCCATTTTGAGCAACTCCCTGGCTGCGATTTCTTCTTGACCTTTCTTTTGGGGAGACATTCCTCCATCTTGTTATTTGGCTAAGTTTCTGTCTTTTGAATGTTTTAAAAGTTTGTTACATTTCCTGCATCTGAGAATACTGCTATATTAAAAAGGGGTCATACGTTGCCCAGGCCATGGCAGTTCAGGCAGTATTTCTTGTGAATGCTGTGTGCACTCTGCTGTTGCATTTTGGCTGCTCTTTCCCACTACTCAGTCCTCTGCAGAGTTCCTCCTTGTTTGCAGTGGTGGAGTGTTTGGACATTTAACTAGGTGTGCTTTGGTTTGTTTGTTGAAGTAACCCTGGAAAAAGGGAGGAGGGAAAAAAGAGAAAAAGGAAAGAGAAAAAGAAACCCCCCCAAAAAAAAAGAGAAAAGGAAAGAGAAAAAGAAACAGAAACTCAAAAAACTATAAAGCTGATTCCAAAGAAAAAGGAAGGAAAAAAAAAACAAAGAAGAAGAAAAGGAAAAAGAAAGGAGCAAAAAAGAAAAAAAAGAAAGGAAAAAAATAAAGAAAATAGCCTAATTACAAAAGAAAAAAAGAAAGAAGAAGGAAGGAAGAAAGAAAGAAAGAAAGAAAGAAAGAAAGAAAGAAAGAAAGAAAGAGCTGTCTGTGTTGTTTTGAAGACTTCCATTTTCAGGGCATTTGGTACATGGGGGTGGTGGCTGTGTTGGTCTTCTGGAGGAGAGGCTCATAAGTGATGAATCACTGAGTTCTATTCCTGAAGTCAATGCCACACTGTATGTTAACTAACTTGAATTTAAATCAATAAATTTTAAAAAGAAAGAAAACCTAGAACCATAACTTTTGTCCAGTGATTAATCCTGCTCTTCATCATGTCAAACATCCAGTCTCTTGCCACCATCACTTCCTTAGCCCTGACAAATTTCATCTCTTAGGACCTTGTATATTCTTGCCTTTCCTCTATGATCAAGACCACCCTAGACCATCAGACGTATTCTAGTAACAGTGAACTCAAAGGGAAGTGGTAAGACTCCCAATTCCTTTCTACCAAGGGTCTTAGCTGCTTCTTTGTAGTTTTGTGGATTCAAACATGTGGGGAAGATGCTGTCTTCCAAGCTCCACATGACAGCATCTGAGACACAAATGGAAGTGGAAAGTTTAGAAGAAGGCAGACTCTTACTTCCTCCATCAATATCCTCAAAGCCCCAATTTCTTTCCAGGCATGGACCCATTACTTGGATCTTCTCATTTTTTCTGATAATTCCACGTAGAACAAGGGAAAACAGTAGAGTGTAGAGGTTTGCAACACAGGATTAAGGGCCAGATGGCCTGGATCACCTCACAATGCTACCACTGACCTGCTGTGTTGCCCTTGGGCAATCAACAAGGTCTTTCTGGCCTCTCCTTGCTGGTGGAATGAAAAGGAAACTGAGGCACTGAGAATTCAATGAGCCACTTCTTATAAAATACTTTTTACAGAGCTATCTTTCACATAAAAGTACCTAATAAATGTTAGCATTAGGAATTACTATCATTATTACTATAAATTTTCTGTTTTCCAAAAACTTCGAACACCATATGCTATTCTCCATATTTATTTGCTTAATGGTTAAATGAAGAAGTAGTTGAATAACTGAGTGATGCGTTTTGCCTATTATATCAAAATTGTTTTAGAAGTGTGAATTTCTTTAAACATAATGTAAGCCCACAATATTAAGATTGTTCCTAATTTGTATGTCTTCTCTACAATGCCTTATAATGCTGTCAATATTTTTTTGCTTCTCAATAAATATGGAATAATCACACACGCAAAAAAAAAAAATATCTGCCAAGCAGCCAATGCATATTTTTTTCTTTGGTTGGCCTCAAATTTTCATGACTTTAACCAAGAAAAATGACAACTGATAACAGGAATCTGAAAAATGACATGTTCCCTTCTCTCCTATGTAATTTTTAGTTGCCTATGTTGTCTGTCTTCCCTCTGGAGTTGCCTGTATTCCACCAACATAGTTTTAATCATCAGGGAACTCCCAGGAATGACTCTAGAGGAGACCTCTTAGACCTGCACATACCCATCACCAGCACTTCCATGTGGAAAACCTCCTACAGTGCCTCTACTGCATGGCCTCAATCTAAAAAGGCATAAAAACCAGGAAATCTTTGGGCTTGATCAGAGCCCTAGAGACATACTGGTGCCAAGCTGAGAGTAACTGAAAAGGTGAAGACATTGCCAAATACATGAATGTTAAACACAGGAGAAGAAATAGCAAGAGGAAGTGATCAAGACATTTAACATCAGGATATCCTGCCTGAAAATTTATGGTTTCTTTCCTGTAAAACATACTTATTCCGTGTGATTTGAGAGCATATAGTGAATTTAGGAAAAGTATTTTTAGAATGCAACAGAGAAATATGAACTTATAGATAGCCTCTGGGAAGCAAACTGATGCCTAGGGAATGCATTAAAATATAAGACTGTATGATCTCAGGTGTTACATCATTAATAATATATGCCTCTAAGTCCATGGTAAAGATACTCAAGTATCTTAAGGTACACAATCTTGGAGACGCTAATAAGAGATTCTTATTTTCTATGAGTTCATGGTTCCACATCTATCTACCACATGTTGATAGAACCACACTTCCTCGAGAGTAAGAGACCAAATGTCCATTCTACCTGGTCTGCCAGAGCCAGGAAAATAAACCAGTGATGTGGTTATCCCCACATGTGTGTTTCTTTCTTAGAGCCATTTGGCAACTGAAACCTCAAAAGTAATGTCTATTAGTGTATCAGTCATAATGGATTAATAGTGCTGTGATAACAAACATCCTCCAAAACCTCAGTGTCTTGAGAGCAACAAAGTTTCATTTCTTGCTCATACTACATGTCCATCTTGGATGGTCTGAGAGCTCTGCTCCACTACATGTCCGCTTCAGACCCCAGGCTGACACAATAACCATCACCTGGATGTTGACAGCCACTGTGGCATTGGGAGAGAGTGCTCTGGTGAAAGAGTCCTGGAAGAGGCATAAAAGTCTTCCTACAACTCATTGGCCAGAATTAGTCACATGACCCCATCCAACCACGAAAGGGCCAGTAAGTTTAATTTTCACATGTGTCTCAAAGGCAGAAAGAAACAGTGTGAACATCACTAAGAATTCCTTCAATCAGCAAAGATGAACAAATGTCATCTTATGAACATAAACTTAACGCCAAAGGCAGGGGGGTTGGAGGAGAATACAATATTATATTTGCTCTCTAAGAGATAGCAATCTTTTGGGATAAACAGAACATCCAGAAAAGTAACAAAAGTTAATTAGTAGTGAAGACCATTTACAATCAAAAGGAATATGAAACCCCTAAGTTCTAGAATGCCAGAATAGCACATAGTTTCCCCTTTAATATGTTGCAAACTATAACTGAAAATTTCATATTATACCCTTCCAATCATGGCTCCACATTCCACTCTTAAATTTATTCAAATTACTCTTGTCTAAAAATCAGTATGTTATTGGATAGCTTTCTCTTCCTTTCTAACATATTAGCAAAATTACTACCATGCAGAGATCTTACACACACACACACACACACACACACACACACACAAACACACACACACACAAACACACCCACATTTATATACCTAAAAATAACTAATGAATAAGCAAAAACAAGGGATATTCTCTGAGAAACAATTTTTTATAGTGGGATAATTTCTTTTTTTTTTTTTTTTTTTTTTAATTTTTTTTTTCAACGTTTTTTTATTTATTTTTGGGACAGAGAGAGACAGAGCATGAACGGGGGAGGGGCAGAGAGAGAGGGAGACACAGAATCGGAAACAGGCTCCAGGCTCCGAGCCATCAGCCCAGAGCCTGATGCGGGGCTCGAACTCACGGACCGCGAGATCGTGACCTGGCTGAAGTCGGACGCTTAACCGACTGCGCCACCCAGGCGCCTTTAGTGGGATAATTTCACCCCCAACACAGGTATATGTGCAAAATTAAAGTTTGTACTTCTGCATTACTACTAAGTTTCACCTGTCAGATTTGGGGAAACACTTCAAATAAAACCAAGAATTCTCACTTTGAAAACACTAAAATACAAGAGAAATGTGTAGGGCTGCCTGGGTGGCTCAGCTGGTTGAGCGTCTGACTTCAGCTTAGGTCATGATCTAGAGATTTACGAGTTTGAGCCCTGCATCAGTTTCTGTGCTGACAGCTCAGAGCCTGGAGACTGCTTCAGATTTTGTGTCTCCCTCTCCCTGCCCCTCCCCTGCTCGCTCTCTCTCTCTCTCTCTCTCTCAAAAATAAACATTAAAATTTTAAAACAATGTGTAAAAATAGTGCATTTTACCCCAACTGCTATTAATATACTATGTTCCTCAAGAAAGTAACATTTGCTGATTAAGTTTCATTATCTGTAAATTGAATGGTAAACTATACTAGATTGTCTATAGGGCCCTTTCCTGAGCTTGTATTTCATTTTAGAGAAAAACTGCTATGGTAGTCCAAAGATAAGCAAAGAGGGCATTATGATCTCAATAGAAACAGAACAAATATGACATAAAATCATAGAGGTCATAAATAATAAACAACCTCTTTACATTTATTACACACACACACACACACACACACACACACACACACTATTCAGATTCCCTTGCACTTATCCTATCTTTTATTCTAAATTCACTCCTTTAAGGGAGAATATTTATAATCATTAACCACTTTTCCACTTTCAGAAGAAGGAAAGAGAATCAGACCTGAAAGATTATACAACCTCAAAAGTTTTTTGTTTTGTTCTGTTTTTATTTTTATGTATGAACAAGGATGCACTGCTAATTAGAGACATGATCAGTGTGAAATACTAAAAACTGCATCATAAATGTGTCCAGCATATTCTGACATTCAGGAATCTTTCTCTCATGAATTAATTCATAATTTGAAGAATAGGTAAGGAAAATCAAGAGTGAGATTACACACACACACGCACATATACATATACATATACATATACAGTTCAGAAAAGGCTTATGAGAGTAACCCACACTGACTGCTAGGATACTCCATGGAAAATCATGAAATAGACTGTGATCTGCATATCTTGAAACATGGGTTATATGCTATTAGAAGAGGGAGATAAGGAATGAAAGAAGGTCAAAGTCATACTTGCTGAGTGAGCAATACCAATAAACATATTCATTTAAGAATAAATGGAGGGACTTCTTCCAAGAAGGATGGAGTAGCTTGTGGGATTTCCCAAAGAATAAATAGAAAAGCCTTATAAACTCTAAAAGCATATATTTAAAGCTATCAGGAAGTTGCTGATTCAATAATAATTAGACTAATCAAGATTGCAGAGAGTGCGAACTACAGAGAAATTGGCTGGTGATCTGTAGCCACTCTTTCCCTACTAACACTGGCTGATTCTGGAGACGGGAAAAGAGGAAGAAGAGTCAGGCCAGGCTTCACCTGGTCAGAAGACCACTACAGAGAACTAGATTACTACCCGATTTGGTGATCTCACAGGATTGAAGAGACCATCTTAGAGATTTGAGAAAATTCATACATATCTGACTTCTCCCTCAAGATATTTGCTAAAGTCTTTTTTTAAATTTATTTAAGCTTTATTTTTGAAAGAGAGAGAGAGACAGAACATGAGCTGGGGAGGGACAGAGAGAAAGGGAGACACAGAATCCAAAGCAGGATCCAGGCTCCAAGCTGTTATCACAGAGCCCGATGTGGGGCTTGAACTCACAAACTATGAGACCATGACCTGAGCCGAAGTCAGACACATAACCAACTGAGCCACCCAGGTGCCCTGATATTTGCTAAATTCTGAGGTAACACAGGGTGGGAAGTTAGAAGATAATCGTGAGCCTCTGAAAAGCAGAGCAGAACTCTTGGTACTAGGGTAGTTTTTGTCTGTCCTAAAGACAGAAAGATTAGAGTTCAGCTGAAAGTTCTTCAAGGATACACCCCAGGAGAGGAGTGAAACAAGGCAGACTGTGCTTTCTAAAAACTGCAACCCACCCTCAGTTGAAGCCTGTCCCTGATTGGAGTAAAGATGATCAGCTACCACTGACTGAATCAGACTAGCAGAGGAAAGGTGGAATCCTCTCAGAAAGAAGATATCATATGAAGTTACTAACAATTTTTACACACAATATCAGGCATTCAATAAAAAATTACTAAATATGTGGAGTGCCTGGTGGTTCAGTTGGCCAAGCATCTGATTTCAGCTCAGGTCATGATCTCATGACTGGAGGGTTCAAGTCAGCACTGGGGCTCTGCTATCAGCACAGAGCCTGCTTCAGATCTTCCTCTCTCTGTGTCTCTATCTGCCCTACCCCTGCTTACACTCTCTCTCTCAAAAATACAAGCCCATTCCTGCCTCAGTGCCTTTATACATCCTGTTGCCCCTGCTTGGAATGCTCTTATTAAAGATATTCCTGGGACTCACTCCTTCAGGGTCTCTGCTCAAATGTTACTGCAGCAGAGTATCCATCTCTGGCCAACTTATACTCCATTTTCTCCATAATACTCAATACCATGCGATATATATTTATCATTTTTGTTTATTGTGTATTTCTCCTAATTAGAATGCAAGCCCTATGAGGGCAAAGGCTTTATCTATTTTGTTTACAGCTATTTCCCCAGGGCCTGTTATGTAATAGATTTTTAATAAGTATTCATTGAGTGAATTAATAAATGCAATTCTAAAGTTCATTAACATTTTTTAAAAACTATTAAAAATTAATAAACATAATCGAATTTGTGAAAAATTGAGAAAAAAACACACAAGAATAAACTGACAGGTGATCTAGCAATGCCTTCAGAAGAATAAAAGAATTGATGTTAAAATGATAAATATGTTTTTTAAGTAGTGAAAGATATGCATAAAATGGATTAAAAGTAGAAAAAAAATTTCAAGAACTTATAGTTTAAAAAAAAGAATCAATAGAAATTCCAGAACTTGAAAATAAAGTACCTGAGGATGTCCAGGAGCTGTGATCCTGTGCGGGAGGGCCCTGTTCTCTCCAGGCAGTCTGGGCCCTGCCGGCCTGTGAAGCTGGGCGTCTAGAGCTATAAGGCCTGTCCTTGAGGATGGGAGGATGGTTCACAGATGCAGGTACCTGCCCCAGAGAGGTCTGGCAGGGCAGCAGGGTCCAGCAGGCTTGGGGAAGGTCCTGTCACAAATTTTCATCTGGGTCCTATTCAGTAGCCTCCATATCATTTTGTTGGTAAGCTGTCTGGTTTTGCCTACTCTTAGTGGCTACTCATAATGGTATTGCCAGCTGATTGCCTTTTAGTACAGCTTTATGTGTATTCCTTTTTACCTGTTTCCTAATAAATCGCCTTTTGTAATTTCTGCACTGTATTTTCCCTTTAAGTGTAACACATGGTTCATATGAAATAGAGCTATTTGCCATTAAATTTTCATCAAAAAAATAAATACATAAAAATACCTGAAAATAAGAATCCAAGAGATAAGTTAAAAAATCAGTAAGACACAGACTGGAACAGATAGATTCGATATAGATATAGATATGGATAAAGATTAAAATATAGATATTATCAAATGGAAATACAGAAAACAAGAATGGAATATACAGAAAGGTGCAATCAAGCATGTGAACATAGTAAGAAAAATATAATTGGATACTCAGAAGAAAAAGAGTAAAATAATGGGCAAAACAATATTTGAAGGAATTTCCACTGTACTTCTATAGCAAACAAATTTTAAAAATTAAATATTTAAAATTATAATGGTATCAAAAATATAAAATACATAATAATAAACCTAACAAAACTTGTGTAAGATATGAACACTGACAACCACATTACTAAGAAATAAAAGAAAAACTATATAAATCAAAGAATATACCATGATCATGGATTGGGAGAACCAATATTATAGATATTAATTCTCCCAAATTGTCTAGACATTCACATTAATCCAAAAATAAATCACAACACATGTGTGTTTGTATGTAAATTGACAAGTTTGTTCTAATTCTTTATGGTCATGGAAGGGATAAGAATAACTCTGGTAATCTTGAAGGTGTATAAATCCTCTTCTTGGTCTTCAGCTGCAGGATTTGTACTTCCAGATGGCAAAACATATTATAATATTATCTTGTGAAAGTGCACTTTTGGCAAAAATGTAGTAAAACAGACAAAAAGGAGAACAGAACGGAGAATGTAGAAACTGACCCATATCTTAAAAAATCATCTAATTTATGACAAAGATAGCATTATAGTACCTTAGGAAAGAGACTTTTCAATAAATGATGTTTGTGGACAAAAATATATCATATATAAAATATCAATACCAGATGGACTGTATATCTTAATGTGAACATAAAACCAGTAATTATTTGCGAGGAAATCATAGGGGTATATATTTAATACTTTGAAGTAGGCAAAAATGAAACAAAAGAGCTAAAATCAAAAGAGTACTGATAAATCAGACTTTATTAAATTTAAAATTTTCTGCCTATAAAAAGAAACCAATAAGATTTAAAAGGAAAGCCACAGAGTGAGAAGATATTTGTAATACATCAATCTAAAAAAGATTCATGCCCAGCATACATAAAGAATTTCTTTGAATCAATAAGAAAGACAGCAGGAAAATGAGCAAAAGATTTCAAGAGGAACTTCTTAAAATCCAAATGTTGAAATGACAAATTGACATATGAAAAGGTGCTCAAGTTTATTAGAAATCTGGGTATTGGAAATTAAAACCAAAATAAGGAGCATCTGGGTGGCTCAGTCAGTTGAGCGTCTGACTCTTGATTTTGGCTCAGGTGTCACCATTGGTGGGTTCAAGCCCTGCATCAGGCTCTGTGCTGACAGCATAGAACCTGCTTGGGATTCTGTCTCTCCATCTCTCTCTGCCCCTCCCCTGCTCTCTCTCTCTCTCTCTCTCTCTCTCTCTCTCTCTCTCAAAATAAATAAATAAACTGAAAAAAATAAATAAATAAAACCAGAGTAAGATTCAACACAGAATGGCTAAAATGAATGATGATGACTGGAACTCTCATACAGACTGAAAGTGAAAGTGTGAATTATTAACAGTCACCTGAACTGCTACACTAAACAGGCAAAGTTCAAAAAAAGAACACTGATTGGTAAATAAGTCAATTTGAATTTTTAAATGATTCATTTTAACACGAGATATTATTACAACTTTGATGCTTTCACACACAATCACCTAAAAAATCTAAATATTTATAGATGTATGAATCAAGTTTTTCCAATGCCAATTGAGCAAAAAAACAGTATTCATAGTATTTGTGTGTTTATCTCTCATGCTGCACACATCCTTGAGGTTCTGTCTTCCAGCTCAAAACATCAACCACCATTATGATATGTGTTATTGACAGAAAACATTTTCTCAACAGAATTATATGTGCCAGGAATAAATGTTTGCAGTGGAAATATTTTTGCTTTTTAACATTGAGCACAGGATATATTTCATCTGGGGTCCATGTGCATCCCATCAGTGTTCCATTCTACAAACAGCTAAAACTATTCTATTCTATGATTGTGTCTCAAATGTCCACACTACTATTAATCATCCAACAAAATTATTATACTTTATAAAGTGTCATGGTAGTTATCTTTGTGAGTTTATCTTTTAAACAGCATTGATGCCTAAATATTGACTTCAAGGTGTTAGTGGAAATCAAAGAAGATCATATCTTAACGCTCCTCAGCAGTGTTAACCAATGACCATATAAACACCGGTATGTCCATCTTCTGGGCCTCCCATTGTTCTGCTTCATTGCTCTTCCCTTTTCCTCTTCCTATCCTAACTTCCCACAAAAATTCTATGATCCTCTGTGTTATCAAATAATAATAATTAATAATCTACAGAAGCCATTGCTTTATCAGTAATTCCAACAGTGTGAATTGGAGCTTCAGTGAACTGATGTCTCTCAATAATAAATAAACATTTATTCAATAATAAATAAACATGTTTTAAAAACTGAAAAAATCTAGATAGCCTTCAAAGGAATAATATACTCAGATCTGAGTACTTAATGCAGGTAGGTGATTCTCAGATTGCTTTCCTTTACAAGGACATCCTAAGATCCCAAGTCCATGAGAATGATATATGGGCACTTACACAGGAGATATGGAAGTTGGAGAGTGGAGGGGTAAGTTGGAAACACAAACATTGTCTCCTTCAAAATTATCTCAGGGACCAAAAAAAAAAAAAAAAAAGAAAAGAAAAACACAGATTGCTCTTCCTTGCTTGTGGCTGCCCCTTCAACATAAGAAGCCTTCCCATGTGGCAGTGGGGTTGACATCAAAACTATAATAAAAAAAAAATACTGAATCCCTTTCTAAGCCAAACACTGACTGTTAGGCCCCAGGAGCTCCGAAAAGATGTGAGAAAGAGAGACTTCTTCTGTCTCCATTGAAGCTGGAGTTTACAGCAGCCAAAGTCATTTTACCCCATATTTGGCAAAGCAATCCAAAAGCTGTATCCAATCCTGCAGCTAGGCTAATCTCAACTTTCAGCACTGTCTGCAAACAGATTTGGGAATTGCCAACTGCCTGATTCCACTGGCCTGGGAAAAGTTCTTTAGCTAAGTGCTGCTCTGTTCTGCACTTCAGTATTGTCTTTGAGCTAGTAGATGAAATAAATAACACCCATTGGACAAGATTGGAGAGGGGGCACATGGGCAGGTTTTGAGGAAGGGGAATTCTCTATTAAATGCAAATGCAATAATAATGCAAAAAGCTCTTAACATCTTTTAGTGAGTCAGTCAGCTCTTGGGTTAGCAAGTACACCCAGCACTAAATGACCACCCAGGGTTATTACTGTTGAAAAGGGAGAGAAAGTGTGAAAATCATCTCCAAAGAAGAACAGGTCTGTATGAAGCCAAGCAGAAGCTTAGCATCCAGTCTTAGTACTCTAGTCTTAGTACTGCAGGTTTTGGGTGAGAAAACAATCAGGATAGTGGACAACAAAAACAAAAAGTCTGTGATAGGAAAATTGTGAGAATTCTGCGTACTAGGCTTTTAAGATTGATAGAGATGCTTCATTGAGGTAAAAGAGAACTCAGGTCCTCCAGAGAAGCCCTGCTCTTGGGAAAAGTTGTCAGTATGACAGTTTCAGAAGGTCACCAGCACTAGATCCCATGACTTTCTTCTCATCAGCTCCAGTCTACTTCTGGCCCTAGTGATCTCAGAAATGCCAGTCTTCATTGGAATCAGGGTCTTCTATTGTGTGAAGCAGGGTCTGACCCTGACTGAGTTCCCACTCCTGCTTTTTCTTTGTGGGCTAAAGTTTAGCTTCTTTCCCAGTTTCCACCATTCAGTGTTTTCCACTTTCTACTTTTGTCTTTGCTAGTCCCATCCCCTATAAAGGTCTTGCCTCCATGAGCCCAGATGGGAATGAACTCAAGATCAGCTTTGCTTGCCTCAAAATTTTCACGCCACCATATATTGTACAGGATTATCTAAGGGAGCTGGAGGGCTAGAGGACTGGTCTGGTGGTGGCACCAGAATCTAGGATAAAGAGAAACAATTCCAGTCTTCAGGTAAATTGAAAGAGCTAAAGAGGAAGACATAGGAACATAGGGACAGAGCTCTCTACCATCCACAGCAACCCTGGGCACCAGCAGAACTCCCCTGGAAGCCCCTGACAATGAACATCTCAGAGCTCATTAGCATTTTAAAGATACCTGGAAGCTTCAATCTCCCAGTTGGAACATGATTTCAAGTGTCAGCTTAAGGGAATCAAGGCATTCCCCTCCCTTTATTTACATGTAAAGCAGAAAGAAGGACAATAGTTACAAGTCGCTGTGCCCCTGGAAGAAGAAGGTGTGATAATCACAGGATAACATTATCCCTCCGGAGCACCTCCTAGGCTCATCCAGCTGTTGCCCTTAGCTAGCCAGCTGCTTGGAGGACTGTCACATTTGGGATGAAGGTGGAAGACATTTTTAGGTTTGTTGATAATTGAGTGAGGCAGCAGGTAGGAGATAATTGCACTTAAAGGCAGGGCCAGCACACAGGTTTGGACCTCAGGCTAATCCTTCAGATCCTTTGAACTGAGTGATTTTTTTTCTCTTGCTGGAAGAAGAGGAGAGAGAATTTTCCTATGAGAGCTTCCAAAAGAGAGAGGAGAAAGAAAAACTGTGAGGCTCTCACCAGGTGAGAAGGAGAAGGAACTCTCAGCTGCCCTTTGTTGAGTTCGAATATTCATCCCTCTATGTACATGTAGTGCAGTCATGATGCCCACCAATTATGGGAAGGGCAAATGATGCTATTGCCACAGAACTTCAGGGAAGATCCAAATCCTTGTCTACCCATTGGTCTGCAGCTGGAAAAATATACTTTCTCATCAGCCTGGCCTCAGTACAATTCAAAATCCTCACATAGAGCATTTTCTATAAAACAAATGGAAAAGGCAAAGAATAGAAACAGCTCTGTTAACAAAATAAGGATGGATTTTGCTTACTAACTTAAAGTTCAGTCATAGCTGTGGCTATCCCTACTCTCTTTGCTCATCTACTTCTGTCTGGGAAGGATACTGAAGCGTCCCAAGTCCCGCAGACTACCAATCCAAAGCAGAGTTTGGTTAGCACTGACCCCATGAGAACGATGGGATACAGTACCCCCAACCTCTGGTATTACTAACCCAAAATGAGAATCCTCCATAGTGTCCTTTGGCTGTGAGCATGCTGCAGTTGAAATCTCCAGTCCCTCGAAAAGGGAAAGTAATGTGTTATCTGCCCTGTAGAAGGTCTCTCTTTGTCTTTGGAGCATCTTAAATTACCTTTTCTTTTTTAATTTTTTTAATGTTTATTTATTTTTGAAAGAGAGAGAGCACATGCGTGCAGGCAGGGGAGGGGCAGAGAGAGAGAGGGAGACACAGAATCCAAAGCAGGCTCCAGGTTCTGAGCTGTCAGCACAGAGCCTGATATGGGGCTCAAACACACAGACCGCAAGATCATGACCTGAGTGGAAGTCAGATGCTTAACAGACTGAGCCACCCAGATGCCCCTTGGATTATCTTTTAAGTTGCCACTTTCACACCCTCTGATAGTCTCTTTGGCACCTGCATTTACAATCATTCCTCTAAAGCAATTTTCTCTGTCTGGGTGGCTTGTCCAGACAGAGCACATCCACCTGTCTGTCACTAGGCTTCTTCACCTAGTGTTCCAAGCTTATATTCAGGGTTAGGGTCACTGACGGTTATGTGGGCTCAGCAGCTTTTACAATTATCTCTGAAGGCTGTGTGTCTCAATCCAAGTTCTTTATAAACTGAGGGATGTCTCTAATTTCATATTGTTACAAAGTAATAGCTCTACTCAGCCTACCTTTCTCTAGCACTAAGAGATGGTTCTCAGATGCAGACACTCTTACTTACAGGAAGAGCTCTCTTTAGGATATTTGGAAATTGTCCCTTCCCCAATGGTCTCTGTGCTTTGAAGGCCCATGAGGCTTGTGCATGTTGGGAGGGTTAGTGGAGAGGAGTGATATGAGGTTGTATTAATCGGGGTTTAGTGAAGGAAATAGTATCATCACAATTGTCATGGAATAAGGAATTTCCAAAAAAGGATTAAACCCAATGTGATTGAGGGAGTCACTGGAAAAGTAAAGGTTTAGAGTTGAAGGGTCAGAGAGAAAGGTCCTTAACTAGCAAGGTATGCCTGAATGAATTGGAGCTTACAGGAACATCTGGAGGTTAGGAGTGTCTAGATGCTGGAGTCCAACTGTGAAGAAGGCTGTAGATGTCTGCAGAAGGCATTTGGCTCTGTGTAAGTACTACCTCTGTGAGTTTGCAGGAAAGGGTAAGATGGCAGGCCATGGATGCTATTGGTCAGCAAGTCCACCAGTTGAGATCAAGAATAAATTGAAACCCACGTGCACCTCTGTGTTTATCTTTCGTCACTTCTCACTGACAACCTTCATTTTCTGTTTCATATCCACCTCCCAAATCTCATGCAACTTCACTTTTGAACCCAACCCAGAAAATCTTAGACATTCCCCGAGATTCTGGGAAATCTAGTTTCCAGTGTAACAAAATTGGCAATAGAAATCCAGTATACTTGTACCTACTCTGTAGTCCCTCTCCACTGTCCCATCACCACCATCACTGAGGCAGGAAGTGGGTTTCCCCCAGACATCCACAGCTCTCCCAGATTTAAACACAACCACCTCCCTTTAGTGATTGACATTTGTTTAAACCTGATTTCACCTAGGTTCAACAAACATTAAGGAACACAGAATGTGTGGATACATAGTATAGTTTTCCTTGAGAGTTTCATTCTCTTGGCACAGTCTGGTTGCAGATGTCTGTGGGATATGCCCATAGGATATCCTATGGAATATGTCTATGGGATATGTCTATAGAATATGTCTGCCAACATATCTTCATCTGGCCTGATTCCCATCCTCTCACTTGCACTTACATTTCCTGAAATTTTTCTCCTGAATACTCCTAGTAAACCAAAGAGAGGATCTATAGAGGGCTCTTTGCTGGTTCTAAGTTTTAAACTGAGAGACAGAATGAAATAATAGCTGTCCCTGCCAACAATTGCAAATGCCAAGGCCAGAATTCAGGAGCAAGTTATAAGACCAAATAAACTGGACCTTCTTGCTACAAAGTCCCAGTAGCTTTCATCCCTTCTCACTGTGACTTGCCCTAAAATGCAATTCTTCCCCATGGGTGCCCTCACTCTTTATTTATATTAGAACTATACCTCACTCTCCTTTTTATTTCCCAGTCTTTCCCAGTCCCTTTCCTTTTCTTCCACCTCCTAATTTTTTTTCTTCTCCATTTCCAAAATCCACAGCCCTTGAAAAATCCCTTGTGAAATATGAATACAGTGTTTCTTAGTGTGATTGGTGGATCCCCTGTTTTGAAATCCCCATGATTTTATTAACAAATTCTGGGCCTCTGTTTCAAATCTACTAAACCAGGACCAGGTGATGGATGGATCCACGAATCTGAATCTCTAACATACATTCTAAATAATTCTTACATAAACCCAGTTTTTAAAAACACTGCACTAAAGGCTTTAAGAAAACAAATTAATATTATTAATCGTTGGTTCCTGATACCTTATCCTTAGGCCATGAAAATAGTTTACCTTCTTTTATTTAAATATCTCCTAATTGCATTATTCATTATGTTGTGCTTCTGTTGAAAATAGGCTTGAGCATCTAAGAGGACTAGCATAAGACCACAGTCATTTGGAAATGGGTGTTACTGGAAAGGGGTCGTTAGGAGATAGAGCTGGGTGAAGGGGTTGGGGTAGAGGTCTCACACTAATAGTATTCATTGGGAAAAGGCCAGGACTTCATTCTCTTGCTGTTTCCCCCATAAGACATTTTCTGCAACTTTGGAGATGATAATAATGCTCTGTTCTTTTTCTAATTGTCCAGACTTCCTGAATATCTTAGTTTGCTCAGGCTGCTGTAACCAAACACCACACACACAGGAGGGTGGAGAGAGGTTTAAATAAAAGAAATTCATTCTTCAAAGTCCTGGAGGCTGCAAGTCCCAGATCTGGATCTGGAAGGGTTCTGCTTCTAATGAAGCTTCTCTTCCTGGCTTTTATACAGCAGTCTTCACATGGCCTTTCCTCTGAGTGCACAAAGAGGGACGGAGCTCCATTGTCTCTTCTTTTTTTTTATTTTTTTAATGTTTATTTATTTTTAAGAATCAGAGACAGACTGCAAGCAGGGGAGGGGCTGGGGAGGGGCAAGGGAGGGGCTGAGAGAGAGGGAGACACAGAATCCGAAGCAGGCTCCAGGTTCCGAGCTGTCAGCACAGAGCCCAACATGGGGTTTGAACTCACAAGCTATGAGATCATGACCTGAGCCAAAGTCAGATGCTTAAGTGACTGCACCACCCTGCTGCCTCTCCAGTGTCTCTTCTTATAAGAACACTAATTCTATGGATCAGGGCCCCACCCTTATGACCTCATTTAACCTTTATTACTTCTGTTAAAGCCTCTTCTCCAAATGCAGTCACATTGAAGGTTAGGGCTTCAACATATGAATTTGGGAGAGATCCAAACATTCAGTCCATAATACTGAGCTTAATGCTCGAGCTCCAGAACAGGTGGATGGCTTTCAGATGCAAAAGAATCACAAGTTATCTGCAGAGGACTTTGGGCATAAGACAATGGGTTCTTCTGAATGACAGACTCAGAGCCTCCTTGTAAGAATTCTTATTAACATGATGCATATATCACTGCATCCGTCAAGACCTCCATCTTATCACAGAATGCTTCTCTCAGGCCTCACCCCAGCTTATCATACTTGCAGGCCATTCTGTTTGGAGTTAAGAGTGGCTCTCTCTTCTTTGTCCTTGGCCTTGCCCTCTCTCCTAAGGCGGCAAAAATATCTATTGCAGGGTTTCTCAACCTTGGCAGTATTAACATTCACGGATGGACAATTCTTTGTTGTGGGTGGCTATCCTACATATTGCAGAATATTTAGCAGGCTCTCTGACCTTTACTCACTGGATGCAGATAGGACCCATTCCAGTTGTGAGAACAAAAAATGTCTGTACACGTTGCCAAATGCCGCTCTGGGGATGAAACTGCCCATGGTTATGAACTATTTAACCTAAACATCAGCTTCTTCATTTTACTTGCATTTCTAGGGACTCAAGTACTCATTCAACTTAAATCTTGAGCTTTAGATAGCCTGATTTCTGTTCTGTTTTTTATCATCATTAGGACTCTAGGAAAAGTATAATATTGTGCCAGTCTTCTTCTAATGCCACAAAGTGTGACCTGAGAACCTCTGAGGCATCAAAAAGAATGTGCTCAGAGAATTTATGACTAGGGACACAGCAATGCTATGAACTTAGAGAAATGATTTGCCCTTGAATATTTTCATTCATAGAACAAGGAGGATCTGATTAGGGCTCGTTAAGTTCCCTTGCAGCACTAATATTCTATGAAATGTTCCAATTTCTGTGTAAAGCATCAACAGACATTAAAAACAATTATACTTCTGACCCACAGTCTGGATAATTTAACCAAATCTAAGAGTCAAATTTCTAGGATGCAAGAGCAATAAAAGTTATAGCCCCTGATCTTTTAAGTAGCTCAGTATATTGGTCAGAAAGTTCTTGAGTATTACAGATGATGAAGTTCAGTAGTTTACAAAGAGATGAACAAATCAGGGAAGACTTCACAGAGGAGATGAGAATTAAGCTGAGTCTCAGAAAACTATTAGGAAAAGGAGAAAATGAAAAGAATACTTTGAGTTGCTTGCACTGGATCACAACTCTGTGCATTAGAATCACCTGGGAAGTTTCTTCAATTCCCTCCCCTTCCCCTTGCTCAGGCATCACCAAACATCCATTAAATCCAATATCTAGAGATGAGGCCTGGGCATTGGCATTTTTTTCAAAGTTCCCTAGGTGATTCTAACCTGCAGGCAGTGTTGAGAATAACCACTAAGCTAGGCAAAGCAAGATGAGTAAGGCTTTCATTATTTTAATATGTTATAATAACACTTAGCACCTGCGAGGTCTTTTCATGCTCTTGGCATTTAACTTGAAACGTATATTAATTACTTACCAAAAGAAAATCCCAAAAGGCCTCTCCTTGGCCCTGACATTAAGCAGGAGCATGAACACCTGGGGGCTCTATGGGTGCCTCTGTTGGCAAATGCTCACACCTGTTCTTCCTCGCCCACCCACACAGTGGTAAGAATGAAAGCTCCTCCAGTGCACTCCTCCAGCAGCCCGCACATGCACGTGTTGCAGGTGCTTATCAAGGTGTAGGGCAATGTATTTTCCCCCAACAGATGGTGTTGAATTCATTCATTCTGGAGAATGCATTCTCATCAATTCTCTGACCTCCTGGACTCTAGATCTGACCTGGATAGCCAGATGATACCTTCTTGGCCTCTATTGTCTTTACTGTTCACATTGAGCTTCACCTCTCTCCTCTGTTAGCCCATGGAGTGTGGAGAGAATCCTCAACTTTCCCAGTTTCCTCTGGAAGCAACTCTTACCTGCCAGACGTTGACCAGACTGCCAAGTTAGACTCTAGACATGGTCTCTATACCTAGTAGAGCCTCCAAGGTGCCACCAATGCCTCAGAGAAATAACTGATTTTGAGCATCTATATAGAATGAACTGACAGTTACTTATTTCGTGGACAAGGTACTTAAATTTCCACTTTGAAACCATTTGCCCCAATATATTGAGGGCTGCTATGGCAAATATGAAAACCAAGGTATTCATAGCAGTTGTACAACTGCTTCATGTACTCATGCAGGTTTTTCTTCTGGACTATTCCACAGCCTTCTTCATGGAAAAATTATCCCTTGTCTTTCTCATATCATCTGAATCATTGAACCTAATCTTGTATTTTCTTTTGGTCATATTATCTTTGTCTCCCCTGAAAATTATAAGCCTCTTGAATATGGACACCCTATCTTTTGCTTCTCATACATCCAGCATAGCAACTTGAATGTAAACTCCATGAGACAAGGGGCTGGCTGTTTTATTCACTGCATGGTCTTCTTAGGCTTCTTTTAGCACATAAAACACTTCCTGAAATGTGATAGACAGCAAATGAACATTTGTTGTATATGAAGGTATTAACATGAGAATGTAGTTTTACTATTCAATGTTTACAGTTCCTTTGATTTGATAATTTATAATGGTTCCTATCTCTTTTCAAAGCCAATTGTGGACAAACCTCCAATTTAGGCTGAATATACCATTGGGAAGTTTCTCCCAAGTTTCCTTTCTGTACTCTTTTCTTAACAGCCCAGTATCTATATTCCTGGAATTAAACCTGACTACATAAACTCATTCCCTGCATGAGGCTGGCCTTATCCTACAAAGTATCACTTTGAATGAGAGATCACTGCCTTTCAGCCCAGTGAGGTCCACCATTTGCATTGGCTCAGCTAAGTCAAGTTTTGGAGAGAAAATCATTACATAGAAGCATGTGTAACTAACATACTTCTACTCTATTTCACAAGGTGTCTGCATTTTCAAAAATATTTTTTAGCCCAAAAGAAATCTTCAGAGATGGGAAAAATAGTCGTAAAGAATTGTAGACTTATGACTTTTTTGGCTAGAGATACTTTTTATTGGAAACTGTCTTCTATTATAACTGAGAATGCCCTTGTTTTGGTCCTAGCTGAATAATCAAAGGCTATCACTTTCCCTAAATTTCAAACTTCTTATCAAAAAGGTGACGATATTGAGCTACAACATTAGTTTTCAAATACACAATCTTCTATTTCTCTTCCCTGGGATGGGGTGTTACATGGGCAGCTAAGAGAGACAAGGATCAAATACAAGGATTCATTTCCGAGTAAATTGAATGAGTAGCATCTCAACAATGTATTTTAATGTGTAGAGACTCTATTACTATTTATTAAATACAAATTAATTTTAAGAAAACCTTACTAAATGTAGAGTATTTGCTGTTATGCATGTTCTCCCTTATAGGATACAAACTATACTAACAGACTCCTTTTCATCAATACTGGTAATCATCAGTCTGAAGAGTCACTATAGATCCTTCCAATTGTTTCAGGGAAGAAAATAGAAGCCATTCTGGAAATATAGAATTTTATATAAGAATTATGAGCTTATACAGCTTTTGTAAGAGCTTGGAGAACAAAGTTCCTTGAAGACAAAGCTGAAGATTTCAGCCTGAATCCCCAAAATACAATTTATAAGAGCTTGCCAGAAACTCCATTAAATCCACAAGAGTCTCCTTGAAGCTCCCACCAACAATCTCAATCTGCAGCAGTAAACAGTAGTTCTGAAGAACTCACCGGAAAACTCCTGCAGATCTCACATTTATTCACAGATCTGGTAGCAATGATCTCCAGAGAATTGTGACTTCTCCTTCTCTTTTGTCTCCCAAATCTATGTAAGTGGAAAATGCTAAACTAAAATTATATACGAAAAAAGATCCTGGGAAATGCAGACATTGGATTTTCCTCTGCAAAAGAGACCTTAGAAGGGTGTGATATTGGTACCAAGTTGACAATAGACTGTGCGGTACTACAGACAGATGACACCATTTGTCAACCCAGCATCCATTCCTACATGCCCATTTTGCCCATTTTAACCTTCAAATAAAGTATTAGCATCATTTTGACCTGTCACAGTGCAGTTATATATCATACAATCATCAACTTTTGCTCACTCTTTGCCCAAAAAGTAGACACAAAACGCTATATGTCCTTTCATCTTTCAATAATGGCCTTCATTTTAAGACTCAGACAAAATTTCCATTAGTATCTTGTATAAGCCCTGAATTATAGGGTAACCTACAATTAACATATATTAGAAATCGCAGATTGGGAAAGTGAGAGGAAAGGATAGGTAAACATGTAAAGTACATAAAAGCAAGGAAGAAAATATGCATAACTCCAAAGTTCTCCTTTCTGATGCTGATCACATATCCAGGGTTGACTTAATAATTTCCTTCTTACACCATACATTCCATGTTTCCTTTGTCCTCATTCAGCACCTCAGCTTTTGATGAATCTTTACCTGGCAGGGTACTCTATGACTGGTTGTCAAAAAAAAAAAAAAAAAAATGATGGCTATAGAAATTCCACTGAGGGCAGGGAAATCAAATACAAACCTAGGCTACATCTATTTTAGTAGAGATACCTTGTTACTCTTGGTGGGGAAGAGGTTCAATCTAATCACCTGTTTGAAACCACATAAGGGTTTCGTTGTTGATTTTTCTATAGGCAGGTTTGGCATTCAGCTATGTAGCAGACAGATCAGGCTTAATGAATAAAGGCCATATTGTTGACATCATATATAACTCCACCCCTGCCACTATGGGCCCATTGTTCATGAAATCATTGAGCAACAACGGAGGTATCAGGAAGGAGGCTAACTGACACAGCAGCGTAGGTCTTCTCAGCCACCTGAACTTGGGGAACCTCTTACCAGGAGTTACTATCTGCTGAGCATTTATTGGGACATAAATATCGCCATATTTTCTGTGCATTCTGTGAGACCTTTCCACCAACTTCTCCCACAGACTTTGTTATTACCAACATTCTGATCTTCCTACTAAGGGCATGACCACCTAGCTTAATCATGCCTGAATAAATGTGTATCCTTGATCATCTTTCCTATAGAAAAAGTGAACAAAGAAGTGAAATACTCAAACTTCTGCCTGCTTGTAGAATTTCTCTTCACCACTATCCTCAACTACTCTCCTGAGACTGGCCATTGTACTCACTCACCCATTTTTTGGGTGGTGCTACCATACTGTGCAGAATTATTTATAAAGCAGGTCTATTTTATTCTTCCTTAGTTGTCTGGAAGTAGAGAACTTCCCATGAAGCCATACATGTTGATTGAGGAAGAGTTATTAATGTGGCAAAAAGAAGTACCATGAAAGTCTAGGTACATTGTTAAAATTGCAATGATACATTGAAGCTCCTAATATCAAGAGGTGGAATCTATTTTCCCATCTCTTGAATCTGGGCTAACTTAATATCCTTGCTATCAAATAGAATGTGGCAGAAATAACTTTGTTTTGGTTCTGAAAATAGGCCTCCAGAAATCTCACAGCTTCTACTTGTATTTCTTGGAATTCTGTAATCTCCATGTGAAAAATCCTGGGCTAGCCTGAATAAGAGATATATAATAAAGTCACCTCAAATGTTCCAGCTGATGACCTGTGAACAGCTACACAGGTGACTGAGGCCAACCTAGATCATTCAGCTGCCAGGTGACAGAAGAAGACATATGAGCAAACCCAGCAGAAAGATCAGTGAAGCTGGCCCACAGATAAAGACTTACGTGATCTATACATCGTTAGAGATGTAAGATAAATAAATGGTTGCATCTTAAACTGTTAAATTTGGGGTTTTTTTTAGTTTTTTTAATGCTTTTATTTATTTTTGAGACAGAGAGAGACAGAGCATGAGCAGGGGAGGGGAAGAGAGAGAGGGAGACACAGAATCTGAAGCAGGCTCCAGGCTCTGAGCTGTCAGCACAGAGCCCGACGCAGGACTCGAACTCACAGAGTGTGAGATCATGACCTGAGCTGAAGTCGGACGCTCAACCGACTGAACCACCCAGGCACCCCTTAAACTGTTAAATTTGGAGGTTCCTTGCTATGCAGCAAAATTAACTGAGATAGAGACGTCTGGGTGGCTGGGTCTTAAGCATCCAACTTCAGCTCAGGTCATGATTTCACAGCTTGTGGGTTCGAGCCCCACATTGGGTTCTGTGCTGACAGCTCAGAGCCTGGAACCTACTTCAGATTCTGTGTCTCCGCCTCTCTCTGCCCCTCCCCCCACCTCTCTTTCTCAAAAATAAATAAACATTTAAAAAAATAAAAAATAAATTAACTGAGAGTCTTAGTCATATACTCATATACCTCAATCATGTATTCAGAGTCTTATCAAGCCTGAACATGTATATTTTATTTCCATGTTTCTGAGTATGCCCAGATTAATGACTTTGAAAGTCACATAGTAACCAATTAAAGGTAGATCATGTCACACAGCAATTTAGTATCCCATGATTAAGTGTCTATCTCTGCCAGAGCCCTGTAGAAGACAGAAGTTGCTTTCCAAAAGAATCATAGTATGTGCCCCCGTTCCCCCCCCCCAAAAAAAAAATCCCAGCATAACTTTGTCCAGTTTCCTAAAGATTTGGGCATGATTCTCCTGTTGATATTACATAGTATCCCCTATCTCCTAAAGACACTTTGAGCACTACTGGATCTACTTGGTCCTATAACTCAAGAAGCAGAGCACCTCCTGCCTTCTAGAAAGCTTTATGTTTGTTTATCTGGGCCCAACTCAATACTGGTAACAGATAAATGGGTCAGATTAGCATGCACTCATGTCTATCTGTTATTTCTAGAATGCAGAGGCCCAGAGATGCTGTGCCCCTTTCTTAGAGGTGATAGGTACAAGGTGCAGGAATTTTTTCTTCACCTTTCAGGGAAATCTCAATATGCCCCAGACCACTAAACACCTAAAAACTTCCTCAAAATGGAAGATACCTGAATTTTTACGGCCATTATTTTCCACCTTTGTGGCTTCCATATGATTTACTAAGACATCTATCTAGGGTATTTGCTGCATTGTGATCACCATTTCTAAGCACCGTAATATCATTCATGTTACAGATTAGCATCATTCCCTGTGTAATGGTGAGAGAATCAAGGTCCCTGCATGCTAAATTGTGACAAAGAGTTGGTATCATTTGAGGTAAGACAGAGAAGCTATACTGTTATCCATGCCAAGCAAAAGCAAACTGTTTATAGAATTTCTTGTTTTGCTAACAGGTATAGAAGATAAAAATAATCACCAAAGCAGCAATAGCAGAATGCCAGACATCAGCGATTTAATTGGCTTGTTCAAGTGCAAAACAATAATAACAAAAACTACAACTGAAAGAGCAGTTACATCTGATGAAGCCACTTGGTTAAGTTTACAAAAATTGACATTTATTCTCCAAATTCTATCTCTTTTGGGCAAGGCAGGAATGTATATTCCAAATCTCTGAACATATCACTAATCTCTGAAATTTTTCCTAGTGTGTTATATTGATTATGGGTTTCTACCAAACTACCATTTGGTTCTTATTATTGTACCTATCTTTCCAGAGGTCAGGAAGCCAACATGGAAGATTTTGCCACTTTCTAAGTGTGCTTACTCCAACTACTCATTCAGAAGCTAGGAACATAACTAGTGGTGTTTGGGGTATCACTGAACCTATTTTGAAATAGAACCTAAGCCAAAACGCCATTGTTTTACCTTTATAAGCTTCTGCTTTTTACCTCTGTAGACTAAAAAGACATTTTGAATCCTCTAGAATTGGCATTAATTTAGATGTCAAGAAATCACTCAGAATTCTAGGTATTCCTCAGTGCATCACCACATTTATTAATGACCACAACTCAATCTGAGGAAGAGCAGGAGGAGGATACATGATATAAATGTTGGAGCAGAGTCCTTCTTCACTATGGTCACAAATTTTCCTTTACTTAAGAATCACAGGATCTGTGGAGTTGAGTCTGAGAATTGGGTCAGGGGCTATGACTTTCTACTGCGATTATGCCAGTTCAACCTTAAACTCTTTATTCCCTGGTCTAACACCTATAATCTATTTCTACATACAAACCACTATAAATTAACAAAATATTGAAATTCTTCTTGGGTATATGGAACTTTCTAATCATAAGTTATGCTTTATTCTTATCCTCCTGGGTTTTACTAGGATTTAAGTCTAATTATGGTTCTGGAAGTAAAGAAAGGTAGTCCATGGGTCTAAAAGAGAGTCTGCATTTCTTGCAAGGTGAGTACCTGAATTAAAATCACTATGGTGTGGTCACGTAGGAAAAAAAATAGCGATGCTTCTGCTGGCAAGGGAGGCCCAGCAGGTTTGGGGTGTTGATACTTAAATTCATTGAAATCTGCCCAGATTTCTCCTCATGATTTTCAAGTTTCCATTCCTTCTTGGTAAATGCTGTAACTTTAATATAAGAGACCTGATAAGTCTACACATTCACTTTGAATTTCAAATTACCCACTCACAGGATTATATTTTTTATTGGGTTTCAGAAATATTGGCCAGTGGCTACAAGAAATAAAGAATTCCTCAAGACTGTAACTAAAGTCATAGTCTTTGTTTTTTATCCCATTCCTTGAATAACTAATTTAAAACCATGGTATTGAGTTTCTTTTTCCAAGCTTTACATTGCACTCAAAAGAAGCTGGCTCTATTCCACATTTCTTATACTATTTATTTCCACCATGAAGTTTTATTACTATTATTACTATTGCTACATAGCCTACCAAAGTCTTGCCTCCTGAGGATACATAACTCCAGGAAATTAGAAGTGATAATGTAAATAAATAAGTGTTTTGCTACTGCATATTATGGACTATGACCCATCTTCCACCTGCACTGAAGTTGTTACTGCCTCCAATTATAATCCTATGGGAGAATCAATATGACAGTTTCATCCTTAATGTTTAATTATCCCAGAACCAATTTGAAAAAAAAATCTACTAGTTAGAATTCATTCAAAAAATACAAGCCACTCTATTCCATGTATAAAGAATATATCAGGAAATAGGGGCTTATCAGAAGAACTTAGAAGCACAGTTTGGGGAAGCTGACCCTAAAGATCTTACCTGAAGCACCAACACAGAGAGTTTCAAGAACTTTCTGGAGAACTGTTTCAATTCTCAAAAATCCCTCAGAAGTTTGTCCCAAATCTCTCAGTTCTCAGAAGTAAACCAAGTGAGTTCTCTACATCTCACCAAGACCTAACCTTCAGTAATTCATCTGCCCCTGAATCTGGCTGTAACAACCTCCAAAGAATAGTGACATCCCATTATTTTCCTGTTACCAAATAACATGTGAACATCTCTCATTGACAAACTCTAACTTGAAACCACAGAGAAGTCTCTCACTTCCTCTCAACAATGCAGAAGACACCATAGAAGGGGATAGCAATAATACCAAGTTTGCCACAGGCAGCCTGACACAGTAGTCTATCACTTTCACATGATATGCCTTTAAATCAAGAGTTAGAAAATGGATCTCTGTATGCTAGAATTTTCACTGACTCTGCTTCATCGGTCTAAATCTTACCAAAGCATCCCCATTGAACATGGGAATTTTTCTCAGCCACTCACCTTGGCTACCTGCCTTTCCAGTCCAGCCTTGCAAAAAAAGAGTCTGTTAAAAATCTGTTAAAAAAAAAAAAGATCTTAAGTGTTTTAGTCATCCCAGGTGTTAGTGATGTTAATACTATTTCTATGAATTTTCTTTGTTCATTTCAAGCTAGAAAGACATTCAGAAGCTGAAAACAGAAGCTAATATTTGGAACATGGCCGAGTCACATGAGAACCTAGATTCAATTTAACTGTACTCAAGGGCATTTTTTATTTACATAGAGTTTACCTAGTATGGGATATAGGCTAAACAATTAGATTTTAACAGATTAGATTTCCCAGGCAAGGTGTTACCAAGAATTACAATGAAATGAATTGTCTTGACTCATAACTTTACACCTCCTGATCTATCTAGCTGTATTTTTCTCTTTTCCTGAGATAATATTTATCAGAGCATATAAATAAGCCAGAGAATGAAATTTTTATTTTAGAAATAGAAGAAACCAAGAAGACTAGGGAAGATTGCTCACTTTTTAAAAAATACTTTTAGAATCATATGGATATATAACCTATTAAAAATAACATAAAATAAATACAAATAGCAGAAGAGATTTAGATTTGGGTTCAAACAATGTTTTTCTTGTCTGTACCAATTCAATTAGTCAGTAGTGGTAGCTAAGAAAGCTGTGTTAAAAAGGATTCTGAGGTTAAGGCCTAGCTCAGGAGGGGAGAAAGTAACATGATCAATTAGCAATGTCAGACCACAAGCCAGGAGGAGAGATGGTAACACTATACAGTTGCCATATTTTTGACTAGTTATGAAAACCTTGCTAACCAATAAAAGTTAGCACATTTGTCCATACAGTTTTCTCTAAATTATGATTTTATGTCATTCTCAAAAATCACCAGGGAGGAAAGCAGTCCAGATATTATTATTCACATTTTACAAAGGTGAACTCTGAAGCTTAGAAATCTTCAAAGTATGTTGATTGCAGGTAACTTGTTGAAATGATCACTTCTAGTAGACTAATATGTGGCAGGACCCACACCAAAACACACTGTCTGGGTCACACATCCAAGCGTTTTTCTAGTAGTCCATGTAGTATGAAGATAACTGGTTTACTTCTTTTTAGAAGCCAAGAAGAGGCATGAAAGTGACTCTTTAAAGGTATTATAACTATTTCTCCATAGGCTAAGGTTTAATAAGTAAGACGGCATCTAACATTGAAAAGATGTTAGAGCATCACGGGCTCATTCCTTATGTCTGTCCTTTAAGGCCAATGTATTGTTTCATGGGGACACATATAACTGAGGGCTGAATGTTTGACCTGGTGACTAAGAGCCTCAGCTAGTTAAGAAAAGGAGGGGATTGGGGGGAGAAGAGAGAAATAGCAATGCTGACCTAATTTGTGGGGATGGAATTACCCAATTGAGTGTTGTAAAGTACCTTGAAAAAACGTGGTATAAACGCTCACTAATATAACTACCAAAGCCAGCTTCATGTTGTTATGCCATGTCAAAGTTCTCACAGTATTGATCAGACATGCCTTGCCTGCCTGTCCACTTCTGTGAAGCAGCATGTTAAAAACTAACTCATCACCACATCCATTTTCCCACACCTATTCCTGCTCTCCTTGAATTCACTGTTTCATCTTTTTTCACGGCCTTAGCTTCACACCGTATTCAATTATGAAGAGATATTTGGTCCAGTCATCAGCATTCCACAAAATGTCATTAAACCGTAACCAGGTTCCTTCTTTCTTTATGATCAGCTTTCTTTTGTGGCTGTCCTACCTAAGCACAGTAGCTAGGCTATATGCCAATGGCTATTCAAAAAATGCCAGTAAGACACTAACACCTCATAACTGTCTAGTCTTTTTATTTCTGCAAAGCAGTCTCCAAGCTACTCTCATAAAAACTATATGAGAAAGACAGGGCACGGCTGATCACTATGGGCAGCTGAGTTAACCAATACATGAATAGTTTAATGACTCCCAAGTTCCTATAAATATGAAAGGGCGCGAAAATACTCAGCTACACAGTTAGGGCAAATTAGTACAGTGCCTGATAAATCATAGACCCTCAATAATATTAGATGAATTAATCTATGAATGAAAGAAATAATTAAGAAATGAAAGCATGTGTTGGAGCTCTCAGCCCAATGCTCTTTGCACTTCATCATACTGATACCGTATTCTGTATCAGTTCTAACCTGGTAAGATAGTACTTGGAGAAAGAGTGCCAGGTTAAGGTGAGTCCTGCTCCCACTTCTCCACAACTCTTCTGAGCTGAGTAGGAGAAGGTGCCAACAAGCCCCGTTCCTGTAGGATTAATGCTCTTTATCCACAATCCCTCAAGGAATAATGGGATTAGAAAGTGACCATTATTTTCAAAGAGCATTTATTGAGGGCCAATTATAATAACTACTCATATTTGAAAATGTTTTGCCATTTGAAAAGCACTTTCCCATCCATTAGTCCATTTGTTCCTTCTAATAATGCTCTGAAGAATGTATCATCATTATCCCACATTTTACAGATGAGGGAAATGAGCTGGAGGGAGGTTAGGTAAACTGCTCAGGATTATATAGCTCATAAATAGCAGATCTGGTCTTCAAACAAAACCTACCAACTTTGAAATCAGTGTTGCTTCTATTGCGCTGTATAGTTTTTCAAAAATAGGAGAGTCATCTCTGGGATGATTTCCAGAGAAATGTAAAATTCTCCATCACCTCCATCACTTCTGTCTATACTTCCTTGAGCCCTCATACGACCACCTACCCAGACTTTCCCAGATTTATGAACAGGGCCCAAAGCAAACCCAGTAAGCAACTGGTAATATGCAGCCCATGAATTCAACCACATTCACTTCCAATGCATGTGTATGTGATTTAGAGGTCATCTGGTAAAATCCTTTTTCTTTTATAATGCATTTTTAGATGACAGTGTCTTCAAGTGCTATCTTTCAAAAGTCTGTCGTATGCCAAAATGCAAAATTATATAAAAATATGGCAGAACTTAGGGAATTTAGCAGGGAGAGCAATTTAAGGTACATGAAGGCAAGACTGAGGAATGGTAGGCTCCATTTGTGAGTTACTAACCGAAAGGAATGAATATTCCAGAAGCTTTCAGTAAGAATTAGTACACTCACTCTTTCCTGCAAAGACGACTAGGTAACTTTTTACTTACAGGCTTACAAGATGCTGCAAGATGATAATGAATGAGAATGAATGGCTTTCAGAATTATTCAGTTAATGTCTTCCTGTTTTCCACAAGTTCATTTATTTCACATGGCTTTTTTTTTTTTAACTAAGACAAGGTGGGTCTTATCCTTCCCACTGCAGGTGAGAGACACTGGCTCAATAGCAGTCACTTCATGCACTAGAGGATGACCCTGTTCTAAACTTTGCCAGTGTCTCTTTTTTGTTGTTGTTGGTCTGAGTTTTGTTCTGATCTGCTGTGTTTTTGGGTTTTTTTTTTTATTTTTTTGATGCTTATTTTTGAGAGCGAGGCTGAGTGCAAGCAGGGGAGGGGCAGAGAGAGGGAAACACAGAAATTGAAGCAGGCTCCAGGCTCTGAGCTGTAAGCACAAAGCCCAAGGCGGGGCTTAAACTGACAAACCAGGAGATCATGATCTGAGCTGAAGTCGGATGCTTAATCGACTGAGCCAACCAAGTGCCCCTGTGTTTTGTTTTTTAAAGGAAAGCTTGCTGATCAGCAAGGCCCAATGTGTCTTTCTATTTGTAACTCAAAGAATCTCAGACAACCCCTAAAGATCACATTAAGGATGTAGGTCCTCTCTCCCACCTTACCCTAAAGCTTACTGTCCATTTACTTTACAAAGAAAGTCATGAGAGGAGGAAGAAAGAATTTGGGTTTGAGACTCATCACTAGAAAAGAGATTGAGGGTTGGCTACTAACACATGGAAGTGACTAGAAGCAAATAGACCTGAAGATTACCATGTTTTTGAGGAAAATGTATTGTGAAATAAAACTGACTACTTCAGACTTAAAGCAACCTTTGAGTTCTCAAACTGGCACCATAAGCAATAAATGATGGGCAGCCCTCAAGGAGGGCAAACTCCCCAACACCGACCTCACATATGTTCAGAGAAAATGTTCAAAAGGGAGCCACCAAAAACAGTGCACAAAGGAATTTCTCCCAGATGCGTAATTAAGGTCTGATCCAAAACTTTCCCTTTACAAGGACTGCCCAGCAAGACTTCGTAGTTCTTGGGGAACTTTGTAGATGGGACTTACTATAGTCATTATCCTGTTCCTCCTTTACAACGTATATTGGAGATGGAGGGTTGGGTTGGTGTGTCAGTGGGGTTGGGAGGGCAGAAAACTTGTCCTTAGAGTACATAAGTCACCAGATCATAGGGAGTCACACAGGGACCTCATGGGTAGGACGTGCACGATCCAGAGTTCCTGCATGTTGAGTTTGATGCACTGAATGGATGGATCTTTTGGGCTGACTTCCATGAGGCAGGGACAAGTGTTTTCTGGAGAATTGCAGGGATATTTGAAACCCAGAAGAGTGGGCTGATTGACAGAGTGTTCCACGCTCACCACTGTCCATTCCTTTCCCTTCTGTGCACATAGTGAGACTACCTATTCCAGCCACACTTGAAATGGCACAGGGCCATGCTTTGAGTTCTGGTCAATAGAATAGAATGATGTATATCATGACCTGGCTTAGCCCATCTTTCCTGTCCACCTCCCCCCCCCCACCCCCGCAACCTGCCAGCCAGAATTTAAAAATTCTAAAGCACAAAAAATGGCAAAACTACCAGATGAAAGGAATCTGGATCCTAAAATCATCATGTAGAAGGCAGCCCACTAAACATTGGGGTGAGAATAAATTAGCTTCTATTGTGTTAAGCCATGAAGATTTTAGGATGTCACTGTTTGGAACTTTGTGACACCTAATAATACATAAAACTTTATTTTGAATGCTGGGGAAACGGTTTGAATTTTATTCTTCTGTTTCCTGCAGCTCCTGGCACAGTTCCTGGTGCAGCTTCAGCACAAAGCAGGAGATGGACAAAAAAATATGTTTTCAATAAATACCCAAAGACATGAGTGAAGACAGCTACATTAGAATGTTGAAGGATAGGATGGGGATTCCCCCAATCAAATCAAACAGGGAAGACTCCTTAGTTGTTTCATCTGCTCAAGGGGGTTAATATCTCCTTCATAGGGATGTTCTGAGAATGAAATTATATGATAGATGAAAAGTACTTAGCACAATGCTGAGCACAAAATGAGCACTTAGTACGCTGTTCCATTATAAGCTGTGAACTCCACATAAAGTGGTTTCTTAGATACAACAAACCATGTCTCTGAGAACAGAGGGGCAGTTGTTCTCCTGAAATTAAATCCTGCATCTCATTCATGTTGTGTTATTCCAAAGGCTCAAGCACAATCTTTTTTTTTTTTTTTTGGCTCAAGCACAATCTTACACAGAGAGCTGTAGGTAACGGTGAATTGCCTTCTATGGAAAGGACAAGGAAGAGAAATTATTTGAATTATATTAAAAAGAAATACAAAAGTGAGAATGTAGATAATGCTAATAAATAATGCTGTTGATTTATTATTTCTGTGAAATATAGTGTTGTGGTTTTGAATCAACATTAAGAAAATGTTTACTGTTAAGTTTATTGTTAATTATCAAAAACTGAGCATAAAATTGCAAAAGTCAGAATACTGCTGTAATTAAATATCTGTAAGGTCCAAGATAGAATAAAAATACATGGAACAACTCCATTCAAATCTCGAGTTATTGGAGGATAAACCTATGTAGATATCCATTGAACATTTCCAACTTGGGAGTATTAGGAAGGCATCTCAACACCCATCTCAAGTCCCTAGGAGTGTCCTTTATGGGCATTTAACTATAGTTAAGTAACAAGTATAAAAATATTTATTTTTTCTAATATTTCCATATATTCACATTACAAATAATTTAGTTATGAAGGGTAGAGGAAAAAGCAAATTATGCTAGCAATCTCTTGAAAATTCAGTCTCAAGACTTCAAAATAAAAGTATATTACAATAAATCAGAAAATGCTATTTATACTTACATGTGACATTTATTACCTGTGGAATGGGATGAGATGCAATAGAACAGATCTGAATAGGATCAAAAGGATTTAAATGTTACTGACTTAAGCAACAATTTCAATTCTGCAGCTCTCTATCATGAGAGACAATGGGAATTTTCAAAAGCAACCTCATTTTGTTCTCCTGGGTAAATGAATGATCTTAGGTGTCTCTAGATGTTGGGGATGGGTAGTCCAGGCACATTTCCAAACACTCCACATTCTTTGGAGAGAAGATGTTATCACTTCTCAGTGTAGAGCCTTGTTATTAATTCAGTGAATCATGGGAGAAGAGAGTTGTG
This sequence comes from Panthera leo, assembly GCF_018350215.1. Classification (NCBI taxonomy): domain Eukaryota; kingdom Metazoa; phylum Chordata; class Mammalia; order Carnivora; family Felidae; genus Panthera; species Panthera leo. The sequence continues at coordinate 65,102,432 of NC_056690.1, forward strand.
GGTGGGCCTCATGTTTCTTGAGCAGCCACAGCAGGGATTCAGGGTGGAAGTCAGGCAGGGATCCAGGACCAGCAAGGCTGGGAAAGGTGGTGATAGAGAGATGATTCTGCCTTGGCTTATGTGAGGGTGTGTTGTCAAGAAAGTCTGGGCTCCAAGGCTAAGTGCCAGCATTCCAGGTTCTTTCTCTTGGCCTAACAAGGAGACAAGCACAGAGTTGATCAAAACTTGCTCCAGGAATGCACTGAGAACACTGACTGTCGTCTGGAACCGATTGCCCAGGGCAGGTCATCAAGATGGGAGTTCACCTGAAAGCCCAGGGTGTGGACAGTCCTGGGAGCAGACAGCCTGGAGAACTGAGGATCTGATTAACCAGGTGAACACTGGCAGACATTACATACTTGGGCAAGCAGAAGGCTGCATTTCAGAATGTCAGCTCCAAAGCAACCAGTAGGACTAGCAGAATTGTCCAGGTCATGGAAGGTTAGCAAAAGTGACCCTACAAAAGCAGAAAATACCAAAGAAGCAATCTGATATTGGAGAAATGTTCTTTACCTGGTTCTGTCCTTCCCCTGGAAGCTGAATAGTCCTTGACTTGTTCATTCATCCATTCATTAATTCATTATTCAATATTAAGCACCAGTTATGTGCCTGTAATAGTCCAGACACTGGGGAAGTAGCAAAAAAAACCAAAACAAAAACACAGTCACAGCTCTGTCCTAACAGAGCTTACAGTCCACTGTTAGTGGGGGAGACAAGCAGAGATAAATGTTTTAAAAGTAAAGAAAAATGTGTGGTTTGTCAGAGAAAATGGAGAAAAATAAAATAAGACTAGAGGTCAATAGAATCCAAGAGTTGCTATTTTACTTAGGATGAAATACATTCAGCTCCATTTCTCTGCCTGAGGATTTTCCCTCTGGAGCTAGGGAAGTATGTTCAGCTCATACACCGGGCTGCTTAAAAGTACCAGTGACCAGAAATTTGACACCCTGGGGCAACCCTCTATCAAGGAGAGATGTAACTTGATGGATGGATGCCTGGGTTTTCTGTCCTTCTGTGGGACAGCTCTGAGGCTCATTCACACAGATCACCATGCGATTGAGCCCCATTTGCACACAGTTTGCTAACACACACTTTACTGCTTTTTCTTCTTTCTGGCCTTTCTGCTTCCTAAATCATTTCCAAACCTAGTTACTTTCCCTCCATTTCTTTCAACACTACTTTCTGGGGGGATCCAAGCGCAAAAGGTAACAGGAGGGTGGTAGTTCAGATGAGAAGCTGTCAGCTATTTTGAAGTTTGAAGTTGAATGTGTTGTAGAAGAATAAAAGACAAAGAGAAAAAGTTATCTGTAATTTCACATTTAGAAGTAAATATTGTTAGCCTTTTGATACATATTATTACTAGCAGTTGAGTCTGCTTGGATATGTTGGTACGTGTGTATGTATACATTTTACACAAAAAGAATCATACTACACATGCTAGATTTTAGCTGATTTCTCACTTAATATATTACAAACATATTATTTTTCAGGAAACTCCATGAATATATTTATAAATTCAAATACTTAAAGTTTACATAGCATATTCTACTTCACATAGTGTAAATTTTAAACTAATTCCACTGTTGAATATTTTGTTTATTTCCAATTTCTCAATACTATTAACAACACTTCAGTGAACATCCTTGTACAAACATCTTTGAACATTTGTCTGATTATTTCTTCAGGATAAATTCTAAAAATGAGACTTCTTGGTTAAACCATGTTTATAATTTCAAGTACTTTACATATTGCCAAATTCTGCCACAAGCTTTTACTCATTTACATTGCTATGACAGTGTGTTTCTCTTTAATCAAGGGCAATACCCTGATGAGCTTTTGGAGGAAGGGAGGGAGAGAGAAAGAGAGATTGATTCTGGAGTGTACCAAAATCTGTTTCTATTAATTATTTAATTTTCATTTTAGTTGATGCTTAATTTTTAGAACCTATCAATTTAGTAATATTTAATTAATTGAAAGATTCTATGGTGATTTATGAATATGAACATTCTAAAATATAAACTATTTTCAAAGAATCATTTTTCTTATAAAATAAAACAAAAATATTACCTAACAAAAACTGTGCACCATTTTCTCATTAGAATCCACGTTCTGGTTCCCTGTATCCTTTTATAAAAGAAATAATAGATTTCTCATAGGCATGAGGTAGGCCATAGTGGTTTCCATAATTCTTAGCAATAACAAAAATTTTCCAGAAGAGTAATCTATTAAACTCCACACAATTAACAAACTCTGATCTCGAAAATAACAGCATCACCTTTGTTTTTATTTTTGCCAATCCTTTGAGGGAAAAAAACATACCTGGTATTTCATATTGTTTTAATTAATATTTCTCTAATTATTAATAAAATTAAAACATATGTAAATATATGTGTAAACACACACACACACTTTGTTTTATTGTTTTATCTTATGTTCCATTCCCCCTCACCAAATTTACTGAGAGATAATTGACATGCAACATTGCGTAGGTTTAAGGTATATAAATGATCATTTGATATACATTTGTGAAACAATTGACACAATACGATTAGTTAACAACTCCATTTCTTCAAATAATTACAATTTTTTACATGTGTGGTGAGATCATTTAAGATCTACTCTCTTAACAACTTTAAGTATATAACATTGTAAACTGTAGTCACCATGCTGAATATTATATACCCAGAACTTACCTTACAACTGGAAGTTTGTACCCTTCAACCAACATCCCCCCATCACCAGACCCTGGCAACTTCCATCATACTCTGTTTCTATGAGTTTGGGCTATTTTTTTTCTTTTTATATTCCCATATGTAAGTAATATCATACAGTTTTTAAACTTTCTCTGTTTGCTTTATTCCACTTACCATAATACCCTGAAGGTCAATCCATATTTTTACAATTGCAGGATTACCTTCCTTTTTATGGCTGAATAGAATTCCATTATACATGCATATATATACACACATGTAAACTTCTTTTATTCATTCATAAATCAATGAATGTTTCCACATTTTCTTTCACCATTCATAAGTCAATGGACATTTAGGTAATTTCCATGTCTTGGCTATTGTAAATAATACTGCAGTGACAATAAAGGTAGAAATACCTCTCTAGGATAATGATTGCATTTCCTTCAGGTATATACCTAGAAGTGGAATTACAGGTTCATATAATAACTCTATTTTTAATATTTTGAGGAACTTCCCTACTATTTTCATTAGTGGTTGCACCAATTTCCACTAGCAGTGCAGTAATGTTCCCTTTTCCACATCCTCACCAACACTTGTTATTTCTTGTCTTTTTGGTGTGATGTGATATCTCACTGCGCTTTTCATTTGCATGTCCCTGATGGTTAATGATGTTGAGGATCAGTTTGGGTCCAAGGCCCATTTTTAACTGGATTATTTATTATTATTTTTTTAGGTTTTTATTTTAATGGATTATTTTTGTTTTTGAACTGTATGAACTCCTTATATATTTTAGATATTAACTAATTATCTAATACATGGTTTGCAAATATTTTCTCCCATTCTTAATCTTAATTTGTCTTTTTATTTTTTCTATTTGTTTCTTTTCCTGTGCAAAAGCTTTTTAGTTTGATGTAGTCTCATTTATGTTTGCTTTTGTTCTTTGTATTTTTGGTGTCATATCCAAAAAATTACTGCCAAGACCAACATCAAGGGTTTTTTTCCCCTAAGTTTTCTTCTAGGAGTTTTACAATTTTAGGTCTCATATATAAGCCTTTAATCCACTTTGAGTCAATTTTGTGACTAGTATAAACAGGGGCCTGATTTCATTATTTTGCATGTAGGTTTCCCAATACCATTTATTGAAAAGACTATCTTTTCCCACTGAGTATTTTTGGCTCTCTTATCAAATATAGTTGACCATGTATTCATGGATTTATTTATGGACTGTCTATTTTATTGGTATATGTGTCTGTTTTTATGCCAGTACCATACTCTTTTAAGTACTATAGCTTTGCAGTATAGTTTGAAATCAGGAAGTATGATGCCTTCAGCTTTGTTCTTTTTTCTCAAATTTGCATTGGCTATTCAGGCTCCAAAAAAATTGTATGGATTATTTTTTTCTATTTCTATTTAAAAATGACTTTGGAATTTTGATAGAGACTGAATTGACTTTATAGATGGCTTTGGGTATTATGGATATTTTAACAATATTATTTCTTCCTATTCATGAACACAGAATATCTTTCTGTTTAATTGTGTCTTCAGTCTCTTTCATCAATGTGTTACAGTTATAAGTGTACAAATCTTTTATCTCTTCAATTAAATTTATTCCTAGGTATTTTATTATTTTTGATGCTATTGTGAACAGAATTACCTTCTTTATTTCTCTTTCAGATATTTTGTTGTTAGTGTATAGAAATGCAACTTATTTTTGCATGTTAATTTTGTGCCCTGCATCTTCACTAAATTTGTTTGCTAGTTCTAACAATTTTGGATAGAGTCTTTATGGTTTTCTCTAAATATGATCATGTCATCTGCAAACAGAGTCAAGTTTATTCTTCCTTTCTATTTTAATGACTTTTATTTCTTTTTCTTTTCTCATTGTTCTGACGAGGACTTACAGTACTGTGTTGAATAGGGGTGGTGAAAGTGAACACCCTTTTCTTGTTCCTAATTTTAGAGGAAAAGCTTTTGGCTTTTCACTATTGAGTATGATGTTAGCTGTGGGCCTTGTCACATATGGCCTTTATTATGTTGAGGTATGTTTCTTCTACATCTGATTTGTTGAGAACTTTTATTATGAAAAGGTGTTGAATATTGTCAAATGCTTTCTCTGCATCTATTAAGAAGTTCAGATGATTTTTATGCTTTATTCTATTACTATGGTGTATCACATTTATTGATTTGCATATGTTGAATCATCCTTGCATCCCAGAGACAAATCCCACTTGATCATAGTGTATAATCCTTTTAATGTGCTTTTTAATTCAGTTTGCTAGAGTTTTGTTGAGAATTTTTGCATCTATATTTATCAGGAGTATTGGTCTGTAGTTTTCTTGTAGTGTCATTATCTGGCTTTGGTATCAAGGTAATACTGCCTCATAAAATGAGTTTGGGAGTGTACCCCCTCTTCTGTTTGGGGGTGGGGATAGTTTGAGAAAGATTAGTATTAACTCTTTAAATGTTTGGTAGAATTCCCAGATGAAACCATCTGGTCCTGGGCTTTTCTTTGTTGGTAATTTTTTGATTACTGATTCAAATTCTTTGGTCATTAGTGGTCTGTTAAGATTTTCTATTTTTTTATGATTCAGTCTTAGTAGGTTGTATGTTTCTAATAAATTATCCATTTATTCTAAGTTATCCAATTTGTTGGCATATGATTGTTAATAGTAGACTCTTAGGATCCTTTGTATTTCTATTGTATCAGTTATAATATCTCCTCTTTCATTTATAATTTTGTTAATTTGATTCTTCTCTCTTTTTTTCTTTGTTAGTCTAGCTAAAGATGTCTCTATTTTGTTTACCTTTTCAAAAAACTAACTTTGTTGTTGTCTTTCTAGTCTCAATTTCCCATATTTCTGCTATAAACTTTATAATAATTTCCATCCTTTTGCTAACTTTGGGCTTACTTAGCTTGCTCTTCTTTTTCTAATTCCTTAAAGTGTAAAGTTAGGTTTTTTATTGAAAGCTTTTTTTTTTTTCTTAATGTAGGCATTTATCACTATAAACTTCCACCTTAAAATTGCTTTTGCTGCCTCCCATTAAGTTTTGGTATATTGTGGTTTTGCTTTCGTTTCTCTCAAGATACTTTTTGATTTCCCTTTTGATTTCATCTTTGACTCATTGGTTGTTTGGGAGTGACCAATTTAATTTCCACCTATGTTTCCCTACTGTGAATTTTTCAGTTGATTCTATTGATTTCTAGCTTTACACCATCATGGTCATAAAATATATCAGATATTATTTCAGTCTTCTTAAATTTGTTAAGGTTTGCTTTGTGGCCAAACTTATGATCTATCCTGAAGACTCCTTCATGTGTGTGCTTAAGAGGAATGTGTATTCCAGGGGTGCCTGGGCGGCTCAGTCAGTTGAGTGGCCAACTCTTGATTTTGGCTCACGTCACAATCCCAGTCAGGCTCCACGCTGAACATGGAGCTTGCTTGAAATAACCTCTCTCTCTCTCTTTCTCTCTCTCTCTCTCTCTCTCTCTCTCTCTCTCTCTCCCCTCTGCCCCTCCTGCATTTACATGCATGTGTAAAATTATGAACACAAATAAATTATACACAATAGAGAGTGAAAAACAGTAGCCTTAAAGAACTTCAAACTTCATCCTTCCCTGCATTCCTCGCTCTTTCTCTCCCTCTCTCTCTCTCTCTCTCTCTCAAATAAAAAATTAAAAATTAAAAACAAAGAACATGTATTCTGCTGCTATTGGATGGAATATTCTGTATATGTTAGGTCCATTTGGTTTATGGTGTTATTCAAGTCTGCTGTTTCTTTATGAATTTTCTGTATGGATGAACTATCCAATGTTTAAATGAAGTATTGAAGTTCCCAACTATTATTTTATTGCTGGTTATTTTTCCCTTCAGTTCTGTTAATATTTGCTTTAAGTGTTTACCTGTTCCAGTGTTAGGTGCATATATAATTGTTATATCCTTTAGATGAATTGACCCCTTGATCACTCACTGTAAAGTGACCTTCCTTATTTCTTGTGACTAATTTTGACTAAAAGTCTATTTTATCTGGTATACATATAACCACTCCTACTGTCTTTAGGTTACCGTTTGTATGAAATATCTTTTCCTATCTCTTCACTTTCAACCTATATGTTTCCTTAAGCTAGAGTCAGTCTCTTGTAGACAACATATTGTTACATCTTGCTTTTTTATACATTAAGCTACTGTGTCTTTTGATTAGAGAATTTTGTCCATTTACATTTAAAGCATTTATTGATAGGTAAGGACTTACTATTATTGCATTCATTGTTTTCTGACTTTTTTAAGTTTCTTTGTCATTTCTTCCTTTCTTATTGTCTTCTTTTGTGATTTATTTTTGTGATAGCATGCTTTAATTCCTTTTTCTTTATATTCTGTGTATCTACTTTAGACTCAAAGCCAAACAGGGCTTTAACTAAATCCTCAGGGATACAGAGCTGTTTCTGTGTCTGTAAAGGCCACAGTCAATGAATCAACTGCCTGGTTGCAAGCCTGCCTTCTAAAAACAGCTCTCTTTAGTCTTGGACTACACTGGAATTTCACAATCTCCTTCCTGGATCCCAAAGTTCCCAGGAAGACACTTTTGTCCATGGATGGATGCCAAATTATTGCTGTTGAGGGATGGCTGCACATGAGGGGCACCTTATTCAGCCATGTTGCTAATTCATGGGGGCCTTTGCTCTATTTTCTTTATTGAAGTAACTGCTTCTTTTCTTATAGATTTGAAAGAGCTTTTTCATAATAAATTTAACTCTTTTGTAATGAGGAAAAAAATAAGCATATCTTAAAAACTGTAACTGAATAAAACAGATTATTTTATAAATATTCACCTCAGATTGTTGTTTCCCTTAACTTCTACTCCCACATACAAAAAAATTTCATTGCTAATGGTTAGACTAATTTTTCTTCTAATCTCCAATTGGCTCTCCATTTGGTGTTACACTGAGAAAAAACTTATCTTGAATTTTCTTTTAGTTTGCTAATTGATTCATTTTTTTAGCATTTGAATTTCTAGTTTACCTGAAAATTATTCTTATATAAAATTTAATGTTTAAAGTTTTATCAACATTTTCAATGTCATGTACTAAATAATGACAATAATAATAATAGCTTACCTTTTTCCCCAGTATCTACAATGTACCAGATATTGTTCTAAAGACTTACATACATTAACTGATTCCTCTGATTTTGTCTAATTTGAAAGCCTATTTTTACCATCAAGTAAATTATTTTATGTCTTGGGTCTATTTCTTCTCTGGAATTTGATCTCTAAAGCAGATGTTACACAGGCAGCTAGAAAGGGTTTACCTCCTCTGATCTCAACAGGGTGAGAGATCTATCCAGGGAAGGATACAGTTTAAAGCTCTTTCAGGCTACTTTTTTTTTCACTCTCTACTGTGTATCTTTTATTTGTGTTCATAATTGACAAGGTGTTGTGTTTGATTTATTTTAGTTTGGTTATTTTTTCTCCCTATAAAAGTGATACATATTTCTAAGGAAGATACAGAAAACCTAGAAAACTAAAAGACAGCTATCATTCTACTACTTTTAGTCTTTTGGAGCATTTCCACTAGTCTTATTTCCTAGCATAGTTGGTGGGGGTAAAGGATTGTTTTGTACACTTGTGATTATATATGATTTTAATTTTTCATATAACATTATAATATTATAATGTTAATATTTTTCAGTTAGCATAGAAGGTTTAAGATTTATGCTATTCTTCTAATTTAAATAATAGTTATTATAATTTAACTAATTTAATTATTATCCTAATGGACATTTTGTTTGTTACCTTTCTTTTGGTAGCTATGTAATGCTGCTGTGAACATCTTTGTGCATAAAATTTTTCTATGTTTAAAATTATCTTCCCAGCATATGTTTCCAAAAATGACTGTATAGGGCCAAAACCCATGAACACCTTATAGCTTCTTTGGTCTTTGGTCACAGATCCCACCTTTATTTTCAGTTTTTTTTTTTTCCCACAAATTAAGCAAATCTGTTCTGGCTATATAGATGAATTCCTGATGTACAGCTTAAATGAAAGTTATGTGTCTGTAAATACAATGATTTCTGTCATAATTCCAAGAATGATCTGCATTAGAGTTTTGACCAAGAAAACAAGGCTCCATAGTAATCAATACAAATACTGTCAGGTCTTATCATTCATATTGGGGGAAGATTGTCTTGTCTCCCTACATTTTGGAAACAAGATGGGGAAGGTTAAGGCAAGGCTACAAGATTGGGCTGCATTTTATAAAAGAGGACTATTTCTAGAGAAAAAAAAAAAAGAAAGAAAGAAACCTGGGCAGGAGGACAGTAGCACTCAAAGAAAGAACGATTACTATGGATTCAGCCCAATATGGGAGAAAGGGAAGCTGGCAATAGATAGCACTGCTGGAACTAGGAAGTGGGGCACTAACTTCTACATCTATCTAGCAACAAAAACTCTTTCACTGGGTCCTGAGAAGACTTCATTTAAAATATCGACTTAAGTCATTAGTATAGTTTCTTCTACCATATTTACTTTGGAAACCTAACTAGAACTGAGCCTACAAGTGAGAAAGCAGATGCGAGCCCAGCTCTTAAGAGCCAGAGGCAGCCTCAGGGGAAAACAGGCAAAAGATGGCAGAGCACACTGTTTGCAACTGAATAGAGGGCATCACACTCAAGATCTCATCACACTCAACGTCTCTATGCATTGGAAAGGACCCTTAATAGAGAGTCTGAGCCCAGATCCTCACTATTTCAGTGGCCTTATACAAACTGCATAAGCACTGTTCCAAATCTCCTCAATGTTGAGGAAGAAGATAGTACAAGAAAGACTCATTAGAGGACAATGTGAAAATAAATTGTGATATACTCAAAGAATGGAATACTGTTATAAAACTGTGAAAATGAATGAACCACAGACATCTATCAAAATAATATAAATCAGATATAAATAAAATATAAAATCAAAAGAAAATCATACTGATGAACCTAAACAATATAAAGTTGAGTGAAAAAGAAAGTCCAAGAGCTTATATGTAGAATGATACTTTTTTTCCCATTTAAGAATACTTTTTTAAAATGATATTCAGTTTTAGATGAAATGTAACAATATATTCTAAACAATATGCAATTTTAGATACACACATATATATAGTAAAACTATATTTCCAAAGGAAGGAAATTATAACACACAATTCAGGATACCCATTACCTCAGGTGGGAGGACAATGTGTGTAAGGGAGGGAGGGGCCAGTAGGCAGATGAGAGTTTCTGATAATGTTCTAGTTATCAGGTTGGATAATAAATCTACAGTGGTAATCACGATTCAGTTAATAATTAAATAAGAAAATAAATAAGCCTATTACTAATACCATCCTATGATTTTTATTTATTCATTCAGCAAGCATTTGATGGATTTCTGCTATGGGCCAGAGGAAAATAAACAAAACAAAACAGATGTGTTACACGTCAGTTGTGCTCTTATGAAGCAAAATAAAGCAAGACAGTGGGCCAGAGAGGGATAAGGGCACAATCTCAGGTGGGGTAATCAGGAAAGGCCTCCCTAAAGAGGTGGCCATTAAGGAAAGACCTGAATAACATGAGGGAGCAAGCCATGTGAGGGTCTGAGGGAAGCATGCTCCAGGCAGAAAAAGCATCAAGGGGAAATCTCTGAGCCAGACATGTGCTAGTCATCCTTAAAGAATAGTGAAAGGACAAGGTAGGTGGGATGAACAAAAATGATAGAAATTAAATAAGAGGAGAAAGGCCCAATCAGGAAGGGTCCTCAAGGCTGTGGTGAGGACTTTGCATCTTACTTTAGCTATGGTGGGAATTCACTGGAAGGCTCTGAGCAGGGAATTGACAAGAACTGCTTTACCTTTCAAAAGGATCTTCCTGTCCACTGTGTGGTGAATAGACTTTTGACGGTCTGAATTGAGCAAGACCAAATCTCTTCACACACTGCTGTATGTATTTCTTTTCCAATACTGACATGCTAATGGCCAGATCTCAAGATAAAATTGCTTGCTTGTATATGTATATAAACAAATCTATCTCTCTCTCTCTCTTTTGTGAGAGAGAGAGACACTCACAAGCATATTGATAGCCATATATTATAGTTTCAATAGATAATACACTAAAAATCTGGAAGCTAATGAAGTGTATAAAATATTTAGCCTACATATGTGGTTTCATGTACTTCTAGTGTTAAAAGGAATTTAATAACATTTTATTCTACAAACAGAGCTATTTGCTACATGAAAATATTTGACCAATGAAAGGTATGAACTTGCGAAATTAACACATTTGTGAAAGACAATTTTCTTTTATTGACTAAGAGCTTCCATATGAGATGTGTCCTCTTGGCTAAACATCAACTTTGTGAACAGGCATGCAGACAAAAACACAACTCATAGATAGGCTAATATTTTTTTCTTTGTAGCAGGCAGATCTATCTTGAGCCATGAAGTGACACTAAGTCTTGGGTCACTCAAGGCTTTTCCCTTGTGTTTTACCTTACGTGGGCAAGTATATATTTCAGGATGTGGGACACAAGCCCTTGTAAACAAGGAAACTTTCTGGATTTGCAGATTATTCTTGAGAATCACTACATCACAAATCTATTACATTTAAATCACTCTGACACAAATATACAAATTCTTTATTTTTTTAAGTTTTATTTATTTAAGTAATCTCTATACCTGATGTGGGGCTCAAACTCGTAACTGAGTCACATGCTCTCCCAACTGAACTAGCCAAGCGCCCCTACAAATTATTTCTAAGGCCTAATTCTTCAGGGTTATTTCCTTGAATGTGGAAAATCTCATGAGCAATTCAAATGTTATACTTTCTTGCAGCACAAACTCCCATATATGTTGAGAATATTCCTACCTTATCAATTTTCTACTCATTCCTTGGGATGACCAGCTGAATTCTCTGCAGGGATCCTATATTTCAAAATCCAGATAAAGGCATTTTGCAGGCCTCCTATTCTGAGCCAAGCTAAAATCCTACCAACCCTAGGGGACTGTTGGTCATCCTTCTCTCTAACGCCTCCGAATTAGTCACCTCTGCTATGCAATCTCACATTTAATTATACAATATTGTTCTCTCTTGCATAGGGTAAAAGTTTTGACACTAATCTGATGCAAAATTGTTACGTATTTTCTACATCTTTTCTGTCTTTTACCAGGTTCCTAGTAAAGTGCTAGTAAAAGGTTCCTAGTAAAGTGCTAATTACATATAAGATAATAAAGCATCTGGATTAGAAAAACAATAGCAAAAACAAATATATACATATTTTAGATTACATATATTAATATTACATACATTAAGATATAATATTAGATTGCATATATTAATATTAATGTTAGATTATAAACATTATATTATATACTAAGATTAAATATATTAATATATGTATTTGATTAAATGAATATGCTACCTGCCTATGATGTACTTTGGAAATTGTGGAATCTATACAACTGCAATGCATTGTTACCTATATTAATATTAAATCGAGTTAAGTACTAGACAAACTACACAAGCTACTACTAATAACTCATTCTAATTACCAAATGTTAACAAAGTAGGTTGGGCCACCAAGTCAGCAGTCAGGTACATCTTTGGCATTTAGGAGGTCAGGCTTTGCATTACTGGGATACTGGAGAAGTCACATTGACCTGAGCCTCAGAGAGCCCTCCAAGAGACCTGGCCTCTGGGCTCTGCTGAGCCTGCTGTAGGGAAGGATTGCTGCCTTCCTAGGGGAAAACCTTACCCTTTGTCAGGATTTGACTGTGCATGTCTTCTTTAGCTGTGAATGTTCATTATTTCTATTTGTACCTGAGCCTATATTTATGGATAATCTATTGAGGGAGGAAATATGGCTCAGGTGAGTGGGAGTGACAGGGCTGTATTTAATGGCTACAGCAAATAACCTTCTAACGGCCGAAAGAGTGTCATATCTCACAGTTATGATGTCTTCAAAAGGTGATATTTCTGGCTGTGTCATCATAGCTGTGAAAAGCATTTTCTCAGCATCTAAGAAAAATGGGAAGACCGTGGGTTGATGGAGGTACACTCTAGACAGATTGCCGTTAATCACAACACCCCAGCCTCAACTTTTGTCTACTTTTAAGGAGAGACATTTGGGGTTGGGGGAGGGGTGGGTGGGAAACATGTAGACTTCCCACATTTTAAGGTGGGTAGTTCATGGTAATGCAACCATGGTGGGGCCATGCTTTGGGAAGATGGGTTAGCAGCACTGATTTTCTGTGATGATCCCCACTTCCCTTCCCCACAGCTCTGTTCCTCCTATGCTTTGACCCATAGTTCTGCCTCTGGCGAGTACCAGCAAAGCCTGGAGTTTTTGGTCTATCACCTTATCTCACCTGCCAAGCCTATCAAAGTTCTTTATGTGTCCAATCCACCTGTAAATGTGAACTGAGTTCTTCACAATGTACCAAGAATGATGTTGGATGTTATAAGGACACAGGAATTATAATACAGAACACTCATCCTTTCCCTCAGGTAATTCTCTGGAGACACACATTCTACAGAAGCATATACTTGACTGACACTGTAAACTTGCACAAAGATATTCACTGCATAATGTAGCTATGAATTTATTTTCTCTATTTTTGTCACTCTTGGAGTTGTAGCATAAGGATCACTTAGGGCTACTAGTTCACCCTGCTACCTCCACGAGAGCTGTTCCTGAAAATGTATCCTTTCCTCTTCACCTGGCTGCCCTCTAGATCTGACTCAATCATACCTCTTTCATGGATCTAGTGCATGTCACTTTCTGCTGTCTTTAACACTTTGGGCTCCTATTGTTCTAGCATACTCTATTCTTGAATCTTTGACCCAGAAATTTTGCACTACATTAGTATACAAACGTGTACTTTTGACTGATTGTTTCACATAGTTTATCCCTGAAAACCTATAGAAGAAAAGACGTATTGTACATTTCTTTGTACTTCATGGTATTCAATTTAGATTAGGTATAGCTAAAACCTCTTGGCATATAAAAATTTGATTTCTGGTGGGAGTCTTAAATTTCCCGCTTTCTTAACCACACTCTGAATCTAATTAATCATCTCACTATAATAACTATTATTATGTATCTGTACAAAGAATCTTTTATTATCCCCATGTGCTGCAAATAAGATTCAGGTTGTTTATCTATCTAAAGCCACTTACAGTACACAGGAAAGTGTTCTTTTAGCACACCTTTATTTTCTCATGAAAATATAAAAAAAGGGGGATAAGGAAAAGAATGTGGATGACCTCACATAGTTAATTTCCAAACTGTAATAGCAATTCAGTGTATTAATCACAGAGAAAAGGTCTCAATCATGGGAAAAGATAGAGTTTAGGAGAATGTCCAGCACATAGAATGAATTCAATAAATATTTGCTATTATATGATATGTATTATTATTATACCTATTTATTATTATTAGCAATAATCATGCCTCAGATAAACTTCATTGGCTATGATATTGACACTGTGCTCCATTATTATTATTATTATTATTATTATATCAGAATCATGTGGGAAGCTATTTTTTCCCCTAATTTCACAAAACATCCTTTCAAACACGTATTCAAACAAATTGGGGAGGAAGAGAACAGGCATAAAGATGCACAATAAGATTTGGAATAAGTCTCAGATAATTCTGGTGCATCTCCCCTGCCCACCCCTTATAAACCCTCCATACACACACACACACACACACACACACACACACACACACACACCTCCTACTATTGATCCAAGGAACCCAGACAATATGATCAGTACTCTATTTCTGAAGTAGAATTCAATTAACAAGCATAAATTGATTCTTTGTTATTATTTTGTTCATATGATGATGATAAAATAATAAAAGTGACTTGCCACTTTCCGTTATCAACACACACTTTGGATATGGTCCTATAATTTCTCTGGTTAGTAGCCACAGCAGTTGGCATGACTGCAGAGTGACTGGGGGACTCCACATAATAAAGGAGGAATGTTGACCCAAAGAACATAGCCACATATGTCATCCACAAAATATGTGATGCAGAGGGCCCACTGGCAGTTTGATTGCTACTTGTTTGGAAAATGTGGCAGGATTTCTTGTGGTTCTGTTGCTGAGGAGAGTTGTAGTTATCCCAAGTGGGTGTCAGCAAAGTTTTGGGGGCATGCCTCTCCATCATGCTTGTGTCTCTATAAACAAAAGCTCAAAAGGAATTAAGATCTCTGTCACATGGCTCTAAAAGAGGGTATCATTTTCCAAGCTACACACACAACAGCTGAAGTGTTTCCCCTTAAAGCAATTTGCAACTTGCAAAAGTTATTGTTCAGCTCTTGGATTTCCCCAAATCTAAACAAGTAGGAATAACTCCAGTAGAGAGCCTGGTGGAAAATATTACAGGCTACACTCTATGCATGCATAAGCCTTAAATCAAAGGCAGGACAGGTAACTTGGTTCTGTTTGTTTACTGGGGTTTCCATGAGCGCATAAGAACAATATCCCATTTATTGTACAGCTTTCTTGTTTCAAGTTATATTTAAATGTTTTTATTCATCTCAGCCCAGACTTTTCCATCAGAGTTTCTATTTCTTTTTTAAAAAATTTTTTAATGTTTATTTATTTTTGAGAGAGGGAGAGAGACAGAGTGCAAGAGGGGGAAGGGCAGAGAGAGAGAAAGACACAGAATCTGAACCAGGCTCCAGGCTCTAAGCTGTCAGCACAGAGCTGATGCAGGGCTCTAACTCATGGACTGTGAGATCATGACATGAGCCAAAGTCGGATGCTTAACCAACTGAGACACCCAGATGTCCCAGAGTTTCTATTTCTAATGAGCCTTTAGGTACTGAAAGAAGTGAAATTTTAGCTATTTGTAAAAAAAAAATAAATGCAGGAAACAAATAATTCAAGAGAGTTATCTACACAAGTAGGTATTTAAGCATCAACATTCATTCTTATATTAACCATTTTTAATGAAAGTATTCTTTCCAATCCTTTCAAACCAATCGTGCAAATACCTGCTACAGACCTCATGTGAGAAAACAGGGTCTTCACAACTTATTGGGGTTATGTAGATGTGTTCCCAGATTAAAAGCTCTCAACTGTTGTGCTCTGAGATTCTTGCGCTTGGTTTGGTTTATATAGCTCTTATCTCAGGCCATGATCTGTCACTTTCACTGGGCAGCATATTCAACTATGACAGTCCCTTGTCTATTTCTATTCTTACCACTGCCATGAAATCCAAGCCAAATTGGCTCTACAGGGGACCTTCAAAGGGACTCTTCTAAAAGGTAAATGCTCAAATGTACATATAGATATTTGTGGAATCTGTGTTGCTACTGAGAGCCATTGTTTGCTTCTTTCTGTTTCTGTGTTCTGTGTTCTGATGGTGAGTGAGATTAAAGGTAGTGAAATCCCAGATAGGTGAGATGTTACTGACCTCTCTAGACTATCTTTATTTTGCAAATACCTACTGGCTTTGTGGAGTTTCCACAATGACAAGACAGAAATCATCTAATAATACCTACCATCTATGACACATCCACCAATGCTAGATCTTTAAACTGAATGATCCCACTGGATTCTCACTACTACAACTAAGAATGTTACTATGACAACCTTAAGAGAAGTAAGTGAAGTTTTAGAAGTGAAGGTATTCTTCCAACAACACAGAGCTTGTTAGTTGCAGAAAAGATATTTGAACCTAAATGTGACTTGTCTCTAAGGCCTGAGTTATTTCCAGTGACCTTACCACAGATAGTCAGTAATTGAAAACATTTTAAACTGTGGCAAGATTATACTGAGATTGTATTTCCCTGTCTCTTTGCTAAAGTTTTTTTAAATATTATACTTTAATAACTTGTGGTGACTAACCATTCTATGTATTTTTTTAACTGCCAAATAAAGTTATTATTCAGAAAGTACTGAAAGTACCCATTATAAAGAACTCCTTCACATCAGGAAATAGAACAAAATGTTGCAGGTTACAGAGGGGAATTTGCAACTCTCCTCATGGATTTTTCCCTCTCTCTCTCTCAATCTCTCTCTCTCTCTCTCTTTATTGTTTTATTTATTTTTAAATTTAATTATGGGTAGGTAATGAATTCACATGGTTCAAAAAACAAAAATTATCTTAAGAAAATACATAGAATCAAATGTCTCGCTGCCTTACTTATCCTTCTCTGGTCCCATCTCCACCCATCCCAATAGGCCATTGACAAGCTTATAAATCTTCTAGTTTTCATTTAGCTCTATAGAAGTATTTCATATTTTAAAGTTAGCATAATATTCATTCTTTGTTTGGTTTTTTTTTCAGCTAATTGTATACCCTGGAGATCTTTCCATATCACTACATGGAGAGGACCCTCATTCTTCTCTACTTTCAGTGTATTCTATTGTATGATTACATCACAATTCATTCAAGCAGTCTCCCATTGATGGACCTTTAAGGTTTTTTCCATTTGTTTATTCTTATAAATAATGCTGAAATGAATAACTTTGGACAAATGTCATTTTGCACTTCTGCAAGTTATAGGATCCATTCTCAGATATGAAAATCTGGATCAAAAAAGGACATATACATGTCATTTTAGATATTTTTCACTTGCTCTCCAAAAGGCTTGTGGCTCATTTGCCTTCCCACCATGAATGAGATTGTCTGTTTCTCCATAGCATTGCAATAGAATATAATGTTAAATTTTTGGATTTTTGCCAATCTGATAGGTGAAAAATAACATCTCAGTGACATTTATATTTACATTTCTCTTATTTTGAGAAAATATTTTAATATTTGTAAATATTTTCATATATGTAAAAATATTTTCATATATGTAAAAGACTTTTACATTTCTTTAACTATGAACTGTCTTATTTGATTTAACCATTTTCCTATCAAGTTATTGATCTATGATGAGTCGCTCAGTGCTTTTTTTCTGGTCTGCCATTTGTCTTATGACTTTGCCTATGGTAGAGTTGTGTTTTGCTTTTTTTTTTTTTGGTGTGTATAAATCGGTTTTTTCCCCTTTTTTCTAACATGTTAAAAAATTATCAATCCTTTCTGCATGTTTTCTGGATTTTGCATCATAAGTTAGATGGATTATTTTGGCACTTTAGACCAGGCTCTGGATTTGATGATGTCTGAGTTTGTGGTATAGAGTGAAGCACACTGAATAAGCACACTGAATAAGATTCAGAAGGTTCAGGCACTAGGCCTACCTTGATATTCATCACTGGGCAAACATTGTCAAGCTATACAACCCCTTAGGGTACAAAGCTACAGAATCAACTAAAAACTACCCTCTTGTTTTCTGAAGGTATAAGCAGCTTATTTGAGAAACAGAAGGGGCTTCATAGTTGAATAACCAAGTTGATTCTTGTTAATTGATTAAGAACAAATAAGCCTAAGCAATTTAACTGTGTGTCAGTCAGCTTTGGTTGCCACAACAAAGCACCATAGACTGGATGGCTTAAATAACAGAAATTTATTTTCTCACAGTTCTGGAGGTTGAAAGTCCAAGATCAAGATGACAGCTCTCTTCTTAGCTTTAAGACAGCTACCTTCTTACTGTGTCCTCATATGCAAAAGAGAGGACAGGGAGGGAGGGAGGGGGGGAGAGAGAGAGAGAGAGAGAGAGAGAGAGAGAGAGAGAGATCTTCCCCTTCTTATAGAGCTCCAATTTGATAAGATTAGGGCCCTGCATTTATGACCTCATTTAACCTTAGTTACCTCCTAGAAGCCCTATCTCCAAAAAATAGTCCCATTGGGGGTTAGGGCTTCAATGTATGAAAACTGGGGGTAAACAACCCAGTCCATAGCAAACCAAATAAAGAGATTAACAGACTTTGCAATGCAGAAACAAAATTTCTTCAAATATAAACCACTCATTGAGAAATAAATCATTCAAAAGAATTAGAATGGCAAATCAGAGCAATAAAGAATAAGCATCAAGCTTGGAATCATAAAGCCCTATCTTAATTAACTTTTGCTTTGTTTTGGGTTTGTTTTGTTTCTTGAGATGGTGTGCAAATGAGTAGAATAGAGAGTGAGACTGTGTTCCAAAGAAAAGCATCTTTAAGAGAGTCTGATTAAAGCTTTGCCATAAACAGCATCATCAGACCTGATGCCATGCACCTGCTCAGCTCTGCACCAGGCAAAGATGCTGAAGGAGGCTGGCCCATCACCACTTCAGACTTTCTCCCATCCCTTGAATCGGCTCACCTCCCAGCAGCCCCCAGTTCTGGAGACTCAGCTTTCAATCCATGTGACAGGCAGAAGAGCCAAATCTACAAGTACAGTAAAAATATTATGAGGCCTTCCATTGGCAAAATGCAAATATAAAAATGTAACAACATACCCTTCATCCACTAATTTTATAATTCTTTTGAGACAAGCTGTAAAGTTTTTTCGCCTGGTTTTATTTCTCTTTCTTTATATACACACATAATGTTTCCCATTGTATTCTTTATGTTTACAGATAGTCTCTTTGCTCCATTACTTTCCTAAATCAGATGGAAGTCACTTGCAATGTTTCCAAGGCTAAACAGGAGTAAAAATGGGGAAAAGTGGTAAATTGGACACCAGGGATGGCCCTTAGGCAGACTGTTTTTACATGGTAACCAGCTCTCTCCTTCTGAGGCTTGGTTGATCTGATTGATATTAACTGATCTGATGAGACTATGAAATGGACAATCTGTTGATAATTGCCTTATCCACATATACCACACTTTAAATTTCAGAGAACTGCAACATTCACAGCCTAATTTGATCCTGACAGTAAGTTGAGTAATTAAGTGGGTACTTAATAGTAGGTACTTATGTTCATACTCAACTTTTTGGTAACTGTGGATAGGAGAGGTCCAGACATTTGGCATCCAAGGTAGAACTCCAGCTCATGTCTTGGGCCTCCTGGTAATTGATTATTTTGGCTTCAGCTGCCTAGATTCAGCCGGAAGCTCATTGAAATAGCATAGTTTACTCAACCACTGCCAGTCAGAAACTCATGGCTTCAGGCAATTGCTGCAGAAAGGACAAGGAGCTTTGGATCCAAGTGGATAGTTACACTAGTCACGTCTGATCATGTGTATTTATTATCAGAATTATCTGATCAAGGTTGTTCAGGCAATGTGTGTCTCTATAGAGCCAAAAGATAGTGAGGAACTGAATCAGTTAACTATACTTTCTGGCTGAGGGTTGTACCTGCATTGAATCACTAAAACTTGGCCAAGGCTCTACTTCAATCCGTGGATGTAGGGATATTCTTCCAAGAAAAAGGAATGTTCTACCAACAGTCTTTTAATTAAATAACCATGATTGTATTCAGAATGATGCTATAGAAGGTGAAATGAAGGTGTCATGCTACAGTGGGGACATCTCAAGGAGTAAAAAGTGGGTTCAAGGGGTGAAAGTGGAATGATAGACATACATGTATCATAAAGGCAAACAAATAAAGGTGACTCTAGTATACAGAAACCAGGAAGAAGGCAGTAAAGCCTACATGGGCTGTGACCATATCTGCGACAGTCACTCTGTTCTTCCTCTCAACACAAAAGGTCAAGCATGGAATCATAGAAATTCAACCTTTAAAACTCCTACAGGGTGTAGTTATTATCTTTCTTATGGTATTTCTCACATTATATATTTTGAGAATTTGAAAAGTACAAAGAAGAGGGGCACGTGGGTAGCTCAGATTAAACGTCTGGCTCTTGATTTCGGCTCAAGTCATGATTTCATGGTTAGTGAAATCAAGCCCCATGTTGAGCTCTGTGCTGACAGCACAAAGCCTGCTTGGGATTATTTTCCTCTCTTCTCTTCCCCTGTTTCACTTGCTTGCCCTCCCTCTCTCTTTCTCTGTCTCAAAAATAAATAAATAAACTTAAAAAAAAGAAAAATACAAAGAAGAATGGAGCATTTTTCCATATGCCTATCACCCATAATTAATCACTATCATGATATATTTATGGTCCTTTCCTCTAGAAACCAGCTGGCTTATGCTGATCTTGGTTCTTTCTACATGTCCCTCTGCAGAGACTCATCTGGGACTGAACTTCAAAATCCATATGTCTTTCTTCCATCTCTCCATTATCTAACCATGCCAGCCTTGTGTTCTGCTCCTTCCCCTCTATCTTTGACATTCAGATTTCCAAAGATACAGACAGCTGATCTGATAACCCATTTTGACAATTAATGTGTTGATTAATGGATGCTACTGTCCAAATGTCCCCACCCTTTAGCCTGTGTGATCTGTACACCTCAGTTGTGATACGCTTTCTGCAAGCTCTGAAACTTGACTTGAATGGGAATATAGGTCACTGTAGAGGTCAGAAGAGAACTCTCAGGGTGAGGGGCAGGACCTACATTTCACACAGAATAGGCTATCACTTGTTGCAAGTAACATTAAATCAGTTTGTCAGCGATAAGAAGAGATTAAAGAGCTCGAAGATCCAACCAAACTACTTATCGAGAGGGCCTGGGTAGGCCTGGGTCTAAGGTTCTTAGGAGCTGGGAGAAGGCAGGCAAACATTAAGCACGTTATGGAACACAACAGCCCTGGCCTTCTCTGAGCTTCATTTTTTTGCAAGAAGGAAATGGTAACAGCTAAATTGGGTCAGATCTGCTACAGTGGCTTGAACAAAATAACAAAAGCAAAAGCTTGCTGTGTAAAGAATTATAGGACACATGAAACCTCATGAGACCATCTATTCCATCCCTTGCCAACCCAAGTCTTAGATGTGCCCAGAGAGACGTCTGCCTTTCCCACAATGCTAGGTTTAAAGATGATGGCCTTGGATGTTCCAGCCTCAGAACCGTGGTGAAAACTCCTGACATCATCACTGGTGCTTCTGCATGTTCCTGGCTGGTGAGTTGTTGGTAGAATAACGGGATAGCTCTACACCTGCTCTAAATGGCTTCTGGTTGAGAATCAGACATTTTAACAGGGTTAGAAATGAACAATGTACTAGACATGTTTTGCCTGTACTTTATTATATAAATTTCATAAGTATGATGAAGGCAGGTATTATTTCTAGAAAAGGAAACCAAATCTCAAAAATGTTAAATAATAGGCTTGTGGTCATGCAACTACTAAAGGGTCAGAAACAAAGTTGAAATTTGGACCTACACAGCCCTGAAGAACTTTCTGTTACACTCAGTTATCACTGATGCAAATGAATCCGGGAAATTCAGAGACATTTTTCTTTAGGTCAGTCTCTATAAAGATCATATTATGCAATATGATATTCACCCAAAGCATGAAGACAACATATGGATGGAATGGCAATTCATCATTGCCTTCAATTCTTCAACTCGCTTCCAGAATTTCTCCTACCTTTTATTTTATTCACTCTTTAAAACATCTGCGAGTTAAAAGCATAAAGCATAAATGTTAAAGGTGGTTTAGCACAAACTTCCAGTTCCCCATCACTTTCAATAACTATTTAGCCTCCACCCAAGACTTTTGAGTTTTTCATTAAATGACAAACCCATGTCAGCCAGGCGGCTCCAGAGGCCTTTTTTACCCTATTCAGAACTAAGGCTGGATCACTTCCAATTATTGTTTCCCTTCCTACCGTTGATGAAAATCAATGTGTTTCCTGAACAGCAAGGCCAGATGCTTTGGTTTTATCTGACCCCAGTTTTGCCCCTTCCCTTCCCCTCCCAATGTTGGTTTTCCCAAGGAGTGTCCCTAAAAAGAATGCTATCAAGATTCAAGAGAAGTGCTCTGAATTGGGAACCCAGAGACTGTTCCAAGAAAACTCTCAACAATTCCCTACTAAAACCACAGTAGGGCCAGATGGTGCTATCACTCCAACTGTAAGAGGTATGCAATAAGAGGAGGGAATGAACACCCTCATGTGAATCAAAGGGCAGTCATTAACAGTATAAAATGAATTAACACAATTACCAGTTTTTTCTTGAAAAACTTTGAATTTGGGGAACATAAAAGAAAGTGGGAAAATAATAACTAAAGAAAGAGGCTGGGAGTGGGTATGGAGTGGGTCTCATGTT
Organism: Panthera leo; assembly: GCF_018350215.1. Lineage (NCBI taxonomy): Eukaryota > Metazoa > Chordata > Mammalia > Carnivora > Felidae > Panthera > Panthera leo. The sequence goes on from NC_056690.1 coordinate 65,125,172, forward strand.
GCTTAAAAATCTTATTTTCGATTCTTGGAAAAACCCTAGAGAATAACTCATGATTTGCACCATAAAACTTTGTCATAAGAGATGTATTTAGCTAACTATTGGATATATTTACTCTAGAACTAAAACTATTCTAGAAGTAAAACCAAAAGTGATATTCCCTATTTGGCAATTTTAGATCCTCTGGGACATTAACCTAATGTGTAAGTGTTAGATATTCATTCAGGCACAAACTAATATTTTAACAAGAAACCTCTGGTGACAGTATCTTAACACAATTAAATCAGCCTATGGATAGTCATTTCATTTGATGAGGAACATAATTTGGGCTAGGAAGGACCCTTTAATAATATAAATTCTTCCTTGTTAAAGAACAGATCAAAAGTAAGAGATGTATACTGACTTCGGTATTCAAGCACAACAAAATTTTACCTCCATCTAATGTGGTCATTAAAATAGTAAGAAGTCATATGAGCTTATTGAGGTGCAGAAATAATAGCATGACATTCTGAAGAGCGCTGATTAGTTAGGAGTAGGCTAAGCAGTGAGTAAAGGAAACCCTGAACAAATGGAAACTTCAAGACAGTAGTTTCTCATGTAAAATCCCAGTAGATGATTCTGTACTGATATAGTATCCCAAAGTGTCAGACTCCTTCTACCTTATTGCTTTACAGTGGGTAGTCTCAACCTCATAGTCCAAGATGTCAGCATCTGCATTCTAGGTATTAGAATAGAGAAAGGGAATGTTAGTAAAGACATTTCCTGAAATTTTGTATTCCACCGTTCATTGGCTACAATCACCTGACCACATGTGGCTGCAAAGGAGGCTGGAAGTACCATCTTTATTCCCAGTATTCATAAAAAATGTGAAGATACTATTATGTTGAGGACTAATGAGTGAATTGGTATCAGGACACAACTAGCAGTATCTGTCACAAGTCCTATTAAGAATTAGGCAATACTGGATTAGAAGCCATCAGAGTTTCATGTGTGTATGTGGGTGGGTGGGAGGGTATGCATCTCATATACGTGCTTCTTCACTGAAGGGGCTTTCAGTTATAGACAAGACATATATGTGAAGAAAGATACATAGAGAAACAGGTAGGAAATTAGAAGAGCCATTAAATGATAAAATGGGAAGTACAATGGTTTTGCTTCAGAAGATTATGGCTTCAGTGGTAGGCTTCTGGGAAGAGATGAGATTTGAGCAACACCCAAAAGAATACTAACATTCATAGGTAGGCAGAGAAGAGTGGGAAAAGACACGGGAAGCAAGATATCCCATTGGAAACAACATAAGGTAAACAATGGCATAGAAGGGAGGGTAGGTCTAGTCAGGCTCCAATATCCCTACTATGCTGTGCAGGATAAGCATTTTCCATTTTCACTTCCTGTCTTTTCAATTATTTATTTATTTATTTATTTATGTATGTATGTATGTTAAAAATTTTTATTTTAACTCCTAAGGTGTTTTCTGTACTTTGTGTAGCATATAAGATGATACAAAATTATCAAATATTTACTTATTTCAAATGTTTATTTAATGCTCAATCGGCACCTAATACCATGTTAAAAGGCATGACTCAATTCAGAACCCTTCTTCTGAGAATCATGAAACTATTCAAATGAGGATGTTAAGGGAATATATAAAATAATAAAATGTTTAGGTTATAAAATTAAAATAAAGATAGGAAATAGTTGAGAAGTATAGTCCAAACAAAATCAAACTTGGTAATTAATCTGAATTAATCAGAAAAGAGAAAAGGGTTATGAGGTTAAAAACAAATAATAAAAGTCTGATTAAATTAGATAATTATTCCCTCTTGCCTTTGTCTCTAAAATATGAAAAACAATATCTTTCTTGCCTTCCTCCCTCCCTTAGTTTGTTCCTTCTTTTTTGTTTTTCTCCACATAAGCATGACTATTAGACTATAAATTTGAGAGAATCCAGATTTGTATCTATATTCCTTGCTGCTCTACTTCCAGTGCTCAACACATTGAAAATGTAAAAAATATTTGTTGAATTGAATTGAAATTTTATTCACTAATATGTATATATACATTTAATAATATTATTTATGTAGCACACATATATACAAACCCAACATACATAATTAAAAATAAGTTCATCAACAAAATTATGTTGTAAAAACCAGTGCTTTTTCCCCATTTTTTTAAAAGTTTATTTATTTATTTTTTAGAGAGAGAGAGAGGTAGAGAGAGGGAAAGAATCTCAAGCAGGCCCTGAACTGTCAGTGTGGAGCCCCATGCAGGACTCAAACTCATGATCTGTGAGATCATGACCTGAGCTGAAATCAAGAGTCAGATGCCTAACCAACTGAGCCACCCAGGCACCTGTTTCCTCATTTAAATTTTTTTTTATTATTTATTTTTGAGACAGAGAGGAACAGAACATGAGCAGGGGAAGGGCAGAGAGAGAGGGAGACACAGAATCTGAAGCAGGCTCCAGGCTCTGAGCTGTCAGCACAGAGCCCAATGTGGGGGTCAAACTCACAGACTGTGAGATCATGACCTGAGCTGAAGTCGGATGCTTAACCAACTGAGCCACCCAGGTGCCCCTGTTTCCTCATTTAAACAATGACTCAAAGCATCTCAGAAATGTTTGTATGCATGCAGGTCAATGGTAAGAAGACCTAGTATATTTTACCTGGTAGAATTATTTCAAATTTATGAATCATGAGCCTTCATGTGAGTGCATGAGAGGCTACTCACCCTTTTTCAAAATACCATCTTTGGGCCTGTTAATTTACTGTATATTTGCTGTCTTTTTAATTTCTGCTATGATTTTTCTTTATTATTTCCTTCCTTCATTCTACTTATATAGGTTTATTCTGCTGTTCTTTTTCCTAACTTTCTATAGATGAATGATGAGATCAATAATCTTTCAGGTTCTATTCTTCTCTATTACATACAATTAGGACTATAAATTTGACTCTAAGTTTGACGTTAGCTGCATTCCAAAAGTTTCAATATATTGTATTTTAGTTATTACTTAGCTCTAATCTATCATTGTGGTTTCTTTTTTGACTTATGAGTTATTTAGAAGTATATTGCTTAATTTTCAACATTGGGTATTATATGTTATTTCTGGTTATCTCTTTTGCTATAAATTTCAACTTACTTCCATTTTGTCATAGATCATTTTCTGACCTTTAAAATGTTTTAACCTTTTGAACTATGTTAAATAATGCTATATAGTTTATGTTACATGCATATATTTTCTGTATTATTGATTTATGCTTTAGTCTGGATGTCTTTTATTGACCTCACTTCCAGTTTACCAATTCTTTCTTCAATTGTATCTAATCTGCCATTAAACCCATTTATAGAGACCTACCTCTCTGTCACTGAGCTTTCTTCCTTCTAGAATTTCTATTTCTTTCTTTCTTCCTTCCTTTCTTTCTTTCTTTCTTTTTTAAATGAAAAGTATTGATCTGGTAAAATTCTGCAAATTTTCTTTTCTTAAACATGTTAATTCCAATTATTTTATAGGCCATGCCTGATAACTCCAAAATCTGGATCAAATTTTACTCAGTCTTTATTGTTTCTTTTTTCTTTTATTTACCTCCTCAGATACATAGTAACTTTTGATTGAATGCCAGACATTTTGTATAAAAACTACAGAAGTTATTTTTTTTTAATGTTTATTTATTTATTTATTTATTTTGAGAAAGAGAGAGAAAGTGTTTGAGCAGGGAAGGGGTAGAGAGAGAGGAGAGAGAGAATCCCAAGCAGGCTCTGTGCTATCAGTGCAGAGCCCAACTCGGAGCTTGATCTCATGAACTGTGAGATCATGATCTGAGCCAAAATCAAGAGTTAGAGGCTCAACAAACTGAGCCAACAAGGAACCCCAAACTACAGAATTTCTGATTGATGTTACTTTTCTTTAGGTAGAATGTACTTTTGATTCTTATATGCAATTCACCTTTATTTAATCAGATAGTGAATTCATTTGGAGTTGGGCTTCTATTATTGTAAGGCCTCGTCTGTTTTTAATTTACCCTGACTCCTCCTAAGATGAGGGCTTTCAAGGATTCCAAATGAAAGCCTGGGAATATTTACCAGACCCTTCATTCTTGGTAGAGCCTGAACCATAATATTTTTTTCTCATAAGTTTGGCTTCAGAAAGCTCTGTTCAGCTTCTTAGCCTCTTAGTGTGTTTTCTTCTTGACCTCTCAACCTCTTGCTACATACTGCCTAAGGATCATCACATTTCTTAAGAGGAAAAGTAGTACAAGAGTTATTGCTCTCTGTTGTACTTCTCTTTGTGATTCTGGCCATTCAAGTCCCAGCTGTCTTGGAAGTCCTACACTACATTTTTTGTTTTCCCAGCCCATGATGTCTTCAGACCCTACTCAACTTTTCTACTTTTTAGGTACTACTTTCTACTTGGTTTCTCAGACTCTTGCTCTCTGCAGGGCTTCTGAATTAGCAACTGTCTTGAGGGAGAAAACAATAGAAAATATCAGTCTTTCCACAATGCATTTTCCTTCTTTGGGGGATGCTGGCACTTCATGTTTTGGCTTCCTTGGTTGCTTTTAAATGCCTTCAAACAAATGTTCTTTGTTTTTAGTGGGTAGGTAGGTATGATACAAGCCACTTCATTACAGCCAGAAGTGGAAGTCTATTTATCCTGCCATGTAACTGAAAGCCTACTGTAAGGCATCCTAAATATTAACCTTAAATTCTGTTTAGTCATTAGACATGTAGAAGGGTAGAGAGAGCTTGGGAATATCAATAACTATGTAGACAGGGATACAGGTGGGGAGGCACCTGGCTGTAGGTTGCAAATAATCTGATATCTACCACTATAGACAGTGAGTAAACCAGCTGTTGCTCCCCCTGGCCAAAACTTTTGAATGTCCTAGATTGGCCTGATACCTTTTTCTTAGCTTCTCCTTTTCACCAATGGCAGAGTATCCTGACTCTTAGTGTGTGAGGCTAGGTAGGACCCCACGTTTCTGGCAGCCCTTCTTTAGGGTGGTAAGAGCTAGGCAGACAAGTATCTTATCTAGGTACTGTAGAAGGAATTGGTGAAAAATACAGAAAATAGTTTAAACAGAAGTTTCCAGGAGGTATCATTTGCTAGGGAAGAGTTGTAGCAAGAGAGAAATATATGGTAAGAAAAATCTCTAGCAGTTGTTGGTATCCAACAAATAGTTTGAAATTTCTGAAGCAAAGTGCTTCTTTTCCTGATTCACTTAAAATCCACTGGGCAAGGAACACTTGTATTCACACAAGTGACATAGTAATTCTGACTTTTTTAAGTGAACCAATTTTCCATTATTTATCTTTAAACCAACTAAAAGCTGGGCCTTAAGTAGAAGCTATTTCCTAACACAAATGAAACCGTCTTTATAATGTATAACGACTTTTTAAACAACTCCCCTCATCCTGCCACCTCAATTCTTCTGTTGGTGTCTTCCTCACCTTTCCACAAAAGGCACATTGATTTCCACATAAAAATTCAATCCTGCTCCAGGCATCAAAGCAATCTGATTTAAGGACGGATTTAAGTAGTCTCTTTATTCTCCCCTTGAGCCAGTAGGGTGATTCTTAGAGCCTGGTCATTGTGTAAGTAATGTTAAAGCAGCTTAACATGCCCTTCTGCTAAATATTTTATTTCTTTTACTGATCATTGGACATGACTCACTGCCTGACCAGGGCTCCATTCTGACCACCAGTGCCATTCCACTTGAGTTTCAGACCTTCTTGGACATCACCACTCTTTAAGGAGTTCAAAAGATTCCACATTTGCTCAACTTCTGTTATGACCACCATTTCTAGTGGCCTGACTTGCATTGTATCCCTTTCCCAGATCTGGGTTTCTGTCTTAGTCCAACAATCCCCTCTTTCTCCCAGTCCATGAACAGATCTTGCAGATGCTACCTGCAGAGTTTTGCTACCCTGGCTTCACTATCACCATTCTCTGCCTACTTACCTTTGACCCTTTATTGAAATGGTGACTAAATATTGATATCACTGTTGGAAGCTTACCCTCCCTTATGTGGCTGGTCCATTGTTTTTAGGGTGCTTTCCCCACTCTGCCATACCTTCAGGACAAATATAACACTAAGCTCTGACCCTCTTCACACCTACCCCGGCACAACTAATAAATATATAAATCTTTAGATAAGAAATATAATTGCCTTTTATCAGTCTTATGTTTCACATGAGTGAAAAGATTTAGTCACCACTTTCATAGGGAGGCAGTCTTATTTAAAGAATAGTATTAGGTAAACAAACTAGTGTTTTATCATATGCACAAAGGTTAAACAAAATTAAATTTTATTAATTTGTTCATTTCTTTTCTCCTTTGTTCTTTGAAACTTGGGTATATTGGCTTGAGATAATTGCATTATGTATCACAATTCTGCAACCATATACAGGTTGCTCCAGTGGTTAAAGCATTGGGCATAGATAGTAATAATCTCCAAATGATGACATGTCACCACAAGCAGAATTTTGAGTGACCTGAAGAAATGATAGTTCCTACAGAAGAGAGAAAAAGAAAATCTAAGTGGGTAAGATAATTTGGAAGCTTCTCCTACACCATCCTATGTATCAACCGCTGTGTTCATTATCTTACACACACCATCTCATTGAGAGAAGGAATTGACTGTTGAGAAACTGAGGGCAAGGAGGGAAATACATATATATGCACATAGTTTAACTGAGGAAAGTTTCAGGGCCTGGTGGACATCCTTTATGCATATCAGTGTCCCTAATTTTAAGTGCAGATGATACAGATTGATTACAAACAATATAATCAACAATTGGATACCCAAAATATTGTAGATAAGGGATTTCATTTACTTATAATACTATGTGAGATGTCCAGAAGTCCGTGACCTTGGTAAAATTAACTAAGGGTCTGCATAAGCAAACCTGCAACTTGTCCTATGTCATCATTTCTGACTGAACTTAGAATGATCTTCATTTGACTTCTCTGCAGACCTTGAAACTAAAGGTTATAAGCGCTTGTCTGGAATAAGAGTGTCTCCCAGGCTCGGATAATATCTTACCCTTCTTTACACTTCTCATAGTGCCTATCATTACACCTTATACCAAGTGGCTTGCAAGATAGATGGATGGATGGATGGATGGGTGGATGGATAAATCAGTCCTACATCTTTCATTATGAATATATGACATTACAATAATTGATTTTGCTTTACAAAAAAATTTGTCAACTATTTTCAGAAATACCCCCTATACAAGTTCATATTTAAAATGTATTCCTAACCTCTCAGAATGTTTTTTCTTTTACTTTTCTTCCAGTATGTCTTCTTACCACTAGTTATTACAAGATAAAAATTAGAGTAATTGCTGAGAGAATATTGGTCTAATTGTGAAGCACTGAACCTTATTTTCTTTCCTTTGGTCCACAATTCAGGATAAAAATGAGCAATCACAAAAACGTGGGTCAAATTGTTTTCTCAAACAGAACATCCCCAAGTTTCCCTGTTTTGAAGGTTATAAGGGTGCTCACTTGCTGAACCTCCTAGTTCTTGGTTCTCTTTTTTTTTAATCTGAGTTGGTCTGTAGAGGGCACAACCAAGCCCTGGCAGCTGTGTATAATGAGAAAGGCTCTCGAATTGGAGTCCAAAATGATTTCTAAACCTGGCTTTGTCACCTGCATGAAAATTTGGGAAAGTCAGTTTATCTTTCTGGTTCTCAGTTTTCTTTCATCTTTAAAATGAATTGCTTGGTCCAAATTATTTCTAACGAACCTGCCAGCTCTGTAATTTGAAGTTTCAATGTTACTGTGATTCATTTAGTTTTGACTGAAATCAACAAGTTCATTGAGTACATTCTAAAGAGGTGAGTGATACAAGGAGCATCCAGGTGTCTCTGTGCTGTATACTAGCTAGGCAATACTGTAATAGAGCAGTTTGTATGGAACCATGGATAGGAGGGCAGGATTTGGAGTCAGACTACTGGGCTTCAAAGCTCTGAAATTTCAAAGCTCTGTAACTTTAAGCAGTTTGTCTCAGCTTCCTCAGCTGGTTGAGTTTCACGGCCCTTGTTTGTACTCATTTGCAACTGGGTCTGATATAAAACCATTTTTGAATATCTATCTAGTTTCAATATCCATAGTACTTTATTTTGCTAGGAATAGCTTAACTATCAAGAGATCAAGAGTGACTCTGTGGATTCCAATCCCAGAGTCTGTAATAAGCCCATTAGCCAAGAGGCAGGGCTCAAATTAATGTTTGCTCATGGCCATCCTCCTACCATTCTAAAATCTGTCCTCCCCCTGTGACCATTAGGTCTTTCTAATGCTCATATGACAATGGTCAAGCCAAGACCCAACTCCAGTCAGCAATAATGGGCTGACAATTCCAGATGTTTATAAAATACTCCGTGGTAAAATTGAGCTACTCAGGTTGGATGCCCCAACTTTCTATGTCCTATATTTCTTTTTGGGGAGTTTAAACTGACCATAAAAGCTTCTGTTTTAACTGTAGCTTACTTGGATTTCTCTTCTCAACTCTTAGTTTCATAGCATTGTATGGACATACAGCACATTCAAGATCATTTCACTTAATCTCTTTCACTTGAGGGAATCCTTTCCACATCTTCATATTTGTGAGTAGCAGGTACAGTTTGCATTATCTCTTATATTTTGAATTTACTGGTTCACATATAATGTTGTCTGTCAAAATTGATTGCAAGTGCGTGAGGGTAGGACAAAGCTGTGTATAGGGGACTCTTCTGCTATTAAGAGCTACAGCTGGTCTTCAGTAAGAGGTTAAGAATAAGCCGTAATAGGGGGAGGAGCCAAGATGGTGGAATAGCATGGAAGTTTTTTGTGTGTCTCGCGTCCATGAAATACAGCCAGACCAACACTAAACCATCCTACACACCTAGAAAACTGACTGGAGGATTAACACAATAATCTGCACAACCTGAACCACAGAATTCAGCAGGTAGGCGGCACAGAGAAGTGAACTTGGGGAGCAAGAAGGTGCAGGAAGGCTGGTGTTTTTGTGAGTGGAGACAGGACGGAGATGGGGTGGGGGGCTGGAGAATACAGGAAAAGCACCCCTCCCCAAAAGCAGCTGGAGAGAAAGTAGAAAATTGGAAACAGCTGCAGGGACTAAACTAAAAAGCGAGAAAGAAAAAAGGAGAAAGGAGAGAGTTTAAATTCCATTAAGACTGTAAACAAGGGGAGTGCAAAGGCTGCAACTCCGCAGCTCGATACCTGGCGATGCTCTGGTGGGAGGCGCAAATCCCCAGGAACAGAGTGGGGTCCCGAAGGTTCTCAGGCCACACGGGGAAAAGCAGTTCCACTGCGGGAAGGACATTTGGTAGAGACTGTTGAAGCCACCTGATCCCAGCTGACCCCAGGGGATGGCCACACTCGTTGGTGCTGGAACAGGGTCGCTGAGGGTGGGGCCTGGTGCCAGATGTGTGTTGTGATTTTCCATAATCCCTGAAGTGCTACTGCTACACTATCTCGCGAACTTTTTCTGGGGCGGGCTGGCATCTGGCTGTAGTCTTGGGGCACCAGCAGCAGCAGGGTCCAGCAAGTGTTCCTGGGTGCAGCCGACATTCGGCTATTGCTCATTTGGCCATTGCTCGGTGGGACCTTCCCACAGAGAGGCGGATCAGGTCAAAGCCACAGTCCTTCAGAAGTAAGGGGCCAGGGAAAACAGCCACATCTGAGACAAAACTTGAGAGAGAGGTATTGCCTGGGGTCTGGTCACGGAGAGTGAAAGAGTGGGGAGTGGATGAAAGCTGAAGACAGAGGACGGGTCTGCGATTGCTGATCCAGGAGAAGAGAGTGGGTAGCTGCGTGGCGCCATTTTTACCGGTCCCGTGCATGCGCATACGCACCGATGAGCACCGCAACAATCCACCCCAGTAGGCTAGCAGCGCCATCTAGTGGAGAACGGAACCATTACACTGAGCCCCGCCCAACTGGGCCAACTTCACTCTCAAGAACACAAGTCTCGCTGCTGGCTTAGTTTATGGACTATAAAGCGCTACATAGACTGATTCTAGGGGAAAATGAAATAATTTCAGTCCTACTTCAATCTGTTAACAGGCCCCTCTATTCAGTTTCTTTCTTTTTTTTTCTCTTTTACACTGCTTTTTCTTGAATACAGAAAGAGAAAAAACTCATTTTAATTTCGATTTTTATTAAAAATATTTCCCTTTAATTTTTATTACTATATTTTTACTTTTATGTAATTTTTTTCAAATTCTATTCACTTCCATCATTTTATTTTAGTCTACTGCAGTGTATTCACTTTTTCAAATTTTCAAACAATTTCCTTTTCTTTCTTTTTTCTTTTTTAAATCTTTTTTCTTTATCATTTTTCTTTTTCTTGAATACAGAAAAAGAAACGATTCATATTTATTTTAATTTTTATTAATTTTCTTTAATTTTTTCTACTTTATTCTTTACTTTTGTGTATATTTTTTCAAATTCTATTTGACTCCCTTCATCTCATTTTAGTCTACTTCAGTGTATTCATTTTTCAAATTCTCAAATTATTTCCTTTTTTTAAAATTTTTTAATTTTTTAATTTTTTTTCTTCCCTCCCCCTTTTTTTCTCTAATCTGTCAAACCACTTTCAACACCCAGACAAAACACACCTAGAATCTAGCATCATTTATTCTATTTTTGTGTGTATGTGTATGTGTTTAATTTTTTAATTTCAATATTTTTTTAATTTTAAATTTTTTTGATTTTAATTTTTCTACTTCATTAATTCCTTTTCTCCCTTCAAAATGACAAAACGAAGGAATTCACCCCAAAAGGAAGAGCATGAAGAAATGACAGCCAGGGATTTAACCAACACAGATACAAGCAAGATGTCTGAGCCAGAATTTAGATCACGATAATAAGAATACTAGCTGGAGTTGAAAATAGATTAGAATCCCTTTCTGCAGAGATAAAAGAAGTAAAAAAATAGCCAGAATGAGATTAAAAATCCTATAACTGAGCTGCAAACATGGATGGATGCAGTGGCAGCAAGGATGGATGAGGCAGAACAGAGAATCAGCGATATAGAGGACAAACTTATAGAGAATAACAAAGCAGAAAAAAAAGAGAGGATTAAGGCAAAAGAGCACGATTTAAGAATTAGAGAAATCAGTGACTCATTAAAAAGGAACAACATCAGAATCATAGGGGTCCCAGAAGAGAAAGAGAGAGAAATAGGGGTAGAGGGGTTATGTGAGCAACTCATAGGGGAAAACTTCCCTAAGCTGGGGAAAGACACAGACATCAAAATCCAGGAAGCACAGAGGACCCCCATTAGATTCAACAAAAACCGGCCATCAACAAGGCATAACATAGTTAAATTCACAAAATACTCAGTCAAGGAGAGCATCATGAAAGCAGCCAGGGAAAAAAAGCCCCTAACCTACAAGGGAAGACAGATCAGGTCTGCAGCAGACCTATCCACAGAAACTTGGCAGGCCAGAAAGGAGTGGCAGGATATATTCAGTGTGCTGAATCAGAAAAATATGCAGCCAAGAATTCTTTACCCAGCAAGGCTGTCATTCAAAATAGAAGGAGAGATAAAAAGTTTCCCAGACAAACAAAAATTAAAGGAGTTTGTGACCACTAAACCAGCCCTACAAGAAATTTTAAGGGGGACTCTCTGAGGGGAGAAAAGATGAAAATATATATATTTCAAAAGCAACAATGATTAGAAAGGACCAGAGAACACGAGAAACTCCAACTCTACAAGCATCATAATGGCAATAAATTCATTTCTTTCAGTACTCATTCTAAACATCAATGGACTCAATGCTCCAATCAAAAGACATAGGGTAACAGAATGGATAAGAAAACAACATCCATCGATATGCTGTTTACAAGAGACCCACTTTAGACCTAAAGACACCTTCAGATTGCAAATAAGGGGATGGAGAACCATCTATCATGCTAATGGTCAACAAAAGAAAGACGAAGTAGCCATATTTATATCAGACAATCTAGACTTTAAAATAAAGACTGTATCAAGAGATGCAGAAGGGCATTATATCATAATCAAGGGGTCTATAGACCAAGAGACCTAACAATTGTAAACATTTATGCACCAAATGTGAAAGCACCCAAATATATAAATCAGTTCATCACAAACATAAAGAAACTCATCGATAGTAATACCATAATAGTAGGAGAATTCAACACCCCACTCACAGCAATGGACAGATCATCTAATCAAAAAATCAACAAGGAAACAATGGCTTTGACTAACACACTGGACGAGATGGACCTAACAGATATATTCAGAACATTTCATCCTAAAGCAGCAGAATATACATTCTTCTCCAGTGCACATGGAATGTTCTCCAGAATAGACCATATACTGGGACACAAATCAGCTCTAAGTAAGTACAAAAAGATCAAGATCATACCGTGCATATTTTCAGACCACAATATTATGAAACTCAAAATCAACTACAAGAAAAAAATTGGAAAGCTAACAAATACTTGGAGACTGAAGAACATCCTACTAAAGAATGAATGTGTTAACTAAGCAGTTTAAGAGGAAATTAAAAAGTATATGGAAGTCAATGAAAATGATAACACCACAACCCAAAACCTCTGGGACACAGCAAAGGCGGTCATAAGAGGAAAGTATATAGCAATTCAGGCCTTCCTGAAGAAGGAAGAAAGACCTCAGATACACAACCTAAACTTATGCCTTAAGGAGCTGGAAAAGAACAGCAAATAAAACCCAAAACCAGCAGAAGACAGGAAATAATAAAGATTAGAACAAAAACTAATGCTATCGACACCAAAAAAAAACACAAAAAAACAAAAAAAACAAAAAAAACCGGAAGAACAGATCAATGAAAGCAGAAGCTGGTTCTTTGAAAGAATTAACAAAATTGATAAACCACTAGCCAGTTTGATCAAAAACAAAAAGGAAAACACCCAAATAAATAAAATCAAGAATGAAAGGGAAGAGATCACAACCAACACAACAGAAATAAAAACAATAATAAGAGAATATTAAGAGCAATTATACGCCAATAAAATGGGCAATCTGGAAGAAATGGACAAATTCCTAGAGACATATCCACTACCAAAACTGAAACAGGAAGAAATAGAAAATTTGAACAGACCCATAATCAGTAAGGAAATCGAATTAGTAATCAAAAATCTGCCAAAAAACAAGAGTCCAGGGCTAGATGGCTTTCCAGGGGAATTCTACCAAACATTTAAGGAAGAGTTAACACCTATTCTCTTGAAAGTGTTCCAAAAAATAGAAATGGAAGAAAAACTTCCAAACTCTTTCTATGAAGCCAGGATTACCCTGATTCCAAAACCAGACAGAGACCTCACTAAAAAGGAGAACTATAGACCAATTTGATGCAAAATGATGCAAAAATCCTTAACAAGATATTAGCCAACGGGCTCCAACAATACATTAAAAAAATTATTCACCACGACCAAGTGGGATTTATACCTGGGATGCAGGGCTGGTTCAATATCTGCAAAATAATTAGCATGATTCATCACATCAATAAAAAGAAAGGATGAGAACCATATGATCCTCTCAATAGATGCAGAGAATGCATTTGACAAAATACAGCATCCTTTGTTGATAAAAACCCTCAAGAAAGTAGGGATAGAAGGAGCATACCTCGAGATCATAAAAGCCATATATGAATGACCCAACGCTAATATCATCCTCAATGGGGAAAAACTGAGAGCTCTTCCCCTAAGGTCAGGAACGAGACAGGGATGTCCACTCTTGCCACTGTTATTCAACATAATATTGGAAGTCTTAGCCTCTGCAATCAAACACAAAGAAATAAAAGGAATCCAAATTGGCCAGGAGGAGGTCAAACTTTCACTCTTTGCAGGTGACATACTGTATATGGAAAACCCAAAAGATTCCACCAAAAAACTGTTAGAATTGATTCATGAATTCAGCACAGTTGCAGGATATAAAATCAACGCAAAGAAATCGGTTGCATTCCTATACACCAACAATGAAGTGACAGAGAAATCAAGGAATCGATCCCATTTACAGTTGCAGCAAAAACCATAAAATACCTAGGAATAAGTCTAACCAAAGAGATGAAAAATCTATACACTGAAAACTATAGAAAACTTATGAAAGAAATTGAAGAAGACACACACACACAAAAAAAAAAAACGGAAAAAGATTCCATGCTTCTGGATACGAAGAACAAATATTGGTAAAGTGTCGATACTACCCAAAGCAATCTACATATTCAATGCAATCCCTATCAAAATAACACCAGCATTCTTCACAGAGCTGGAACAAATAATCCTAAAATTTGTATGGAAACAGAAAAGACCCCCAATAGCCAAAGCGATCTTGAAAAAGAAAACCAAAGCAGGAGGCATCACAATCCCAGACTTCAAGCTATACTACAAAGCTGTAATCATCAAGACAGTACGGTACTGGACAAGAACAGACACTCAGATCAATGGATCAGAATAGAGAACCCAGAAATGGATCCACAAACGTATGGGCAACTAATCTTTGACAAAGCAGGAAAGAGTATCCAATGGAATAAAGACAGTCTCTTCAGCAAGTGGTGCTGGGAAATCTGGACAGCGACATGCAAAAGAATGAACCTGGACCATTTTCTTACACCATGCACAAAAATAAACTCAAAATGGATGAAAGACTTCAATGTAAGACAGGAAGCCATCAAAATCCTCAAGGAGAAAGTAGGCAAAAACCTCTTTGATCTTGGTTGCAGCAACTTCTTACTCAACATGTCTCCATAGGCAAGGGAAACAATAGCAAAAATGAACTACTGGGACCTCATCAAAATCAAAAGCTTCGGCACAGCAAAGGAAACAATCAGCAAAACTAAAAGGCAACCAACAGAATGGGAGAAGATATTTGCAAATGGTATATCAGATAAAGGGTTAGTATCCAAAATCTACAAAGAACTTATCAAACTCAACACCCAAAGAATGAATAATCCAGTGAAGAAATGGCCAAAAGACATGAATAGACACTTGTCCAAAGAAGACATACAGATGGCCAACCGACACATGAAAAAATGCTCAACATCACTCATCATAAGGGAAATACAAATCAAAACCACAATGAGATACCACCTTACACCTGTCAGAATGGCTAACATGAACAACTCAGGCAACAACAGATGTTGGTGAGGATGCGGAGAAAGAGGATCTCTTTTGCACTGTTGGTGGGAATGAAAGCTGGGGCAGCCACTCTGGAAAACAGTATGGAGGTTCCTCAAAAAACTAAAAATAGAACTACCCTACGACCCAGCAATTGCACTACTAGGCATTTATCCACGTGATACAGGTGTGCTGTTTCGAAGGGACACATGCACTCCCATGTTTATAGCAGTGCTATCAACAATAGCCAAAGTATGGAAAGAGCCCAAATGTCCATCGATGGATGAATGGATAAAGAAGATGTGGTGTATATATATACAATGGAGTATTAGTCAGCAATCAAAAAGAATGAAATCTTGCCATTTGCAACTACGTGGATGGAACTGAAGGGTCTATGCGAAGTGAAACTAGTCAGTCAGAGAAAGATAAAAATCATATGACTTCACCCACATGAGGACTTTAAGAGACAAAACAGATGAACATAAGGGAAGGGAAACAAAAATAAGATAAAAACAGGGAGGAGGACAAAACAGAAGAGTCTCATAAATATGGAGAACAAACTGAGGGTTACGGGAGGGGTTGTGGGAGGGGGGATGGGCTAAATGGGTAAAGGGCACTAAGGAATCTACTCCTGAAATCATTGTTGCACTATATGCTAACTAATTTGGATGTAAATTTTAAAAAATTAAAAAAAAAAGAATAAGTCATAATGTCTCTTTTCCTCAGGTTCAACCACTAGGAAAGAAAAGGAGAATTACCACCCTGATTCTAACATTGCATGGATCTCTTTTACCAGTCTGAAAGTTGCCAAGGTAAAGAACATTCTTAATGGTTTCTATATGCGTAATACTAAGTACAGGTTGAATATGGTAGGTTCTCAATGAAAGTTTACTGATAAGTATGCATATATCTCCTGTACTCCTACAGCATCTACATAATCTTGGCTATATAGGTGCTTATCATACATTATTTCATTTAACTGCACTTAATCTTCACTAATGCTCTGAAGAGGTGAAGTTACTATCAGTAGGTCTATTTTTCAGATGAAGAAGCTGAAGCTCAGAGAGATTTTTCTCAGGATGAGTTAAACCCAGGCCTGCCTGACTTCAAAGCTCAAGTTCTTCCCATGTGACAAGATGACCTTAGTGTTGGAAATACGTACATTTCCTGGGAGTTTTAGCTCTTAATTCTAAACACACCTGGAGTGCCAGCCCAGCCCATTCCCCATTGTAGCCACATTTCCTGTGGTCCTCCTGAAGAAATGCTTAAGGCTGGAGAGTCGTGTGTGTGCCAGCCCCTTGGCCTCAGTTGTAGGTACCAGGAATGCACCTCAGATTCATGGGAGGTGATCAGGTATTTTTCTATGATAAAATGGAATCACACACACACACACACACACACACACACACACACACACACAAAAGTTTGCAGTTGAGTGCTGTCGTGGAGTATAAAAGAAACCAAACACAGATATATGCCAAAGTTGTGAAGGAGCAAAGCCAAGCATCTTACAGAGAAAATTTGTGCCTGTAAGGACAGAATAGATAGATACAGGAAAGAGTCAATGTGACCCTGGAGAAGGAGAGAGAGAGGAGCTGCCTGGCAACTTCCCCGTTCCCAGGAGGCCTAGCTATACTTCATATATCTGCTTTCCATGAGGTTCCCCTGTAACCTTTCCATAAATTCCCCTCAATTTAAACAAAATGTCTCTATAACACATTTCTGTGCATACTTCTACCTGTTATAGCCCAAGGAGGTAGATTCTTGGGGAGGGGAATGAAGAACCAGTATCTTCCCATGATATTTCTCTGGGATCTCCTTTTGGCTCCTGTGTCATACACACTGATATAAACATAGAGTCTTTATAGCTGGGCTCCTAAGGCTTAGCTAGAATTGGGGACATTCCAAATCTTGTTGCAGATTTGGGGCACTCTGAAGTCACAGTGACAAAAAATCTGCCAAGGAGCCAGAAAACGAAAACTCAGAAGAATGCCCCTCCCCCTACCTTGTTGCCTTACAAGTAGTGAAAACTGCTCTCTTGGAGCATCCACAAGGAACCACATGCCAAGAATGCTTCTTTTACTGAATTTATTGAAGCCAGAAAGGCAAAGTTTCCTAAGCTACAATCCAGTTGTTGTCAGACCTGGAATTCCCTTCCTGGAACAATTGCATTTTGCTCCTGCTTAGCTCCTTGTTGCTTAGCAACTGGAGTAGCATCAGGGAAGCCACTGGAGAGATCCCTTTCCAAAGTGGGGCTGGATTGGGAGTAATCACGAGTGGAAATTAACTTCTCATTTCCTAAAGAGAGAAAGATATGATGTGGACTTCAGAGGGGGTGAACTAGGCTGCATCTGGAAACAGTCATTTAAATATCCACATCGTATTGAGTAATCAAAACCAATATTTGAACAGAATTATCTAACTTGGCAATGTAACTTCATATCTGATATTTCCTGTAAGGCTCATGATGATTGATACCTTAGGACAGGATTATAGTTCTCAGCTTATGCATGAAGAAACTCAGGTAGAGGATGCTGAAATAATGTGCTCAATTTCACCTATCCAGTTAATGGTAGAGCAGGACTGGAATCCAAATCTATCATTTTCTATCTCCCAACTGTAGCTTTTATTGACTGGGTGATTGATTGATTCAAGAATGAATGAATGGATGAATGAATGAATGAATGATATAGGACTGATATTCTTCAAATATGCATAGGTCGGCATGCTGATATTAAAATATTAGAATTTTTAATCATTGCTCCAAACTCAACCATGCCCTTCACTCTATCACCCTGTTTCTCCTGAACCTCCATATGATCCAAAAACTAAAGAGATACCACCTGAATAAATAAGGTCACGTGTCTGTGTTCATTCTGACCAATTAGCCCTATGTCATATCAATTGTTTAGTTTAGTATTTTTGGCATTCCACTAACCCTTACCAAACATACAGTGGGCTCCAAGAACAAATGTATACAGTGAAGATAAAGAAGAGTATTGCAAAGCCCTTCACCTCAAAGAGTTCACAGATTGTGGCTGGAGGGAAGTGAAAAATAAACGCACAGAATGTCTTCTAGAATACTTCTCATGACAGGGAGTTCATTACTATTTAAGACCATCTGTTTTCATCTCAGATCCAATCACAGAGTTTTCCATTATATAGACCTGAGATCTGCCTCCTCATTACATGAACCGATTGGGACTGTTATATCCTCCAGAGCAGAGTCAAGCAAACTAATTCCTATTTTTCCTGAACCTTCCTTACATTTAAGGGCAGCTTTCATGTTCTACTTCAATTGCTTCCAATATGTTCTCAGTGTCCTGCTGGTACTCTCTTATGTCTGGGAATCAAATATGGAGAAAATTCTATATTGTGCTTGATCCTCAAACATACTTCCAACCTCTACATTTCCAGAATTGCCCCCAAACTCCAAACATGGCCCAATCACTCTGCAGTTCATCGTGACTGTCACCTCCTCTGGTTAGGCGCACCTTCTATTCATGTACCTAACTTAAGAGGTTAGGAGCTTTCTAAGTATCCTGATCATATTTTGGGGCATGACCTTTCAATTGGATTGGTGATTCTCGAAGTTGGTTGCATATTAGAAGTATCTGGTGTATTTATTATCAAGAACAGTTAAATCAACACGCGTCCCAAGCATCAGTAATTCTCTTAAGTAATTCTGATTCACAATAAGTGTTGAGAAGCACAACGTTAGGTAACATTAGCTCATTTTCCAAAAAAGGTGAGACTCAATATTCTATATGAACCCCAAAAGTGGAGGTGTCTGGCTCTGAGCATGTGATTATACATTCTGATCTCAACTTCTTATAAAGGAAGAATGGATGGGTTTGAACCTTCTTTCTACCATTAGCTTCAGAGTGGTGAAAATGACATAACCTATCCTTGTACTTTGAGCCATACCTTACTTGCATACATGCCCTCTATCTGGTTCTCAAGTCATGTAGGATCATCTTGCAGATCTTTGCAGTATCTCTGATGTGGGGCCTACGGCACGGAAATGGGGGTTTCATGACGGCTAATTTACAGGCCAGGTATATGGATGTCTACAGCACAAAGCAACAATGTCAGCTATTTGGTGATATCAGAGGAACATTCCTTCTTATCCACACTTGTGGACATTGTCCATGCAAGACACAGCTCAATTCTCAACAGTTTTATCTTAGGTTGGAAAAACAGGTTACTGAAAAAAAAGTGTATGTGTGCAAAGGGGAGAAGGAAATACATACATACACACACACACACACATATATATATATATATATATATATATATATATATATATATAATATTTGTATGTATTGTATATTATATATATATATATTAGACAATAAATATGCAGTAATTCTAAAGAGGGTATGGTTTCTGACCTCACCCTAGTATCCGCATCTGTGCTCCATGAACTTTGTAAGTGTCTCCTTTTTGGTATTTCCCTGTATTAGATGTAGTTAGAAGTCTGCATACCAATTTTCCCCACTAGGTTGTGAATTCTGAGTTGGAATCTCTAGTTGTACTACCATTGTGTCCTGCATAGTCCATGCTACATAATTATTTGCTGAATGACTGAAAGATGTTATCGTTGGAGACTGTTTAGAACTAAGAGATATGTGTTGTAGGCATGCCCATCAGCTGTCAGGGTGTCCCATTATTTTCTCCAGGATCCTGGGGGCCTCGGAATAGGTTTCTTAAAATTACATAGTAGTAATTTTCAGACTGACTTCTTTACCAGCTTCAGATTTTTTTGTGTTTTAGGGTCCAGTTCTCAGATAACCAAAAACTGCCCTACTAGGGAAAGAAGGAATTGCTGTGATGTTTAGCCAGGATTTGAATACAGGTCCTTTTATATCAATAAACATATCATTCAGGTATGGGTCTTTAGTTTTTAGCAATACTTTGTTATTATATACTAAATATTATTATATATTAAAAATTAAAAGTATATCCAAATATATGTAATATATATTATGTGTAGGTGTATATATACATGCATGTATACATGTGTATATGTATGTGTATTTTATATATTAATATATAAAACAAAGAGGGTTCCCTTTCCCTCCCCTTCCTGTAACCTCATAGGATTGAAAAGATGAGCTACATGCAAGGAAGGAACATTGGACAAGAAGTCAAGGGACCGAGAGTCTATTCATGGCTTTGCCTTTACTTAGTGACTCTTAGTCCATTGCATCTCTATCCCTGTTTCCTCAGCTTTAAGATAATGAGTTTTGACTAGGTGATCTCCCAGGTGAATTCCCAGGTAAGAACTTCTCAGGCGAACCTTTACTGCACTATAATTCTGTAGACTTACTTAGCAGCTATTATAGTGAATTTTTAATAAGGCATGTGCTTCTTTGAGCTGCTCTTCAAAAAACAAAACAAAACAAAAACAAAAACACACACACAATAAAGGAAGGAAGACCCTGTAAATATGCCTGGGTTGGAGAAGGGCAGGGACTTGAGCAACAAGCTTTAGTTCTGGATCAGAGGATATCAGCCAGCCATATGCTCATGGGCAAACCCTTCTGATTTCTGGGGCTCATTTCCTCCATTTGGAAAGTGTTGGAAATGGCCCACATGCTATCTTAGTCCTCTGTGGGCTTTGGTATAGGATTTCAGAAATCTGTGTGCACAAGGAAATGGGCAAAGGTCATCTGATTACAGAGAACGGTTGTTTTGACATTGTATTTTCTGCCTTGATCTCTACTTCTATCAACAGCTCATTCTGCCCTGCTGATTTTTTTTTCTAATTAAGCATTACTTGCCCACCAATAACAATATTCCAATATAAAGGGTAGCCGAAGACCTATTGAAATGCTGTCACAACAGAGGTCTTGCAGTGATGAGTAACAGAGGACAAGTCTGGGGCCAATCAGAACCTTCCTCTGAAACAAAGAAGACAGCAAGGACACTTGGGTCAGAGGCAGGTGAACTATCTTTTCAGAACCAGACTGAAGCTCATCCAGGGACGTGAACCAGGAGAGGAGTTAGGGGCATCCTCCCACCAAGATGCAGTCTTCCTTATCCCCCTTCACTGCAGCAGTACTGTGACCAGAGTGATGAGAATGAAGACCCTCTGTGGTAAAATGCAAACCAGCAGTCGACCGGGGTAGTCAGTGGC
Source organism: Panthera leo (assembly GCF_018350215.1). Classification (NCBI taxonomy): domain Eukaryota; kingdom Metazoa; phylum Chordata; class Mammalia; order Carnivora; family Felidae; genus Panthera; species Panthera leo. Next base: position 65,146,441 of record NC_056690.1, read on the forward strand.
TGATGTGGAGGGTAGGGGGACATCCCCAGTCATTACCAAATCAATTCCTCAATCCAAATGTTCAAAAACGCTTGTATAGAAGGGAGTAGTCATAGTCCTCCCAGAATCTGAGTTCTGAGTACACTCTACCCAGAGGTCTTTAAGAAAAACCTTCCTCAAATCTTGAATCCTGTGTCCTATATTGTGCTATAATACAAATGTCCCTGAGGAGTTCCATTCCTCAGTTGCAAGTGAGTTGCTGGAAAAGCTCCCTTTTTTGCAGCGCAAATACAAACATTCAAAGGGATTAAAATGCCACCATATTTTGTATGAACTGAAGATATTTCATCTTATTCTTTCCACCACCCTAAAGATGGAACTTGCATGCCAACGTTCATTTGCCATCTCTCCGTGTCTTTCCCTTCATCAAGTGTCCAATTTTTGTGAATAATAAAAATATGCACATAAGCAACTGAGTGCATATACGTTGCTTAACAAAATAATAAAGTAAAATAATAAAATAAAATAAAATAAGGTAAAGTAAAATAAAATAAAATAATAAAATTAAAATAAAATAAAATTAAAGTAAAGTAAAGTAAAGTAAAGTAAAATAAAAAATAACCCCCTGAAAGTGAAATGTAATTTCCAGGTTAAAAAAAAATGCACCCAGTTTCCAGAGCCTATCACATCTCGCGCCTCGTCGCGCTGCTCCCCCCCAACACTGCTCCTGTTGTGTCAGATAGTGGCAGTGTTGAGCCCGGGAACCCGCTCCGAGCCCGCGGTGGTCCCCGCGGCCTCCCAGTCCCCGCGTCTGTCTCCGGCGCGCAGGAGCCACTGGGCCGCGAGGGCGCTGGGGAGCGGGAGGGGCGCGAGGGGCGGCGAGGGGTCACCGGTCGGCCTCCACGAACTGTTTTCCTCCTCCCCCAGCAAGATCCCACTCCCTCCAATTGATCGAAATTCACCGAAATTCACCGAGAGAGGGAGGGTGTAGGGAGAGGTCGCTCGCTGGTTACTGGCTGCGCCTCCCCCGGCTCGAGCCGGGGAAGCGGCCCCCGGTCCGTGGGGCGAGCTGTGTGGGCGCCCGCGCCCCCTCCGAGGCAGATCGCGGGGTGGCGGTCCCCGCTCGGCTCGCCGCGCTGCCGCTCCGATCCTCCCCCCTCCCCCGCCCGCGCCCTCCCCCTTCCTTTCACTAGGACTCCGGGACTCGGGAGAGGGCGCGGGAGGCAGGCACACGGGCCCGACCCCACTCCAGCGCTCGCCGGGGACGCGGGCGGGCGGCGAGGGGACGCGGCGGGGGCGCGGGGCGGGCGCGGCCATGGAGCGGCGGCGGCGGCGGCGGCGGCAGCACTAGCGACCGCGGGCGGACGAGCGGGCGGGCAGGGCCGCCCGGCGCCGCGGACCGAACTGCACAGCTCAGCAAAAGCGCCCTCGCCCTCCGCGCGCCGCCTCCTGCGAGCCCAAACCCGGCAACATTTTTTAAAGCTCCAATCCATCCTTTGAAGAAAGGGGGGGAAAAAAATAGCATTGATCGGAGAGACTGAGATATATATATATATATATATAATTTTTTTTTTTTTTTTTTTTTTGGCTCCTGCTAAAATTAGCCGGGCTCGCCGCGCGCCTGTGTGCGAGTGTGTGCGAGTGTGTGTGCGTGCGGGCGTGTGTGTGTGTGAATGTGATTACTCCAGGACTCCTCGGGCTCCGGAGACGCCATTTTCCCCCTTGATATCTCTCTCCATAAATCGGTGGCGCGGCGGAGGCGGCCGCGCCGGGCGGGAAGCGCGGGGCCGGCCGGGGCGCCCGCCGCTCGCCGCCGCCTCCGCGCGCCCGGGGGCCCCGGCGCCCCCCGAGCGAGGGCGGCCCGCCCGCGGCTCGCGGTTTGACAGATGCTCATCGCCATGGAGTTGCCGCAGCAGCACCTTTGGGGGCTCGGGCAAGCGACGGGAGCCGGGATCTGAGCGAGCACCGGGGCCAGCGGATCCGGAGCCGCCGGGACATGGGTGAGCACGCGCGGCGACCTTGGCCCGGGAGCACGGCGCCCAGCCTCCCGCGGCGCCCCGGGCCCCCGCACGCCCGGGGCCGGGGGCGGTGTGTGTGCCCTGTATGCAAAAGTTAACGTCGCCTCGCCGGGGCTTTGACTTTGCACCGGGCGGGAAAGGGGAGACGGGGCCGAGGGGGCGGGATGCCGGTCCCCGCCAGGCTGCGGAGGATGGGCGCGATTCCGGCCCGCCCGCGGGTGGGCAGCGATGCTGGCTCATTTGGAGTGGCCCGTTGGCGGCGGCGATAGTGGAAGCGTCGGGCTGGAAGGCTGGTCGCTTATTGAGTTTCGCCTAATCTGATTCCCCCCCCCGCCCCCCCCCCCCCCCCCCCCCCCCCCGCCTTTTGCACCCTCCCTCGGTCCTGCCGCCGGCTGCCTGGGCTGGCGGGTTTGGCGTTGGTGGAGTGGACTCGAGAGGGGGAGGGGGTAGGGAAAGAGGTGGGAAGGCAGCAGGATAGGTAGACATATATATTATTTTGGGGGGTCTCTTTGTAACTTGCAGGTTAAGTGGAGCTAGAGAGCTACATTGTAACCTAGTTGGATATTTGGGGGGGGGGGGATGTATCAGAATCTAACGTGTCGTTAATAGAAAGAAGAACAGGGAAGAAGTGGTCCAGCCGGCGAAGGTTGGTGTGTGCTTGTGTTGTGGCTGTGTGTTAGTCTTTCTCTTAAAATCTTAATCAATGGATCTGAGTCTCTGTCTCGTGCTCTCCGGTTTTGGGACTCTGAAAAGACAGGAATTCCCTTAAAAGCAGACGAATGCCTTTTTTTTTTTTTTTTTTTTTTTTTTTTTTTTTTTGAAAGCACGCATTGTGTGTGTTTCTAGAGGAGCCCTGGGCTTGAGAATTAACGGCAGGCTTCCCCGTTCGGTGGTTTCCAGTGGGAAATCACTCCGGAAAGGGAGCCCTTCAGTATCGATTTATTGTTTTTGTCTTTCAAACCATTATCTCTTTGGCTAAAATACTGTCTGAGAAGTTCCACAGAGACAAAGTCAGGTAAACTGGACTGGGCAGATCTTTAGCAAGATGGTGATAACGGTGATGCTGTTTGGGGTGTCTGTTTGTGATGGAAGCCTTGCTGGGTAATAGCAATTTCTGATCGGTAGAGCATGCTGCTTCTAAAAAAATAAGTGACTGCCTAAATGCTGTCTTCCAGTCCCCCTCCCCTACACGCTGCAAACACCCCTCCTCCCTTGACCCACACGCTTACAACAATTCTGAAATCGGATCCAACTGGGAATATTTTCTTTGGAGATCGGAAAGTTGTGCATTTGGAAGTAGAAGATGAGGCTAGAGGTACTGGGGGAGTTGTGGGGAGGGGGTTCTTATTGCCCCCTGATGCTGCATTTATTCTTTTTGTGTGTCTGTGTGGGTTCTGAGGGTGTGTATATCCATCTGAAAGGACTGTTGAGGGAAGGATTTCCGATTCGTTTCCGCTTCAAATAAACTGTCCTGATAATCTCATGGTTGGCGTCTAATACTAAAAGGCCAATTTGTGTGTCTCTTTATCGCCTCAGAAACTCTTCCAAAAGGGCAGTTTATTCTGGAATTCTACAACAGCTACTTTTCTTTCCACGCCCTCACCCCCTACCCTCCACTATCCACACCTTTTCCCCTAAAGTTTGGTTGGAGTCCGTGGTCTTTAAGGAAATCTAATACTACTTGTTTTTCAATAACATTATTTTTTTTTTGTTCTCTTCCTTTTCATTCCTTTACTCTGTTTCCTGTTTTTCTTCTTTTCCTGTAGATTCATACAAAAAACTAGTTTTATAAAGTAGCTGTCACTAAAACTATCTTGCTGTTGGGGCCCCACCTCTTACCCTCTAGTAGTTCACTCAGGTAAATCTGATTTACCCCCATTCAAACTCATCTTCGTTTGCAAACGTGTGTGTGTCTTGGGAGGTGGAGACAGGAGTGTAGTAGAGAAGAGGGACGTAGAGAGGAAGGGTGTTGTTCTGTGCAGGCCATATCTGCAACACTGGGGCCAGACCTGGACCCTCTGGGAGAGTTTCCTTTGCTCACCCCAGTTAGATGTTGTCTGGCTGGGATGGGGAGGCGGGGCCAAACTGGCCAGGGGCGTGTGAGGGAGGAGAAAGTTTGTAGCTCTTTAAAATGTAGCCAGTTTACAATCCCTGGTCATTCCCTCCCCTTTCTCCTCCTTTCTGTGGCTTCCACCATCCCAGACTCCCAAGACTCCCTCGGGGAGGCTTGATCTCCTGCCCTGACACGGTTGTCCAAGGCTTCAGAGTGTAGCTGAAGATGTTCTGCTTTCCTCTGTGCTTAATGGGATTGCCTCCTACCAGAGACGGGCGTTAGGACAGATCCGACGAGTGTGGTTAAGCACAGAGTATTTGTAAACTTAGGGAAGGTAGTCTAAGAAGATAGGGAGACCAGGTACTCTGAAAGTGCTGCTTTGCACTAGATCTCCCCTCCCCCAGTAAGAAAAAAAATTCCTCGTCTTGGGAAGTAGAATTGGTGCAAAAGCTGGGCTGTGGGCGCTGCTAGCCACTCTAGTAACCTGAGCTGGGCTGGGGGAGGAGGTGGTGAGGGAATGTGATCGGGAGCCAGAGGAGGGAAACGGACTCGTCTCCCGGAGTTGGGAAAATAGACGTGTCACTGGAATAAACAAACTGGAGGTGGGGGAGGGGAGGGCTTGTAGTGAACATAAGGGGGAGTGGCCGAGAAGCAGCGGTATGGTAGGAGAGGGCCACTTCTGGCTTAGGAGAAAATATCAACTGCCTTATATGTTCATAAATGGGCTAGGCAAGTGAAGGGCTGTAATCCGATCTTTTGTACGTTAACATCATAATGTTACATAGGAAGGCGCTGCTGGGCAGGCCCAGTTCTGGACTTCACACGGGGGAATCCTAGGGGTATCCCTGAGTGAACTGAGGAGCCTCTTTGGTGCCATCAGGGCTTCTGGTCATGTACTCACATTATTCACAGCAAGCTACTTTGTAAATCACCTAACCCCAGTGAGGGTTGGGAGACAGAAAACAGTGCGTGGAATCTTTGTAGAATTTAGTTGAGAAAGGTAGGTGGGGAGAGGCAGGAGGCAGGAGTTTGCCGAAGAAGAAATAAATAGGTAGGCATTTCCTCTGGATCCCTGATTCCCTTTCTGCTGTTATCTTGACTTTCAATTCCATTAGGGGCTGAATCAATACTTCTCTGGCACAAAAATATACCTCTAGGAGAGTTCTCTCAAGCCGGTCATTATTTTTAGTTGTACTTCAATCTCTGCTTCGAAGCTTCTCTGTAATATGCAAAAGGAGGAAGATGAGAAGTGGCTAGATGGATGGGATGTCCTTTCTTGATTCTTGCAGAGACACTGAAACTTGGCTGGGCCTCAGCCTCCCAGAATGCCAGTTTTTCCCTTGGAGACTTGAAGTTTTAATTGAAACCAGAAAGCTATTGAAGGCAGACCCAGCCAATGAGACCTTGTTTTCTCTCTGCTCAGGAATGGGAAATAAATAATTTTTTGCTGATGGCATTTCAAGTTGCTTCAGTTCTGCCCTTGCCAGAAGAATGGGGTAAATTATTATTAATACATTAGAATTGTCAGGAGTAGCAGTGCCTTAAAAAATGGGATGATGTTATTGAGTTTATTCAGGGACCCACTGTGTGGGAGAGGTCTATGGGTGGGGGGCCGGTGGGGGGCAGGACGGGGGCTGCTCTTACCCTGGAGTGGGACAGCCCTTCCCTGGAAAAAAGGAAGCCTCACAGAATCCTTGCTGCATACCACTGTGCTTGGTCCTTGGGTTCTTGCAATGAAGAGAACAAGTATCCAACTTCACTCCTGTTCTGTGGTCTGTTATGAAACCTGGTGAGCTTCTCAAAATGGTTGAGGCCAGGATTACCGTCGTACATATGGACATAGGTTTAAGATTCATCTAGAACTGTTTCTAAAGGCAACCCTGGTATTTCACCAAATTTTCATCAAGCTTCAGTCACTTTCATCAACCTAACACTTGATAAATGCAGAAAAGGAAATACAAGGTGTCCACAGAATGTACTACTTCATGAATTTGGGGGATAGATGCCAACCTAAAGTTTTGTTTTGCTGCAGGTTTTCATTTCCATTTTCCCTTAGCCTTCAACTAGATTCTGATGCCCACTTAGACATACCAAGTTGGGGCAATATGAAGTTTGGGGGGGTACTGGTAACCTTAGATGGCTGAGTGCAAGTTAGTGGGCCCTTAGAGTCTTCAAATGGAAGTTCCAACCATCTTTCAAAGTTTCTGGTCAGAGCAGAGTCCCTTTCAGAGGGGTTTTTTTTTTTTTTTTTTCTTTTCCTTATCCATAGAGGATACCCTCCAAAGTTGAAGGAACATTTTTTTTTTCAGTGGCCTTTGGCTTAGAAACTCCCAGTTGACTTCCTATCTGGTTCAGAGCAAATGATGCCGGGGTGAAGCAGAGAGTGTGAACAGCCCTGAAGTCCACAGAACACCTGGGGAGGAAGCAGGCAGCCCTCCCAGGAACTGATGATGGATTGTGATCAGCAGACCCATGAGAAATAATCGTAGGTAAAGCCAGCTGAACTGACCCCAGGCAAGCTGAGGCTTCTACCCTTCCAAGTGTTGGGGAGGGATAAGGATGAATGGTGAGCAGATAACAGGTGCAGAACTTGGCCAGCTTGGAGAAATGTTTGCCTTACCCAACTTCTCCCATCAAAAGTACTCCCTTTCATATATATGCATAGGTCTTTGTTCTTTTCTTTTTTTTTTTTTTTTAATTTTTTTTTTTAACGCTTATTTATTTTTGAGACAGAGAGTGAACGGGGAGGGGCAGAGAGAGAGGGAGACAGAGAATCTGAAACAGGCTCCAGGCTCTGAGCTGTCAGCACAGAGCCCGACGCGGGGCTCGAACTCACAGACCGCGAGATCATGACCTGAGCCGAAGTCGGACACTCAACTGACCGAGCCACCCAGGTGCCCCGGTCTTTGTTCTTTTCAAGATAGCTTCGTATCACATCAGCCCCCTTGATTCTTCTAAGGGGGGAGGCCAGATAAGGAGTTTATCCCCATTCAGAAGATGAAGCAATTGACATTGTGACTTGCTGAAATGACACAAGGTGGTGGCCCACCTGGGACCGGATGGCTGTGTTAAAGTGTGAAGTGTCACCTGAAGTGACAAGATCTGCTTTGGATCCTGTCCTTGCTACTTCCCAGTTAAATGGCCCCTGGCAAGTTATTTAACTTCTTTGAGCCTCAGTAACCTAATCAGGAAAATAGGGATAAAGATGCTTAGCTTGCCTACTTCACAGGCATTGTAAGGATTAAATAATACCAGCTAATTTCTGTAATTGAACTCTGAGAGGATTTCCATGCTGCCTCCTGGAAACTGGTGCCTGGGATTATTGTCACCATAGCCCAGAGATTAATAACCCTTTGGTGTGACCAGAAATGCCAACAGGGGCCCTTGTGTTCTAAGACAGTCAGGGAATACTTGTTTTCTGTTCTTGAGTTGACTCACAAGAAAAATGTGTGTGTGTGTGTGTGTGTGTGTGTGTGTGTGTGTATAAATCAGTTGAATTATTGGAGGCCTTGTATATGTCATGCACATCTAAGACTCAAAGTCTCAGATAAGATGCAGTTTGGACTCGCAGGTGTATAGGCACTCAGCAAATGCTCTTAGCATTAGGAATGAGAAGAAGAAAAGAAAAAAAGATACGGAGGTGCACAGAGAGTTAGGGCAAGCTGGAGAGAGTGAGGGGGAGGTTCTCCGTAGGGAGCCCTAGTGGCTGAGCAGTGACATTCAGGACAGTGTTTAGCCTCCCTCAAGAAAAGAGCTCATAGCAAGATTGCCTCTGTCCCAGAGAACCGTGTAGGTTGTCTAGAATCAGGAAAGCTTTTCACAGTCCATTTGCTCCCTGCCTCCTTTAGATTGCTTCTCTTTCTCTCTCTCATGATTCCCGGCTTGTCCTGTCCAGCAACCTGCACTAAGCACCTGGTAGTGTTCTCCAGTGAACCCCATTTTACACAACACTTGCTGGCTTCTGCTCCCATCAGCCTGGTTTCTTCACTCACCTTGGGCCCTCTGTATAGGAGTCCACCTCTGCACCTGAGTTCACTCTTTGTTTCTGCCTCCTCTCTGGAAGGTATCTTGATTGGTCCCTTTTAGTCAGAGCATTTACCTCTTAGGATATCAGACCAGCTCTCAGCTCTGCACCCTGGTCTCTAGAGCACTTCAGGTATAAAGCACTTGCTTGGCAACCAGCTCATGCTGCTTTGCTGTTTGTTGTCACTACCGCCCTAGGCTGTGTGAATCCTTAAAGAAAGGAGCCAGGTTTGCCCACAAAGCCCTGTTCCTACTTAAGAGTGATTTCTGTTGCATGCATGAATCACAGACTTTATGCAAAGATAGGATATTAAAAGTAAATGTTGTTTAAGGTATACCAAAGCTCTGCACTGTCAACAACACAATGAAGGCCTCTTAAACAAAGTGAATAATAACCACTTATGTTAATGGCTTTTTATACTTTTGGCCATCTTTCAGGGGCAGTCACCCACTCTGTTTCTCCCTCGAAGCCTAAGAGATAATGATGTTTTACCACGTGCACATCCTAACAGTCACTGATTCACTCATTCATTCAATCATCAAATATTTATTAAGTGCCTACTAGAGGCTCATTGCCACACTAGCACACATAGCTCTTGACTTTTCTCTGAAAATTCCGGTTGCATTTTTGTCCACCACACTTCTTTTGGTACTTAACCGTGCAATCTTCTTTGTTACTTTAATCCCAGTGCTTCCCTGCTCCTCGGTGACAGTGAGGCTGGCCGCACTGGAAAGGAAGCCAGAGCAGAGAAATGTGCTCAGTTCCGGGAAGGGCTCCTGAGAGGCAGACTGCATGCTGGGCTGGCCACCCGTTAGCGTATGATGGGGGACACCTTCTTAGCTTGGGGCACCTCGAAGTGAATGAGTTTGGTTGCTATGGATGGAGGGGGCCATTCTGAAATTTTGTGATCCTATAGCTAGAAGTGTCCTAGGAGTTTTGAAGCTTTTTTTTTTTTTTTAAGCTCAGAGCTTCTCAGACCCATTTAATGGCAGCCCAGCAACCATCCAAACCAATCCCACTGAGGAGTTGTGCCTTTTGCTAAGTGCTTGCTGTGGTAGAAGAGCTCTAGAAATGGAAATAGGGTCAGCAGAAGTTCCCCAGTTAGAACCAGAGAGCCAGACTTGGAGGACAGGGACAGGGAGAGGCTGAGATGGATGGTGAGCTAAGTGTGAAGAAGTATCATAAATAATAAGATAAAGAATCATGTGGAAGGAAGAAAAAGATTGATTCTCTACATCTTTTTTGAATACTGGCCCCCTTTGGTGAGATAACTGAGTGGAGTAGAGGGAGCTGATGCAGACAGTTTAGAAAATCTGGAGTGTAATATTCCCTATCTGGGCTCTGCTACTGCCTCCTGTGCTAAGTAAGCATCTGGAATCTCTGCTGTGGCTACTCCACAGCCCTCGTGGATCTGGGGGGCTGGGTGTTATTTTTGGGCATGTAGGCTGGGCACAGGCTATGCCTGTGCTTCTGGGATGTCCTCTCCATCCCCACAGCAGAGTCTGTCCTGCATTGGCCAGGGTTCCATAACAGCTGGTGATTGGTTTCTGTGCATTTTGAGGTCAAAGGGAACGATCCCCAGTTTTTCCGAAGCCAGAAGCCTCTGTGATTTGGGGTGGGTTGGGATCAGGAAAATTGAGCTTTGATCTGAAGCCCTCTGAAAGTTCAGTGGGAATTCTTACCTACTCACCAAGGAACACCTGGTTGGATATTTAGGAAGAGGGAGGTTCTATAAGCTACCAAGACGTGGCAGTTACTTTTATTCTAGGATTTACTTGGGATAGGGGGAAAACCAGGCAACACTATTAGCCTAACTTGGTGAAGAACAATTTCTTCATTTTTCCTTCTGTCTGCCAAAGATTTGCAATTCTGTCAGTAGAAAAAACTGCTTGGGTTTGAAATTGGGGTTGGAGCTGGAGAGATGGGAAGACTGGAGATGCTGAACTTGATGGATCCAACATAGTAGCCTGAGAATGCTCATCAGAAGCCGTGGGGCACCATTGTTGTGTTTGTAGCAGAATAATGAAATCTGGATGGCAAGTTCCTTGCAGTGGTTAGTGGCTCTTTCTGTGACCTATTGTTATTTGAGCTATGAGACGTTGATTTTTTTAAGTATTAAATTAATACTTAATTTGGTTAATAATGGTGGCTAAAAACAATAATATGATGTCAGAGCCATGTGGGCCTTCTTTCTGCTCATCACTTTGTTCTCAAGAGCTCACTTACAGTGAGTTTTTTGATCCACAAATATCTATTAAAATCTCAACATTGCTGCTGTGTGAGCCATTGTTCCTGACACTTTTCAGTGGAAAAGGTCCATGAGACATGGCTTTTGCCCTTGGAGAGTGGATAGTATATCCGTAGAGACATGCATAGCTCAAAAGGAAAGCTTCAGTCTGCAGCCAAAGTCGGAGTATGATCTAATGGAATTATGCTATTTGTGTGATCAGGAGCAGTCGGGGAAGGCTTCGAGGAGGATGTGGTATTGGGTTTGACAGTAGCATTGGAATAAGGGGATATTCTTAGTGGATAAAATAGCTTTGACACAGGAACGGAGGTGGGACAAAGTTCAAATGTAAGTTTGGAATTGCCACACACACACACACACACACACGTACACGCACACGCACACGCACACGCACACACAAATGGATGCTAATCATGAACAAGTACTGCAACTGGCAGGAGCAGGGTGCCCCTGATGACAAGGTCCAACTGGCTGATATTGAGGGGCTGATCATCAGCCCATAGGAGGCATCTTGATGGTCTGAGGACTTCTCAGTGGGAAGGACAAGGTCTCTAAGTTGGACCCAATCTAGCTGTCCATAGTTTTCATTCAAACTCGTTAAGTTTTCAGCCCTCTGATTCAACCGACTTTGTACACTCATTGACATTTAAATATGAATGTGATGAGACTCTGATGGGTGCTGGGGGTGGGGAGGCAAGGACACCAAGAGATGGAGAGGACATTGTCTCTGCCCTCAGTCTGGTGGAAGACTTCATAAGAACTCATGAAAGGCAGTTATCTAAGGCTAACTGAACTGTATTGGGAGTCCAGGGAAGGCCAGAACCGCTGGCATTGGACAGATCCCAGAAAGCTTCAGGGACTAGGTGGGGCTTGGGCTGAGTCCTGAACAATGGGACAGTCTTGCATAGGTTCAGAGCTGCAGAGAAGAAGCTCAACTTGAGAATATAGAGGCAGAAGGAAGATCACTTCTCAGAGACCAGGGTTCTGTGGAATGTCAGATGGCCAGACAGATGAAATGGGGGTCCTGTGAGAAAAAAGCCAAGGCTGCATGTTGAGATGGGAGCCATGACCAGAGTTTTCAGAATGCCAGGGGAATAGATGTGAGGAGCAGAAGGATGTGCCAGTCAGAGAACTTTCACACATAACACACAGGACAGAACCCTGACATCTGACTGTCCAATCTACCATTGGTATTGTTAGCTACCAACTCTTCAGTCTGGTGTTCAAAAGAGGTATTTTCAGAACAAAAAATAAAACTATATACGAGCATTTAGAATGGGAATCAGCCACTCTGGAGAGTAAAAATGCTCTGATACTGGCATTTATCAACAGGAGTTTAATGTATAATTGGAGGAAAGACATACAAGTTTTGGTAACAGTGCGGTATTAAATGGCAGTTCAAGATTCCTGAAGGAGAAATATCATAAAGGAAGGGAATGGAGCTAATATTTGTTTAGCTCTGGTATACCTAACATCTCCTTTGTGGAAGAAGCACAAGCATGTAGGTGTCAAATTATACTTTATGCTCAAATGACAGTAAGCAAAGCGATTGTGGAATCAGATGGTTGAGAAGTCGAGGAATTTGAATTAGGACTGAACAGGTAGTGGGGTCAGAATTAGAGACCCTTGAGAGAAAAACTGTCGAGTTTATTATTTGTTGGATTGTTTAGTTTATCTCCATTGCCTTCACGTAAGTCTATCATTTTCATCCCCAGTTTACAAATGGCACGGTGGAGGACCAGAGTTTAAGTGGCTGCTAACTCTGGGTATTTGAAGACGGGTGGCATGATGAGTGAGTGGAAAACAAATGACATTTGGAGTCAAAGAGCACCATCTCAGTGACTTTAATTAATTTCTCAACTCCAGTTTTCTTTTCTTTAAAATGGGCACATCTCAGGGTTAAATAAAAAAGTTAAAGCACTCGTTATATACTAACTAGATGCATGTTAAAACGTAGGATCATTTTCTTTGCCAGGTGGCTCTCTCTACTCTATTTGGACAGGAAATACTATGACTACAGTTACTTCTTACATTTTGCCGTATTTCACCTTTTAGGTGCTATTCTGCATATGCTATTTACTATTGTCTTTGTAAAGTTTGGTGAAAAGACTTGGAGGGCAGGTGAGAAAACTGATACTCAGGATTTGGAAGTAAAATGAAAAGTCAGGTGGCAGACTGGTCTTGGAGCTCATATCTGTAGAAGTAGCTAGGGGTATCACTTTGTGTTTTAGAGACATTATCATGTAAACGTAAGAGTACAGGCTTTGGAATCTTATAAACCCTGGATTTGATTGTGGATCTGGTGTAGGTAATATGGGCCCTTGAGCAAAGTGTTACCCTCTCTGGGCCATTATTTCTACATCTGTAAAATGAAAATAGGTCTTCTGTATTGCAGGGCTGCTGTCTTGATTAAACTCATAATACCTGTTGAGATCATTGGTTGTATTTACCACCTCTTTCACGGTGAGTGTGTGCTTTCCTCAACTGCATGGAGAAACACAGGCAACAGATGATATGCCAGAGGTAGAACTTGCCCTACGAACTTGGGGATTGGCCCAGCCAGAGCTATACAGATCTTTCTCCAGAGGCTCTAAGGCTCATGCTGTTGTGTTGTGTTATTGGTTCCCAGAGGAGGCACTATTTTTGAAGCTAGAGCTGGAACTGTTGGTTAATGGAAAATGTGCCAGCCTTAGGCCTCAGAAGTTTGATTCGGCTTCTCTCCCTATCATGGAGATCCCTGAACACAGGGACTGATCCTTAGTTTTGCATGAAGTTCAGTCAGAGGGAGCCATAGAACCAGCAGGATCTAGAAGGAAGTTGAAAGAACCAGCCCAGACTTTGAAAGACTCTGGTTGTCAAGTTCAGGAGATAAGGCTTAGCAGCTGAGAATGTCAGAGCTGAAGGAGCCACAGTTTATGTTATTGCACCCCTTCATTCTGAAGACGGGGATGGGGAGACCCAGGGAAAAAAAAGGAACTTGTCCAAGGCCACCTAGCACCAGATGGCAGAGCAGGGAATTGAGCCTGTAATTTGTGACTAAACCAAGTCAGTTTCCTCCATAAGACAAATTGGGAAGAAGAAGAAAAGCAATAGTCAAAACAATAGCAAACACTTAAGTTACCAGGTGCAAATTAAACTATTTGTCTGTGCTTCCTATTGTATAGGGAGATTGGGGAGGTTGGCCTCCAACCCCTGTCCCCTCTGGCTTTACTTGGGATCTGTGAAGAGAGGCAGCAATTAGCCAAACACTAGCTTAAATGACACAGGCTATGGAAGTAAATCAAATTTAACAAAATATTTGAGTGTCCACTATGGTGATCCCAACATGTTCTTTCATAATTATCTTATTTAATCTTCAATTACTTCTCAAAACAACCCTTGAGGTAGGATTATAACCCAGTTTCCAAATGAGACTTGAACAGTGTAAACATATTTTCTAGGAACAGTTACTAAGTGGGAAAGAGAGGCTAAGTAATCTAAATATGTGACATCAGATTGGTGCTGCTTCCATTCTTCTTTTCAAGCGGAAACATAGCTTGGACACTTGCTGTTGGATCCTTACTGTGTATGCTCATTGTGCTCTGAACTGTGTCAGAGATCCATGTAAAACCCAGCTCCGACCCTTGTGGAGTTCCTGGTCTGGTGGGAGAGAGAAATAAGTACATGGAACATTGCAGTAGTTTGCCAAATGCTCTGTAGCAGAATGCTCAGGGAAGTGAGAGCAAGACCATCTGTGAGTGTAAGTGTGTGTGTGTGTGTGTGTGTGTGTGTGTGTGCGCGCGCGCGCGTGTGTGTGTATACATACAAGGGGAAAGGAATAGAAAAGGAAGTTTCAGCCAGCCTTCATGAAGAATGTGAAACTTGAGGCAAATCCTGAAGAATGACTTAGAGGTTACAGTGTGGAGAGAGGAGAAAGGTCAGCTGGAGGAATTAGTAGGGAATCCCATGAATCAATGCAAATCAGGGGACTTTGGGGAAGCCACAGCTCAGCAGACACTATTGGGGAAATTGGTGGGTGCAGAACTCAGGAGCAATGCTTGGAGGAGGTGATCTGTGGATAGGAAGGTACCATCCAGATATGTGGTATAAAAAAGCCACTGAGTCTGACCTTCATTTTTCACTGTAGACCACTGGTGTGTTTGCAGGGTTAGAGAGAGCCATGGTAGCAGAGCTATGTTGCCCTCACTGATTGAGAGCTGGGTGAGGGTTGGGTCACTTGATCGATTTATCAGAGTTTATGGTGCATTTACTCTGGGTATTTCTGCAGCAGGAAGGATTTCAGGGGCAGATCACTCAGAGTCATGGGCACCTGAGTCAAATGGTGCTTGGTGGCCTTTGACACATTCTCTTATTCAGCATTTCCTCAGTGAATGATTTGGAGTATTGCTCCATGGATCAGGAGCTGTGCCAGGCTCTGGGGACTCCATGATGAGCCAAATAGACTAGCTTTTACCCTCAGGGGCATACTGTCTAGTGCAGGAGGAGGCGGGGTGCAGAGTTGCACCCATGAGTGGCACATGCATTTATAAAATATAATAAATGCTAGTGAAGAAAACCTCTGTGCTGTTAAGGCACAAAATAGGGAGTCCTGATCTGGTTGTGAAGCTTGGGGAAGTGCCTTTAGACCTGGGCCTGAGTAATGAAGAGGCATTATTAACTCAAGGGGGCTGGAGGAGGACCCTAGGTTCATGCCAAGTCTTTCAAATGGGAAAGGCCACTTCTGACTCCCCACCTAAATACCTTAGGTGACATAAAGAAAGATGAACACTGAATCACCTCCAAAACCAGTCAGATCGTGACTGGTTTAAATTCTCTTAAAAGAATTTGAGTAGGGGTTCTTATAGCATTAGGCCAGTGAACCTAGGTTAACATACAATAGCTTCCCTATCTGTAGTTAGGTGGGATCACATTCCATCCTTTTACACCCTTTGCCTTCTAAGATCAGAAACTCCTAATTTCTGTCAACTAGAAAAATTGGCAGTCATCCGGTCTACTGCATGGGCAACTTTAATAAGACAACTGAAGATAGTTTCCTCCCTACCATCATTATACATATCCTCAAAGTCTATGGCTTTCAGAAACCAAATGGAAAAGTCTGAAGGAGGGAGGTTTGAGAGGGGTGGAAGCAGGGCATTGACTTCTGGGCAGAGATGGCTCCTCAAGTTCAGCTCTGAGGTGGACACAAAGAGCCCTTGTCACAATGCATATTGGGGATTTCAGCTCTTCAGAATTTCAAAGAATCTGGCAGAAGAAGCCCTCATAGTCCAGCAAAACAGTAGTAGGTAGATGTCTACTGTCAATGGTGTTCTAGTAAATGCTTAACACCCTGTTCTGCAGATTTGTTTTGAAGCCATTATTTGTGAAGTTTGCTAATTCCAGTGGTGTAAACACTCTTACCATAGCCAATTTTCAAACTACCAGCCTGACCCCATTGAATGTGGAGTTGGGAAGAGAGACATAGGATAGGCTCTCAGGATCCCCTTGAGGCTGCTGTCAGCACACCGCCATTACTGTTCAAGAGAAACTTAGATGATGAGATCATTGATAACAGCAGTAGCGCTGAGACGAGGATTTGATTGCCTTCCAGGTGGACCGAAGGTAGAGTCAAAAGCTGCCCGGTGCTTTTTCTGTAGATGAACACTACCTGGTATGACTCTCTTCTCCTTTACAGCATGAGCAAAGAGCAAGAACCAACAGGAGGCCTTAGAGGGGAAAACACCCAAATAAGGTAAAAGGAACAGTATCATGAAAATTATTTACTACAACTGCAAAATAAGAATTTCAGGAAGCTGCCAGACATCTGCAACAGGAAGAAGCATGACCGCCGGTGGGATAGGAGCACAAAGTCAAAGGGAGGGAGTGTGCAGAGATGAAAAACATCAGAATCAGCTGAAAGGAAGATGCATGAAGTAAAGAAAGCCTGCAGGGATCCAAACTGTGTAATAGCAGAATTAAAAATCTGCAATAGACAAAGGGAACACGGAAAATAGAATTAAGTTGGTATCATGGAGGGTAGTTTGGGGTTTGCTCTCCCACAATGCAAAATCAAGAATTAAAAACAGTAAGAGAGAAAATGAGGGAAATGGAGGACATAGATGGGAATGCTAAAGTGAGGATTACAGGAAAAACTGAGAGAGAAGCCAGAACCATTGAGTAGAAGAAATAGTTAAAGAGGTATGATCGCAGGGGATATTCCTGCCTCTATAGATCCAAAAGGCTCATCGTGTTGTAGGAAAAATAAAAGGAGAGGGATCTGCACTGTACTCATTTTGTCATTCATAAAATTCTAATACAATGGAGGAAAGATCTTCAACTATAACAGCGTAAAACAAGTTGCCTACAAAGGAAACAAACCAGGCTGGCCTGCATTTTCTCTTCTGTTATTTCAAATGTTAGCAGACAGTCTACAGAGTTTTGAGGGGGAAATGTTTCTGGTCTGAGGATTATGCTTTTACAGGTAAAGATGGAAGAAATGACTTATGGGGATTTGCAGGACACAGAGCTGAGGTGGGGCTGGGGGGGGCACAGAAGAGTTCTGTGAGAGGGGGAAGGTCAGGAATGAGGCAGGGGACTCTTGTATATTTGTAGATTGTTTGCCTTTAAGACCATATGGGGTGGATGTTTTTAATTTTTTTTTAATAAGGAGCATGTGTAGTTCTATTTAAAAAAAAGATAATAGTCATAACCTAATAAGGTAGACCAGGAAGGCATTTGTTCCATCTTGCTGATGAGACATTGAGGCTGAAAGAGGACTTATGAGGGCTTCTACTTGACAGAACTAGGTACGGAATCCACATGTTTGACTCCTGTTAAATATGCCAAGGGCTCTGCCAGCTCCACCATATTGTCTCTTTGGAAGGCAACAGTCCAGCTGATGATGGCCTGCATGTGGGTGGTGCTGTGGGAGCAGAGCAGATGGGAGAGGTGGATGATGTTGGGAAACCCAGGCTGTGTTGGGTTGTTCATTTATTAATTCAGTCAACCAGCATTTCTTGAGTGTCCATTATGTGTTGGGCACAGTGCTAGGCATTGGGACTGCATGCATGAATAAAAATTCAGAGACTCAGAATAGTGATGTAAGGGAGAAATACCTTTAAACACAGAGTAATCGTGTTCATTGGTCAAGGCAGGAGGTAGGGGTAAGTACATACATTAGGCAAAGCCTAAGCCCATCAGAATCATCTGGAAGGCTTGGGAAAAGCCAGAGGGCTGGACCCCACCCTGGGAGCCCTGATTCAATAAGTGGGGCTCAAAAATTTGCATTTATGCTGCTATACTCTGGGATTAGTAAGAGTTTCCCAAGGCTTCAGGATTAGGAAAACTTCTTCCATCTTGCAGATTTGAACGGTAGAGAGGATGCGTTCCTTGGGACTCATTTGGGTTCTGAGACACATCTAGCCAACCAGGATTCCCCAGGTCCCTCAGAGAAATAATTCTGAAGGTCCACACTATCTAATGTGGAGTGTCCTCATAGGTCTGTGGCTGTGCAGGGTAAAATTAGAGTCTTGTGTCTGGAAGAGACCTTGTTCTATTCATTGCTGAGTTAAGTGTGGAGTAAAGGACTCAAAGCAGCCTCTCAAATAGTCACTGTAAAAGGGAGAGCCATGGGTAGAGGGCAAGTTCCTGGACTTCTCCCCCAGTGTTTTTTCCAAGTACATCACCACCCTTCTTGCCCGTCTGTTTCCGTGGGACCTGCTGGGCAGTTATTTCCTAAGCAAGTTTTATTACTCCTGTGCCCTGACACCAGGTCCTACAGGAAGCCACCAAAGAGTTAACTTTATTTGGACTAGGAGCCTGAGCCAAGTACAGAGTGTCCATTGTGCACCCGCCCCCTCTGGAGGAGTCGCTGACTGCTGGAATGTGACAAGGCAAAAGGTTTTCACCTTGCGTTGGCTTCTCTCCTCTGTGAGTGCACAAGTGGGTGCGTGTGCTCATGCTCACATGTTGGCAGGGGTACACCACAAGAGAACTCTCAGTTGTCTCCCAGACCCACCAAAAAAGTGAACGGTGAATTTGGGGTGGCAGGTATGTGCTGGGAGAAGGGAAAAGGAGAACAACAGCTTTGTGTGCTGGGGAAGTAAACAGACAGGTTAGGTTTCTTTGCTCTTCACTTTTGAAAGCTTCTTTATTTTTTAAGGTGATGGGTGCATGTGGACATGGGGGGCTAGATTATAATCCTCAGCATAGGCAGTGAATTTCACAGAGGGCGCTTGGGCTGGCAGAGCTGCAGTCAAAGTAGTTGGAACCACAGGACTTTGAATAGCTGTCAGGGGGCTAATTCATTTTCATTCAGAAAGAACTTGAAGCCGTTCAAGTACCCAATCCTGCACCCGGTATTGAAGCAAATGTAAGGGTTGTACAACCACAGTCGGTCTTAGCCTGAGACTGAATTGCGATTGAGTAAGGAAAATAAGATTTGTGTGCTCGAAACAGCAAGAAGACGATGTAAGACTAGTATTTAGTGGCAAACTATACAGCTGGGTGCAGTGTAAGTCAGGCCAGGGAGTGAATGCTGTGGTCCAGAGTTTATAAAATGTTGCCACGAAGAAGTGAAGGCTTGGGCATGACCTTAAACTATGGGAAGGTTTGGGATCTGTGTGTTTGCTTGTTCATTCCTTCGCGCGACAAACATTTGGAGAGGACCAGTTGTATGCCAGTCATTGCATGGGTCGGTAGAAGGCGATATAAGAAAAGATTCTATAAAAATACCAAGGTGGAGAGAATTCTGTGTTTGTAATGCCACAGTGGAGACTGGTTTGACT
Source organism: Panthera leo (assembly GCF_018350215.1). NCBI lineage: Eukaryota > Metazoa > Chordata > Mammalia > Carnivora > Felidae > Panthera > Panthera leo. The sequence continues at coordinate 65,165,525 of NC_056690.1, forward strand.
TGAAAAGGCAATGCAGGTTGGTGGCTAATGAGCCCTAAGACTGGATTCTTAAAGTGAGACCGGTACAGAAAATCTGGAAGTGATGTGTTCGTGAACATTGGGATGATTTGAAACTGTGTTACTGTTTGATCTCTGTTATTTACCGTGTCATACTCAGACTGCCCTGGTTCGGGTCCTCATGCCACAAGAATTGAATTTTAGTTGAGCCTCCTTATGGTCCCCCTGCCTCTAATATCAGGTTCCATTAATTCACCCCTTACACTACATGCCAGAATTATCTTCCTAACTCGCAGCTTTGATAGTGCCTCTTTCCTACTAACATCCCTTAAATGGCTTTCCATTACCTGTAAGATAAAATCTAGCTCATTAGCATAGCATTCAAGGGTGTCCTGTGATCTGTTTGTAACCTTTTATCTCCAGCTTTAACTCTCACCAGTCCCCATTTTGTGCCACATCTCCTGGCCAAGCGTCAACTTTCTCTTTCCTGAGCGTGACCCTCCTGCAGGCTCCTGGTTCAGGCCTCCCTGCATGCTGTTCCCTCTGTCTGCCATGTTTTCCTTCTTCCCACTCCACCTGTTGAAGCCCCTGAAGGTCAAAGCCATATTCTGTTCTCTCCTTGAAGCCTTCCTGTGTAGTTTCCCATCTGTTTCTCTGTACCTCACTGAAGCGGGAAACGTTTTCTCTTCCCTTGTTTCTCTTCTTTACTATAGGACATATAAATATCTACTTTGTTGTAGTTGTTTTCCAAATCTCTCTTCAAGAATGTGAACTCTTTGAAGAAAGGGACTGTATTTCAGTTATCTTAGGATCTTGACTGGAGGAGTACTGAAAAATAAATTGTTGAATTTTCATTTTTTTGTGGACCTCTCACAACTTGAGTTTTAAGTTTCAAAATGTTGTCTTCGACATCAATTAATTCATGATTTATACCATTCAATATAAGGAACTCTGAAGGGAATTGTTTTTTAATTGGAGAGATTTTCTTAATAATATACCATTTCACACTACTATCCATTCCTCTAAAGTTAGATTTCATCTTCTTTTATCACAGCACAGAACCTGCAATAGACATTCAAAGTTCCAGATGGATTTAGTTTAGTTTAGGAACGTTTAATGGAGAACATGGCTCACTTTTTTGCCCTGACACAAGAATAACTTCATAAGTACGTACCAGGGAATTAAATGTCACATTGAAGATTCCTGCCAGAGGAAGCAAACCACTGAATACTACTGCCTTGTGAAAACATGGCTTGCAGTTTGGATGGACCCGGGGTACGAGCTGAGAAAGATCTACTGGACAATTGGTGCTTGACACACAGGGACACATTCTAAGGCATCTTGATGTCTCCTCAACAGCTAGTGTGGTACCCGACAACCAGTAAGAGGGGCCTCGATGAATGTTGACTTAAATATGACTTTTTAAAAATTATATAAAGTTTTAGGAAGGTAGATCAGTCTGGATGACACAAATAATCTTACAAGTAAAAGAAACTTCAAGTGTCACCTGGTCTAACTGCCCTCCCCTGCCCCTAAGTGGGGACTTTGTCCCTTCTATAGCCTGGGGCACAGGTGGCTGCCCAGTCTTCTTGTGACAGATTCAGTGAAGATGCTCTTGCTCTCACTAAGGCAGCCTCTTCTCTTCCAGAAATGCTGTGTTCCTTGGGTTTTCCCCTTAGAGGAAGCAGTTGTAAACATGTCTTTCTGCAGGGCTGAGCGATTTCCAGGAGCCGAGTATGCTCCTGGGCTTCTCTGGGGAGCAGAGAATGGCTGCCTTGCTGGCCAGCTTCCTCACACCATATCAGCCGAAAATGTACTGATTCCAGAGGGAGAAAAGACATGCCCGGTCTCCAGGCTTCATTTTTGGCTGTTCTCAATGTGTCTTTGCAGTTCTTAGGCATTTTCTGGCGGGCACATTTGCTGGTTACTACCTTGAATTGCTGGCCTCCAAGGTAGAAGGTGTGCAGTAATGTCTTCTGCTAGGAAACCCCAGCCCATTGAGCTATTTAAGGCTTGAGGGTGATCTCACCTACAGCCTAGGGATGGAAGAAGATAGTGTCTTGAAATTTTGTGTAGCCATGGGGCTCTCTGTTTTCTCTTGAGGATGAGCACTGCATTTCCTTTGGGGTCTTGAAAATGACGAGTCTGAAACTGGGAATAATGGGACATACAGTGAATAAGGGTGAGGGATAGTTTAGCTGGTCCTATGATGGTCTGAAGAGAACCTGACTGATGTTTCTGGTTTCCTCTGGAAGGAAGGCAGAATCAAAGACCCTGGGGGTAGGGGGTGGGGAGAGTCATTCCTGATACCTCCAAAGGCCTGGGAAATGCTCCTTCTCTCTTTTTCCCTTTTTTGTTGTCATGTAGACAGAATGCCACTTTATTTAAGGACCAGAAAGGGAATTAAAGCTGTCTCGAATGGCTATTTTTATCTAAATAATTGATAATGATTAAATATCTTTTGTGTGGACAGAAACATTTTTAGTGATTGTTTTGTATTAATCACAGCATTAGAAGTGATTTTCCACTGAACTCTTTATGTTTTCCTCTTTCAAGCCTGCATCTAAGCTTTGCATTTGTTTTAAGAAATAAAGCTAATTTTGTGTAATTGAAATAATTTACCATGGAAGATGATAAAGAAAGAATGGTCAGGAGGTTAGCTAAATGTCCTTCCAACCAGACAGCGGAGGGCGGCTCGGGGGTTGTGTTCAGCTTTGCAAACAGTTCTTCACATGTCAGAGGGAAGTGGTGCAAGAAGCCAGCCAAACGTGGTTCCCACAGACCTGCCTCAACACTTTAGACTTCCCTTTCGTCATGGTTGGTTTTGATGGTGACTCAGCTAGCTGTGGCTTCAGTATAAGAAACTTGTAACTTTGTATTGAACTGGAGTATCTTTATTCTTGGGCCCATAGCCAGAAAAATTAACCATTCAGTGAAGGGCCGTGTGTGTGTGTGTGTGTGTGTGTGTGTGTGTGTGTGTGTGTGTCTGCGTAATATAATCCAATATAATTCAATTTGGGGATGTGCATGTTCTGGTTTGGTTTTTTTCCCATCTTTTTTTTTTTTTTTTTCCCCTGATGCCATAGATTAGGGGGAAGGGGCTTCTAGAACTTGAGTTACTTTTGAGGTCATTTTCCTTCCTGCCATGACTAATTATCTCTCTGCTTCTCAGTTGCAGATCTGACCTCTTCTGAACACTTGGCCGTGTCTCCATTCCTGGGACTCTGAACCCAGCAGCTGGACCACTTTGTCCTTGGGATTTCGGGTGTCCTCGCTTCTCACCTTTCCCTTTCCCCCTCTTCTCTCCCACCTCCTGAGAACTCCTGAAGACTGTAGGATTGTCATGGAGTCCAGGGAAATCTTAAGCACCTCCCGGCAAAGGGGGGACGAGTCGGAATTCCTGCCTGTCTCCTCAGCCAAGCCACCGACTGCTCCTGGCTGTGCAGGAGAATCTTTGCTCTCTGCTCCAGGACCTGGGAAGGGGATCCCAGTGGGCGGAGAACGCATGGAGCCAGAGGAGGAGGATGAACTGGGCTCAGGGCAGGATGTGGATTCCAACTCAAATGCAGACAGTGAGAAATGGGTTGCAGGAGATGGCCTGGAAGAACAGGAATTTTCTATCAAGGAGGCAAACTTTACAGAGGGGAGTCTGAAGCTGAAGATTCAGACCACCAAGCGGGCTAAGAAACCCCCAAAGAATCTGGAGAACTATATATGCCCCCCTGAGATCAAGATCACCATTAAGCAGTCTGGCGACCAGAAGGTGTCCCGTGCTGGGAAAAATAGCAAAGCCACGAAGGAGGAGGAAAGAAGCCACTCCAAAAAGAAGGTAGGGAGCCCCGTTTTGTAGGGTTTTTTGTTAATTCATTTTTGCCACCACCCCCCAGCTGTTAAAGGTCTGTTTGATTATTACTTATTTATTTTGGAATTATCAATCTCTTTGATGGAATACTTAACACCCTCCAGAAGAAATGCCTCTGATATCTTGGTACAGTGTCTAATTTATTATTATATCTTCTACCCACATGAAAATCAACAGCTACTAGAATTATAATTCTGGAACATTTCTATTTATTGTGTAGCAGCCTCTTGGGTAGGTCAGACCTGGCTAAGCTGTGACAAAATTAGAGGGTTTTTTTCTTTTTTGGCTTTAATATTTGCATCTGTTATAGTTAAGCATGGGATATGGAGAGTTTTGGTCAATCAGAAGAGTCAAGAACCTTTATAACCTTCTTTTGGTTTCAACCACCATTGTTAAGCCTGTCTAAAATAGACAAGTTAATCACTGGACTAAGGAAGTCACCTTCATAGTAATTTAGTCCACTAGAAGGTGAGAGATCATTGCTCTGAAAGCCAGTGGTGAGCCCTGGAGCTCAAACTGGAGAAAGAAGAAGGGGCGGATAACTGACCTGAATCTTTGTCTAACACATCACAGATGTTTTGAGATTGGGTATTGACTGAACTTGGTTGGTTGTCACTTTCCTCCTACAGGCCTAACTGGTGGAAAGCAGCCCTCTAGGTGATTGGTGGTGGTATTTGGTTGGGAATGAATGGGGCCAGGTTTCATTGTAATTATATCACAGGGGGTTACAGTGACTTCCCTTCTTGGGTGGGGTATGGTACTCAGCTATAATAGCAGAGGACTGCCCTAGTCTCGAAAGCGTTCCAAAACTCTCTGGGGCTTGTAAATGCCTCTGAAAGGAGCCCCCTTTTTGACAGAGGTTTTGGGTTCAGGGTGGTAGGAGTTCATCAGAGTCTTTGTAACTTTCCCCCACATCTTATTTACTTGGGCTCTAGACATGATGGATTAGCTAAAAATAGCACAAGTGAATGACCCTCTCTCCATTATGGCTCAGAGATAATCTGTAGCATTTTTTTTACTAGTGGTTTTTGAGCTTTTCTGTAATCATTTTCAGTAGAACTGCTAGGACTCATGTTTTTTCATTGGTGTAAGCCTTGTGTCCTCCCTCACGCTAAGTGTTTGGGCTGATATATTGAATTTAAAATCCAAAGACCCGGATGAGGGGAGATTTTCTGGGTGACCAGTGCCTTCTGGTTTGCTCAGACTATCCCAGTTTTAAAACCAAAAGCCCTGAAGCCAGGTACCCCTTCAGTCTTGGGCAAGGCAGGACAGTTGGTCATCTTATTTTAACCTTTGGAATATAAAGTAATTTTTAGAAATCGGCTTGTTTTCACAGAGCACAGAGGTTGTGCTTTCCTTCCCCTGTCCCCATTACAAGTTGCAGTGATTTCTGGGGTTTCTGTCATAAAAGATTACCTAAGTGCTTTTGGAAACTTTTGAAATTCTTGCCAGAAAATGGAGCAGTTCACATTAGGCTCCACTTGGAAAGTGAGGCTTTGCTTTGGAGTTGGGTCTCTTCAGCTTTGAAAATGAGTATCTTTGTCTGTGGCCATTGAGATGGCCAGTTCTTTGTGCATTGTTGGATTTTTATGTGGGTGGGCAGTCTCAAAAACTGTGGTAACTGTTTTCCCTCCATCCCCATCACTGCCAGGGTTTGAGCAACAGCCCACAGTTTGGGGTGTGCGTACCCAAGTTCATTACCCTAGAAAGAGCTACGTTGTCCTGATCAGTTATGACCTTCCATAAAGCCACAGGAGTGTTCCCAAAGATAGTCCTCTGCCTCTTGGAATGCCCCAGAATAAAACTCTGGAATTTGTGACATGGGGATGATTTAGAAGCTGCAGTGTGCAGTGGACCTCCATTCTCATTTCTGAAATTCTCAGGCTGGTCATCATTAACCAAAAAGCTGGATGCCCTTTTTGTGCTTTATCGGAAAGAGAGGTGACATCACTTCTCCCAATGTGTGACACCCCAAGTAAGTGTTTCTAAGTCTCAGAAATTGGAAGGGAGGCAAAGGGAGGGGAAGGACTAAAATTCAGCTTACAGTGTTGTGTTATGCTGGTTATGCTGACACTGTAATGGGAGTATCTACAAAACTTTTAAATTGTTAGGGGCTTGCTTCATACTCTGCTTCTCCATCTGTCCTAAATTTATTTATGCCTAGAGCGGTTACTTCCCAGAAATGAATGAATAAAGTTATCAGTACTGAGTCTTAATCACTTGATAGATGATGGAAATGTTCTCTGATCTCTATTGGATTAGAATGTTAACTCTCTTACTCTCCAGAGTTCCTGTTGTTTGGAAAAGAGGGAGTTAGTAAAAGCTGAAGTTGAGGTGGAGAGGTAGAAACCTTGCTTGCTGTTTCAGGGCCATGAACTTGCAGAATTTACTTATTTGTAGGAACGTGAAACATGTGATCAGTAACTTCGGACGGGGGAAAGGATGAGGATGGCATTTGGTAAGCAACAGATCAGAGTCTGACTCTAAAATCCAGTCTTCTGGGTCTTTTTTTAAAAAGCAAACTCTACCCTCAATGTGGGGTTCAAACTCACAACCCTGAGATCAAGAGTCGCAAGCTCTACTTGACTGACCAGCCAGGTGCCCTGCCACCACTTTTTTTTTTTTTTTTTTTAATAAGGTAAGCCACTCATTGGAGAAGTGTGCATGGAGTGGCCCCTGGGACTCGGGTCCTAGACTGGGAGCCAGGAGGGAGGCTCTGTTGACCTGATCCTTGAGTTGGTAGAGATGCCTACTTGGGGGTCACCTGAATATACGTGTTGGCTTAGAGCAGGGGTCGGCAAACTGTAGTCTGTGGGCCAAATCTTGCTCCTTCCCTGTTTTTATACAGCCCACAAGCAAAGAATGGTTGGAAAAAAATCAAACAAAGAATAATATTTTGTAACATGTGAAAATTGTTTGAAATTCAAATTTCAGTGTCCATAAATACAGTTTTATTGGAACGGAGCCACATCCATTTGTTTACATTTTGTCTGTGACTGCTTTTGCACGAAGACGGCAGAGTGGAGTGGTTGTGACAGAGACTGTATGTCCCACAACGCTTAAACTGTGTACTATCTGGCCCTTTCCAAAAGGGAAAAAATTATGTAAATATACATATATATGTGTGTATATATATACATATATATGTATATATATACATTATTATTATTACTATTATTTGATGAGCCTTTTTTTAGGGAAAGGACATAGAGTTTCAGGATAACAAGGATTTTGTTTTGTTTTGTTATTAAGGATTTAGCCTCCAAACTTGGAGGCTGGGGGAAATTGGGTGTTACATCATTATGTGCTGACTTTTTTTTTTTTCTTTTTTTGTAGACCAATTAATTTTGTTCAAGTCATTGTTTGACAGCCTTAGGCAAAGACAGCTTATATTGGATCCCAAATGATTTTCTTTTTCATTGGTTTTTGTAAAAAGAATACTCCTTAGGATAATGATAGCGTTCCTTACATAACAGAGCTAGGTTTTTGCTAGGCTAATTGTATTTCAGTATGTTCTACTACTTTGGTGTGAAGACGTGTATGTGTGGCATCCTCTAGGGCTTTATTCCAAGACTGAAACCTAACACCAACCCTCCAAACCAGAGAGGCATTATAGAGGTTGAGGCAACATGGCCTCTAAAGTGGTAGGATGGTAGGAGGGACCCATGAAGATGCTCCCCCACTGGCTCAAGTTTGCATGGACTCTTTCTAACCAGGGGACAGGTCACCTGTCTTCCATATGAAATTGAGATGGCAACTGAAGTGCTATATGGCAGTGGGTTTCTGATGAATGAATTTATGTGAGGTGTAAGAGTAGCATTTGGTGAGAAGTAGAGGCTGAGAAGAGAATTCTGAACATATTTCAGGGCCTCAGAACCGTGCTGTGGATGGACCTCCTTTGCAGATGATCTCATTAAAGAAAGGCAACTTGATCTTTACCATGGTACCATCATTGTTGCATATTAGACTTACTCAGGCAAGTGACGAAATAACATAAACTTCATGTAGTTCCCTTCTAGGTCACTCAGTCAAAACAATAGAGAACATGAGACAGAGTTTCTAGAAGCAAATTCAAGTATAGCACATGAGCGTAGAATGTTCCAACAGTGACAAGTCTTTGAAAGGCTCGCAGCTGGGCAGAGCTTAGCAGCTCTCCTCTTTCCTGAGAACTTTTTGTGAGAATCAGGAACTCCTCTCCGGGTCCAACAGGATGAGAAGGACAGGGGACTTTTACCCAAGCTCCATTCAGTGACCCAGGCTAGGAGATGTGGGTGGCAATCTGTACCAACTGGCTCGGTGGCTTTGGATCTGGAGTATAACCTTGCTGAAGCCCCAGTTTCTTTATCTGCCAGATAGAGATGATGATTTCCACATTGTATAACTCAATGGAAGATTTTAGGAAAAATGGGTAACTTACAGAGCACACATCATGATAACCAGTTTGGATTTGTGGCAAGCCCTGTGCTAGCTGTTTTATATGTATTTACCTTCACTATTAGTCCTTGTAACAGTCCTGCCAGGCAGATACTACTTCTTCACAGATGAGGAAATTGAGGCTCATTTGCTTCAAAAGAGCAGGAACAGGAATGGGCAGGGTTGGTCTTTGAAGCCAGTTCTTCTGTACTCCAAAGCTAATGTTGTGTTCCAGTCCTGAAGTGGCCACACTCTAAAAGACTGCTGGAAGGTAAAGATTCTAAGCACTGGGACATTTCCTCTACACCTTCCAACATTAGTTAGGGTGACGAGATCATAACCTGGTATATTGCCCTTAATTCTAAGTGTTCCAGGTTGTTTGAAGGAAAATTCAAATCCTCATGAGTTAAAGTCTTGTTCTTTTCCTTTGTTGTGCTTACAGATTTTTATTTGCCTTTAACCAAAATGCAACTTCTATTTCATTTGTTTGGATTTAGTTTTCCCTTTTCCCAGCTTCATCAAGAGAACCTGTTTCCTCCGATAGCAAGAACTTCAACCTCACATTTGTCATGTGCCTGCCGTGGTCCTGGAACCATGCTTGGGATTTGTCCTGGACAATCCCACCTATACCATCTTCATGTGTCTATGGAAAAACCTCAGTATTCTTCTCTGAACACTGCTAACCCTCTCTTAGGAAGTTCAACGGGTCATGCACTCATTTGCCCATTCTTTAAATAGCACCTTCTTTGTGCCAAACGCACAAAGTATGGATGTAGATGGGAAGCGAGGTTAGCATCAGATTGCAAGGAATGATGAATGTCAAATAAATAAATGGGTTTGTATTTAATTCTGTAAGCAATGGGAATGCTCAGTGGGCTTTGAACTGGGGAAAGGGAAGGCTTGGGGCCCAGGGAATATAATGAAAGTGATGCAGAGCAAAGAACCTTAAAAGGGGAGTCTTTAGGTAATACAGCTGTCAGTGATGAGGCCTGTACTAGGGTTCTCCATTTTTCCATAGGGTGTTAAGGGGCACATTTCTCTCTTGACTCTCTGTGGTTGTAGCAGTTTGGCACATCAGATAGTTGGGAGGGGGTGCTGGGCAGGAGAAAAAGTTAGCTCAGAATGCCTGATGTCTGGCTGCTGTACCCATCATCTCCTCCATGGTGGTGGTGGCCCTGGGCATCCAGCAGAGAGCCTTCCACCTTCTTTGTGGCTCAGGTGTCCTTCCCTTCCCATCATTTGGCCCAGCAGCCTCTCCGGTCACTCCTACATGCATCCCTGGGTTTGCCCTCCCTTCTTCTGGGGGGTGAGAATGTGGTGTTTTCAACTCCTGAGAGTATGAGCTCCTTTCCCCACAGCACCCTCAACCTGATAAGAGAGCAGGTCTCACCAGCTTTTCTTTGCAAGAGGCTGAATTTCCCTCTTGTTTAGTTTTATGTTTTCTCCCTATAGATTTTTTTTAAAGCAGCACATTCCTATTTATTCATCAGTGTGCTTGAAAATTTTGTTTCCTGATAGGTTTCTTTCTCCCTTGTTATTTTATAGCTAGAGCTGCCTGAAAGGTGGTAAATGACCTTCTCCACAAAGTATTTGTCTTCATGGGGCAACAAGTAACGTTTGACATCTGGAGCTGAAGGTGTGGGGATAGAACACTGGACTTGGGGACGGGAGCCCTGGGCACTAGCTCTGTCTCTGTCACTAGCAGAGACTAATTTCAGCAAGATTGCTTCGCCTTCCTGGGTCTCAGTTTCTGCATGTTTAAAAAAAAAAAAAAAGGATGAACTAAAAACAGCTTTTGACCTCTGCAGCCTTATGTCTGTTCTAAAAACTGGAAACTTTAAGAACCATTCTGCTAGATGGGGCAAGTCTTTCTCTTTAACAAAACTAGTTACTATAAACAAAATTTTTGACCTCTCTTTGGACCCACTGTTCCATCATCAGATTGTTTCCTTTCTGCCCCAATGTCAAAAGGCCCACAATTGTGGGAGCAAGCGTCAGAGTTGAGTTTAAAAAGTGGTGAGATTTATCAAACTTGTGTTCCATGACGATATTCTGGGAAAGTTTGGTTCTTTCTTCCCTTTCTTGTATTTTTTTTTCTTCTGTATTTGGGATTCTCTAGGGGTTTTAAGCACCATGCTGGCTCTTTTCCTCTTGGTTTTGATATTCCCTTGGTAGTCAGTTTGACTTTGGACTTCTCCAAGGAATATTCTTTGGTGAACTCCATACTTTTGAAGATAACCTGGCAGGGTAATGAAGCAGAGAAACTGTGTTCTGTTCCAGTGGAGAGCCCTTCATTCCCTGAAGTGAGGAATAAGGGATCTGTTAGCAAGAGTCCATGCCCTGAGAGTGAATTGGAAGTCAGATCCCCTGTGTTCTGGACTGGGTTCTCACTGTCTTTGGAGGAAGAGACCTTGGGCTCTGTATCCCCTCAGGCACATTACTTAACCTCTTGAGACTGTGTCCTGATTGTGTGAAAATCAGGGATGATACCAGCACCTTCTTGTTAGTGTCTTGAGGCGATGGAGGGGCCTGTGGGCACTTAGCACAACCCCTCACTCAGTGTGCATTATTCTGATTGCTGTGCTAACATCCAGCACATTTGGGCCACCCACAGGACCATCCTCCGTGCAGGCACAGCTGACCCACAGTGACTTGCAGTGGTGCTGGGCTCCTGGGGGTGTGGGTTGTCTCAGAAGCCTCTGTCTCTAGGCTCCTTCTGCTTTCATATTGCTATGGGCTGTGTTGAATTGTGTTCGTGGACGGCAGTGCTGCTGTCTCATTTCTGATGCCTGCACAAGCATCAACTAGTATCACTGGTGGGTTGGTTTCTTTCCTTTTTATTTATTTATTTATTTATTTATTTATTTATTTGGCGGTGGTGAGGATTGCTATGGGGATTTATTTAGAGATGGTTCAAAGGTCTTTTATCTCTGTGGTCATTTATCTGCCAAACCAGGATTGCTGCTGAGCTCAAAGCTTGACTCAAAATGAAAGTGTTAAAGCCGTGTCATAAGAACGACCAGTTGGGGTTCAGTGGGCGCTGCCTTCTCCCCTGGCCACGTTGTCAGCATTTGCAGAATCTCCCTCTTCTCCATCATTGCAATTTCACATCCTCAAAAAGTTCTCTCAGAGCTGCATTTCCGGTTGATCTTCGATGACATGGCCTTTTTTATTTTTAATAAAAGGTGAGAGAAACAATCCCTTTTTGCTCTGCTCTACCCCCTCCTTTGATTTTTCTGATTCTTGCAACTTTAAGTTCAAACGTCCTGCCTTCAAAGCACTCCCATGCAGGATGTCCCAGGCATCTCAGGATGACCCCCGCCTGCCTTGCTTGTGCATGAGACACGAGTGGCTTTGGTCAGGAAGTCATTGGGCCTGGATGAGGGCATAGGCCGAGAGCAAAGGGATGTGGCAGGGAGGTTTTCAGAGACTGGGTCCCAGGCCTTGGTTCAGGCTCCTGACTGCATTATATATAGAAAACAGCACAAGCCAATGAAGTCTTGTGTTGTGGGGTGGGAGGGTTGTTTATTGACAGTAAGCTAAAAATTCAATGTTATAATTTGCATATGGCCTAATTGCTTTGAAGAAGGGGTTTCAACTTGGATGGTCTTCAGGGTAACCTCAATTGGAAGGTGGCCATGGAGACTCTGGGAACCACCCCTACCCCCAAAGAGGAACCAGTGACCAGAGGGATAGGCTGCCAGTGGGGAGGGCAAAAATTCAGTGGAGCCAGTTCCCCAGGAGGCATACGGACAGACATAGCATGCAAACACCCACATGGATTCACAGTTGCACCCAGCATGTGCAAGAGTCTGAATTATATGTCCTGGCTGGTGAAGCAGCGAGCCCTCTGTGCAAGCTGAGGCTGCTGTCTGAGCATGTCAGAACGTGACAGTCAGAGCTCTGCATTGTGGGCAGGTTTGGACTACAGAACTTCGAGGGCTCCTTCTAGCTTTCCATGGTATTCCAGGGGATCTTGCCCTATGAAGGCAAGGGGCCTCCCTGTATACTTTGAATGTGCATTTCTCTCTGGAGTCCCAGGTTTTTATTTATTTATTTTTTTTCCTCTCTGCCTACCCCTCCCTCCCTGGGCCAACTTCTCTCACCTCCCCACCAGCCTGTGACCTCACCAGGGGAAACAATGGAGGCCTTTATTTACTCTGAAATGTCCAAGCAGTTCCCATCTTGCTACCTGGCCCGTGAGGCCATTTGATAATCATCATTAGTATCAAATGCAGGTGGCTTCAGTGTATTTTCTAGACCTTGTTTATTGTGTTTTTCCCCAGACCTTCTTCTTTGCCTCCCACAAGTTTCTAGCCAGCCTCACAGTGGGGGATCAGAAGTAGGGAAGAAGGAGAAAATTCTTGAAGAGAGACAGACTGACAGCAGTCAGACAGACTGACCTCAAGGTGTGCCACATGCCTTGCCATTAAGAAGTATTCATTTGCAAATATGAATGTGCCCAAGAGCGTGGGCAGCTTTTTATGCTAGGCCAGTTGGTTCATTGGCTTAGTGTTGTGAATGAGAACACAGCTCAGGAGTTGCAGTGTTTTCCCTGACAGACTGGACCCCCAGAGAACCACCCTAAGGGAGTTGCTTCTTCTTATGGCTTCTTATAGCAGTACAGCCAAAGGGAATCTATTTTTAACCTATGATGGCAATTTCCATTTTTCCATCCCTGTCTTTTTTAGGGAGCAAGGAGGTGAAAACCAATGAATTTGGGTGTGTGGCTCTTCCCTGTACCATCAGGCTCCTAAAGTCCCTGTCTGCCCACTGGATTGCTGACATTGAATGGGTGGTGGGTTAGCATCAGGCTGGGGTTTGGATGCTGGTGGGTCATGGAGGAAATAAAGATTGGGAGATCCAGAAAGGGTCTGAGACTAGGGGTTAAATCCATCGAGGGCATAGGCTGGACTTTGGCAGCAGCTCAGGGAACAGGGGAAGGCTGACCACAGCAGTTGTAGGTCAGAAGAAAAGAAGGGGTCCACAGTTGGGTCACACTTCCAGAATCATGGAATTCACTGAGAGTGAGTATTTTCATTTAGCACCTCTACTAAACAGACAAAAGATACCTTCCAAAATCCCTCGTGGACAGTTATCTGTCATTTGGCAGCTGCTCAGTGGCCCTCAGGGAGGAGACTTGGTACTTTCTGAGGCAGCCCTGGATTTAGGAGAACTCTTTTTTTTTTACGTTGCGCTGAAGTCATCCTTTTAAAGCTCAAATATTTCCAGTTCCTGAAACTGTTCCTTGGAGTCCATGATTTCCTGGTGCCGAACCACTTTGGTTCCTATGCTACGGATGCTGGTTTGTCATTGTTTCTCCTAAAAGGCAAAGATGAGGAGGTGGGTACTCACAGAACAGAGTACAGGACCCAGGCCTGGAAGGTGGTCTGGCCTTACACAGCACCAGGGGATTGTGACCTCCCCTGCTCTAAGCACACCACCTCTATTAACAGGACTCTGGGCTGTCCCAACTTTTTGGCAGCTTCAGAATTGTTGGTATGCACTGAACTCAAGGTCAAGGAAACTCTCCAATTTAGTTTTGCCTTATGCTACTCTTGCTGGTCTAAATGATCACATCCTACATTCAGTGGATATTTTGGACCAAAATTCAGGTGTTTGCATTATCCTTATTCTCATCTCTTTGTGCAGAGTTCTAGACAGAGATATGAATCAACTGCTAGTCAAACAGTCTCATCTCGGTCTGTGGACTACACAGAAGACAGAAATAAGGCGGCTTTGAAATGTAGATGGCCATCTCACTCAGAATCCCTCTTCCCTGCTTTCTCTGGTGGGATATCTCTAGATGGGTCCACCAACTGCGAACATGCTTTCTCATTTACATAATGGTCTTCTTGGTTCTAACAGAAAGGGTTGTTAAAAGTGTGCTGTCAGAAGCAGGTTATTTTCTTCTCAGTTACTGCGTAAGCTCTCTGAGGACAGGTGTTATATATGTTAATATAATATTCACTTATTTTATTTCCCCAGCCTGGATGTTAAACAAGTTCATGTTCACTGTGTGCCAATGAAGGTAATTCTGTGGAAGACACTCTTTTCTATCAAAACACCTTCTCCCTAGTTAGCCCTGTGTATTTTGCATTGGTTCCTTAGAAACATCTTAAATCTTTCATCATGCTGCCTTTTTTTGTGCACTCATCCAGATACACCGTAGCAGAGCTGAGACCTCTAAATTCTACACGAATCTACAGAATTGTATGGTGTGCTCAGCATAAGTGCTGTGTGGGGTATAGAAAGACCTTTATTAGAAAGAATCGATCTCAGGGCATTTAGGGAAAAACCCAGGGCGGTGTGCATAACCAACTGTCAAAATACGTGTTCCAGATAGTGCCTACTATGAAAAATTGGTAGCGACCATCACACCTGACCAGCACCTTTACACAGTGTTCACATCTGCCCAACTGTTGCCTCTTTCCAGTTTGTTCCTTAGTCTAGTTCAGTGAAGTAGCTGTTGTTCTTCCGTGTTTTAGAGACTTAGGAAGGGACTTGGAAAGCTTTTAAATGGCTTGCCCTGAAATCACAGGTAATTATGGGGTGGGGGGCCTCACACCCTCCTCAGACCCTCAGGTCTCATGGTTTCCAGCAGTGAGAAGCGATCATTGAAAGATGCACTCTAGCGGGTCCTGCTGAGACATCCTCCAGGAGAGAATCACTGAGTCTTGTGCCATCCACCTGCTTGTTCCTGCTGCACACCCGTGGACTAGCCTGTGGGGGAACCTGGGCATTGTGGCATCTTCCCAGAGACTCACAGCCCCTTTCTCAACTGCCCACAGTCATCTCCCCACTGAAAGACACTCAGCAGGGCACCCCAGCAGTGAGGTGTGGTAGACAGTGATGGCTGGCAACACAGCACAGGGCTGTGGGATAATAGGCTCGCTGTGACTTAATCTAGAAGCTATTGACAGTGTACTCTAAAGTGTCCCGGTTTAGACCGAAAATGTAGGATTCACAAAGAGCCCCTCCAAAACAGGACTCCAGGAGCTCTGTCTGGTCTGAGAAATGAAGGGAGGGTGGCTACCCCACACCAGGGATTCTGGGTCCGAACCCCCATCCCGCCCTTAATGAATGAATCCTTGTTTCCTCATACTTAAAAGGGATTAGTACTGTCTCTCTTCCTTCCACATCACTTTGAAGATAATCTGAACAAATGGTTCTGAAATGTTAAAAGTGCAGTGGAAATATGAGGTGCTCTTCTGTGCAACTGCCCCGCAGTCGATTTCTAACAAACTATAGTCTCTAATTAAACTTTTTCCATGGCTTCCTCCAGTATCCCCTCAGCGCCTGGCCTCTTTCTTCCCCTGCTTTGAATAAAGCCCCCAGACGTGGCTGTGATGAACAGCAGCTGCGGGTTGGAAGCGGTCAGCAGCCTAGTCCAGATACCCGCCACATGGTGTAATTGCCCTTTGTGAAATTCCGGGGTGAGAGGTCAGCCCTCTTTGCCCATCTTTGTCACTTCTCAGTCATCTGTATCCTGGTGGCAGTTGTGTTATCCCAGTATCCTTCCCCTACCCCCCTCCTCCACCCCCCTTCTCCTGGAGCCCAGGAAAAAACCATCTGCTGAGTTGGCTTTCAGAAGATTTTTTTTTTTTAAATACCAATTTCCCTTTGTTCCGAGGCAACCTCCAATCAGAGCTGGGGTCTGCTGGGTTTGGCGAAAGGCTGGTATTGTGTTTCGTGCTCCCGGAGGAAAGGTTGTCCACTTGCTTTTCTTTTTGATTTGATTCCCTGCCATTCTGCAGGAGAATCAGGGGTTGCAGCTGCTGCTGTCAGCTGTAAATAGGGAACCCCCTTGTTTAAGAACCTACACGTTAATCTTTTGGCAGGGGGAGGAAAAAAAAACAAAAAAAACAATAACAAAACAGAGAAAAACATTAAAACCAACGCTAACAAAAGTCTTTCTTCCTGTTCCTGTCTCATCCCCTAAGTCACACAAGATCCTACTAGTTGCTTAATCTCACAAGAACTTGCTGGCTCTAAGGTTTTCTTGAAGTGTCTTTGGTGTCTAGCCTCTTATGTTTTCTGATTTCTTGCTGAAGAATATGAACTGCCCATTAGAAGCATAGGAGAACCATTTTTCATGGAAAACCTGAATCACAGAGAAAGGCTGTGCAGGCTGCTTTCTTGGTCATAACAACGTCTACTGTTTTGGTGCTTAGAGTAGTTGGGAACTTGGCCAAGTGTTTCACACATATTGTTTACTAAATCCTCCCCACAATCACAGTGGAGATGTTATTATCCCCATTTTCCAGATGTATAAGATGAGGCTCAGACACCTCCAGTTACTTGCCTCAGGTCTCAGAGTCAGGAAGCTGTGATCCCAGCATGTCCACCCTCTGAGCTCCAAGGCCCATGGCAGCTCACAAGGTGCTCAGGCAGACTGAACTTAGCGTGGACGTCAGAGGTCCTCACCTTCAGAGCTTGCCTTCTAGAACACCTGTGGGTGAGGTGCTTTCTCAATGCTTCCATTTCTCTGCCTGTAAAACTGGAACCACAATAGCTAGATGCCAGGGAACCCAGAGAGAGTTGGGCAAGTCTTGTGAAAGCTTTGTAAGTGCATCAATCTCTGAAGCTAGAGCTTGCCTTTATCCTCTTTTTCTATCACATTCCACAAAATGGGTAAAACTTCTCTCAGCAGATTTAGGAGATGCTTTGACACATCCTCTCAAGTTACCTGCAACTTTGGGGACTGCCCTCCCTGTACACGCTCCCATCTTTAGCCAAAGGCCTTTGCTAGATGTTGGCCCTTTACAAACAAAAGAGTGTTTTGCTCCTTTATGGTGATAAGAAGAGGGGTCAGCAAGTGAACACATGATGAATTCCATAAATTGGTGAAAATCCATAAAATCCATAAAGCAGCTTTGAAACATGCCATCTCCTCCCTCTTCTCACTGTTGGGCCGGGACTATGACCCAGAACCCAGGAGTTGGAGTGGGGGTGGGGGGAGGGCTCTGGCTTCCCTTAGCATGGAATATAAAATAAAACAAGTGTGTGTGTGTGTGTGTGTGTGTGTGTGTGTGTGTGTGTGTGTGTGTGAGAGAGAGAGAGAGAGAGAGAGAGAGAGAGGGAGGGAGAAAGGTTAATATTTTCTCTTTTGCTTTCTTCTGAGGACATAGAATTTTCCTAGATACTTAAAATATGTGCATGTGTCTGTATTGATTTTAATATCGTAAAATATATTGTAGGCTGCTATTAATGTAGATTATAAGAAATGTAGCAAGTTAACTGTGCAATATACTCATCTGGTCTCCGGAAACTAATAGACTCTTGCTCAGCATCTTACTCTATGCAATGAGGTAATTTTAGTAAATGTTCTCTCTTTTACTTTCCAGTACAGTCCAGACGTGAACACAAATCTCACCTGAAGGAATTAGAGAGAGACAGAAGACCAGGTGAGGGAGGTTGTAAGCCCACAGACTGGGCAAACAGTGGGCCTGGGGTCAAGAGGAATTGTCCTCTTGCTCAGCTCTGTCAGCTGACATGGGCTGCATGCTGGGTTAACCAGGGTCCCTTTCTAGCCTGGTTTCACCCAAGGCTGCAGATCCCATAGTTGTGAGAGCAGGAGAGGCAGAGAGGAGTAGGAAACGGAAAATGTTGACTTCACAACAGTGTGCTCTGCTGGACGTGAGCAAGATACCCTAACAAAGAGACAGAGTGAAGATGAGCAGAACTTGGGTGCCTCTGTTAATGGGGACCATCCCACTTAATGTACTCTCTTTTTTCTGCATCACTGAGCCATTCACTACTGTATGCATTCATTTAATCAAAGATATTTTCTTCAATAACTATTTATTGCATGCCAAGCACTGTTGTAACTGGGCATTATTTCTCAAATGTCCAAAGTGGGGTAATGTGTCTCCCTTACTTGCAAGCTCTGTGTCTACGTAGAAAATGAGACAGAAAACCTTCTGCATAGTATTGCCGCTAGGAAGAAGGATGCCAAAATTCTCAGAAAATACCTTGTACTTGACTGGTTCTTTGATTGTTAGGAACAGTTCTGTGGCAAATTAAAGAGGTTCACAAGAAGCACCTCGAGAGATGAGATGTGAGTTGAAGGTGTCCATTCTGGTAGACACATGTGGCTTTATGGTATTGACGTATTTAATCTATGGGATGTCCTTGGGATTGTCAGCAGAGAAAGAGGAGAAAAGAATGGCAAGGTTGGTTCTGAAAAATCACATGTCACGTGTTTTGGTACAAGGGACAGAATCCAGGAAAAATAATGGGGGTGTGGGGATAGAAGTGGAAAAGGCTGGTGTATTGGGGCCAATCTGGTGCAAGGGTAGAAGCCACCAGAGAGCTGGCCACTCCCAGGGGAGGACGGGAAGGACAACATCTGGGAGAAGAGGTATGCAAGGGGATGAAGGGTAGGAAATCACATGTGTGTATGGGCCGTGTTGGCATTTTAAGGTCTGGGAGAAGGGGCTGTCTCTGAAAGGCTCTATTGGTCCAGGTGACCTTTGCAGAGGAGGGATGGAGCAGTGGAGACACTGGGTACTCCTGGAGAAGCCTGGCTTGTGGTCCTGGACCTTCTCAAAATTGTTTCATGCTTCACCCCAGGTACGGGCAGGTTGGTACTGGCATGGAAGCCAGTGATGATAGCCTTCAAGGGGCAGCAGTACAGTTGGGTCTGGAGAGAGGCGGCTGTGGGCCAGGCCAGCTGTGCCCCTCTGCCTCCGGGGAGGAGCAGGTGCTGAACCTCTGGATGCCTGGCTTTCCTTCTGGCCTCATTCCTGAATGACAGCTGACCTTTGCTCCCAATTTTAGGCTTTTAGCCGATTCTTCTCTGTCTGGGCCTGACTGTGGAGGGCCTGTGGCTGCTGCGGCGCATCTCATTTAATGCAGGAAGATAATTGTCCATCCTTACAGCTTCCCTTTCTCAGAAAGAGGACAGCTCAGCTATGGGGCTTCAGTCTGTAGGCACTGGAGGCAGGGCTCGAAGAGAGGACAGATATTCAAGGTGATGGGCCAGGTCAAATCAATACACATCAGAGAGGGACCCATAGGCACAGATATCCTTCTGTCATCATATTTCTCTGACGAGCTGTGTCTGAGAAAGTAGTGAGGTCTGGTGTCTACTAGAGAGAATTTAGTGGTAGGTAAACATACGTGTGTGTGTGTATGTGTGTGTGTGTGTGTGTGTGTGTGTGTGTACAGCTTCTGGGAAGATAGATGTTGCACATGATGTGATAGAGCCGTGGCCCAAGAAGCAAGAAATTAGGTCTGTGAACTTAACCTAAACCCTAAACCTGTGTTTCCTCATGTGCCTCTTGTTCCTCAGGGGCCCATCGTAAAATGAAGGTAATTAAGCAGAAGACCTCAAAGTCTTTCTCAGCTCTGATATTCCAAGAAATACCCATATAAACACTGATTCATATAACTGGGCATTTACACAGGTAACTAGGAGGCATAAATATATAGACAGGATTTTCCTTCATCAGCCGTATAATGATGTGCACAGTTTTTTTTAAATAACTGTCTATAAGTATCAAATACATATTTATTTGAGGAAAAGTGGACATATTCAGCCACACCTAATATGAAAGATGACCAGGAATTAAAAAGGAGGGAAGTCACATGAGCCTCTAGGCAAGTGAAAGGGTACAGAGCCATTATTCCTAATTTATATGGACTTGTCTGGCCTCCAGAGAGACCTCTGAGCTTCGTATCTTGTTGGGGAGGTCTGAGTGTGATGCCCATGTTCTCCCAGATGCTGAGGTATGTGCAGAGCCCAGGGAAGAATGGAAGAAGATGGGATGCTCGAATGAACCTTGAAGAAAGCAAAGGACTGAGGCAGGAGGGAAAAGTAACCCATGGCCTTTCTTGAGTCATTGATGGAGGGCAGAGTGCTCCTGGTGCACCTCAGGCTGATTGGCTGGCTGGCAGGGTTTACCTGGAAAATCTGGAATGCAGAGAAGTCTTGGAAGGCCAGATTAGGGAGATCTGACTTTTTCCTGAGGGCAACAAGAAAGAAATAGAGTTGCCCACTCTGGCACTGGGGAAAAGAGGATGGCAGAGTGTGCAGGGATGGGGGCTGCTTTAGGAAGTCATACTACAGCCTGCATCGGAGAGAAGCAAGCCCAAAGGCAGAAAAGAAATAGAAGTGAACTGTAGCACCCAATGAGGTGAGGAAGGACCCTTGGTATTACACTGAAGAGGCCTAGAGAGCCATCAGGCAGGTGAAAAGGTGCCGCCTCTAACATTTTCATTCCTGGGACTTTAAGAAGCTTGGTCATTTTCTTAACAATTCATTGATTCATTTTCTGAAGAATTTCTAAGTGTCTTACTGACACTTATGAAGAGTTGATTGGAAAGTGCCTTGAGAGAAGAGCTTAAGGCATGAGCACAGGCTTCAGATGCTGCCTTCTTATCCTGGGGTTTTGTTTCCACTAGCAGTGCCCAGTGCAGGAATGCTAAAAGGAAGGCATTCATCAGATCTATCTTCTTGTCCCTTTACAAACACAAGGTTTCCTGTACTTCAGGGTCATCGTTCATGGTGTAGGGAGTTTGGATTTCATATGGAAGGTTCACTGTTTCTGGTCTGTTCTGTTTTCTGCTCTGCCTTGCCACTCATTTGTCTGCTACTACAGAGTTCCCCAGCTTGGCTCGGGGCTCAGTAAATCTCTTCTTTCCCACGAAGCTTTCAGGGAAATGGGGGGAAAAGCCAGCATATGTTTGCTTCCACTATCATCTCTTCTCCAACCCCTTTTTAACCAAACTTTAAATGCGACCCACCCATACACAATGTGGAGGAACAAATTGCACTTTTTCTGTGTTAGAAAGGAGTGAAAATGCATATGGCCATGATGGGGAATTTCCCCCACCCTCAGAAGATGGGGGAACAGGGCAATGGTGTGAAAGAATGAATTAGTTATGGCAAATCTCGTTAGTGTCCATTGTAAGCAGAGAAGCTAAGCCATCTGTGGCCACTTGCAAAATTGTTCCTTGTTTGTTCAGCCTCCCCACCGAAGCAAATCTTTGTGGCTTCTGATAATTTGCATACTGTCACTTGTTTGCCAACTGGAGGGTGTCTGGACATGTGTATATGAGGGGGCATCTGTGTGGACATGTATGTGTGTGCTGAAAAGAACCCACTGTTGGTATGCTGCTGTTGAAATAGATGCCTGGGGGTGGGGGGGAGGTGGCTGGCTTTGACTGAGTTCTGGGCTTAGGAGGAGAGGAAGGAGCCTTGGGGGTCCTGTTAGTATTATTTTTAGACATTTCTAGTCAACATCTTCAACTGCCTTCACGTGCTTCCATCCCTCACTCCTCTCCTGAGTCCCTTTGTTGTCCTGATTCCTCTCCCATATTTGCCTTAATTTCCGAGTTCTTAATTAGTGGTGTGTGTTCTGCAAGAAGCAGAACATGTTTAGGGCAGCTTACTGTCTGAGTTATAAGCTAAGAGAGATGTCTTAGGGTAGTGTATGCCACCAGCGTGACCAAATCGTTCTGTGTCAAAGATACTGGTGTTTTATCTCCACTCATTCTACACGTGTTTACAGTGGATCTCCTGTAGACGAGTGGTATTCCAGATGCTCTAGGGGGCTAATGGCTGCACGACCTTTATTACCTCTGTCTTCGGAGAGTTTCCATGGGGAAAAAGTGATGCGTGATAAGCAGCTCATGCTCTGTGGATGGCATGAACACAGTTCTGGAGGTCATGAGTGGAGGGATTGGTCATTATGGTCCAGTGGCCACTGAAGGCTTTGCATTTAAGGGCCTGTGCAAGACAGATGATCGTGTAGGGTGCATGGTCAGGAGGGTGGTCATTCTAGACTCCTAAGATGCCCCGGCTGGCCAAAAAAATTGGCAAATGCAAATCTGTGAAAATTAAACAAAAATGTTCCTTCTGCTTATCATCCCATCATCCAATGGGAAGGATGATATAATAGGAGAAGAATCTGGGATAAGAGTCGGAGTTCTTCAGTATTTGTTTCTAGCAGCACCAGCAATTTATTCTCCCCATCTTGATAGCAGCTTACTTGGCCACACTGCACCCTAATGTCTCCCTTGAATAAAGGGTATCATGCTCTTTCCTTCTTCTCACTTCCCTTTATACTAGGCAAACTCTGACAAAAAAGAAAGTTGGCACTTTCATCTCTGTGGAAGACCTCTTTTTATACTTCTACCTTTTAGGGTGGCATTCTTCATAGCTATCTAAGACGGTCACACTGCCTCCCATTGCTTGATGGCTACACACAAAGAATAGTAAAGATGAAGGAAGCCTTGAAGACCATCAGAGCACTCTCCCCTTTACAGATGAGGAAACAGCCCAGATCAGTGATGTTTCATATTTGTCCAGGATCATATGGTCAATCAGTGATGATCTGGAAAAAAAACTAGTTTGTCCAGTTATCATAATGCTTGGGGCTAAAAATGAGACTGGATACTTGATTGCTGTGGCCATTTATTGCCACTGCATGGAATTCTTCCCTGCCTATTTGCGTGGCCCATCTTATGACAGGTTGGCCCTTCTCTCTTGAACCCTCCTGAACACACCATGGCTTCGCCCAGGAGAATCAGATAAAGGAGGCTTTTATTTCCTAGTTTCCATGTGCTTGCAGCATTCAGAGAAGAGGGCCTGGCAGTGGGAGTGGGGTGGGGAAGAAAACATTTGTCTTTCAATACTGGCCTGACATGAAAGCCTCACTGACGGGCACTTTGAGAACCCAGCTAAATAATGGCCACCACCAAGACAAAAGATAAAACTGACCCACTAGTTATGCGGTTACTTAAACATGATTTACCCTGCATTATACTGGCTGGGACCTGGGGGTCTCGTTTCTAACGAGCCAAGAGACAGCACAATTAATTACAAGGGAAGGAACGCTATCAGACAGCAAGCTAGTCGTTGCAAAAGAAAAGGTTCTTAAATATTCCCTACCTTCCTCAAAAACTGTCAGAAACACACAGAAATAGCACAGCTCACATATTGGTGGACATAGGCAAGCATGGGGACATGATGAGGGCAAGAGGTCCGGGTATAGGATGTAAGCAGGATGGGTGATCACCTGGAACCAGAGAGGTTGCAGTGATGAGGGACAGGGACAGGGATTTGGAAGGGAATTGTCTTATTATTTGACTGAACATGAAAAGTCAACCAGGAGCTCTACGTTTCCACTGCTCTGGTGGACATGATTTCCATCCTGTGTGTGCATCTGATAGTCCATGGGGGCCTCTACCCTCAATGACATGCCCACTTGTGGTAGTTAGGATGGGGAGTGGGGTGGGCAGCTAGAGTAGAAAGAAGGCTCAGAAGGTAGAGAAGCCCATGAGAATGGTGGCCAGTTATAGGAAGTGCCCTGTCCACCATGATGGGCAGTTTTCGAATCATCTTTTAATCTAGAAGCAAATCCCTACAGCCTTACTCTGACTTAATTGTATTGGGGGTGTCACCATATCTCCCCTCAGTTAAACATAGTGGTCAGAGAAGTTGGCTCTGGAATGGAGTGTGGAGCTGGGAAGATGAGAAGGTAAAGTCTGCAGGGTTTGAAGAGGGCAAGGCCAAAGGTTAAGGGAGAAAGGTTAGCAGCAGGCGAAGACCCAGGATTGAAATATTTGCTGAAGGCTGACAAGCAACAGAATAGAGTCAGACAAGTGGCAAATTCCTATTTTCTCTTCTAATTGAGAAAATATTTTGAGTGGTATTCAGTCAGACTGCATAATGAGTGGGGGTGGGGGCTAGAGATGGAGAGAGAGAATATGAATGAGAGAGAATATTACTAAATTACCACAGAAGACCGAAGTGACTACAGAGTTCAAGGAGTTGTGCAAATGTGCCATCCTCCCTTGGCTCCTCATTGGCCAGCTCAGCCTTCATTTCTTTACCCAGTTGTTTAGCACATGGTTACAGAGGCCCTCCTTTAGATGGAGGGGTTGGTGGCTGCCCATAGGCGTTAGAATCAGATAAACAAAATAGAGGCCAGTCCCCCCTTTCAAGGCTAGGCAGGTATGTAAGCACGCAATTCCAACACAATCTGTGACCCTTGATTCGATGCTGTTGTTACTATTGTTTTCTTTAAAACCTAAATTTTATATCACCTGGGTCTATGCGCAGTTTAGTGAATAATCTGAGATAATCTTGCATCTAAGAGATGATATAAAGGGAGTTGATGCTTAGTGGGGTTGCCTGCATAGCCCAAGGGATTGGGTAGCAGGGCCGCAGTGCGGATGGGGGAGTCTGGGTGTGGAGAAGTAGTTAGGAAGTAAAGCAGTTGTTTCTTGACTCAACCAGAGCCAGCTGCTCCCCCTCCTTCTCTGTCCTGCCTGCTCTTTCTTGTAAGAAATGGCTGCCGTGTTCCGGAGAGCGAGTGTGTTTGAGTTTCCCTGCTGGTGGTCAGAAGCACCGGTGGTCTCTTCACTCAGATATTTATGAATTGCAAGAGCATAGGGTTGGAAAGGCTGGGAAGGATCCCTTGCCGAGTGGAGCCCACAGGAGTTAAGTGAGGTCACCACCGTGCCTTGTGAGATTGTGGCAGAGCCAGGACCCTGCCCTCAGCCCCCTGACTCCCCAGCCGGCTCTGGGTACACTACTGCCTCTTTCAGGAAGTGATGACTCAGATTTTTTTCATCAACATCTCTCACCCCAACCCCCCTCCATTTTCTTCCCACAGCCACCAAAGCCAATAATAGACCAAAAACAGTTTCAATTTTAGGCAATTTCCTTTTTTACTTAGAAATCTATGGTTAGTGAGGGGTGATGGTGGCTGGGGGAAGCAGGCATAAGCTTCGGAGGGGATGGGTTTTCCTGGTTGTCAGATAACCTGGAGGAAATAAGAACCTTCATGGAACCTTGAGTTGGTCTCTGAAAGAGCCCTTCCACTCTGAAGTCCTTTGGCTTTTAAGTTCAGAAGGGAGTCTTCCCCACCTGCCAATTCAAGGCCCATTCCTAAAACTAAGTAAAATTCTTAACGTAAGTTTTAAACTTTCACAACTAACTCATGTGAGCAGTTACAAATAATTTATAAGTGACATTCCAGGCTTCTGGATTTTAGTTCCAGTAGTCCTAGGTACATATTTCTTTCTTTTCCAAGAAGGTAGAAACTTCGCTTTGTTGCAGGGCTGAAGTTGGAAATCACTTAAAGAAATTATTAATAATCTAATAATAATTGCTATCTCTAACATTTTGTATATTAGGCTCCAAGCCAAGCCCTTTACATACAAACGTATACAACAACCCTAAGAGGTTAGTCATCTTATTCTTATTTTGCTGATGAGTAAACTGTGGCCCCGGGGACTCAGCTAGCATATAGCAAGTGCATATGAGAGTTAGTACTTGAAGTCAGGTCAATATGATTTTAACATTCATACTCTTAATCACGAAGCTATATAAGACCTCCCATTTGCAGTTTGGAGGTCACACACTG